>NC_133156.1:28193342-29393342 GCF_040802235.1 Manis javanica | reverse complement strand
TGTGTGTGTATGTGTGTGCATAATTTTTAGCTAAATACAAAGAGAATGTCTTTCAATATATTTCATGTGACTAGGTACACTAAAGATGCCGGAAAGGGTTACCTGGTAGAGGCTTGGGGCCAGGTAATGTGCTGCCAGGAAGCATCAGTGTTTCAGTTTACGTGGTAATTCCATTTTCTGATGGGGCACCAAAATAGGGTTTGCTTTCCTAGTAAAAGGCTTGGATTGTAATTTCACTCACCAATAATATGAGTACTGAATAATAAGAAATTGGTGTTTTTGCCAGGAGGAATTTTGCCAGGAGTTGGGAGAAAATAAGCACCATTAGAAATACAATGGACTGTTTTTAATGAGTAAGTTGAGCAAGTACATCATTACAGGTGGAAAACAAGGACCCTGATCTTCATAAGGCGGAAACAACATGAAACACAAGAGGAATCAGCAGGATGGGGATGATGCACGAAGAGAGAGGATACAGGCGGCATCTACATCTCAACAGAGACTGAGCTTTCCTCTGTGACATGCACTCCACTGTGTACCATTCAGGGTAGTCTGTGTATTAAGTAGCCATTTAGTAAATATATATATTTAGTTAAGTATACATTTCCTGTCTCATAGCATGGATTCAGTCATTCTCAACTAATGTATATTTCCATAAAAAAACCCAAGGAGCAAGTCCCTTTGCCCAGACCAGGAACCAGCCTCATGTTAGGATATGCTCTATATTGCATGTTAATAAGCAGATATGTGCTAGCATGCATTTTCTGGTAGCATCTAGCAGCGCCTTCTGCATATTCAAAGGCTAAGTAAGAAAATGAACTACTACTTTGCTATACCAAGGAGTGAGATATACCACAATCATGCTGCTCTGTGTTACATAAGGAAAACCCTGGAGTCATCCTTGAGTCTGCTCCCTCCTTCATTCCCACCACCGGACAGTCTATCAGGCTCCATAGGCTCCACCTCAAAAGTGTAACCCAAATTGACCACTTCTTGCTAATTCTGCTGCCACCATCCCTGACCAAATGATCCTACAGCAGGCCCCTGAGTGGTCTCTTGAATGCTGCTATTGCCTCTATATTCTTTTTTTTTTATGAATGAGTCAAATTTTATTTTTAATTAAAACTTTAAAAATAAAATTGTATATATATAAAGGATACCACATGATGTTTTGATATAAACATAGTGAAATAATTACTAGTCAAACTAATTTATCCATCTCACACAGTTGCCAGTGTGTGTGTGTGTGTTGGTAAGAGCTCCTGCAATGGACTCTCTTAGCAAATGTCCAGTATACATTTTTGGTTTTTTCCCCACACAGCAACTGAAATGATATATATCTTTTTCAAATTTTATTTTGGTATCATTAATCTACAATTACATGAAGGACATTATGTTTACTAGACTCCCCCTTCACCAAGTCCCCCCAACACCTCTGTTCACAGTCACTGTCCATCAACATAGTAAGATGCTGTAAAATCACTACTTGTCTTCTCTGTGTTGCACAGCCCTCCCCATGCCCCTTCACACACTATACATGCTAATCATAATGCTCCCTTTCTTTCCCCCCCCCCTTATCCCTCCCTTCCCACCCATCCTCCCCAGTCCCTTTCCCTTTGGTAACTGTTAGTCCATTCTTGGGTTCTGTGCTTCTGCTGCTGTTTTGTTCCTTCAGTTTTCTTTTGTTCTTATACTCCACATATGAGTGAAATCATTTGGTAGTTGTCTTTCTCTGCCTGGCTTATTTCACTGAGCATAATACCCTCTAGCTCAATCCATGTTGTTGCGAATGGTAGGATTTGTTTTTTTCTTATGGCTGAGTAATATTCCATTGTGTATATGTACCACATCTTCTTTATCCATTCATCTACTGATGGACATTTAGGTTGCTGAAGTGATATTTTTAAAAATAACTATCATATTGTGTCACTTCTCTCCTAAAAGTCTTCTAGTGGCTTTCCATTATAATTTGAGTGCACTTCGAACTCTTTGCTACAGGCCCAGAAGGCTCTTGGTGTTCTGGCCCTGCCCCCTCTCATCATCCCTTCTCCCACCCTCCCTGACTCACTACTGTGCAGCCACAGGGTCCTGCCCCTGTCTTGTGACATGGCATTCCCATTCCCTTCTTCAGATCTTTGTACTAGGGGTCTCCTCTGCCCTCACTGTACCCCTCCAAGACCTTCTTTACTTGACTGCCTTCACCTCAGTATTCTTGTCTCAGTGGAAATCTCACCTCCTCTGAAAATGGTTTTCCCACTTGCCACATTGTAGTAGCCACAGACAGATAGCACACACACTCCCCTACCCCACTCCCCAGTTTTGTTGCCTGCATAGGAATGGTTACTGTGAAAAGCTATTCTATGCGGTACATGCGTTTGCACACATATGTGATTGGTATCATGCCTCTCCCTCCTCAACAGAATATGAGGTTTGTGATGGCAGAGACTGTCTTCTTTACTACATTCCAGCACTGAAAACACATACGGGCACATAGTTTGATGTATGTGGCAGATAACCAGTAGCCTGAAAATACTTGAATGATGTGTAGATCATATTTTATAAAGAGAGAGGAAATTTTAACTTCTTACAGATTCTCTCCTAGGGGGGGCAGATTATTTGTATGGAAGACATACTTTTATAAGTCATTGCTGTGGCCAGTGAGGCCTCAAGGACATCCTTAAGCAATAAAAATAGTTGCTAAGTTGCTATACATGAAGCAAAGAAGGATTCACTTTATTCCTCAAAGAAAGGAGAAGGAAGTGAAGACAGAGAAGGCCTGAGAGAGAAGTGAGATGACTGAAGGGTAAGTGGTCCACAGTACTGCTCATCTTTCTGTGGTCTACCTATATCCATTTTGGATTTGTGAAATGCTTGCTAGAAATGGTTTCAATGCAGAGAACAGTGCAGAGGTCTATTTGACATCTGCATCAACACAACGGGCCAAGACTTGGAAGTAGGAGTCGCCATGAGAAAATAAGTCTCTGGAAAGCTAATGAAATCTTCTAGAGAGAAGGTTCAGACTTTGCCAGGTCACAGAATTGGAATAAATCTAAATATACACTACTTCAAGCTCCCAGAGGCAAAGGGCATGAAGTCCTACCTAAACTTCATTTACATTTCATATATGTTAATGCTAACAAAAGGTCCACTAAGTGTTTCCAATGGCCGATTATGAATTCTGCCACAATGTGAGCTTGCAGGCAGGTGTCTGTTTTCACAATGACACAGCCTGCTGCCAGTCCTTAATGGGAGACCAGTGTTCTCTCATACTTATGAGCCAGTCATATATGTCTTTCAAAATGGTTAAAGTATGTGTTGGAGCACCCCTTCCCCCCGCTCCCACAAACTGCCTTTTTTAATGCATGTTTAGAAGCTGATATCTTTGGGTATTTCCAGAGTTACAGTTTTGAAATATGTGTAATAAAAATTGTGAATATTTAGGAAAGCGGTTATTAGCTATAAGTTAAAAAAAAATATGTTTCAAAAGCCCTACTTGGTTCTGAAGGCCAGCGAATATACATGCACATGCATATTGAAGTCTATGGAACATATTATATATATTTGATGGGTGTTTCTGAGATTTTTTTTTCTGAGAATTTTTAAATTCATAAGGCATAAAAAAAATTACATTTGCAAGACTGGAGAAGCAAGAGAGTGTAGAGAAAGTGTGCAAAAGCAATTTGGTACTGCCGGAGTGTGGTCACTGTGCCCTCCCAGCTCTCTGTCGTGGGCCTTGCTCCAGTAATGGTATTTAGCCTCAGTACCAAAGAAACTCAATTTATCTGTGAAGTCAGAAGCAATTATCCACCCTTGGGTATGGCTGAGGTAACGGGGTGTGGGGGTGGCTGCAAATGTTCACACATTTAAGGCTTCGTGCAGATCTACAGGAAACTGAAAAAGACAAGCTTTTTTTTGTCTGTGTAGGAAGTGTACACAGGAAGTGCACAGGGGCTGGTTTTATGAATGTAAATTTCACATGCACTTTTATGTGAGCTTAAGTTTAAGTGGGCAACTCCTGCTTTTAATTCTCCGTAGGGTTACTTTTAATTCTTCAGCGGTTTTGTTCTCTTTTTCCTTTCTATTCCAATACTATCCACAAATGTAGGAGTAAATTTTTCTTTTAAATTGACATTGAGGTTGTTTCCTAGACTCTTAAAAGTAAGATTCTAAAGCAGAAAAAGGCACTGCTCAAGGTCAAGATTCATGGCCCAGTTACAAGGCCTCCTCAGCCTACCAATGATCTATGCTATAATCATGCCTCTCTCTGCATCTCTACCTTTTTATGAAATATCTTGGGGAACAGTACTATGCAGGGATGTCTCAGACCATCTATGTAACATCACAAGTCAATATTTATTTTGTTTCTAAAACATGCAGAGCTTGGGGGAAATTCTGAATCTTGTCTCTTCCCATGCACTGTCCTGGAAAGGTATGCAGTCCTCTTCTTATTCTCCTAGGTCTTCAGGTCCACCTAGGGCACTGTAATGCCCAACACTCCACCATGGCTTTGTCTGGGAGAGGAAAAAGGATCCTCTAAACTTCTGGATCCTCTCTAATCGTTTTTCTCTCTCACAGGGCTCAGCAACATTCTAGGCATTTTTCCCTACTTGAAATTATCTTGTGTATTTTTATGCTGACTTTGTTGTCAATCTTTGATCACTACAAACTAAAATCCATGAGATCAAGACTTTTGTCTCTTTCACCTCTGAATTTCTAGTACCAAGAATAATGACTATCATGCAGCAGGCACTCATTAAATATTTTTTTGACTAAATAAACAGGATCAGGAAGAAGGTTTATTTAGCAATGGACAGAATGGCTTAAAAAGAGCAGATGGGATAAAAAAAATCAACTATCCAGATGGATTTCGGTATTAGCAACAGGTTCCTTTGGTTTTATTTCAGTGTAATTCCGTGGATGCAGAGAGATCAATACTCTTTTTGAAAGAACCTCACTAAGAGACAAAAATATGCCAAGTGACTAAAATATGGGAGTGGACTAAAAACTGTGAGATGTGTGTCAATGAGGGAATGAAGAGAAGGATATTTAGAGAAAACAACAGTGGCTGTGTTTGAAGATGAGAGGCTATGATCCTCAGTTATGACCCAGAACAGGATTCTGAATTATGAGAAACTCTGTTCTCAGCTGAATATGCTGCTACATAGTTAAGAAAGGCAAACACAACTGGAGCCCGAATCAGAACCTGCATTAGAAAGTGCATGCAAGCATTGTCCTATCCATGTGCTAAATCAGTAAGAGCATATCCATGTAAGTAATGAAATAACAATACATGCAAGTTGTTGAACTTTACAAGTTGTGAAGATTACTAGGAATTCCTCGGGTAATCTTGATTTTTGCATCTTAAGAAAGTTAAAATATTGCTGGAAAAGGTTGAGAAAGTCGCAACTGCAGTGATCTCTGACTCAGTGTGTATGAAGACGCTGTTAAATGGATACTGACTTAAAAATATTAGGGTCTTTAGAGAGTTGAGAGATAAGGAATATGGATGGATACAGATGAATCAAGAAATATGAACAAAGTCAAATTGTGATAAAAGGAAAAGAAAAATATATTGAGTACTGATTTAAAGAGTAAGGCCCAACTGTATGCGCTCTACAAGAGATGGACTTGTAATATAAAACATAGATAGGTTGAAAATAAATTGAGTGGATAAAGAAAGATATATTATGCAAACAGTAAGCATAGGAAACCTGGTGTCTATATTAATATCAGGTAAAGTAGACCTTGACACAAAGAATAGTAACATATAAAAAGGCATGTTAGGGACAAGTCATCAGGAAGACATAAAAATCATTAATGTGTATAAACCTCAGAGCATCAAAATACATGGAACAAAGACAGATGGAATTGAAGGGAAACGTAGACAAATCCACAATCATAGTGGGAGATTTAAGAATCCCTCTTTCATAATTGATAGCACAATTTCACAGAACTCAGTAAAGGTATTGAGTTTCTAAACACGTTATCAACTACTTGTACTTACTTGGTGTAGAACACTGCTACCACAATGGCAGAATGCAGTCTTTTCAAGTACACGTTACAGAAACCAAGACAGAGTATATGATGGGCCATAAAATGACCCTCAGTGAATGTTAAAAGACTAAAAATCATACAGAGTATGTTCCCTGATCACAGAGGAGTTATATTAGAAATTAAGAATATTAAGATAGCTACAGAAAATGCCAGGCATTTGGAAATAAATAACATACTTCTAAATAACTCATGGGTCAAAGAAAAATTACAAGGGGAATCAGAAAATATTTTTAAGTGTATGGTAAAGAAAATACATATCATTTGTACAATGAAGCTTAAAACAAGTTTTAGAAGAAAATGTATAACTTTTAATGATTATACTAGAAAAGAAGGTTTTAAAACCAATTATTGACAATTTCACCTTAAGAATCTGGAAAATGTAAATTCCAAGGTAGTGAAAGGAAGGTAATAGTCTAGTCAAGAGTAAAAATAAATAGACAACTGACAAGCAGTAGAGAAAATTAACATACTGTAATCTCCCCTTATCCAAGGGGGATACATATGAAGACCCACAGTGCATGCTTGAAACTGCAGATAGTGCCAATCCCTATAAATACTATGTTTTTTCTATACATACATACCTATGATAAGGTTTAATTTATAAATCAGGCAGAACAATAGAGAACTAGCAACAATAACTAATAATAAAATAGAACAATTATAACAATGTACTGTAATGAAAGTTCTGTGAATGTGTTGTCTCTCTATATTCAAAATATCCTATTGCACTGTACTCACCCTACTTCTTCTAGTGATGATATGAGATGACAAAATGCCTACGTGATGAGAGGCAGTGGGGGGAACGACGTGGGCACTGTGACATAGACTTAGGCTACAATGGACCTTCTGATGATACGTCAGCAGGAGGTTGGTCTGCTTCGAGATCACAGACCCACAGGTAACTGAAACCATGGATAAGGGGGGACCACTATAGTCAGGTACAGATTCTTTGAACAAGCAACAAAATTGAAAAGCCTTTAACTAAATGGATTGAAAAAAGAAAGAACACAAATTACCAATAACAGACATGTAAGAATGGTCCTCACTCTAGGTCTAGTTGATATTAAAAGAATAGTAAAGAAACATTTTGAATAGTATTTTGCCAAAAATTTTGTTAATTTAGATGAAACAATTTATTTGAAAACTGTAACTTACTGATTCAAGATGTGAAAGAAAATTTAATAGCACTCTTAGTTGAGATAATTATGATGGTCACCTTATACATAGATGAAAAAGTTTTTGTTTTTATTTTTTTTGTGTGTGTGCTGTGTGTATAAACTGCTATTTTACAGAACAATAATCTCACTTGTTATACAGTCTTCCCTTAAAATACATGTGTATTTTAATACTCTTAAGTCTCTGGGTATTGGGTTCAGTTAAATGTGCATCATATAAGGCTGAAGAAATGAACAATGGGAAGGAATCTCACTACTTATTAACAATATCTAAAAATCCTTTGTTGGAATTAAAATGTGAAAATTTTCTATTTTATTTAACACTTTTTCCAAGAGCCTTTATTATTCTATTTTAGAGTTCAATCCTCAGTAAATATGAATTTTAATTCCCCTTACTAGCAAAACAGCTGAGCTTTGTTTATACATGTATGGATGAGCAAAACAACAAAAACCACAAGCCAAAATATGGAAACTCAGCTATACATAAAGAAACTTTTGCAGAAAAATAAATTCTACCTGGTTACTTTCTTCTAAAATTTTTCTAAAGGGTCAATGTCAGTAAACTGAACACAGAAAAGAAATTTCTTTGAAAATGGCACATTTCAAGGTCTTATATTATTTTTGCTGTATCTACCCCAACAGACACTTGTAATTGTTTAAGGAGAAGCTGGAGAGATGAATATACAGCAGGGAGTGTGACTGGTATAAAAAACATCTCATAATGTTTACCAAAATGACCTGCTAGGAACTCATAGTCAATGCATTCCAGAGTCTGAAAACCATGGAAACCATGTTTTACCTTGTTTTCTTGTAATACAACCAAGTCAAAGAATGGTTAAGTTCTCACTTTTGACTCTAAATGGAAATTATCTGCTCTTACCAGATTGCAGAATCCTCATTAATTGAGTCTAAACACAGCCCTGGCCGGCTCTGCAGTTTGTCACTTTGTGGGTGTTCCTAGAACAGAGTTGTTTGTTCTTATCCTGGGAGTGAATGGATAAAAAAACAGCAGGATACAAAAAGCCTCACTGGAGGGGCAAGAGTCAAGCAAGAGTATGTATTAAGCCTCACTGTTTACAGAACACATGTGTACCATGGGCAGGCAGATGACACAAAAAGAGCAGAAATGAATCATGATGCATAGACCAAGTTTTGCATTTATGGGAAAATTTGCTAAAATTCCAGAATATTGCAAATATAATGGTAATTGGAATAATGTAATATTAATTCAGTAAACTGAGGGTGTCAATAAGTAGGAATTAAAAATAGATTTGTCCATCTAAAATGTTCAAGAATATAGGCCAGAGTTTAATGGAAAAAGAGGAGTTGGACTGGGGCAGGCAGAAGGAAGGAGCTAAGGCATAGCATGATGCTGGCCTCCTATAACTGGTGTACTTAAGGGCACAATAAAATCTAGAAGTTCTTAGAATTTCAATGGAGACATCCTGGAATGTTTGTAGTTCTCTATGCTCTATGGCGAGACAAATAATAAATGGTTTTGAAATGCATAAAATATTATGGTTGAGCTTCCCTCAAATAGGTTCCTTTCAGGGGAATGGCTCAATTTCACCACTCAGCTCAAACAGTCCTTGGCACAAGAGATAGAACCTGGACCTGGGGTGAAATTACCTTGGGGTGTTCACAGACTACCGAGCTCTTGGGGTCCCTAAGGACCATGCACTCAGTCATTTAGAGCCATTGGATATCGTTCTGCAACTTTGGATGTAAAGAAAGGGTTATCACAGTTAGGATAACCCAGATGAACACACACTTCTATTCCTCATCCAGAGAAGGGAGGGGTGTTTGGGGAGGGCTAGAACTGTAGGGACTAGCTGGGTGTGGGTAAGCCACAGAGAGCAGGATGTGTGAGAACTATGTACTCTGATTTAATCCCAAAATTTATTATACAAACAGCAACTGTAAATTAGCAAAGATCTCAGTCTAGATATAGGTAATCTATTATTTTTTATATCAAAAGACCTCTTGAATATTTGCCACCTCAATTATGCACAGGGGTCACAGGACCTTATCCTGGGAGCCTCTTCTAACTGTGTTCAAAGGGGAGGAACTTTGCTCAGTGTGGCTCTGCAGTCACACAAGTCCATCTCTGACCCAGTCAACAAACCATGTAATACCAGCAGGTCCAAAGCCATACTTACTATTGTCCAGGTGTCTTCCTAAAAAGAACCCAAATAGCTGTCAAGTATTCACAGTAAGGGGGTGTGTAAGGTGGGAATCACAATTACAGAAATCCACAGCTATATGAGTATGCTTAGGCTGACATACCACAGACTGGGTGACTCAGACATAGAAATCAACGTTCTTGTATTTTTGGAGCCCTGAAGTCCAAGATCAAGTTGTCAGAGGTTTGGTTTCTTCTGAGGCCCCTCTCCCTGGACTTCTCACATGGGCCAAATTCTCCCTTCATGTAAGGACATCGGTCATATTGGGTTAGGGCCCACCCCAGGGACCACATTTTAACTAAATTGCCTCTTTAAAGTCCTTTTCTGTAAGTACAGTTACATTCTGAGGTACTGGGGGTTAGGGCTTCAATGTATGCATTTGGGTGGGGGGATACAGTTCAGCTCAGGACAGGTATGCAGGAGCTTCTCTTTAACCAAATGTTTCACCTTTTCACATGACTGAACTTGTTAAAACTGTCAATAAATCACCAAAAATATTTGGCTTGAGTTCAAAGTATCCTTCTATCTACCCAGTTGGCTGTGAAAAACTAAAATTATGGCCAGGCAACAGACAGATGGCTTCCTGAATTGAACTGATTCAAATCAAAAACACCAAAAACACATATTCATTGTACAGTTTTGCTGTTTAGTTGTACTGCAGCTCTCCACTAAAAAGTGCACAATATAATAACATACATATTGCCTATGTCAGCCATAATGAATAAACTTGACAGATTAAGTTTCAAATGTACATAAGGTCTTCATTTAGGAATTTTTATTTCTCTTGAAGGGAAACATGAATTTTGAGGTCATTCTTATGTTGTGGAAAACATCATTATTTTACTAAATAACAGATTCAGAGCATTCAATGTTTTTGCCTTCACGAATGCTGTGAAATCCTGCCACCCTGCGTGTAACTCCGGGGAAAGGATACCCTGGGGCAAAATACCTCTAAAACCAAAATCAGTCAGAGGGAGAAATAAAGTTTAAAACCCATTTATTGCTTACAAACTGCAGTCTGGGGCTAACTCTCTCTCCTACTCCAGCAGAAGCAAGCAAGCCCTCCCCCTCACCTCTCAGGTTCAGAGAAGCCCTCGGTTGCCCAGGTAATTACCCATTGATATGGAGATGAACTATTATGCACCCCTGAGGAATGCCTGTTGATATGCAGATGCACTAAAGCCAGGCTAGATATTCTGGAATATCACTCAGTGATATCTATTTCTACTGATGTACACAGCTGCAATGGTGAGAAAACAGAAAAAAAAATCCCACTGTTCAAGAGATTTTGAATATTTCAAGAGCACTCCCTTCTGGTTGGAATTCCCATGCCAGGATTTACTTTATAATGTTAAGCCGATAAAAGATGAATTTGTCATTATATGAAAATTAATTTGCCATGAATGAATTGTTCCTACCACTTGAGTGTTTCTCAAAAGAGAATACTGAAAACCAGAATCTAATCATTAAGTGCTAGCTTCAAGTATCTTTTCAATAGGAATTTTATTCATAGGCACAACAAATTGGACAATCAATGGGTAATAGGAGCTACTTATCTTTTATTAGAGGCTGAAAACTTTGTATACTGTGCACTGAGGAGGATTCATGTCAATACGATTTCCATGAGTTTTGAGGTTTCTTAGACAGTGTTCCTTAGAAGTATGGGTTGGCTCACAAACCATACATATAAGGTGAGATAGTCTTCCTTTACCAGAAATCTCTATGACATATGGGTCTTCCCTAAGGTACTCTATATACCTCGTGTCTTCAAGTGTGGTTACTAGGTATATATGCCTTACTTGGCCTTTTTAGCTTGAGCTCACAGAGGCAGGGACTTTTCCTTATTCACCAGCCGGTCAAACCCTGGGGCATTACAATATCCCCCCAGAGAACTTGTGTGCTCTTCCTGTGTGGCTGTTAGCCTACTGTTTTATGATTTTCCCTACGTAAATACTCATCTATTCTACTATCCTGCAAACTCCTGAGGGCAAACTTGCTCACCCTTGGATAGTGCCTACTCCTGGGACCACAGCTATCATTTGCTGAGCACTTACTGCTAAACACTTTCTCCTCAGCAGCTCAGAGAGAAGACACATTATTCTTTTCAATGTACAGATAAGGAAAGTGAAGTTTAACAAGGGTTACAACTTTGCCCAAGGCTGTACAGCTAGTACTTTGTTTCTGAAGAGCAGTACTGGTTTTGAACAGCATATTTCTAGAATTACATGCCCTAGGACTACTTTTGTTGACTTGTCTTTGAGAATCATAGAAAACTTTTAGAAGTTATTGGTTCTAAGTAATTGTGTTTTGCCACTATTGCCAACAAAATAGCTAGTTTGCTGGTTAATTACCTCAAGGTTTTATTTTATCAGATGGCAAGCAGAAGAATATGGAAAGGAAACTGATAGATAACTGGGATGGGTTTTTTTTGTTATTTTTTTCTTTTATATCAAGCAAAGCACTAGTCCTGTAGTACCAGATATATAGGATTTTTATAGAAATTTCTGGAAAGAGGGAGACTACTAAATTTCAGGACATGATGATCTCCAAGTGGCGCAAAACAGTAAATCCAGTCAAGTGCTGCTCTCAGCCCTTCCCTTCTTTGAGATGGTGCTGGCCTCTGGGATTAAGGACAGGGGTGTGGTGGGGCAACTTTGCATGGAAGGAACCATTCCTTTCCCCCATCCCCCATCCCCATAAACAGCATGTCACCCAGATTTTAGGCAAAAGATTGCAGAGCTTTTAACTGCCACACCCATGGACACTTGGAGAAATCTAAGTAAATAAAGAGTAAGTTAAAAGTAATACTGTCTTGTGCTTCAAAAATGTCCACAAATTGTTCTGGAAGCAAAAAGAAAAACAGAGCCACTGAAGTTGGGAAAGATCTGGGGACAGATTTCCATCAATCTCCAGCCATTGCCCCACTGAAATAGGCTTGGCCAAAAGGAGGGCTTTGAGGCCAGGGGAATGGAGTGGAGACATGTACATGCTTCCCTGTGCCTCTAACAGGGAAAGCAGGGTGTGCTGAGGACTGCAGCCCATAGGAAATAGGCTGTTTCCTCAGGAAACAGCAACTGGCTCTCTTTACTATGAAATGATAATTGCCAGAGGTTCAAACGTTGCCTTATTTTAGGCAGAGAGAGTATAAAGAAAATGTCTTTTTTTTTGCCAAGCCAAAAGCACATGGTACTTAACAGTGTTCTTTTTGTGCTCTATGCATTCTGTATTTCATTGTTCTCACTCTTTACCTTCAGCTTAACAGAAATTCAGAACTTCTAAATTTCTATCTGCAGTGCTGACCATTCCCCTAAGATCCAGATTCCTATTTTTAACAGACTACCTGACTTGTCCATCAAGATCTCTCACCAGTGGCATAAACTCAGGTCCAACAGAGAATCCCTCATTAGCTACCCAAACCAGCTCTTCCTCCTGACTTGCGCATCACAACTTTTCCACCAATATGACTCAGGCCGACAACCGAAGTCTCATCTTTTACTCATCTCTCTTTTTCACCCTGACATCCAATCAGTTCCCAAGACTCTTTGTTCTGCTTCCACCAGGGCTCCATTTTTTTCGAGCTGAGTGACCTTGGGTGAGTTATTTCACCCCTTTGGGCCTCAGATTCCTACTCTGTAAAAAGAAGATACTACTAATTACCCCCTTGGATTAACTCCTTCTTGTGAGGAGTCAGCGATGCATGGATAGTACGCAGTGCTTTGCTTAGAACAAAGGAAGAATTCAATAATTTTCTTTTCTCTTTTCACAATCCTCTGCTAAATCTGACCCTGCTATTTCTTAGCTATATCAATTTAGTGTTTCCTATGAGTCTGCCTTCTTTTTCTTTCTCTATATTCAGATCAGTCCCAATTCTATGGATGAATATAGCCCAATATCATCTTTCATTATTTCATATGACCTGAGGATGTAGCCTAAGCCACTTTGCCTGGTAATAAAGACACCAGTATGCCCTTTGGATTTTCTTTCTTTTGACTCTACTTCATAACTCTCATAAATCAGTCAAATGCAATTTCATGCTCTTTTAAAAGTCTTTGTTCCAGCTATCTCCTTCCCCTGGTAGGTCCTTTCTTGCATCTCTGTGTATTTGAATTTTACTCAATTAATTTTCTGTGCTTTTAGTGTATATCTTGCTAAATAATGAGCTCTTTAAGAATAGAGACTATCTTTTGCTCATCTTTATGTTCTTAATGTTGGTAGTATTCCTGACATGGAGTAATATATACATGAATGTTTGCTGAGTAAATGGATAAAAAGAATGAACTAACTTCTTTGTATTCCCAAAACGCTTGAAAGAATTTATTTTGGTCATTTGTATTTCCACTAACACCACTCCCAAAATTACTGCCAGAAAAAAAAATTGGTGTCTTCTTACTAGAAATGAAAACTAGGAAATTATTCAGTATATTTATTTGATGGTTTGATTTTCATCCAAAATGTTTTCTTTCCTGGGTTTAATAAAATAAGTGCAAATCTGAAGCTTTGGCTATGAGCCACAGTTGATTTTGAAATTATTCATAAAATTTTGTATACTCTAAGAACTGATGAAATAAATCTGGCTGAAGTTCTGTGAGTACTAGGATGAGGAGAGAGGGGAGGTGAGAGTAGTTGTGAGGTTGTGTGAGATTGCAGCAGGGAGACCAGTGAAAAGACTATTGCAGTAGAACAGAGAGAGAGAAATGACTAAGGTGGTGGGTACAGAGATAGAGAGAAAGAGAATTCAATATGTATTTTGGAAGAAAAAAATCAATGGACTTGCTAATATCTGCAGGGAGTAATAAAAAAGAGGACTCATGATGTCTAGATTTCTAGTTTGAGAGATTAAAGGTGCTATAACAAAAAATAAGCACCAGAGGTGATGGTGTTATAATGAAAAACAAGACATAATACAGATAAAACAGATGAAATATTTTAAAAATTTCATGGGAATAAATTTGAAAATTAAGATAAAATTTAAAATAGTTTAGAAAAATATAAATTATCAAAAGAGACTGAAGAGAAACAGTAGACTAATAACCATTAAATAAATGCATAATCTTTCTGAGTTAAGTCTGATATCTTAATCCAACCCAATATTTAAGTCTGTTTTATAGGCTACTTTTGTCAAATCTCCAATGAATATATCATTTAGACCTTGTAAAAATCATTCTAGACATAGTAAAAGAGGAGAAACTACTAATTTATGAGGCTGGTATTACCCTGAAACAAAATCAGGTAAGTACTGGATAAGAAAAGATTGTTATGGTCCTGCCTCACATATAAACATAGCAAATATCCTGAATAAAATTGAAGGAAATTGAATTGAGTGCATTAAAAAATCATTGTGAACAAATACAGTTTATCCACATAAGTTTGGATGGTTAGTACATTGATATGTCTTTTAATGTAATTTCCAATTAAGTAAATTAAAGGAGAAAAACCATATAGATCATTTCAATAGATGCAGAAAAAGCATTTAATAAAGCTCAATACCTAAAATGCTATAAACAAAACAGGGTGCTGCCTCCACTCTTGTCCCAGCCTCCACTGTATTACCTGTAGCTAAGGTGTTTTGTGTAGAAGCCATTAAAATTACAGTAGTGCCCCCTTATCTACTGGGGATACATTCCAAGACCCCCACTGGATGTCTGAAACCATAGATAGTATTGAACCCTACATACCCTATATATTTTTTCTATACTTAACATACCTATGATAAAGTTCAATTTATAAATTAGGCACAGTAAGAGATTAACAATATCACTAATAATAAAATGCAACAGTTATAATAATGTACTGTAATAAAGTTATGTGAATGTGGTCTCTTTCAAAATATCATATTGTACTGTACTCACCTCTCTTCTTCTTGTTATGATGTGAGATGATGAAATGCCTATGTGATGAGATGAAGTGGGGGAAGGACATAGGCATTGTGACATAGACTTAGGCTGCTATTGACCACCTGATATCTGTTTCCAGACTGCTGTTGACTGTGGGTAACTGAAACAACAGAAAGTGAAACCAGAGATCAGGGAGGACTACTGTATATCATTTCCTTGCTTTGAACCTTTCAATTTCTTATCACATTTAGCAAAAATCCTCAAGATTCTTGCTATCACCTAAGAGGCCCTGCAGGTGGTCGCCTCTGGCGAACTTTCCAACCTCACCTGACTATATTAATATGCTCTCACCTCAGGCCATTAGCACTTCCATTTCCCTTGCCTAGAAGGCAAGTTTTTATGATCGGATCTCTGAATGATTTGTCCCTCCTTCATTCGGGCATCTGCTCAAATATTATCTCTTCAAATAGACCTTTCAGTCTTATATAAAATAAGTTACATCTTTCATTTTACATAAAATAACTATTCCATCTCTGACTCCCAAATCCTTTGACTTATGCAGCTTTGTTTTTGCAGGGAGATGAGGGGATAATATTTATCACTATTTGATATTCTATTATATGTTTTTTTGTTCTTTCTTTTATAGCCTCCATGAAGATGAGAACCTTCCGCCACCCTACTCCTGGAGTATCTTTTCCCTGCCTAATGTACTTAAAACAAGTATAGTACTTATAACAGTATGGTAAGGTAGAAGTACACGTCCATTAAATTGAATGAAAGATGCATGAATGAACTGCTCTTAGAATTATTTGTTGTGAAGATTGAGTAAGATAATATCTGGTACATGTTCAAAGAAAGTTGCTTTATAAAAAGATTAAATGAGACTGTAGTGAATTTTAAAACATTGCCCAGGGCCAGCCCTGTATTTATATTATACATGTACATACTGGCATCCATACCATATAAGACTTATTAAATTTTCAAGACTTTACAAAATAGGACATTATTTTTAGATTTTTCTCTAACCCATTATAATGAAGTAAAATGTTAAGTCTTATGAACTTGTTATTGTGAATGAAAATGTTTTCTTATGGCAAAGAGAATAATATCAGGATAAAAGCAAGCCATCAGTGTAATAAATAATTATATTGCTATTTTCTTAAACAACTCAAAAATCATGGCCTTGAATTTTTAAATCATTGTAGATGTAAGAAATCTCAGGAGACCTTTTTCCTTATTTTTGTACCATAATTTATTATAAGGTATTTTACTAGGCCTGTGAGGCTATCAACATGTGAGTTTTAAACCCTTGAGAAATGTATAAACTAAGAGGGGAGATGTGTCATTATTATGTAGGGTAGAAAATCATACATACCCCCAAGTGGTTAGAGATGAAATGCCCTGGGAGTTCAGACTGGGTGGACATATTTCCTGGTGGGAGGGTGGAGTGGGGGTGTCATTACAGTCATTTGCAAAAGGTAAGTTGTTTAGTCAGCTGGAGTTAATATAAGGCAAATAACTAACTGGGGTGCCAGGACAGGAATCACTATTCTGATTTCTTTAAGTGAACCAGTGCACATTTGGAATAAGAATCACCGTGTCCAACCTCTCTGAAATCTTTGGCAAAGCAGGTCAAACAAAGAGACACTCGAAGTGCGGGCTGACCCAGGCAGGCCAGCTAGACCCAGGCATGGAGCACCCGGAGGAACTACACCAAACCAAAGGTTATAGGTGAAAGTCCTGAGGAGGTTCACGGCTTAATGCCTTCATAGCACACAAGACAGAAGTCTAAGAATTTTAAATGTAATTCAGGTCTGATCACAGTGAGTGGTACTGCAAGGGAATGTGCTTTGGCTACAGACTTTATTATTATTAATAAGTATTGCATTTGATTATGAAACTTCTCAAAGGGCATTAAAGAAGTTGGCAACAGAGCCAAAATTAGAAAGGACTCTTGGTTCTTAGTCCTATGTTTAGACATATTTAGTCATAAGGTTTTTTTTACAAACTGTGATACTCATGAAGTTGAATTGTTTTCCAAATTTTAAAACAAGCCAGCTTGGATGGATAGACTCAGACCATAATAACAACAGCTACCATCTCCTCAATACCTACTTTGTTCCAGGCACTATTTAGCACTACACAAATACTATTTTTAACCCTTCTAACAGTGCAAAGTAGGCATTCCAGTCCACATTTTTCTTGGATGAGAAAGTGGAGGATTAAAGCTTTTGTCTAATTAATCACATGCTTTGTGAACCAGAATTTGTGCCACAGTAGATATGCTACCAAGCATATGCTATCAAGTTGGTCAATACACCTTTACTGAGATCCAACTATGCTGAAAAAGCTTGAAGTCACACATACACTGGCAAACCTTTTGCTGCATTGCAGGTGCCACAGCTCTTTGGCTTAGCACCTTACCTAATAGGTCTGTAGGCTGTATAAGGTGAGAGGCTGTGCTGTCTACCTGGACCTACCCACACTTAGATTTGGCTTCCAAAACAGTCTTCTCCGCCTGTTATGCTAAGCAGGGAAAGAGCAGTGCTATTGCATGTTATGCTCATCCAGACATACAGGTGATGCTCACTGGTATTCACAGTAAGAACTAACATTAATTGTTGACTGTATGTCAGTATTGCTCCAAGGGGTTTTGCATTTAATCTTTATAAGAACTTTGTGGAGTAGTTATTAATATTCCCTCCCTTTACACATGAGGACACTGAAATACAGAGATTTCTAGTTACCACACATCTGGTAGGTAGAGTAGCATTTAAATCAATAGCCCAGTTCTAGAGACTGGGCTGCGAACCCCTCTGCTCTACTCTTAGCAGAAGAAGTCTAGGTGAAGGCAGTGAGGCTGCTCAAGGATAAATCATTTTTAAGGGGACCAGATAGACCCTGATGCTCTGATGCCTGATACAAGCAGAAGTTTTACTTCCCTTGCTTCCCTTTCCTGTATTGTCTTCAAATTTTAAAATAATGCAAATAACACATTTCCTTGTAAATATACATCATTACAAAGGTACCTAAAGAGATGATGTTCTTTCTGCCTCCCCTGTGCCTCATTGTCTACTGTCCACCTTACCCAGAGGTGGGGCTCCATTCAGAACTTCCTCTAGAAGTACATGTATGTCCTTAATCAGTTATGAACTTTGATTTCTCCCGTGATGTACATACATGAACGTAAGTGCATTCATACAAAGTGCGTACAATGGGACTTGCTTTCTGTGAGAGCCCCAGCCTACCTTGGGGCTCTTTCCCTGTAGGTGTATTTTCACCTTCCTCATTCCTTGTGACTACTCTGCATATGCAAATAAAGATGTACCATAATTTACTGAGCTATATATATAGCTTGGTTAATATGTTTTTATATTCATTAAATAAAATATTAAAAGTTTATATATCAAATATATTGAAATATATATTTACTTCTATACTTTAATATATTCATTTAACATATTCTACATATATTATTTTTAGATTATATACTTTTTTTGTTATTTTGGAGGATGCTGAGATAAATATACTTGTATAATTTCTGTGTGTGTGTGTGTATGAATTGTTCTTTTGAATACTTAGGAGTAGAACTGCTGGATCTAAGAAAACAATTGCATATTTTCATTGAAACCACTAATTGCCCACCAAGTAAGCAGTAGCAATTTAATGTAACCCAATATTGCCTAAATGCCTATTTCCCCATCTCTCAGCACTTGATTTTAACTATTTTAAAATTTTGCTTGTTTGATGGCCAAAAATAAATATTTTTACATGACTTTTTTTTATCAATCTGGCTATCTTTTCATATGTTATTGGTTTTTTCTTTACCCTCTTTTCATCTTTTCATTGTATCTTTTGCCCATTTTTCTATTGGTTTGTTTATTCTTATTCATAGACTCTTTTATATTTTCTATATATTAAATGTGTATTTATTAATACATAGCTAATATTTCTCCCCATCAGTTGCTGGTCTTTTATTTTTTTTCTGCTGTATTGAGGTATAGATGGCAACTAAAATTGTGCAATATCTAAAGTGTATTTTAATTTTATATATCTATAAACACATACTTTTCCATCCAGTATTTTTTAGGGTTAAATCCATCAATGTTTTAAGATATTGGGTCCTTTGTTGCTTAGAAGAATCTTCACTGTGCAAAATTATTTTTAAAAATTCCAACATGTTCTTCCAATATTTTTTATAATTCAGTTTCTTTTCCCATTTGCAGACAGATTTAAAAAAATGAGGTCAAGAGCAGTCTCCTGTAGCCTTATACAAATGTGAGAAACCAACGCAAGCATTTCATTTCTGACCTCAGCATTTAGGAGTTTGTGGTGGTGTTGAGGATCTCAATTTACGTGCATAGGGAGGGTCCATCTTCTGCCGCAGGCCAGAGTTTAGCTATTCTAAGCTCAGCAAGTATGTGGATTAGTTTTTCTCCTGTTATTTGAGCATTACAGTGTGCCATGAATGAAATACTTTGCAGTAGAAATTGTTCTCTTTTGATCTGGGAGTCGTGGGAAGGATCATGTCTCAGGACAGCCATCATGGTTAAAATCTGATTGGTTCATGGAAATGACTTGACTAATGATTTCAAGGAGAAAATGGACCCACATATGGAGGCTGGTGGGGGAATTCCACAGACTGTTTACACTGGAAGAAATCTGGTTCAATGTCTATAATTCTATGTGCCTGTATGTCTTTAATGACAAACGAGGAAACCGAGGTATGAAAGCATCATTTGTCTAAGATCACCCAGCCGGAAGGACAATGATAAAACTGTGATGAACGGAAAACGTTGTTAGGCTTAGCAACAAACTGCGGCTTGCTGTGCTGACCTTTCAGCATTTCTAACATTTGGGAAAAATTTCAATCTTGGAGGTTGTTGAGAATCCCATCCCAAAATATGAAAAAATAAATATAACCCTGTAAATACTCCCTCTAACTCATTTGTGAGAGGAAAGTCCTCATTTTCCCCACATCCTGGAGGACCTCAGAGCTGTGAGGTTTTAGCTTACATTCAGATTGTATTGCTTTTTTCCCCTCATTTTCAAAATACTTTATCCTGCATGATCTCATTTGATTCTCACTTGAATTTGCCTCAATAAAGTCAAAACTAGCAAACGTCCTGCTGGCTTTTGGATATCACCAGAACATATGATCACCACATACTACACTGTTTTTTCACCATTCCACTACCTTAGACTTCTAATAACGAGTAATTTTCTTTCTTAGGGCAGATTGTTGGTTTTCTCAGTAAAACACTAAGGCAGTGCCTGGCATCCTGTAGGAAATCAAACAAAAAAAATGCCCTTTTATAAATGTATGTATTTATTTATGAGAATAGGTTATATTTTTACAAAAGGATATACTGAAAAGTCACAAAGAACCCTGTCACCACTCCCACAGGGATACATAAGCACCTAGCAGCTGATTTAGAAATAGTGTGTCTTGCTGTTTTCTTTCTAGTTCCATGATCCAGGTATCAGTCAGGGTCTCTGTACTTGGAAGCCCTATTCTGGGCTTTTGGAAGCTAACCAAACGTGTGTTTAATAAAGTGTTTTCCACACTGGAAAATAAAGATAATCACAACCCACAATAAGAACCATCCTTTTAAGTCACACATGCATTCCAAGAAATGATTCTTTTCCTTGCTATACGAGCTATACCCTAATGTTCCCGTTGTGTTTCTGTTTGTAACAGTCCACTAAACAAGCACATATATATTTTATCTCCCCAACTCAATTCAATTTAAGAATATTTCTTGTTTTTCTTGTTGTAAAAGTTATAGAGACTTTTGGTTAAATGTGGGACTAACTACTCAGTTTGCAGGAGCTTCCTGGCGGCCTTGCTCTCCCAACCCCTATCATGATAAAGAAATTTAAATAAAAGGGCAAAATCACAAGGACTGAGAGGAGAAAACAGCAACAAGCTTTTAAAAGCCCAGCAGTACACGGGCAAGTGATAACAGACTTAGCTGAAGCCATTCCTTGGGAAAAGCACAGAAGCCCAATGTCTCCTGCTACAGAATCTCAATGACACCAAAAATGGAGATCCAGGCGGCCACCAAAACCAGTGCTAAAACCTGGGCCCCCTTCACCAAGAGGAGAGTCAGCAGCTGCATTTGTCCAGAGCATGTGCCTCTCCACCCAGGAATTTTCTCCCTGGGGTGAGGGAGGTGGAGTAGACTCTTTCACCCAGGGATGGCCACGGAATCTCTGCTTTCCACTCCACCTCTCCTCCCTGCCTGTCCCACGGCTATTTCCCAGGGAGGAGTCTCTCTGGGGGATCTGGATGGCTGTCTCCTCAGCTTTGCGCCTTTCTGCATACATTTCACTACAGCTTCCACTGCCATACTTCAATGGCAGCGCCTTCCCCACTTTCGGTCTCTCTGAAATGGGTAGAGAGCTTTTGTTAGCTAATGGCTTTTCTTGTTTGCTTTGTGTGTTTTTAAGCCTTTGTTATTCTTATCAGTAGTTTTCATTTAATGAAGGTTTAGAAAAGAGATCAGGTAAGAGCATGTGCTCATACTGAACAGGAATTCGCAGATAAATTTTTGTTGGTTAATATCTGTACATCCAAATGAATATACAGGCAAGTTGCAAAGCACAATGATAACCCACCTCCTAATCTTGGAATTAGGACATCGATAAATCTGATGACGCACCTCCTCAATTGTACCACCTCCCTCCTTTTTCCCAGAGGGTGCCGCTGTCCTGGGTTGTGTGTTTACTGCGCATCTGCCCTCTTTGACAGCTTTATCACACCGTGTATACTTGCTTGCTAGTTAGGATTCTTTTTAAGTATCATTGATATACAATCTTATGTTGGTTTCAAATATACAGCACAGTGGTTCAACTTTCACCCATATTATCAAGTCCTCACCCTTTCCAGTGCAGTCACTGTCCATTAACGTAGTAAGATGTTACAGAATCATTATATTCTCTGTGCTGTACTACTGTCCCTGTGACCAACCGATATTGAGGTTGAGAATTATTGTGCCCCTTAAGCCCTTTTGCCCTACCCAACCCCTCCCCCTTTGTAAATACTAATCCCTTCTCAGTGTCTATGAGTCTACTGCTATTTTGTTCCTTCTCTTTTTCTTTGTTTTTATACTCCACAAATCATTTGGTATTTGTCTTTCTCTGCCTGGCTTATTTCATTGAGCCTAATACCCTCTGATTCATCCATGTTGTTGCAAATGGCAGGATTTCTTTTCTTTTAATGGTTGAATAATATTCCATTGTGTATATGCACCACATCTTATTTATCCATTCATCTACTAATGGACACTTAGGTTGCTTCCATATCTTGGCTATTGCAAATAGGTCTGCAATAAACATGGGAATCCACATGTCTTTTCAATCAGGGATCTTGTTTTCTTCTCTTGTTTAGTGGACTGTTACAAACAGAAACACAATGGGAACATTAGGGTATAGCTCGTATAGCAAGGAAAAGAATCATTTCTTGGAATGCTTGTGTGACTTAAAAGGATGGTTCTTATTGTGGGTTGTGATTATCTTTATTTTCCAGTTCCTAGGAGTGTAATTCCTGGGTCAAATGTTATTTCTAGTTTCAGTTTTTTGAGGAGCCTCCATATAGCTTCCCACAATGGTTGCACCAATTTACATTCCCATAACAGTGTAAGAGGGTTTGTTAGGAGGTTTTATAAACATCGAATCATATGTAATCATTTGTGACTTGTCTTTAGCATTTTGTTTCTAAAATAATCTCTGTTGATGTGATGATACCTCTTTTATGTTCGCTGCTGTTGTAGTGTGGATATGCTGCCATTTATTTAGTTATTTCCCTGACAGTGGGTCATCCCCAATATTTTTTTTCTTTTTTCTTTCTTTTTAAGTTTATGAATAGTGTTTTTATGAACAGTCTTCTGCATGCTATCTGATACAGGTATGCCAGAACTTCTCTGGTTTAGGAATGGAATTACTGAGTTGTATGATATGCATGTGTTCAGCCTCACATGATAATGCCACATTGTTTTCCACAAACTTGCTTGCCAATTTACACTTCTGAAAACAAGTTCTCATTTTTGCACATTCTTGATAAAGAATTTTATCATTGTCAGACTTAAAATTTTTTCCTATTCCCCAAGTATAAAATGGTTTTCCACAGATTGTAACTGTACAGCTATATGCATTTTCACAAAAGGAACACATGGATCAAGAAATAAGCACCCAGTGACCCTCCCCTTCCCCAATGATCCTTTCAATTTACTCCATCCCTAAGGAACTCCTATCCCAACTTCTAACATCATAGGTTAGTTTACGCATGCACGTTTTGTGTGTGTGTCTGTCTGCTTGCCTCAGTGTTATGTTATGCATGTGGTATTAATTTTGCATCCCCAGCAGGCTCACTCTGACTCCAACCCTTCCTCTCTTTTTGATCTATGACTCAACACATTTGGGATACAGAGGTTTAGAATTGCTGCCCTAAGCAGCTTAGAGATCTGAGTTCTATTGTCCTGCTCTAAACACAGAATGGGAGATGAGCCATAGAGCAGAGAGATAGAAGTCAGATAGTCAGTGGACTAGAGGAAGAAGGAACAGGACAGGTCAGGCCAGGACAGCATCTGCCAGTGGTCCAGAGCATCTGCATCCTGGGCCACGCTGGTGGTCAGTGGCTCTAAGTAGACTTAAATAAGCAGGCTTCTTCCACTAGGTAGGGTGCTGAGGACTGAATAGTAAACAAAGCTTTCCCTCAGGAAGCTCAGAATGAGGGAAAGAAGATGGACTTAGAAACAAACAACTAATCTGCAATATACAGTGATTTATAAACTGGAAGTATAGCCCCTGGAAGGAGTTTCTTCTCTGCTTGGGAGGGAGGGATTCAGAAAGGATATGTCCCACGAAGATCCCTGTGCCTTAGTTTTTAAAGGATAAGGAAGAGTTTACTATTTGAACAGTAGCATAAAAACAGAAGAGTTTCCAGACGAGGGAACAATGTGCAAAGAAATGAGGTCTGGTAGAGCGTTGTTCAGTTATGGGTGTGAAAGCCTTTCACTAAATAGGCAGCAGAGTAGGTATGAGGACACCGAATGTGGAAGACTCGGAAGAATTTTCATTGTGAAGATCCTTGTGTGCATGGCCCAGATTTAGGATTTACCCACTAACCCACTGAAGTGTTTTGTGTAGGAAATTACACTGGATTGGTGTTTTGGAGGGAGTGAGGAGGAGTGATTGGTGAGTAGAAGACTGGACAGAGGGTAATCCCAGCCCCATCTGCAGAAATTTCCTTGCTTACTCCATTCTTGCTCTGTTCTATTGCCCACCTGCTTCACCTCTTTGGCTAAGTGTCCTTCCCACCAGATGCTTTTATTTAGGACTTGACAACAAAAGGGGTTTCTATGGTGGACAAAAGAATGCAGATAAAGGGAAGATAATGAATTCTGTTGAAGGGCTTCATGGGAAGGTCATTCCTAGGATGTGGGTTGCACTGCTGAAGTGGAAGGGGTGAAGTCCTTAGGAGGCAAGGAGTTGAAGAAACTCTTTGTTTAAGGATGAGTCAGCACCATGGGCACGGAATTCACCAGCAGGAATGGCAGGATTGAGTTGAAGAGGAAATATTGCAAGTTGGGTATGAGAGCCCTTGATGACTATGAGAAATTGACCAGTAGGGAAATGACAACAATGTGAATAGGTAATAGGTGTCCTTACCTATTAGCAGAGCCTGAAGCAGATGCTTTCTGGGCAAGGAGGGAGAAAAGTCATCTGGAGGTGACACCGGGCGGCTAGGAGAATGCCGACATTGCTCTGAGTCCCACGGCCGTGCTGTGCGCAAGGAAGGGCTGCCTCCGTGGAAGACAGTACAAAGAAAGCAGTTTCATGGTGGGAAAGCCACATCCCATTAAGGTGAGGAAAGGAAAGAAAGAAGAGGAAATATTTTTTAAAAACAACTATTCTTTGTTTTTTTTTTCACTGTGATGTTTAATTTGAAGTGTCAACTTGGAGGGTGTATTTAAATGAGATTAAAGCTTAAACTGATGAACTTTGAGTAAGCAGATTGCCCTCCGTGATGGGAGCAGGCCTCACTGAGTCCACTAGAGGCTGGGTGGAAAAGAGCAGCCTCCTCAAGCAGGAACGTGCTCACCCGCAGGCCGCCTTGGGACGTCAGAGGCCCCGGCGGCTCTGCTCAGTCTCCGGGCTGCCCGCCCACACTGCGGATTCTGGACTCACCGATCTCCAAGATCTCACAAGCCAGTTCATCCCAATAAACGTTTTTACACATACACACATGCTGTTGGTCTCTTTCTCTGGAAAACTCTGACTGATACATTCCTTCCAGACTTTTCTCATACAGTATTTCACATCACCTCAATCTAATCCATTCACCTTTCAGATTTTTCTTGTATGGTATTTCTCATAATCCTCAAGAGACTGAGGCTTCAGAAGAGGTTGTTTACAAAGCAGCAGAGTTTCTAGAGGGCAAAAGGCAAGCAACAGGAAAACGTTTAAGAGGGAAGACAACCATGGGAGGCCAATTAAGTCTTTGGAGTTAGCGACACGGCATGGCGACTAGGAAGTCTGTACGATGAGAAGCCCCACGATTTTAAACTAAATTACTCCTCTCTACACTAGAAATTGTAGACCCAGGAGAACACGGGAAAACTCCGAAGGGTGTTGTAAGACCCCAACCTCCCTGAGAAATAAGTTAGCCTAAGAGTAGCCATCTTGAAGCCTAAAAAGCCATTCTGATATATGACTCAGAGGGAACAACTGAAACCAGGTAACTCCTCTGGAAAAACAAGTTAATCAATCATGACTGTTGGCACCACTAACCTCTTGGTTAGTTAATCATGAATACCGACCCTACTTTGCTAAATCACCCTAGCAGAAAAAGAATGATCTTATCTTGCTATACCGCCGGGACGTGGCGCCAACCCAGAAATCATAGGTTTGAAAAATTATTGCCTTTGTAGAATTGTTTTCTAATCTGTAACCATGGTAATCCTCTAGAGCTGAATGCCTCAGAAAATCCTATATAACCACTTAGTTGTAAGTGCTCAGGGTCCTCGTTGAGACCCGCTGCGACGGGCTGACTGGGACCCCAGCTAGTTGGCTTCTGAATAAATTCCTCTTGCTTGTTGCATCAAGAAACGTCTTTGGTGAGTGATTTGGGGCGGCACCTTCCTCAGGGGAATCCAACATTTGGGGGCTCGTCCGGGATCGGGCATCCACCCCGCTTCACTCCCGAAGTCGCTCTTGGAGGAAGAGGTAAGATTGGTGGCGCCTTGAGTTGTATGTGTTCTGTTTTCTGTTTCAGTGAGACCGGTCGGAGTTCTGAAGGGTACCCGCTGTCTGGCAGCCATCTCAATCCCGTAAAGGGGCTGTGACTGCGGTTGGTAGACGTACTAGAGCACCGCAGGCTGCAACCCTGGGGGACGCCTCAGGGAGGTTGGGGGGCCAGGGACACCTGGTAGCCTCCCATCTGTTTTTCCGGCAAACTGCACCTGATGAGATAGGGTTGATTTTTGGGCGCCGAGAATATCAACCCTCTGATTCCTTTCGGTTTCTGTTTGAGGGTCTGAAAAGAACCAAAAGCGGCCGCTGTGTGTCTAATTTGTGTGTGTCTTTGTTTTTTGTGTCTTTTACATGTCTAATTATTGTTATACTGACAATGGGACAGACAGTGACGACCCCCCTTAGCCTGACGCTAGATCATTGGACGGAAGCTAGAGAGAGGGCACATAACTTGTCAGTAGAAGTGAAAAAGGGACCATGGCAGACTTTCTGTACCTCCGAATGGCCCACCTACAATGTTGGGTGGCCCTCGGAGAGGACTTTTGATCTCCCCACCCTATTAGCAGTAAAAGCTGTTGTCTTCTAGGATTCGTCTCAAGGACACCCGGATCAGCAACCCTACATTGTAGTCTGGCAAGAGTTGGTGGAGAACCCACCGCCCTGGGTAAAGCCCTGGGTGCAAAAGAAAATGGGCCCTCGAGTTTTGGCTGCCCAGACTCAACCTCAGAAAAAGGAAAAGGAAACTACCAAAGTTTACCCTGATACTCAAGATTTGCTTATAATTGATGATCCCTCTCCCCCTCCTTACCCTCCTGCCCCTACGGCACCCCCGGTGCCCCTGGCCCCGGCACTCCCAGCACCACCGGCCCCGGCACCCTCAGTCCCTGATGCTGGGGCAGCGGGGCCGGCTCCGGGACCTGCCCAGGGCACCCGGCGCCGCCGAGGGGCCATCTTGGATCCACCGGGTATCTTTCCCCTCCGGTCTTATGGAGTTCCCATCCTTGGGGAAGAAGGGGAACCGCCTTTCCAACCTCTGCAATATTGGCCCTTCTCCTCTGCTGATTTGTATAATTGGAAAGCTAATCACCTGCCCTTTTCAGAGGAGCCGCAGAAACTAACTGGTTTGGTAGAGTCTCTGATGTTCTCCCACCAGCCCACCTGGGATGACTGTCAGCAGCTTTTGCAGGTGCTCTTCACCACGGAAGAGAGAGAGAGGATTCTCCTGGAGGCACGGAGGAATGTGCCTGGAACCGACGGACGGCCTTCGCAACTCCCTCATGACATAGAGAGGGGGTTCCCGTTGACTAGACCCAACTGGGACTTTAATTCTCCAGAAGGTAGGGAGCGACTAACCATCTATCATCAGGCTCTGGTGGCAGGTCTCCGTGGGGCCGCAAGACGCCCCACCAATTTGGCCAAGGTAAGAGAGGTCAGCCAGGGAGCCACTGAAGCACCTGCAGTATTCTTAGAGCGCCTGATAGAAGCCTTCAGGCGGTATACTCCCTTTGATCCCACTTCTGAGGGGCATAGTGCTTCAGTGGCCCTTGCTTTTATCGGGCAATCAGCACCTGACATTAGGAAAAAACTTCAGAGATTGGAGGGCTTACAGGATTTGTCGCTGAGGGATTTAGTGAAAGAAGCAGAGAAAGTTTATCATAAGAGAGAGACTAAGGAAGAGAAAGAGTTAAGGAAAGAGAAGGAGAGGGAAAGTAAAGAAGAAAAGAGAGATAGGAAGCATGAGAGAAATTTAACAAAGATCTTGGCCGCAGTAGTAGAAAGTAAGGGATGACCGCCCTCTAGTGGTAGAACTAGTAAGGCAGGGTCCCTGGGCAACCGACCTCCTTTGGATAAAGATCAGTGTGCGTACTGCAAGGAAAAGGGGCATTGGGTGAAAGAATGCCCAAAGAAACCACCGCGGGGACCTCCAAAGAAAGTGTTGTCTCTGCTAGAAGACGAGGACTAGGGAAGACGGGGCTCGGAGCCCCTCCCCAAGCCTAGGGTAACTCTGAAGGTGGAGGGGCAACCCGTTGAGTTTCTGGTAGATACTGGTGCTCAACATTCAGTACTGACCCAAGCTAGAGGCCCCCTTTCTAGTAAAAAGTCTTGGGTGTTCGGGGCCACGGGTCAGAAACAATATGCATGGACTACCCAAAGAACAGTGGACTTAGGAGTGGGACAAGTAAACCACTCATTCCTTGTTATACCGGAATGCCCTACACCCTTGTTAGGAAGAGACATTTTGACTAAAGTCGGGGCCCAAATATCCTTTCAGGCTGAAAATACCCTAGTGACTGATAGAGAGAAGAAACCCTTAGGCCTAAGCATTCTGTCCATAAAGTTAGAAGACGAGTACCGCCTTTTTAAGGAACCAGAACCCTCCCGAGTTAATCAGAGGTGGCTCAACCAGTTTCCAGGGGCCTGGGCAGAGACAGCAGGTATGGGACTTGCTGTAAACCAGCCCCCGGTGGTCATAGAATTGAAAGCCTCAGCCTCACCAGTAACTGTGAGACAATATCCAATGAGTAAAGAAGCCAGAGATGGAATTAGGCCCCATATCCAGAGGCTCATAGAGCAGGGGATATTAGTAAAATGTAAATCCCCATGGAACACTCCCTTGCTGCCTGTAAAGAAAGAGGGAACAGGAGATTATCGACCAGTGCAAGATTTAAGAGAGGTTAATAAGAGGACACAGGACATTCATCCCACTGTGCCAAATCCTTACAACCTGCTAAGCTCTCTGGCCCCAGAAAACACTTGGTATACAGTCTTAGATTTAAAAGATGCCTTCTTTTGTTTGCGCCTGCACCAGAGTAGCCAACCGCTGTTTGCTTTTGAGTAGAAAGACCCTTCCACAGGAACTACTGGACAATTGACCTGGACTCGCTTGCCACAAGGATTCAAGAATTCACCTACCCTCTTTGACGAGGCTTTACACCAGGACTTGGCCTTTTACCGAGCCTCCAACCCACAGGTAACCTTGTTACAATATGTTGATGACTTACTGATAGCCGCTCTTACACAGGAGGTCTGCCAAGCGGCCACTGAAGCCCTTTTGACTGAACTTGCTAGGCTGGGGTATAGAGCATCTGCCAAAAAGGCACAGATCTGCCAACAACAAGTGACTTATTTAGGGTATTCCCTGAGAGAAGGGAAAAGGTGGCTTACAGAAGCCCGGAAGCAGACTGTGACGCAGATCCCGGTCCCTACTACTCTGCGCCAAGTCCGCGAATTTCTGGGAACAGCAGGGTTCTGCAGATTATGGATACCCTGATATGCCACCTTAGCCGCCCCCCTGTACCCCCTAACCAAAGGGACAGCCCCGTTTGTTTGGGGACCTGAACAGCAACAGGCCTTTGATGAGATCAAGAAGGCCCTCCTGTCAGCACCCGCTCTGGCCCTGCCAGACGTGACTAAGCCGTTCGTCCTTTTTGTGGATGAACGGAGTAGAGTGGCTCGGGGAGTGTTGACCCAGCAATGGGGACCTTGGAAGAGACCTGTCGCCTATTTGTCAAAAAAATTAGACCCAGTAAGTAGTGGATGGCCCGCCTGTTTGAGAGTAGTGGCGGCCGTGGCCCTCCTAGTTAAAGATTCTGACAAACTGACACTGGGACAGAAACTTACTGTGGTTGCTCCACATGCGTTGGAGAGTGTAATTCGGCAGCCACCCGAGAGATAGATGTCGAATGCCAGAATGACTCACTACCAAACCTTACTCCTGAATTGCTATCGAGTAGAGTTTGCCCCCCCTGCCATCCTAAACCCGGCCACTCTGCTCCCCGATTTGGGGAAGGAAGTGCTTCATACCTGCCAGGAAATCCTGGCTGAGGAGACAGGCACCCGCCAGGACTTGCAAGATCAGCCCTTAAGAGGACCGGGACTTTTGACTTGGTATACGGACGGGAGCAGTTACATCATAGATAGTAAGAGAATGGCTGGAGCTGCAGTAGTGGATGATGACCGGGTTGTATGGGCCAGTGAGCTCCCAACGGGCACGTCTGCACAGCGAGCAGAACTCATCGCCCTGACTCAGGCCCTAAGAATGGCAGAAGGTAAGAGACTTAACGTCTACACTGACAGCAGATACGCCTTTGCCACTGCTCATATACACGGGGCTATTTATAGACAGAGAGGGCTGTTAACTTCTGCCGGGAAAGATGTTAAAAACAAACAAGAGATTTTAGATTTGCTAGAAGCCATCCATAGGCCTAAAAAAGTAGCAATAATACATTGCCCTGGACACCAGAAAGATGACTCTCCAATAGCTCGAGGAAACCGGAGAGCAGACCAAGCCGCAAAGCAAGCGGCTCAGGGAATGAACATTTTGCCCCTCCAAGTGTGTCCGGAAGCCACTCACATCAAGAGCTTCCAGTACACACCTAAAGATCTCGCTTGTATAAACAAATTAGGGTTCAAAAATTCCTCACCCCAAGAGATATACAAGTCTGAAAAAGGGAAAGTTGTCCTGCCCCGGAGAGAGGCAGAAGAATACTTAAGGCAATTACATCAACTGACACATTTGGGAGCAAAAAACCTAAAGACCTTGGTTCGAGACTCCCCTTATCATGTTATTATATTAAGAAAATTGGCTGATGAGATTGTAAAAAATTGTGTTCCCTGTCAATTAGTAAACGTGAGCAAAAATCAAGCAATATCCGGGAAAAGACTTCGAGGAGATCACCCAGGAACTTATTGGGAAGTTGACTTCACTGAAATTAAGCCTGCTAAGTATAGATATAAGTACCTTCTAGTTTTTCTAGACACATTTTCAGGATAGACAGAGGCGTTCCCCACCAAAACTGAGACAGCTCAGACAGGGTCTAAAAAGATCCTTGAAGAAATATTTCCCAGGTTTGAGATCCCAAAAGTAATCGGCTCCGACAACGGCCCTGCTTTTGTTGCCCAGGTAAGTCAAGGATTGGCCAAGATCCTGGGGATGGACTGGAAATTGCATTGTGCATACAGGCCCCAGAGCTAAGGACAGGTAGAAAGGATGAACAGAACTCTAAAAGAGACCTTGACTAAATTGTCCATAGAGACTGGCTTATGTGATTAGTTGGTCCTCCTTCCCTTCGCCCTGTTTAGAGTCAGGAACACTCCCGGCCACTTTAGACTAACGCCTTTTGAAATAATGTTTGGGGCCCCAGCTCCGCTTCAGTCAGCACATCTTCATATATTCCCTGAGTGTGCAACTAATAAGTTTTTGCTTGAAAAGTTATGAGCCTTAGAGGCTGTGCAGAAAGAGGTGTGGGCCTCCATCAAGGAAGCCTATCGGCCAGAGGACCTCTCAGTGCCTCACCAGTTCCAGGTGGGAGACCCTGTCTACGTGAGAAAGCACCGGACAGGAAACCTCGAGCCACGGTGGAAGGGACCTTTCGTCGTCCTCCTGACTACTCCCACAGCTGTAAAAGTGGACGGCGTCTCTTCCTGGATACACGCTTCACATCTAAAGAAGGCACCCCCGGACCCGGACTGGTGAGTAACTCGGACTGATAACCCCCTTAAGCTTCGCTTGTGTAAAAAGAATTATGCTGTTAGTAATTCTGATGTTTCTGCCACCCCTAACCCACCAGAACCCTAACCCTCATGAACCCAGGTTATTAACGTGGCAAATTGTTACTCCGGCCCCTGATAGCCAGATGATAGTCCAGTGGCAAGGCCAGCATCCTGTAAGAACTTGGTGGCCCACTTTGACGGTAGATTTGTGCACTCTCTTTAAACATGTTCTGCTTTCCTGTATATCTAACCCCCTCAATACTGGACATGGGGGGTCTGGAACTGTCAAAGAACTTCAGAACACTTGTTTTTACGTATGCCCTGCCCCAACTAGTAGTGCGCAAGCTTCCCAATGTAGTAGGGAAGATAATTTCTTTTGCAAAAATTGGGGCTGTGAGCAAACAAGGACATGTCACTGGATAGACAGAAATGCCGGGAGCTCCCCTCCAAGCCTCATAAGAGTTAAAAGAAATAGTACTCAGATTCAATGTATGACCAGCTCTGCCTGTAATCCTATTGATATTTCCTTTACTGAAGCCGGAAAAAGGGCGAATTGGGAAAGGGGGCTCACGTGGGGATTAAGACTCTATCAGGAGAGACATGATAATAGAGTTATATTCACTCTTAGACTCAAAGTAGAGACCCTCCCGGCCATTCCAGTAGGACCAAATGTTGTCTTACCAGATCAACCTCGCCTCCCAACCCCAGCCCCGAAGAGAACCCCAGCTCCACCAACAAACCCTGCCATTACTTCAGCTGTCCCCGTCTTTGCTCCTAGCCCACTGACCTCCTTTCCTAGCAATGGGCAGCGCCTCCTCAATCTCGTTGAGGGAGCTTTCAGAGTCCTAAATGCCACCGACCCTAAAACTACCGAATCCTGTTGGTTATGTTTTTCTTCTGGACCACCTTATTATAAAGGGCTGAGATTGTCAGCTAATTTTAAGAATACAACCAGCCACGAAATTTGTAGTTGGGGCAGTCATAAAAAGCTAACACTGACCGAAGTATCTGGAAAAGGAAAATGTCTAGGTACAGTTCCTGCCACACATAAAAATTTATGTAATGAGACCATCCCCATGATCCCCACAAGAGAAAACAGGTATTTAGTCCCACCACCCGAAGGATGGTGGTCCTGTAATACTGGACTAACTCCATGTGTTTCCACCTCTGTCTTCAATTTCTCTCACGAATTTTGTATAATAGTCCAGTTAGTACCTAGATTAATGTATCATGATGACTTATCATTCGTGGCAGCATTAGAGCCTAAACTAAGGTATAAAAGAGAGCCAGTCTCACTCACTCTAGCTGTATTACTAGGAGTGGGAGTCGCAGCTGGAGTGAGAACAGGGGCAGCTGCAATTATACAAGGAAACCAACATTACGAAAGACTAAGAATAGCTATCGATGAAGATTTGAGAACTATAGAACAGTCTATTTCTAAACTTGAAAAATCCCTAACCTCTCTCTCTGAAGTAGTGCTGCAAAATAGACAAGGGTTAGATTTACTATTTCTAAAAGAAGGTAAATTGTGTGCAGCTCTAAAAGAAGAGTGCTGCTTCTATGCAGACCACACTAGAGTAGTAAGAGACTCAATGTCTAAATTAAGAGAAAGATTAGATCAGCGAAAGCGAGAACGAGAAGCTAACCAGAGCCTGTTTGAATCCTGGTTTTCTAGATCCCCATGGCTTACAACTCTAATATCCACTTTGGCAGGACCCCTGCTTATTTTGATATTGCTCCTCACCTTAGGTCCCTGCATTTTAAATCGAGTAATAACCTTTATTAGAGAGAGAGTAAGTGCTGTGCAGGTGCTAATGCTGAGACAACAGTATCATACCCTCACACAACAAGAAGAAACCAACATTCCATGATTAGAATGTTCAGAAAAAGAAGTGGGGAAATGTAAGACCCCAACCTCCCTGAGAAATAAGTTAGCCTAAGAGTAGCCATCTTGAAGCCTAAAAAGCCATTCTGATATATGACTCAGAGGGAACAACTGAAACCAGGTAACTCCTCTGGAAAAACAAGTTAATCAATCATGACTGTTGGCACCACTAACCTCTTGGTTAGTTAATTATGAATACCAACCCTACTTTGCTAAATCACCCTAGCAGAAAAAGAATGATCTTATCTTGCTACACCCCCGGGACGTGGCGCCAACCCAGAAATCATAGGTTTGAAAAATTATTGCCTTTGTAGAATTGTTTTCTAATCTGTAACCATGGTAATCCTCTAGAGCTGAATGCCTCAGAAAATCCTATATAACCACTTAGTTGTAAGTGCTCAGGGTCCTCGTTGAGACCCGCTGCAACGGGCTGACTTGGACCCCAGCTAGTTGGCTTCTGAATAAATTCCTCTTGCTTGTTGCATCAAGAAACGTCTTTGGTGAGTGATTTGGGGCGGCGCCTTCCTCAGGGGAATCCAACAGTGTGACTCTAGTTGCAGAGGGCAGCCTTCTGGCGCCCTTGAGGAAAGAGCTCCTGTCTGCCTCTAGCAGCCGGAGGGCTGAGACCTCTCCCACCAGCCCTGGGTCTGTGCTGCAGGAGGGTCTAGGTCTAACAAGCCTCCTCAGAAACCTTTGATTTCTCCTCCCCTTCTCTGAACGGCAAGCCCAGGTGTGCTCATCGCTGGGGCACTGAGGGAGAGAACGCCCTCCCTCTTGCTTTCCGACCAGGACTCCCAGTGGTTTGCATCCTTGCTTCAGCTCTCAGGTGGAGGAAGCTGCCTTCCGCTGTCCGTACCTTACAGCTACAAGCAACACATGAATGATCCTTTTCTCAGTTTGCTTGGCTGCAACTAGAAATCCCTCTTCCATCAGAACTCATCTACCTGGGAAACCTGGTTCACGACAATCATTTTCAGCCACACTGATGATTAAATGGCTTGTCTTTGAGGGTTCATAAAGGATTCTGCTGACCCCCAAATTTCTCCTATTTTGTACCACAGTGCCTGAAATTTCCACCATTAGTGACCACTTTTCAGTGACAGCAAGAAAATCTCCTTCCTGGTTTTTATTCCCCAAGCCTATACTATCAGGAGAAAGGAGAGCTGTGAATTAGAGATGATGTTTGATTATACCTAATTATCTTATTTCTTCCTAGGGCCTATTCTGAAAAGGAAGAAATTTATTATTTGCTTTATTCGCTCTGTTTTCCTTTTGTTAAAAAAGCTTTGTAATGTTTAGTAGTAAAGATGATGTTTTATCTAGGTGTTTCCGGTATTAGTCATCTATTATTCACATGCTTATAACAATACATTTACCAGTCATAATTCTCATTCTATGCAAGAGCGTGCTAGCACAAGCAACATTGTATAAAACCTTCTCCATACCAGGATAATGCAGTTCATATATCCCAATGGGCCTTACAAATAAAGAATGTTTTAAGTGTTATGTGAACATCTTCTCATGTGACGTGCTATCTGTTGCTTGTCTCATCATCAGTATCATCTCAGTGCCCGGTCTGCTGGACAATCATCTTTAGGGATAAGAGACTTTGAGTCAGTATTAAAATGCAAAATAAATAATCAACTCATCGTCAAATACCACAAGTAAGAAGTTTTATCAGATTCAGTCTGGAAGCTGGAAGCAGTCAGGAGCCTGAGGGCCTGGGATCCAAGGAGGGCACTCTGCTGAGGATGAGACGGAAGGAGTGGAAGGGGATGGGAAAGACTGGGGGTTTTTCCAGAGAGGAAGTAGGAAGACCTCTGGGGAGCCATGGTAGCATGAACACCTGGACCCCTGTGGGGTTTCTGCTAGGTAAGAGGGTCAGAAGGCTGGAAGGGGTGGAGCCAGGCCCTGAACTGGGAAAAACGAGAGTGGCCGTCTTCCCTGTTTCGCCTGGGACCAGAAGCTTCCTCAAAGCAGCATGAGTGCCCTGGAAGCAGCAGCAGTGGCTGTTCTCAAACCGAGAACCTGGTTCTGCGAGTCCTTTTGCTAGGTGGGTAGGGAGGAGGACGGCAGGAAGAGGCAGTCTGGTCTCTGCAGGGAAACATGGAAAACGTGCACTCTTTTTAAAAGGTTTGAGTTGAAAGATTCTGAGACAGAGTAGAATAGAAATTGAGAAGCAAAAGTAAAGTGGTAGGAAGGAAGGAAACACACAATGCTAATGGTTTAGGGATATTGTGAATGGTGTATGAGAGGGAGAGAGAACTAGAGATAAAGCTGGAAAAAGAGCTAGAACTAGAGCTAGACAGAGAGAGAGAGAGAGTGAGGAGAGAGAGCGCTCATCTCCACAGGTTTAAAGAGCAGGAACTTCTCAGGTGTATGTACAGAATGAAGGTCCTAGAAACAATGCATTTATCTGAATGGAAGCCCAGAATTGACGTGATGGTCATGTGACTGAATGTAAAACACTGCCCTGTGTTCCTTGATGTATCAGCCTGAGAAAATAAACACTGATCTATTTGATGTTCTCTATTTCTGACTCATCTTGTTGTGTGATTAGAGACCTTTTCATAGAAAAACAATATTGTGGCTAAGAGTAAATCTCAGAAATATTTTCCTAATTTCATACAATTTCTAAGTGATTTCCCCCAGTTTATATACATAAAAAATAAAGGCATGGGAAGAAGCTACATCATCTGTTGCCTGTAATGGTGATTGAACTGTTCTGGAACCTCTTGCTTAGCCCATGTATTTTTTTGGTTCATGTTCCCCCGTCCCCTGCCCATTTCAGCACTAATAAAAAGTTCAGATTAGTTTGGAATGTATTGTATCCCTCTTAATTTGGAGCCATGAACACTAATGACAGCTATTATATTGCATGGGTCTTACCTTCATGCCTGATGACACCATGACCTCTCATAGAACCTTCTTTGAGGAAAGCTCCAGACTTAGGGAGCCGAAACACAGAATCAGCTGGATTAAACATGCACGGAGGACTGAACCAAAAGGAGACACTGGAAGGGTTTACCCCCTGAGCCAGGATGGTGGCGTGAGTGGAAGGGTTTATCCCAGAAACAGATGAACCCCCTACCCCCACCCCACAAAAAACAGGGTAGATGTACCCCTGAAAAGTTGGCCTTAACCAATTTGATGTAGTCAGGAAATATCTTAGAACCCCAGAGCACCCAGAAATCAAAGGTAGGAATAATTTAGAGTTAAAAAGTTAGAAAGAACTTGGGAGGTGACAGCTGCCTGGCTTTATGAAGATAAGGTATTAATATTTACACTGGGCAGATGAGAAGACTGAGGTCTGAAGCCACCCAGCAAGTTAATGGCCACGGGAGAGTTAAATCCTATGTCCCCATATTTGGGACATATTATCTAGAGTTAATAAAAAATTAAAAAGAAACATTTTCTAATGACACTTTAGAAAAGCAGAGCCAAAACCCCAGTGTATTAAATGATAATCCAGAAGGAAGATTCAGGGAAAGAACATCTATTCTTAACAAAAGAATAACTTAGGAATTCATAGCTCTATGACTAGCCCACAAGACCTTGAAGAAGGGAAAGTTTTCTTCAATGAAGGAGTGGGAAGAAGAAGAAATATTTTTGTTAAACAATAAAACTTTTAACGATTTGCACTCATATTTTTCTTCTATATTATTTCATGTAACCACAAATACCTTCACAGAAGCACGGTGCAGTTATTAACAGATCAAACAATGGCATTTTTTTCTCCATTACAACCACATTGCTGCTAAAAGTTTCCCTCTGCTGTTGACAGAAAGCATGTTTCCCTCTTTCCAATAGCACAAATATATTTCACATTCATATTATGCTATTATATATTACAAAATGATCACTGACACTCAACAGGAGGAAAGAGTTATGGACAAAATGACAAATTCTCTTCCCTGTTAGGCTGTGATGGAAAGATCAAATTTCTTCTTTGCTTAACATAAATTTTAATATATTAATCAAAAGTAGATAAGATAATTTTTTCTTTGTTTCATATTTCAGTTTTCGTTTTGGAAACTTGGGAACTAAAATATGCTTTGGAGTGAATTTTCATAGGATGCATCATGGACAAGACAAGTTAATGTACAAAATTATCTTTACAACTCAAAAGATTGGAATTGACCAAATATCGTAAGATTAAGAACATAGGATATGATCTCCTGGGCAAAGAGAATCAAATAGAGTTATAGGATTTGAAGCAACTGCAAAGATTATATTTTTGCCCTTCTATTGAATTATAAATAGATCTCAGGCTTTTTATTTAAATGCAGGATAAATACATGCTACTCAGAAAATTTTCTTGAATTTCCAGTTGGAAATGAAGAACCTAAGCAATTTTTAAGCAATTGAAGGAAATAAAAGTGTTTATCAATGGAAACTTTTGTGGACTAGTAGAATATCTCCATGAATAAGTTTCATTTGCTGTCTGTTCAAGATGTCTGTGAAACAAGATGATGAGCTAGGTTAAAAATTTTCTTCTCTCCCAATTACTCTAATTATTTTTTGGTAATAATTGAATTGATAGAAGTGGTGCTTCATGAGATAGAACATGAAAGAAAGCCAGAATCTGATTCTTGGTAAAGTCTCAGACATCAGTTAATATAGCTGCATTATTACATTATTTACATTTCAATTCACAAAACATTTCTTTGAATCTTTATATCATTGAATTCAAGGCATTTTTCTTCTTGATGATCTCCTTTTGCTAAGGTAGGATGTATATCACTTTAGCCATGAGAGAAATAGAAAAACTGAGGCACAGAGAGGTTAGATGATTTGGTAGAACTGATTCTAGATTATAATGTTCTATTCTTACAAACACAAAATATCTTTCCATTAAGGAGTGTTTTTCAAACTGACCTCAAAAAAGAAAGGGTAATAATGTGACATAGTGGAGGTGCTAGGAGACACTATGGTGGTAATCATTTTGTAATATATGAGTGTATCAAATCAACACCAACTGTTCAGCTTACACAAATACTGTATGTCAATTATATCCCAATAAAGCTGGGGATAAATAATTTGCTCATATATTATATATCTATATTATATATATATATATATATATATATATATATATATATTAGCTTGTCTAACTTTGAAAGAATACTTCTAAAGAAAATCTTACTAATTTAAAATACTATATAAGTGGTAAGTAGAATAGGCAATATTGAAACATTATTCAATTAAGTAATGAAAAATCTGAAAAATTCATAAAATGTAAATATTATTTATATATGGCAAACATTTGAAAAATAAATGCTTTGAAACTCTAAAGTCTCAGTTCCCTTTAAAATTGATTTAATAAAATCATGCTACTGCTGTTAAAAAATAAATTTTGTTGAACAAAATAGCAGTAGATTCATAGACATTAAGAAGTAACTGGTTAGCATTGGGGAGGGGTTGGGGTGGGTAGGGAGGGAGGGTAAGGGGGATAAGGGGGCACAAAAATTCTCAATCATAATATAAGTTGGTTACAGGGATAGTAGTACTGGAGAATATAGCCAATGATCCTGTAACATCTTTCTATAGTAACTGCTTTAGTGGGGTTGAGTATTTAATAATGTGGGTAACTGTTGAACTACTGTATTATATACTTGAAACCAGTATATGATCATATATCAACTATAACAAATTAAAAAGAAAGTCCACCAAAACAAAAATTGCCCATGTCTTTAGTCAGCTACAAAATTAGACCCTCACTAGGTGGATGTAACTGAAAAAGGATTATCTTTGAGTCATTTGGGATTTAGACCACGTGAAAGAAGTAGAATTTTAGTTGGGTTATAGAAATCCTCATTTGACTGACTGCCTTGTATTGAGTATGAAAACAGACAAAAATGGCTCTTAATTTTGAAAGCTGTGCAATCATAGTATACGTTCCACAACTACATTGTGCAATTGTCACAAACTTGTGTTTTAAGAATAAATGAAAACAGAAAACTACTTTGCAGTTGACCTTTGTAAATAGTCAGATATCCACTTGACCCACAAGAACATAACAAAAATTGGGAATAATATACTTCAAAGGGATATACCTCCTTTTAGATAGGGCAGGTAAGCTGAGGGAGAGAAAAATAAGGAAAAGTTGCTATAGAAAGAGATCATTAAGATTTTCTTCTCTTCTCTCTCGAATTTTGGTTAAGTGCCACTTTACATGCTTAGTAAAAATTTAAATATCCAGTTATATTCTGTTAATATGAATTTTATTGGTTTTATAGTTTTCTTTTTTAATTTGTTAATGAGTTTTAATTTATACCTCTACAAGATCTTTAAGCCTTTATAACAAGTTTACACTATTACAATATACTAATAAAGTCATCATTTTTGTCTACATGGGAATTCTTGGAAGCTTTTTCTTGAAAAGGGCCCACTCTTTAATCAAGTGAGGAAAAAACCTGCTCTAGCTCAATTATGCTTATCTCTATATAAAATAATAAATATCTGGATTAAAAAACATATGAAATGTCATAATTATACTTTAGAATAAATGACTTTCAAAAAACTATTTATGTTGTCTCATGTTAAAATAAATCACATCTGAAAAAGTAGGACATTCTATCCAAGAAGGAAGATCACAAATTTTAAAGTGTCTTACGAGAATTTCAAAATGAGTTGCAGAATAAATTGTTAATTCTTTTAAAGTTTCATGAAATTTACAAAATTATCCCTTATCTTATTATCTGCCAGGGTCTGTATAAGTATGCATGTGATTTCCATAATTTGTTAGTAGAGATTTATGATCCTTAGTACACTTAAGTGCTAAAACAACACACATAGTTTTAAAAGTAATGAAATTAGATCTAAAGATGGATGCACATAAGTTTTGTTCAAATTTCATAAATTGAATCAAGACTAGAGGGATGTTTTTGACCATGTAAATTTATTTAAAAATCAAGATGCATATTGTTGCCAAAAGAAAATATTTTTAGCAATGTACAGACTCTCACAGATGATGAGGTTGTAACTTTTATTTAAAAATAAGTGATATTAAGAACAGTGTTATTGTATGCCTGTGTATTATATGTGTAACACAAATGGACTGTATGCATGTGTAAAACAAATAACCACATGCAGACTTGTAATAAAATACTGTATGTGTGTGTATATGACATACAAAAATACCTTATAATTTTGAAGCCTGACCTATAAACTAATACATATTATAATGTAAATTATGAGCTCAGTACTCTTAAAGTAACCTCTGAACCTTCCAAACAGTACACAACTCTTTCAAGAGAAACCATTCTATTACAAAGACCAGTGTTTTTAAAGCACCACAGTTTTAAAATCACATTCTATAGCATAATTTAATAGATTTCTAATCAGTCATATTTATTACTAAAGGAATTTCTATCATTACTCCTTTTAAAGCATAGAGCAAAAAGGCATAGGAAGGTTTTGCAGTCTACAGGAGGTGACCAAAAACAGAGCCATTATGTCTAAATTAATTACACTCATATTAAAAAAATACAGTGGACACCATAAATAGTTGTTGAGGTTTTTGAGGCTTAAACTTTTATAGATATGTGAAAATCTAAACTATATTGTGTCATGTGAGAATATAATAATAATATATGTCCAAATTGAAAAGCAAAGCAAAACCAAGCCAAGAAAAACAAAACAAGAGAACTTCAAAAGAAATGAAGTAACACAGCATAAATCTGTTTTAGAAGTATTGCATATACAACATGGTTCCAAGGTGTCTAATTCTGAGAGTCAAATATTTGATTAAACTTAAGCTACACAGTATTTTCAGAAAGCTTATTAATCTGAATAGAGAAGTTAGCTGAATATTTCACAAGGCCTTTATTTATGCTTTAAAACGCCATGCTGCAGATGAACACAGCCTCACTGTTCCCACATAGATTCTGAAAACTCATCTCATGGTCTGGGAAATATCGGTATGGGACACACTCAGATGTCATGATCATTTTCTTGGACTTAGAAGAAGACATATGGTAATATAAAATATTTTCTCAGTTCAATCATAAAACTGATTTGCTTTAGATTCATACTATTCAGCTAGTTCTTCAAATATGTTATTTGAAATTTTTCTATCACAAACGTTTGTTTTTTTCTGCTCTTGGATTTCATTGGCTTCAATTGTTTTTTATTTTTGTTTCAAAGTTGATTCTTCAGAGTTACTGACCACAGATTATTAGTAGGAATATTGTTGGGCAAAATACTTACCTGATGGATACACAGGAGTTTTTTTTCCTAGAAAAAAAAATTGAAAATTTTTTCTAGAAATAATTTTCTCCTAGAAAATTAATCTTCATCTATTACTTGTGGTATATATAACACTGGTAGTCTCCAGTTACTTTATTTCCACCCAAAGATGATGATGGCCTGTTAGAAAGTGTTTATATATATATTTACACTTCAGACTCTAGAGTTTTTGGAAACATGCATTTTTCTTCTATATAGTGGTGTTTCTTCTATATAAATGGTGTTTGAATGAAAGTGAAATAATAATAAAATAATAAGTGCTCCTTGTCAAATAGCTAGTTGGTAACGCAACCAGGGATTGAAACTATGTCTTTGGAGTTTACTACACGTATTACACCAAAAACTGCTGAAACATTTCTTTGATGTCGGGGGTCCCTGAGGCGACTCTGGCAGTGGAGGAGCCTAGTCCAATGGCCAGAAGAATGGTTTGGGGATCAGGGAGTCTTGGGCTCCCTTCCTTGCTCCACTCTCCCCATGCACTTGACCCTAACAGGCCACCTTCCTTCTCCAAGCCTTAGCTGTCTTATCTGTAGACTTGATATAACAATGCCTCCCTCACAGGTTCATTGTGAAGATATGATAATGTATGTCACATATTTAGCAGAGAGTAAACACTCAAAAAAATGACAGCAGCAGAGTAGTAATCTCCATTTCTAAGATGCTAAAGGATACAAAGCATATTTTAGTTTATTTTGCTCAGTTCTTTTGCTGAAATGTAGGTGATGGTGAGAATGATGATATGCTCTCTGGGTGAGGCAGGCAAGCTTTCCATTCTGTAATGTGTGTTTGCTATTAATGGAGAATATTCAGCTCTTCTGTAGCTGACAAGACAAAGCAAGTAAGGTGGATGAAAATCACACGATGTGCTAAAAATAGTGAGTAAGCAAGTGGCTTGGGAGACATGAGCAGAATTCAAAAGATGTATTGTTCAGCATTCACAGTTGGCAATCAGGAAGACATGTTAAAGACAGAAAGAATGAAGTATATGATTTTTTAGAAGATGGAACACTCAAGAGTTTACTTATAAAGAGAAAATGATGGGAGGACCAAATCATAAGGCACCGACCCAGCCTCCATCAGACTGACATGTCATCTCTAAGTTGGCCAGCCTCTGGCTCCATCCTGGCTTTGCACACATGCTGCCCAGGAGATGAAGCTCTCAGCTGCCCAGCAAACCACTTGGCGAGCTAAGGCTGTGCCCAGGCTTCCTTGTCCCTGTGTCAACAGCGTGTGTTGGCTCCAGACACTTTGAGCTTGCAAAACCCACCTGTTTGAACTCAGATCTAATCTTTGTAACCACACCATCATTAGGGAAAACTAGTGCAACAGAGAGAGTGAGGGAGAGACGGTGGGGGGAAGGAAGAGGGAGAGAGAGAAGGAGTGAGGGAAAGTGAGGACAAAGGAACAATTGTGTGATGTAACACAGAATCCGGTAGTGTGGGCTTTCTACTCCATCTTAAGGCTGTAAACCTAGTGCCTATCTCTCTTCCCTTGCTCCTCCATATATGTTTTATATTGGTCCAATAAAATATGTGACTTGAGCATCTCAGTTTAGTCTGTGAGATCTTCTGTTCTAAGGCCTCTGGCTGGCTGGCTGGCCTGAAGTGTACAGGGGGTTACCACTGCATTAGGGTAATTTTGCATTTGACACATTTTTCCTTGGCACAGAATTTCTTTTAAGAAAAGAACTGGTTGGGGGTGGAGCCAAGATGGTGGCATGAGTAGAGCAGCAGAAATCTCCTCCCAAAACCACATATATCTATGAAAATAAAACAAAGAAAACTCTTCATAAAATAGAGACCAAAGGACACAGGACAACATCCAGACCACATCCACACCTGAGAGAACCCAGTGCCACGCGAAAGGGGTAAGATACAAGCCCCGGCCCAGTGGGACCCAAGCGCTCTCACCCCAGCTCCTGGCGGGAGGAGAGGAGTCAGCAGGGAGGGAGAAGGAGCCCAGGACTGCTGAACACCCAGCCCCAGGATTCCGGACCAGAGCGCAGACACAGTGCATGCGTGGGGTCCTGGATACTAGGGAAACAGGGTGGCAAGACCGGTGAGTGGGGGCCTGAGGCCGATGCTGGAGAACAAAGAAATGGGAGCGGCCATTGTTTTTTTTTTTTCTTTTGGTGAGTGCTTTTTGGAAGTCTTAAAGGGACAGGGACCCCAATACTAGGGAAATAGGGAAGCAAGACCGGTGAGTGGGTGCCTGAGACCAGCACCTGAGGACAAAGAAAATCATGCTTTTTTCTTTTTTTTTAAATTATTTATTTAAATTTTTTTGTTGTTGTTGTTGCTGTTGTTGTTTTGGTTTGGAGAGTGCTTTTTGGAAGTCTTAAAGGGGCAGGGGAGGACACTTAGTCCAGAGGCAGGGAATCTCGGGTTCTCTAGGCACTCTAACCCACTGGGCAGCAGGAAGCACAGAGGCCCCTTACAGAGATAAATAGCCGCCTGGCTGCTCCCCCTCCAATGGGGCTCCACCATTTTGGAGCAGCGGCCCGAGCCAGGTCACGCCCACCGCAACAGCGGAGATAAACTCCATAGCAGCCGGGCAGGAAGCAGAAGCCCTGTCTGTGCACAGCTGCCCAGCACAAGCCACTAGAGGTCGTTATTCTCCCAGGAGAGGAAGGCCACAAACCAACAAGAAGGGAAGCTCTTCCAGCTGTCACTCGTACCAGCTCTGCAAACTATCTCTATCACCATGAAAAGGCAAAACTACAGGCAGACAAAGATCACAGAGTCAACACCTGAGAAGGAGACAGACCTAACCAGTCTTCCTGAAAAAGAATTCACAATAAAAATCATAAACATGCTGACAGATGCAGAGAAATATGCAAGAGCTAAGGGATGAAGCCTGGAGGGAGATCACAGATGCCAGGAAGGAGATTACAGAAGTGAAACAAACCCTGGAAGGATTTATAAGCAGAATGGATAAGATGCAAGAGGCCATTGAAGGAATAGAAACCAGAGAATAGGAACGTATAGAAGCTGACATAGAGAGAGATAAAAGGATCTCCAGGAATAAAACAATACTAAGAGAACTATGTGACCAATCCAAAAGGAACAATATCCATATTATAGGGGTATTAGAAGAAGAAGAGAGAGGAAAAGGGATAGAAAGTGTCTTTGAAGAAATAATTGCTGAAAACTTCACCAAACTGGGGGAGGATATAATCAAACAGACCACAGAAATACACAGAACCCCCAACAGAAAGGATCCAAGGAGGACAACATCAAGACACATAATTATTAAAATGGCAAGGATCAAGGAAAAGGAAAGAGTTTTAAGGCAGCTAGAGAGAAAAAGGTCACCTATAAAGGAAAACCCATCAGGCCTACATCAGACTTCTCGACAGAAACCCTACAGGCCAGAAGAGAATGGCATGATATATTTAATACAATGAAACAGAAGGGCCTTGAACCAAGGATACTGTATCCACCATAACTTTCATTTAAATATGATGGTGGGATTAAACAATTCCCAGACAAGCAATAGCTGAGGGAATTTGCTTCCCACAAACCACCTCTACAGGGCATCCTACAGGGACTGCTCTAGATGGGAGCATTCCTAGAAAGAGCACAGAACAAAACACCCAACATATGAAGAATGGAGGAGGAGGAGGAATAAGAAGGGAGAGAAGAACCTCCAGACAGTGTATATAACAGCTCAATAAGCGAGCTAAGTTAGGCAGTAAGATACTAAAGAGGCTAACTTTGAATCCTTGGTAACCACGAATCTAAAGCCTGCAAGGGCAATAAGTACATATCTCTCAATAGTCACCCTAAATGTAAAAGGACTGAATGCACCAATCAAAAGACACAGAGTAATAGAATGGATAAAAAAGCAAGACCCATCTATATGCTGCTTACAAGAAACTCACCTCAAACCCAAAGACACGCACAGACTAAAAGTCAAGGGATGGAAAAACATATTTCAGGCAAACAACAGAGAGAAGAAAGCAGGGGTTGCAGTACTAATATCAGACAAAATAGACTTCAAAACAAAGAAAGTAACAAGAGATAAAGAAGGACACTACATAATGATAAAGGGCTCAGTCCAACAAGAGGATATAACCATTCTAAATATATATGCACCCAACACAGGAGCACCAGCATATGTGAAATAAATACTAAGAGAACTAAAGAGGGACATAGACTGCAATGCATTCATTTTAGGAGACTTCAACACACCACTCACCCCAAAGGATAGATCCACCGGGCAGAAAAGAAGTAAGGACACACAGGCACTGAACAACACACTAGAACAGATGGACCTAATAGACATCTATAGAACTCTACATCCAAAAGCAACAGGGTATACATTCTTCTCAAGTGCACATGGAACATTCTCCAGAATAGACCACATACTAGCTCACAAAAAGAGCCTCAGTAAATTCCAAAATACTGATATTCTACCAACCAACTTTTCAGACCACAAAGGTATAAAACTAGAAATAAATTCTACAAAGAAAACAAAAAGGCTCACAAACACATGGAGGCTTAACAACATGCTTCTAAATAATCAATGGATCAACGAACAAATCAAAATAGAGACCAAGGAATATATACAAACAAATGACAACAACAACACAAAGCCCCAACTTCTGTGGGACGCAGCGAAAGCAGTCTTAAGAGGAAAGTATATAGGGATCCAGGCACACTTGAAGAAGGAAGAACAATCCCAAATGAATAGTCTAACATCACAATTATCGAAACTGGAAAAAGAAGAACAAATGAGGCCTAAAGTCAGCAGAAGGAGGGACATAATAAAGATCAGAGAAGAAATAAACAAAATTGAGAAGAATAAAACAATAGCAAAAATCAACGAAACCAAGAGCTGGTTCTTTGAGAAAATAAACAAAATAAATAAGCCTCTAGCCAAACTTATTAAGAGAAAAAGAGAATCAACACAAATCAACAGAATCAGAAATGAGAACAGAAAAATCACGACAGAATCCACAGAAATACAAAGAGTTATTAAAGACTACTATGAAAACCTATATGCCAACAAGCTGGAAAACCTAGAAGAAATGGACAACTTCCTAGAAAAATACAACCTCCCAAGACTGACCAAGGAAGAAACACAAAAGTTAAACAAACTAATTATGAGCAAAGAAATTGAAACGGTAATCAAAAAACTACCCAAGAACAAAACCCCGGGGCCGGACGGATTTACCTCGGAATTTTATCAGACACACAGAGAAGACATAATACCCATTCTCCTTAAAGTGTTCCAAAAAATAGAAGAGGAGGGAATACTCCCAAACTCATTCTATGAAGCCAACATCACCCTAATACCAAAACCAGGCAAAGACCCCACCAAAAAAAGAAAATTACAGACCAATATCCCTGATGAATGTAGATGCAAAAATACTCAATAAAATATTAGCAAACAGAATTCAACAGCATATCAAAAGGATCATACACCATGACCAAGTGGGATTCACCCCAGGGTGCAAGGATGGTACAGCATTTGAAAATCCATCAACATCATCCACCACATCAACAAAAAGAAAGACAAAAACCACATGATCATCTCCATAGATGCTGAAAAAGCATTTGACAAAATTCAACATCCATTCATGATAAAAACTCTCAGCAAAATGGGAATAGAGGGCAAGTACCTCAACATAATAAAGGCCATATATGATAAACCCACAGCCAACATTATACTGAACAGCGAGAAGCTGAAAGCATTTCCTCTGAAATCGGGAACTAGACAGGGATGCCCACTCTCCCCACTGTTATTTAACATAGTACTAGAGGTCTTAGCCACGGAAATCAGACAAAACAAAGAAGTACAAGGAATCTAGATTGGTAAAGAAGAAGTTAAACTGTCACTATTTGCAGATGATATGATACTGTACATAAAAAACCCTAAAGACTCCACTCCAAAACTACTAGAACTGATATTGGAATACAGCAAAGTAGCAGGATACAAAATTAACACACAGAAATCTGTAGCTTTCCTATACACTAACAATGAACCAATAGAAAGAGAAATCAGGAAAACAATTCCATTCACCATTGCATCAAAAAGAATAAAATACCTAGGAATAAACCTAACCAAAGAAGTGAAAGACCTATACCCTGAAAACTACAAGTCACTCCTAAGAGAAATGAAAGGGAACACTAATAAATGGAAACTCATCCCATGCTCATGGCTAGAAGAATTAATATTGTCAAAATGGCCATCCTGCCCAAAGCAATATACAGATTTGATGAAATCTCTATCAAATTACCAGCAACATTCTTCAATGAACTGGAACAAATAATTCAAAAATTCATATGGAAACACCAATGACCCTGAATAGCCAAAGCGTTCCTGAGAAAGAAGAATAAAGTAGGGGGGATCTCACTCCCCAACTTCAAGCTCTACTACAAAGCCATAGTAATCAAGACAATTTGGTACTGGCACAAGAACAGAGCCACAGACCAGTGGAACAGATTAGAGACTCCAGACATGAACCCAAACATATATGGTCAATTAATATTTGATGAAGGAGCCATGGACATACAATGGCAAAATGACAGTCTCTTCAACAGATGGTGCTGACAAAACTGGACAGCTACATGTAGGAGAATGAAACTGGACCATTGTCTAACCCCATACACTAAAGTAAATTCAAAATGGATCAAAGAACTGAATGTAAGTCATGAAACCATAAAACTCTTAGAAAAAAACATAGGCAAAATCCTTTTAGACATAAACATGAGTGACCTCTTCTTGAACATATCTCCCCAGGCAAGGAAAACAACAGCAAAAATAAACAAGTGGGACTATATTAAGCTGAAAAGCTTCTGTACAGCAAAAGACACCATCAATAGAACAAAAAGGAACCTTACAGTATGGGAGAATATATTTGAAAATGACAGATCCGATAAAGGTTTGATGTCCAGAATATATAAGGAGCTCACATGTCTCAACAAACAAAAAACAAATAACCCAGTTAAAAAATGGGCAGAGGAACTGAACAGACAGTTCTCTAAAAAAGAAATACAGATAGCCAACAGACACATGAAAAGATGCTCCACATAACTAATTATCAGAGAAATGCAAATTAAAACTACAATGAGGTATCACCTCACACCAGTAAGGATGGCTGCCATCCAAAAGACAAACAACAACAAATGTTGGCAAGGTTGTGGAGAATGGGGAACCCTCCTACACTGCTGGTGGGAATGTAAATTAGTTCAACCATTGTGGAAAGCAGTATGGAGGTACATGAAAATGCTCAAAACAGACTTACCATTTGACCCAGGAATTCCACTCCTAGGAATTTACCCTAAGAATGCAGCAATCAAGTTTGAGAAAGACAGATGCACCCCTATGTTTATCACAACACTATTTACAATAGCCAAGAATTGGAAGCAACCTAAATGTCCATCGATAGATGAATGAATAAAGAAGATGTGGTACATATACACAATGGAATACTACTCAGCCATAAGAAAAGGGAAAATCCAACCATTTGCAGCAACATGGATGGAGCTGGAGGGTATTGTGCTCAGCGAAATAAGCCAAGCGGAGAAAGAGAAATATCAAATGATTTCACTCATCTGAGGAGTATAAGAACAAAGGAAAAACTGAAGGAACAAAACAGCAGCAGAATCACAGAACTCAAGAATGGACTAACAGGTACCAAAGGGAAAAGGACTGGGGAGGATGGGTGGGTAGGGAGGATAAGGGGGGGAAGGAAAAGGGGGGTATTAAGATTAGCATGCATGGGGAGAGAGAAAGGGGAGGGCTGTACAACACAGAGAAGACAAGTAGTGATTCTACAACATTTTGCTATGCTGACTGACAGTGACTGTAAAGGTGTTTATAGGGGGGACCTGGTATAGGGGAGAGCCTATTAAACATAATATTCATCATGTAATTGTAGATTAATGATAACAAAAAATAAAATAAAAAAATAAAAAAAAGCAGCTCCTGTGTGGTGACCTCCAATGAGTTCTACACAAAGGTATAAAGGGCATATCAAAGTTAGGGCAAAGGTTCTCCTTCTGTTTATACAGAGGATTAAAGCCTAATTTGGCTACCCAGAAAATGAACTAAGATACGATATGAAGAAGAACTTCCAACATCAGCACTCTCTGGAAGAGTCATACCAGAAGCTGATCATCAAAAAACCTCAACAAAGATCCAGGTGATTCTGCAGTTGTAGCTGCATCCATCCCACCGTTTCCTGGACTTGCCATTGGAATGAAGAAGGAGATATCTAAGCTGGCCTGTGCTTTCATTAAAGCAACAAATTTGACAGGATCTATACTGTTGGAACTCAACCAAGAATTAGGAGAAGTGCAAGTTGTAGCGCTCCAAAATCTCACGACTACAGACTATCTTCTGTTAAAAGAACATGTGGGATGTGAACAGTTCCCAGGAATGGGTTGTTTTAATTTGTCTGATTTCTCTCAGACTGTTCAAGTACAGTTGGACAATATCCATCATATCATAGACAAATTTTCACAAATGCCTAGGATGCCTAACTGGTTTTCTTGGCTTCACTGGAGATGGCTGGTAATTATAGATCTGCTTTGGTTATGTAACTGTATTCCTATTATGTTAATGTGAGTGCTCAATTTAATTAGTAGTTAAAACCTATACATGCTTAAGTTACTCTACAAGAAGATATGTCAAAGAAATAATCAATCCTCCCATGTTTTCTTCCATCTGCTACCTCTATAGCTTTTCTTCTTCCTTCCTAATTACAACCCTTAAATAGAATTCGTGCCTCATATCGAATTTACCGAGTATCATAATTCCTCCAAGTGGTAATGATACCTCAAGACAAATGCTGGGCATAGAAGCCACAGGGCATAAATCTGCAAAGAAGTAAAAAGCTAACCTTTTCAAACAATATGGCTTCTCTCTCACTTACCGACCTTACATCTCCCTGTATGGCCCCAGAAGATGACTGGTTAGCCAGAGACGGGTAAGATTCCTCAAGGGAGGAACAACCTAAGACAGGCACAGTCACAGGGGGGCCATCAGATGAGAAATTGGGGATCAACAGTGGTGAAGCTTAGAACCTCATGCCCCCTGTTTTGAAAGAAATCTTCTGTATCCGTGGATGTTTTAATACCCTTGTCTAGCTTGGATTAACACATAGTCTTCAGGCACACACCTGATCATCTACAATTGCTCTCTTACAACACTAAACTATGTTTTCTACCTTTATCTTGCATCTACCTACCACTTCAGCATTTTATTAAAAATAAAAATAATAATAATAATAAAGGGAGAAATGTGGGATCCACATATAAATCAAGTATAAAAATCAAATGAATATTCATATTTGACCTGATTGTTTATAGTTCATAATGCGTGATCAAAACCAAATGTTTCTGTGATGACTGCCCTTGTACTGTTCACCATGTAACTTATTCACTATGTAAGAATTTGTTCTCCGTGTAAGAATTTGTTCGTTATGCTTCAGAAGATTGGAGACTGACGAGAATTAGGCTTGAGATGGATTAATGATTGTGCATTGAGCATTGACTCCCCTATACAGAATTTTATTGTTGTTAACAACCATTTGATCAATGAATATGAGAGATGCCCTCTCAAAAAAAAAAAAAAAGTACAGACTTCCAATTGTAAAATAAATAAGTAACTGGGATGTAATGTATAGCATAAGGAATATATTCAAAATATTGTAACAACTTTGTATGGTGATAGCTGGTAGCTAGAATTATCATGTATATAAATGTTGAATCACTGTGTTGTACACCGGAAACTAATGTAATACTGTGTGTCAACTACCCTTCAATAAAAAATAATTAAAAAAAAAAAAAGAACTGGTTGGTATTCTTCTACAAACCCATCAAATCAGTGTTATTTTGCACAAGAGAGCAATAATAGCTTTTTCCCCTGCTGTTTTCTGGTGAAGGCAGTTTTGATACCTTGTTAATGTTTGAAGAACTAGTGATTTCATATGGAATGGCAGCCTTTCTGTCCAGGGAATTCTTACCAGCTATATCCTCTGCTGTTAGCTGATCTTTCATTTCGTCACGCCCCTGGGGTTGCTGCTTTTTTAAACTAACTGTGGGCTCTCCAGGGGTCATGACCCTGACTGGGCGGGAGCGGCCAGACCAGGAACTCAGAAGGCACCCAAGCTCATGTGGATGGGGCCGAAGCCAGCATGCGAGGGCCGCTGCTGCCAGCCACAGTCTTTCCCCTTCTTTCTCTGTCCCCCCAGCCTTCCAGTTTACCTCCTCTTTTTAAGCATCTTTCACTTTTTTACCCACAGCCCTCCTTTTTCGTCTGAGGAACCGCATGTGAGTCTGCTTCAGCTCTACTCCAAATCATTGCTCTAAAAATTAAGGTTTTGTCCACTGTATAAAGGTTCCCTGCCAGCTTTCCCAAAAACGAGATCTCCCCCAGGAGATTCTCCAGTCCTTTGTGCTCGGACCCCCTGGCAGACCCAGCCCCACAAACAGCCAGGCATGTTTCTGCTCATCAGAACCCCATTGGTAGACAAGCCTTAAACTCAAGCACTAACCTCTTACTACAAGTACATAAAATGTCTTAACGCGCAGGGGAAGCCTTGTGCAGGGCTTTCCGTCTCAGGAAGGAATCAGTGGGAGTTTTGGTTATTTTCCTTCCATGTCCCTCCTCCGAGTTCCCATCATCTTCCTCCTGCTTGCTCAGGCAGAACACACCGTCTCAGGTTTCCTTCAGCAGAGTCTGAGGGAGAGAGCTAGAAAGGGGGAAAAAAGGAGGAACAGAAAAGAAAGTCCTTATCTTGCTAGTATTACCTGCCAGAAAAGGATAAGGGAAGAAATGTAGTCACTCCACAATCAAGCTTAAGTATAAAGTACCAAGACTTATATTTCTTGTATAAATGTAAAGACACAGAACCAAACTTCACACTTCCCTTTACTCCCTGCATCCGCACGCAAACAAGAGACCTATCTGTCAATCAACAAAGTGCACACAACACAGGGTGTTTATGGGGTCGTGAAACTAGAAACTCCAGAGCAGAGGCAGGCAGTGCACCTGCTTTCATCAGAGAGCAGGTCTGCAGCCCAGGGCAGAAGTTCCGAGCCTCACACAGAGTGGACCTTCCTCCAGCCAGGAGAAAATTCTGCAGTGGTTGGCTTAAACCTGAGGTCCCTCAGCCAATCCCCAAGGCATGGGAGATGAGATTACCTGCTAGGGATTGGCAGCTGGAGGTGGGGTCACCTGCACCCAAGCTACAGGGCTGCTACCCAATAGAGAGAACAGTGGTTCCCCAAAGAAAAACTGGGGTACATTAGAAGGACTGAAGAAAGGCAATCAATGGTGCCAGGCAACAAATGATGTGCACTGCCCCCAGAGCACAAAATCCTTCAGAGTAGCGGTGCTCACTGTGTCGCTGATGGGTTGTTCTATATGATTTTATCAACTAGTTTCCTCTAAACCCACTGCTTACCGGAAGTTAATGTAACTGAAAGTCACTTATCTCCTGTTGCCCCTTAGCAGTATTAAGCATTTTAAGATGATGATGTGGAATTATTTCAGAGAGACTAACACAATTCTGCCTCCTGCTCCTTAAATGCCAACTGTTAAGAATGATTATTTAATGTTTCAATTTAACTATGGGCCGTTGAATTCAAAGACCTGCCATTCACTTAAGAACAAGACCTTTCAGCAACCTCATCTTCAACAGCTTTCTCGCTCCATCTTATTTCCACCCTGTTCCTGTCAGTTAACTTCCATTGTAGGATGCAGCCTTCCAAAGCCCAAGTCCATTTCTGACCGAGTGTTTTCCGCATTTCTAGCATACTCTTCTGTCAGGGTCAAGTAGAATCAAAGCTCAGGGGATGTGGCCTTGCACTGTTTTACAATCTTTCAGCAAATGTTTTCCCAGCAGTCCTCCGGGCGACTCTGCTCTATCTTTTGCCGGGTCCTAATCAGAAGGTGTCAGGATTTTAACTTGCAATATTCCTTTCTGCTGAGCTTAATGAAAGCTTGGGTCAGAAGATCTGCAATTTGAATTTTAGCTCCTCTACTAAGTGACGGTGTTGACACACAGGGAAACCTCTCCCAGAGAACAGAACACTCAGCTGACCCTCAGGGTGTGGTCCGTGCTTCAGTGGTCAAAGCAGTGTGATTGCACAAGCTGCTCCAATCAGATCCAAGGTTAGAATCACTTTTCCCTTCAATAACCAAAGGTTTATGGTTGCCCTTGCAGCCAAGCCCTGTCTGAGCTGACTGCTTATTTCAGCTTTTTATAGGAGCTGAGGTGGGGGGTGTAGAAGATGTGAATGTGTTAAAATGATGAACAACAAAGTGATGTGGTGTGCCACGGAACAGTGACATTCAGCCCTTTCCCTCATTCCTGTGTCCAGTCACCAACTCCTGCTGATTTGATCTTGTATTTTTAAATCTGTTTCCTACTTCCCATCTTCCCTGCTGCCCCAACCCTAGGTCAGGTCTTCATTATCACTGACCTAGATTAGGACATTAACCTCAGAAATGGTCTTCCTGAATCTGGTGTCCTCTTCCTCAAATTCACTCTCCACACAGCTGAAGAAATTGTTCAAAATGTAAATCCAGCTATGACATCCCAGGGCCAAATTCCTTCAACAGCTTCCTTGTTTATAGCAGTAGTTCTCAGACTGTTCAACTTGCAGACCACGATCATTTTAAAAATAATATTAGAAACTTACACAACTATACTAAATTTAGATTTTGCTAAAGAAGGACAATTTAAAAAACAAAAACAAAAACCCATCTTCTATCAAGATATTTTCATCAAAGAAAATTAAAAACTATACATGCAATGTAATCCCACCTTGGTTTTTTACCCCATACATCTCATTTTATTAACTAAAGAGGTCAGTCAACTCTCTACCTATTCCCTAACCACTGATACCATGCCACCTGGAAAAATTTAAGGATGGGAAAATTATGTCTGTTATTCTAAGACTTCCACAGTCAAAAAAAAAGTTACAGATGCAAAGCATGCTCTTTATTGTGTTACTGCGTGCCTCAGTGTAATGCTTATTCCCTGAGGAAAGTGTCTTTAAAAACGATTAACTGGCCACAGATAATTAGAATACCTTTGAAGGTAGTTAATGTTAAAACATGCATGCACTGTGCTGGGAGTATTCTGGATTCTGCCTCAGGCCCCAGTGTGAAACTGGGGGTTCCCAACCCCATAAGTCATCAGAGCAAACAGGCCACACCTAATGAGTGTTTGACCTTAGTGTTTCCAGCTCTCACAGACAAGAGGACAGACAGGAGGCAATGACTGGAAGTGAGGCTTCCAGAATCAGATGGCTTGAGTTTTAAGCCTGCATCCTTCATGGGCTGGCCAAGGACTTTGGACAATTTTCTCCAACTGCATCTTCCTCAGAAGTCTTATCTGGGAAATGGGGACAAATTAGTATGCAATTCACAAGGTTGTTGTGAGGATTCAATGATAGAATCTATCTATAGTGTTTGGCTGTCAAATATATATCTTTTTACTTGCTCTTTTCCTGCCTCCCCTGCGGGACTCCAGCCAACTGAAGAATTCCACCTGCCACTAACAAATGAAGTGTTCTAGCCATTTTGCTGCCCTTAAATTGCCCAGTTTCTTCCCTCTGCTCCAGCATCCTGACAACTTAAACCCCTCACCTCACAGTGTCCTCCAGGAACCATAGTTTTCCACCAGATACCACTGCCATAGCTTCTAGGCACTGTCCCCAACCAGTGTCACAATGGAGCCCCATAGGTGCCAAAACTGATTTGGGAGAATGATAGGAAGTACCAAGGCATATATCCTGGTACCCTGAAGTCTAACAGAGTTTTTAAAAATGGCTCCCCCAGGTTTCACTGATGATACACCATCATCACCACCCCACCCCACTGGATCCCACTTAGTCCATAAGGACTGGGCTAAGGGCAGGGCCATGGAACAACACAGTGTTCTCAGAATTACCCCTCACCTCTGCCTTTCCAAGTCAAGTTAGTGGTTCCAAGAGATGAACCCAGTCCAAGGGGATTCTTTAGTCCCTGCAAAAAAGAAAAAAGGCTACCGGGAGCCTCATTAATTTTGTGGACATATCTAACAAATGTGACCCCACTGCTGGTGAAGATGGCTGCCGAGAGCTTTCCGTTGGTATAAGGACAGCCTGCAGCCCCTTTTTGGCTCCTCCAAGCTAAGCTCTCTCAAAGTACCGGGCAGCTCCCTATTCTCAAAGGGTGAAGTAAAGACAAATAGGAAGCCTCCAAGTTGGTCATTTGGAAATCAGATCCGTTTTCCCAGTGACACAGCGTGGAGAGGGAGATCACCATCTCTCATGTCCTAGTTCCTTGGCGAGTGCTGTCTGTCCTCTGGATGGGCCCCGTGGAGGAAAAGGGAGGTAGAAGAGTAAGAGTAAGAGAAAGGGAAGAAGTCATGCCCCCTATCCTGCAGATCTTACTTATTCCAGGAAAAGCCCCAGGCCTGGGCAGTGTTTTCTCCTCTTGCCACTGCCCTTTGTTTCTGACGTAATTCATTTTCCCTCCACTCACTGCGAAACCCAGACACTCTCTCAGCGACTCTGCTCCCCAAGAGCTCCCTTTTCAGGCTTCCTGTGGCTTTTCACTGTTACTGATGTTGGGTAAACCAGAAAAGGGATAAAATTTCCAAGTGCTTTCAAAGATACACACTACAACTTACCACTGACATTCCCTAGAAAGTCCATGAGCACAGGTCTAAATCTTTTTCTCATTATTTATTAATGAGAAATAAATTTCTCAAAATTTATTAATTTTCTTATAAACTTATCCCACCCACCTCCAGATCTTCATTAGCCTGGGATATGTGCTCCTGAGCCTCTCTCTTTTGGAAAAAGAGGGTCTTCCCTAAGCTGCTTCTATCTTCCCTTTTCACTCGAGCTCAGGGTAAATAGAAATATCTGATAGGACTAAGAAAAAGGAAACTAATTTTAAATTTCAGCAAAAAAAATCTCAAACAACTATTCCATGAGTGCTTTCCTTTATCATGGTATTTCTTCATAGACGTTACAAGAATCCCATGAGAAAATGCCACACCGATCTCGGGAAGAGGTGAAAGGATGTAACAGATGAGATCAGGGTTACTCTTGTTTCTGATGCTGATCCAACTACTAGTGAATATGATGGTGATGATGATGATGCTATTTCCCATTTAATGAACCCAGATGCTTGACATTATTTGTATACTCACATGAGCCCTAAAGATACTCACTATTATCTTCAGTTCTCAGATTCCAAAGGCCAAGTCCAAAGATAATAAGTGATAAAACCATAAGCCAAATGTTGTACTGTCAGTCACCTGTGGGCTGCTGCCTGACTCAACAATAAAACCAGCACCCCAATAAACAGTGTTCAGGACACTGCACTGTCCCATCATCTTTTCTTGCCCTTTCTCCTATGTGTCTTGACATTGCCTAGGGTAGCAGTCAGTATTTACTGCAAAGCTGTGTAATAGAACACCCCAAAACTCAGTAGCTTAAAACAACAATCACCTATTCTTGTGCATGTGTGCAGATCAGCTGCTGGGGCTTATGTGAGGTAGGCCTGGGCTTCACTTCAGTCTGAGTGAAAGTTGCATCCAGGTCTGTCCTATTCATCTTCCCCAGACTGGAGGACCAACTGGCCCGTGTTCTTTTCATGGCATGTACCTGAGGGGTATGAGACAAATCTAACCACATAAACATACTTCAAATCCCTGCTTGTATTACATCTGCTGACATCCCATTGGCCAAAGCCAATCTCATGGTCAAGCCCAAATTCAAGCAGAGTAGAGTCGATTCACCATGTAGCTGTGGCAAGAGATATAGAACACTACTAATAGAGATGAAAAGTTGTGATGAATAATTTAATCTACAAACCCAAACCTTAGACAAACAAAGGAAGACTTAACCAGGGTTATGGCTCCACGATCATGGACATCTGTAGCAGCAACAGGTTAGAGTTAAGTGCCTGGAAAGATGTAATGGGAAACCCTAGGGATGAAGGTTGAAATATGGGGACTAACTTACTGCTGGGTTTGCTCTGCAGTTCATTTGGACCTACTTCTAGGCTGTGAGCCCTGAAAGCCTGGCCCAGCGGAAGCTCCAGGCACACCCAGCCGGGGCCAGACCCGCCCACATCACAAACAGAAAATGAGGAAAAGAAAATGCTTTCCAAACATCTCCATTCCTTTCTCGTATGTGTTCTCTGGCTTGGATTATCTCTCTAGATATGTGACTAAAATGAAGCTCAGCAAATGTGTCACGTGTTAGATATCAACATTTGCAAAATTCAGGCTTTGCTGGCTCCCAAAGACTAAGTTGTATAATTCCCTATCAGTATATAAAAATGTCAGCCGGACAAGACCATGGGCATTTATCAATTCAAAAGAATAACAGTAAGTTTAAGAAAATTTGGATGCTTATTACAAAACACTGAAAGTAGCCAAGCGTGAAGCAGTATTTTGTTTTCTCTTACAATATCTGTGATACTTCGGTTCCTTACTATTTTCCCATAAGCCTTCTCTGAAACTTAACTGGAAGCAAGTAAATATTTAATAAACTATTTGAAATACAGTATTATCCCCAGATATTCAGTGAATGGCTTCTGAGAATCACAGATGTTAGCAAAAGGGTTGTGTACACTGCTTAATATCTCAAGGTATAATTTTATATTGAAGGTGGTTGGAATAAAAACTTTGGTTTTTAGAGAAGCAGTGTGAGTTTCTAGAAAGATCTCTGTCCTAGTGCACCCATTAACTAACTCTACAACCTTGGAAAATTCATTCACATAGAATTGAAAGCTTTTAACACTCTGCTACCAACCAGTTTCTCAAGAAATATTTTGAACTTCTCACCTTTACCTTTGATTCCAGCTTTCTTTCCTTCTCTTTCCCTCCTATCCCACTGCCTTTTCATTCCATTATTTTGCAGAACAGACAATTTCTCCATTTCATTGCATACCAAACCCTGAAGAGCCTCACTCTTCACTCTCAGAGGACTTCTAGGCATTTTTCAAACATCTTCTGCTATAAAATTTTCCCTGGTGCTAGTGTATCAAAGTCCTTATTTTTAACAAGTAGCAACTATTTCTTCCACTTATATCAGTATGGTAGTAGGCTTTCAATGAGATTTTTGAATAAATGTAAAATAATTATTGCTTTTATACCTACTGTGTTTTGACTACTAGTCTGACTTAAGCATTTTAGCAAGTCCTCACTTAGTTCTTACTTTGACTGTATTAATAATATGTGAGAAAAAAGCTCAGGGAAATTAAATAATTTTTCCAAGACCTCACAGCTTTTAAGTAGTGAAACTGGAATTTAAATCCACATCTATTTGATTCCAAAACCTCTTTTCTTGCCTACAAAAAAGAGGTTTAATCAGATAATCTCTGAGGTTCCCTCAGGTCCAAGTTGTGGTGAATCTAAAGACATTACAAAAAAAGAAAATTATAGAACAATATCCCTGATGAACATAGCTGCAAAAATCCTCAACAAAATATTAGCAAACTGAATTAAAAAATACATCAAAAGGATCATTCACCAAATGGGATTTAATCAGGAGCTGCAAGGATGGTACAATATCAGCAAATCAATCAATGTGATAAACCACATTAAACAAAAGTAAAGATTAAAACCATGTGATCATCTCAATAAATGCTGGAAAAGCCTTTGACAAAATTCAGCATCGATTCATGCTAAAAACTCTCAACAGAGTGAGTATAGAGCAGATATAACCTCAGCATAATAAAAGCCATATATGACAAACCCACAGCTATCGTACTCAATGGTGAAAAGCTGAAAGAAAGCTTTTCCTCTAAGATCAGGAACAAGACAAGGATGCCTACTCTTGCCACTTTTATTCACCATGGTACTGGAAGCCCTAGCCACAGCAATCAGACAAGAAATAGGAAAAAAAATGTATCCAATTGGTAAGGAAGAAGTAAAATTGCCACTTGCAGATGATATACTATATATATAAAACCCTAAACACTCTGCCAAAACACTGTTAGAACTAATAAATGAATTTAGTAAAGTTTCAAGATACAAAATCAGTATACAGAAATATGTTACCTTTCCATATGTTAATAATGAACTAGCAGAAAAAGAAATCAAGAAAACAATTCCATTTACAATTCCATCAAAAAGAACAAAATACATAGGAAAACCCCAGCTAAAGACGTGAAAGACCTATACTCTGAAAACTACAAGACATTGATGAAAGAAACTGAAGAAGACACAAATAAATGGAAATCTGTCCCATGTTCATGGATAGGAAGAATTAATTTCTCAAAATGGCCATCCTGCCCAGAGCAATTCACATATTCAAGGCAATCCTCAGCAAAATAGCAACAGCATTTTTTAATGAACTAGAACAAAGACTCCTAAAATTTATGTAGAACCACAAAAGACCCCAAAAAGACAAATCAGTCTTGAGAAAGAAGAACAAAGCTGGTGGTATCACACTCCCTGATTTCAAGCTATACTACAAAGCTACAGTGATTAGAAAAGCATAGTACTGGCCCAAGAAAAGACACATAGATTGATGGAACAGAATAGAAAGCCCAGAAATAAACTCATGCATATGTAGTCAATTAATATATGACAAAGGAGGAAAGGATATACAATGAGGAAAGGAGTCTCTTCAATAAATCGTTTTGGGAAAACCAAACAGCTGCAAGCAAGAGGTTAAACTAGATCACTGTCTTACACCCTACACAAAAGTAATGTATTAAAGACCTAAATGTAAGACATAAAAACATAAAACACTTATAAGAAAACATAGGCAGGAATCTCTTAATTTTTTTCTGGATGTGTCTTCCCAGGCAAGGGAAACAAAAGCAAATACCATATGATTTCACTTATATATGGAATCTAAAAAACAAACAAACAAACAGTAAAGAAATAGACCCATAAATACCAACAATAGACTGTTGGTTACCATGGGGGTTGAGGGAGGATGGATGAAATAGGTGAAGGGGCTAAAGAGGTACAAACTTTAAATTATAAAATAAATTAGCCATAGGAATGGAAGTAAAATCTAGTGAATATAACCAATAATACTGTAATATCTTGGTATAGTAGCAGGAGGTAATTATACTTACCGTGGTGAGGATTTAGCAATGTATATAATTACTGAGTCACTATGTTGTACATCTGAAACCAATATAATATTGTATATCAACTATATTCCAAAAAATAAATTAGTAAAACAAATTTCAGTGAGTCTATGTGTGCAATAAAGGATTAACTCAGTGGACCTGGGTTATTCAAACCCTGCACATTCCAAAGAACAGTTTGATCCTTAACTGGCTCCTGGAAGGAGACATCTAATACTGGGGAACACCCTGCCTAATAAGTATCCTTGGGCCACTCCAGACAGTTTATGTTAACATTATTTCTGACAGGTGCATGCACCATGTGGTATAGCTTGACTTTTGGAGGCACTAGAGACTGAGTAAATGAGGTCAGCCACATGGGTGATTAGCCATGCTGATGTGACCAACCCCCATTAAAAAGCCTAGAGAAGGTTTGGGTAAGTTTTCCATGAACGACAATATTTCATGTGTTTAGTGACACATCATTGCTAGGACAATTAAGCACTGTCTGTATAACTCTCTTGGGAGAAGACATTTGGAAGCTCATGTCTGGTCCCTCTCCTGGACTCTGCCTTTTAAGTCTTTTACCTTTGTTGCTTTTAATCTATATTCCTTTTCTGTACTAAACCGCAGAGTGAGGGTAATAACTTTTCTGAGTTCTGAGTCCTTCCAGCTTATCATTTAACCTAAAAACGGTCTTGGGGACCACCAAAACCATATTGCGACTTCTCGATTGTTTGTTGTCAGCTCAGTGCTACTGCTTCTCTGCAGTCCAGAGGACAGCCCAAGAGTCACATCTCTCACAACTGCTTTCCCCATTTGATTCTGAGGATTTGCCAGTGAGAGGCATTCTCATGTGACTTGGAAGGCAGGAGAGGAGGAATTTCTTTATTTTTCATTTATTTTTCACTATTACCAGAAGTAGTTGCAGCCTGATGCATAGACCAGGTATCAGAAAACTTTTTATGTGAAGGGCTAGATAGAAAATATTTCAGTCTTTGCAGGCCATACAGTCTCTGTCATAACTACTAAACTCTGCTGTTCTAATGCAAAAGCAGTCACAAGCAGTGTATAAACAAGTGAGTATAGCTCTGTTCCAATAAACATTTATTTGTGGACAATGAAATTTGAATTCCATGTAATCATCACATGTTGCAAAATATTATTCTGCTTTTAGTTTTTTCAACCTTTTTTATAAATCTACTCCTAGTTCACACACTGTACAAAAACAGGCAGCAGGCTAGAGATTTTCCCTATGGGCCATAGTTTGCCCTCCTTTCACTTGGAGAATCAACAGATACAAGATTCACACTGGCATCTGAATGAACTCTTAAGATCCATCCACTTCAGTGATTTAGGGTGACACTTTGTGGGTAAAATTGCAATATTTCCAGAATCTCTCCCCTGGCTTTAGTGCATCTGCATATCAATAGGTGTTTCCAAGGGGTGGAGTGAGGTAGCCATCTCCATATCAATAGGTAATTACAGGGGAGAGCTAGGGCTTATCAGAGCAGAGAGGTTGGGTGGAGCTTTCTCTCTTCTTCTGCAGCTGGGTTGAGAGAGATGTGGGACAACTGCTTGTAAGAAATAAATGTGTTTCTCCCACTTTATTTCTCCCTTTGACTGATTTCGGTTTCAATGGTATTCTGCTCTGGCATTTCCCCCCGGGAGTTACACTCTCAAAAACAGCTTCTCTGATTCTGATCCCCTAGGCTTTCTGATGATTTGTAGGTCTTTTAATTCCCTGTATTAAAAACCCTTCATGCTGGAACATACAGAGTGACTTCTGCTTTAATGACCAAACTCTGGCTCTTAGCACACTGAGTACTGACAGCAATTTCAGGAAAACAGAACTTCAAAGAAGAGAATCAGGATGCATTCTATGATCTGAAAGAAGTTAAAGGAGTGATAACCTATTACTAATAAAAAGTGAGATTTTTTTTGGTGTACAAATGCAGTGACAAAATAATTTCTTAAATTTCCACTTCTAGTTGAAAGGAAAGAAGCAACACACAGCAGGAATTCACCGGAGAATTCCGCTTTATTAGGGAAAGGTGCTGGGTTATATAGGAAGGGGCATAGGGTGATTGTGGTGTTACTTCTACGGGGCTGGTGGCTGTTGGCTAGGTGCTGGGATTGGGAGAGGGGGCGAGAGGTGATTGGGCTTCAGGTGGCGCCGGAGGGAACCGAGGACCCCCGAAGAGAAGCCGGAAGCTTGCCATCTTACTGGTGGGGACCCTTCATTCCCCCCTTTCTCTTCTATGGGGTTGTGGACGTTGCTTTCTCTCTGACTGCTTCCTGCTGAACAGGGGTTGAGGAGGGAGTGAGGGCTTGAGGATTGGGAGGAAAGGGTTGATAGGATTCCCCACAGTAAAGATGAGTAGATGTGGACTTCTTCAGGTTGGAAATCAATGAAGGTTCCCTGTAACCATAGGTCGAGGACCTGTTGATTCCAATGGTGCCAAGAGGATAGGGTGTCAAGAGCCAGGCGTCTGTAGCCATTGTTTCCAGGAACAGTTTCCAGTGGAAAGAGGGGTCCATCTCAGCATGTGGTGAGGAGGTCATATGAGGGTGAGGGATCTTCTGTGGCCAGAAGCTGGTAGTTCCTGAGTAAAAGCTGGTTGAAAGCTTGATTAGAGATTTTTCTGACTTGGGATTTGATGAACTTTATCATACAGGGTAAGAAGAGACAGGCGAGAAGAATGATTATTATAGGGCCTGCAATGGGCCAGAGCCAGGTGAGGAGGGGGTTTGTTAGTATTGAAGAGAATGGGTTGGAATTGGAAGCAGAGTGGAGACTGGAGGCAAGGTCAATGAGTTTGGTGATGTCAGTTTCTACAATGCCGGATTCATTGATGTAATAGCAGCACTCTTCCCGGAGGAAGACACAGGTGCCACCCTTCTCGGCTGTAAGCAGATCTAGGGCCCGCCGGTTTTGAAGGGTGACCTTAGCTAGCGAAGTGACCTGTCTTTGGAGAGAGGCTAGGGAATCAGGAGTGGATGTCAGGGCTCCCTCAAGTTTGGCGTTGAGATCTCTATCTGCCCATAGAGAGTGACCCAAGGCTCCTCCCAAAAACCGTGCCCCAATGGGTGAAGTGATCAAAGAGATACCGACCATGATGGGAAGGAAAGCAGCCCTTTTTGTGCGTGAGGGCAAGGGAGGTTGGAGCTCAAGGAATTCTGCCATGCTGTAAAGTGTAAACTGTGGGATTAGGGTGACTAGAATGCAGGGTGTATCGGAGTTGAGAGGCAGTGAGTTGAAAAGACTGCCATTACACCAAAAGAAGTGTCCCGGTTGTGTAAAAGTCTTAGAGCCGGAGGTAGGGGTGTAGATAGAGAGGCAGTGAAGTGCGCTGGAGGCGGGTGGAGTTGGGCCTACACAGTGGTGGATGGTGAGATTATCTGCGTATTCTGGTTCCCATAGGGGTATGTCTGCCAGGGGGCACAGGGGTTGTCCTTCTGCATGGAAGGAGTAGTTGGAAATATTAAGGGGCACGGCGGCCAGCAGTGGGCGCTGTAGTGATGCGCACAAGAAACAATTGGCGGTGTTGAGGGTGTGGTTGAGAAAGATGGTGGTGTCTTGAATGAGCTATAACCAAGAGTAGGAGGAATAAGAAGATGAAGGGGCGCCATCAAGAGTTTGGATAATGACTTTTCGGAATGTCTGATATCTGATGCAACTGAGAGATCTGGGAGTGAGAAGGAACATACTCTCGAGAGATATGAAGGGTACCGTGGGGGGTCAAGGACCCCCCGTAGTAAACTGAGGCTGTGACTCCGGCAGCCCATCGAGAGTCCCAGGGATCTGGGATTGATAAGGAGAATGAGCCATTGGGATATTTCATGAAATGGTTGGAGGAGTAATACTGTGGGTACTGGAAGTCACCCATGTAGTGAATGGCGCAAGACCAGTAGGGACATCCCCCATAGGTGTCTTGCCATCGCTTGCAATAGGCTTGTCTTTGGTCATAGAGGAAGCAGAGGTAGGGAGAATAAGGGTAGCTGCTAGTGAACACTTCAGTGGAGGGAGGAAAGTGGAGGTACAAAGGCTCAGAGCAGCCTTTCAGAGGGCAGTCTGATGTGGCAATGAGGGCAGTAACTTTTGTTTGATGCTGTGTGTAAGTCTGTCTGACTTTGAATCACCATACAAAGGAGGGTGGGGTGGCGGGGAAGACAATAGGAATGAGGAAAAAAAACGAGAGAGCAGTAAAGGAGGAAAAAGTCATGATTCTGGTATGGATGGCAAAGGGGGTGCACGGGAGATGCGCAGCTTCAAGGGATCAGAGGGATGAGGCATGGTAGAGTAGACAGCGTCTTGGGCTGTATCCAAAGGACTCCGGATTGTGACTGATGGGTCTTGGGTGTCCAGAGAAGGTGGGTCCTTGGTATTTGGTTTCAACCTGGAGATATGAATCCAAGGGGTGACAAAGTTATCGGGCAGTGAGAGCTTGGCGGCCAAGGGGGTGCAGAGAATAACTGGGTGTGGACCTTCCCATTTCGGGGTGAGAGAGGGCCAATCCTCTGGTGGCTTATAAAACACTAGTTGGCCGGGCTGTAAGACAGGAGGATTTTGGGAGGCAGATGGATCAAGATGGAGCCAATCCTGATATTTCCACAATTCAGTGTGGAGGAGAGTAGTGGAAGGGCCATATTGGGAGGAATTGGTCCTTTGTGGGAAGGGAGCCCCGGGGGTAGAATCGGGCAGCTGTACATGATCTCAAAGGGCGACAAGAAGGAAGGTTTCTTTGGGAGGGCTCGAATGCGGAGTAGAGCTAAGGGAAGTAAGCGAACCCAGTCAAGGTGTAGTTCTAGAGATAGTTTGGTCAGGATGTCTTTTAGAGTCCTATTGGCTCTTTCTACTTTTCCCGAAGCTTGTGGTCGATAAGGACAATGTAAATGCCAGGGGAGCGAGAGCGACTTGGAGAGGTTCTGGATAATTTGGGCAGTGAACTCAGGGCCGTTATCTGATTGGGGGGAAGTGGGCATCCCGAACCTAGGAAAGATCTGGGTGAGGAGGATAGAGGCAACCGTGGACGCTCATTTGTTAGTGGTGGGGAAAGCTTCGACCCATCCTGAAAATGTATCTACTAACATGAGTAGGTATCTGGTACGCCATACAGGGGGCATGTTAGTGAAGTCTATTTGCCAATCTGCAGTGGGGACATTACCCCTTGCTTGATGAGCTGGGAAGGGTCAGGCCTTGAGGGGGGTATTAGGGTTAGTGCGTTGGCAGATGGTGCACTTGCAGGTAATTTGGTTAAGTAGGGTTTTGTCTTCAGGAGAGAGAGGAAAAAAACATTGTAAAAAATGGATCAAGGATTGGGGGCTGGGATGGAAGAGATCATGTAAGAGGCAGAAGAGAGACTCTTTGTCCTGGGAGCAGAGGGTATCTTGTGATAAGGCTAAAACTGCAAGGGCAGATGGATTGTTGTCTGGTGTGTCTTCTGATAGGGCAACTGACCGGGCTACTCTGTCGGCTTTGTTGTTACCTCTTGCAATAGGGGAGTCATCCTTTTGATGTGATTTGCAGTGGACTATGCCTAGTCAGTGTGGGAGTTGTGAAGCCTCTAGAAGTTTAGTAATTAAGGCTGAATTAGTTATGGAATTTCCTTTTGTGGTGAGGAGGCTTCGTTCTTTCCATACTGCCGCGTGAGACAAGAGAATGTGGAATATGTACTTGGAGTCAGTGTACAATGTGAGAGACATGTCCCGGGCCAGAGTGCAAGCTCTGGTGGCTGCAATGAGTTCGGCCTGCTGATTGGTTGTACCAGGGGGTAGGGCTCATGCCTCAATGACATCTTCGAGGGACACTACTGCATATCCTGCATAGTGGGTGCCCTCATTTTTAAAGGAGGACCCATCAGTAAACCAGATGAGGTCGGAGTGTGAGAGGGCTCCTTCGGAGATCATGGAGTGGCACAGAAGGAAGTTGTGAAAGGCTTCTAGGCAATCATGCGAGGGAGTATGAGGAGAGTAGGGCAGAGGAAGAAGAGTGGCTGGATTCAGGGGCTGGCAGGGGAGGAAAGAAATGTTTGGATTTTGGAGGAAAGAGGATAGTAAGGTCAGGAGTCTGGAAGGAGGGAGAGTCTGTAAACTTTTGTAGGTTAAGAGATCTTTTAGGTGATGTGGGGACAGAATGGTAAGGGGCGCTCCGAATGTTAGTTTATGAGCTTCTTTCTGCAAGAGCTGTCCAGCGGCTAATGCCCGTAGGCAGGGGGCCCATCCCCGAACTGTGGGGTCTAATTGCTTGGAGAGATAAGCTACTGGGGCAAAGGATGGGCCATAATATTGGCCTAGGACTCTTAGAGCTTGACTGGACCTCTCATGAATGTATAATGAGAAGGGTTTTGACAAATCAGGGAGATGGAGAGCTGGGGCTTCCACAAGGGCTTGACGGAGTTTAATGAAGGAGTGTCGTGGTGAGGATGATAATGGTTCTTCAGGGGGGCCCTTGCTGAGGTCGTATAGGGGTCTTGCCAACAGGGAGAAGTTAGGGATCCATGCTCTAAAATACCCAGCCAGGCCTAGAAAGGAAAGGATTTCTGTCTTGGTTTTGGGAACGGGCAGGTCAGAGAGGAGTCGTTTTCTGTCTAAGGTAATGGACTTTCTTTGTTGAGACAGACGGAATCCAAGGTAAGTGACAGAAGGGGAAGAGATTTGAGCTTTGACCGGGGATACCCGGTAACCTCTGGAAGCTAGAAGGTTAAGTAGAGACGCAGTGTCAAGTTGAGACTGTTCCCACGAGGGACTGCAGAGTAGAAGATCATCTACATATTGTAATAAAGTGGACTCGGGGTGATCATGATAAAACTGTTTGAGGTCTTGAGTTAGGACTTGTCCAAAAATATGGGGACTATCTCGGAAGCCTTGTGGCAAAACTGTTCAAGTAAGTTGTTCAGAATGTCTGGTGCATGGGTCTGTCCAGGTGAAGGCAAAAAATTCTTGGGAGGAGGGGTCTAGAGGGATAGAAAAAAATGCGTCCTTGAGATCTAGGACTGAGAAGTGGGATGCTAAGGCAGGGATCTGCGATAAAAGGGTGTATGGATTTGGAACTAAGGGATGGATAGGGACAATGGCCATGTTGATAAGGCAAAGGTCTTGGACAAGGCGGAAAGATCCGTTGGATTTTTTAGCAGCTAATATGGGGGTATTAAATGGGGAGTGAGTGGGTCTGAGGTAATTTTTGTTTAAGAGATCTTGAATGATGGGTTGGAGGCCTATGAGGGCTGAAGTGGTTAGGGGGTATTGGGCCTGACAGATATATTGAGAGGGGTCATATAATTTGATAGAGGCAGGAGGACATAGAGCCACAGAGGGGCTTGTAATGTCCCAAACTTTGGGATTTACAGGGTGTATGAGGGCGGAACCAGAGCATTCATTGGGTAGAGGGGGGTTGTCAGCTATGAGGGCCATCAGAAAGGGAGTACTGGGGGCTGAGGGAGTGGATATTGTTATGGAAACGTGGAGGAGAGAAAGGATGTCCCATCCTAGTAAAGGGATGGGACGCTGGGGCATAACCAGGAAGAAGTGGGAGAAAGGTATGGGATTGTCTAGGATTGTGCATAAAAAGGGGGGGGTTTAATGGGAAAATCTCTTTACCTCCTACCCTGACTATAGGAGTAATGGCTAGCATGGTAGGGCCCCGGTATTCTCACAAGACTGAGAAGGTGGCTACTGTATCTAGGAGGAAGGAGATGGGGTGACTGTCTACTGTTAAAGTAACCCAGGGCTCCTCTTTGGTGATGGAAATGGTAGGGTGAGAAGCCCTCGGGCCCCGTCAATCTTCTTCTGCCAGCCTCACTATGGCGGCTTAGGATGGCGGTTGTTCGTCCAGCCTCACCTTTGGGTGGTTGGGCAATCAGACCCCCAGTGGCCCTTTTTGTGGCGTCTGGGGCATGGGGTGGTAGGAGATCTGGGGGAGGGGCACGCCCTTGACCAATGTCCCTCTTTTCCGCACTTGAAACAAGCTCCTGGGGGGACCTTGTTTGTAGAGGGGCGCCCAGGTTGTGGTTTTATCAGCTGGGCCAACATCTGGAAATTGGCCTGATCAGCCTTTTGTTTATGGCGTTCTTTCTCCTCCTCCCGGTTATGGAAGACTTTAAAGGCCACTGTTAGGATCTCAGTCTGTGGGGTAGCGGTGCCCTGTTCTAACTTTTTGAGTTTAGCTTTAATGTCGGGGTAGCTTTGAGCTGAGAAGTATGTCATAAGGACATGTCTTCCTTCAGGTGTTTCTGGGTCCAAGCTGGTATACAGTAATAGGGCTTGAGTGAGTCTGTCTAAGAACTTGGAGGGGGTTTCATCTCTCTTTTGAATTATGTCTTGGAGCTTTTGAAAATTGACTACTTCACGAGCTGCCTTTTTCAGACCTGCTATTAAGCAGGAGGCAAAAATATCTCGAGAGCGGAGACCCACGGCGGTGTTATAATCCCAGTGTGGGTCTTGTTCGGGGACAGCAGTGGGGCCAGGGGAATAGGTGGGGTCAGTCCTGTGGGTTTCGGTAGCATGCGTTTGGGTGAATTCCCAAACTCATCTACGCTCTTCAGGGAGGAGAGTATTGGCCAGGAGCATGAAAATGTCATGATGCGTGAGGCTGTAAGACTGGAGGGTTCATTGAAACTCCCTGATGTATGTCGTGGGATCAGCAGAAAAGGAACCTAGGTGTTTCTCTAGTTGGGCTAAATCTCCTAAGGAGAAAGGGACATGAACGTGCACAATGCCTTCGGATCCTGCTACTTCCCAGTGGGGGGCGATAATTTTGGGAAGCCCTTGGGACCGGGTCTGAGGGGAACTGAAGGGTTCTGGCTCACTCTGTGCGGTGGAAACAGGTGATGGGGGCAAAGCCACGATAATTTTGGGAGGCCCTTGGGACCGAGTCTGAGGGGGCAAAAGTGGAGGAGGCTCCTGGAACTTAGTTAGAGGGGGGCTGAAAGGCTCAGGCTCGATCTGCGGGAGTGGGGGAGGTGAGGGGGACAGAGGAGGAGGGGGTGAGGTGGGAGAGGAGATGGTGGTGGAGGGAAGGGAGGAGGGGTAAGGGAGAGGATGGGAGGCTTCTGTGGGGGTGGAGGTAGAGGTGGCAGCAGAGGCGGTAGAGGAAGGGGGAGGGGCTGTTGTAAGAGAAGATGGGCAAGGGAGAGCACGGGAGGCTTCCTCCACGGGGAAGGAGGCAGCGGTGGTGGCGGAGGGTGTAGGGGTTGTAGGAGGGAGTGGGTCCGAAGAGGGAAGTCTGTATGGCAGAGGCTCCTCGGCTGGGTCAAAGGTAATTGAAGAGGGACTGGGAGCGTGTGGAGGGGAGGGAGATAGCTTGCAGGCTAGGAGAACTTGGGGCGGGGAGAAGGTGGTGCAGAGTCTGGGATTTTGAGCTAGGAGGCGAAAAGTTTCGATATAGCGAATCTCCTTCCATTTTTTCAGGTGCTGGCAGTAGCTAAAGAGATTGCGAGTGATGTTAGGATCAAGAGTTCCCCCTGCGGGCCATTGGTTGTTATTGTCTAGGGGGTATGTCGGCCAATTTTGGGAGCAATATTTATGGAGAAGTTTTGGTTTTATATCAGTCAGGGAGAGGGTAGCCAGATGCTTAAGCAGGCATTCAAGAGGTGAACTTTCAGGAAGGGATGAGGAGGCTCCCACGGCTAAAGGACAGAGAAGAAGACAAACAGGGGAAGATGAACGGAGATCCTTGGACTGGAAGCAGACCGCAAGGAGACAAAGGGCGTCCCCGATGATCCTTGGTGGTCTGCGGAAACCCGTATACGAGTTGGAATTTCTTAGGACGTATGGGTGGTCCCCCAGACTTCCCTAAGAAGGCAGTTTGCCGGAGTCATGAGGTACCTAGCGCTAGTAATTTTCGGCAGACAGAACAGATTTCGGCAGACGAAACAGAAGGAGGTGGGGGGGGAAGGGGAGTGTTCTCATCTGCAAAGGAGTCACCGCATTTATGGCTGTTGGAGGGGGACCTGAGGGTCTGCCGCAGCCGTGAAGGCTTGAGGCGGGGATTTATGACTGTCAGAGGAGGGGCTTGAGGGTCCACCGCAGCCGTGAAGGCTTGAGGCGGGGAGAATTCCCTCCTCGTCCCAGAGCATCAGGGCCTTGCCGGACGATCACGGTCAATGGCACTGCGATAGCTCAGAGAAGAGTGGCCCACCCCGGGGAAATTTTGCTTAAAAAGTTTCAGCACTTATGGAAGGGACGGTGAGTGCATTTATGACTATCGGAGGAGGGGCCTGAGGGTCCACCGCATCCGTGAAGGCCTGAGGCGGGGAGAGTTCCCTCCTCGTCCCCGAGCATCAGGGCCTTGCCGGACGATCACGGTCAATGGCACTGCCATAGCTCGGGGAAGAGTGGCCCACTCCGGGGGAAAACTTACCTAAAGGCCAGAGAGGAGTGGTGAGTGTGATGAGCCAGCGCCGGAAAAAGAGGATGAGGGCAAGCTGCTGCTGGTGTCGGGGGGAAGACGGGGCCCAGTTGGGGTGTCCTGTCTCCCAGGTTTTGGCACCAGTGAAAGGAAAGGAGTGACACAGAGCAGCAATTCACCAGAGAATTCTGCTTTATTAGGGAAAGGTGCTGTGTTATATAGGAAGGGGCATAGGGTGATTGTGGTGTTACTTCTATGGGGCTGGTGGCTGTTTGCTAGGTGCTGGGATTGGGAGGGGGATGAGAGGTGATTGGGCTTCAGGTGGCGCCGGTGGGTACCGAGGACCCCCGAAGAGAAGCCGGAAGTTTGCCATCTTACTGGTGGGGACCCTTCACTAGTTGCCTGGAATTAAGGGTCTATAGAAAGCTAAGTGTTGAAAGACCTTAAGACTGCTGAAATAGAATGTTCGAGTAGAAAGTTTGATGACAAGGCTATGGAGCTGACTGGATATGTAACACTGCAGCTAACAGAAGAAAAGCCTTTAAATCCCCAAGTGCACGCAGACAACCAAGAACCTTTAGGTCTGCCCTGAAGGAATTTTTTATTTCTTGGAGCTGCAGGGTTGAAACATCTGAAAATCAAAACTGTAATGGGATCCTATAGTTGGCTGGATAACAAAGAAAGTCGAACACACAGTGAAATTTGTCAACCCTCTCTTGTAAAAGTGGGGTTTTGCCTGGGAAAGATGGCCTGAGGGTCGGAATGGGCCCTTGGGGAGGTTCCAAGGGAGGGAGGGGAGAGGCCTCCCTCTCCAGTGGCGGTTGCATGCAGATGCCCGGCTAATGGAGATGGGAAGCACACAGCGTGGTCTCCTGCTCTTAAGGACCGCCAACATGAGGGTTACAGACCGAGATTGTTTACAGGGGGCTGCTCTGCCCGCCCTTCCCTATTCCATCTGACAGAGTGAGTCCGCTAATTCCCTACATTCAAATACAAGGAGCCCCTTCTGTTTGCTGGAATGAACACTGACTGATACAATGACTCACCGTGAGTTATCCAAAATACTAGGAAATTGGTTAACATGGCCCTTCACTTCTGAGCAATGTCAAACAAAAGGGTGGTGCTGACACTAAAAAGTAAGCCATGTTCCTAAACTAGGTAAGCGTGGGTAGACAGTGGTGAGTGCTCCCAGCCACATACAGCAGGTAACACATTAGGCCCCATGTATGTTGGATATGCTAGACAGGTTCAGAGGAAAGATATTCTCTCTGAATTTAGAGTTTTTGAGCCCTTTTTATCTTCATAGCCCAAGCCCCTGTCCCAGTGCCTAGCACAGCAGAGCACTCAATAAATGTTTGCATTTGGATTTGCCCGGGCAGGATGAATGCCTCTCCACCCAAATGTAATTGACAACTTAATAGCTATCAGCAATAGTCAACAGTATAGCATTGTCACATGAAAAGTCTCAAGTCTGCCCATCCACAAAGACCTTCAGATGGGGTTGTGCATTCCTTTATTTTATGTGGTCTGAAGCAACCCAACTTTCACTTCCTATTGGCAAATGTGCACATTTCTAAACAAGGTAATATTACAACTCAGATGTATTCAATGGAATTATGACTTGTTTTCCAAAACTTATGTGAATGTGTTTTAGAACAAGAAGAACACCCTATTTCTACTGCCAACATTATTTTCCTTGTTTTAATTATATATGACATAATTTCAACCTAAACAAATTTTTGAGGCAGGCATACTTGTCACGGAATTTAGCTTTATTACCACAATCTTCAGAGAGAATTTCACTGAATATTTTTAAATTGCACTTGTAAAACTGCTATATGAAGGATATTTCAGTAGCATATTTGGGGTTATAAAGTAATTTCACACACAAACAAAAAAATACCTCTCCTTGTGATATAGTTCTTTATCTATTTGGGTAATTGTCAGGGAGCTTTTGAAACTAATAAAACTCAAGAAAAAATACATAAAAGAAGACTATCAATCAGTATTTCTGTGTATAGAAATATAAATGTCTTATGGGAATTAACTAGCAAATTTATGAAGTATTAGCCAATAGAGCACTTATGAAAAATACGACTAAAAATGGAAAAGAGCAAAATAAATGTGACATGTCTAAAAAAATAAAAATAAAGCCAAATTTGATCTGTTTCTTTCTTTCTGAAGTAGCACTGGTCATTTAATCTCAACATTCTGTGTTTACTTCTACTGAGAATAAGAACTTCGAGAGTAGGCACTTTGTCTAGTTCACCACTTTAGCACTTTACTCAGCACCTAAATATCTGGTGGGAACAAAGCCCTCAGTAAATATTCTTTCAGTGAACATAGCATGGATGGATAGATAAATGATTTTCTTACCTTTATTGTACCTTTTCTTCTTCCACTCCAGCCCGACTCACTAAAGACTGCATTAAAATTTTTTTCAAATTCTGTGTCTGCTCCAATTACCATTAGCAACCTCTCAAACCATAAGTCTAGTGTTTTTTTCAAACTGTCACTTGAATAACTTCCTTGCAGACACTTCGCCCTGGACTTGTGGTCTCTCCCTGCTCCCTGGTCTCTCCCTCCCCTGCCTCACCATCCCTACATCAGTATGCCTCTGTCTCAGTAATCACCACCACTCCCACCAGCTACCTCCAGGGATTGTCCTTCATGTCTCCCTTTTCCAGATCCAGTCACTACCTAAAAGGAAAAAAAGGGACATGAACTCAACAATCCAAGCAGGCTTATCGCTAAATCTGAGAGGTACAGACCTCTCTGTTCTGGCCAGAAGAACAAAGAAGGCATCTCTTACAGGCTAAACAGCTTTATATGGCCAAGTGTTTTGGCAGGCTTTTGAGGGGACAGATCAGGGAAAAGGTGGGCCTGTGACTTGCTGAGGTGTCCTCTGGAAAATGCTTGTAGCCTAAGTAAGATGAAACCTAGGTCTCTCTTAGATGGTGGGTGGGCTTATGCAAAAAGGCAGTACTCCTGTCCAGTCTCTATCACTAGCAAGTTTGCTAAGAGAGTAGAACACAAATTTTCTCATAAAAAAGATAAATATATAAGGTGATGGATGTGCTAATTAACTACACATGATTCCTTTCACAACATATATCAAATCAGAATGTACACTTTAAATATCTTACAATTTTAATTTGTCAATTATTCCTCAATAAAATGGAAAAAATAAAATATAGATAACCTTGTGGAGAAAAAAACACCTTTCAAAGGCTCATTTCTCTATGTCTGACACCTACCCACCTATTCAGCCTCATTTTGTGTCACCGTCCCTTCATTCATAACCACCCTGGGGTTGTGTTGCACAGACAGTGAGCCAGGATTAAATCTGAGGACATTTAGATAGCTTTAAGGCTGTGTCCTGGCCAGACAGGAAGAACTGAGAAGAGGCAGGCAATAACTAGATTCATTTAATTCAATCAAGTGGTGATGTAACCTGGGTTGGGATTTTCAAACTCAAATCAGATAGGATTAGATAGCGTTCAACTTGAATCTGGGTCATGTATATTGGAAGAACACACTACCTGGAGGGCATGGAATTAAAAGGAAAAAATTGTGCATAGGTCAGTTGTAAGGTAAGAATCAAACAGAAGAGCAAGCCAAAAATTCTCTGGCTGGTCAGCAGCCTCAGTGTGCGGGCACTTTTTAGCTCAGTTTGCTGAAGAGGATGACCTCCGTATTCTTAGAATAGTAAAACTGTTTCTCTGATAGACACAAGGCTGCCACAAGCAACTGTGCTGGGTGTGGACCCCCAGCTCGAGGGTCTACCTCCCACAGCCACTGATGTACACGTTGCCCCCCGAGTTGTTCAGGGAACCAGGTATGCAGCCACATGTAGCAGTCTTCATGAGTAAGTTTATTTCCAGCAAGAATATTAATACGTTTATGGGGAGCTCAAGAGTAAATATTTGTAATCAGTGATTTTGATCTTAGTCTGGTTACTCTTTAAAGCATTTGTAATACTGAAGAGAATTTGGCTTATTAGAGTAGCTAGAAGATTAGCTTTGTGAATCAGTAGGAAACACTAGCACACTCCAACAGGGGAAAACTGAGGAAAGTTTGAATAAAGAGACCATTAAAATGGGTAAATGCTCTGAAGCTAGTGACAGTCGGAAATGACAGTGGAAATGACCTTTCTAGGCCCAAGGAGGGGTCATTACCAAAGCCCAGAGGAGGGGGGTGCTGAACGGTTGTGTGATCTTGAACTCAATTGTCCCAGTGTCCCTCCTGACTTCCATCCCACCAGCCATTCCAAGGATTTTAACCCCCGTGTTTTATCTCTTTCTACTTAAAATGTCTTGACTGGTTACTGTTGCCTGCATGGAACCACGACTGGCACAGACATGCAAAGCAGTTGGAAAGAATAGACCCTAAGAGGCAGAAATGGGAACATGAATACCTTGATCTGATTGGATTGAAGACAGGGATTAGCTGGGCCCTCTAGAAAAAGGAGATATTTGTCATTCATGGATTAGCAAAATGGTTGCTTAGCTTATCACCAGTGACTTCTTAGAATGAAGTGTCTACTTCAGCCAGTTTACCAGATTGCTTGGCAGCTAAACATGGAAGTGGGTAATACAACTATCTTGAAGAGCTTAGAAAAACATTTTTAATTTTTATTTTGAAACATGGTCAGAACACCAGGAATCTCCTTAGACTGGTCTAAACAAATCTCATATCCTTAAACCATCAGGCTCATGTACATGAAAATCAATCAGAATATGACCCTGAAGAGAACCAATATAAATTTAATTCAGAGGCTCACCAGGATCTTTATGGGATGTATAGGATATTGATTGGAAAGACTGAGGCTTAAGAACTGAGATAGGATCATTGGATGATTTAGATGACCTAAACTCCACAAATCTACTAAATCTCGTAGCAGTTGCATTCATTACCAACTGCTGCATGACAAATTACCCCTAATCTTAGTGGCTTAAAATAACAAACATTTATTATTTCACAGCTTCTGAGGGTCAGGAATCTGGACTCAGCACATCTGGGTGCTTGTGACTCAGTGTGTCTCACAGGCTCTATCAACCTGTAGCTGGGGCTCCAGTCATCTCAAGTTTTGACTTGAGTGAAGGATCCACTTCTAACCCATGCACATGGGCATTGGAAAGCCTATGGCTTATTGAAAACTGCACTTGGTGGTGCCCTCACATAAACAGAGTGTGCAATCAGCAGAATTCAGAATGCAGGGAATTCTACACATGAAACAGACTTTCTTCAAAGGATAAGTTTTAAGAAAAACAAAAGCATGAAAACTGAATAAATTTATAGAGTAGAAAATGAGTGAAGTCAAAAATGCAGGAAAGACTAAACTAACACACGAGGGATGCACACTTGGGTACTAAAACTGAATAAGCACAAGGAGGTAATTATGATAAAAATCAGGACAGTGATTGCTTCATGGGGAGCAGGGGTCGGGACAGGACGAGGGCCCATGGGGGAGTGGTACAGATTGGATCAGGAAAGCCACGTCTCCACGGGAAGTAGTTACAACGGTGACTGCTTTACAATAATGAAGCTATACATGTGTTCTGTGTAACTTTCAGCAATCGTGTCTTATTTTACAACTTAAAAAAGTTAATAGTAATATAGATAATGGATTATTGACATGGAAAGAGTCATTTATTCATTCAATTACTGTTTATTGATTACTCTCTCTGGGACAAATTCTCTGCCTTCATAGATCTTACTTTCTAGTGAAACAATAAACAGATAAATGCATGCAAATGCATAGTATGAATTAAAAATGCTGTGAGGAAAATGAAGCAGATAAGGAGGCTGGAGAGTGATGGAGGCTGACACGGCACATGAGGTCATGCCGGGAGTCCCGATGAAGAGAGGAGCGAAGGGCACAGCCAGGCCCCGTGGGGGTGTTAGGGGGAGTTCTGTAGACACAGCAGCGGGTCTAGTGCAGTCAGAGAAGAGAAAGTGAGGGGAGAGGAGAGGCAACGAGGTCCAGAGATGGCCTGAGGTCAGATCTTACGTGGCCTTAAAGCCAGCTTTTGAATAATGGATGCAAGTTTTGAAGCAGCACAAATCCATTTTTTGGAGCTATGGTACAAATCCATGTTTAAAGTCTATATTCATATCAAACAACATGTTTTTTAAAAAATAACATAATCTCAACGTCATTGTCGCTGGTTCCTCTTCTGCTAGTAAATTGACAGAACAGCCGCACTAACATGGCACAGGCTTCTGGTTCACAAAGTGATCACTACACTTTAGGTTATGCAGTGTCTGTTACGACATCCAAACAACCTCCCAGCCATCTTTAGCCACCCAGAGAACAATGCCACCTTCTAACTACTCCCTAAATCAAGTATCTTTGACCTTAGACCTTTTCTTTAAAACCTAACTCTACTGGAAAAGTATATTCGTTGGGGCCAGTTCATTTCTCTTATCTGCATATTCAGTGGAACCATATATAAATTATGTGAGATTTGGGGCAAAAATTAGGAGACTATTCTGAGAAAATATGGTATAAAACATAGCAAAAGAAATTGCCAAAGCAGTTTTTACAATCATTGCATTTGTCAAGTTTCAAGAATAAAATGGGTGCCCCATTGCAAATTGACCTAAGGCAATTTAGCCATTTCACAATTGTTAGGTTCTCTCTGGTGGTTTTCAATGCTTCCAAAGATTAGAAGTAAGTAAGCTATAGATTTCCTCCCTCATGACCGTGCTACCAGGTACAGTAAAATGAAAGCAATTTTGCATTGAATTCTGCTCCAGAAACAAACCTTTATTGCCAGATCCTTATACCCTATCCACACAAGAGCTAAGAAACCTGTACATTCCTAGCCAACCACATATCTCAAACACCGCCAATTCTCCCAATAAACTGTTTCAAATATCTTTTATGCAAATTCATTCTGTTGCAGATTTAGAAAGCAATATTCAAAATGCTGCAGTTAGTCATTTCTCTAGTGTGGATTCCTGAAGAGTGTTTCAAATGCTAATTAACCATTTTATGGAGTGTGGATTTCTGATTAAAATTCTTCGAATGTTTTAATCCTTCCTGAGGTGCAGATTAAACTGGCACACATTTTGACATTACTGATTTACATACTGAAGCATTTTAAGTGAATTACTACTGACCTAACAGAGCCTCAGCCTCGGCTGCTTTAGATAAAAGCTGGGGAAAAGGCAGGTTGACCCGTTGATACCTTGTGGTCTCCCTCTTCTTGGCCAGTGATTTTTTAGTGCTTTACAATGTACAATTGAGCAGTTTCCAGAGAGAGCTTCCCATTGTAATTATAGGTGGGGTGGTTAAAGGAGCAGTTGTAAATCTGGCCATCAGAGGTCAGTAAATCCCTGCTGATTCAATATTTTCCAATGGAAATCTTTTTTTTTAGAAGGAAAGATGTAAATTAATTTACATGCCGCAAGAGAGACTCTCAATATTTAAAGTAAAAGAAATAACAGTTCTCCAAAGAAACCTGAAGAATCCCTGACCCATGGGTAGAAGTCTCTCTCCCCACTTCGCCACCCACCTTACACACACATGACTTCTAACTGAAAAGATTCTGCATAAATTCTAATAGCATAAGCCTGCATTTAAAACAAGGATCCAACCATCATTATTTCCATTTGCAAGGAAAAAGAAAAATTCAAACAAAAGCTTTTAAAAGAATGTCTACCTATAAGCTATAATGTGTAGTTTATATTATATGTCCACATTAAATTTTCAGTTTTTAATTATTTTAACTTCGTAATGATTTTTGAGGTATATAGGTGATGCTGGGGTTGTTTGTTCAGTTGAAGAATGAACTTAGTAAACACCCAAAGTGGGAGAGCTAGGGAGAGGTTTTTATTGAGAGATACAGTGAGAAGATAGAGCTCCTTGATCATGCCAGGAGAGGGACAAGAGAGTCTGTAGTTGAAAGGAAAGGAGCGACACACAGCAGGAATTCACCGGAGAATTCCGCTTTATTAGGGAAAGGTGCTGGGTTATATAGGAAGGGGCATGAATTGATTGCGGTGTCACTTCTGTGGGGCTGGTGGCTGTTGGCTAGGTGCTGGGATTGGGAGGGGGGGCGAGTGGTGATTGGGCTTCAGGTGGCACTGGAGGGAACCGAGGACCCCCGAAGAGAACCCGGAAGCTTGCCATCTTACTGGTGGGAGCCCTTCATTCCCACCTTTCTCCTCTATGGGGTTGTGGACGTTGCTTTCTCTCTGGCAGCTTCCTGCTGAACAGGGGTTGAGGAGGGAGTAACGGCTTGAGGATTGGGAGGAAAGGGTTGATAGGACTCCCCACAGTAAGGATGAGTAGATGTGGACTTCTTCTTGTTTGGAAATCAATGAAGGTTCCCTGTAACCATAGGTCGAGGACCTGTTGATTCCAATGCTGCCAAGAGGATATGGGTGTCAGGAGCCAGGCGTCTGTGGCCATTGTTTCCAGGAACAGTTTCCAGTGGAGAGAGGGGTCCATCTCAGCGTGTGGTGGAGGTCATGTGAGGGTGAGGGATCTTCTGTGGCCAGAAGCTGGTAGTTCCTGAGTAAAAGCTGGTTGAAAGCTTGATTAGAGATTTTTCTGACTTGGGATTTGATGAACTTTATCATACAGGGTAAGAAGAGACAGGCGAGAAGAATGATTATTATAGGGCCTGCAATGGGCCAGAGCCAGGTGAGGAGGGGGTTTGTTAGTATTGAAGAGAATGGGTTGGAATTGGAAGCAGAGTGGAGACTGGAGGCAAGGTCAGTGAGTATGGTGATGTCAGTTCCTACAATGCCAGATTCGTTGATGTAATAGCAGCACTCTTCCCAGAGGAAGATGCAGGTGCCACCCTTCTCGGCTGTAAGCAGATCTAGGGCCCGCCAGTTTTGAAGGGTGACCTTAGCTAGCGAAGTGACATGTCTTTGGAGAGAGGCTAGGGAATCAGCAGTGGATGTCAGGGCTCCCTCAAGTTTGGCGTTGAGATCTCTATCTGCCCATAGAGAGTGACCCAAGGTTCCTCCCGAAAACCGTGCCCCAATGGCTGAGGTGATCAAAGAGATACCGACCATGATGGGAAGGAAAGCAGCTCTTTTTGTGCGCGAGGGCAAGGGAGGTTGGAGCTCAAGAAATTCTGCCATGCTGTAAAGTGTAAACTGTGGGATTAGGGTGACTAGAATGCAGGGTGTATCGGAGTTGAGAGGTAGTGAGTTGAAAAGGCTGCCATTACACCAAAAGAAGTGTCCCCGTTGTGTAAAAGTCTTAGAGCCGGAGGTAGAGGTGTAGATAGAGAGGCAGTGAAGTGCGCTGGAGGGGGGTGGAGTTGGGCCTACACAGTGGTGGATGGTGAGATTATCTGCGTATTCTGGTTCCCATAGGGGTATGTCTGCCAGGGGGCACAGGGGTTGTCTTTCTGATAGAAGGAGTAGTTGGAAATATTAAGGGGCACGGCTGCCAGCAGTGGGCGCTGTAGTGATGCACACAAGAAACAATTGGCTGTGTTAAGGGTGTGGTTGAGAAAGATGGTGGTGTCTTGAATGAGATGTAATGAAGAGAAGGAGAAATGGGAAGAGGGGCGGGGATAAGAAGATGAAGAGGCGCCGTCAAGAGTTTGGATAATGACTTTTTCAGAATGTCTGAAATCTGATGCAACTTGAGAGATCTGGGAATGAGAGGGAACATACTTTTGAGAGATATGAAGGGTACCATGGGGGGGTCGAGGAACCCCCGTAGTAAACTGAGGCTGTGACTCCAGCAGCCCATCAAGAGTCTCAGGGATCTGGGATTGATAAGGAGAAGGAGCCGTTGGGATATTTCATGAAACGGTTGGAGGAGTAATACTGTGGGTACTGGAAGTTACCCATGTAGTGAATGGTGCAAGACCAGTAGGGACATCTCCTGTAGGTGTCTGGCCATTGCCTGCAATAGGCTTGTCTTTGGTCATAGAGGAAGCAGAGGTAGGGAGAATAAGGGTAGCTGCTAGTGAACACTTCGGTGGAGGGAGGAAAGTGGAGGTATAAAGGCTCCGAGCAGCTTTTCAGAGGGCAGTCTGGTGTGGCAATGAGGGCAGTAACTTTTGTTTGATGCTGTGTGTAAGTCTGTCTGACTTTGAATCGCCATACAGAGGAGGCTGGGGTGGTGGGGAAGCTAATAGGAATGAGGAAAAAAAAGCGAGAGAGCAGTAAAGGAGGAAAAAGTCATGATTTGGGTATGGATGGCAAAGGGGGTGAACGGGATTTTGGAGGAAAGAGGACAGTAAGGTCAGGAGTCTGGAGGGAGGGAGAGTCTGTAAACTTTTGTAGGTTAAGAGATCTTTTAGGTGATGTGGGGACAGAATGGTAAGGGGCGCCCTGAATGTCAGTTTATGAGCTTCTTTTGGCAAGAGCTGTCCAGCGGCTAATGCCTGTAGGCAGGGGGCCCATCTCCGAACTGTGGGGTCTAATTGCTTGGAGAGATAAGCTACTGGGGCAAAGGATGGGCCATAATATTGGCCTAGGACTCCTAGAGCTTGACTGGACCTCTCATGAATGTATAATGAGAAGGGCTTCGACAAATCAGGAAGATGGAGAGCTGGGGCTTCTACAAGGGCTTGACGGAGCTTAAGGAAGGAGTATCAGGGTGAGGAGGATAATGGTTCTTTAGGGGGGGCCTTTGCTGAGGTCGTATAGGGGACTTGCCAACAGGGAGAAGTTAGGGATCCACGCTCTAAAATATCTAGCCAGGCCTAGAAAGGAAAGGATTTCTGTCTTGGTTTTGGGAACGGGCAGGTCAGAGAGGAGCCGTTTTCTGTCTAAGGTAATGAACTTTCTTTGTTGAGATAGAAGGAATCTGAGGTAAGTGACAGGAGGGGAAGAGATTTGAGCTTTGACGGGGATACTCGGTAATTTCTGGAAGCTAGAAGGTTAAGTAGGGAGGCAGTGTCATGTTGAAACTGTTCCCACGAGGGATTGCAGAGTAGAAGATTGTCCATGTATTGTAATAAGGTGGACTGGGAGTGATCATGATGAAACTGTTTGAGGTCTTGAGCTAGGACTGGTCTAAAAATATGGGGACTATCTCGGAAGCTTTGTGGCAAAACTGTCCAAGTGAGTTGTTCAGAATATCTTGTGTATGGGTCTGTCCAGGTGAAGGCAAAAAAATCTTGGGAGGAGGAGTCTAGAGGGATAGAAAAATGGGTCCTTGAGATCTAGGACTGAGAAGTGGGATGCTGAGGCAGGGATCTGCGATAAAAGGCTGTATGGATTTGGAACTAAGGGATGGATAGGGACAACGGCTATGTTGATGAGGCGAAGGTCTTGGACCAGGCAGAAAGATCCGTTGATTTTTTAACAGCTAATATGGGGGTATTAAATGGGGAGTGAGTGGGTCTGAGGTAATTTTTGTTTAAGAGATCTTGAATGATGGGTTGGAGGCCTATGAGGGCTGAAGTGGTTAGGGGGTATTGGGCCTGACAGATATACTGAGAGGGGTCATGTAATTTGATAGAGGCAGGGGGACATAGGGCCACGGAGGGGCTTGTAATGTCCCAAACTTTGGGATTTACAGGGTGTATGAATGAGGAACCGGAGCTTTCATTGGATAGAGGGGGGTTGTCGGCTATGAGGGTCATCAGAAAGGGAGTACTGGGGGCTGTGGGAGTGGATATAGTTATGGAAACATGGAGGAGGGAAAGGATGTCTCATCCTGGTAAAGGGATGGGTCACTGGGGCATAACCAGGAAGGAGTGGGAGAAAGGTATGGGATTATCTAGGATTGTGCATAAAAAGGAAGGGGTTTAATGGGAAAATCTGTATACCTCCTACCCCGACTATAGAAGTAATTGCTGGCGTGGTAGGGCCCTGGTATTCTCGCAAGACTGAGAAGGTGGCTACTGTATCTAGGAGGAAGGAGATGGGGCGACCATCTACTGTTAAAGTGACCCTGGGCTCCTGTTTGTTCATGGAAATGGTTGGGCGAGAAGCCCCCGGGCCCCGTCAATCTTCTTCTGCCAGCCTCACTATGGCGGCTTAGGATGGCGGTTGTTCGTCCAGCCTCCCCTTCAGGTGGTTGGGCAATCAGACCCCCAGTGGCCCTTTTTGTGGCATCTGGGGCATGGGGTGGTAGGAGATCTGGGGGAGTGGCACGCCCTTGACCAATGTCCCTCTTTTCCACACTTGAAACGAGCTCCTGGGGGGGGCTTGTTTGTAGAGGGGCGCCCAGGTTGTGGTTTTATCAGTTGGGCCAACATCTGGAAATTGGCCTGATCAGCCTTTTGTTCACGGCGTTCTTTCTCCTCCTCCCAGTTATGGAAGACTTTAAAGGTCACTGTTAGGATCTCAGTCTGTGGGGTAGCGGTGCCCTGTTCTAACTTTTTGAGTTTAGCTTTAATGTCAGGGTAGCTTTGAGCTAGGAAGTATGTCATAAGGATATGTCTTCCTTCAGGTGTTTCTGGGTCCAAGCTGGTATACAGTAATAGGGCTTGAGTGAGTCTGTCTAAGAACTCGGAGGGGGTTTCATCTCTCTTTTGAATTATGTCTTGGAGGTTTTGAAAATTGACTACTTTACGAGCTGCCTTTTTCAGACCTCCTATTGAGCAGGAGGCAAAAATATCTCGAGAGCGGATACTCACGGCGGTGTTATAATCCCAGTGTGGGTCTTGTTCGGGGACAGCAGTGAGGCCAGGGGAATAGGTGGGGTCAGTCCTGTGGGTTTCGTTAGCATGTGTTTGGGCGAAGTCCAAACTCATCTACGCTCTTCAGGAAGGAGAGTATTGGCCAGGAGCATGAAAATGTCATGATGCGTGAGGCTGTAAGACTGGAGGGTCCATTGAAACTCCCTTATGTATGTCGTTGGATCAGTGGAAAAGGAACCTAGGCGTTTCTCTAGTTAGGCTAAATCTCTTATGGAGAAAGGGACGTGAACGCCTGTGATGCCTTCGGATCCTGCTACTTTCCGGTGGGGGGCGTTAATTTTGGGAGGCCCTCGGGACCAGGTCTGAGGGGAACTGAAGGGTTCTGGCTCAGTCTGTGGGGGAGTGATGCGGTCTAGCAGCGCCTAGTCGAGCAGGTCTTGAAGTGCGGAAGGGGGTCAAAGAAAATAAGTAAAGATAGAATCAGAATGCTGTGTTGCCAGCCAGCAGCCCACCTGCTTGCCTCTGCATCTCTGGTTGGGCTTGAACTCATGACTCTGAGGTTAAGAGTCTCATGCCCTACTAACTGAGCTATAGCAGGGCTCCAGTTAATTGCTTATGTAATGCATAAACAGAATGTTCTTTGTTCTCCATTCCTGCCACATCAGCAAGTGGGGGAAGGGCATAGCTAGAAGCAGGGGCGGTGTTTATACACATCTTCAAGGTCTCCCTATTTTCAGAGTGAGGAGTCTTGGCTCATCTTCGAGGACAAGATATGTTTTTGTGGACAGATAACTTTCAAGGACTGCACCAGTTGTTCTCTAGCTTGTGCTTTCCCATGCTGCATTCAGACATGGGGGAAGGTGCTTTCCCATTCTCCCTACAAACATGTGAGAAGACAAAGGCGTTCCCTAATAGGAGAGAAACAGGTGATGAGGGTAAAGACAGAGGAGGCCCCCGGGACCTAGTTAAAGGGGTGGCTGAAAGGCTCAGGCTTAATCTGTGGGGGACGAAGGCGGAGGAGGTGAGGTGGGGGAGGAGATGGTGGGGGAGGAAGGGAGAAGGGCTGTTGTAGGAGAAGAAGGGGAAGGGAGTGAACTGGAGGCTTCTACGGGGGTGGCGGCTTGCAGGCTAGGAGAACTTGGGAGGGGGCGGGGGGGGGAGGAGGAGGCAGAAAGCTTCAATATAGGGAATCTCCTTCCATTTTTTCAGGCGCTGGCAGTAGTTAAAGAGATTGGGAGTGATGTTAGGATCAAGAGTTCCCCCTGCGGGCCATTGGTTGTTATTGTCTAGGGGGTATGTCGGCCAATCTTGGGAGCAATATTTACGGAGAAGTTTTGGTTTTATATCAGGCGTCAAGGAGAGGGTAGCCAGATGCTTAAGCAGGCATTCAAGAGGTGAACTTTCAGGGAGGGATGAGGAGGCTCCCATGGCTAAAGGACAGAGAAGGAGACAAACAGGGGAAGATGAACGGAGATCCTCAGACTGGAAGCAGACCTCAAGGAGACAAAGGGCATCCCCGATGATCCTTGGTGGTCTGCGGAAACTCGTATACGAGTCGAAATTTCTTAGGAAGTGTGGGTCGTCACCCAGACTTCCCTAGGAAGGCAGTTTGCTGGAGTCACGAGGTACATAGCGCTAGGAATTTTCGGCAGACAGAACAGATTTCAGAGGACAGAAAAGAAGGAGGAGGGGGGGAAAAAGGGAACGTTCTCATCTGCAAAGGAGTCACCTTGTTTATGGCTTTTTGAGGAGGGGCCTGAGGGCCTGCCGCAGCCATGAAGGCCTGAGGCGGGTATTTATGGCTGTTGGAGGAGGGGCCTGAGGGTCCACCGCAGCCGTGAATGCCTGAGGTGGGGAGAGTTCCCTCCTCATCCCCGAGCGTCAGGGCCTTGCCAGATGATCATGGTCAATGGCACTGCGATAGCTCGGGGAAGAGTGGCCCACCCCGGGGAAATTTTGCTTAAAAAGTTCCGGCACTGATGGAAGGGATGGTGAGTGCATTTATGACTATCGGAGGAGGGGCCTGAGGGTCCGCCACAGCACTAAAGGCCTGAGGCAGGGAGAGTTCCCTCTTCGTTCCTGAGTGTCAGGGCCTTGCCGGACGATCACGGTCAATGGCACTGCGATAGCTCGGGAAAGAGTGGCCCACTCCGGGGAAATTTTGCTTAAAAAGTTATGGCTGTTGGAGGAGGGGCCTGAGGGTTCACCGCAGCCGTGAAGGCCTGAGGCAGGGAGAGTTTCCTCCTCGTCCCCGAGCGTCAGGGCCTTGCCGGACGATCATAGTCAATGACACTGCAATAGCTTGGGGAAGAGTGGCACACTCCGGGGGAAAACTTACCTAAAGGCCAGAGAGGAGTGGTGAGTATGATGATCCAGCGCCGGAAAAAGAGGACAAGGGCAAGCTGCTGGTGGTGTCGGGGGGAAGACAGGGCCCAGTTGGGGTGTCCCGTCTCCCAGGTTTCGGCACCAATGAAAGGAAAGGAGCGACACACAGCAGCAATTCACCGGAGAATTCTGCTTTATTAGGGAAAGGTGCTGGGTTATATAGGAAGGGGCATGAATTGATTAAGGTGTCACTTCTACGGGGCTGGTGGCTGTTGGCTAGGTGCTGGGATTGGGAGGGAGGGCTAGTGGTGATTGGGCTTCAGGTGGCACTGGAGGGTACCGAGGACCCCCAAAGAGAAGCCGGAAGTTTGCCATCTTACTGGTGGGGGCCCTTCAGTAGTGGTGTATTGTCTAGGTGTTTTACAGATAGTTGAGGATTTGGGGGAATGTGAAAAAAAGGTTAGGGGTGTAGACTTGTTAAGTGCTCCCTGAATATTTGGAATTAACTTAACACAAGCAACTTCCTGCTCTGATGATTTTTCCCTGAGATACCAGCATCTGGGTCTGGGAACATATCAAACAAGGCTGCCTGCCCAGCCCCTAAGGTGGGCTGAGGTACTGTTTGCTAAAGAGTAAGTTAAAAATCTTGCTTCTTAACTTCCTGGGTGTTAAAATGCAATCTTATCCTTAAGGTGGACTCCTTCCTGGCTTTTACTATATTGTTTCGGCAGGGCTTGCTTGCCATTATTAATTATCTAGACTGCAAGTCACCTCATCAGGTCTGAAGGAGGAAAGACAGCACAGAGGCCTGGGCCTTTTAGCATGCTAAAGTGAATCTAATGATTAGAAATGATTAGCATAATAAAAACATGCGATCTAATCTCACTGAAGAATGACTCTAGAGCTTAATGTTTAACACGGGGTTTTGGTAGGGGGTTTCCTTGCATGTAGTTACATTGCTCTGACTGTAATTATCCTGCCTTGCTTTTTCTGGAGGCCCTCATCCTATTTTGTCTAAGCCCATGGTCCCTGTCTCATACGGAGGTATTATTATCTCTTTTTTACAGCAACAGATAGTAGAATATAAATAGCCTGAGGTCTGAAGTCTAGTTTATAACACACAGTCCTCAATATATTTACCTTCTCCTTTGAGGCAGGAATCCAGTTCCTTCCCTATTACCCCACAAAGACTTGAATACAATTAATCAAGAAATTGAATTTGCTAATTAAATTGCTAAATCGAATTTGCTTTATATTCTTGTTTTCCCATAAATTCTGCAGGACACATACATACACAATGGTGGGCATATGCTCTAACCTGGAGAACCCTCTGGTTGCATTATAAATCTGAAGAACATCAGAGAAAGCCACCTACTCAATTCTAGACACAGTCAGGTATTTCTGTTCACTAAAGCAATCTTTGAACAAATTGATTTTGTAGCCCAGAAGCAAAAATGTATAAGCGTGCATCCCTAATATACAGATAGTAATTTATAAATTATAAATACACATAACTGTTAATAATTAGTTACATTTCAAAACATACTCAAAAGAGAAAAATAAATGTTATAAATATTAATTATATATGAATATTATAATAAGTAAAGATTAAATAAAAATAACATTTAGGTAATTCTATATCTTATTTCCTTTATAAAGGCACAAAAATGTTTGATCATCCTCTTATAATATTTTGTAATACTAGTGTTATGGGTCTCAGATCGGGCACGCCGGAGCAGGAGTAAGCAAACAGGTCCTCACAGAAAAGTAGATTATAAAAAGGGAGCCTTTATTTTAGCAGGCCGGCGTCTGCCAAGGAGCCAGCTCTCCAAGTGCAGCCCCAAGCCTCTGTTACAACATCTTTTTAAGCATTTTTACGGCATCCTGCTTAGTTTTTGCAACTTTTCCACCTTCGCCTAAATTCAGCAAGCTATATTCCTCGTTCAATGCTCGGGGGCCTTAAGCATCCTGTTTTTCCCACATGCTGCAGGAAACGTGTGATACTGCTGGTCTCTAACAAAGCAATGTACAGAAGCAAAAATAGCGTGGAGTTAGTTGAACATCCTGTTTCTCATGGGATTTATATCTGTTCCTTTAGTTTCTCAGAAGTTGGCATGGGACTAGGGTCTGGGGCTAACTTTACAGAAAGCCTTGAGTCCTATTTTTTTTTTTTATTTTGAGAGGGCATCTCTCATATTTATTGATCAAATGGTTGTTAACAACAATAAAATTCTGTATAGGGGGGGTCAATGCTTAATGCACAATCAATAATCCATCTCAAGCCTAATTCTTGTCAGTCTCCAATCTTCTGAAGCATAACGAACAAGTTCTTACATAGTGAACAAATTCTTACATAGTGAATAAATTCTTACATGGTGAACAGTACAAGGGCAGTCATCACAGAAACTTTCGGTTTTGATCACGCATTATGAACTATAAACAATCAGGTCAAATATGAATATTCATTTGATTTTTATACTTGATTTATATGTGGATCCCACATTTCTCCCTTTATTATTATTATTATTTTTATATTTAATAAAATGCTGAAGTGGTAGGTAGATGCAAGATAAAGGTAGAAAACATAGTTTAGTGCAGTAAGAGGGCAAATATAGATGATCAGGTGTGTGCCTATGGACTAAGTATTAATCCAAGCTAGACAATGACAGCAAAACATCCACGGATGCAGAAGATTTCTCTCAAAACAGGGGGCATGAGGTTCTGAGCCTCACCTCTGTTGATCGCCAATTTCTCACCTGATGGCCCCCCTGCGACTGTGCCTGTCTTAGGTTGTTCCTCCCTTGAGGAATCTTACCCATCTCTGGCTAACCAGTCATCTTCCCAGGCCATACAGGAAAATATAAAGTTGGTAAGTGAGAGAGAAGCCATATTGTTTGAAAAGGTTAGCTTTTTACTTCTTTGCAGATTTATGCCCTGTGGCTGCTATGCCCAGCACTTGTCTCGAGGTATCTTTACCACCTGGAGGAATTATGATACTCGGTAAATTCGATGTGAGGCACGAATTCTATTTAAGGGTTGTAATTAGAAAAAAAGAAGAAAAGCTAAAGAGGTAGCGTATGGAAGAAAACATGGGAGGATTGATTATTTCTTTGACATATCTTCTTGTAGAGTACCTTAAGTATGTATAGGTTTTAAACTACTAACTAACTTGCGCTCACATATTAACATAATAGGAATACAGTGACATAAACAAAGCAAATCTATAATTACCATCCATCTCCAGTGAAGCCAAGAAAACATTTAGGCACCCTAGGCATTTGTGAAAATTTGTCTATGATATGATGGATATTGTCCAACTGTACTTGAACAGTCTGAGAGTACTCAGACAAATTAAAGCAACCCATTTCTGGGATCTGTTCACATCCCATATGTTGTTTTAACCATAGATAGTCTATAGTCATAAGATTTTGGAGCGCTACAACTTGCACCCCTCCCAACTTCTGGTTGAGTTCCAACAGTACAGATCCAGTCAAATTCGTTCTCTCAATGTATGCACATGCCGGCCTAGACATCTCCCTCCTCATTCCAATGGCAAGTCCAGGAAACGGTGGGGTGGATGCAGCCACAACCGCAGCATCGTCCGGATCCCTTTGGAGGCTTTTTGATGATCATTCCCCAGCACAAGTCCTCCAGAGAGTGCTGATGCCGGAAGCTCCTCCTCATATCATATCTTAGTTCATTTTCTGGGTAGCCAAGCTAGGCCTTGATCTTCTGCATAGAAACAAATAGACCCTTTGCCCACACTTTGACATGCTCTCTATACCACTGTGCAGAACTCATTGGAGGTCAGCACACAGGAACTGCTTTTTTTTTTTTATTAAGAGAAAGGAATATTATCAGAAAAGAGTACCTCCATAGCTGATCATCTGACACCCTTTAAGTGACCAACATTAAGGATGTTTAAAGCATGCGTTGATCTTTGATTTACCAATACTTTTATCCTATCAAGGAGTAATCCCCCTTTTCTTTCTTTCTTTTTTTTTAAATCTTTAATCTACACTTACATGAAGAATACTATGTTTACTATGCTCTCCCCTATATCAGGTCCCCCCTCAAAAAACAAATTACGGTTACTGTCCATCAGCTTAGCAAAATGTTGTAGAATCACTACATGTCTTCTCTGTGTTGTACAGCCCATGCTCCCCATTCTACCTCCCCCCCATGCATGCTATTCTTAATACCTCCCTTCTCCTCCCCCTCCCTTATCCCTCCCTGCCCAACCATCCTCCCCAGTTCCTTTCCCTTTGGTACCTGTTAGTCCATTTTGGGGTTCTGTAATTCTGCTGCTGTTTTGTTCCTTCAGTTTTTCCTTTGTTCTTATACTCCTCAGATGAGTGAAATCATTTGGTATTTTGCTTTCTCCGCTTGGCTTATTTCACTGAGCATAATACTCTCCAGCTCCATCCATGTTGCTGCAAATGGTTGGATTTTTCCACTTCTTATGGCTGAGTAGTATTCCATTGTGTATATGTACCACATCTTCTTTATCCATTCATCTACTGATGGACATTTAGGTTGCTTCCAATTCTTGGCTATTGTAAATAGTGCTGCGATAAACATAGGAGTGCGTCTGTCTTTCTCAAACTTGATTGCTGCATTCTTAGGGTAAATTCCTAGGAGTGGAATTTCTGGGTCAAATGGTAGATCTGTTTTGAGCATTTTGATGAACCTCCAAACTGCTTTCCACAATGGTTGAACTAATTTACATTCCCACCAGCAGTATAGGAGGGCTCCCCTTTCTCCACAGCCTCGCCAACATTTGTTGTTGTTTGTCTTTTGGATGGCAGCTATCCTTACTGGTGTGAGGTGATACCTCATTGTAGTTTTAATTTGCATTTCTCTGATAATTAGCGATGTGGAGCATCTTTTCATGTGTCTTTTGGCCATCTGTATTTCTTTTTTGGAGAACTGTTCAGTTCCTCTGCCCATTTTTTAATTGGGTTATTTGTTTTTTGTTTGTTGAGGCATGTGAGCTCTTTATATATTCTGGACGTCAAGCCTTTATCGGATCTGTCATTTTCAAATATATTCTCCCATACTGTAGGGTTCCTTTTTGTTCTATTGATGGTGTCTTTTGCTCTACAGAAGCTTTTCAGCTTAATGTAGTCCCACTTGCTCATTTTTGCTGTTGTTTTCCTTGCCCAGGGAGATATGTTCAAGAGGTCACTCATGTGTATGTCTAAGAGGTTTTTGCCTATGTTTTTTTCCAAGAGTTTAATGGCTTCATGACTTACATGCAGGTCTTTGATCCACTTTGAGTTTACCTTTGTATATGGGGTGAGACAATGGTCCAGTTTCATTCTCCTACATGTAGCTGTCCAGTTTTGCCAGCACCATCTATTGAAGAGACTGTCATTTTGCCATTGTATGTCCATGGCTCCTTTATCAAATATTAATTGACCATATATGTTTGGGTTAATTTCTGGAGTCTCTAATCTGTTCCACTGGTCTGTACCATGGCTCTGTTCTTGTGAAAGTACCAAATTGTCTTGATTACTATGGCTTTGTAGTAGAGCTTGAAGTTGGGGAGTGAGATCCCCTCTACTTTATTCTTCTTTTTCAGGATTGCTTTGGCTATTCGGGGTCTTTGGTGTTTCCATATGAATTTTTGAATTATTTGTTCCAATTCATTGAAGATTGTTGCTGGTAATTTGAGAGGGATTGTATCAAATCTGTATATTGCTTTGGGCAGGATGGCCATTTTGACGATATTAATTCTTCCTAGCCATGAGCATGGGATGAGTTTCCATTTATTAGTGTCCCCTTTAATTTCTCTTAAGAGTGACTTGTAGTTTTCAGAGTATAAGACTTTCACTTCTTTGGTTCAGTTTATTCCTAGGTATTTTATTCTTTTTGATGCAATGGTGAATGGAATTGTTTTCCTGATTTCTCTTTCTATTGGTTCATTGTTAGTGTATGGGAAAGCTACAGGTTTTTGTGTGTTAATTTTGTATCCTGCAACTTTGCTGTATTCCGATACCAGTTCTAGTAGTTTTGGAGTGGAGTCTTTAGGGTTTTTATGTACAATATCATATCATCTGCAAATAGTGACAGTTTAACTTCTTCTTTACCAATCTGGATTCCTTGTACTTCTTTGTTTTGTCTGATTTCCGTGGCTAGGACCTCCAGTACTATGTTAAATAACAGTAGGGAGAGTGGGCATCCCTGTCTGGCTCCGGTCTCAGAGGAAATGCTTTCAGCTTCTCGCTGTTCAGTATAATGTTGGCTGTGGTTTTATCATATATGGCCTTTATTATGTTGAGGTACTTGCCCTCTATTCCCATTTTGCTGAGAGTTTTTATCATGAATGTATGTTGAATTTTGTCAAATGCTTTTCCAGCGTTTATGGAGATGATCATGTGGTTTTTCTCTTTCTTTTTGTTGATGTGGTGGATGATGTTGATGGATTTTCAAATGCTGTACCATCCTTGCATCCCTGGGATGAACCCCACTTGGTCATGGTGTATGATCCTTTTAATATACTGTTGAATTCTGTTTGCTAATATTTTATTGAGTATTTTTGCATCTACATTCATCAGGGCTATTGGTCTGTAATTTTCTTTTGGGTGGGGTCTTTGCCTGGTTTTGGTATTAGGGTGATGTTGGCTTCATAGAATGAGTTTGGGAGTATTCCCTCCTCTTCTATTTTTTGGAACACTTTAAGGAGAATGGGTATTATGTCTTCTCTGTGTGTCTGATAAAATTCCGAGGTAAATCCGTCCGGCCCCGGGGTTTTGTTCTTGGGTGGTTTTTTTATTACCGTTTCAATTTCTTTGCTCGTAATTGGTTTGTTTAACTTTTGTGTTTCTTCCTTGGTCAGTCTTGGGAGGTTGTATTTTTCTAGGAAGTTGTCCATTTCTTCTAGGTTTTCAGCTTGTTGGCATATAGGTTGTCATAGTAGTGTTTAATAATTCTTTGTATTTCTGTGGAGTCTGTCATAATTTTTCCATTCTCATTTCTCATTCTGTTGATTTGTGTTGATTCTCTTTTTCTCTTAATAAGTTTGGCTAGAGGCTTATCTATTTTGTTTACTTTCTCAAAGAACCAGCTCTTGGTTTCGTTGATTTTTGCTATTGTTTTATTCTTCTCAATTTTGTTTATTTCTTCGCTGATCTTTATTATGTCCCTCCTTCTGCTGACTTTAGGCCTCATTTGTTCTTCTTTTCCCAGTTTCGATAATTGTGATGTTAGACTATTCATTTGGGATTGTTCTTCCTTCTTCAAGTGTGCCTGGATTGCTATATACTTTCCTCTTAAAACTGCTTTCACTGCATCCCACAGAAGTTGGGGCTTTGTGTTGTTGTTGTCATTTGTTTCTATATATTCCTTGATCTCTATTTTATTTGTTCATTGATCCATTGATTATTTAGAAGTATGTTGTTAAGCCTCCATGTGTTTGTGAGCCTTTTTGTTTTCTTTGTAGAATTTATTTCTAGTTTTATACCTTTGTGGTCTGAAAAGTTGGTTGGTGGAATATCAATATTTTGGAATTTACTGAGGCTCTTTTTGTGAGGTAGTATGTGGTCTATTCTGGAGAATGTTCCATGTTCACTTGAGAAGAACGTATATCCTGTTGCTTTTGGATGTAGAGTTCTATAGATGTCTATTAGGTCCATCTGTTCTAGTGTGTTGTTCAGTGCCTGTGTGTACTTACTTATTTTCTGCCTGGTGGATCTATCCTTTGGGGTGAGTGGTGTGTTGAAGTCTCCTAAAATGAATGCATTGCAGTCTATTTCCCTCTTTAGTTCTGTTAGTATTTATTTCACATATGCTGGTGCTCCTGTATTGGGTGCATATAGATTTAGAATGGTTATACCCTCTTGTTGGACTGAGCCCTTTATCATTATGTAGTGTCCTTCTTTATCTCTTGTTACTTTCTTTGTTTTGAAGTCTATTTTGTCTGATATTAGTACTGCAATCCCTGCTTTCTTCTCACTGTTGTTTGCCTGAAATATGTGTTTCCATCCCTTGACTTTTAGTCTGTGCTTGTCTTTGGGTTTGAGGTGAGTTTCTTGTGAGCAGCATATAGATGGGTCTTGCTTTTTTATCCATTCTATTACTCTGTGTCTTTTGATTGGTGCATTAAGTCCATTTACATTTAGGGTGACTATTGAGAGATATGTACTTATTGCCATTGCAGGCTTTAGATTCGTGGTTACCAAAGGTTCAAGGTTTGCTTCTTTAGTACCTTACTGCCTAACTTTGCTCACTTATTGAGCTGTTATATACACTGTCTAGAGATTCTTTTCTTCTCTCCCTTCTTATTCCTCCTCCTCCATTCTTCATATGTTGTGTGTTTTGTTCTGTGGTCTTTTTAGGAGTGCTCGCATCTAGAGCAGTCCCTGTAGGATGCCCTGTAGAGGTGGTTTGTGGGAAGCAAATTCCCTCAGTTTTTGCTTGTCTGGGAATTGTTTAATCCCACCATCATATTTAAATGATAGTCGTGCTGGATACAGTATCCTTGGTTCAAGGCCCTTCTGTTTCATTGCATTAAATATGTCATGCCATTCTCTTCTGGCCTGTAGGGTTTCTGTCGAGAAGTCTGATGTAGGCCTGATGGGTTTTCCTTTATAGGTGACCTTTTTCTCTCTAGCTTCCTTTAAAACTCTTTCCTTGTCCTTGATCCTTGCCCTTTTAATTATTATGTGTCTTGGTGTTGTCCTCCTTGGATCCTTTCTGTTGGGGTTCTGTGTAATTCTGTCATCTGTTTGATTATTTCCTCCCCCAGTTTGGGGAAGTTTTCAGCAATTATTTCTTCAAAGAGACTTTCTATCCCTTTTTCTCTTTCTTTTTCTTCTGGTAACCCTATAATATGAATATTATTCCTTTTGGATTGGTCTAATAGTTCTCTTAGTGTTTTTTCATTCCTGGAGATCCTTTCATCTCTCTCTATGTCAGCTTCTATACGTTCCTGTTCTCTGGTTTCTATTCCTTTAATGGCCTCTTGCATCTTATCCATTCTTCTTATAAATCCTTCCAGGGATTGTTTCACTTCTGTGATCTCCTTCCTGACATCTGTGATCTCCCTCCGGACTTCATCCCATTGCTCTTGCATTTTTCTCTGCATCTCTGTCAGCATGTTCATGATTTTTATTTTGAATTCTTTTTCAGGAAAACTGGTTAGGTCTGTCTCCTTCTCAGGTGTTGTCTCTGTGATCTTTGTCTGCCTGTAGTTTTGCCTCTTCATGGTGATAGAGATAGTTTGCAGAGCTGGTACGAGTGACAGCTGGAAGAGCTTCCCTTCTTGTTGGTTTGTGGCCTTCCTCTCCTGGGGGAATTGCCACCTCTAGTGGCTTATGCTTGTCAGCTGTGCACAGACAGGGCTTCTGCTACCTGCCCATTTGCTATGGAGTTTATCTCCACTGTTGCTGTGGGCGTGGCCTGGCTGGGGCTGCTCCTCCAAAATGGTGGAGCCCCGTTGAAGGGGTAGCAGCCGGGAGGCTATTTATCTCTGTAAGGGGCTTCTGTGCTCCCTGTTGCCCAGGGGGTTAGAGTGCCCAGACATCCCCTGATTCCCTGCCTCTTGTCTAATTGTCCTGTCCTGCCCCTTTAAGACTTTCAAAAAGCACTCTCCAAACCAAAACAACAATAGCAACAATGAAAGAGGAAAAATATAAAAAAAAAGGAAACAATGCACGATTTTCTTTGTCCTCAGACCCCGGTCCCAGGCACCTGCTCACTGGTCCTGCTGCCCTGCCTCCCTAGCACCGGGGTCCCTGTCCCTTCAAAGCTTCCAAAAACCACCCACCAAAAAAAAAAAAAAAACAAGTGAAAAACTCGCGATATTGTTTGTCCTTAGGCGCCGGTCCCAGGCACCCGCCCACCAGTCTTGCTGCCCTGCCTCACTGGTATTGGGGTCCCCGTCCCTCCAAGGCTTCCAAAAAGCACTCGCCAAAAAAAAGGGGAAAAACACGCAATTTTCTTTGTCCTCAGGCGCCAGCCCCAGGCCCCCACCCACCAGTCCCGCCACCCTGCCTCCCTAGTATTGGGAAAAATTCGCGATTTTCTTTGTCCGCAGGTGCTGGTCTCAGGCACCCGTTCACCAGTCTTGCTGCCCTGTTTCGATGGTATTGGGGTCCCTGTCCCTTTAAGTCTTCCAAAAAGCACTTGCCAAAAAGAAAAAAAAAAAGAAAGGGGAAAAACGCGCAATTTTCTATGTCCTCAGGCGCCGGTCTCAGGCACCCCCCACCAGTCCCACTGCCCTGCCTCCCTGGCATCCGGATCCCCGTCCCTTTAAGGCTTCCAAAAAGCACTCACCTAAAAAAAAAAAAAAAAAAAGGGAAAATCGCACGATATTTGTTTGTCCTCAGGCGCTGGTCCCAGGCACCCGCTCACCAGTCCTGCTGCCCTGCCTCCCTAGCACCAGGGTCCCTGTCCCTTTAAGGCTTCCAAAAAGCACTCACCAAAAGAAAAAACCGCTCCGGTTTCTTTCCACCCCCCGGGAGCCGGTGGGAGGGGCGCTCGGGTCCCGCCTGGCCAGGGCTTGTATCTTACCCCCTTCGCAAGGCGCTGGGTTCTTGCAGGTGTGGATGTGGTCTGGATGTTGTCCTGTGTCCTCTGGTCTGTATTTTAGGAAGAGTTTTCTTTGTTATATTTTCATAGATCTATGTGTTTCAGGGAGGAGATTTCCACTGCTCTACTCATGCCACCATCCTGGCTCCTTTGTGTCCTATTTTTATGTCTGAAATTGCTTCAGCCCCTCACAGTATCAAGTTTTAATGTGAGTTTTTCAAGTTCACAAACTTTGGGGGCCAAGAGGTCTAGCACCAGCTTAGCATTCATTTCCTGATCTTCCACATCGTGGGCTCTGTTAGACCATCTTGTGGAGTGGATGCACTGATGACTGCGTGAGTCAAGCCTAATGGAGCCTTGCTGGATGGGGTGGTGTAATTAATCATCACAGGGCTGAGGAGCAGACATATCAATTATTTGCCAAGCTGAGAGGACTTAAACTGGTTTGCATTCTGTGCTGTCCTTTCAGAAAGTTGACAAATTGACATTTAAGCTATGAAAAGATGGTGCCTGTTTACCATATGACCTTTTTCATATAAGTAAAGCAAGAACAAGAATCTCAAGTGGTTAATTTTTTTAAGTAAAATTGTTGTGGCCCACAATGGCATACTAATAGTCTTTCTGTGCCTTTTTGAAAATGGTGAACATTGACAAATTTTGTTTAGAACACAAAGCTGGCAAAAATAAGACAGAAAACAAATGTTTAGTAGGAAACGAATTTTAACGTTTGAATAGGTATAGCCCATAAGAGGATGTGAAGGGAGGGAAGAAATCAAACTGGTATTACTATACAAAGAACTATTAAGAGGGGTTTTTTTAAAAGAGGAAATAAAAGAGGAAATAGCTATGATATTTTGTTGCAAATGAATAGCCTATGAGGATGAACTCTAAAATATATGTTTTGGAAAACAAAACAATTTTGGCAGCCTGTTAGGACAGTGTTTAGCCTGTAAAGTAGAGCTGAGCAGAGAAAAGAGCAAGATTAGATGGCCTCTTGGCGCTCTTCCCTGTGATTATTAGTAATGGGGCCCTGCTGCCCTGTTGTTAGAACCAGGTGTCCAGAGCTGGACTGGTGATTCAGTGCAGCAGCAAATGGGAAGAAGAGAATTGGCAACTCGGACTACAGCAGCTGGTGTTTATTTTTTGAAATATCTAGGTGCACATGTGGGAATTGATGGGTGCATAGTTGAAGCCCTCCCTTTACTCCTGTCCCGGCCCTAGGTCATCAGGCCAGTGCTGGCAATGGCCACATGACCACACTGGCTCTTTCCCACCTTGCACACCAACTGAAAACCTTTCTGCTGCCTCGCCGTCCTCAGAGGCAATCTGGGTTGTCATTCTTGGAATCCCTTCAGTCCTAGCTCCCAATGTTATCACTGTCATCATTTATTTTTTCTGATGTAGCTCTTGTGAAAATTTTGTCTGCTAAGCTGTATAAAACAAGTAGTACGTTGCCCCATTAAAACAATTTTTAACCAGGTACATACAATAACTGGTTAGCAGGAAAGGTGGCTTTGGTGATAATTGCAGTGAGCCAGTAACATTTCAGTTCGAAGCAAAGGATTAAACTTTGCTTCAGTTAATATGTTCTGTCCTATTACCCGCAATCTGTTGTTTTTCAGTAGCCTTTTCTTTTCCTTCAGTATTTGAAATACCTTAAGTCTCCTATTGCTACCTTTCTAGGTCCTTAAAGAGCCTGGACCACAAATTGAAACTCTGCCAATTGGCTTGACTTTTGCACCCCTGGGTTTTCAGCCAGGTGTGCTCAATGCATGTCAGAGCCATCTTGTTTGGGATTCACATATGGAACACTTCCCTTGAGCACCTTATTTTAGAGTTCCCGATATTCTTTTCCTTGTTGAGAAACTGTTTTAATAGTTTTATTTTTGGGGTTCACAAAGTGCTTCATGTTACTGGAGAGGCTTGGCTGCAGATTTATTTAACTCGTGCTGAGAGTTCTTTTTTTTTGGCAGGGTTTTGACCCTTGGGCAAACATTTGTCTTGTAAAAATTTCTATCATCTACTGACTATGGGTGAGAAGAACTTAAAAACATCTTGAGATGTGTACTAACCTGTCAAGGTGGAGGAAGGCATTGATTAGTCAGGAACATAGAATTAACTTCTTTAATGATACTATTTTTATTTCTTACTGCAGAATTGATATGTGTTCATTGTAGGCATGTTCACATTCTCATAAGTACTATGAACATAAAAATTACCAATAAATTCTGTCACTCATAATTAGCTTCAATTGATCATTTGTGTGTATTGCTAAATACATGTGCATTTATTTGTGAAATGGGATAATTCTCCATACTGATTAGTAGTTCTTTCACAGCAAATGGAGTGACTGTCCCTTGCAAACAAATACTGTACTGTCAGTTTTAATAGCTGCATTGTATGGCTTTGACCTTTTTTTTAGTTGTTGTTTAGTGGTAACCAATTTTTTACTACTAAAAATATTTCTGGGATGAATATCCTTGTAGATGAATATTTGTTAAGCCATAATTTGAAAAGTGACATTTTTCTGGGAAAAATGTTCAGAATGGACTTTGCCACTATTTCTAGTTATATTATTTAATAGTTTGAAAAGATTGATGTTTAGGCTGAAAATTGTTTTGAGAAATGTTAGTTATGTACTTTATTTTAAAGTATTTTACCAAAGTAGTGTTTTGGTAAGCCAGGACTAGTGATTTAAAAACACATTATTGCTTCTTTCAATATTTACTACTAAATGAGTTTTAGAAAAATGATTCTTTAGGACTACTTTAAGACCTTCCTCTGAAAAACTGCCTAACGATTCTGGCCTTCTTCAGAGCTAAGGGTATTCATTGGCTGTCATGCATTTGAGAGAGAATTGGTGACATCTCTTGTTTTTATTTAGTTGTTTTAACCTTTAGCAACTACTCTTGAGGGTGTGAGCATTGTATATATTTTAATTCCACTATTACTTAATAAAGAGCCATATAGGGTTAATGCTCAAATATATAGACCTGAAATAGTGGTGATGTAATCATACAATTCTTTTAATTTCAAATGAAGGAAAGATCATCTTTGTTCTATAGGCTGATTTCAAATTTTGTGCTCAACTCCTGGGAATACAACAGCTATCACAGTCATTAGAAATGTTGGGGGAGTGTTGTGTATTTTCCTCAGTCATTATCCCTGCCACAACAAAGAATTGAAGGGCAGAGACATAGTAGGGAAGCAGAGTAAAAGTTTTATTTAAACTTTCTTAAAGAGAGAAGAAGTACAGCAGGTAACCTCAGCAAGGAGAGGCACCATGAAAGTTTGGAGAAAGTTTAAGATTAAAAGGTTACATAGTTAGAAAGTGTGAGCAACCTCAGAAAGAGGAGTGCCCCAAAAGGTTGGGGGGTCTTTCTTTAGGAATGTGACTAAGGCCTGGGTGTGCAGACCTGTTAAGTGGTCTTTGAATACTTAGAATTAACACAAGGAACTTCCTGTGCTGATTTCTCCAGGGTCTTGGTCTGGGAGCATATCAAACAAAGCCACCTGCCCAGCCCCCAAGGTGGGCTGAGTTATTGTCTGTTTGCTAAAGTAAGTTAAGAATGTTACTTCTTAACTTCCTGTTTATTAAAATACAATCTTTAAGATGGAATCCTTCCTGGCTTTTACTATATGTTGTTTATGGCTGGGCCTGAATACTAAATTAGTTGCCTAGGTTACAAACTACTTTATTAGAACTAGAAGGAGGAAAAAAAATACAAAAAACATCATATAGGTAAAGGTAAGAAATAAGGTGGGCCTGCATGATTAACACAATAAAGACATGGGCTATGCTGAGGTACCCTCCTTTATTTGGGGAATATTCGAACATTCCAGGCCAAGTTGCTCCTGGCTTTTTGAGCTCTAATTGATAAACTCTGGGTCTTTTTAATGGACTTTCATGGCCTTTTTCACTTTCTACCCCGCTCATGCCTATTTTCCTGCCTAACAGAAATATCAGACAATCATTTGCTCAAATGTTGGAGGCCTTGCATGGCATTCTCCACATCTGGGCTTCCCTATGGGGAAATGGAAACAAATACATCTACCTTTATGACTCTTAGCTGGAGGTAAGTGGTAAACATACCTGCTAGACAAAGTAGATTTCTTGGTATATATGAATGAGTGGCTGGGGATAGGAAGTCTGTATAGATACAGAGTTCAGAGCCCCACTGAAGTTTTTGAACATTAGTAATTCTGCCCTCTCACCTGTTTAGCATTTTTTTCTCTACCTCATTTTCTTTCCTTGATAGGTTTTTTTTGCTATATTCATAAGGCATCTACCTGTCAATCCTTCCTTTGTGCACAGCTAAAGCGTTATAGAATTAGGCACAATCTATGATTTAGTTCATTGATGGATTGGATTATTTGTGCTGAAAATTGAAGTTTGCTTTTGGTACAAAAACTCAGTTACCTGAGGTAATTGGATCATTTCCCTCTCGCTCCAACCCCAAGCCAGTATCTTCTTTTTTAAAATAATGTACATGTAGATATGACTCAGAATAAATTCTGTATTAAAATTTAATTTCTGCCTCTATGGTTCTCAAGCTGACCCAAGGAGCTTTTCTTTCTGTCCGCTATATATATAAATGGTATTTACTGTATGGGAAATTAAAACTGAGACATTTAAAAAATATTTATAAATTCAGTTAAAAATAAATATGAAGGCATTTTTGTTGAAAAATAGCCATGTGTACCAAAACCAATTTAGTAAGGAAAGTGGCATCCTTCCATACTTGGGAATCTCTTCAGTGCCTGCCTTAATAGAAGACAGCTGGATTCTTACCTGCTTCTGCATCTAATTTGTTGAACTGTCACACCTATTAGTAAACTCCACTCCTAGTCTTGAGTGAGAGTGAGAGTGAAAAGGGAGAGTAACACGATAGCATTTGGTGAGAATAATTTTGACCCCAGTGTGTCCCTTCAAAGGGTCGTGGAGTTCCCCAGGGTTCGCAGGCCACTTTGAGAACTGCTGGTGCAGACTATAAAGAACATAACTTTACATTATTATCATAGGAATGTTAAGGAATGCGTGATAGGAGTACTCTCCCTAGATTTTAGATGTAAGTCTCAACCCACATGTGTAGGATAGGATTTAATTAATAATATAGTTACACTTAATAACCAAAAGACATATAGCTTGCATTTTATATAACCTGCTTAAACTTTATATAGCCTTAGACACATATCTAAAAGTCTATTTAATCTTACACACTTAAAGTAAAAATCATAGCCCACACGCTTAACCCACATGCTGTCTTATGCCATTTTCTGTTTAGCACCTAGCACGTAGCTTACATGAATTACTAATCACAATAGACTAGGGGAAAGTTAAAAATTAAATGTTAAATGGCTACTAGTAGAAGAAATAATGATATTTACTTAAGGGTAATAAGCTGAAATTATGTAAACTGTCAGAAAAAGGATTGTATTATTCATGATTAAAAAATGTTTAACATTATGTAAACCTTAAAAAGACATTATAACAAAGACCCTGCGGCTTGACATCAGGAGATGTTACAACTTTAATTGGGTGTTCCATCTCCTCATTCATCTCACTTGCCGATGCTGTCCTTTCCTTCGTGATCCACACCTCAGCTGGAGCTAGACTCCGGCAAGTGGCGCCCATGGTGAGGCACGAAGGTAAGCTCTTTATACTATGGTATTTGCAGGGACAGATAGGACTCTGTTCAGGGTGCTCGAGACCCCTCTGTGAAGGAAGGCAGGGTGAGAAAGGGCAGATATGTTAGAACTTTGAGAAGCAATGGGCCATACTGAGTCTAAAGAAAGAGGACTCTTTATCGAAGTTTTAATGCATATGCTTGTATGTAGAAGTATAAAAGTCACCAATAGACAATTAGCAAAATTCTTACATTTTGTCCAGGAATGTTGTCCTTGGTTTCTTGACCAAGGCACAGTGAGTCTCGCAACCTGGCAGAAGGTTGGAGAAGAGAAAAGGGAATATTATGCCAGCCATGGACCTGAGAAGGTCCCTACAATGCCTTTGCATTGTGGAATTTAATCAAAGAGGTTTTAAAACCTAAACAGCAGGTAGAGACCCTCCCATAAAAACCATCCAACTCTAGGTCTCAAGAGGAAGGCAACAGGCAGAAAACAAAAGGTAATAGGAAAGGATATGGCACTAATGAAATAAAAGACAAAAAGGAAGATCCCCTTGGGGAAGCTGATGAGGATACATTTAGGTACCAAAAAGGAGAAACAAACAACACCTAAAGTCATGCTGGCATCAGCTCCTCCAGATGATGATAATATTCCTGACCCACAGATCAGGCAGATTTGGAGGAGGAAGCTGCCAAACATCTTAATGAGAATTATCCACCTAAATTAATTGCCCCTACTTTAAAGAAAAACCCTTCCTCCAAGAATCCCTTTGTAAGACCTTCTGAGTCTACTCCTATTAGTAAAACTCAGAGACCACCACCGTTCCAGCCTCCTCCTCCCAGATTTGATCAAACGACTCCTACCGCAGTAAGGGCTGCCTTAAAGCAAGCAGAACAAGAAGGAAACATAGAATTTGTGTGTTACCTAATTATTTTTGGAGGAGAATTTAACAATGAAAGCATCTCCTGGGAGCCCATCCCATATAAATTATTTAAAAAATTAAAGGTTGCCTGCAAAAACCATGGTCTCTTAGCACCTTACATTTTGACATTAGTTGAGGCCCTATCCGGTAGATGGATACAGCGCTCCTCACTGTAGCAAAACTTCAAGTGATGCTGGCCTCTGCTCCCCTTTATGGTGAAAGATTAACTCCATGAAAGAATGAAATTTAGGAGAAAATGCAGCCCAATATAATCCTTTTAGAACAGGTGCTGCTCAACTAGTTAAAAAGCCTCCAGATTCCAAAATATCTATAATCAAGCAAACTAAAAAGAAAGAAGGCAATTAAATATTAGTAACTCAAGTCTTTGTGTCAGTTTGTCTGTCTGTGTATATGTTCTTTTGTGAAGTGTTGCTAATTGTAGTCATTGCATCTTAATCTGTATGTTTATGTGTCTAAGTGTGTAAATAAAAAATATATATTTTTAACCTCCAGGTGGTATTAATAACAATTGATTTAAAGACAAGTGCTTGTAAAAGTTGGGCATTCTAAAACTTTCAGAAAATTCTAATAAAAGATATTAAGCATGAATGCTAATTTAAGTTAAACTGAAACAGACATGTCCTTATGGTCATCAGCTGCCTAAGGTCATTGAAGCTAATTTATGTGTTAAATCTTTCAAGAAAAAATGCTTAAAGAGAGGCTTAACCTTGTCTATTGTTTTGGTAAAAGTTTTGTGAGTAATCTAGCATAGTTGTTAAGAATAAGTAAACTAAGTGTAGCAGGTAAACATCTTAATAATTGTGTGTTACAGTGTGCATACCTACAAACAGCAATAGAAATTTTGTGGAAAAATTAATATGGTCATACTATATAAAATTAAAGCAAATGAGTCTTGATATCAGGTACACAGCAAAATTAAAATTTTGTTCTTAGCTATAAGGACAAAGTTTGTTTTAATTATTAGTCTGCTTTAATGTTAAAAAAATTGCAAAAAGTTTTTAATTGTTTTATCAAAGTAGTTTCTCATGCTTAAAATTTCAATAAATTATCTAAGTACTTAAAATAAGATCTTAATATTAAAAGGACTAAAAGCTAAATTTTACTAATAACTGTGTAGCCTTTTGTATTTGCCTTTAAAATCTTTTATTGCCATTCTAGTTAAATAGATAAGTATTGTTTCATAGTAGCATAATTTTATTTAGGCTGTTTAGGCAAGTGCCTTAATATTTTTCTGACAGCTTACCAAAATCAGATTTTAAGAAAGTGCTTTTACCTCTAGTTAACTGTGATATTTTCCAGAGGGCCCCTGGAACATGTCAGAGGAATTTTCTTTCTTATTGAAAAAATATTTGGCTAATTTGGCTTATTTATCTAATATATACTTAACTGGAAAACACTATCAAAGAAGATAATGCTAAACCTTATAACTAAATGTTTTATGTTACAAAAGTATCCAAATTTTCTTATGTCAAATGTCCTATAGTAAGCTCTTATCAAATCTTTAAACATCATCATTTATAAGTTTGCTGTCATTTATAGTCACTAATTATTTCTAAATTAGTAAAGAAATAGATTTTAGCAGAACAGGTATTGGTTACATAAGATTAAGTAAACTAAAGAAAATGATTTTGTGGCTTTTTGTCTTCAATTAATTCCAAACCTTTAGCAAAATAAAAACACCTACTTACAGGGCAATAGAAAGAGCCTGATATTTTAATAACCTGTGGGAAAGGATATGCTTGTATTTTTAAACAGGACCCAGATACACCCGTGTGGGTACCAAACTCATCAGACAAGTCTCAACCACCACCTACTCCCCCACACAACTTCCTGAGATGAAGTGAAAGTCCCTGCCCAAGAAAAACCTTGAAGAACTTCTAGCACAGCATTTATAGAACCTCGCTCTGCAAGATTCCTGAAAAGCTCGCCAGTCGTGACCAAGTTTTCCCTCCCGCAGCAGCAGCCATTAGCAAGATCAACTCCAGGAAGTGATCCTCTGACCTGAGACCAAATAAAGAAGCTGATGGAGAAAGCTGAAGCTGTAGATCGCCTTCAGGGTTTGCCTATTACTCATAAAACTCTGTTTATTGTTATGCTTAGGTCCCACCCACATTAACTATATCTCTCAATGAAAAATCTTTCCTACAGTCTGAATTATGGCGAGTTGTAGCTTCTGTCAGACCAGTAACACTGCATAGACCCACAAAAAAAGCTGTTTATCAATTTCAAGCCTGTTTGTTAACTTTATATGCCTTTTTGCTATTTCAAAATTATAGATCTATAAATATTAGCAAAATTATAGATAAATTCATTATAAATTGTAATAATTGTACTCTACTTGTATTTTTGTAAAACCTAATGCAAAAGTCATTTTTATTGTGCACCATCCCCCATATTTGATAATTTCTGTTGCTTTAAATTCTATGTAGTTTAATGATATGGGCTACAAGCACTTTGTGGTACCAGCACTCTCTTACTTTGGGAAAGCATTTTGTGGCAACTTTCATTCTTGATATTGCTGCACTCATTACCTTAGCAACTTCCCTTTCTTTTTCAGCTGTAGCCCTAGCACAAGAGACCCACACTGCCGCTTACTGATTAGTTGTCTAAAAATGTATCATTGGCTTTAGCCACTCAAAAGTTTATTGATCAAAAATTAAAGTCTAAAGTTAATGCCCTTAAAGAGACCCTATTTATGGTCCTACTGTTTTTATGCTTGTACATCAGCCTTCTTATGTTATTCTTCCTGTAGTTTTAAAAGAGCCCTAGTAAAATGATCCAGAAATACAAGTTCTTCAGTTTATTAATCATGTTTTAAGCCACCCAAAGCAGTTTGTAGCTGCCTTAATATTAGGAATCACTGCATTAATTACACTCATCAGCTCATTTGCATTATCCACTACTGCTTTAGTACAAGAAATCCACACACCCAACCATGTAGACACTTTAAGCAAAAATGTTTCAATAGCTTTATATTTACAAAAGCAGATTAATTTAAAACTTGAGGCATGAATTAATGTTTTAGAAAAAACCCTGCTGTATGTAGAAAATCAAGTCCAAAATTTAAAAATCCGCTTGATCACCAAATGTTACAGTCAGTATAATAAATTTGCATGACTCCCTACTTACAGAATTCCACTGAAACTTCTTGGGACAGTGTGAAAAATCATTTATTAGGTATTTGTGATAATTCTAATACTTCTTTAAATATGGCCAATTTACACAAAAAGATAAGAGCTATTAGTGAAACTCATGTATCCTCAGTCACCGCTCCTAAAGTTGCTAATTCTTTCCTGGCTACCCTGTGACCATATACTACCCATACTGCTTGGTTTCCCTTTTTTATAAATTTCAGAATGTCAGCATTAATTATACTCTCCCTTCTCCTCCTTTTCCCAGTCTTCATCCAACTGCTGAGCACAAGAATATGAATAACCCATTTGAAATTGAAGATGCTTCAATTAGCTGCAAAAAATAAAAAAGGGGGAGATGGCGCAGGCCCCTCATAGCTGGCCCCTGCTAATTCCCGCACTTATTTTTGCAGTTATGATGTTGGTGATTGGGCTCATATATGGGAAATCTTATGTACTTAAGATTTATTCATCTTTAGTAAATAACATAACCCAAAATATTGACCAAAGCAGCAATTCTGGAAATGAAAGCAGTGTTATGGGACCAACTGTTCCAGGCATACTGCCGCAAATAAGTGAGGCAGAAGAGCCCGGGCCTCTCTTAAAACTAGATGCAGTTTGTCCTCCCCTTTGTAACAATTCAAACATGACTAACTGGGATTTCTTTAGAATATTGGCAGAGAAGGAGTTATAGGAACCTAGGCCATGGAAAAACCCATTCTCCCAAGAAACTTATATGAAACAGCAAAGTAAAAAGATTAATAGTCCCCACTGCCCAGGGCCCCCCTTATGTTGCTTATAATATTAGAAGACACCTCTGATAACCCCCTCATAGAAAGAATTTATGAGCAAAATAAAATTTATATTTACAAATATCCCATATATAAAAGTTTATGACAAATTTATAAAATATTAGTATATTAATAGTAAGGTAATAAGAGCAGATTTAGTGTTATTATATAAAGGATAAAGAGGTCTGCAAGGCCCTGGTGCCTGTAGATGCAGGAGGAAAGGTGTAAACATATGAAATTCTGGAATGAATATTATAAAAGAATAAGGTGTTTTTATTGTATTCATATGAATGTTAAGGAATGGGTGACAGGAGTACCATCCCTAGATTTTAGATGTAAGTCTCAACTCACATGTGTAGGATAGGATTTAATTAATAATATAGCTACACTTAATAACCAAAAGACATATAGCTTGCATTTTATATAACCTGATTAAACTTTACATAGCCTTAGACACACACCTTAGACACATATCTAAAAGACTATATAATCTTACACACTTAAAGTAAAAATCATAGCCCACACGCTTAACCCACACGCTGCCTTATGCCATTTTCTGTTTAGCACCTAGCACATAGCTTACATGAATTACTAATCACAATAGACTAGGGGAAAGTTAAAAATTAAATGTTAAATGGCTACTATAAGAAGAAATAATGATATTTAATTAAGGGTAATAAGCTGAAATTCTGTAACTGACAGAAAAAGGATTGTATTATTCATAATTTTAAAAAATGTTCAACATTATGTAAACCATAAAAAGATACAAAAATAAAGACCCTGCTGCTTGATGTCAGATGTTACAACTTTAATTGGGTGTTTCATCTCCTCACTGATCTCACTCGTTGATGCTGTCCTTTCCTTCATGACCCACATGTCAGCTGGAGCTGGACTCCGGCACCGAGCCCATTCCAAATATGATGTACAAACACAGATGTGTTCTGAGGCATGCTGGCCACAGGGAAGGCAAAGGGTGTGCTCTGGCCAGCTGCACATAGGGAGTTTGGATTCAGCCCTCCCCACAAAGGGTTCCTGAGACCAGTTGTCCCACTCTGTCCTGAACCAAGCTGAATGTCCAAGTGGTGGAGCTGCTGTGGGGGGTAGCCATGCGCATCCTAAAGCCCCCACTGCCAGTGGGACCTGCTAATACCCTGGACGTGAAGGGCACTGAGATGGTGCTGCCAAACCATGTTGTACTGGTCCCACTGCTGGTTGTCAGGGTCACTGCTGCAAAGGCCGAGGTGATGGCTGCAAAAGAGGAGGAAACATGGATCATTGTCTAACCCCATACAAAAAAGTAAATTTGAAATGGATAAGAGACCTGAATGTAAGTCACGAAACCATAAAACTCTTAGACAAAAACAGGCAAAAATCTCTTGGACATAAACATGAGTGAATTCTTCATTAATGTATCTCCCCAGGCAAGGGAAACAAAAGCAAAAATGAACAAGTGGGACTATACCAAGCTTAAAAGCTTCTGTACAGTAAAGAACACCAACAACATAAGAAAAGGACATCCTACAGTATGGGAGAATATATTCATAAATGACAGATCTGATAAAGAGTTGACATCCAAAATATATAATGAGCTAACACAGCTCAACAAACAAAAAGTAAATCCAATTAAAAAATGGGCAGGGGAGCTGAACAGACAGTTCTCCAAAGAAGAAAATCCGATGGCTAATAGACAAATGAAGATATGCGCCACATCGATTGTCATCAGAGAAATGCAAATTAAAACCACAATGAAATATCACCTCACACCAGGAAGGATCACTGCCATACAAAAGACAAACAACCACAAATGTTGGCAAGGTTGTGGTGAAAGAGGAACCTTACAACACTGTTGGTAGGAATGTAAATTCATTCAACCATTGTGAAAGCTTTACGGAGGTTCCTCAAAAAGCTCAAAATAGAAATACCATTTGAACAAGGAATTCCACTCCTAGGAATTTACTCTAAGAATACAGCACACCTATATTTTGAAAGAGACAGATGCACCCCTATGTTTATCACAGCATTATTTAAAACAGCCAAGAAATTGAAACAACCTAAGTGTCCATCAGTAGATGAATGGATAAAAAAAGATTTGATACATATGCACAATGGAATATAATTCAGCTATAAGAAGAAAACAAATCTTACCATTTGCAACAACATGGATGGAGCACGAGGGACTTATGTTCAGTGAAATAAGTGAGGCGGAGAAAGAGGAGTATCAAATGATTTCACTCATCTCTGGAGTATAAGAGCAAAGGAAAAACTGAAGGAACAAAACAGCAGCAGAATCACAGAACCCAAGAATGGAATAACAGTTACCAAAGGGAAAGGGACTGAGGAGGATGGGTGGGAAGGGAGGGATAAGGGCAGGGAGAAAGAAAGGGGGCATTACGATTAGCATGTATAATGTGGTGGGTCTCGGGGAGGGCTAGGCTACACAGAAAAGACAAGCAGTGATTCTACAGCATGTTACTATGCTGATGGAAAGTGACTCTAACAGAGTTTCTGTGGGGTACTTGGTGAAGAGGGGAGCCAAATAAACATAATGTTTTTAAGGTAATTGCACAGATACCAAAAAAAAAAACCCATTTTGAATGGCCATGAATGATGTTCCTTTCTGCCTGTCTCTTAATGTCATTTTATCCCACTTTCCTTTATAACCTCTAGACACACCTGGCTCTTCTCTACTCATGAAAACATAAGCTCATCTCTGCCTTCGGGCATTTGCTCCTGTGCTGGTAACATTCTTACCCCGAGCTGCTGTCCATTCTCCCAACTCTGGAAATGTGGCCATGGCCTCACTTTGCTATTGTCTCAGAAAGGCTGCCGCTGTCTACCTAAATAGCTCCTCCTGTTGATGAGTTACACTGCTGCCTGACGCTGTTTACAGATAACTTCTGTGATAACATCTAAATCTTCACCACAGCATACAGCTCTGAAAGCAGAGACTGTGTCAGCACTTAAGACAGCGCATGGCACTGCACCCCAAGCCCATTCCAAATCTCACCTGCAATCCCAGACGTGTTCTGAGGCGTCCTGGACACATGGAAGGGAGAGGGTGTGCTCGGGCCAGCTGCACCCAGGGAGTTCGGATTCAAGGCTCCCCAGAAAGGGATCCTGAGACCAGTTCTTCCACTCCATCCTAACACAAAGCTGAACGTCCCAGCGGTGTCGGAGGGGCAGCCATGCTCATCCTAAAACCCCCACTGCCAGCGGGACCTGCTCACACCCTGGTCGTGAAGGGAACTGAGATGGTGCTGCCAAACCATGTTGTACTGGTCCCGCTGCTGGTTGTCAGGGTCATTGCTGCAAAGGCCGAGGTGATGGCTGCAAAAAAGGAGGAAACATGGATCATTGTCTAACACTATACACAAAAGTAAATTCGAATTGGATCAAAGACCTGAATGCAAGTCATGAAACCATAAAACTCTTAGACAAAAACAGGCAAAAATCTCTTGGACATAAACATGAGTGAATTCTTCATTGATGTATTCTCCCAGGCAAGGGAAACAAAAGCAAAAATGAACAAATGGGACTATATCAAGCTTAAAAGCTACTGTACAGTAAAGAACACCATCAACAGAACAAAAGGACATCCTACAGTATGGGAGAATATATTCATAAATGACAGATCTGATTAAGGGTCGACATCCAAAATATATAATGAGCTAACACAGCTCAACAAACAAAAAGCAAATATTCCAATTAAAAAATGGGCACGGGAGCTAAAAAAAAACTGTTCTCCAAAGAAGAAATTCAGATGGCCAATAGATAAATGAAGAGATGCGCCACATCGCTTGCCATCAGAGAAATGCAAATTAAAACCACAATGAGATATCACCTCACACCAGGAAGGATCACTGCCATCCAAAAGACAAACAACAAATGTTGCCGAGGTTGTGGTGAAAGAGGAACCTTACAACACTGTTGGTGGGAATGTAAATTCTTTCAACCATTGTGAAAAGCATTATGGAGGTTCCTCAAAAAGCTCAAAATAGAAATACCATTTGAACAAGGAATTCCACTCCTAGGAATTTACTCTAAGAATACAGCACCCAGTTTGAAAAAGACAGATGCACCCTAGGTTTATCGCAGCACTATTTACAACAGCCAAGAAATTGAAAGAACCTAAGTGTCCATCAGTAGATGAATGGATAAAAAAGATGTGATACATATGCACACTGGAATATTATTCAGCCATAATAAGAAAACAAGTCCTACCATTTGCAACAACATGGATGGAACTACAGGGTATTGTGCTCAGTGAAATAAGCCAGGTGGAGAAATACAAGTACCAAATGATTTCACTCATCTCTGGAGTGTAAGAACAAAGGAAAAACTAAAGGAACAAAACAGCAGCAGAATCACAAAATCCAAGAATGGACTAACAGTTTCAAAGGGAAGGGGACTGAGGAGGATGGATGGGAATAGAGGTATAAGGGTGGAGAAAAAGAAAGGGGGAATTATGCTTAGCATGTATAATGTGGGGGGCATGGGGAGGGATAGGCTACACACAGAAGATAAGTAGTGATTCTACCGCGTGTTACTACGCTGATGGACAGTGACTCTGATGGACTTTGGTTGGGTACTTGGTGAAGGGGCAAGCCAAATAGACATAATGTTCTTAAGGTAATTGCAAATTGATAACAAAAAAAAAACATTTTAAAAGGCTGTGAATGATCTTCCTTTTTGCCTGTCTCTTAATGTCATTTTATCTCACTTTCCTTTTTAAACCTGTAGCCACACCTGGCTCTTATCTGCTCATGAAAACATAAGCTCATCTCTGCCTTTGGGCCTTTGCTCCTGTACCTACAAGGTTCTCACCCCAGCCGCTGCCCCAGCTCCCAAATCTGGAACTGCGGCCATAGCCTCAGTTTTCTACTGTCTCTAATAGGCTGCCGCTGTCTACCAAAATAGCTCCTCCAGTCATGAGTTACAGCGCTACATGGTGCTGTTTATGGATAACTTCTGTGATAACATCCAAATCTTCAACACAGGATACAGCTCCAAAAGCAGAGATTGTGTCAGCACTTAAGACAACGCCTGGCACAGCAGACCAAGATCATTCCAAATCTCACCTGCAATCCCAGATGTGTTCTGAGTTGTGCTGGCCACGTGGAAGGGAGAGGGTGTGCTCTGGCCAGCTGTACCCAGGGAGTTTGGATTCAAGGCTTCCCAGAAAGGGTTCTTGAGACCAGTTCTCCCACTCTGTCCTGACCCAAATATGAACGACCCAGTGATGGAGCTCCTGTGGGGGGCTGCCATGCTGATCACAAAACCCCCATTGCCAGCAGGTCCTACTGACACCCTGGACATGATGGGTGATAAGGTAGTACCGCCGAACACTGAGCTACTGGTTCCGGTGCTGGTGGTCAAGGTGATAGCTGCAAAGGCCGAGGTGATGGCTGCAAACAAGGAGGAGACATGGATCATTATCTAACTCAATACACAAAAGTAAATTCGAAATGGATCAAACATCAGAATGTAAACCATGAAACCAGAAAACTCTTAGACAAAGACAGGCAAAAATCTGTTTGGACATAAACATGAGCGACTTCTTCATGAACGTATCTCCGCAGGCAAGGGAAACAACAGCAAAAATGAACAAATGGGACTATGACAAGTTTAAAAGCTTCTGTAAAGTAAAGAACACCATCAACAGAACAAAAGGACATCCTACAGTATGGGAGAATATATTCATAAATGACAGATCTGATTAAGGGTCGACATCCAAAATATATCATGAGCTAACACAGCTCAACAAACAAAAAGCAAATAATCCAATTAAAAAATGGGCATGGGAGTAAAACATACAGTTCTCCAAAGAAGAAATTCAGATGGCCACTAGACACATAAAATCATGTGTCATAACGCTTGTCATCAGAAAAAAGACAATTAAGACCACAATGAGATATCCGCTCACACCAGGAAGGACCACCGCCATACAAAACACAAACAACAAATGTTGGCGTGGTTGCGGAGAAAGGGAAACCCTCCTACCCTGTCGGTGGGAATGTAAATTCATTCAACCATTGTGAAAAGCAATATGGAGGTTCCTTAAACAGCTCAAAATAGAAATACCATTTGACCCAGTAATTCCACACCAATTAATTTACCCTAAGAATACAGCTGCCCAGTTCAAAAAAAGACAGATGCACCCCTATATTTATCACAGCACTATTCAAAACAGCCGAGAAATGGAAACAGACTAAGTGTCCATCAGTAGACGAATGGATAAAAATGATTTGATATGTATGCACAATGGAATATAATTCAGCTATAAGAAGAGAACAAATCCTACCCTTTGCAACAACATGGATGGAGCTTGAGGGTATTATGTTCAGTGAAATAAGTGAGGGGGAGAAAGACAAGTACCAAATGATTTCACTCACCTTGGGAGTATAAGGGCAAAGGAAAAACTGAAGGAACAAAACAGCAGCAGAATCACAGAACCCAAGAATGGACTAACAGTTACCAAAGGGACAGGGATAAAGGATGGATGTGAAGGGATGGAGAAGGGCATGGAAAAAGAAAGGGGGCATTTTGATTAGCATGTATAATACGGGGGGGCACGGGGAGGGCTAGGCTACACACAGAAGACAGGTAATGATTCTACAGCATGTTACTATGCTGATGGACAGTGACTCTAATGGGGACGGTGAAGGGTACACGGTGAAGGGCAGGGCCAAAAAAAATTATGTTCTTATAGTAATTGTAGATCGATACCAAAAAAACAAAAAAAGCCATTTTATAAAGCCATGAATTACCTTCCTTTCTGCCTGCCTCTTAATGTCATTTTATCCCATCTGCCTATTTAAACCTTTAGCCACACTGGCTCTTCTCTGCTCATGAAAATATAACCTTGTCTCTGCCTTCATGCCTTTGCTCCACTGCCTGCAAAACCCTCAACCCCAGACGAGGTCCCTGCTACAAACTCTGAAGTTGCGGTCATCACCTCAGTTTCCTATTGGCTCAGAAAGGCTGCCACTGACTACCTAAATAGATCCTCCGGTGATGAGTTACACTGGTACCTGATGCTCTTTACAGAAAAGTTCTGTGATAACATCTAAATCTTCACCACAGCATACAGCTCCGAAAGCAGAGACACTGTCAGCATGTAAAACAGAACCTGGCACTGCGGACTGAACCCATTCCAAATCTCACCTGCAATCCCAGATGGGATCTGGGGTGTGCTGGCCATGTGGAAGGGAGAGGGGGGTGCTCTGGCCAGCTGTACCCAGGGAGCTGGGTTTTAAGGCTCCCCAAAAAGGGTTCTTAAGACCAGTTCTCCCACTCCATGCTAACCCAAAGCCAAATGCCCCAGTGGTGGAGCTGCTGTGGGGGGCAGGCACACGTGTCCCAAAGCCCCCACTGCCAGTGGCGCCTTTTGACACCATAGATGTGAAGGGCGCTGAGATGGTGCTGCCAAACCCAGATGTACTGGTCCCACAGCTGGTGGGCTGGCTCACAGCTCCAAAGCCGGAGGTGATGGCTGCAAAAAAGGAGCCATCATGGATCATTGTCTAACCCCATACACAAAAGTAAATTCAAAATTAACCGAACACCCGAAAGTAAGCCAAGAAACCATAAAACTCTTAGAGAAAGACAGGCGAAAATATCTTGGACATAAACATGAGCGACTTCTTCGTCAACATATTTCTCCAGGGAAAGAAAGGAAAGATGAACAAATGGGACTATGTCAAGCTTAAAAGCTTCTGTACAGTTAAGGGCACCATCAACAGAACAAAAGGGCATCCTACAGTATGAGAGAATATATTCATAAATGACAGATCCAATAAAGGGTTGACATCCAAAATATATAAAGAGCTAACATACCTCAACCAACAAAATGCAAATGTTCCAATGAAAATGTGGGCAGGGGAGCTGAACAGGCAGTTCTCCAAAGAAGAAATTCAGGGGGCCAATAGACACATGACAAGATGTACCACATCACTTGTCATCAGAGAAATGAAAATTAATACCACAATGAGATATCACCTCACACCAGTAAGGATTGCCACCATCCAAAAGACAAAGCACAACAAATGTTGGCAAGGTTGTGGAGAGAGGGGAACCCTCCTACACTGTTGGCGGGAATGTAAATTCTTTCAACCATTGTGGAAAGCAGTATGGAGGTTCCTCAAAAAGCTCAAAATAGAAATAGCATTTGACCCAGAATACCGCTCCTAGGAATTTACCCTAAGAATACAGCAGCCCATTTTGAAAAAGACAGATGTACCCCTATGTTTATCTCAGCACTATTTACAATAGCCAAGAAATGGAAGCAACCTAAATGTCCATCAGTAGATGAATGGATAAAGAAGATGTTGTACATATACACAATTTAATATTGTTCAGCCAAGAGAAGAAAACAAATCCTACCATTTGGAACAACAGGGATGGAGCTGGAGGATATTATGCTCAGTGAAATAAGCCACATAAAGACAAGCACCAAATGATTTCACTCATCTCTGGAATATAGGAACAAAGAAAAACTGAAGGAACAAAAGAGCAGCGGAATCACAGACCCCAAGAATGGACTACCTATTGGACTAAAGGGAAAGGGACTGAGCAGGATGCGTGAGAAGGGAGGGATAAGGGCAGGAAAAAGAAAGGGGGCATTACAAATTGCATATATAATGTGGGTGGGGTAAAGGGAGGGCTGTGCAACACAGAGAAGACAAGGGGTGATTCTACAGCATCTTACTACACTGATGGACAGTGACTATAATAGGGATCGTGGGGGGGACTTGTTGAAGGGGGAAGCCTAGTAAACATAATGTTCTTCATGTAATTGCAGATTAATACCAAAAAATAAAAAACATTTTAAAAGGCCATGAATGATCTTCCTTACTGCCTGTCTCTTAACGTCATTTTATCCCACTTTCCTTTTTAAATCTCTAGCCACACCTGGTTCTTCTCTGCTCATGAAAACATAAGTTCGTTTCTGACTTCGGGCCTTTGCTCCTGTGCCTTGAACACCCTCACCCACAGCCGATGTCCCTGCTCCCAACTCTGGAACTACAGCATGGCCTCAGTTTCCTATTGTCTCAGAAAGGCTCTCACTGCCTACCTAAATAGCTCCTCCAGTCATGAGTTACACTGCTACTTGTCGCTGTTTACAGAAAACATCTCTCTCTTCACCACAGCATAGTGCTCCAAGAGTGTAGACTATGTTGGCACTTAAAACAGCACCTGGCTCTGCAGACCGAGCCCCTTCCAAATCTCACCTGCAAGCACAGACGTGTTCTGAGGTGTGCTGGCCACGTAGATGGCAAACAGTGTGCTCTGGCCAGCTGCACCAAGGGAATTCTCACTCAGGCATCCCCAGAAATGGGCCATGCCACCAGTTCTCCCACTCCGTCCTGCCACAAAGTCAAATGCCCCAGTGGTGGAGCTGCTGTGGGGGGCTGACATGCTCATCCCAAAGTCCCCACTGCCAGCGGGGCCTGCTGACACCCCAGATGTGAAGTGTGATGAGGTTGTGCTGCCACCGCTGCTGGTGGTCTGGGTCGTAGCTCCAAAGTCCGAGGTGGTGGCTGCAAAAGAGGAGGAAATGAGGATCATTGTCTAACCCTATACACAAAAGGATATTTGAAATGGATCAAAGACCTGAATGTAAGCCATGAAACATTAAACTCTTAGAAAAACGTAAGCAAAAATCTCTTGGACATAAACATGAGTGATTTCTTCATGAACATATCTCCCCGGGAAAGGGAAACAGAAGCAAAAATGAACAAATAGGACTATATCAAGCTGAAAAGCTTCTGTACAGGGAAAGACACCATCAATAGAACAAAAAGGCATCCTATAGTATGGGAGAATATATTCATAAATGACAGATCTAATAAAGGGTTGACATCCAAAATATATAAACAGCTAACACAGCTCAACAAACAAAATGCAAATAATCAAATTAAAAAATGGGCAGAGGAGGTGAACAGACAGTTCTCCAAAGAAGAAGTTCAGATGGCCAACAGACACATGAAAAGATGCTCCACATCGCTAGTCATCAGAAAATGAAAATTAAAACCACAATGAGATATCACCTCACACCAGTAAGGATTGCCACCATCGAAAACACAAACAACAACAAATGCTGGCGAGGATTCGGAGAAAGGGGAACCCTCCTCCCCTGGTGGTGGGAATGTAATTTAGTTCAATCACTGTGGAAAGCAGTATGGAGTTTCATCAAAAAATTCAAAATAGAAATACCATTTGACCCAGGAATACCACCTCTAGGAATTTACCCTAAGAATGCAGAAGCCCAATTTTAAAAAGACAGGTGCACCCCTATATTTATCACAGCACTATTTACAATAGCCAAGAAATGGAAGGAACCTAAGTGTCCATCAGTAGATGAATGGATAAAGAAGATGTGATACATATACACAATGGAATATTAATCAGCCATAAGAAGAAAACAAATCCTACCATTTGCAACAACATGGATAGAGCTAGAGAGTATTATGGTCAGTGAAATAAGCCAGGTGGAGAAAGACAAGTACCAAATGATTTCACTCATCTCGGGAGTATAAGAACAAAGGAAAAACAGAAGGAACAAAACAGCAGCAGAATCACAGAACCCAAGAAAGGACAACAGTTACCAAATAGAAAGGGACTGGGGAAGATAGGTGGAAATGGAGGGAGAAGGGGGTGGAATAAGAAAGGGGGCCTTATGATTAACATGTATAATGTGGGGGGGTCATGGGGAGTGCTGTGCAACACATAGTAGACAAGTAGTGATTTGGCAGCATCTTACTACGCTGATGAACAGTGACTAATGGGGTATGTGGGGGGGACTTGGTGAAGGGGGGAGTCTAGTAAACATAATGTTCCTCAAGTAATTGTAGATTAATGATACCACAAAATAAAAAAATTGGAGGAAACAGCTGTGGTGCTGCCAAAGGCTGTCTGGGTGCTGGAGATGGTGCCAAAAAGAGAGGCTGGGGGTTTCAACCCACGAAAACCTGACCACACAGTGCTGCCAAAGGCTGGCTGGGGTGGGGCCAGGGCTGCTGAGCTTCCAAAAGGAAAGGAGCTGCCGAAGCTGGGGGCCAGTGCTGGCTGGCAGTGCACATCTGCTGCCTGTCAGTGGTTCCGAACGAGTGCTGTGGCATGACTCCAGGATAGGATGGGAAGGGGGGCCTGGTGCCAGAACTAAAGGGAATGTTGAAGGCTGGGGTGGTAGTGCTGCTAAATGTCAGTGCAGGCTGGCTCAGGGCGATGGGGGCAGAGGTCGTGAGGGTGCCATTGAAGCCACCGAAACTGGCGGTGCTGCTGCCAGCAGCTGTCTAGATGGCGCCGGGCAGGGACTGGCTGAAGGTGACAGCTGTTGTTGGAGCAGGCATGGCTAGAGCCTGCCAAACTGGAGTATGGAGCCCATGGCTGGGCAGAACTGGCAGCAGAGGCAAGGGGGGACCCAAAGAGGACAGGCTGGGCAGTGGAAGCAGTGGGGCTGGTAATGCTGCTCACAGTGCTGGTCACACTGCTCACACCAGAGCCAAAGACAGGCTTCCGGGTGGAGTCTGCAGCTGTGCCGGTGGTGGTCCCCCAAGCCGCTGCTGAGGGGACACTGACACTGGCCGGGCCGGGGAACAGAGGGGCATTCGTGCTAGTGCCTGAAGTAGTTGTCTGACTGAAGGAGGAAGGAGTTGACAAGGGCAAAGAGGTAGGTAGCCCTGTGCTGCTAAAAACAGAACTGAAAGTGAGGGGCAGTCTGCTGGTAGTCGGGGTGTGGGCAGAGCTGGAAGATGCCTCCGTTGCAACTTGGGAATGGCTGGATGGCACAGGACCCTCTTTCCCACTTTTAGATGGAGCCACAAAGATGGGCTTGAACATGGGATGTGCTGAAGACACAGCAGGAGCTGCCGAGGCAGAAGGGTTAGCAGGTGGTCTGCTCAGCGTTCCAAAGAGAACACTGGGCTTCAGGGTGGGGCCTGGGGCAAGCGGGGCCTGGGGTTTGGCAGATGTCTCAGCCTGAGAGGCTGGAGGTGACTTGGTGGCGTCACTGGCTGGTATTGCGGGAGAGGCAGGGGTCAGCCCCGAGAAAGGGGCTGTGGATCTGGAGTCTGGGGAGGGGTCGGGGAGGGGCCCTGGCTGTGAAGAGCCAAAAGGGCCCAGAAGGCCAGGTGTCTGCAGGGGTGAATGGGCCATGGGCGTGGCTGCTAGGCAGGGAAATACATATGAGTGGGGTGGAAAGAGTACAGGGTCAGCAAAGCCCCCTAGAAAGGACTCGGTTAACCAGTTAAATCCAGAAATCCAGAAAAGATTCAGAGTTAGTGAGTTAATCAGTTAAAGCTCAAAAGATCAAGAGAAACTTGGCCTTGAGGTTTGAATATTCCCCAGATAAAAGTATCTGAACACAGCCCAGGTCTTCATTGTGTCCATTAGACCACTGTATGATTTACTCTAGCCTGCTAAAAGGCTCACCTATAAACAGCAAAGTAAAGACAGGGAGATCCCACCTCTTTAGCAAACAAATAACTCTGCCCACCTTGGAGGAAAGGCAGACAGTCTTCTTGATAAGCTAATTTTGCAGAATTACTTAGAGGACTGATTAGTAACTTAATGTCTCATCAAAGATGCTTAAGACCACTTAACAAGCCCACACCCTAGCCCTCTGTCACATTCCTGAAAAATCTTTAAAAGATGGAGCCCCCAACCTTTCACTATGCTCCTATGTGAGGTCACCCCCACTTTCTAAGTGCAGAACCTTTTAACTTTAAACTCCCTCTTTTCAACCTTTCATGATGCTGCACTCCTCTCTCTGAGGTCACCTGCACTTCCTAAGTGCATAACTTCAACTCTTCCCAACCTTTCAGGGCACTCCTCTCTCTGAAGTCACCCACACTTTCTAAGTGTGTGAGCTTTTAATATTAGACTCTTTCTCTCCAACCTTTCAGGGCACTCCTCCCTCTCTGAGGTCACCTGCACTTCTTCATGGCTAAGTAACTTTACATAAAACTTTTATTCTGCTTCACTACTGTGTCTCTGCCCTTCAATTCTTCATCACGGTGGGGACAAGAATGGAGTAAAATACATAATGCCTCCCCCCACCCCAACATTGCCACTGCAGCAGATTCTAGGAAGAAGAACAGAAAATGTCAACTATGGTATCTCAAACGTGATGGTATTTGGTGCTCTAGAAGCCTTGCTGGGCCAGGGATACAGGAGTCAACAAATATGATTCTGGGAACCGTCTCTGGAGTGTGAAATTAACCCATATTCCTTACCAGTCTTATCCTCGAAGATCCTCTTCAGCCACTGTGACTGAGCTTGCTTCTCCTGGTAATACTCTTCGACCGTGATCGAGCGGCCGATCCAGGGAGCTGGAGGCTACCAAGAGAAAAAGGAGAAACCAAGCCAGTCAGAAGGAAGTGAAAGAAACTTGTACTGACCCTTCCGTTCCTGAGACGCAGGGGAGCCAGACTGTGTGGGCAGGGGTGGGTGGACAGACCATACCAAGATCAGCGGGATCCCTCGCCTGGAGGACACCAGGGGAAACTTGCGTCTGCGCGGAGCATCATTGCTCGGCCCAGGCCTGTTAAAAAGTTGATTATTTTTACCCTGTCTGCTTGTTAGGCCATCAGATACAACCTTGTATAATGCTAAGTCTGAAGCTCTGAGTGTGAATTAAGTCCCCTGAAATGTAAATTTCAGTACTTACTTTGGTAGCACTTCTTGAATGCTTACTATGGACAGTGTAGACGCATGAACACTTTACATGTACTGCCTCACAACTATCTTACAAAGTAGGTCAAAATCATTATTTCCATAAGTGTACAACCTTACCTTCAGACTTTTTGTTACATATATTAATTAAATACCTTTAATGCTAAAAAAAAAAAAGAGTCTAAGAAACATGTGAACCAAACACAATGAGTTGATTTTTGGTCCCTGATTCAAAGTAACTGTAATAAGACAGGGAGGGTAAGAAGGGCAAATTGGAGTGATAATAACTAACATTAAGTCATGATTATTCAGAGGAATAGAGGCATTGTGGTTATTAATGTTCACAAAGTTTTAAAAATACACTGAAGTACCTACAGGTGAAACAACGTGTTTGTACTTTACAACACAAGAGGAAAACAAATTTGGGGTAGGGGTGTTGATGGATCAAGACTGACAAAACACTGTTAACTGCTGGAGCCACATGGAGGTTCATTATGATATTTTTCTTTCCTTTTGTGTATGTTTGACATTTGACATAAAATTGTAAGAAGGGGCAATGACTATGTATGTCAGGTCTGTTGTGATCACTGATTGAGGAAATGTATGTACTGTGCTCAGCAGAGGGCCTAGTGCAGAATAGATCCAGGCAAAGCTTTGTACTATTATGCTCTGCATTGCCATAACTGCTTGGCTGGGCCCTTCATCTCCTATATTTGTCATTTATCATTAATGTGTCATTTATATTACTCTAAGAGCCTTCTGTACAGATGAAAACTTATGTCAAATTCTTTCTCCTCTCAGGAGATGTCTAGGCTGGCATGTGCATACAGTGAGACAACGAATTTGACCGGATCTGTACTGTTGGAACTCAACCAGGAGTTGGGAGGGGTGCAAGTTGTAGCACTGCAAAGTCTTATGACTATAGACTATCTACGGTTAAAAGAACATATAGGATGTGAACAGATCCCAGAAATGGGATGCTTTAATTTGTCTGATTTCTCTCAGACTGTTTAAGTACAGTTGGACAATATCCATCATATCATAGACAAATTTTCACAAATGCCTAGGGTGCCTAAATGTTTTCTTGGCTTCACTGGAGATGGATGGTAATTATAGATTTGCTTTGTTTATGTCACCGTATTCCTATTATGTTAATATGTGAGCGCAAATTAGTTGGTAGTTTAAAACCTATACATACTTAAGTTACTCTACAAGAAGATATGTCAAAGAAATAATCAATCCTCCCATGTTTTCTTCCATATGCTACCTCTATAGCTTTTTTTCTTCCTTCCTAATTACAACCCTTAAATAGAATTCGTGCCTCATATCGAATTTACCGAGTATCATAATTCCTCCAGGTGGTAAAGATACCTCGAGACAAGTGCTGGGCATAGAAGCCACAGGGCATAAATCTGCAAAGAAGTAAAAAGCTAACCTTTTCAAACAATATGGCTTCTCTCTCACTTACCAACTTTACATTTCCCTGTATGGCCCCGGAAGATGACTGGTTAGCCAGAGACGGGTAAGATTCCTCAAGGGAGGAACAACCTAAGACAGTCACAGTCGCAGGGGGGACTTCAGGTGAGAAATTGGGAATCAACAGAGGTGAGGCTCAGAACCTCACCCCCCCCTGCTTTGAGAGAAATCTTCTGCATCCGTGGATGTTTTGCTGCCCTTGACTAGCTTGGATTAATACTTAGTCCATAGGCACACACCTGATCATCTACATTTGCCCTCTTACAGCACTAAACTATGTTTTCTACCTTTATCTTGCATCTACCTACCACTTCAGCATTTCATTAAAAATAAAAATAATAATAATAATGAAGGGAGAAATGTGGGATCAACATATAAATCAAGTATAAAAATCAAACGAATATTCATATTTGACCTGATTGTTTATAGTTCATAATGCGTGATCAAAACCTAAAGTTTCTGTGATGACTGCCCTTGTACTGTTCACCATGTAAGAATTTATTCACTATGTAAGAATTCATTCACCATGTAAGAACTTGTTCGTTATGCTTCAGAAGATTGGAGACTGATGAGAATTAGGCTTGAGATGGATTAATGATTGTACATTGAGCATTGACCCCTTATACAGAATTTTATTGTTGTTAAAAAAAATTAACGGGACCACTTCTAAATTAAAAAAAAAAATTCTTTCTCCTCTCAAAAACCTCCTTCACGCATGTGTAACTTTTTTTTACAGCTCCTATATATTGGGTGCCTGCTTACTGACAAGCACTGTAATGGGTGCTTTTCAAACATTACCTTCAATCTTTATAACAATCCTTTAGAGATGAGAAAAAGAGAGTTTAAGTCATTTACCTGCCTAAGAGTCTATAGCTACTAAGTGCCAAAGCCAAGATTTGATCTCAAGTCATTCTGGTAGCAAAACTTGATCTGTTCTTCAGTCTACATTACATCCTTTCTAAAAATAATTATAACCACTTATTTTTAAAACTTTCATTAAATTCCCAGTGCCTAGAGGATGAATTTATGACCCAATGCAATTCAGACTCAATCTACCTTTTTATTCAAATTAGTACCATTTTTTGAATTATTCATCCTCTGTCTATTTATCTATAATAATGGCTCTGTCTTGTATCAGGTTTCCACATAGGCATTCTGGGCTTTCTAGTTTGTTCCACTGGTCCATAGCGATCATTCAAGGGTTGGTAACTGCTGTTAGCTTAGAGGTGATCTCAGCATCTGACAGAAGGTGGCTAGTAAACACTGTATAATCAACTAATAAATGCAAAGAACCCAATTCTGCCACACCACCAAGTGCATGTACCTGAGAGATGCTTCCAGTAGAAGTATAGGGACTGGTAATGGCATTGCGGCTGGACATACAGTTGCCACATGTGCACGTGCCCTTCGAGCAGCTCACAGCAGAGGTGCAGGTTCTCTTACGCAGCTCGCCATCTGAGCTCTGGGAACTGAGGCCTCTCTTCAGAGGCTCAGGCCTAACAGGGAAATAAAAGGGGAAAACACAGATGTGCTACTGAAAGACACCAACATTGTTTTAAGACTTCATCCACGGTCACAAAATCGTTCTAATGCAATGGAAAAGGATAATGTTGTTAATTTTACTGTTAATTCAGCTAAACATGTCTCACAAAGTCAGAAAGGGAAAGCTCAGTATTTAAAAAATTAAAAGTATGATTCTACTTATATATACTCTAGGAAACATACACAAATCTATAGTGACAGAATGGGGACCAATGGATGCCTGGCAACAGGGACAGGATGAGAGGGAGATTTTAAGGCTTCACCAAGGGGCATGGGGAAACTTCTGGCAGTGATGGTCATGTTCATTATCTTGACTGTGGTGATGGTTTCGTGGGTGTGAAACTTAGACAAAATAGTTATTGTGGCAAGTTACTCAAAATGTTCCTCTCTGATTTCAAAGAGGAAAATTTATAGGACAATAATTCTGATAAGGATACATGTCAAAATTGACCAAACGGTACACTTCAAAGAGGCACAGTTTATCTATGTCAATTATACCTCAATAAAGGTGTTAAAAAAAGTTTAAGAGGAACCAACCACTTTTTCTAAGATTCAAACTGAAACAGAAATTCCCTAAACATCTTTCCTGTGAAATAGTCATCCAACCTTTGTGACAGCACAGACAGCTCACTGTCTCCTGGCTGATGAATGTCAACCACAGAGCAGTTTATCCCTGCACTAGATGCAAGCATACTTTCTCTTTCACTTACTTCACCTATGGATCCCATCTGGAGCCAAGCCAAGCTAATTGTCCTCCTTTCATGTGATAGTCTTTCAGGTTTTTGCAGGCCATTATCCTTCCCTCCCTCATTTCTTTACACCCCTGAGGTTTTTCTCCTCTGGGCTAGTGCTTATGTTCCTTTAGAACCCCCTCACCCACCACCACCCCGTGACATCTTGAGTTGCTTCACTCTCTCGCAGTGAATTTCGGTCTGTGTCTGCCTCCTCTTGCAGGGCAGCACAGCCCACCAGCAGCCCTCCGCGGACAGCAGGACTAAGGCATTCAGGACCACCACTGACCTGCCTCCTCCTGGTCTTTGTTCTGCTATCAGCCCAGAGTAGGAGCACCATTAAATTTTGGCAGCCATATCATAGCGCTGACTCAATTTAAAAATGCAACTTACCCCAAGCCTTTTCACACACATTTCCAGCATTTTTCCCTCCCAGCCAATTCTTCCTCAAATGTAATTAAGCTAAAAGGCAGAAATCTCACATTTTTCTTAAATTTCATACTGCTACATTCTATCCATTGCACAAACCTTATGATCTTTTTGTTACATACTTGGTTATTCAGTGTATCTACAAACCCTCTTAGCCTTAGCATATTTTATGCATATTAAAGAAAAATAGTAAAAGGAGTTAGATAAAATAGTTAATGTGGCAAGTTACTCAAAATGTTCCTCTCTGACTTCAAAGAGGAAAACTTACAGGTCAATAAGTCTGATAATGACCCTTTCCCAAACAGGAAACCTCACCCAGATGGATTCTCACTTACGGGCACAAAAGCAGCAGGGACTCCGTTGGCCACCTCGGGCTTAAAAGCTGAATGGCCACTCCCACTGCTGTCATGGCACCTGTGACAAATCACAAACCCTCAGTTAGATGATACGACCTCTCCTTTAAAGCATACTCTCATATTCCTGGGATCTTATACTCTTTCTACAGAACATAGGTTCATGCTAGACAAGAAAAGGTTGCCTCAGATCTCAAAGATTCAGGAAGGTCAATTTATTCTAGGACTGTCCTAATCTAATAAGAAAAGTATAAAAATGCATCAAGACCTTTTGAACTATTCAGGTGTACTAATTATTTTCTAACTTCTCACCAAAGCACTGTAATCACAAATTTAATATCCTACCATCTGTAAACTAAAGACAAAAAAACACTTTAGCGACCCACCTACACACATCCCCCAGTGCTCTCACTTAGTTCAGTCTGTAAGAGAAGAACTTCAAGGGTCACAGATAAGGGCCTGCGCATGGTGCACATAATCACTGCTTATTCCAATTATGGGAAACACAACACAGAGCCTTCAGTTATAGGCTCACTGGGGTCTAGACAAATTACCAACCTGGAGAACATGAGAAACCTGTTTTGACCATAAGAATAGTTATTTTCTCTCTGACCTCCAACACACCATCTCCCTCTGCCACTCCTGCTTAGTTGGCTGACATGAGCTCAGACTGCTCACTTGTAAAGCATATCCCTAGTATTCATTACCTGATCTTCCAACGTTACTTCCAATCAATCTTCCAATGAACACACTTGCATTATTAGTATTTCCTTACCTAATGTTGCCATTTACAGTATCAAAGATGGCCAGCTGTGAACCTGCAGGTTATGGCTAACCTGGTGTAACTGATGAGGACAATGGTTCTATTTCTCAAATGTAGGGCCCACTGTCTCCTCAGAGCATGTTTCCTTGACCCACTTTCTCATGACCCTTTTATAGCACTGCTTTTTAAAAATCTTTATATACTTACAATCTATAATTACCCTGTTTCATTGATTACCCAAGTCCTAGGAGACCTTTGTCTTGCTCACTGCTCTATCCACAGTCCCTGGAGTAGGCTCTGGCACATGGTGGGTCTTGGAATTTGTTGAATTATAAGAAAATTCTTAACTGACTCCTTGGAAAGCCACAAGCAGTTCTGCAGCTTACTCAGCGCCTTCAACTTCCTCTCTTTCCATCGAGGAAACAGACTGCTTCCTCTATTTTCATTCCATTTTCAAAAACCAAATAATGAAACTGGTTTTATTCTCATTACTCATAAAGCTACCATACTCCAGTCTTCACTGTTCTTTGCTAAGTATTTCCTTCAGCACAAACATGACATCTAAGCTGATGGTCACCCAAATAACTGACCACCACAAGGGGAAGACTTTCAGCATTCTCTCAAAATAAAATTTAACACGTTTATATCAAAAGTATGAAGCTGATGTGGCCACTAACTGTTGGCTTTTCTCTAGTTCTTATGGAAAAGGTATATTACAAAATGTATGGAACCTGTGCCTAATGAAAGGCATAGCATTAAAGCTCTTGTTACCAAGCTCTTCCATGAAAGCCAAAGAAGGGGACCTGCCATTCACACCCAGGAGGTGGCCTCTGATTCTTTTGGAGAGTGATCTCTCTTTCAACAAATCCCAGGAGCCCGTGTGGGAGGCACGTTGAGTACTCTGCAGGGCATGTTACCTTCTTTTCTCCTCCTGACCAGCAGCAGATGTTTGGTCTTCCTCCTCCTCCACTGTCCTTTTCTTCCTCTTCCAACGTTCAAGGGTAAGCAGAACAGCCTCCTTTGACCATGGCTCTGGGGCCTTAGGGATCTGCGCTGCTCTGTAACAGAAAACAGGAATCTAGCATTAAGATATTCTGATAATCATGCTACATAGCATGAACTTCAGGCACTCGAAATCAGAAGCTATCCAACAAGCAAAAGGGTAATTTATACACTCACACAAATGGCCTTAGCTGTTAAGGTACAGTCTTGGGAAAAACCCAGAAAATAAAAAACTGCTCAATAACTGGAACTTGAGATTTCTCCCTCACATAAGGAGCTTCTTCCTTTCCTTTGAGTTAGTTATTCTCTCAGATGAGCAACTGCAGGAGAATAAAGTGGACACACCGGGAGTCTTTTCCTCCAGCAATGCTTATGTTGGAAAATGAGCCAGGTTGCTCCCAGGAGGAGCGATCCTCACTGTCGAAGGCCTGCACACCACTCTGGAATGAACGCGAGACAGCACACGCTTCCTGTGACCGCCATTCCGGCACAGCGTGGGAAGCACACAGGAATACTGGGCCTGCTGGATTGGGTATTGTCTTGGACGTGTTATACCAAAGTGCTGTGGTGAAGTCCTGTAGACCCTGTGGAGAATAGGAGACACATTATGGAATCAAAGCAGTTTAGCAGAATGACAGAAAGTTTAAATTCCTTAAGAACCATGTGGGTTCAGTTATTTTCCAGAGAGCTTAAGCCTCTAAGCAACACAAAACAGCATTTTTTATGGGCTCTAGGCAGAATCATTATTATTCAGAAATGATAGAGCAGTGCATTCCAATTATTTAGCTGCCATTGTTAAGATGTCCCCTCTCTCCTCATTAGCTCCACTAGACTTCAGGGATGGCCTCTGGCCTTTAATAGTATGTATGTATGTATGTGTGTGTGTGTGTGCGCGCGCACACACGCACACATGCACACACACACACACATATGGTGGAGTAGAGGATGATTCTAGTTGGGGTACTCAGATTGCAGCCTTTGAACCAACTAGCAATCACTGGACCCAGGGGAAACATTGCTGGGTCAGGGGGCATTTGGCTGATTCTATCTTGAGGTAGTATATTTTCCTCCACCATCAGCTTCCCTGCATCTGCCCCACTCTGGCTTCCCCCTCACCCTCCACCCCTGCTCTCATTCCCTGTATCATAACAAGTGGTTCTCTCTGCTCTTTCTATCCCCCTCTCAGAATGAGGGAATGTGCTTGGAAACAGTTGCTGGGGGAGCAATCTTATTTTTGAAAAAGAAACTATAAAAAAAATGTGTTTGCAAGGATGCCAAAGTGGAGTGAGCCTTATTTAAGGGAGTGGGGTGGTGAGAATGTGTTTACACAGCAAGAAAATGCAGGCTGGATGTCTGCTGTTTCTTATGTGTATGGTATTTTGAAAGGACTTTATGATCTACCTTTTAGTTCATTGTTACTTCTTCCAGCCCAGGAAAGTGTGCCTTCCTGGCATTATTCATGCAACTTGGGTTAATCAGCAGAAAATTGACAGCCAGTCTAAGCCTGTGCTTAACTAACAAAAATCTGTGTATGTGCAGCTCAGACAGAGCCACGCACAAGTGCATAACTGGGTGCATCCATAACTGCTGTGAGGATTAAATGCAGTGATATTTGCAAAGAACAGAGCCTGGCACATGGTGAGCTCAAATATGTGTTAGTATATTATTAACTGCATGCACATATGCGTGCGCACCCAATCCCACAGACACTCACTGGTAGATCCTATCATATACACATATAAAATTACATCTTTGCACAACTGTGCACACCAATGTTAGGCACACCTGTGTGATTCTGTTTGTACACAGAACTCCATACATACCACTAATGCATATGTACAACCAGATGTATGGTCCTCTGTACACTGACTCCACTGTGTACACCATCAAAACACGAAGAAGTATTCACTTACAGAGTTTTTAAATAGATAGATATAGATATAGATATAGATATAGATATAGATATAGATATAGATATAGATATAGATATAGATATAGATTAGATATAGATATAGATATAGATATAGATATAGATATAGATATAGATATAGATATAAGTGAATTGCAAATTTCCTCTGAAAACCTGGCAGAGGGCTTTTCAAGCATGTATCAGAGGCCCCATTTAGAAACATATTTCTACATTCTATTCTTTCTTGGTTCCAGATGGCGAAGTTCCATTCCTTTGCTACCATCTGAATCCTCATCATATGCCTTCCTTCCTTCCTTCCTCCTCCCTTCCTTCCTTCTTTCTTTCCCTCCCTCCTTCCTCCTTCCTTCCTTCCTGCCTTCCCTCCCTCTTTCCCTTTTTCTTGCCCCTTCCAGTTCACTAAACATGCATTATTTGCTCACTGTAGCCTAAGCACAAGACAGACATGAATCTCCCTTCTTGGAGCTTTTAATCTGTCATCAAGTAAAGTGTTTGCTAATAGGTATGAAGCAATTTACTGTCAAAAGCTCTATTGCCTGCATTATAAAACTTGATTAGCACAGTACTAAAGATCTCCAGTCTTCGAGCTTAGATTACCTGGGTTCACATCCCAGCTGTACCAATTACTTGCTGTAATTGGACACATCATCTAACCTTTCTGTGCTTCACTTTCTCATCAGTAACACAGAGATCATAAAAGTATGCATTTCATAAGGTTTTGAGAGATAAATTCATAAGAATGTGCATGTGTGTGTCTTGCTTCATGAGAATTTATATATGAGAAGCCCTGAAAACAGTGTAATGCATACTCAGTGCTTTAGGTTACTGTTAAACTGCTATTGCTAACTTCTCTCAGACAGATATGTGCAGTCAATGGTGTTATCTGCATTTTGCATGCATGCAAACAGGACCAGAGTCATTTTGTGATCCCCCAGATGACTGCCACTGCCTCTCAGCTGTCCTCCCTGCTTGCTCTCAAGAAGGAGAGCTCCCTCATCTCCCAGACAATCATTCCTTCACCTAGTTTCCCAGGAACTGTCAGTGATCAGAATGAGTCTTGTTCTGAGAAGACTGTTTCAGAAATAACTGCTCTAGGTCCAGCGAGGTCCCACCTCTCTGCTTGTCTGGCCTCCACATGTTCTTACTTCTGCATATCCGCAGGTTCTTATCGCCTCTCATGGGGGCTCCTCTGGTGGTTTGAAACAAGGTTTTTATGTTGGAAGGAGGTGGCGCGAAGTGGTGGGGCAGGGGGTAAGGTGCGGTACCTTAGAAATCCCCGGGGCTTGCAGCCCAAACCTGGGTTTTTCCCTTCCAGGCTGGGTGGCTACCTCCCCCTTTCTGTGCCTAATCAATAAAATGGGATGAGAGTTTTTCCAGCGTTCCCCTTCAGAACAGTGTAGAAACCGTGGAGAAAGCCTGGGCTTTGCCTTCAGACCGACCAGAGTCAAATCTCAGCTCTGATTCTCCCTGATGTGGAGGTTCCTGAGGATGGCTATTCTTGAGATATGGGAGAGGGAAGCTCAGCAATGCCCAGTTCTGACAAGGAGTTCAGGACTGGCAATGGTTTTGTTTCCTTGCCTGGAATGAGTACGATTTTGTTCAAGAGACTGACAGGAGTGGATTTGAGTGGCTCTTGGTACATTAATTAGAGCGTCTCTTGAGCATATGCTTTTTTCTTGATAAGCATTTGTAACATTTCTATGCCATCAAAGCCTTCTTTGCATCATTATCTATAGTGGCCTCCATGGAAGACGACATAGGCTCATGGAGGTGTCCGAATCATCGGCCCATTCTCTGAGGCCCAGATTCAAGCCTGCCCCCTAGGTGCAGCTCCGTGACCCCAGAATTCTCTCCTTTCTATGAAGCTCTTGTAGCTCATACTGCTTGTCCATCTTTCTCAGCCCATCTTCCACAAGCATTCAATGAAGGCCTACTGTGTGCCAGGCACAGGAGGTAAAGTGAATAATAAAACAAACAAGCTATCTACTTTCAGAGAATTTTCATTGTAGTAAGTAAGAGAGAAAATAAACAATGAAGAAACAAAATAATTTCATATTGTGTTGGGTGAGGGCTAGGAAGACTGAAACAGTGACATCAGGGAAGGTTGGAGAACCCTATGTGTGGTCAATGAGGTCCCTCCTAAACCTCCTAAGAGAGACTGAACCATATAAAGACCCCAGGGAGAGAATTCCAGGGAAAGGAAACCAGGGGTGCACAGGTCCTGAGGTAGACATGAGCTGATGCATTCTGGGTACAGACAGAAAGTCAGCATGGCTAAAGAACCATGTGGGAAGGGGAGAGGATTATATGGGATTGAGTTATTAGTATTTTGTGTCTTGGCTTATTATACTGGGCTTTCTGCAGTCAAGCTGTGTCATCTACCTGTTGATGTCTGATTGCTATAATGGTGACTCGAGTGTGCAGTTACTGGAGGGGCACTTAAGTTGACACTTGTTCATTGATGTTAGCTCCTCCCTCAGTTGTCTATTATGATGCGTAAGGGGTCCTGGTCCCTTCCAGTTGTTATATCCTATAAAATAGTGGAGCCCAAAGGCAGAAGATCATGACATCCTACTTGGCTTCAATGGGGTGCAACTGATGAATGTCAGGTCATGTTTTGCCAATATAGTAACCCAAACACAAGCACCAAATATGAGAACCAATATCTGAGGAGAAAATTCTAGTATGTGCTCCTTGGGGACAGTTTTTACACCTCCTTGGGCTCAATTTACAGATTCAGCTCTCTGAACCTAACACGTTACAGCCTCCTTGTCACATCTACACATTGATCTATGAGAATGCTTTTGCTAGGAGCATTCCAACAGGAGGGAAATGATGATATCTCCCCAAAGCCTCCTGATACCACTGCCTCTGGCTGCAACAGGGTAGGTGAGAAATCAGCACTTTCCTTTTCAGGCTGGATGGCTTCAATGAACAAGTAGATTCTCAGCCTCGGGGTAGAGACTGGTGTTGAAATGACCCTGGTTTCTCTCCCGTGTCTCATTTCCTATGACGACAGAAGTAGAAGGGCACGCATTTGAGCTAAATCTTTACAAGTAATTGGGTGGAAAAGGCAAGCCCTGGTTAGAGTCAAAGGCTTATGCAATTCAAAGGAGTCATGGAAATTCTCAGAAATTTTCTGTCCTGGCCGGCTCCAGGGAGTTGTGAGCAGAGTGAATTATAGGCTGTGGGGAGCTCCAGGCTGCCCAGGGATTTTCTTGATGTCCGAGGTGAAGTAGAAGCTCCGGTGATGGTTGAAGTCAAGGGAGGAGGGGCCTCTGCTATGTGGGATCTTCCCCAGCTGTGTAGGCATCTATGTCATCCTAGGCAGCTGCCCGTGTAGATAGCCCCACATCAGGCTTGGACCTTAACACCCTCTCAATGCTCTTTCTTATACCTGAGCAACTTCTCTTAATCTATCCTGCAACATTTCTCTGACCAGTTTCTGAACAGGTTGATCTTTCATTTTGGTCTTGACTTTTGGTGTTTTTCCCATCCCAACTTCGTCTGTCCCCCTACAGCTAAGATGGCACATCCTTATGGGTTCCAAGGGATTTTTCTGTCCCAACCATCCTGAGTCTCCTGTATTGACTCAGAATCATGGGCAGGACCCAAGAAGTGACAAACCAAACTACCCTCCTTGTCTCTGCATTCTGCATCTCCATCCCCTGACTCTCTGTCTTCCAGCCTCTTTAATAGGCAGTGGATCCTCTGGGCACCTACCACATGCAAGATAAAATTATGAGTGAGAAAAGTTGGAGAGTTTGGACTAAGCCCTATATGAAAGACCAATTTCTGATTATTTTTCTCTACCAGTGCCAGAATGGGGAGTTTCCAAAGATTTGTTTCCTTGGAGACTTTATACTTGGGGAGGGGAAAGTGTGATTGTAGACCTCAGATGTGGCAGTCAATAGAAGATGAATATGCCTATATGGCTCAATGTTCTCAAGTAGGTAACATAGGTTTAGTAAAAGTAGCCAGAAGGGTGGGTGTTTGGATGGAGTGGGACAGAGCTTTTTCTTTGGACAGAGAGTATGCATATGAGTCTCAGGGTCTTTGGAGGCCTAGTTGGTATTGAAGAATAAGGAGAATAAGTATGAATTCTTAAGATTTATGAGTGAATGTAGAATGGTGGAATTCTTGGGACATAGGGAAGGTGTGTGTTTCTTTGGATATAGGAGTCGTTAAGAAACAAATTAGATTGTCAGATGATTCTTGGAGAGCTGTTAAGGAAAAACACAGAAGTAAGGATGCTCTTTTATATTTGCATTACCATCAATCACTGTACTGGGTCTAAAGAATATCTTTAACACATAGGAATGTTTGCTATAGTGATTAACCAGATTTCATAAAACAAATCCAAGCCTTCTCCAAATTCTTTTCTGTGATATAATTAGGGGCAAATGGACTTGGAAATAAGTAGGCAACTCCTGGGCCTTGATGGTGTGTTACACACAGGATTGTTTTGTATGCCATGTGATGTTATCGTGTAGGTATATAATCATTGTCATAAGAGAAATTGGGAGGGAATCTCAGAAAAGTACATGTCAGAACACTTGAAAAAGACTTCAGCTGCAACAGCTCGGAAAAGGAAAGATTATATTATCCATTTACATGAAAAAATTCTGATACAAGAAGAAGAAGTGATTTTGAGCACATATTGTTTCATCATTTCTGAGTAGTTATCCTGTCAAAAGACGGCCCTTTGCAATCCTAATTCTTAAGGCGAATGTGTTACTTGTAATGTTTTCTAATTGCTAGAAAGAGAGAAACAGAGAGAAAGGCTAAGTCAAGAGAGAGAGACTAAGTCAACCCATATATCCTTTTCTTTTTATTAAAGGCCATATCCTTGAAGAACAAGGACAGAACTTGAATGACCTTGAGCAAGTTTCTTAGTTTACCTGTACCTCAGTTTCCTTGTCTGTAAAGGGAGCTAATAATGCTAAACTTCTAGGGTTATAGTAAGGATGAAATGAGAAAATGTCTTTGGAGGTAATACCTAGAACTGGTCCTGGGGAGAAGGGCATTAAGTCTCAAATGTCATTTAAGGGAGGGGAGAGGCATGATCTTCATTTGGCCTTGGGAATATTTAACATCTCTAAGCCAATTTTGTTTTACTTCTTAAAGTTATTTTGCTTATAATTTTTGAATTTCTATATGAATTTTAGAATCAGTTTGTCATTTCTACAAAAAGTCTGTTTAATTTTGAAAGGGACTTCATTTAATCTATATATTTAGTTCGGGAAGAACTGACGTCTTAACAACACTGAGTCTTCTAAATCATGAATACAGTGCATCATTCCATTTCTTTAGGTCTTTTAAAATTTCTCTCAGTGTTTATAGTTTTCAGTGTACAGGACTTGTAATCTTTTGTCATATTTATCTCTAAGTATTTAGTATTTTTATGCTATTGCAAACAGCATTTTTCTTCACATTCAATTTCTAATAGTCCATTACTCTTCTATAGAAATACAATTGAGTTTTGTATATTGATCTTGTGTCCTGCAAACTTGTTAAAATATTTTTCTTCGTTGTAATAGTGGGCTTTTTTAAATAGATTCTGAGAATTCTCTACATAGATGATGATATTACCTGAAAATAAACACAATTTTAAGTTTTCCTTCCCCAGATGGGCTCCTTTCTTTTAAAATAAATATATGAACAGAGCATCTGAGAGATGTGGGAAACATCAAGTGGTCTAATACATGTGGAGCCAGAGTCCCTGGGGGAGAAGAGAAAAGAGGAGGCAAAAAAAAAAAAGTTTGAATAATCAATGATGAAGTATTTTCCAAATTTATGAAAACTATACTCACAAACCCAAGACACTTAACAAATCACAAAGTACAAGAAACATAAAGAAATGCATACAAAAAAACACATCAGAACCAAACTGCTGAAAACCAGTGATTTACAGAAAATCTTAAAGAAACAGCCAGAGGAAAAATGAACACATTACATACAGAGGGAACACAAACAAGAATAACAGCAGACTTCTCACCAGGAACAATGCAATCCAAAAGACAACCAATCATAGATGGGCCACATTTGGGGCCATAAAACAAATCTCAGTTATTTTAAAGGGGTTCATTTGCAAAGTATATTCTGTGACCACAAAAGAATGAAAATAGGAACCAATAGCAGAAAAGTATCTAGCAAATACCCTAATATTTGGAAATGAAAATATAGTTTTAAATAATCTTGGTTCAAAGAAATGTTAAGAGAAAATCAGAATGTATTTTGAATTGTATAGAAATGAAACACAACAAACCAAGTGTGTGGGATGCAGCTTTATCAGTTTTTAGAGGATAATTCATAGCACAAATGCTCACATTAGAAGATTACAAATGATTGACCTTAGTTTCCAGCTTAAGAAACATTGACAGAAGATATGATATCAATTCTACATCTCTCAGATGCTCTGTTCTTAAAAAATTTCTGTCTTAAAGAATTTCAGTGTTTCATTTTAACTGATTCTATATTAGGTCTTGCAGTTCACTAATATTTTCTTCTCCATTGTGTAATCTTCTTTTAATCCAATCCACTGTTGGATTTCCTGTTATATATTGTAGTATTTCCTGTTATATATTGTAGTGTGTATCCTTAGAAGTCTGAATTGGGTCTTTTATATATCTTCCATGTTTACACTTAACATAGTATGTCCTCTAACTTCTTGAATATATAGAATTAAGTTATAATCAATGGCTTAATATCTTTGTCTACGAATTTTATCATTTGTGATGTTTAAACTGATCGATTTTTATTTTCATGATGGATTGTTTTTCCTGCTTCTCTGCATGCCTGGTGATTTTTACTAAATGCCAGACATTTTTAATTCACCTTTTAGGGAGAATATTTTTTGTTTTCATGAATAGTCTTGATAATTTTCTCTAGGATGCAGTTAAGTTACTCGAGACAGTTTTATCCCTTTGGGTATTGACTTTAAGTTTTGTTAAGTTAGGATCATAGACGTATTTATTCTAGGGATAGTCTACCCTGATTTATGAAGTTTTCTATTATGATAGTGGTAACAGGAGCTATTCCCCGCCCTGAGTTTGCTCTGGGAATCATTCTCTCTAGTCCGTTGAAGTGGCTCTTTTCCCAGCCTTATGTAGTTTCCCAACAAGCTTGCTTACCATATGTTAAGCACTGGGCTATGTTTTCTTGAGAAAAATGTTTGCTGGAGCAACAAGAACAAAAAAAAATTAATATTTATTGAGTACATACTATGTGCTGGGTAATGTTCTAAAATCTTTTCATTTTTGTTTCAAATTTTTAATCCTTAAAATAAGCTATGAGTAAATCTTTTATTAAAATCTTATTATTTACTTATCTTAAATTATTAAATCTTATTGTCTACCAATCTTCAAAATGAGCAAACTGAGTGTCAGAGAAGTTAAGTGGCGTGCTTACTCAGAAAGCAATAGAACCAGGAGAAGAATTCAGGCAGTACACTTCACAGCCTGGAGGCGTGACCTCTACAACTCACTGCTTCTTTAGCACAGCAGCTCAGTGTACGTGCATGCCCCGAGGTGCACAAAAGACTTCAGGGAGTACATAAGTGAAATTATTGTAATTTCAACAATTTACTAGAAAAACTTCAGTTAGCACATCAAATCTGCAATTTTATAGGTGTTACTGCTTAGAACAAAGCAAAGATAGTGATATTAGATCTGAGTTTAAGAAGAATTATTTAATAAACAATATTTAATTAGTGAATTATTTAATAAATATGGAGCGGACAAATTTGGCAAAACCATGTAAGTGTCATAAGCTCAGGAAAATTTGTTTTACATCCCCTATCCCATTGGATGGATGGGGAAACTGAGGCTGAGGTGGTTTCGGATTCCTCTGACCATGAGTGGAGAAGGTACTTTACAGTGTCTTCTCTATCTTCAGGGGTTCACAGTTCCACACACACCATCCTTTCCTCCAGTAGGCAGGGGAGTGGAAACACTGTCATATGCTGGTTAGAGAACAAAGTTCTTTCTGCTGTGAACTTACTAAGATTAATTTACAAGGGTGGTTGGGAATTATTAAGCACTTAAAAATGTTAATGGACAGAGTCCCCAATAAATCATGTCAACAGATCTTTATGAAAACAGTGGGGAGCTTTTAAATTGGACCCAAGAAGCAGTATTGGCCCACAAGTCGTACAACCTTTAAAGAAAATGGCAAATATCAGCCACACAGAATCTGGAGTCTGATTCTCTAGCCACACAATTCTCAATGGGAAGTCATTCTCCTGATAACAGCTGTCGTTTGTTAATGTCCACTGTTGAGCAGGAGATTACACTTGTGATTTTATATGTGCTCTTTATAAATCTGCAAATGTCAGTTTTATTGTCTCCCATTTCATAAATGAGATGATTCAGACCCTGAGAAGTGAAGGGAGTCGCCCGAGATTGTGCATTTTCTCCAAGTTCCTCTCTTAAGTGAAGCTATATCAGACCACTAACTGATCTTTTGTGCTTCTGGGCTTTTGCTGTTATCCCTTCTGCCTGGACCACCCTTTTGTCTCCCCTTTACATGGCACTGGCCATCTTATCCTTTACATCTCAGCCCTCTTGATGAAACACCTAGTCATGGCATCTTAGAGCATCTTCTTTGCTTTAGGATCAAGCACACCCCCCTTTTTTTTAAACATGGCTGACAAAGCAAGCCTGGAGAGAGCTTTCCTAGCCACTTCTCACAAATACCTTCTCCCATCTCCTCCCATACTCTCCCTATATCTTTTCCTGCTTTTCTCCATAGCCTCACTCTTACCTGATGTTTTATATTTATCTATTGTGTCTGTTATAATTTCTCCCCCACTAGAATGTCACCACCATGAGGGCAGATATTTTTGTCTCTTTTTAGCTACTGCTGTGTCCCCGATACTCACCCCAGGTGTTGTAGAGAAGCTGTCAAAGATAAGGGCAAAGGAAAGGTCACTGGACGGGATGAGTGGGAAGCCACTGGTGACCTTCACGAGGTGGTTCTGGGCAAAGAAGCCAGACTAAGCCAGAGAAAGTAGGGAAGCAGAAGAGGCAGTGGGTAGTATACACTCTTAAGATTTCCTTTTTGTTATTAGGAGAGTCTTTTCCATTCTCATTTTACTCCCCTTCTTCGCAGCATTTGGCACAGTTACCCACTCCTTTCATTTCTGGTCATTCCTTCTGTCTCATCTCTTAGATTTTCTATGCTGTTCTATCTGCTTTGAGCATGTCTTCTTGTTCTCCCCATGTCTGATGGCTTCTCATTATTCAGGTCACATGTCTGTAATAACCATGTTTTGTAATTTCTGTATTTGGTGCTTTGAATCTGGGGACTTAGCTGGACCCTGGTGAGACTGCCTATCCCAGGCTTAGCCAATACCTATAGATAATAAAGGGCTTGCCTCAAGCATGCCTTTCAGATGCAAACCAACCAAGCCTGAGTCCCTACCTCCAACTACCTGCTTCAAAAGGGTTCTTGTGCTGCAGACCACTCACTATTCCTCTACCTTAATCACTCAGGTCTAGGTACTACACAACTAGAGGTAGCTTCAATGTTCCAAAGCCCACCAAAATTATTCCAAGTAACTATGCCTAAGCCTGCTTACCTTGCCTCTCCCGTTCCTTCCTTCAGGAACCACAGTTAAGGCTCCTGTTTATGTTTTCCCCTTACCCCTCCCTTTGCCTGCTGTCTGACCCGGGTGCTTCTCCATGTGGCCCGCCCATTCCTCCTTAGGATGCATAACTATAATAAACTATCTTTTAATGGTAATCATTTTCTGATCTCCTGGTATGTTGGCTTTGCCATGCCTGAATATTAATAAAACATACATTTTTTTGAGAGGGCATCTCTCATATTTATTGATCAAATGGTTGTTAACAACAATAAAATTCTGTATAGGGGACTCAATGCACAATCATTAAGCCACCCCAAGCCTAATTCTCATCAGTCTCCGATCTTCTGAAGCATAACAAACAAGTTCTTACATGGTGAACAAATTCTTACATAGTCAATAAGTTCTTACATGGTAAACAGTACAAGGGCAGCCATCACAGAAACTTAATAAAACCTACATTTTAAAACAATGTCATCTCCCTGGAGATCCCTTTCTCGGCCACCTATGCTTCTCTGTCTTAACAAACTTGTTGGTTTCTTTCATGGAAAGCACCATAGGTTGTAATGATTTAAGATGCATGTTCATTTGTCTACTTGTTATCTCTCTACATCCAGAGTCTTTGAAGGTGTATTAATTAGAGAACCAGAACTAGAGGAGAAATAGCTATATCTGTATTTATATCTGTATCTATATCCATATCTTTATACCTGGTGGAAGTTGCAGTTCAAAAGCCAGCATCCTCAAGACTCAAGAAAGGCTGACTGTTCAGATTGAATCTGAAGGCAGGAAAATGCAGATGTCCCAGCTCCAGGGATTAGGCAGGGCAAGTTCTTGCTCACTCAGCCTTTTGTTCTGTTCAGGTCTTCAACTGATTGGATGAGGTCCACATACACTGGGGTGGGTGATCTGCTTTACTCGGTTTACTGATTCAAATGTTAATCTCATCCAGAAATACCCTTACAAACACACCCAGAATAAAGCGTGTGGACGTCTGTTGGCCCCATCAAGTGAACACATGAAATGAAGCATCACAAGAGCCAGAACCATGTGTGCCTCAGTGGCCACTGTGTTTCTGAGGTCTTGCACACAGGAGGTGCTTAATAATGTCTGTGGACTGAATGGAGATGAGAGACATAGAGACTTATGATTATTCTTTGAAAAGGGAATTCAGTTAGATGAGGTTGGCCATGCAGCAGAGATGAATAAACCTGGAAATTCAGTAGCTTAATACAATAAACCTTTATCTCTTATTTACACAAACTCTGCCGCATACTGGGCAGCTCTTGCAGCATCTCAAAGCAGTGCCATCCAATCATACGGCCTCCAAAATTGCCATGGTAGTGTCTTGGAAGTAACTTAGATCACTTCTGCCAACACTCCATTGACCAACATTTAATCATATGGTCTCAGTCTACGAGTAAAGGAGGCTGGGAAATGTAGTCTTCCTGCCTGCCCAGGTGTGGTGAACTGCCAGGCATTGTCTGTCTATACCACAAAAGGGAAGAAGGGAGGCTGTGACTGCTTCTATGCAGAAAGCTGTCCAGGAAGCAGTGAAAACGGAGGAGCAGATAGTGATTTGGGATATGCTGTAGCTTTTCATCACCTAGTGTCTCATTTTTCCAGCATCCTCAGAGAGGCTAGGAGCCCAGAATGTGAAGTTAAAAAGGCATGATTCACATCCCCTTCTGCCGTTGATGAGCTGTGTGTCTCTGGGAAAGGTCACTTCACCTGTCTGAGCCCCAGATTCTTTATAAGTAAGAGTGGGTTTCAGTACCTGCCTCCTACAGTTGACGTGAGAATTGGAGGTTATATGTGCACTGTGTCTGCAGGAACAATTTGCTCAAGGAGTGACTGTCATCATTACAGTTGTTTTTACCATCCTGATAGTGAGGCTGAAACCTACTGAGGCATGGACCCTACCCAGCCAAGTGAGCCATTTCCATCTTTTTGGATTTCAGCCTCTCACATGTGGCAACTCCACAGAAGACCTCACACCTGTTTCAGAGAAGAGAAAAATACCCTGCCTGGGTTTGACTGTTTCCTCTAACAGTGATCTTCACCCCTCCCAACTCTAGTTGGAAGGTCAAATGCAATGTAGCCCTTTTCCAGGGTAATAAATTTTTAATGTAGACACAATTAGTGAATAAGCAGTTGACTAGTTCATTATGAAAATACTGAAAACAACCCCATTTGCCGTGGCAGAAGCCCTGGGAAGACAGATGCACTCCCTTTTCATTTTATCAGTCAGATCAGAGTGCCAGGAAAGTTAACATATTTCACCATGATATTAAGCCCTTTTAACACTGAAAGGCCATTATGTCAGGAAAAAAAATCCCCCTTCTGGGGTATTAATTAGAGAAAGAGAGCTTTAAAAAAATCATAATCTCATTAAATTTCTCTCTTGTAGCCATTTTCATAAAGAATCTGTAATGTGAAATGTGGATAGAAAAACCTAACACTGGCTAAAGAATGTATGAAAAACACCGAGCAGCTGATCTATCATTTTTAAGAGAGACAGAAAAAAAGAGCAAAACATTTTGTCAGATTCCTGGCTCTGGATTTCTAAAACAATTACGAGCAGCCTGGCCCAGAAGTCAGAGCAATGCAGTCTTTGCAGTACAATCTCCAGCTTCCCCCAAAACTAATGATGATGGATGATCACTCCGGATGAAAACTTATGCTCTGTGTCCCAGCCCTGAGTCACTCCCATCTCTTGGGGCATTTCTCGGTTGCACGGTCCCCTGGCTGGTGTCACAATCTAGGTCTGATTTCTTACACATATACTTAAAAATACAGCCACTCTGCATGCCGCCTACCTACCGTGCTAAAGGGCAGGAGGATACAATGGTGAATGGGTTGTCCCTGAACTTAGACACCTCTTGTCTAGTGGAGGGACTGTAGACTAGTCTGTTCATCACAAAGACTGGTGTGAGGTTGCAAACGGGATGGATGTGGGAAGGATGCAGGGCCAAGAAGGCGAATAACTGGGGATAGTCAGAGAAGGTCAAGAAAGGCTCCCCCTGCAGCTGACATGAATGAGGGGAGAGGGGTAACTAGGTAGGGGTCAGTGATGATTGGGGGGTGTTTCAGGCAGAGGAAACAGTATTTGCAGAGGTCCTGTACTGGGAAAGAACGAGGGACTTTTGGGAAGCTCAAAGTGTGAGTGAGCGGGGAGGGGTATGAGCTGCAGGGGCTGTGTAAGCATATTAAGGACTGTCATCTACCCGAAGAACACTGAAAACCACTGGAGAATTTTAGGAGGCGACATGATCACTTTTACAAGTATGTGTACACGTGGACACATGTGCATACGATAGATAAAAATGCAACATTGACTGTGATACTGAATGAATTGCTCTCTCTGATCCTTTCCACATGTAGTAAATGAAACTAGTACCAAGATAGACCTCTAGTTTCAGGGTAGCTATTATATGAAGTAATCCAAGTACAAATGCTTCTCCTAGTGTTTAGTATGTTGTATGTATGTAAGAATATTTCCTTCTCTCCCTCCCTCCCTCCCTTCCTTCCTTTTCTCTCTCCCTCCTTCCTTCCTCTTTCTCTCTCTCTGTCTCTCCCTCCCTCCCTCTCCTCCCCTTTCTGTCTTTATCAAACCATTATCCCCAGGGGATAAAAAAACCAACTAACCAAAGAATGTATTTTGTCTCTTTTAACTTTTAGGACCCAAGGCTAAAACACAAAATACAAAACAACACTAGAGACTCTGCTCTACTTACTGCACTTATTAAATCAATTGGTTATCAAATCCCTCAATCCATGAGTTTGAAATAGGCACTAACCTTATGCCTGGCTCTGCAGAGGTGGCCAGGGGATGGGCCAGTTCCCTACTTAGAGCGCCTGTGCATCTTTGTGGCATGATGCACATAGGAAGTCCCTCCTTAAACAGGTGGCACGAGGCCTAGAAACCTGCACAGAAATCAGGTAGCTCCCGGATGGCGCTCTCTCAGAGGAAATTGTTATTGAGCTCAGCCATTAGTCACACATCCACTCAGCATGCAGAGCCTCTTTAAAGACACACAATCCTCTTGATTTTGGTTTTAACCAGCCACACACCATGGCCCCTCAGTTCCTTTTGTTGTGAAGTAATAATGAAAAACACCATTTCACCATCACCTTCATGCTGGTGAAACAGCAACCATTCAGCCTGCCAGTGACACTTGGAGCCTGTTTTCACCTGTCTGTTTAGGCTCATAGAAAAGTGTTAAAAACATTCGTATGACTTAATTGCAAGTCATTTAACCCAATGATTTTTTTTTTTGGTAAATAATATTGATATAAATTCCTGGTGGGTCATGAGAGGAGGTGGGATTTTAATGAACTGGTGATGAAGTGGAAATATTTTGAAATGCTCAATAATGTATTTTGCTTGTCACCTAATTACTTATCTGCCACCTAATAGCTCACTTCATAATATCTTACTTCCCAATCTGTTTATCTGGCAATAAAAATTATTCCCTGTGATTGCCGTGCACTCCGTAAAGACCAGTGCGTTAGCAGCTCAACGTATAACGATGTTTTAACGGCCAGAAGATGTCTCTTTTCTGGAATGAAGAAGGCTTTCTTGTTTCACTAAAAATTCATTTTGTGAATTCTCCGAGAATATTGTTTGAAAGACATCTATTATCAAAGGATATGAACACACACGTCATACACACACAAAATCACCAATCCAGAAATAAGGGGTGGTTAAATTCTTGAACAGCACCAACATTTATTGTTATTTTCATCTTAACAATGCCACACGAGCACAGAGAACTGTTAAATGCATCCCAGAATTAAAACGGTGTATCCTATGGCAGTTTATTTGGAAAGCCACAATGTGGGAATGCCATGTGCATGCGTGCATACACACACATGCACAGATACACACACTACATGTGCATTTTCATAAGTATAAAATTTAATTTATTGTATGTTCGTCATGTATCAGGCCCTGTGCTGCATAATATGAATATAAAGAACAAGCAGACCCTGTTTCAGACTCACAGTTGATCAGCAGTTCTCAGCTGGGAGTGATATTATTCTCGTGTCTGTGCCACCCATCCAGGGATATTTGGTGATGTCTAGAGACATTAGTGATTGTCACAACTTTTTGGAAGGAGGGTGCTACTGGCACCTAGTGGGTAGAGATCAAGGATGTTGCTAGACATCTACAGGATGCCACCCCCTTGACCCAACGCCAAGAAGGAGGCCAAGATGTCAGTGTTTTGAGATGAAGAAACTGTGATCTAGCAGAAACTAAACAAAAAATCCAGCAATAGAGTCTGATAAGTAAATTCTGTGCCAAAGAAGTTTAGAAGGCTGTCAGGGGGGAAAGAATAGGGTACCTAACCCAGCTTTGGGGTTCAGGGAAGACTTCCTGGGGGAGGTGATGTCTAATAGTGGCTTGAAGGGTGAGATGATCCCAAGTAGAAAAAAAACAGAGGAGAAGACGTCCTGGGGGACATGGCCCTGAGTGGGGATCAGAGCTGTGGCAGGGCCCACAGGCGGGCTCATGGTGTGGCCTTAAACACGTCCAGTCACCGCGCTGGAATTCTTCCCTCCACCATAAAGGAGAGACTGGATTAGATGATTTCCAATGCCCTTTTAACTCCATGTTTATTATTCTATGCCTCTACCTTGCATCCGTTTGCAAAATACAGTATTCAATTGTTTTTATTATGGGGCTTCTCATGTGACACCTTTCAATCTCCTGTTTGTTTACCCCACCACGAATGACCTTCCCCTGGGTCCAGTCTCATGCCGGGTTCGGAGGACACATGGATTCCTCCCTCCTGTAACTAAAATCCATCCCCCACATATGCTCATCAAAACTCCCCTCCACCTCTGTGAGGGTCCTCATGTGAGCCTCTCCTGGAGTTGCAGAGCTGCGAGCCCACCAGTGCCTGGATGGTGGACCCGAGAGAGAGGCTGGTGGCCTGAATTGGGCATAGGGAGAATGGACATAGAGCTGGGGGCAGGGATGGGGACTGTGAGGTTTGAGGAGTGTGCATGAGGGGCTTTAAGGTGGGCGTAGACCCTGTCTCCGGCCGCGCCTGGCCAGACAGAAGGCACAGGTTTTATGTGACCCTGGGACAGTCAGGGCTGGTTAAAAGTGTTGGCAGCCGTGCTCAGAAAATAGCGCCCCATGCAGGGCAGCCGGAAGGCCCCGAACTTCCTAATGACAAATCATCCCACACCACTAAACTACATGCTAATTGCGCCTTGGCATAAGGACCAATGAGACCCACTAAATGGTTATGCTAATAAGGCATATGGAGCCGCACCAACCAGGTCAGAGCATGAGAACTATATAAGCAAGCCTCTCCTTCCCCTCTGGGTCCTGCCCAACTCATTTGTTTCACAAAGAGCTGAAGAATAAAGCTTTCTGCAGAAGAATCCTGCTGTTGTTGCGTGCTGTTCTTGCCGGCGAGGACAGGGCACGCGACAAGTGGTGCCGAAACCCGGGAACCAGAACATCACCGGCACAGGGAGGACCCTTCAGACATCTGGAGAGGATTCAGAACTGCAGGTCAGAAGAAAGCCCGGAGGGGTAAGTTCCGAGAGGCCCCTGCTTTTTAGGATGATGGTTGATGGTTCTCTGTAAATAAGGAGGCACCATGGGGAATGCACCGTCATTAGTCACGGCGCTGCAGACAGCTCTCAAAGAGCGAAACTTGAAGGTCTCCAGCAAAGTCTTAGGATCTTTTGTGAAGGAGATAGACCGTGTGGCCCCCTGGTTCATTTGTTCAGGGTCCCTCTCAATCCCGAGCTGGGACAAACTGGGGAAAGATCTTGATAGAGAGGAGGAGGAGGGTAGCCTGAGGGGAGGCACCAGGCCCCTCTGGAAACTGATTAGAGCTTGTCTGCAAGATGAGAGATGTGAAAAGGTAATAAAAGAAGGTCAGAGAGCATTGACAGATATCCAAGAGAGCATGTCAGAAACGGAACGGGAAACAGAGAGCGCGCGCGGCCGAAAAAAGGCCACAAAAACGAAGGTAAAGAAACCTCAGAGTGAGGGAGAAAGCCCGCCTAGGGCAAAAGCGAAAGAGCCCCGAGAAGCGAGTGACAATCGCCTCGGAGAAAATAGTAAATACCCCTGGAAAGAGTTGAGGGACCTCCAACTCTCCAATAGGGAATCTGAGGAGGAATTAACGTCCGCAGAGGAAGGGGAAGAAAATAAAACCGCAGAGTGTAGAAGTAAGGGAACCAGCAAAGTTGAAAAGCGGACCAAGGAAAAAATGAAAGCAGGGTGTCCCCCGACGCCCTTTGCCCCGCCACCTTACGTGAGTGGCGCACTCTCCTTTTGCCACCCAGATACTCTTCAGGCAATTAGACAAATGTTTCCTGTATTTGAGGATAACGGTGTACGCTCTCACCAGCCCCTGAGCCATAAACAAGTTAAGGAGTTAGCAGAATCCGTTCGGGCTTATGGAGTCAGTGCTAACTATACCATAGCACAAGTTGAGAGATTAACAGAGACAGCCATGACACCCGCAGACTGGCAATATGTAACTAAGGCATGCCTTTCTAGTATGGGGCAATACATAGAATGGAAGGCATTGTGGCATGATATCAGTATGACCCAGGCACGCGCAAACGCGGCCGAAGGACAGCCTGCGTGGTCATATGATACGCTGACGGGCCAAGGACAGTGGGTAGCCAACCAGACCGCCTTCCCCTTACAGGTATACGCACAAATAAACACGTGCGCTGCCAAGGCATGGAAAGCCCTCACCAACAAAGGAGAAGTATCAGGCAATTTGACAAAAATTATTCAGGGGCCGAGCGAGCCATTTTCTGACTTTGTCGCTCGTATGATGGAGGCCGCAGGCAGAATATTTGGAGATCAGGAACAAGCGATGCCCCTGGTAGAGCAATTAGTATTTGAACAATGTACCAAGGAATGCAGACAGGCGATAACACCCTGGAAACAGAAAGGGATACACGCTTGGTTGAAAGCCTGTAGAGAAATAGGAGGGCCACTCACCAACGCGGGCCTAGCCGCAGCCATATTACAGAGCCACAAACAAGCCAGGATCACTAACAGAAGTATTAAATGCTTTCACTAATCTGTCACGAGGCCTGTCCCAGTATCTTTCAGGAAACTGGTCCCAGGACTTTGATGGAGCACTAGAAGAGCTGCGGCGAGAAATTATCCACATCAACTCCACCCGTCTAGATATCTCCGTAGCGGAAGGACTCTCTTCCTGGTTCCTCAGAGCTCTCTCCCACGTCAAGGAGTGGGCGGGCATGGCTGGGATGGGCGTGTTCCTGCTTGGAGGTCTCATGCTCTTACTCTGGTTGTTATGTAGACTCCGCAACCAACATAAGCAGGACAAGGTGATCCTTGCTCAAGCCCTAATGGCGATAGACGTTGGCGCCTCTCCCCAAGTGTGGCTCAACATGCTTAAGAAGGAAGCTCGGCTTTAGCTTGAGGTAGCTCTTGCACCCTGAGCCCATGTGGCACTGCACCAGGCCCGAGTACCTCAATGCTTAATCACAGCTTTCTTTAAGAAGCTCATGGTGCAAGAGGGTTGAGAAAAAGGGTCCAAACCCTTTGTACCAAGCGGTCCCAACGCCAGCCAGAGGATGCGAGGCAAAGCACTGCAAGAGGTCTTGGACCCCTCTGAGAGGCATGCCTGACTGCATAGGGGTAGATGCCCAGAACCCCTCTCCAAAAAGGGGGCATCAGGAAGTATGATGGAGGTCAGGCCTCTGTCTCCGCCTCTGCTGGCAAGTTCCGCCTTGAGCTTCTGTTAGACAAAAAAGGGGGAGATGTTGGCAGCCGTGCTCAGAAAATAGCGCCCCATGCAGGGCAGCCGGAAGGCCCCGAACTTCCTAATGACAAATCATCCCACACCACTAAACTACATGCTAATTGCGCCTTGGCATAAGGACCAATGAGACCCACTAAATGGTTATGCTAATAAGGCATATGGAGCCTCACCAACCAGGTCAGAGCATGAGAACTATATAAGCAAGCCTCTCCTTCCCCTCTGGGTCCTGCCCAACTCATTTGTTTCACAAAGAGCTGAAGAATAAAGCTTTCTGCAGAAGAATCCTGCTGTTGTTGCGTGCTGTTCTTGCCGGCGAGGACAGGGCACGCGACATAAAAGGAAGTCTCCAGCTGGTCTTAAAGGGACTTGGGACTGGCCCAGTGCTTCTCTGCAGGGCACTGTTACTGCATGGGGTGGGAAGAATCCCTGCCTGGGACCCCATAATTGAGGGACACTTAGCCACAATGCCAGTAGCTTCCCCTTTACCATTTTGCCCATAAAAATATGGCCTTGCCCATCCTTCCCCATCCTTCCAAGGGTGGGTGGGGAGCAGCACCACTCTGCTCTGAACATCACCTGTAAGGAAACCAAGCAAGAGAGAGCAACTCCTTGGGCCCAAAGCCATGTGGCTATTTAGTGGCATAACTGGGATTTGAACCAAGGTGCACTCTCTCTCATTCTGAAATGTAACTTTATGTATATTTTTATATTTACAACTTATCTATTTCTATTATTTATTTATATTTAGTTTTCTAACATGTATTTATATTATCTTTACTAATTTTAATTTTTACAACATACATTTATATATAAAAAACTTTTATAACTTCATCTCTGCTTTATATTCTTATTCTGCTGAATGTTAAAATCTTACATCAGTATATTAAGATTTCCTGAGTCCATTTGTTTTACCTTCCCCCCTTGGCCCCCAAGATGGTATCTAAATTCCAAGGGCCTGACAGAGTAGCCAGATGTATATGGAGTACAGGGCTGGCCGGTGTCATTTGGCATCTACAATGGCTTCTACTGATGGATACATTGCCCAGCCTGGTTCTTGGTTGATGTGAAGCATTCGTCCTCACAGCACAGAGGTGCCCTTTTTCTCCTTTGACCCGAGTTGTATGGACCATGCCATGCCTGCTCCCATGTCTCTCCATCCTCAAGGTCTGTCCAAAGTCGCACTGTCACTTTTCAGAGCTCAGATCTTAATCACTACCTCTTCTGTCCAGGATGGGGGGTGGGGTGGGGGTCTTAAGCCAGCCAAGGCCAGGTGCTACTCACACAGTAGAGACCCAGCCCAGGGCAGCCAGGCAGAGCCAAGGGTATAGACCCCCCCCCCACTGGGGTTCCAGATTCAGCCCAAGTCTCAGCCCACTGCCATTTACATAATTAGCAGTGACATTTACATCTGTGAGCTGACTTTTTGACTCAGCCCTATTTTTTCTTCCCAAGTAAAATATAATTGCAGGCTTCTTGTTATAATATAACCTCACATGGAGGAGTGGGTGGGAGGGTGGGCTGAGGCTCAAAGCAGATAATGGCCCTAGGGGCTGCAGCTCTTGGATCACCCACATCTCTTCTTCCTGCGTTTAATCTCTTTTTAAGACAATAACTAAGCCATGATGTTGACTCGGCATTATTCATCCATGTGGTTACTCTGAGGCTGGGAAGGGCACATGATTATAGCCTGTTTGCCGGCCTGTGGTCTTTGAGGACCCAGGGCTAGGGAGCCTCCTTATTTGCTGACTGGGGAGAACCTGATTAGCATAGAATCTGCAGTTGCTTCTGCCTGCTCAGTCCCCCAGCTGGAACATCTCTCACCCAGGGCCAAGCTCTCACGTGTACTTGGGGGTCTGAGGTGCGGAGATCTGCATTTTGTTTCTACCATGGGCAGCACGCAGAACTCTGTCCATGATGATCCACACAATTACTCTCCTATCTAACTGTTTCCTTCCTCTAGCCCAGAATTACTCCTCTCTTCTGGGCCACAAACAGAGAACTAGCTCAGCAAATGCTCATCCCTAACAATGCTGTGTTTGGAAGCTCAAAAACCTGGCATCTGACTATTTTGTTGTCTGATTTCATTGTGCAAACCCTCTGTCGAGACTCCGGCTGCCCTGTGGTCATCTGCCCAGGGAGGACGGTCCTGTATGACAAGAAGAATGTGGGGAAAACAGGGCAGTCAGTTCTTCATAGTGTCCCATGGCATATGAATTAGGCACAGCTAGGACCCAACACTTTTTATTTCAGAAACTGACATAGTTTGTAAGTATGTATGTATGTATATCCATTCATGTGATTTTCTTTTTCGCTTAATTCTGTCTTGCCCACTAGATTATGAACTCCCAGAGGCAGGAGCTAAGTCCGTTTTTTCATTGATGTATTCCCAGTGCCTAGATGATGCTTTGCACATAGAGGCACTCCAAAACTAACTATTGAATGAATGAATGAATGAATGAGTGAGTGAGTGAATGTGGTCAGGTCTATTCTGAGGTTCTGTATAGAGAAAAACATGCTTGAACAAATGCAAGCATAGTGAAGAGAATTGGAATGTTTCATTCTCAAGAGCTCAGAGCATCTCCTCCACTCATGAGTTAGCTGTAAGTTGAGTTGGGTATGTCTGTGTGGAGAGAGAAATAGCCCAGAATCTGGAGTTGATGCTCATCCTAGCCATATTTGTTGAGTAACCATGGCCAAGTCCACCCCCACTTTAGGTCTTAGTTTTGGGGTTTTTTTCTTCCATTGTTTTTGTGTTTTCATCTGTAAAATATTTGAAGGGACTGGGGAGTCTTCAAGGTACAAAGCTGTACAATCTCCTGAGGAAGCTTCTGCCCCTTTTTGGGCCTCAGTCTTCACAGCTTGCTTCCTCTGATCCCCCTCTAGGCTCCTGGCATAGTAGATAGGGCTGATGCCCGCCCACGACTGAGAGATGAGCCTCATTTATAGTCTTCAACATTTAACCACTTGGCTATCTGGCAGAGTCATCTAGCTCTCTGAGATGCTGGGGGAGCCTGCCCTGCACCAGCAACACAAAACTTCCCACCCCTGTGCATTGGTCTTGGCCAGGGTCCTGGTAATGGGGAACAGAGAGGCCAGCCTCCAGCTACAGGTCTACGAGATCTTAGAGAGAAGCCACATCAGGGCCCAGCAATGTTGCCCAGAGAACATGAGATGATGAAGTGGCGACCAAACATTAGCGAGCTTGATCTACAACCAGGTGCAGTTTCTCAGAGACCACCTAGCTTATCTTTTCTGCTCTTTTCAGTAATAGTATCAGTCATTCTAGAGAAGCCTGATATTAATTATAAGGTGGTCTAAGTATAGAAACTATTCCTACCTCAGTTATTGACTGTGGAGGCTTTGAGTGTCCAGATATTTCCATAACAATAACAACTTCCTGATATCCATTGAGTGCTGACCGTGTGCTAGGCACAAATATCTTTAACAGCTTTATCTTATTTTATTCTCAATGCCATTATAAGATACATACTATGATCATCACTATTTCATAGCTGGGGAAACAGTCAGAGATGTTAAGAAATTTACTCAAAGTTACATAGCTACTAAAAGGCAGAACCAAGACTCACACCCAAGCAGACCCACATTATCCCTCCCTTATTTCTCAAGTAATGAGGGGGAATCTGTTAAATAAACACATGGAACCAGGTCACAGAATTTTGGACAAGAGGTGGATGATACTACCCCAGAGGCAGTCTATCTATAGGCTGATCTGTGTCCTCATGGTAAAACAAACAAACAAACAAACAAATAAATAAATAAACAAACAAACAGATCCAATGAGATCCCATGCAATCAAATGTTTGGAAACGGAAAACAGGCTGAGACATCCTTATGGATTCAGAATTATCAACACCACACAGCACTACACAGAATGAAGAATTCTACATCTCAGGGTACACATTTGGGGAAGGGTCTCCTTTTCAGAGGCAAAGTTATCCTGCTTCAGGAGACCCCTAGTGGAGTCATGAGTCCATCAGAGTAATATTTGGAACCCCTGAAGTCAGTATTAATTCATTTTCTTCATCCAAAAACATGTGCTGTGCGGGTACCATGGGCCAGATATTGTGCTGGGTGCTGGCGTTAAACCAGTAAGCAAGTTGTGCTCACTGCACATTTAGTGGAAGGGATAAGAATCAATTAAATAATCATTCAAGTAAACAGATTTTGTGAACTAAGATTATGGAAGGGAAAACAGAGTGCTGTTATGATTATTATTGTTACTATTATTTCCATTGTTACTAGAGCAGGAGGGCCAGCTTCATATGGGGGAAGAGGCTCAAGAGTCCCTCGTCTGAACAAATAGATAGAAGCAGAGCCCCCAAAAATGAATGGGAAACCAGGAGGACAGAGAGCATTCTAAGCAAAAGAAGGAATGAGAGAAGAGTGAGCAGAGGAATGACGCGTACATTTGAGGGTCCAAACGAGAGCTAGTAGAGCTAGGGTAGGCAGAGACTCACAGGGAGCAAGGAGCTGGAGAGGTGGGCAGCTGCGGGGTCAAACAGGACCTGGTACATGGTACGGATTTTGAGTTTACCCAAGTGGGAACTGATTAAAGGCCTTTTTGCGCATACTGAAAAATTCCTGATATGGGGCTGTCTACAGGGTCCTCCAACCCCTATTTAGATTGGTCTTTACTAGAGATGCAGCATAGGACACATTTCATCCTCCCTCCGTGAGGTATGCGTGCTGTGGTAATCCTCTGCAGGACACACGCCTGAGCAGTATGTGTACTTGGTAATACAGTGTATGTATTTGGTTTCATGTTTGGTTAAGCTGAGCCCAGTTTTCTCACTTGTTATAGCGCTTTGCTTTCTCATTATTCTCATCTGCTATCTCAGGCATCACATCATCCATAAACAAAACACTTGCCCACTGTGTGCTCACTCCAAAACTCAAAAGCAAATTTCAGAGCAATGAGAGTGGCTCTTGCTTCACCAGTGTGTTCAAACATTTCTCTTAGAGAAATAGCTGACTTTTAGGTAAAGCTCCTTGCCTGTCACATAGCAGGTGCCTGAGAAATGTTCTTTTTTTCTCATCCTTTCTGGTATTAGTTAGAATTCAGTTGCATGGAAGAAGCTGAACATATCTCCTGACTTCAGGGGTGCAGGCAAACAGGCACTGAAAGTAAATAAAAATGTTCACGTGGACAAAAAGGGGAAGTAAAGGCAGTGATAGGGGTTGAAGTACATCCCTGCCAAATTGATATGTTGAAGTCCTAGTGCTCAGTATCTTAGAATGTGACCTTATTTGGAAGGAAGGTCATTACCGACCTAATTAGTTAGGCTGAGGTCATACTGGGGAAGGGGAATCCTCATCCACTCTAACTGGTGTCCATATCAGAAGAATTTGGACACAGATATGCACCCAAGGAGAACACGGTGTGAACAGGAAGGCAGAGCCTGGGCTTCCGCATCTACAGGCCAAGAAGAGATCCTCCCTTAACCCTCAGAAGGAACTAGCCTTGCCGACACCGTGTCTTGGACATCCAGCCCTCAGAGCTGTGAGATGATACATTCTGCTGTTAAAGACCCCCAATGGTGGTTACCATGGGGGAGGGGTTGGTGTGGTAGGTGAAGGGGATAAAGAGGCACAAAATCTCAATCATAATGTAGATCAGTCACGGGGATAAAAGTACAGCATAGAGAATACAGTCAATAGTTCTGTAACATCTTTATGCATTGAACTACAATACGCCAGTTGGGGTGCACATTTAATAATGTAGATAACTGTCCAATCACTGTGTTGTATACTTGGTACCAATATTGTATACTGACTATACTTCAATAAAAACATAAAAATAAAATATCCAAATACATTTACAAAGTCCCCCAGTCTGCAGGGCTTCATTACAGCCACCCCAGCAAATGGATGCAGAGCCCCCCGAGTGTTTAGGAGCGAGGGGCCTCGGGAGGTCCCTCGGAGGGCATGAAGTTTAGGCTGACACTGGAAAGATGACTCAGAGTCGGCTTGGGAAAAGAAATAGTTAACAAGGACAGCATTTTGCAGAAGAAAATAGTGTTTTTGCATTTGGTTAATTGTTCCTTTCCAATTTGTTCTGACAAGCTTAGGTAACTAGGTTCTAATCCCACAACACATTCAGAGGAGACACAGTAGGGACTGAGAGGACTAGCTGATAAAACAGACGAATCACGATGGAGGGGAAAGAAAACTATGTAAAACAATGAAATGCAGAGGAGGACTCGGGAGGAGAAGCAAAGGAGCAGAAACTCAACTGCCTTAGCGCTCTGGCCTCCTGATGGGGGCAGACATCCAGGGTTACAGCCTCTCACGGAGCTGGGGAAATGGCAGCTGTGAGCATAAAACAACCTTAGGTCTTAATGGTGATGATGCTGAGCCATCAATGCTGAGTAAAGCCCCCTGAGAGAGGTCCTGTTTCAGAAGTGAAACCAAGAAATGATAGTTTCTTAAACATAACACAAAGCCAGTTCAAATGAAAATGGCCCTTCTCTTCTTGCCACTGTCTTTGATGGTCTCTCTTATTTAAAATGTAGATGAAAAAGGTCTTCCACCTTCTAGAATCGGGTTAGGGACTCTCTCCCTTGGGCCTTCACAGGGCTCTGTGTTTCGCTGCCTCATAGACAAACCACGCTGATAAGGGTCCTCTGCCTCACCTGTGTCATTCTTGGTCCACCTCCCTTCCCAGACTGTCATCTCCATGGAGCGCAGCCCGAGACATGAAATAAATCTCTGTCCCCCAGAGCCTCGTAAAAACTGGCTGGAAGTGAACATTAAGTAAATATTTAACAACTCCGGTTTCACAATATTCCCATCCTAAATGATCAAAAAAATTTTTTTTGCATGCTTAGAGTTAGAAACCCTTGGGCAACACAAATAAATGCCTCATTTGCCAAAGGTTTTACAATAGAATATGTGCATTTTTTCTCCATTGAAAATCCCTGCTGGTCCCCAGGAACCAAGATTCAATAAGATGAATTTAATTTCTCTTTCTACATAAACCTTTTCTTGTGAGAGAGAGAGCCTAGCTTCTATGTTCTCCTTTGGCAAATTCAGGGTAATTATGAGTTGGATGTGATTTTTTTTTTTTTTTTTTTTTTTGCTTGCTTGCTTGTGGCCAGAGAAAGATCTACATGATGTTTCAAACTATAATTTTCAGGTTTTTCTGTTAAAAACGATGCTAAGTATAAAGGTTGGGAAAGGATAGAAAGGAAAACAGAGCTAAAAGCCAGAGCTCTGTTGTAATTTCTGAATGTCTATTCTCTTGTTATGTTGTGAAGAAAATTACCAGTGTAACTGGCTCCTGCAGGAACATCTCCTGCCTGGTCCCTCTCATGTGTTGGATTCTGGGACAACTGAATAATCTGGAGTATGCCCAAGAATTCTGAGTCCAGAGAGGGCCTTGTGGAAAACTAACACCCTCCTCTCATGGCCACCCATCATGTTGTCTTGCTTCCCTGCATGATTGGAGGCAAGAAAATTTAGCTACAGTATGTCGGATCCTTACCGTCTTTCAGGTGTGAGGCTGAGCACTGGGTACATGCGGTTTCCAAGCTTCACAGTAACCCCATGAATAGCTGTTACGGTCCCCATTTTAGATCTCAAAGAAAGGCTCAGAAAGGCTTTCTAACACATCCAAAGGTACCCCTGGAAAATGGAAGAGCCAGAATTTGAATCTGGAAATGACTGGCTTAAAAATCCATTCCTACTGCATTGTGTTCTCCAGGATGGTGTTGTGTGTGTTGGGCATGGGGAGTGATTGTAAGGCTGCATCGTGGGGCACAGAGAATGTGTTGGAATGAATGGGAGTGGAGAAGGACCGTGGGCAGGGCCAACATGGCCTCAAGAGCCAGGCAACCTTGCAAGCATTGTAAAAGCTTTGGGAAGATGTTTGGCATGCCTCTAGTTGGTAAGTGGTGCAAGAGTTGGCACCTGTCTGCTAAGCACAGTGCCCAGCACACTGTGGATGCTCAAATATGTGAGGAGGGATGGAAGAATGAGTCCAGTCAGAGAGGTCAGAGCACAGGTGGGTTCCACAAGGCAGTAGGGGATTCTCAGGATTGGGGAGGTCTGCTTGTTCTTTGGATATAAGAGTAAGTTCTATTCTCTGTTTAAAAGAGGAAGCAAAAAGGCATAGATCTGGTCAACAGTTTACTTGTCTGGGTGAGAAATTTAATAAGAAGGAAGATACTCAAGATAGAAGTCTCTCTCTCCCTAGAGAAAGCTCAATGCTGAGCCTCCAGTTTCTTCCTGGTCCATGCTAGGAGCAGCCTAGATTAGTGGAGGAAATACCAGTTTTGCTATCAGACGAAAACCTGGGATCAAATCCTGAGAGTTACTAACATGCTGTGTGACTTTGGGAAAGTGCCTCAACCCCTCTGAGCATTAGTTTCCTGATCTGGAAAAGAGGAGTGCAATACTTAGAGAAACAGGGGTACATTGTTTACATGATGAATGTGCTTTTCTGTTTGGCCTTTCTGAGTACATGGGCTTTGTCTGAGTTGGCCTTGTTAACCATCTGCTTAGGGGAGAGAGGAGACCCACTGCTCCCACCATGAGAGGTTCAGGGGCAGGATCCTGCTCTCAGGCCATCCAGTCTATCAGAGTCATCGAGGAATGCCAACCAGACAATCTTGTGCTCAGACCATACCACTGTTTCTTAACTGCTGCAGCTACCCCCTGACAGCTCAGAGCTTCTTCCCTGTGGATTCCTCCCAGAGTACCAAACAGCAGAGGGAGACAGGAGATCCCTGCCCTCAGAGTTTCTCTCACCTTGTCATCCAGCATTCCTCTCTCCACCTAGGTCTGAAGAGCAACGAGGGGGAGCTGAGTGACATGATCTCAGTCTCGCTCAACTCTCTCTCTCTTCATCCTCACAGTTTCCCAGAATCAGAATAATCAGGCTTCCCGTCCCTTTTCCACTCCAGAACACCTTGCCAAAAACTCTGGTCTTGCCAACCAAGCCTAATTCTTACTATGCTCGAGTGGAGATAAAGGAATTTACTAAAAACATTTCCAAAGTCAACAGCGTGAATTTACTGTATTATTGTCTTGCTGCAAAAGCACTTTGTGGGTATCAGGAATTTGAATTTAACTCCCTAAGAGGCAGTAAGAAGCGCCTATGAGCATGGCATGAATTCTAGAGTCAGGTTACCAGGTCCAAAGCATGGCTCTCCCACTTATAAGTGGTGTGACTTTGGGCTTATTCTCTGGATATAACAGTATGTTAAAAGAGGAGACAAAAAGGCATGGATCTGTCCAAGGGTTTACTTTTTGGGGCATGTTACAAACCTGTCTGTGCCTTGATTTTCTCTTCTGCAAAATGAAGTTAATAATAGTATCTCATAGGTATTCTTGGGATGATTAGATAAGTTCACATATGGAATAGTGCCTGGCACCTAATCAAAACACCTCAGTGTTTATTATGTGTATGTGTGTCTTCACCCTCTTTCTCATTTATCAATGTCATCATCATCATTCCTTCTGTAATAAATTCGAATCCCCAGCCTTACTCAGACATATACATGCCATGGGCTATCTGGAGCAAAGCTCATGTACTCAGAAAGACAAAAGAGAGAAACACATTAATAACTTGCAAAAGACATTGTCCTTAATGCTGTGCTCTAATTGATAAATGTGTTTCCCATGAAAATATGGGCTAACAAATCTGATATTACTAGACATGTATACTGGAATTAAACAACTTAGTAAATGGGAAGGATCTGTGTGATAATGGGTTAGAGCTGGAGATATCAGAGGAAATTCATGTTTAGTTTAATATAGATACAGATGGCTCCATACATAAATATTTATTGATATGTGTGTATGTAAAAGTTAGGATGCACACATAGATTTCCTGACTCTGTTGGCTAGAAGGACTGGAAGCCGTGAGCACACCTAGCACCCAGATCTTGGTTTCTATTACCTTCTCCAGGGCTCCTTGGAGAAATGGCTCATTCTAGGATGAGGCATGAAATATACACAATGGGTCTGGAGTATCTTGCATTGCCAGAAAGTAAGGAAATTCTCAGAGAAAAAAAAAGACATAGAAGCCAACTGAAAGAGTTTCCAATGGCCAAATGTGCCACAATTTGAGTAAAAGAACAAGGCAAAATCACATTGGTCAATAACTCGAAGTATAAAATGCATACCCATGTGTGCAGACTATCTACCCACTTTAAAGTGTACACCCTTTAATAAGTGATGAAATGAATAATTAAATGGGAATGAAGAGACAAATCTCCCATGAAGGAGACTTCCAAATAATTTATTTAGGTACTCTGTACTCCAGGTGGACTATAGCTGGCCACTTCTAAGTGTGGTTGTGTGTAATAACTTCCTTCCAAAGAGTGTGGTAAGGAAAGAGGGGGAAATAGAGTAACTGTACAGTAGGAGGGAAACTTGACAAACACTCCATCAGGCAATGATAAAGGTTAGCATCAGCAGTGATCAGTTCGTAGTATGTATCCCTGATAGGCTACCATGAAAATGTCACTTCATCCCCATGGTTCTCCCTGCCACATCCATAACCCCAGTCTGGTAATGGGAAAAACATCAGGCAGATCCCACTCGAGGGCCGTTCTACAAAGTACCTGACCAGCACTTCTCCAAACTGCCAAAAACAAGGAAAATCTGAGAAACTGTCAAGCCAAGAGAAAGCTAAGGAAACATGATTAAATTTAATGTGATAAATGGATGGGATTCTGGAATACAAAAAAGGACGTTAGGTAAAAACTAAAGAAACCTGAATTAAGTGTGGACATTAGTTCATCGTAATATATCACTGTTGGCTCATTAATTGTTAACAAACGTATCACACCAATGTAAGATGTTGGTAGGAGAGGAAACTGGGTCTGGGATATATGAGAGCTCTCTGTGCTAGCTTTGCAGTATTCCTGTAAATCTAAAAGTGTTCTACAATAAAGAGTTTATTTAATTCCACTTATATGTGAAACCTAAAGAAAACAAAACAAAACAGAAATAGGCACAGAGAAGACTGGTCGTTCGTTATCATGGGGGAAGAATTGGGGTGGGTGAGTGAAATAGGTGAAGGGGATAAAGAGGTACAAAAACCCCAATTATAATATAAATTAGTCATGGGGATGAAAGTAGAGCATAGAGAACAGAGTCAATAATACTGTCATTCTGTGTTCATAGATAGTAACTATGCTAATTGAGGTGAGCATTGAATAATGTAGATAATTGTCAAATCACAATGTGGCATTCTTGAAGCCAGTATAACATTGTATATCAACTATATTGCATTAAAAAAATAAATTAAAAAGATGTACTGTTATTATATCTGTGCTTCCTAGGGTTGAAATAGGGATTAAAGGAGATAGTATCTGAGGTTCTTTACCAAGTGGCTGGCATGTTATATAGGCTCCACGAAACAACACTTTGACCATCTTGTGCCTTTCTGTGCTATTCTTCCTCATGGTATGTCTTGAAAGACTTGCTATTGTCACCTTTCCTTCAAGATGAGCCAAACCAGTCTAGTTGTTACTTGTCTCTTCTGCACCAAGAAACCCAGAGCATCATCCCCGTGTTTGTGGCTTAACATTTTTACCTTAATTGACCCTATTTAAATTGCATTCATTTCATTTCTCTGCTTAGTGACTAAGATATACCTCATAATAATGGTACTTACACAGCGGTTGGCTTGGGGTAAGTCTGCCAGATGCTTCCAATTAGAGTAATTGTACTTTAACTTTCCTTGAAAACTGTTGTCAAATAGGAGGTCGCTTTTCTATTTTAGAGAGGAGAGCACGGTGACTTCTTCAACTTCTTGTTGGTTGACCCGGGGTCTTGAAAGAATGCGGCACCAGAGAACATTCAGTCCTCGTTAGTTGTTGCGAAGGGTCAGAATGAATTGCAAAATTTTAATGAGGTAGAGAAAGTTTTCTTGTGGCATTAGGCAGGAAGTACCTTCTACAGAGGCAGTAAGATATCTCTGTTGATATCTCTGTGTAAGATATCTCTGGAGCCGAGGTGTGTCTAGAAGAGAAACCATCCTCCTTGGGGCAACACATTGTTGGTCGGACTGGATTCTCTCAGTCATGACTGTGCTAAGGAAATGATAGCTAGGTAGCTGGAAAGACAGATCCATCAAATATGTGAATGGGTATGTGTACATATATACATAAAATACATATGCATATACACATATACATTCTATATATATACACATACATACATATCTATCTATCTAGCTCTATATTTCTTCTCTCAGTTGGCAAGGACAGGACTTGCAGATTATAACCCACATCTCACACACTCTTCACTCTTCACCTTATACTATTTTTTTGGGATGCCAATCTGGGCTTCCCATCTACACTTTTGTTTCTTCTCCTTAAGTGGATATATGTGTAGAAAATTCACAGGAAAACTTGGTTGCCAAGTCTGGTCTATCTTCCTGTTCAGTAAAATGAAAATAACATTTAAAAAACCCAGTCACAAATGTCTGTTTAATAATTCTTGATTGCTACCATGAGGCTGGATTTCAGTATTTCTGAATATGCAGTGCCTGGAAGCTAGCACAAAATGACACTCTAAAACTGCCAGAAATTTGTGTCCTATGGTTTGGAATGTGAAGGCAGGGACGTGACTTGGGGGCAGCCACGTCTCTTCTTTTGTGAGGGTCACTTTGGCGGGCCCTCTTGGTCATGCCTACTTATATTAAGTAACTACTCTCTGCCCTTGATGTAGCTCAGGTCTTGGGAGAAATCATCCAGTAATGGCATATTAAGTATCCTGTTTAATAATAAAAAAGGCTGTCCCAAGTGGGGAGGAACATTTCTACTTGGATAGGATACTTCTACAAAGACAGGAGAAGGGATCACGCTGGATGAGGCGCTCAAAAGGTGTCTGCCTTTTAACTAAATAGGCTAGAATTTGCGATCTATTTCCAGAAAGAAAAAAAAAAAGACCTGTCATTATGACATTCACTGGGCATTTTCTAGGCACTACTAAGGCAATTGCTATTTCAAATTTCTAGTGTATCTCTGTAGAAAATCCAGGGACAAGGGCTTTTGTATCTTGACACAATCCACTGGCCTTGCCTCATAGCCCCATGGGCAGCCTCCCTTCTGGTCAGCTACAATTTCTCACAGGGAATCCAGGCAACTATTGTACAAGCAACAGTAAGTAACCCAAAAGCATAATAAGTTATTAGAAAGGGGTTTCTTCCCTATCTCCTCTGCTTCTCTTTTGTTGTCTTTATTCCCACACAGTGAAGAACAATTTTCCTCACATGTAGGTTCAAACTCACTTCAATTCATGGCCTCCTAGCCTCTTAATCCCAAAGGTTCCAGATTGTTGAGAGCGAGCTAAAAAGAAAGAACTTAAGTAATGTTAGCCTTAAGACAACAGCAAAAGGAAATCCTGCCATGGCCTAAATTGAGGTAAACCTTGCGGTCAGGTTACCCAGCAACATGTGCTTTTCTGTCCTTTCCACTGGCTTATTAATATTGCCAACATCTTGTTAATTAAGAAACACCCTCTGCCCCAGGGGAAAGCCCCACCCTTAAAACCTCCCTCCCAAGGGCCCCCACCCACAAAATGGCGAACTCCCAGCTTCTCTTCCAGGTCTTCCACTCCCGCCAGCGCCAGCCAAGGCCCAATCACCCCTCTACACCTTCCCGCCGTCACCACCTAAGGTCCAATGACCTTCTGACCCACCCCTTCCTTGCTGACCTGTATAAATTGAGCCTGCAAACAAACTGTGTCAGCTTGATCAGACATCCTGTCTTGTTGTCTGTTCTTTGTGTCCCTTGCCCCTCTTTTTTTTTTTTTTTTTTCCTCCAGGTCATCAACCCCCGTTGATAGACCTGCAGGTCGGGACAAATGGCACCCAACGTGGGGCTTCCTAGGCCCAACAGACCGAAGAGGTGAGAACGTCGCCCCCAGGAGGGTGGGCCGGGCCCACCCGGGTGGGCCCACCCCCACCCCCACCCCCACCCCCACCTGGGCCACCCCCACCCCCACCAATGAAAGGAGGTGTCTGCAGCAAGACCTTCGCCTGAGTCGCCACGTTCTGAACCCACCGTGAGATAGACTCGTGTGTATTTCCCCGGCAATGCATTTAGGAAGGTAAGTTATTATGCGGCAAGCATTCTCCCAAGAAGATTTATTTATAGCCAGACTCAAAGAGTCCCCCTCAGGACACGAGGAACTAGGGTTAAGAAAAAGACCTGAAACGTTTTTTACCTTAAAAATTGCTTTTTTACCTTGCTCTCCAGTCAAAGCAGTCCTCTTAGGCCTGCGTTACTTCCTCCTGTGTAATGTAAATAGAGCCTGTGATTAAGCTGAATCCTCAGATCAACATGTAAATAGCTCTATTCTATTAACTGCTTCCCTTAGAGGCAGTCATCCTAGAGCTAAGCATTTCCTCCTCAACAGCCCCAGAGAAGCCAAACAAGCTTGTGACTCAGATCAGGGCTCTAGTACCGAAAAGCCACACAGTCCCTGCATTTATCAGACAGGCAGAGGTCTCTTGAGGAATGACTATAGCTCAGGCAGAAAAAACTAGGAAAACTGAGAGCAATTCGATCCTTAAACTATAAAAAGAAGTATCTTATCTTCTGCACACAAACCTGGCCCCAGTACAAACTCTCTGATTAGAGAGGCCTGGCCCCTAAAAAGAGTATGCAATATAATTTTATGCAGCTAAATATATTTTGCCACAAGGGAAGAAAATAGTCAAAAGTTCCATGAATTACTACAATATAGAGCTAGTTTTCTAAATTCTTTTAGTGAACATCTATTCTACTTATTAAGTTCATCATTATCTTTGAGAATTGAGAAGTCTTAAACTAAACTCCCTGAGATAGAAGAAATTTATCTTTTGCAATACAGCCTGACTTTAAATGACTGGAGCTAGAATTGTACTTGCATTTCATTTCCAGCCCCCTGGATACACACAGTCCCTATCAGTTCAGAGCCTTCATCAGCCCTGTTAGTCTGGGGCTGTCTAAACCTTAACCCAGTTATGTAAACTGCTTGCCTTTAGAGTGTATTCTTGAAAACTGAAGTACTTTTATTCAAATAAACTAAGAAGAAAGAAGACCATTGAGTATTAGAAACTCAAATCTTTATGTCAGTTTGTCTGTGTATGTGTATTTATATGAAAAGTGTTACTAACTGTAAGAGGTGGCTCCTTTGCAGATGAGAATACTCCCTTTCCCCCACCCCCTTCCTTCTGTTCCATCCGCCGAAATTGTTCTGTCTGTCGAAAATTCCTAGCGCTAGATACCTCGTGACTCCGGGAAACTGCCTTCTTAGGGAAGTCTGGGTGACGACCCACACTTCCTAAGAAATTCCGACTCGTATACGAGTTTCCGCAGACCACCAAGAATCATCGGGGATGCCCTTTGTCTCCTTGCGGTCTGCTTCCAGTCCAAGGATCTCCGTTCGTCTTCCCCTGTTTGTCTCCTTCTCTGTCCTTTAGCCATGGGAGCCTCCTCATCCCTCCCTGAAAGTTCACCTCTTGAATGCCTGCTTAAGCATCTGGCTACCCTCTCCCTGATGCCTGATATAAAACCAAAACTTCTCCGTAAATATTGCTCCCAAGATTGGCCAACATACCCCCTAGACAATAACAACAAATGGCCCGCAGGGGGAAATCTTGATCCTAACATCACTCGCGATCTTTTTAACTACTGCCAGCGCCTGAAAAAATGGAAGGAGATTCCCTATATTGAAGCTTTCTGCCTCCTCCTCCCCCCGCCCCCTCCCAAGTTCTCCTAGTCTGCAAGCTGCCACCCCGCAGAAGCCTCCCGTTCACTCCCTTCCCCTTCTTCTCCTACAACAGCCCTTCTCCCTTCCTCCCCCACCATCTCCTCCCCCACCTCACCTCCTCCGCCTCCATCCCCCGCAGATTAAACCTGAGCCTTTCAGCCCCCCCTTTAACTAGGTCCCCAGGGCCTCCTCTGTCTTTGCACTCATCACCTGTTTCTCCCCTGTTAGGGACCACCTTTGTCTTCTCACATGTTTGTAGGGAGAATGGGAAAGCACCTTCCCCCATGTCTGAATGCAGCATGGGAAAGCACAAGCTAGAGAACAACCAGTGCAGTCCTTAGAAGTTATCTGTCCACAAAAACATATCTTGTACTCGAAGATGAGCCAAGACTCCTCACTCTGAAAATAGGGAGACCTTGAAGATGTGTAGAAACACTGCCCCTGCTTCTAGCTATGCCCTTCCCCCACTTGCCGATGTGGCAGGAATGGAGAACAAAGAACATTCTGTTTATGCATTCCATAAGCAATTAACTGGAGCCCTGCTGTAGCTCAGTTAGTAGAGCATGAGACTCTTAACCTCGGAGTCATGAGTTCAAGTCCAACTAGAGCAGCAGAGGCAAGCAGCTGGGCTGCTAGCTGGCGACACATGGGTCTGATTCTATCTTTCTTTATTTTTTTTGACCCCCTTCCGCACTTCAGGACCTGCTCAACTAGGCGCGGCTAGACCGCGTCACTCCCCCACAGACTGAGCCAGAACCCTTCAGTACCCCTCAGACTCGGTCCCGAGGGCCTCCCCAAATTATCGCCCCCCTCCGGGAGGTAGCAAAATCTGAAGGCATCGTGCGCGTTCACATCCCTTTCTCCTTAGGAGATTTAGCCCAACTAGAGAAATGCCTAGGTTCCTTTTCCACTGATCCCACGACATACATCAGGGAGTTTCAATGGACCCTCCAGTCTTACAGCCTCACACATCATGACATTTTCATGCTCCTGGCCAATACTCTCCTCCCTGAAGAGCATAGACGAGTTTGGGACTTCGCCCAAACGCACGCTACCGAAACCCACAGGACTGACCCCACCTATTCCCCTGGCCCCACTGCTGTCCCCGAACAAGACCCACACTGGGATTATAACACCGCCGTGGGTCTCCGCTCTCGAGATATTTTTGCCTCCTGCTTAATAGCAGGTCTGAAAAAGGCAGCTCGTGAAGTAGTCAATTTTCAAAAGCTCCAAGACATAATTCAAAAGAGAGATGAAACCCCCTCCAAGTTCTTAGACAGACTCACTCAAGCCCTATTACTGTATACCAGCTTGGACCCAGAAACACCTGAAGGAAGACATGTCCTTATGACATACTTCTCAGCTCAAAGCTACCCCGACATTAAAGCTAAACTCAAAAAGTTAGAACAGGGCACCGCTACCCCACAGACTGAGATCCTAACAGTGGCCTTTAAAGTCTTCCATAACCGGGAGGAGGAGAAAGAACGCCATAAACAAAAGGCTGATCAGGCCAATTTCCAGATGTTGGCCCAGCTGATAAAACCACAACCTGGGCGCCCCTCTACAAACAAGGTCCCCCCAGGAGCTTGTTTCAAGTGCGGAAAAGAGGGACATTGGTCAAGGGCGTGCCCCTCCCCCAGATCTCCTACCACCCCATGCCCCAGATGCAACAAAAAGGGCCACTGGGGGTCTGATTGCCCAACCACCTGAAGGGGAGGCTGGAGGAACAACCCCCATCCTAAGCCCGCCGTAGTGGGGCTGGCAGAAGAAGATTGACAGGGCCCCGGGGCTTCTCACCCGACCATTTCCATCACCAAACAGGAGCCCAGGGTTACTTTAACAGTAGATGGTTGCCCCATCTCCTTCCTCCTAGATACAGGAGCCACCTTCTCAGTCTTGTGAGAATACCGGGGCCCTACCATGCCAGCCATTACTCCTATAGTTGGAGTAGGAGGTAAACAGATTTTCCCATTAAACCACCCCCTTATTATGCAAGACAATCCAAGACAATCCCATACATTTATCCCACTCCTTCCTGGTTATGCCCCAGTGTCCCATCCCTTTACTAGGACGGAACATCCTTTCTCTCCTCCATGTTTCCATAACTATATCCATTCCCACAGCCCCCAGTACTCCCTTTCTGATGGCCCTCATAGCCAATGACCCCCCTCTACCCAATTAAAGCTCCGGTTCTGCCCTCATACACCCTGTAAATCCCAAAGTTTGGGACATTACAAGCCCCTCCATGGCCCTATGTCCCCCTGCCTCTATCAAATTACATGACCCCTCTCAGTATATCTGTCAGGCCCAATACCCCCTAACCACTTCAGCCCTCATAGGCCTCCAACCCATCATTCAAGATCTCTTAAACAAAAATTACCTCAGACCCACTCACTCCCCATTTAATACCCCCATATTAGCTGTTAAAAAAACCAACAGATCTTTCCGCCTTGTCCAAGACCTTTGCCTCATCAACATGGCTGTTGTCCCTATCCATCCCTTAGTTCCAAATCTGTATACCCTTTAATCGCAGAGCCCTGCCTCGGCCTCCCACTTCTCAGTTCTAGATCTCAAAGACGCATTTTTCCTATCCCTCTGGACCTCTCCTCCCAAGATTTTTTTGCCTTCACCTGGATAGACCCATACACAAGACATTCTGAACAACTCACTTGGACAGTGTTGCCACATAGCTTCCGAGATAGTCCCCATATTTTTAGACAGGTCCTAGCTCAGGACCTCAAACAGTTTCATCATGATCACTCCGAGTCCACCTTATTACAATACATGGACAATCTTCTACTGTGCAGTCCTTCGTGGTAACAGTCTCAACTTGACACTGCCTCCCTACTTAACCTTCTAGCTTCCAGAAGTTACCGGGTATCCCCCGTCAAAGCTCAAATCTCTTCCCCTTCTGTCACTTACCTTGGATTCCTTCTGTCTCAACAAAGAAAGTCCATTACCTTAGACAGAAAACGACTCCTCTCTGACCTGCCCGTTCCCAAAACCAAGACAAAAATCCTTTCCTTTCTAGGCCTGGCTGGGTATTTTAGAGCGTGGATCCCTAACTTCTCCCTGTTGGCAAGACCCCTATACGACCTCAGCAAGGGCCCCCCTGAAGAACCATTATCATCCTCACCCCAACACTCCTTCATTAAGCTCCGTCAAGCCCTTGTGGAAGCTCCAGCTCTCCATCTCCCTGATTTGTCCAAACCCTTCTCATTATACATTCATGAGAGGTACAGTCAAGCTCTAGGAGTCCTAGGCCAATATTATGGCCCATCCTTTGCCCCAGTAGCTTATCTCTCCAAGCAATTAGTCCCCACAGTTCGGGGATGGGCCCCCTGCCTACGAGCATTAGCCGCTAGACAGCTCTTGCAGAAAGAAGCTCATAAACTGACATTCAGGGCACCCCTTACCATTCTGTCCCCACATCACCTAAAAGATCTCTTAACCTACAAAAGTTTACAGAATCTCCCTCCCTCCAGACTCCTGACCTTACTCCAGACTCCAGACTCCAGACTCCTCTCTCCTCCAAAATCCCATTCATCCCCTTTGCCATCCATACCCGAATCATGACTTTTTCCTCCTTTACTGCTCTCTCGCTTTTTTTCCCTCATTCCTATTGTCTTCCCCACCACCCCAGCCTCCTTTGTATGGCGATTCAAAGTTAGACAGACTTACACAAAGCATCAAACAAAAGTTACTGCCCTCATTGCCACACCAGACTGCCCTCTGAAAAGCTGCTCTGAGCCTTTATACCTCCACTTTCCTCCCTCCACCGAAGTGTTCACTAGCAGCTACCCTTATTCTCCCTACCTCTGCATCCTCTATGACCAAAAACAAGCCTATTGCAGGCAATGGCCAGACACCTAGAGGACATGTCCCTACTAGTCTTGTGCCGTTCACTACATGGGTAACTTCCAGTACCCACAGTATTACTCCTCCAACTGTTTCATGAAATATCCCAACAGCTCATTCTCCTTATCAATCCCAGATCCCTAGGACTCTCGATGGGATGCCAGAGTCACAGCCTCAGTTTACTACGGGGGTCCTCGACCCCCCATGGTACCCTTCATATCTCTCCAAAGTATGTTCCCTCTCATTCCCAGATCTCTCAAGTTGCATCAGATATGAGACATTCTGAAAAAGTCATTATCCAAACTCTTGACGGCGCCTCTTCATCTTCTTATCCCCACCCCTCTTCCCATTTCTCCTACTCTTCATTACAGCTCATTCAGGACACCACCATCTTTCTCAACCACATCCTTAACACCGCCAATTGTTTCTTGTGTGCATCACTACAGCGCCCACTGCTGGCAGCCGTGCCCCTTAATATTTCCAACTACTCCTTCCATGCAGAAAGACAACCCCTCTGCCCCCTGGCAGACATACCCCCATGGGAACCAGAATACGCAGATAATCTCACCATCCACCACTGTGTAGGCCCAACTCCACCCGCCTCCAGCGCACTTCACTGCCTCTCTATCTACACCCTTACCTCTGGCTCTAAGACTTTTACACAACCGGGACACTTCTTTTGGTGTAATGGCAGTCTTTTCAACTCACTGCCTCTCAACTCCGATACACCCTGCATTCTCGTCACCCTAATCCCACAGCTTACACTTTACAGCATGGCAGAATTTCTTGAGCTCCAACTTTCCTTGCCCTTGTGCACAAAAAGAGCTGCTTTCCTTCCCATCATGATCGGTATCTCTTTGATCACCTCAGCCATTGGGGCAGGGTTTTCGGGAGAAGCCTTTGGTCACTCTCTATGGGAAGTTAGAGATCTCAACGCCAAACTTGAGGGAGCCCTGACATCCACTCCTGATTCCCTAGCCTCTCTCCAAAGACAGGTCACTTCGCTAGCTAAGGTCACCCTCCAAAACCGGCGGGCCCTAGATCTGCTTACAGCCGAGAAGGGCGGCATCTGTGTCTTCCTTCGGGAAGAGTGCTGTTATTACATCAACGAATCCGGCATTGTAGAAACTGACATCACCAAACTCACTGACGTTGCCTCCAGTCTCCACTCTGCTTCCAATTCCAACCCATTCTCTTCAATACTAACAAACCCCCTCCTCACCTAGCTCTGGCCCATTGCAGGCCCCATAATAATCATTCTTCTCGCCTGTCTCTTCTTACCCTGTATGATAAAGTTCATCAAATCCCAAGTCGGAAAAATCTCTAATCAAGCTTTCAACCAGCTTTTACTCAGGAACTACCAGCTTCTGGCCACAGAAGATCCCTCACCCTCACATGACCTCCTCACCACACGCTGAGATGGACTCCTCTCTCCGCTGGAAACTGTTCCTAGAAGCAATGGCCGCAGACGCCTGGCTTCTGGCACCCGTATCCTCCTGGCACCACCATTACAATCAACAAGTGCTCGACCTATAGTTACAGGGAACCTTCATTGATTTCCAACCTGAAGAAGTCCACATCTACTCATCCTTACTGTGGGGAGTCCTATCGATCCTTTCCTCCCAATCCTCAAGCCCTCACTCCCTTCTCCGCCCCTGTTCAGCAGGAAGCAGTCAGAGAGAAAGCAACATCCACAAGTCCATAGAGGAGAAAGGGGGGAATGAAGGGGCCCCACCAGTAAGATGGCAAACTTCCGGCTTCTCTTCGGGGTCTTCAGTTCCCACCGGTGCCACCTGAAGCCCAATCACCTCTCGCCCCCCTCCCAATCCCAGCACCTAGCCAACAGCCAACAGCCCCATAGAAGTGACACCTCAATCAATTCATTGCCCTTCCTATATAACCCAGCACCTTTCCCTAATAAAGCGGAATTGTCCGGTGAATTGCTGCTGTGTGTCACTCCTTTCCTTTCAGTAACCAAAGTTCTTAAAGTTTGCTAAGTTATATAGACATATTTTGTGCTTAATAAGAAATTGTGCTATAAGGCACATTTCCAAAAATGATAAAATATGTTCATAAACGTATCAATCTGAAGAATGCTGGTGTAACAGTTTATAGTGGCCTATTTTTCAGTGTTCACTGAAAGTTAAAGTATCAAATAGTTTTAAGTTCTAATGAAAACTACTTGATATAATAAGGAAAATATTTTAGTATGTTAAAGATGTGTGTTTTAATAAGAGAAAGTATGAAGAATGGAAATTCGTTTTGTTAAGAGTAAAAGATAGTTAATTGTTCTAAAGTACAGCTATTTATTTAAAGAAAGACAGAGACAAAGAGAGAAAGCAGTGTGGTGGAGCAGCGTGGTGCCCTTTGTTGTGGGGGATCCGCTTAGCCTGTTGCTTTGAGGGTGGGTCAGGATGTTTAGAGATAAGGCAGGATAAACCCAGTCAAGCCCCAGGCAAGCCCAGGCACAATTCTAACGGCTTGTGCGCTTGGGACCATAGGGCAAATGAAGAATAAATTACTATATTCTTACAGATATAATCATGCTATGTGAAATTAAAGCAAGTGAGTCTTAATATCGAGAACACAGCAAAATTGGACTTTTGTTTTCAGTTGGAAAGACAAAGTATTCTTTAACTGTTAGTCTGCCCTTAATATTGAAAGATTGCAAAGGGTTCTCTAATTGTTTTATTAAAACAGTTTCTTATGCTTAAAGTCTTAATGAATTGTCTGAGTATTTAAGAAAATAAGATCTTAATATTAAAAAGATTAAGCTAAGTGTTGTTAACAATTATGCAACGTTCTGCATTTGCTTTTAAACTTTCTTATTATCATTCTAGTTAAATAATGTGTTATTTAATAACTGTAATTCTATTTAGGCAAGTGCCTTAAAAACTTTTGACAGCTTCCCCAAACCAAAATTTAAAAAGGTATTTTTACCTCTCAATTAACTCTGATATTTTCCAGAGGGCCCCTGGAACATATCAGTAGAATTTCTTCTCTTCATCAAGAAAATATTTGACTAATTTGGCTTATTTACCTGATACATATTTACCTGGAAAGCACTGTCAAAAAGAATAATGCTAAACTTTATTACTGAATGTTTTATGTTACATAAATATCACTCTTCCCCCTAAAGTACTTACTCTTGATGCCCAATTAAATTTACCTGTTAGTACTATTATAATTACTGTGTATGTATTAATTGTACTCATGTAGCCTCTTACTGTAATTTTACAATCAATGTAAAATGGTTTTCTAGATATAGACTTCCAAATGTTTGGGTATTTTTGTGTAATGACAAAAGATATCAAGCCCTTTCTCCACACTATCGAGGTGTTTGTAGTGTGGGACGCACTCTTCCTGCTCTAATAGGCCACCTGGATATAAGTGCAAGAGGCTTCTCTGAGCTCTGCCATCTGATTGTCATGAAAACTTGAAACTTTGAGATCCTGCCGCTGTTGCAGTTGCAGCTGCATTCCTCCTGCAGGTTCCTGGACTTGTCATTAGAATGCAGAAAGAGATATCTAAGCTGGCCTGTGCATATAGGAAAACAACAAATTTGACTGCTTCTGTATTATCTGAACTCAATCAAGAACTGAGAGAAGTGCAAGCTGCAGTGCTTCAGAATCACACTGCTGTGGACAGTCTGCTGTTAAAAGAGCATGTAAGATGTGAGCAATTTCCAAGAATGTGTTGTTTCAATTTGTCTGATTTTTCTCAAACTACCCAAAATCAATTAGATGATATCCATCATATTGCCAATAAGTTTTTACAAATGCCTAAGCTATCTAACTAGTTTTCTTAATTTCATTAGATATAACTAGTAATTGTAAGTCTGCCTTTGTTATGTATCTATATTCCTATTGTTAATGTGTATATGCAATTTAACTAGTAGCTTGTTAAAACCTATATATATATTCAAGTTATGTCTGTCTTTCGACATGTTCAAAGAACCCCTGAATAGTGTCTGGCATGCTGTCACACCTCTCTTAACCCTAAGCATTTTATGTCTTCTATTGCTGTTACTAAGGCCTTGTGTCCTTTGCAGCATGTGGAAACTCATCCAACTAAGATCATTTGAAATTGCAGACGGCCCCCCCCCCACTTGTAAATCATAAGATATAAATCATAAGATCTAAAGTCAAGGATGGTAGCCAGTGACAAGTAAAATATGGTTGAATTGTAAATACCAACCTAAGACAGGGAGTGGTCGACAGAGGACTATAGCCCCATGATGGGTAAGGATTTATTTCAACCATACAACCTAAGACAGGCACATACCTTGACCCAGTCTGAGTTGGACTGGTTGTTTTATTAAAGAGAAAAAGGAGACGGGATAGTCAAAGATGGGTAAGCACCCTGGATGGAGCCTCTGGCAACCTAAGACAGGGCTTCCACATTGGAGTGGGAGTACCAATGATGGGTAAGATCAGAGTCGCTGCCTTGGGGCACCTAAGATAGGCACTATCTTCTTATTGTAAAATAAAAAAGGGGGAGATGTTGGGAGCGAGCTAAAAAGAAAGAACTTAAGTAATGTCAGACTTAAGACAACAGCAAAAGGAAATTCTGCCATGGCCTAAATGGAGGTAAACCTTGCGGTCAGGTTACCTAGCAACATGTGCTTTTCTGTACTTTCCACTGGTGTATTAATATTGCCAACATCTTGTTAATTAAGAAACACCCTCTGCCCCAGGGGAAAGCCCCACCCTTAAAACCTCCCTCCCAAGGGCCCCCACCCACAAATGGCGAACTCCCCGCTTCTCTTCCGGGTCTTCTGCTCCCGCCGGCGCCAACCAAGGTCCAATCACCCCTCTACACCTTCCCGCCAGCGCCACCTAAGGTCCAATTACCTTCTGACCCACCCCTTCCTTGCTGACCTGTATAAATTGAGCCTGCAAACAAACTGTGTCAGCTTGATCAGACATCCTGTCTTACTGTCCTTTCTTTGTGTCCCTTGCCCCTCTTTTTTTTTTTTCATTCTCTCCTCCAGGTCGTCGACCCCCGTTGATAGTCCTGCAGGTCGGGACACAGAAAAATTCAGGGAAGAACTCTGATTGGCCTAGCCTAGATCACAGGCTTGCTTCTGGCCCAATCACTGTGAGAAGAAGGAGGTGTTGTGATTGGTCTGATTTGGATCACATGCTCACATCTGTGTCCGGAGGGGTGAATTATTGGTCTGAGTTACAACTGCCACTTCTTATATCTGAGTAAGAGTCTCTCTGGCCACCAGAGCTACTCCACCGTGAACTTGGTGGGTTGCAAGCACTGAGGAATTACCATCTCCCAAAGCAGCTCTCAACTAATGACTGATGGGAGTTGGTGTATAAATACTATGGTGCTCCTGTCCCACTGGTGACAGATTCTGAGACATGCATTCAACACCATTTACCAGAATTCCAGAGTAGGATTAAGGAGCTCTTTGCTTAGCATTGCCCTCTTTATCAGCTCCTTTCTCTTCCCTGTGTCCCTCCCTCCCTCCTTTCTAACAGTATTTTCTGAGATCCCCTCCCAAATATGCTTGTACTTGAGTCCTTATGTCAGTGACATCTTCTGGGAAAACCCAAACTAAGACAGTTACCATGAAGCTCAGCTCATCCATGACTCAAATGGGATGCAGCAGTGTGCCAAAGGAAGTGGTAGTTCTGAATATACCAAAAAAATCAGGTATTTGTATCATATTTTTATCATGTATCATGAAAAAAAAAACCCCCACAGAGCTACAAACAATGAGAACACACAATAAACCTCTTCCCACTGGACCAACATTTAGGCACAAAAATGCACTTGTCCAGAGGAAGCAGGCAGACCTCCCCAGTAGATTGCTCTTGAGAGGAAAACTTCAGAGCACCTTGGGTCCAGGCTGCAATGAAAGCTATATTTTATGCAACACTTTTTCCACTATAATCTTGGGTCTCTCCCACCCCAGCTGAATCTCAGCCAAAAAGCTATCATGGCAGAAAGATATGCTCACCTCTTCAGATGAGTCTAGGGGCTGTGCTACTTGGCTTCTGTCTAGTGACATTCCCATTAGAGAGTTGGGTTTGGGTGAAGGCCTATGCATGTGTGGTGATAAAATTATTTTCCTTATCTCTGTGTCTCAGCTGTGGTATTCACTATTCACCTATTTTCCATTTGGGTTGATTGGTTTCTAAAGCCAAATGTATTCCATGAATGTCATGGGTTGAATTGTCTAGAAGCAGCATTTTAAAGAGGGGATCAGGTGCATGAGACTCAGAGGGAGTGGTCTTCAGGTAAAACACACACACACACACACACACACACACACACACACACACACACACACATCTCTAAGGTTGTGAGGGAAACAAAGAAAGATAAAGGGGCCCCACGAGGATGGGGTCTCAGTCTCAGATAAAGTCTAGACTAGGAGTTGTCAAACTAGGGCCCTTGGACCAAATCCAGCAGCCACTGGTTTTGGTGAATAAAGTTTTATTAGCATGGCCACACCCATTCATTTACATAATGTCTATGTCTGCTTTCTTGCTACCAGGGCATAGTTGAGTAGTTGTAACAGAGACTGTATGACCTGCCAAACCTAAACTATTTATAATCTTGCTCTTTACAGAAAAGTTTACTGACTCATGCTCTGAACTTATCCCAGTCCATGGGAGCTCTAGAGCATCCATTGTTCCATAAAGTTACCCCCACCTTGAGGCAAGGGGCTGGTCTCTGTACCTCGATGCCAGCCAGGCATTGGTTGCCAACCACCCCAGGGGTTGAGGGTGAGGTACATGAAGAGTTTTCAGTCCAGGGTGGTGACTTGTCAGCCCAGAACAATTTTCTGGATTCTAGGACAGCTGTGAGTCATCAGCAGCTGGTAAATAGATGCCTGTGCTGGTGCATGTGCTGGGCACCACCGGCATCTACTGCCATGTTTATCAGAACCCACACGTGTGCTTCATGAACCTGGAAAGAACCTGTATGTACTGCCTGAAACAGCCACATGAACTCTCCTGGACTCCCTGTCTCCTCTTTCACTCTTGCCACTATCCCATTGCTCTCAGGATGAAGATGGAAACCTTACAAGGTCCCCTGGGTCCTGCCAACCTCTCCAGCCCCATCTCAATCTACTCCCCGCCCCCCCCCCCCGCCACTGTTCTCCAGCCACCCTTGGCAGTCTTTCAGTTTGTGAGAATGCAGTATTCTCTCCAACTCCAAGGCTGCTGTCCGTGCTCTACCCTCTGCTTGGGACATCCCCCCACCCTCCACCTCCCACCATACTTCTCTGCCATCTAGTTCTCCAGATCTCAACTTGAAGGATAGTTCCTCAGAGAAACCTTGCCGAACTTCTCTCCCCATGAATCCCATTCCCTCTGAGTAGCCAATATTCAGTTCATGTCTTTACTTATTTCTTCTTGTCTTTGCAAACCCTAGCACAGAAAATTATGCATAGGTTTTCCTTTCTTCACAAAAATACTATGTTATTCACATTCCTTGGATGTTTGCTTATTTCCCCTTAACATACAAACCATAAACTATCCAATTTGACATATATAGAATTAACTGATTTTTAACTCATTTTTTTCTTACAGTAGCATGATAGTCCATCATACGTACTATGCATATGATATAGTTATGCAATAATTTATTTAATAATTCCCTTATTGATAGAGGTTCAGGTTGTTTCTCTGTGTGTGTATGTTTCACTTTACAAACAATGGTGCAAAAAAATGATTCTGAGGAAATATCCTTATATTCTGATGCTTATATTTCTGAAGTCTCAATCCCTAAAAGTGATACTATTTGGCCAACATGCACATCCACCTTAAATTTCATTACACACTGCCAGATTCCTTTCTGCAAATATACCAAATCAGCATTCACCATCCATTTATAAGACTGCCCCGTCTCCAACATCTTGGTCAGTACTGGTGTCCTTCAATGCTTTTAATGCTTTCCAAGCTCTTGACAAAGAAAGGGCTTCTCATTGCTGTTCTGATTTGCATTTCTTTGATTATTACTGACATTGATCATCTTTTTGTACATATACTGTTTTGATAACAAAACGAGCTTCCATAGTGACAGGAACTTAAGTTAATTTAGAGGGGAGGTGGAAAGTTCTAGGCACATCCTTTGCTCTTTGCCTATCCATCCTCAGCCGTTCTCCGATAATAAGTGTGGAGTGGGTTGTTCCTGGTATCTGCACAACCTCTGCCATAGTTTCTGTCCCATCCCCAAGGGTGGGAAGTTTGGTCTCCAGGGATGTGGTGATGGTGGGGGTGGGTAAAAGGTCCTGCCCTATCTGTGACCATCTCCCACTGTCTTTGCTTGCAGACACTACCCAGATGAACAACGCAGTGCCCACCTCCCCTTTGCTGCAGCAGACCAGCCATCCGCATTCCTACCCCAGCCTGGGCCAAATCTCCAACCCTTATGATCAGCAGCCACCTGGCAAAGAGCTCAATAACTATGCCTCCTTGAAGGTGGTCGGTAAGCACTGCTTCGCTTCTCTCTCCTCTCCCTCCCTCTTCTTTCCAGACCTCTGTCCTCCAACATTTTTCTTCTTCCATCTATCTTTCTCTTTCTTCTTAGATCTATCTATCATCTCTATATCTCAACATTTCTCTCTTTGTTTCTATCTGGAGCCCAAGTGACTACAGACCAGAGCCCCTCAGCCACTTTCTCTCTGACTCAGATCAAGTCCTCCCTCGCCATGTGGGGCAGGGTGGGTGGGAGAGGGGCACATGTGGGGGCTACTTCCTACAGAGCAGAGCCTGCCTGGATGCTATCTGGTCCCACTGACCCCCTGGCCCCCTGTCATCCTCCACCTGCCCTAGGGAACCCTCAGGGAACCTAGACGCAGAATCCAGGGCACTCTGTCTCCAGGTGCCTTGCCCATAGGTGGCTAACACTCCTCATCCATGCCTGTATCCATCTTGCGAGGCACAGCATTCCCATCTTTGTAGCCTCTGCTCTTTGGGATGCAGTGGACAGCCTGGACCCACTGCTGAGTGTTTAAATGCATTGGCTCTTTAATACACTCTGTCTCATTTTCTCATGACCATCCAAAAGGGAAAGCACAACTGTTATCCCAATGGTCAGATTAGAAAACTGAGACTCAAGGGGGCTAAAACTTACCTTGGCCCAAATCAAGCAGCCCCTGGCCCACAGAGCTGAGACTTGAACCAGGAGCCTATGCTCTCACCACTGTTCCACAGCCCTGGTCCTCCTTCAGTGCACACCCACCCACCCCCTCCCACTCCTGCATGAGGGCGTGGAACAACGCCCTGGCTCCCAAACAGATCACTCATGGAAGACTTCTGCAGGATGGAAGCAAACTCTGGGCAGGCCCAAGACCCACAACCCATGTGCTTTCTTTGATTCCCAACTGCTCATTTCATTTTCTTCCCCCGCTGCCAAGCCCCGTGTTAGAGATGGACTGAGAGACACTTGCTGATCGATTCCAGGAAATCTATTTCCAGTATAGCATAATCCTGGAAGTCATAGCACAGACACTGTGGCATGGCACTGATGCTCACAGTAACCATGGTCTGCCAGCATCAGATTCCTCAGAGGAGCGCACTGGAGCCCAGCAGAGAGCCTGCCACACACTAGGAACTAAGTAAGCATTTGAACCAGGAGTCTACCTTTAGGAACTTATGTTCTCTGATCTCCCAGAACTTCCAGATGCGATCATCCAAAGAGGGGTTGAACCTAATTTATAACAAGGGCCTAGGTTGTGCAGATTGACACATGCTTTTCTAAATCCCAAGCCTCGTACAGGCTTACATACCAGTCCCCACATTTCATGTTGAATTTCTGCACACAACTCAGTCCTCATCTATGACCCCAGGTTCCCTCTATTCCATAATGTGTGTTTGCATAGCATATGCATCCTAAGCACGTTCAAATAGACTCAAATATTACTAGGGAGGGATGAGGGCTGTTCCCTAGGAGAGAGAGACTGAGGGCATCTGTGCTGATGGAGCTGCAGAAACCTTCTATTTGGTGGCCTGCCTCCTGCTCTGAACCTCACATTTAGGTGATAAATAGCATCTGCTGTTATATTTTATTCTGCTTTTGGCATTAAAAACATTATCCCAGAGATCTTTTTCCTTTTGAACTGGTCACGTTACCCTAAACAAGTCACTTCTTCAATTTAGGCCGTGTCTTGCCACCTCCCCCAATTTCAGACCCAATAGCTCTTTGGGTAAATAATGAATGGATACTCCCACAGAGCTCCCTGATTCTCTCCAGGATTCATGCAGGGCCTCTGTGCGAGGCACATGTCTGCAGTGCATCTGGAATTAAATTTGCAGTATAAAATACAACACTTCTTGCATAACCCTTTCTTCCAGAAAAGAAGAACTCTTGAAATGTTTGCTGAATGAATGAATAAGCTTGTCTTCAGCATGAATCAAATAGCTTAGGTAAAAAGGAGCCCTCCTAATCTAGTAAGCTCTGAAGGATCTCACTCCCCAGTCCTCTTCATTTCTGTCCTGCTTCTCTGACTATTGTGGGAGCTCACAGGGTTTATTTGGGTTACTGATGATCTTGTAAATCTATAGGAGTAGAGGTCCAGAGAGGAGCAGAGTGACTGCCTGACCAACATCTACCGAGGTGTCCAACATCTACCCTCACAAACGAAATGCAAATCCCATAATAAACATTCTTTCAAGGGTTCTTTATTAAGGGATAATGTGACCACAGTGTGAATGATGAGATGCATTTCATTAATGAAATCATTATCACCCAGGAGAGCAGCTGCTTTAAAAATGGTTGCTGTTGAAATCTCGGCCACTTCTGATAACCAGACTCATTTTCTAAAAAGTTTGACCCAGTTAATATGAGGAGGTTTGGACAGCCTTTAGGGTTAACCACCAAGTTCAAAAATGCTTCTGGGAAATAAATTTCTCTTGGCAGCTTTAATATCCAGAACACCAGGTGGGTTTGTGCCAGTCGCTGTAACTCTCCAACCTCAGCTTCTTCACGTGAAAAAAGAGGAATGAAAAGTGAGGGGACTTTAAAATTAGAAAATTAACCAATTGAAATTGGCCCTTTAATATACACTGTCTAGTTGTATTAGAATATATTCTAGTTATTAGAATACTGGTGGGCCATTAATGTGCCGCATTCAGTCCCTACCAACTCAGAAGAGAAAAGGGTGGTAACTGTTGGATCTTTCTATTTAGTTTAGTTTAGTTCGCTTGTTGAAATCACATTCATGTTTAAAGCAAGCTCTTTTCTTTCTATAATTCTGAGATTCGGGCATGTGCACCTGGTTATATATAGTATGTGACTACAGAATGGTTTGTATTCCCAAGGGGTTCACTGTCCAATTATTGTTAAAGACCAGCACGCACTATGGACGTGTCAGAGGCTAATCTCATGCAACTCCACACAAGGAGTGAAGGGGCTGAATTATGGTTTGTTCGATCCATTCATTTATTTATTCCCTAGACATTCAATCTGGTATACCTTGATTGTGGACCCCACTGAGGCATGAACCAAGTCTGTCCCATTCATTGATGTATCCCCAGCACCTAGCACCATGGGGAAGTTAATAAGTGATCCCAGTACATATTCGTAAAGTCAGTGAACACTAGCACGTGGTAGACACCACACCAACACCACATCAAGTCAGGAGCTTGAGATGATCAGCAGAATGGCAGAAGGTAGCATGGTCCCTGCAATTGTTCAGGACTGAGTTTAAGACCTAGGTCAGACATGTATCAAGTACTTGCAGAAATTATGAAATCATTATTTAAGCTCCTCAGGTCTCAGTTTCCCCATCTGCAAAATGGCAATTAAAAAAATACACAGATAGAAATAATTGTTGAAAACTTCCCCAAACTAGGGGAGGAAATGGCCTCTCAGACCACAGAGGTACACAGAACTCCCATAACAAGGGATCCAAGGAGGGCAACACCAAGACACATAATAATTAAAATGGCAAAGATCAAAGACAAGGTCAGAGTATTAAAGGCAGCCAGAGAGAAAAAAAAGGTCACCTACAAAGGAAAACTCATCAGGCTATCATCAGACTTCTCAACAGAAACCTTACAGGCCAGAAGAAAAAAATACACAAATAAAGGTTTGTTTGGGAAGACTCAATAGTGTACGGAGAGTGCTGAGCCTGGCATGGAGGCAACTCTGTGAATACTGCCACGTATGAAAGTCTCCAGACCAGAGTTGTGTGTTGGCATCTTTTTCCTCACACCTCCAAAATGCACTGGTATCTGGGTTAACATGCAATTGCTTCGATGTGCTTAGAGGGAGAGAGTGTTGGATCCATATTCTTCATTCCACTTTGATGGGAGAGACATACACACATTGAGAATATGCTAAAATAAACCAGCAAACAAACAGCAAATGACTTTTCCAAGCTGTCCTGAGGACGAGCGAAGGGCCCAGACCTCTTCACTCTCCCCATCTATAGCCTGGACAGTGAAAATCCATGCCCAGACATAGGGCTACTCTAATCCATCCAAGAAAGATCCAGCTTCACTCAATCGACTCTCTTCACTAAGTCAGAAGTGTAGATGTAAACCTTTTAGATTATTGTCCATGGAGATTGAAGTCAGGAAGTGTGTGTTGTGACAGACTGAGGTCAAATATAACCTGAAAATTCAGTGAAGCACACAAGTCCCCTGGTCTCAGCCATCTGCATGAAGCATGGTTACAGATGTGAGAACGCACTTTACGGTTCCTCCAAGGTCAGTGTTTGCAAGACAGGAGGGTCACCTGATGACTAAGAGAGGGGTGGTTTTTGCCTCCAGAGCTGGAAAAAGATGACATTTTTTTGTGTGTAATTTCTGATGGGCTTTGCAGACAGGAAATTGTCTACATGTTGGCATTTAACTCCTATTAGCTCCGTGTCCAGCTTTCCCACCAGGTGTACTAAGAGGTGAACTGACCATGTGCCCTTGCGATGCTTCAGTGCAACCTAAGCTGTTCGGGTGAGAGTGAGAGAAAGAGGCTGAATGTACCAGTCTCTGTTACTCAAGGCTAAACTAATCCTAACTACTTTGGCTGGCTTTTATGGTGGCCTAAGAATCCAAATGGATGCTCAAAACTGTTTTGAGGCCTTGTTTCTGCAAGTAAAGGCCAGGTGAAGGCAAAAATATAGAAAAGTAGATGCATGACTTTGAAGCCTTTCCTCCCCTTCCAGGGGCACTCTGATGCCTCTCTCCCATACTCAGAAGTCCAGCCTACATGCCTGATGCACACAATCCATACTCAAAGGATCTGATCAAATTAGGTTTGCCCTAAGGTATAAATGACCATAAGGCATCTTTCTATTCTTCCTCGACTTCACATTTTATTTAAGACAAAGCCTTGTGATAGAATGTTTCGAAGAATCAAAAGGCCTGTGAGGGAAATATATCTGGGTAGGAAAGGCTACACATATGGCTGCTGCACTAACGTTGGCTCTAATTTAATATAGAGCGCTCCTTTTGTGTAAGGAAGTTAATGAACTTCTCAAAATGTTCACTTCCAACTCCCAGGGAGTATCAAGGGCTGAAAGAAAGGGAGGGGTGAATAACTGTCTGAAAAGGCAACTAAATAGCATCTTCAACTCCTGAGACCACATATTGTATGTTACTTTAGCAGTCATTTTTATTTCTTCAGTTGCACAAAATTCTATGCATGATGTATTTCAGAATTATTTGATCATGACCTGTCTATGGTTGATAAGGAACCTAAACCACCATGCTCCCAACTCCTGGTCCACTGTTTAAGTACTTTTCTTTCTTTCTGAATGTAAACTGAATGTATATAATTGGCAGATTTCATTTGAACAACACAGATTTTGTGTATCTGAATTTAAAGTTCAGGAGTGACCAAATATCACTGTCTTTTAGATTAAAGAGAGAGTGTGTGTGTGTGTGTGTGTGCGTGTGTGTGTGTGTGTGTGTGTGTGTGTGTAATATGAAGGCCTCTCCCCATAGAACATGACCTCTAACCTCAGCTGAGCATACTCTCTGGTTCAAGTAAAATATTCTTCCCAAGAGCTCCAAGTGATCTACAGATTACCTAATTACAGCCTCATTGCTTACTTCCTCTATCCCTTAATTCCTCTATTGACTCTTAGAGGTTAAATGACTCTGGCAGGGTCATTCAAACTCTGGTGGCCTTTCCTAAAGCCTGGTTCCTTCAGGCTTTCTGACTGATACTGCCTAGAGTTTTGAGGATCTGACACCTCCTCAGAAGGTCATTTGTTAGTGCATGTCAGCTCACTTGCTTCAACTATACAAAGTCTGCTAAATGTTGAAGTGTATTTGGTAGGCTGAATCCAGGAGAAATTTCACTATATGCAGTCCCTCACTGAGACAAAATCTTCATGACATTCTACCAATTTTTCTCATTTTCAACGATCAAGTTTGTCTTTGCCACTGTTGCTCTACTAGTGTCAGACCATAAATCAAAAGGATCTTGTCTATGCTGCCATGATAACCAGCATATTTCATTTTTAAAGTATTAGAGATTGATTTATCTTTCTAGGTAAAACAATGCACGAGTAAAGGGATTCACAAGGGAAATGCCACTAAGCCCTCATGAGAAAACAGCTCAGTGGAAGATGACACAGAATTCTTCAGAAGTGTCAAAGGCATAGTGCTCATGTAAGTTTTAAATTCTAAATCCAGGATTTCTAGAAATGGTTGATACTTTAGGTTATCAGAAATTAACAAGTCACAGGCTAAAAAAATCAACTTTATCATAAAAAACTCAACTTCATTAGGTATTTTTTATATGAATATGACCTTATAACATGAGACTTTTGTATGTAAAGCTAAAAGTTTCTGAAGGAAGAACTGACATATAGAAACTATCAATTCAATTTATTAAGTGAGGGTGTAGTAGCAAACATGCTATATAAAAATATAACTTTATCCACATCACAAAAATCTTGGAAAGAGAACTTTAGATAAATATTCATGTCATAGAAGCTTAAAGCTACAGGTTCAGTGGAGCATTAAAAACAATTTAATTCACAAAATTGCACTTTACACGCATGGGTTTTAGGTAATAAATGGAATTTGTAAATCAAGAAACATTTTAATAATAATTTTCAGTTTTAATTTTCAGGTTTAATTTGTCTATAAATACTCAAATAATCTTGTACAATGAAAATGCAAATACCTGGAGTTAGAACAAACTAATACTATTCATTTCTCCTGTTATTCTTTCTTATAAAATAAAAACTCATCAAATTCCTCCAAAAGAAATTTGTACTTAACATGATCATTAGGTATTTAAAAGAAATTACATATGAGTCACTCCAACTTGGAAGCCCATTGGTTTTCTTTTTCTTTTGATATTGAAGTGTCATTGATATACAGTCTTATATTGGTTTCAAATGTACAACACAGTGGTTCAGCAGTTACCCATTTTATTAAATCTTCACCCTCTCTCATGTGGTTACTATCAATGTACAAAGATGTTACAGAATCATTGACTATATTCTCCACGCTGTACTACAGTACCCATGACCAACTTATACTATGACTGAGAATTATCGTGCCTCTTTATCCTCATCACTCCCATGCCCCACACCTGCCCCAACCCCTTCCCTGTGGTAACCACTAGTCACTTCTCAGTGTCAGTTTTTCTACTTAACAGCTTTAAGTTGTTTGATTTCTTATTGTAATATGCAGAACCAGAATAAAATTTAAATTCAGAAAAGCAAACTGTTGCCAAAAAGGAAATACAGATAACCCCCCAAAATTTTAATCTGTTAAGTCATTAACCAAATAATTTAACTGAAATGGGGAAAAAAAGACATTAAGACACCAAAGAAAGCCACTCTAAATTGCTCAAATTCTAGAATGGCTAACTTTAGAATGATAACAATTGAAAAAATATTCTGGAATTGAATATAGGTACAGGTTACATATAATCCAACCAGTTAAAAACATGTCTTTTTGGGACAACTTACTCTAATTTCTTAAAATCTGCTAACTGCATATACATATTTGTTTGACTACAGTCTCCCCAACTTGGGAGGAAGTGTCAAAAGAATGTAACAGTGTGCATGTATCTGCTCGGTTCCACTTCAACTAGAAGAGCATCCACTAATATACCCTATCTTGAAATGAGTTCTAATAAGGGCAGCATTTCTGAAAACCAGAATTCTAAACTGAGTATTCTTGCAAAAGAAGGAGGATGTGCTTACCGTATACAGATCGTTAAGAACCTTCACTAAATCCTCATGAAGTTGGAATGCAATCTCTTTGCTCTGTAATTAAGATAAAGAAAGAATATTTTTAAAATGTAATGGAAAAATGTTTCTAAATCATGTACATCTTAAAAAGTCCACTGACCAAAACTACAAGAATGCATGTAAAACAACAAAGGCTATCAGAGTCCTGACATAATAAACACCTTTGAACAAATGGCCCTTTCTAAATACTAGCTACCTGCACCAACAGTCACCATAGAGGCAAACAAATGGACAGTCTGATGACTCTCCTACTATCCAAGAAGAGAGAGAATACAAGTAAGCAGGGTGAAGCATGTGCATGCTCAGAAGCTGAGTTGCAGAATGAAGTCATTCAAAGATGAATTCCAGCATCCTGTCTCCCCTCTTAGTATCATCACAAAGGAACTTGAAGTATGATTTCCAAAATGCTAATTTAGAAACCAAAAGGGGAATTAACTCTCCCTTTCTGAAATAACTAGCTGACTGGTTACAATTTTAACTTTCAAAGCAGTGAGATGTTAAGGCCCACCTATTTTTTGCCTCTGAATTTATTTATTTATTTTTCATTAAGACAAAAAAGAGAGTTTATTCTTCCAGTCATTGGTAAATAACAGCATTTAAAATATGCTTCCCCAGGCTCATTCTGAGAGTTTGATAGAGGAATACTTGAATAATTTTTTTCAGCAAAATGTGTAAATTATTTTAATGGAAATTACATATCCACATTATATTTTTTCTGTTTTGAGTTAATTATGTTGTCAGCTATAGGGAATGGAAAAAATGTGCAGTGTGACTTAATCTACAGATTCAGATACTAACAATATCCATTGGTTCAATTGTGTGTCTTCTGCTAGACTGTCAGGGTATATTGGGGGTACGGGCCATGCCTTTGTCAGCTGTGGCCCTGGTCCTGCACTGTGCTTGGGCTCAAGGCCAGGACTAGGGTGGGGTAAGAGAGGCACTAGGGTATGGAATTTAAGGAGATACTCATGCTCACCCTGACCCAGGTCCTGCTTGGGCACATAGAAAGCTTTCAATAAACACCCATTAATGAATACAAAAATGAGCTGAAACACTGTGTGTGTGTAATAGCTGAAGTAGTTACTACATTTGCTGAGAGCTGGCCACTGGTGAGGGGGCAGAAAGGAAGGGCCCACAAACAACTCTTAAGAAAATATTAGGATGCAGATGAAACACAGTCTCTCTGTAAACACAAGGTCAGGGGGTCAGGCCGCCCTCCAAAAAGGCCAAATGCAATGAAGTGAAAACCTGTGGAAGATAAAACAGTGTTGGACAATGACATCAGAGCAGTATCTAAACTTTGAGAAATTCAAATTTGTTACCAGTCTTTGTTGCTGGTGTTTCCTGGAGTGATAGAGTACTGCTACTTATCAAGCCCTCACAGCTTTCAAAATCCCTAAACTGGAGTTAGAGATTTTATGTTTTGCTGGGTCCCTCATATGTGAAGAAGGGGGTTATGAATCAACTCAACAGTGAAAGTCAAGTCACTAGTGAGCAAACGAAGGCAACCGAAACTCGCTTTTGTTTCCCTGTCTTGTTATTCTGACCATATCCATTACACTGCAATCTCCTGTGCCTTCAGCTTGGTGTTTTTTTAATATTAGGTATCACCAAAGGATCTGGGCCACCAATTCAGAACTCCAATGGGATCAGGGCACCAACTAACTGCCCAGCTGCCCACATTTCAGGTAGCAAGTCCAGAAAGAAAATATTTCTTGGCCAAGACTTAAGAGCAATAACAACAAAAAAGAAACCCCAAAGGTCCAATTAGCCCCAAGCCAAGAATATTTAGAATCAGACTAAATAGGTAGGTTTGGAGTGATAAGGCTCTTGTCCAAGCTATCCTTTGTCAAATATCTTAGAACAAGTGAGAGGATTCTTCATATTTTTCACAGTTTACAAGATTTCAGGTAATGAAGGAGAAAACAATCTGGCATCACAGCTCAAACTGCTCTGCCAAGCAAACTTGCTTTTCTTTCCCCTTTCCCCAGAGGCCCTGAAATATAAAAAAATCTGTCTGGGAGGCAGTATAGTATAATGCTCGACAGCCAGGACTCTGGAGTCCAAGGGCCTGGGTCTCAAGTCTCAATGACCTTGGGTTTCCTCGTGGCTCCGTTTTAGATCTGCAGAATGAATGGAGTCATGGGGCCTATTGTACAGTTGAAGACAGCATTCATCAGAGTCACACACAGCACGTCAAGCAGTCCCTAACACATAGTAGACATCCCATAAATGCTGTTAAGTACTTAATTCTTTCCCAGATATTGTTTGTAATGGCAACTCTCTTGAGTGAAAAGGCCATGTGCTATTTTTCTTTCTTTTGGTCTCTAAGGATGCTTGTTCCATTTATTTCCATGTTGGAAGTGCTTGGTAGATACTGGTTGATTTAATTTTGATGTCCCTCCCCTTTGCCCTGGCCTTTAGATCCCTCCAAGTGACCCCTGATTTGGGAGGGCCCTAAAGCCCTTGGCTTTTTCTTATATCCGTACTCCCTTACCATATATGCACACTAAATTTATCTTTCTATGTTCCATTTTTGTGGAGATCCTATTCCTTGTGGTACTAGATGAATTAATCACATCATCACATATCAAGCCAATGTGATATATGCAACTCATGAAAGAGACCCCTTACACAACCAGGTTCCCATGGGAATTTTATATTTTGGGAAAAATTGGTGGGGAGTTCCTTTCAAATATATATACCCCTGGCTATCCTCATGACACATGAAAGTATTTGCACACTTTAAATCAGTCTAAACTCTCCATGGTCTCATAAAAATAACCTTGAAATTAACTGCTGTCCTCTCACCATTACTCTTTTAGTCTGCAAGCATTGTTAAAGAACTGGACTGCTCTGAAGCAGTTGTTCATGTGACCAACGTGTGAACCAGGAATATGCACACTCTTGTATTCACAGATACTTGGGCTGTACACAACATCAAGGGCTAGTCTGAGTGATGGAAGCACAGAGCCAGTGTTCATGGCATGGGAGTACAGGGAAAGGATGACCCCAGGTTACCCCACCCCAACTTTAAACACGTCTCCCACTTATTAGAGTAATAGTGAAAAACAACCTTCTCTTCTAAATACTACCCTGGACCCCAAAAGAAGCAATCTTAAACCAAACCATGCCCGCTGTGGCACTCAGTTAATATGCTGGCACACTTAGGAACCGAAACCCTCTAAGTGGACAATATCAGGATTATCAAAAGCCCATCAAATTCAATAGGTTAAATATGCCTCTGGATTCTGTTTCATTAAAAATTTGAAAACAGTGAAAGCAGATCCTTGATGCTTGAACAAGAACTGCTGAGTAAAAAACTGATACCAGTATTAAGGAAAGCAACAAAGGGTCCCTTTGTAGAGGAAAAAATAACTTCATGAAATGATATATGTTTGAAATAAAGTATTTTCTATGTTATTTGAGATTGGCTGTTTAAAATTACTCCTGCATAGAGAGTCCCGTCAACTGCTTCAGGTATGAAGTTAGAAAAAGGAACAATTTTTCAGCCCATTAATGTAAGTCTATATAATATATAAGTTCAAGTAATGGTAAAAATTCTCATATACTGCAATAGGATTCTGGAATTCTGACCCGGGGTAAAGGAAATGGTTAGAACTTCAATTCAGTAGATATTTATTAAATGTGTCCAATATGTAAGCCTAGAATTTAACACCAAGCCTATTTCTGTTTATTATTGTCACTTTGATGTTCTGATACTTCAAGATAGGTTCCAAATTAACAGTCCAAATTTTAGCTTTTTCCATTATAAAAAAAATTAAATAAATGGGAGACTATTGCAAAAATAGAAAACAGAAGGACAAAACTACTATAATTATTTGATGTATTTATTTTAAGTTTATCTAAAACATGGTTCTGAGGTATAATAATTCTATAATAATAGGGTGCCTTTTTCTACTCTGCTTTTTTCTTCAGTTATCATAAAATTTTCTACATTCTTAAATAATTTTCAGAACTATCATTACTGAATTCATAACTACCCAGTTCTAGTATGGTTTCCAATGCTTCCACACTTTTCCACCAATCACTCAATCATTTATTTACTTATTCATTCAATTTCACCAATAGGGTTTAAGCATTGAATTATTATCACAAATGCTGGTCTAAAGGCATATATTGCATTTTATGTTGTTTCCATAAGATTGATATCCAGAAATGAAATAACTAGGGTAAAAGGACTGACATTTTTAAGGCTATTCATACATATCAGAAGACTATTTTCTAAAAGCGTTCTAATGAATTTATATTGCTTCCAGGACAATAGTGTTTCTCACGTCATAATCCCGGATTCATGCGAGACTTGCTTCTTCTCTTTGAAAGGAAGTCACCATCCTATCTATTCTGGCTGATCCATTTTTCTCTATGTCATCAGAATTAAAAACATAAAAATAAAGATCTAATTTTGTCCTGCGTCTGTGCAAACCCCTCAAAGAGTTCAAATTTCTGAAATCACCCATAACTTCCCCTGCCTAACTCATCTACTTCACTCCCACAAGCCTCAGACTACATCCTTCCTCCTGGTCATCAGTTGCTAACTCATAGGTCCCACTTCCATATCCCTGTGCTTTCCTCGTGCCATCCCCTCCGCCTGGACTCGCCTTCCTTCTTGTGCCTAGTACAACCCTCTGTGCTACTCTGTGAAATCTTGCTTGCAACTTCATCTTGTCCTCCTAAGAGAGAAATTAGATCTTCCTTCTCTCCGATTTTATAATAAAATCACTTATTGCCATTCCTAGACCATATAATTTTGTGGTTAAGAGTTCAAACTATAAAGTCAAACTGCCTATTTTCAAACTATCTTGTTACTGTGCACCTGCTAAACAATTTTACAGGACCTCAGTGTTTTCAGTGGTAAAATGGAGATGGGAAGACTACCTCACAGAGTTTTATGGGAATGGTCTTGAGTAATAAACACTTAACACAAAACCTGGCACACTGTGAATGCTAAACTGATGTTATACATTATCAGTTACTCTCTTCACATTTCTTTTTCTTCTCGTATACAGAGGGTTTCCTTGAGAGGAAGGACTACTTCCAAATCATCTTTGTATTCCAGGGTCTGCTTTAGTGCCTGGCACAATGCAGGTGCTAGGTAAAGGTGTGTTGAATGAACAGGCCCACAGCTGGGTAAAGGCATGACTTCCACCTTCCAGAGTTCTCAGCCTCGCGGAGAGCCCCATGTGCCCCAAGAGCTCTCTGTGCCGAGCGCGGTAATGAGCACTGCCCTGGTGGGCTCTGGCTGGGACTGCTATCCCTGGGGGCCCGCACATGAACTCCCCAGAACCTACCAGAAAGGAGAAAGAGAAAGGCCGAACAAAAAACAAAATTAATATACCCATACGCAAGTACACCGAGCAATCAAGTGATCCAGGTGGTAGGATTAAATGACCAGTTCTGAGGGCTTCTGGCCTCTCACAGAGGTATTTTTAAAGTAAGTCTTGTGATGACCAGTCAAGGAATCCTGACCTCATGCCGCTTCAGAGTTGGAGCAAGAGAAAAGTAAGAAAACTAGATTAAATATTTAATGAGAAGGTCTCAAATGATTTTAGCAACTCATGCTCAGTGAGTTTTGGACGTAAATCCTGGTTAAAAGGGTCAGGCCATACTTCCACAATGTGTGTGTGTTTTTAAGTTTCCAGAGCTCATGTGACTTGATAATAATAGATTCCCTTAATTCATATCCACTCAGAAGACAAGACGCGACATTCCTAACAGAGAAACTTGGGTTGGGCTTAATCGCGTAGACCACTTTCTGGACACTGTTTATAGTGTTTCTGCACATTTCCCTTCTATTTTGTACTAAATAAAATGCACAACTAAATATCAATGCCTGGAATTGGTCTCATGATCTCCTACATTCCTGGGGAGAAAAATAATCAATATTCTGTTAGATAAAATTCCATGTAGTAAATATTGGAAAATTAGAAAGATTCTTGGATACAGGGGAAATACAACTTCATTTTGAAATAAGACAAAATTAAAGGAACTACCTAGGGCATCACCTAGAATATTTACTAATATAACTGCCAGGCAAATGTGGCATTCAGCATCCTGGTGAGAAAGCTCTGCTCTTCCTGGGTTCAGCTTATGAGCAGTTTGAAGGTTCAAAGTCACATACACCAAAGTCACTCATAACCTCCCAGGTATACATGGAACTTGAAGAGACAGATTAAGTAACTCAAGATTGAAATTTAAAATCCTACAGGGAATAAAAGAGATGAAACAACTCTTTTTCATTTTCAGCTTGCATTTCCCTTAACTCTTCAAGAAGCACAATTTTTCATACTAGGATTATTTCTCTACTAAAAATGATAATAAACTGGAAATGTCTTTTCAGTGTCCCTAAATGAATAATCACTTAGGCATAAACTTTCAGTAGCTGATGGAAACAAACCTACCTAATTAAAATCAGAATGTTAGAAAACTCTGGTCAGACTGTAATACAATGAACAAATATCAGGAATACAGTTTCAGACCATTTTCAGTATGCAGCAAACATTTAGTAACTCAGCTTTATTAATAATGCTTAATATTACCACATTATTTTCTTTAGCACATGAACCTGAGTCTACTAATTTACCAGAAAACCCAACTTTCTCTCCTGAGATAAAATTGTATGTGATTATGCAGACATTCTAAGCTGGACTGACCCTCAGTGCGATTTTGGCCACATTGAGGGTCAGTCTGGCACAGTTGGCTGGAGTTATGAGTAGAGTCTGTGCTGAAGCAAATTGGCCCACACTGTAGGAAACCTGTGACCTTAGTCTTAATAGCATTGCAGTAAGAAAAATCCAGGGACTATTAACAAAAATAAATCAATGAAGTAGTAGATTTGCTCATTTACAAGTCATCTGCTGAATTAGTAAGCAAAAGGCAGAGATTTTTTGAGATACTGATAAAAGCTCATTTGTTCACATACTTACTCATGCACTCATTCGTTCTGCCCGTTTTTATGAGTACCTTCTACATGCCTGAGATAGAAAAGTGGCCTTAGTCTAATGAGACGAGTGAGAAAAGTGAAGAAAACAACTTTAGCCCAGTCTGATTTATGCTTATTCAAACAATTTAACCAAGTAAAATCTCTCTATATAACTCTTGAACCAAACCAAAATTTAGTAATCAATCTTCTAGAATTTAACCTAAATCAGAAACTTCCTTTAAAGATATATATTTAGCCTAATACTAATAGCATCATCTCAGAAATACAGCTGCTTAATTATCTACAGAATTAACCATATTCAAGTAAAGGTAGCTAAAGGAGTACATAAAGAAACAAATTCCTGTGGGTTAAGTATGCTTTTCACTAAAAACTAGGTTCCTTGAATACAACCAGAGAAATTTAGAAAACACTTGTGGCTAGTGGGCAAATGCACATGAGATGACAGCCTATGTGTAGGGGGGGGGACCCTAAATCCTCACGAAAGGTCAATGATCAGACTATTTAAATATCTTTAACTTCTCTTTTCCTCACCTGTAAAATGTAGATTACAATGTATATTACCCTGAGGTTCTTGTGAGGGTTAAACGAGATATCCACTGTTCTCTGCTGAACACAATGCCTGGCACATACTAAACATTCCATAAATTTAAGTTCTGTCATTCAAGACATACTTTCTGGGATACTTAAGCATTTGAGGTACTATACCAAGGAGAATGAAGTCCATTCCACAGAACAATGCAAAGCTACAATAAAGCAGAACTCTAATTCCGAGCTAGCCCTTGCTGACTCCAGACTGCAGTAACTGTTAGAAAGTCTTCCTTAGGAGAAAGTGGAACTTTTCTCCACATAAGTCCTACCATTTGGTATTAACTCCTGTAGACTTATAGAGCTAGTTAACATAAGCCAGCTTGTGGTCTTCAAATATTTGGAGACAGCTATTGTGGAGACAGCTAAGGTTTACTTTCTTTATACTAAATAGTCCCAGTGTCTTCATCGATTTCCTATATGACAGAGTTTAAAGAAATAAGAGCAAACTCTCCTTGCCTCCCAGACAGCTGCTCACTGTCTTGCAGCTAGTGGCATTAAAGACACTTCCTTTATATGTCAAGGGGTGGAGGCTAAGATCTTGGAGGGATTAGGAGTCAACACACACTTCCCAGTGATACGAGGTCACTCACAATTGCCATTTTGTGCAGGCAGTCCAAACCCATGTCTGCATAGTTACTCTAAGTCCAAGAATCTTGGAATCACTGTTAGATTCTTTTTCTTTTTCTAGTAGACTAAAGAGCCATAAGCTAAAGATATAGAAGCCTTAAGAAAATCTGATTAGGACAGAACTTTTATAAAACAACAATGACCCCAAAAACATATCAGATTAATTATCAATCAATATGGATAAGAACTTCTTGAAGACATTGTCATTATATGCATTGAACATATATTCAATGGCCATAATTCATGATAGTGCAAAAAATTACCACCTGTGTTACTCATGCAACAGCTTCCGCACGAGGTTCCCCAAGACCAGTTTCCTCCATTCCAATTTACTCTTCAAAACGCTTTTAAAAAAACAAAGCTAATTACATCATATCCTTGGATAAAAAAAATCTCCCAGCTTCCTTAGTTGCTTAGATGACAGTATACCAATTACTCACACAGAGAATAAAAATTCTTGCATGCCTTGACTACCCCCAACCAAACCTGCCTTTGTAGGTCTCAGATAGTTGTTATCTCGCTATATAAACTTCACCACAGTACAAGTTACACTCCTAACCCCAGCCAGCTGTCTAACTAATGTGAGCTTTAGGGCCAGGCAAAAAAGAAATGGTCTAATATATCTTTAAAACTCACAACTGTTAAGAGCTGGGAACATGGTGCCACCAAGCACCCCACCTACCATCATCTTCCCCTAACATTATTTCCTAGATCAGAACCCCAGGCCCTTAACTTTTGCTATTTTCTTTGTATAGAAGAATGCACTTCCCCTAATTCCTCTGTAAAACTTCACCAAGTTTAAGACATTGAACCAATGCGACTTTCTCTGTGAAGCCTTTCTCCATATTCCTTAGGCAGTGTGTCTTACTCAATCCTCTAATCCTCTGTGTCCTTGTGGTCTTAGGGAATATCTCTGTAACAGCAGTTACCAATTTGTAATTTAACTTCTATCTTCACAGTTCACTTTCTTCTTACATTATAGGCTCCTTTAGGGTACTAACTGAGGATCTGTGTCTTACTTTCATGACCTTAGAATGCAGCACTGTGTCTGTTACACAATGATAATCAATAAAGGTGTGTTGAATGAATAAGGAAATGGAATGTCTACCCAGTTTTAGAAAAGAAAGCTGATTTCAGTAGTTTCCAAAGTGGAAGTTACAATGGATTTGTTGTGACTGTTCAGTGGAAGTATAATATCCTGACAAATAATAAAAGATGATTTTAGTAGACCCTTCCAATATCCATTTTTAGAGCTAAAGAGATGACATTTTTATGGTCATGTTTATTCAAGCCAGTGAACTAGCCAATTATTATTCTGTGCTCACTTGAAACTATCAAAGATTAAAAAGCAAAAATGGCACATGTATTTATTTACTATCAATTCTTGACCATTACTGGTTTTTCTTCATCTAAATAGTTCATATATCCAGGGTCAGATTTTATTATTTTTATGTTTCCAGGTTGATCTGACAAAGTATTCAGCTGGTAAAATTTTTGCTTGTTTCTATTTATTTGCTTCTCTAATAATAAAAAAACTTTATCTCCTTCAGTTGAGATTCAAAAGTTACTGAAATCAATCTGACAGTCATATTCAGTCTGCAACTACATATTCTTGAGTTGTTATATTCAAGATATCACAAGTGTTTCTTAATTCAAATATTTGCTATATGCACAGTATCTTCCAATATGGCATTTTTGGCAGCTGCTGGAAATCTTTTACCATGTGAAATTAAACATGCTCTTCAAATGTCAAGAAACCTTGGCAAGCAACCAGAATAATGTTCTCAGTTTCCTTAGAATGTGTTGATCTCAACTGCAGATACCTTGACATATGGTAAGAATGTTTTATCTTCATCAGTTCTTTTCTTAAGGCTGCCACTTCCTTCCTGGTTGAGGACAATGGGTAAGGATTTAGTGTCTATGGCTTTTTCGAAAGTGAACATTATTAAGTGCTAATCTAACTGAACCTAAATAAATCTGGACCGAACAATATTTTTTTACTCCTTTTTGTGACAGCACTGGGACTCCCATAAAATATGAGGGACTGGGTGCCTCTTGATTTATTCCATGTTTATTCATTTAATCAAGAGTCGTAAACCCTGTGATTGAAAAACAAACCAAACTGGAGTATTTCTTTTTAAAAACTTGTTTGGGAAGATGGAGGACTTAATTTGGATCAATAGTTCTCAACTTGGGCCAATTTTTCCCCCAGGGGACACAATTTTAGTTGTCACAACTGCTATGATGCTGCTGGAAGTTAGTGAGTAAAGAAATCCACAGCCATCTAATTGTTGTTTTCCCATAAATAATGTATCATTTTCTCTGGTTACTTTCAATATTTTTTGTCCTTATTTTTCAATGTTATTGGTGTCTTGGTTTGGATTTCTTTAGATTCATCTAGTTTAGGTTTTGTTGAGCTTCTTGAATGTGCAGGTTTATTGCCAAATTTGGAGAGTTTTATTACAATTATTTTTTCAAAAAAATTTTTTACACACACTCTTTTTCCTCTCCTTCACACTCTGCTGATATTCACATCAGACCCTTTGGTATTGTCCCAAAGACCCCTGCGGCACTGACCTTTCCCCGCCACCCCCCCTCCCAATCTTTTTCCTCTCTCTGTTGCTCAGATCATTTCTATTAATCTATCTTTAAACTTAATAGAAATAAATCTGACTCTTCCCTCTGGTTAGCCATTCTGCTACTGAACCCATCTACTGAATTTTTAATTTTGCTTACTGTATTTTTCACTTCTAAAATTTCCATTTGGTTACTTATATCTTCTATTTCTTTGCTGAAATTTTTTCCAGCTATTACTTTCATGAGCATTTGACCTTATTTCTTGGAACATTGTTATCATGGTTGGCTTGAAAGTCTTTGCTAAATAATTCTATTTGTGTCATGCAGAATTGTTGTCTGTTGATACCCTGTTCTAACGTGAGTTGAGGTTTTCCAGGTTCTTTGTATGCTGAGTAATTTTGGATTGTATTCTGGATATTTTGAATATTATGTTATGAGATTCTGGGTCTTGTTTAAACCAAATGTAGAATGTTGATATTTTTATTTTGTCAAGAAATCAACTTGGTTGATTCAGGCTGCAAATGCTGACCAGCCTTCCATGGGTTGTGGTTTCAATGTCAGTTTTGTTTGTAACACCTTTGTAGCACACTACTTGGATCTGTCGTGCATATGTAACATCTAGTGGCTTGTCTGGAACCCAGGCAGTGATCTAATCCCCTTAGCTCAGTTCTCAAAATTTTTGGCACTTATACTGCTTAAGATTAGACATGTGCAGCTCGGGGTGAGCTCAGGAGTTTGTAAAGAACTTTACAGGATTGTTTTTTCAATCTTCATACTCTCTGTAATCTCCCTCGTACTTTCTGCTTATTTTGGACCCCCCTCGTTTCTAGTCCTCTGAAAAGAAAGCTGAAAATTTCATTACTCTTCCTTGCCACAGACTTCCCATGACTGATATCCCCTCTGATGTCTCTCTCTTGGGAAGCAGACTGAACCTAACAGTGCTGCTTAAATTCAACCCTGTTATCTTGCTGAAATGCCTTGAAATTTGTTTTGTGATAAATACTCATTATTTATTCATTTACTCTTTACTGAGCATCTGCTATGTGCCAGTTACTCTTTCAGTGAACAATAGAAGGTTCCTTTCCTCTGAGAGGAGACAGGAAGTGAACAGAAGTTAAGTAAATATATGATATTTCAGAACGGGATAAGTACTATAGATAAAAACAAAACTAGGGAAAGGACATGGGGGTACAGACTTTCATGCAGAGTGAGGCAGAAGCCCAGAGAGTGAAGAAAGCAGTAACTGGATCCACCTGAAGTTAGAAGGCTGTTCCAGGTTTTCCCGTTTATATATTTGACTTATCATTTCAAAGACAAGTTGGGGGGTAAGGCAACTGGAACCCACATGCAAGCTGCCATCTTACTCAGAAGTTCCCTGATTTCATGTCTTTTCATTTTAATCACCCTAATACTGTATATTCTAAGCATAGTTCTCAAGTGCATGTGGAGAATAAGGTAATTCTCCATTAATAAACAGTATCTGGGGCTGAATTAGTGACTGGATATAGTTCCCCCCCTCTTTACAGTAAAAGCTGGTATACTTTGGGCCAAGATTTTTTAAGGTTTTACTTTACAATAAATAGTTGTTTTCCTGTGTGTCTTATTCACTATGTTCCCTGAACAAAAATCAGAAATTACACATGAGTAGACAGAAGAAAATAAAAGTAACTTAGATACCTATTTAGAATTATTTTGTTCTATACACTTCCAGAATTTTTTAAACATAAATAAGTTTCAAGTGCTTTTTAACAACCATTCTCAATGTAATTATGAGTTCAACTACTAACATGTGAATGTCAGTACTCCCATCATGCTGTGTGACAAAATGTCCAACATAGCTAACATCAAATTTTTAAAATTTATACCACTTTCCAATGAGAGACACAATATTACCTGCTTCATGTCCCCATTGAAAGTCTTTAATAAAGTTTCTGTGCTCATGTTGAATACTCTCATCAAGTAACTACATTTATAGCCAGATCCATCACACATGTTTTACTGTCACTAAGCAATAAAGGCAATAATAAATACAATAGGCCAAGCACCAACTGCTATTTATTAAGCACTTACTATGTGCCTGCTGTACTGATAAGCAATTTATATACACATTTAAAATACTTTCTAAAATATTTCAGAAAATCACATCATTGTGGAAATGATAGTTTGGTTTTATTTTTAGACTAATGAGCTACCTATAGGGTTAAGAGAACCAGCTAGTAATGTTAGCTTAAACTATTCTCATTTATTTATCTAGGGTCCATCAATAATTAAGCTGTACCTTGAGGCCACCAGCATACCACTGAATTCTTCTGCTACACTGCACTGAAATTGCTTTGAAAAAGTTCCTCTTGTTATTGTTGCATTAGTATACTAAATCACACTGGTAGCTCGCTGCTAATAAAATAGTTTATTTTTCAGGGGATAGATTACTCAGTGGTAAATCATAGCCATGACCATCTAAACTCCAAAAGAGCAAAAGGTAAAAATTTTATCCAAAGCATGAAATTCTAATGCTACCCTTTGATCTAATAATTCTACTTCAAGGAAGTACAGCATAAGAAAAATAAATGTCACAGATGTGTAAAAGATTTAATGCTCTAAAAGGAAAATAACATGGCCACGCAGATAGTGAAACACTATGCAGGCAGAAGTATCCTGTTGTAAAAGATTATTTCTAGATATGGAAATGCTAACAGTATTTCATATGAAAACAGCAGGCTCCTAAGCTATATACATTGGGATCTCAATGTTGTAAAATATATAATGTATGTATGTTTATATACTACACATATACATGCATATACATATACATATGAAAACTGAAAAGATATGGCCCAAAATATTAAGAGTAGGTAGTATTAATACAGGCAATTATTTCCATTTTTATATTTTTTAGTGTTTTCTAAATTCAGACAAAGAATGTATATTTTTATACTAAAAAGAAATACTCATTCAGATTGGTAGCTTTCAGATTTTTTAAAACATATGGACCTTTTCCTAAAAGACAAGGTTAGAGCCTTAGAGATCTGTAGTGAACTGGTATCTTTAATTAACTTATATTAAACCATCTGTTTGAATATTAACTTATTTTAGATGGGCTAATGAAAAAAACATTTTTACCCCTGTGAAATGTCTTTGTTTTCTTTAACACTGGGGTATTGAAACAGAATATGATTGGCTTTGATCAAAAATTTTTAAAAAGCACACAAATTCCCAAATCTTACTGGTAATCTCTCCTTCCTTTCAGATTAGGCCACACAATCAACAATACCAAAATGGGTTAACTGAATTCCTGTCAGTCTGAATCTCAGGACCTATGGTATTTATGGCAAAATCAGGTAATTCTCAATGGCTTGGGGCCTGTCTCTGCTGCTTGAATCCCTGCCCATAACTTGGATGACTGACAGATTTTGCTGTGTCATCCAGAACTCTCGTTCTTCAGGATTTTCATAAAAAAATTAATAAGGCCAGGAACCACAGTGTCCCATTTTCAGAAGTCTCTGACCTATGCACTGAGTCACAGCTCCACTTCCTACTGAATAACTCCAACAAAGTGATAGTAACTATGAACTCTCTGAGACTTACGGGCAAAGACAAAATGCATACCAGCCAGCATGGTTCTGCATCTTATATTTCTGAGTCTTCGGTTTCCTCATCCCTAAATGCGGATTCTAGTACCTGTTTATTGGGCAGCTGTAAGGAAGAGTGAGCTAATGCATGAAAAATATACAGCAGAGTGCTTGGTGCACAGTTAGTATTCAGTTAAGCGGTAGCATACAGATGTCAGCATTACTGGTGAAGGAACAAAATTAATTATACTTGTGCAGCACATATTTAGGCAAACCAAGGAAGGATAGAAACATTAATAATTTGAAACAATCCATGGCAAAATGACAGATGTCAAGATAATTTTAACAACCCAGAGATGATTTAACATATCCAAATGTTACCATTTTATGGTACTTCCTTTAAACTACATACTTTTATTAACATTCTTAAAATTGGAAAATAAAATCATGTGATAAGGTGCTTAAATACAATGATTACCACAAGCTGGCTGTGGTCTTTCCTGCATTTGTGACTACTGGCATTAATTACATTTTTAAGCATAGCGTATGAGCTGCACGTTTCTTGGCTGTAGCACCACACTGGATGTGGATCACTCTCTTTCAGCATGAATAATAGAAAGAAGGCAGCAAAAAGATCTCACCACTCTGGGAAGGAAGGCTGGGGAACAGGGCAAGAGGCACCTCACCACCCCTCGTTCTTTGGGAAAGAAGTGAGGTTTGATGATGAAGCAAACCCATGTGTGCTATGATTCTCCAATTTCTGGCTGTCTCCTAAAACAGCAAAGCAGAACTTGAGAGTTAAGAGCACAGCCCTACTCTGTTCATGTTTACACTGTCTGTATCTAACCACGGGCCTGGAATTCAATACCTCTTATGGTTGAATGAATGAAGAAATCAACGAAGCCTCAAAGCTAAGACTCTTCATAAGAAATAGATGGAGGGGACCTGAGAGTCACAGAGGGGTTGGCCAACACATGTATTCACCAGCTTAGTCCTTGATTTCCCATGAATTGTTGGGGTGTGAGGACCTGAATTTTAACTCAGCTCCAAGCACGGATCCTGTGAGGGCATTTTGAGTCCACTTACAAATATGGTTCGGAATTTCACAGTGTGATGATATATAAATAACATGTGATGATCTGGGTGTGTTTATCACAGCTGTGCCACACATTTTCCTTAGAATGAGGACACATTTGGAATAATGTCTACTGTAATCTCATATTACATAATTATTACAGGCACATGGAATAAGCACTTATATAGATAATAATAAAGATAACGGTCTAGTTAGGACTTACTAAGTCCAGAGACTGGCCTAAGTGGCTTTCCATGTATAATTCATGATCTTCCAGACAATTATCCGAGATAGGTTACTGTATCTATTTTATAAATGCAGAAACTGAGGTTTAAGAGGTTTACAAATATTCCCAAGTTCAGTGGCAAAGCCAAGATTCATACCCAAAATATCTGATTTCAGAGCTTAAAAGATGAATCACTATATTATTCTGACCAATAGGCTTCATTTACAGCTCTAAAGGCCTAAATCTGAAATAAGCAATATTTGAGTAATTGGGTTCTGTTGTTTTGTTTTTAAAAATCTCTTTTTCTACCTGCTGAAAACTTTGTCAAGCACAGACAACTATTTCTATTAACTGGTTCTGATGGGATTAAAATTTAAGCCTGAAGCTGTTCCCTATACCTATGCATGGAATTAGGTATTCCTATAAGTATCTTGCTAAAAAATGCTCCTATAATGAGCTGCTCCAAAGTCTCTATTTGACAGAACAGTCTCTCTATCACTAACTGAGGTGAATACGATAGAGCTGTTTAAGAGACTGAAACTGTGAAGCACCCAGCATCTATCTAGTTCTCCAGATAGATGTGGGGACAGTTTTGAAAAATAAAGACATCTCAAAATCGTCTCCCAAGAAGGACAAGCATGATGCTCACTGAAGATTCCACAGCAGTTCTAGAGATCACTCCAGACTGGATCTGATGATTTCTTTCTGTTCTGATAGAAAATACGCTTCTGGAACCATAATAACAAAAGAACTGGAGAAGAAAAAGGCAGGGTGTTGGGGAAAAAAAGCAGAAAAGTCTAGTCTTGCTCTTTAATCTAAAGGGACCTGGACTTGATAAATATGTGTCTGACCTCCTGTTCTTTCAGATAACAAATGTGTCCTCGTGGGTTGGCCTGGCTCCTCAATAAGCTCCTGTCTCTCCCTTTTGCCTTCTGCCTCTCTTGTCCTTTCTTTTCCCAGCAATAATATACCTGGCGAGGTGGGCTATGTAGTCTGCTGGGTTTGCTTGAGGGAGGTGGGACTGGGCACCTGTGGTTGTCCTGATTGATAAGTCTCCAGCCGGGCAGCAGTGGTTTGGTGTGAGAATACCACTCATGCTACTAAATGCCAGAGTAACCAGGAATTCACTGTAAAAAGGCAGTTTCCAGGAATTATAATTCTTGAGTCACAGAAAATCTGGATAAGAAGTCTTTCTAGGTAGCAAGCAAGCAGACACTGTATTTACTATAGATTCCCCAGACCCTGTCTGTCTTCAAGAGCCAAGAACTTATTCTCCCGACTACTGGGAATGTTGGCTGTTGAAACTCACAGCTGACCCTTCTCTGGGCATTACCCTCTGGAATTAGCCTCCACCAAAGGCAGCAGCCTCACCCCAAGATTTCTCAGCCCCTCCCTAAAGGCAGCTCCAATCCAAAGACAAATCAAAGGGGAGGCCTCCTGGCCTAGGCAGAAGACAACTTCAAAGGGTCATACCCCGCTTCCGGGGCCCCAGAGGCTCAGCTTCCTTGGCACAGCCCAGCCTTCCCCACTCCCTCAGAGAGTGGAGAGCACGCCTTCGAATCTGGAATCATCTCCCAAGATCAAAAAGCAAGTAAGCAGAAGAGCTGGGATTCAAATCCAAATCTATTTGACTCTCAGCCCTATGTTTGCGGCAACTTTATCAAACCGTTGACTTGGATTTACAAAATACAAATCCTTACATCTTAGCAAAACATACAAAGTCCCTTTTTATTCTGACTGTCCTTTCCAGGTCAGAGCACTCACTCCCACACAGCGCAGGTCCAGTCACAACAAACTCTTTGCTTTCCCTTCCCCCTCAAAGAGTTCACTGTGCTTGTCTGCTAGCTGGCCGCCCCCTTCTCCTACAGGTCTCACTTCAAGTGGCCCCTCCCTGGGAAGAATTTCCTGACCCCTCAGGTAAGATTGGGATCTACAGCCTTCAAGCTCCCATAGTGGGCTGTATGGCTCTTTAACGTTAATTACTGTAATGAATTCCTGCAGGCAGGGAAATGTCTTTTAACACTGCTTTCCCAGCCAGGCATTTTAAAGATGTTTTGTTGGAAGGATAAATGAATGAACTCAACTGAGGTGCTGATCTGAGGTCCTGGCTGAATAGCTGCTTGAATCCCCATAACTGGGAAGCATCATATAGTGCCATCCAAATTTGGATAAACTATGACATCCTTGAACATGAGGATTAGTTTTTCTTCATCTATGTTGCCTTCCCAAGACCTAACACCATTTCCTGCTCATGGAAGATGCTCAAAAAAAAAACAAAACAAAACAAAAAAAAACCCCTAAACCCAATGACGAGGTCTTGGTGGAAAGGCTGACATGTGAGAAAATCATTTCATTTTCATGGCTCAGACTCAACTATTTTTAAAGATAGAAAGGATACTTCTCTATTTTTTCTCTTCTTAATATGCTCTTATTCCAAATTTTGAGAATTTCTCCTTTGTTTCCAATGTTTCTTTTCCCATTTAATGGAGCAAAAGACAACCTAGAGTTTGCTAAGTTCCATTTCTAGGCCAGAAATCAAATCTAATGTGGACACATCAAATACAACCAAGGAGCTTTCCAGCTGGCCTAATTAATACTACATCTTTGTTTTAAGGGGTCCCTTTAAACATAAATGTCATTAATCTACAAGGTGGTTTCCCCCCCTCCCCACTTTCTGAAACTAATTACTTACTGAATAGAGGTACAGACACAGGCACCAAATGCCACAATTACAAAGCTGGGAGGGGGTGGAGAACCCTTGTCCTACAAACATAAAAACCGAAAGCCAGTCTTATTGGGCAAGTAGCTGCATTCTCTACACAGGAAATGGTCCAACTTTGTTATTGTTCTGCAGCAAAATGTCCAAACAACAAAAAAATTGCTGAGAGTTGGCTGAGAGTACTAACAATGATAAGAAGCCTTAAAAGCCCACTTTCTATTTTTTTAATAGATTTGGGAGGGAGGAAGCTCTCTGGCATGTCAGGGGCTGCATTTTCTGTGCCCCACGGAATAGTTTTCATCTCACTCTCTCGTAGCCTCCACTGCCCATCTGGTGCGAGTACAAAAATACTGTGGTGACATTCTCCCAAGAGAGCAGCACATGTAGCCATCTTGTTCATGAGTCCAAAACACAGAATGTAAGGCTACTCCCCTCTGGTCTGGTTCTTCGTAACTGCAGGCAGTCCGTTCTTAAGGACAGAAGTGCAATTTGTGGCACTTCTCATTTCAGAATTCTGCTCACACGTTGTTCAGGTCACAGAGTCAGTGCTTCACAACTCTGTAAGTATGCCTGCTCAGCTTTAACTTTTTATTCTGTGTCTTTAAAATATATGTTCACTTATTTATTTATTACCTAATATCTACTGAGTACAATTACGACCCTTCTCAGGCCTGGACATAGGCAGAGTGGTCCCAGGAAAGCACTGCAGCAGGACTGGCGGTCGGTACCTTTTTGAACATCCTGGTGGAATCCTCACTGATCTGCATGAACCGCATGATGACGTTGTTCAGATAGATGTCACTCAGGGTCACATGGTCTCTGTTTTCCCTCCTCACTTGGTTCAAGAGCAAATACAGGCAGTTCACCAGAGACAACAAGTTCTGGTCTTTCCTAAGAAGTGAGGAAAGGCAGAATTACCATCAATTTCAACACTGCCCCTACACAGCTCAGAGACGTCGCCGAGGCAATTGAGGAGTCAGATGGGTATCCCTGCTGTTCTCTCTGTTCTGGGCATTGCTCGTAGTGGGACACTCAGCTGCCAGCACGACAGCCTTCCAGGCTGTGATGGCACCGAGCCAGCAGTTCCCTAGGCTTGGAAGGAAAAACCTGGACTGAACGTTCCAGGTCAAACCCATACTCCTGACAAAGGCCAGGAGACTCTAACATACTCAGGAGGCCTTCAGCTTTAAACACCCCATTGAAGAAAGTACTGCATGTTTATATAAAAATTTGCTGACTACTGCCTCACAGAGCCTGCGGTTTGCCACTGCACACAAAGTCTGCTTTGAATGCCCAGTCTGCTGTTGGAAAACACCTGGCGAGGTGTACTTTCCATGAGACATAAATTTGAGGAATAGTTATTAATCTCCTGATATATAACCTCCAGCCTCCAAGAAGTGTTCCTGGGAATCAGAACTTTGTAACATTGTCTCAAGGTTCATAAATAGGACCAAGAGGTACACTGGCTTATGGGCTAATGCCTTGCTACATGTCCTGTTTAAGCCCATTAAACTCCTTCAGATTTATAAGTACTTTGTTTTATTATAGATAATAAAGCTAAAAGTGAGTATAATCCACAAAAGAAGACTCATAAAAAAATCTTAAAAGAAAAACTCCACGCTCAAAAAAATAAATACTATGTTTTTTTGTTCTTTTACTTTAAAAATCTAACTGTAAAATGGCAAAATGGGGCACTGGTACATCCTAACTCAGGGACACTGTGCCTTTTTATGAAACATGTTATCATCTTATTCATGATCACTTATGAGTCTGAATATTTATTAAATTAGGAAAGAAATCATTAAGTTTGGTCTTTCTGCCCTTAAGTCTGTCAGCTTCAGGATTTAATACCCTATCGAGTCAAAACCCTCTCTAGAAGAAAGGGGGTAGACTTATGATGGAAGTAGGAATGGCTGTAGGGGAAGAAACCCCTGCCCTGGGGTCCTGGCACTTGTACCCTTGAACAAGCCTCCCATTCTCCCCACTGGCACACTAAGAGTTACATCCCCCACCCAGAGAATGCCATTTCTTCCCTCCAAGCCATCAGACAACAGGCAGTGGTTCTACAGCAGACAATGAGAGCCTTTCTGACATTTTCTATCCACTCAATCCAAAATTTAACATATATTTGGTGAAGAGGAGAAGGAATGTTGAGTATATACCCTAATACCAGCTGTCAGTCACATCAAGGACTTTGTCACGTTTCTCATTTAATGGTCCTAAGAATCTCATTTTACAAGTTAGGAAATAGAGGCTCAGAAAGGTTAAGTAATCTGACCAAAGTCACACAGTAGAGCCAGTATTCAAACCAGGTCTGTCTGACTCTTCAATAAAGACCGTCTTTGATTTTTTCCCCCAAGTCCTTTCTGTAGACTTATTATCCATCTATCTTCAGCTCCTATTCAATAATAAATTTACTCTAGTCAAAGAAAATTCCAAGCTGCTTACATTTTGATGAAAACAAGTGAACAAACCAGGAGAAAGAGTGAGTTACTGATCGACTAAGGTACATGGGCCCCTGTATGTTTTCAGTTCACAACAGATTGCCAGTATACAAGAATACATTAAAAAATATTTATTGAATGGATGAATGGGCTCTCTTCTTATCTGCAATCACTTTTAAAAATGGACCATTAGGTGTGCATGTAGTACTGATTCCAATCTCTGTCAAGTACTTTGGGTATCTGTTCACCCTGGGAACCATCACTAAGATTTATTTCTATGCTAGAGCAATACTAGAGATTAAAGTCACCCGAAAGAAAAAAGGTATTTTGTACCCAGAATAGTTCTGCATTTGCCTCTGTAAAGGTAACAAGGTCTAGTCCCACCCTACTTTTTATGCAGGATCCAAGACCATGGGAGGGTATAAAATGAATATGTCAAGCCAACGGTGAGTTTTTCTGCAGCCCCAACTGAGCAGACAGGCCTCCTTGCTGGCACCCTGTGCAGGCAGACAGGTGGTTTTCTGTTTTATCATCTCACCAAGCAGAGTTCTGCTCACCCTGATTGTGGGCTGGGATGCAGTACAACAGGGCTGGTGATGGGGAAGCCTCACCTTCTGTCCCCACGTGGGACTCGGGGGTGGATACAACTGCCACTTAGGTTTACAGTTACCTCTTGCTTTTTTAAGACTTGAAAATTTTCCTTACTTTCCTATGAGTTCAGTTTTACAATTAAAATGATATCTATTATATTTTAATGAGCATTTCTCAAGTTTTTGTAGCAGAAATACTTTTCAGACTATCTAGCCCACTGTATTTCCATAAAAGAAAGACTGCGCTATCTCTAACATCTCCTAAACAAGTTTCTTTCTTTCAACCAGCAGGGTTGCTAGTTTAGGCCATTGGTCTTCCTCCCTCGATTCTATCTTCTTCTAGTCCACAAGGCTATTGATGGTCTTTGCCATATTTTAAATTGCAGGTCTGAGCTGTTCATCCTTTCAAAAAGGCTTCCTATTGCCTCAGAAGTTCAAGCTGCCTGGTTTGATGCACAGGACTCCATGAACTGATACAATTTACACTAGTAGCTACACACCTCAGCACCTGACTACCCACTCCCACCCGACCACTTTCTGTTACAAAGCTGCCCCACACTCCTTTCCTTCCAGTCCCTTATGTGTGACGTTCTCCTTGCCTAGAACATCCTGCACTTGTTCCCTTAACTGGCCAACTAGTCCTTTGGGTCGTCACTTACATATCACTTCTTCAGACCTTCCCCTGACCTTCCCTTCCCCACCTCCACTATAGAATGGATTTCCTTCAGGTCTGTCATTAGCTCCCTGCACTTAGCCCCTGTAGCACTTGTTCATCCTACTGGAGTTGTCTGTCTACATGTCTCTCTGTCTCTAGGGTTTAAATTATAAAGTAAATTTAATTACCAGAAAAACCTGCATGTATTTTTTTTAATGAGTTAAGTATAATTAATTCAAGGTTTAATTACACTTGATTATAAGTATTTTACCAAAGACCTTTGTTTTAGGTCAGTCTCAATTGTAATGACCACGAGCATGACAGGAGTGGGGAATAAACATAAGCACTGTTATTGCTCATATGCATATAATATCACTACAGAAATCCTGAGGTCTTCACTGGAAGAAGCAAAGACCTTGTTGTTGTCAATGTGCCCACTCAGTATCTACCTGTGATAGATATAAACCCTGGTTTTCTGTAATCAAGAAATTTATAAACATACACTCTTTCTTCTTGTATTATTCACTAGAAAGAGAAAAACGTTGATAATACTAGTTTAAAATTGGATAAATTGATGTTCATAAATTGTAAGTACAGAGGGTTGCTTTTATCTATAGGAATATGCCAATCAATGGCTTATACAAAAATGGAAAATTCTAAAACCAATAAGCCTGGCAAAAAGGTAGGATATCACCTTAGAAAAGTGCATATGAGTCAAGTGTCTCTTACTTGTACTGCTGATGATCCTTCGTGCTTCTTGTCTTCACCATGAACCTTTCTGCTAACTTCTCTAGGTTCCGAGAATATTCCGTCTCAATTTCGGCTTTTTTCTGGAAAAAATCTTGCAGGTCCTGGAGAAGCTGAACTCGCATCTCCATTTGCTGCTCTAGGCATTTTTGCTGTTCTACCAGTTGAGCTCGAATTTCTAAGGAGAGAGGAGAATCCACTTGATGATTTCACAAAAATTAGTGAGGTGTGTTGGTATGGGCAAGATAAAAGTAATGAATCCTATTGTACAGTTAACTCTGTATTGGACCTTCATGGGATACTGTACCCAGATTGGTGCTTTAATATGGTATCTGCTGACCCTTTAAAAGAATGAGACTAGCCTCAGGGAAGAATGCAATAAATTACAGTTGAAACATGGGTTACATTTGTAATGCCACAAACATGCATGGAGTCATGAGGGGAAAAAAAGATCAAAGCCTTTCTTTCAGATAACAATTCAAAACATGGGACATCTTTGGGTAGTTGAGAACATTGTAATTTTTTTCAATAGCATTTTACCTTCACTAGCCCTTTAGTATTTGAATGGCAAAAAAGTGAGCATCTTTTTCTTCCAGACTTCTAGAGCACCACACATGTGCCAGCTGTCACATACAGACACCAACATCTGGTAATTTTTATTTAGTGCACAAATGTCTAGTTTGTAAAACACATAGCCTCAGGGTTTGCAGGGATGCCATGCCTAAAAATAATTTCTTTCTATATCCAAATAATCCATTCATAACCAGCAATCCTCAGATTCCACTTAATCATTCTTTTTACAACATCAAGGGCTCTTCACTTGGTGGTCACTTTTTACACATTATTTAACAATAACAGCTTCCTCCACACACACAATCCTGAAAAGAATCCTTTGACAACGTTAATACATTAGGAATGTGAAGGTTAGTCATTTAGTGATTTAGCAAAAACACAGAAGCAAAAGGGTGTCATGCAAACTTCTCTGTAAGTGGCTGTAACAATGAAATGTGTTCTTTTTCAAAATGAGATACAAGTAACTAATAATGCACTGACTTGTTTTTCTTCTTAGACCTCGGGCTAGCCTCCAAAACCAAGATTATTCATACTGGAAAACTTTGTTACTTCACCTTTTCCCTTGTCAGTGCATATTCCATAAAAGTGATGGCTGAATCTAACTCAGTGGAATTGATAGAAAATCAATGTCCAAATAACACCTCCTCCATTTCTATTCTTCTTCTTCAATAGAGGAAGACAAAGTGACAATACATGCATGCGTGCACACACACATGCGCACATACACACATACGACCATGTTTAATTGAGTTCATTAACAGCCAGGGCAGTCAAGTTCTGAATGGGGAGTCTCAGGAAATTTGCTCAAATTAATAATAGGTAATAATAAAAAAATATTCTTCTACACCCTACTGAGGTAGGTTATTAGTATTATCTGCATTTTACAAAGAAGAAACTGAGGCTTAAGGAGATTTAGTACTTCAAGGACTTCAGGTAGTAAGTGGCAATCTCAGTTCTGTCAGTCAGATTAATCCAAGATTTCTGCCCACCTTCTATCCATGCAACATGTTTTGAGCTTCTGTTTTGTGCCAAGCCTATATCCTGACAAAGATACAGTAACTATGAAACAAGGTCTCTGCCCTCAATAAGGTCATGTTCCAAGAAACACTGGGGGAAAATAGGCAAGCATTTCTCTAGATTGTGGGATCCTAGTATTAATCTCATAGAAGTGTGGGGAACACTAGAATGAAGACACTATTATAGGCTTTTAACTACCACAAATAGCATCTGGTTTTTAGTCAATCAAACTAAGTGTTTTTCAGTACATATTATAATCAGTATGCCTGCTCAGCTCTTTCCCCCACAAATACAGAACTATTTTTGTTTCATAAAGAAAAAAAAAATCAAGGGTGTCGGTATTTCATTCAGGAATCCCAGTAAGTCTTTTAAGATTTAGTAATTTTAGCACATCTTGCGGTGCCAGGAGAAAACAAATCAACTGCTTTTGACTGTCAACTAATTTTCTTTGTTTTTTGAGTTTTGGGGTTTTTTTTAAGTTGCCTTGGTGCTAAATAACATAAAAAGTGGCTGAGATTACACCTCATCAGAAATACACAAAAATTCTAAGGGCTTTCTTCTTTAGTCTCATTTGTAGATGTTCTCTTGCTTACTTCCTTCAGAGTCTGAAATTGAGAAGTAGGGAGTTTTGAACAGGAGGACTGTTTTTAAAATAGTTAAAACCTCATTCTCATTTTGCAGGGAGTAATTGCTACTTCAGTTATCTGTAATTTTGTAATCAAAATAGAACACTGGTAGAGTTTTCAATTGGGAAAATGTGGAGGGACAGAACCTAGGGTATCATGAGAAAATAAAATATGGTCTAAAAACTGGAGGAGAATTTATTCAATAAACTCCTTAATTTAGGAACATTTAGGACAAATAAGGGAAAAAATCCCAAGAAGATCTAAAGAAAAAAAAGTCAATATAAAAACATTACCATAAGAAATGTCTTATTAGGAAGAGAAAACCTTTGGATTCTTTATATTACACCAGAGCCACAAGGCAGCACGATGTCACAGAGGGTCACATCCCTGCACATATGATGTGGTTTTATTATATTAATATGACCTCACTAGATTTGAGCTAACCTCATGTGGCACCAAAGAATTTAAACATTTTAAAATAAATGAGGAAATAAGGACAATAAGTGGTTGGTCATATATATTTAGGTCCACAGCTCAGAACAGATCAAAGAAGCCCAAGTGCACTGGGCCACACACTCCATCAGTCCCCGTGATGGGACCAAAGGTGACCACAGGCTATAGCACCACTGTCATTCCAGGTACTGCAGAATCATTAGGCTGGGACTTGTGAAAGCATCACATTAAGGAGTGATTTCTAGAAAAACTGTGAGCCTTATTTCTGTAGAAGGGACTGTAGTTTCTCTGCCACCTATAGATTCTTTAAAGACACTCTTTCAGGACCCTTTCTCTTAGCTTTCTTGTATTAATATTGATCTGGATCACTTTTTTCAGTCACAAGCTTCACTTTAATATAGCTGACCAAGCTATTATGGAGCTCCTGTCTTATGCTAGGCAGGCTCCTAGGTACTGGAGTTGCAAAGACTTGAAAGACACAACTCCTTCTGGTAAGAATACAAATCCTAAATTGATGCTATCAATATGCTGTACTCGGAGCTATAAAACAGAAATGCACCAGGACACTGTGGAAAGAGGAACTGGCCCAGACCATGGAAGAGCTTGGAAGACAAAATGCCTTATAGGACAAGTAGGACATGCAGCTGTAACCTCCAAGAAAACGGAAACACACCTGTAGAATGGGAGGAAATCTTTGCAAATCAGGTACTTAGTAAGAAACTTGTATCTAGAACATATAAAAGAACTCTTACAACTTAATTAAAACACAAATAACCCAATTTAAGAAATGGGCAAAGGATCTCAATAGACATTTCTCTGAAGAACATAGACAACAAAGGCCAATAGCAAATGAGAAGTGGCTCAAAATCATTAACTACGAGGAGGATGCAAATCAAAAGCGTAAGGAGCTATCACTTCTTAGCACCTAGGATGGCTCTAAAAAAAAGGCAGATAATAAGAAATGGTGCCTGGATTAGAGAAATTATAATCCCCATACATTGCCACTCTGTAAAAAAGGTAAAACCACTCTGGAAAACCATCTGGCAGTTCCTCAAAAGGTGAAACGTTGAGTTAATATAGACTTAGCAAATCCACTCCAAGGTATATATCCAGAGAAACGAAAATATATTTTCACACAAAAACTTACATACAAATATTTATAGCAGCATTATCCATAAGAACTGAAAAGTGGAAATAACCTAAATGTCTAACAACTACTGAACAGATAAACAAAATGTGGTATAGCCACACAAAGGAGTATTATTCAGCCATAAAAAGGAATGAAGTACTGATTCATGCCACAACATGGACGAAGCTTGAATATTCCAGCTTAGTGAATGAAACTGTCACTAGTGGACACTGTGATTACATTAATGGGAGATGTCCACAGTAGACTAAGCCACAGAAACAGAAAGTTGATTAGCAGTTGGCTGGAGTTTGGGAAAATTGGAGGTGACTGCTAAGAGACGCAGGGTTTCTTTTGGGAGTGATGAAAATGTTCTAAAAGTGATTGTAGTGGCAGTTGCAAAGCTGAACACACTGACAGTGAATCATACACTGTGAATGGATGAGTTGAATGATAAAAAACATACTGTTGTATCACAATTCCATGTTCGTTGTTGAGACATTGCTGAGAATAATTATAACAACAAAAATAACTCCTCATTCTTGTACTTTAAGTACTCCAGGCCTACTATTTTTTTAGTAGTTTATCAAATTAAACAGCATATGAATAAAACACTTTAACAATGATGTCTTCATAAAATGGCTCTTGCTTCAGTATTTTTGCTTCATCCAGAGTTTATCTATAAGCCAAAATAGTAAATTCATTTACTGGCCAGTGGTATTTGTATATTAATTGTTACAATTTCTAATGGTATAGAAAATATTTATTTAATAAGAACATTCAGAGGGTGCTTATCACCACTACTCCCAAACAACTGCATAAAACAGTGCAACCTCTTTTTAAGCAGAAAAATTACATCTCTGAGGAGTCACCATTCAAATCTAGGCTTGGACCTACTGAAAAACAATGATGGCCCTTTTCACAGGGCTGAAATTTACTGGTTTTAAAAAATGATAATACTTTCATTTGTTCTATTAGTGAATTATCATAGAATGAACTGACACCAATAATCCCATAAGAATAATACTTCTAAACCACTCAAGTAATTTGTTTAAAAAAATTTTGAAATAGTTCCTCAACAGCAAGTATGTTGACTACAAGTAAAATGGAATTCCTAGGAAAGGAAGAAATGTAGGCATTTCTTGCTATTGCTGTGATATAAAGGGAAGTTCTGATTCTTGTGAGACCACAGACTGATGCATATTTCATGGAAAGACTGAGTCCAGACTGGGCTGTTTCTCTAATACATTACTGAATAACTAGGACTAGGATATAAAACTGATAGATTGGCTGTGACACATGATCATCTAGCAAATAAAAATAGTAACATCTCTAATGAATCACAAACTGTCTCATTATTTCATAGTTTTGTTTGTTCAGATTTGCTTTACAATATTTAAAAAGTGTATATCCTGTTAAGGTTTATCAGTACCTTTACCCAGAGGACATAAGGAATTTTCCCAAAAGACAGGTGAGAGCTGCTGGAATGTCTTTAAGAACCCAATGAGACTCTAACTGGTTCCACCAATTGTTCACATGCTCATTACTCATGGAATATTTGCATAACCTTGCAGCTGCCAATTAGCTAAACACCTTTTGTGAAATATGTTCTCTGGCTACATTTTGGAGCAAGTAAAAGCCATAAAAGTGAGCTTTGATTTTTTTTTTTTTTTTGGTGAAAAGAATGAATAAACAAGGGTGCTTCTTTATTTCACCAGACATCTGAACCCATGACTTATACTTATCTTCCACTCTGCACAAAAATTGGGTAACAGCAGTGTGGACCCAGTTTGGAGTTAAAGTGTCATCTATCACAAGTCATGTGACATGCAGAAAGTCACTTAAGTTTGCAAATTTCATCCTGTAAAATAACAGTTCAACCTCTCACAAAACTGTGGTGAGAATTAAATGAGATAATATAAACAAAAAGCATGCTGCAATCTGTAAGCCACTAGGAAACAGATGGAGAAGATATTATTACTAGTATTACCAGACATTCATTAGAAAAATATTTATTGAATATTTCCCGTGCCAAACTCCTTACTAGTGAGTATAAATAACAGACTGGAAGTCATGAGTCCCATCTTCACTGAGAAGACAATGCAAACAGGGAGAATCAGTGACCTCAGGGTCCGTGATGTAAGAATGCCAAGGAGCAACAGGAGGTATGGAGGGAAAGCACCTACGGGTGGGCAAAGGGACAAGCACCGAGGAGGTGGTCCTGTGGTTGACCTGACAGTTTGTTGGCATACACAAGGGGGAAGGGTATACCAGGCTGCCAGAATAGCACATATACATGGAGAACGTGGGAGAGAATAAAAAGCAAACAAATTACCTGTCTGCTGCTAAAATCTAACCTGGATGGGCAGCGATCCAATCATGGCCTAGGTCAGCAAGGACCCCAGGTGGCAGGCTAAGGAGTAAGACTATAGATTTTAGGCCTTTTTCCTAAACTGAATTGACGATAAGAACCACCAGGGTATTTACTGAAAATATCTTATGCTTAATTCCATTGGCCAGAAATTTTTATTTTGTTGGTCTGGCAGGATCTGGAATGTAAGATTTTAATTAAGCACCCAGCTGGATCTTTCCACTGGGCAACTTAAAGAAATACCAGTGAGGAGGAATGGAACAATTCTGAACAAGGAAGACATATAACCAAATTCACCTTCCAGAATATAATTAAATACATGAAACGCTAAGCATCCTATACCTCATGATATAAGAGTTTCCTTTGTAAATGCAGGGTTCCCCATTTGAATTATGAATTACGGAGCAAAACAAAAAAGCAATAAACACCCTTACAAGAATGAATGGTATCTCAGTCAATTAATATATGATAAAGGAGACATGGATATACAATGGGGAAATGACAGCCTCTTCAACAACTGGTATTGGCAAAACTGGATAGCTACATGCAAAAGAATGAAACTGGATTATTGTCTAACCCCATGCACAAAAGTAAACTTGGATCAAAGACCAGAATGCAAGTCATGAAACCATAAAACTCTTACAAGAAAACATAGGTAAAAATCCCTTGAATTTAAACATGAGCAACTTTTTCCTGAATGCATCTCCTTGGGCAAGGGAAACAAAATAAAAAATGAACAAATGGGACTACATCATCCTAAAAAGCTTCTGTATAGCAAAGGACACCATCAACAGAACAAAAAGGCATCCTACAGTATGGGAGAATATATTTGTAAATGACATATCCGATAAGGGGTTAACATCCAAAATATATAAAGAACTCACACATGTCAATACCCAAAAAGCAAATAACCTGATTAAAAAATGGGCAGAGGATATGAACACACAGTTCTCCAAAGAAGAAATTCAGATGGTCAACAGGAACATGAAAAGATGCTCCACATTGCTAATTATCCAGGAAATGCAAATTAAAACCACAATGAGATATCACCTCACACCACTTAGGATGGCCAACATCCAAAAGACAAACAACAACAAATGTTGGTGAGGATGCGGAGAAAGAGTAAACCTCCTACACAGCTGGTGGGAATGTAAACTAGTTCAACCATGGTGGAAAGTAGTATGGAGGTTCCTCAAAAAATGAAAAATGGAAACACCATTTGACCTGGGAACTCCACTCCTAGGAATTTACCCAAAGAATGCAGGAGCCCAGTTTGAAAAGACAGATGCACCCCTATGTTTATCGCAGCACTATTTACAACAGCCAAGAAATGGAAGCAACCTAAGTGTCCATCAGTAGATGAATGGATAAAGAAGATCTGGTTCATATTCACAATGGAATATTATTCAGCCATAAGAAGAAAACAAATCCTACCATTTGCAACAACATGGATGGAGCTAGAGGGTATTATGCTCAGTGAAATAAGCCAGGCAGAAAAAAAGAAGTATCAAATGATGTCAGTCATCTGTGGAGTATAAGAACAAAGAGAACAACTGAAAGAACAAAACTAAGGGAAGAGATTGGGGAGGATGGACCAGAAGGGAGGGATAAAGGGAAAAAGGGGCATTACAATTAGCACACATAATGCAGTGGGGTGAGGGGCATGGGGAAGGCAGTATAACACAGAGAAGATAAGTAGTGATTCTATAGCATCTTATTATGCTGATGGACAGTGACTGTAATGGGGTATGTGGTGGCAACTTGATAATGGGGAGAGTCTAGTAACCATAACGTTGCTCATGTAACTGTATATTAATGATACCAAAATAACAACAAAAAAAACCAGAAACAATTGAAATAGAAAACAAAACATAGAGTTCATCAATAAAACTGAAAACATTTGGTTCTTTGGAAATGCCAGTATAATAGACAAAGTTTCTACAAGTGTGATGAAGGACACAGAAGACTAATATATAAAATAAAAGAGAAACTGGTCTGGTTGAAGTGGAAAATCTGTCCCAGGATAGATGCCCAATGAATGCATATACTGAAGGAAGAGGGTGTGCAGGCCTCATGGATAGCTCTCCAGCAGCCACTCCTATCTCCCCTTTCAGGAAAGCAGGCACTGACTCCCATAAAAAGAGCTGAAAATGGCAGGTACTCACTTTCCGAGGATGCCTTGCAGCTACAGTTGCCACATGACCAATTCTGGCCAATGAAGGAAGGAGAGCGCCAAAAGCCCTGTCACACACTGTCCCACCTGTGGGGGATGCTAACAAAACTCCACAGACTTTGAAGTTATTACCTTAATTAGTGGTCTCCATTATGAAGTTTCTGGGCAATGGCACACCTAAAAAATGAGGATGAATTTGTGCCCATACTCTTAACCCAAACATTACCCCAATCCAAAATGGGAAATAGCACCCATATTCTCCACCTGCCCCCAAGTTCACACAAGAGTCAGCAGCATGTGTAAGGCTAAAGCCTAGGTATATCAGCTAGAAGTTCTCTTTAGTGGCTGGTAAGAGAGACTAGACATAATACACACACACAGAAAAAAAAACAAAAAAAAAAACCCCACAATGGAATGTTATTCTAACTTAAGAAGAAAACAATCCTCCATTTGCAGCAACATGGATGGAGCTAGAGGGTATTATGCTCAGTGAAATAAGCCAGGCGGAGAAAGACAAGTACCAAATGAATTCCCTCATTTGTGGAGTGTAACAACAAAGCAAAACCGAAGGAACAAAAGAGCAGCAGACTCACCTACTCCAAGAAAGGACTAGTGGTTACCAAAGGGGAGGGTTTGGGGAGAGTTTGGGGAGGGTGGGTGGGGAGGGAGGGAGAAGGGAACTGTGGGATATCATGATTGGTGCACAGGGTGTGTGTGGGGTCACGGGGAAGACAGTGTAGCTCAGAGAAGACAAATAGTGACTCTGTGGCATCTTACTACACTGATGGACAGTGACTGCAATGATGTATGGGGAGGCTTGATAATAAGGGTGAATGTAATAACCACCTTGTTTTTCTGTGAAACCTTCATAAGAGTGTATGTATATCAATGATACCTTAATAAAAAAAATTAATGGTATCCATATTTTCCCGTGCCTAAGCTTGTTGTTTTAATTAGTTATGAATCTCATTTCTGTTTTCCAGTGTGGAACTAATTAGTATTTCCATTTGATTTTTTATCAGGGAGTAGACGCTGACAACCACATTATGGAGAAACCTCTAGAACTGTGCTGCCAGTAGCCATTAGTCACACTGAGCCCTTGAAAAGCGGCCAGTCTGAATTGAGATGTGTTATCAATGTAAAATACATGCAAGATTCAAAATCTTAGCATGAAAAGAAGAATGTAAAATGTCTCATTGATAATTTTTATATTAATGTTGGTATTAAAAGCTTTAGACATTTATATAAAAGATATTATTAAAATTAACTTCACTTGTTCATCTGTTTTACTTTTTAAAATTATGTTTAAAATACCTATAATTACTCAAAATACTAGAGGCTCACCTCTAGGACAATGTTCCTCCAGGATATTAGTGAATTAGCAAGCACATTTCTGTAAAGTGGAATCTGGAATATGGAACTCTGTCACAAAAGGTCTTTGAGGAGTTAGCAGGCTTGATCAGAGGACACAATTTATGCACAAGGCAAATATGGGTTAGAATAGAGAGTATCAAGGCACCGGGACCAGTCAGAAGTTTGATCTTGGAGGAATAACTGTCTCTACATAACTCATGCTTCCTCAGCTGCAAAACAGTCACTAATCATAAGTGCCCTATCCCCTTTCCAAAGGCAGTGGAAGGCTTCAACGAGATGAGACACAAAAAGACTTTCTCACCATGGAAAGCAATACATTAGCCAATTATCACAAAACATGGAATGCAAACAGAAAAGATGTTCTAGACTGAACAACGGTGGTGACTACACCTTCTAAAGAACTTTGAGAAAAGGGATGATCACAGGCCAAAGGGGATCATCAGTGATGACTCTAGAGGGGGTGGGCCCTGCGCTGCCTTTCAAGGATATGTAGGATTTAGAAGGCTGTGCAACTTCAGTGAATGGAAAAACAGTTCCCTAAGTTAAACCCAACATAGAATTTTGGTATCTTGGCCCAAAAGAGTTAGGTTCCAGGGAAGGAAGTTTAGGGTGGCTGGACCAAATGTAACCTTCCAGGTTACTGCCTCACAGAAAATATAACTCCTTAAAGATTTTTTCTACTTTTCAAATTAGAATATCACTAACAATTTAAACAAACTAAATAGCATAGACACATTAAATCAGTTTGATTCCCTTCTAAGCTCAAAACCATAGCCTTATTCTAGAATTCTAGAGATGATAAGCATTATTTGGGGTGAGCAGATTTATGACATAACCTTTTGGAATAAAAAAGGTAAGAAACTGTTCTCTTAGCACAGTTAATACTCACTGTTTCAGATGTGAAAGTCAACTTCACAATATTTCTGATACATTAAAGAAGCTGTATCCACCTTTCTGAGTTTTCATTGTAATATCTTCACTTGAAATGACATTAGCCTTGGTATTATTTTAGAATAAAAGCTTACTACAGATGCATAAGTTTGCATAGTTTTTGAGAGATATTATATTTTGGTCTTGGTAACATTTTCAGGTAAAGTATAGAAAACAAATTTGCACTTTTCTTTTTTAGATGCATGCTTTTTATTAATAAAAAGCAATATATTAAGGTGATCAATTATTGCAGTTTAAGTACAATGTAGGAAAGGCCAGTTTAACGAAGTACAAATCTGAAGGGCTCACTACAGTGCTTTCATTTAGAATGCACAAGAGACAGGAATTCATTAACTTCAGCATAATTAAGCAAGGACATTTAAGACCACATTAGTAGACTGATTTGTACTGCCACACAAAGACAGTGTGTGGAAATCACTGATCTGTAGAGACCAAAGATGTAGATTTTAGAATGGCTCTGTTACTGACCTTTTAAAGATACAAGGCATTCTATAAACATTGACTTTCTTGATATAATTCAACATGAGGTCTCATGGAGTAAATAAAAAGGCTTACCCATGTTTTTCTCTCCATAAGTTTCAAAAATGAGTAACTTCTGAAGTAGTTTCAATCTTTTGTACTGAATTAATGGTGAATTGAGGCTTTTTCAAATTAAGGCTACTTTCCTTATTGCAGTAATTACAATTTTAAAGTGCCTACAAGAACACAGTGTATTTAACCTCCCAAGCAATTTACCATTGACAACTAACAGGAGAATATTTATTGGGTTCCTACTATGTTCCAGATCCTGTGATAAGTACTTGATATAGCTTAGCTCTTTTAATTCCTACAACAATCTATTTACATAGTGCCTGCATTACACAGATGAGGAAATCAAAGTGGAGAAAGATTATTTTGTCCAAAGTCACACAATCAATAAGTACACAGGCATATGTCAGAGATACTGAGCGTTTGGTTCCAGACGACTGCAATAAAGCAAATGTCCCACTAAAGTGAACAAGAAAAGTGAGTCAAATTAATTTTTTGGTTTCCCAGGGTACACAGAAGTTATTTTATACTATACTGTAGCCTAATTCAGTATACAATAGCATTATGTCCAAAAAATGTACATACCTGAATTTAAAAATACTCTATTACTAAATAATGCTAGCCATCACCTGAGCTTTTAGCACGTTGTAATCACTGATCATAGATTACGGTAACAAATTGCATAATAATAATGAAAAAATTTCAAATATTTAAAGAATTTCCAAACTGTGACACAGATACATGAAGTGAGCAAATGCTGCTGGGAAAATGGTGCCAGCTGACTTGCTCCATGCAGGGTTGCCAGAAATTTGCAAAGAAAAAAAAAATGCAGTATCTGCAAAGCGCAATAAGGAGAAGCATGCTTATACTAAAGGCTGGACTCCAATCACCTTTGTCTGGCTCCAAAGTTTATGATACAAAATTATAAGGTTCAACAACTAGGCAACATGTAAGTAAGCAAGCCAATGTGATCTATCACTGGCCTTCTAGTCAATTTGCTATAATGTATAAATACACTGTTTTTACTATTAATGTAGCAAATAAAAGTGTAAATGCTAAGTGTTTAATTAGCATCATTTAGAAAATTATAATTGCATTTCTATCATTTACTTAAAGTAAGAAGCCATAAGAACCCCTTGCCAAAGAAAATACAAATATTTTATAAAAAGTAAGTGGCTAAGTGGCTAATACTCATTCTCTAGCATTTTCTGAATGTCATGGCTTTATCAGATATTGTATCTTTAGGTCAACAGCTTTTGTTTTAAATTATTGTACTACTGCTATTATGTTATATTTACTGTAAAACTTCAGACTATACAGATTATAAACCCCTTATATACAAATATCATGTCTCTGAATTTCCATGTAGCATATAATAGATGCTCGGTAACTATCACTGATGAACGTTTGCTCCAGTAAAGATAGTAAGTCATCAAAATGCTTAGTTACGCACTGATGGACTGAGGACCCAAATTTTGCTAATTCATAAAATGGTTTATATTCCCCCTCTCCCTCCAACCCACTGGCCTATTACTACCTCTTCTTTCTCTGCTCAGTGTGGCCCTTCGGGTATCCAGCCCTTCAAGGATTCTCCCATTAACAATGTCCTCTTGGTCAATAATAGAAAAGAACTCCAGCTGAACCCAGTGACTATCATAATGCTGTACACATCTTGCAATTAAAGGTATATTTTACATGTCTACTCTACCGTATGAGAATACCTTTATCTAGGAAAAACTGGTAAAGCACACTTACCATTTTTTAGACCTCTGTTAGAGACTTTGATTGGATTGCTATGGCAACTTTAGATTTTATTTTGATTTAACTACAGTTCAATAAACAAGAGCTCCAATAAGCTCTGGCTCCAAATGAGCTAGAACTCCACTCAGGAGCTGATTCAAGGAAACCAGTAAGTTAAGTTGTCTGGTTACCTGTGCTTCCCCACTATTCATTTTACAACTGAAAGCCATAGTTCTGGATCAAAGAATAAATGTCTTTCCAGCTTTATGCTGCAAAATTCTTAAAGAGATGGCATTTTAAAAAATCCTATGTATATCTGATACATCTTTTAAGATTACTATACATACTATGTATCTTTTAAGATTTTTCACACTCAAGCAAATACTGAACATTCACCAGCTTGTTAAAATGTCAGAAATATTCTTCTTCATTATTTTATATTCTCAAAATACAAAAGAAAATGTCCAATTGGATAAAAAACTTACATTGTTAAAAATAACATTCTCTTGGGGCGGAGCCAGGATGGCGGCATGAGTAGAGCAGTGGAAATCTCCTCCCAAAAACACATAGAGCTATGAAAATAAAACACAGAAAAATCTTCCTAAAATAGAGACCACAGGACACAGGACAACATCCAGACCACATCCACACCTGCAAGTACCCAGCGCCTTGCGAAGGGGGTAAGATACAAGCCGCAGCCCGGCAGGACCTGAGCGCCCCTCCCCCCGGCTCCCAGCGGGTGGAAAGAAACCAGAGCGGTTTTTTTTTTTTTTTTTTTTTTGGCAAGTGCTTTTTGGAAGCCTTAAAGGGACAGGGATCCCTGGGAGGTAGGGTGGCGGGCCAGTGAGCGAGTGCCTGGGACCGGCACCTGAGGACAAAGAATATCCCGCGTTTTTCACTGCAGGACCGGTGGGTGGGTGCCTGAGACCGGCACCTGAGGACAGAAGAAATCGTGCGTTTTTCCCCTTTTTTTTTTCTCTCTCTTTTTGGCAAGTGCTTTTTGGAAGCCTTAAAGGGACAGGGACGCCGGTGCTAGGAAGACAGGGCAGCGGGACTGGTGAGCGGGTGCCTGGGACCGGTGCCTGAGGACAAAGAATATCCCACGTTTTTCCCTGCGGGACTGGTGGGAGGGTGCCTGAGACCGGCACTTGAGGACGGAGGAAATTGCGCGTTTTTCCCCTTTTTTTCTCTCTTTTTCGCGAGTGCTTTTTGTAAGCCTTAAAGGGACAGGGACCCTGGTGCTAGGGAGGCAGGGCGGCGGGACTGGTGAGCGGGTGCCTGGGACCGGCGCCTGAGGACAAAGAATATCCCACGTTTTTCCCTGCGGGACCGGTGGGTGGGTGCCTGATACCGGCACTTGAGGACGGAGGAAATCGCGTGTTTTTCCCCTTTTTTTTTTCTCTTTATGGCGAGTGCTTTTTGGAAGCCTTAAAGGGACAGGGACCCCAGTTCTAGGGAGGCAGGGGGGCGGGACTGGTGAGCGGGTGCCTGGGACCAGCGCCTGAGGACACAATATCGCGTGTTTTTCCCTGCGGGACTGGTGGGCGGGTGCCTGAGACCGGCACTTGAGGACGGAGGAAATCGTGCGTTTTTCCACTTTTTTTCTCTCTTTTTGGCAAGTGCTTTTTGGAAGCCTTAAAGGGACAGGGACCCCGGTGGTAGGGAGGCAGGGCGGCGGGACTGGTGAGCGGGTGCCTGGGACCGGTGCCTGAGGGCAAAGAATATCCCACGTTTTTCCCTGTGGGACCGGTGGGCAGGTGCCTGAGACCAGCACTTGAGGACGGAGGAAATCGCGTGTTTTTCCCCTTTTTTTTTTTCTCTTTATGGCGAGTGCTTTTTGGAAGCCTTAAAGGGACAGGGACCCCGGTGCTAGGGAGGCAGGGCGGCGGGACCGGTGAGCGGGTGCCTGGGAATGGTGCATGGGGACAAAAAAAATCACGTGTTTTTTCCTTTTATTTTTTTATTTTATTTTATTTTTTTCTGTTCCCTCTCTCATTGGTGCTGTTGTTGTTTTGATTTAGAGAGTGCTTTTGGAAGTCTTAAAGGGGGAGGACAGGTCAATTAGACCAGAGGCACAGAATCTGGGGATCTCTGGGCACTCTAACCCCCTGGGGAGGAGGGAGCACAGAGGCCCCTTATGGAGATAAATAGCCTGCTGGCCGCTCCCGCTCCAACAGGGCTCCACCATTTTGGAGGAGCAGCCCCAGCCAGGCCAAGCCCACAGCAACAACAGAGATAAACCCCATAGCAACAGGGCAGGAAGTACAAGCCCTGTCTGCACACAGCTGCCCAGCACAAGCCACTAGAGGTCGCTATTCTCCCAGGAGAGGAAGGCCACAAACCAACAAGAAGGGAAGCCCTTCCAGCAGTCACTCGTACCAGCTCTGCAAACTATCTCTATCACCATGAAAAGGCAAAACTACAGGCAGACAAAAATCACAGAGACAACATCTGAGAAGGAGACAGACCTAACCAGTCCTCCTGAAAAAGAATTCAAAATAAAAATCATGAACATGTTGACAGAGATGCAGAGAAAAATGCAAGAGCAATGGGATGAGATGCAGAGAAAAATGCATGAGCAGTGGGATGAAGTCCGGAGGGAGATCACAGATGTCAGGAAGGAGATCACAGAAGTGAAACAATCCCTGGAAGGATTTATAATAAGAATGGATGAGATGCAAGAGGCCATTGAAGGAATAGAAGCCAGAGAACAGGAACATATAGAAGCTGACATAGAGAGAGATAAAAGGATCTCCAGGAATGAAACAACACTAAGAGAACTATGTGACCAAGCCAAAAGGAATGATATTCGTTTTATAGGGGTAACAGAAGAAGAAGAAAGAGGAAAAGGGATAGAAAGTCTCTTTGAAGAAATAATTGCTGAAAACTTCCCCAAACTGGGGGAGGAAATAATCAAACAGACCATGGAATTACACAGAACCCCCAACAGAAAGGATCCAAGGAGGACAACACCAAGACACATAGTAATTAAAATGGCAAGGATCAAGGACAAGGAAAGAGTTTTAAAGGCAGCTAGAGAGAAAAAGTTCACCTATAAAGGAAAACCCATCAGGCTAACATCAGACTTCTCGACAGAAACCCTACAGGCCAGAAGAGAATGGCATGATATACTTAATGCAATGAAACAGAAGGGCCTTGAACCAAGGATAGTGTATCCAGCACGACTATCATTTAAATATGATGGCGGGATTAAACAATTCCCAGACAAGCAAAAGCTGAGGGATTTTGCTTCCCACAAACCATCACTACAGGGCATCCTACAGGGACTGCTCTAGATGGGAGGACTCCTAAAAAGAGCAGAACAAAACACACAACATATGAAGAATGGAGGAGGAGGAATAAGAAGGGAGAGAAGAAAAGAATCTCCAGACAGGGTGTATAACAGCTCAATAAGTGAGCTAAGTTAGGCAGTAAGATACTAAAGAAGCTAACCTTGAACCTTTGGTAACCACGAATCTAAAGCCTGCAATGGCAATAAGTACATATCTCTCAATAGTCACCTTAAATGTAAATGGACTTAATGCACCAATCAAAACACACAGAGTAATAGAATGGATAAAAAAGCAAGACCCATCTATACGCTGCTTACAAGAAACTCACCTTAAACCCAAAGATAAGCATAGACTGAAAGTCAAGGGATGGAAAAACATATTTCAGGCAAACAACAGTGAGAAGAAAGCAGGGGTTGCAGTACTAATATCAGACAAAATAGAATTCAAAACAAAGAAAGTAACAAGAGATAAAGAAGGATACTACATAATGATAAAGGGCTCGGTCCAACAAGAGGATATAACCATTCTAAATATATATGCACCCAATACAGGAGCACCAGCATATGTGAAGCAAATACTAACAGAACTAAAGAGGGAAATAGACTGCAATGCATTCATTTTAGGAGACTTCAAAACACAACTCACCCCATAGGATAGATCCACCAGGCAGAAAATAAGTAAGGACACACAGGGACTGAACAACACACTAGAACAGATGGACCTAATAGACATCTATAGAACTCTACATCCAAAAGCAAAAGGATATACATTCTTCTCAAGTGTACATGGAACATTCTCCAGAATAGACCACATACTAGCTCACAAAAAGAGCCTCAGTAAATTCCAAAATATTGAAATTCTACCAACCAATTTTTCAGACCACAAAGGCATAAAAGTAGAAATAAATTCTACAAAGAAAACAAAAAGGCTCATAAACACATGGAGGCTTAACAACATGCTACTAAATAACCAATGGATCAATGAACAAATCAAAATAGAGATCAAGGAATATATAGAAACACATGACTACAACAACACTAAGCCCCAACTTTTGTGGGACACAGCGAAAGCAGTTTTAAGAGGAAAGTATATAGCAATCCAGGCACACTTGAAGAAGGAAGAACAATCCCAAATGAATAGTCTAACATCACAATTATCGAAACTGGAAAAAGAAGAACAAATGAGGCCTAAAGTCAGCAGAAGGAGGGACATAATAAAGATCAGAGAAGAAATAAACAAAATTGAGAAGAATAAAACAATAGCAAAAATCAACGAAACCAAGAGCTGGTTCTTCGAGAAAATAAACAAAATAGATAAGCCTCTAGCCAAACTTATTAAGAGAAAAAGAGAATCAACACAAATCAACAGAATCAGAAATGAGAATGGAAAAATCACGACAGACTCCACAGAAATACAAAGAATTGTTAAAGACTACTATGAAAACCTATATGCCAACAAGCTGGAAAACCTAGAAGAAATGGACAACTTCCTAGAAAAATACAAGCTCCCAAGACTGACCAAGGAAGAAACACAGAAGTTAAACAAACCAATTACAAGCAAAGAAATTGAAACGGTAATCAAAAAAATACCCAAGAACAAAACCCCGGGGCCGGACGGATTTACCTCGGAATTTTATCAGACACACAGAGAAGACATAACACCCATTCTCCTTAAAGTGTTCCAAAAAATAGAAGAAGAGGGAATACTCCCAAACTCATTCTATGAAGCCAACATCACCCTAATACCAAAACCAGGCAAAGACTCCACCAAAAAAGAAAATTACAGACCAATATCCCTGATGAATGTAGATGCAAAAATACTCAATAAAATACTAGCAAACAGAATTCAACAGTATATCAAAAGGATCATACACCATGACCAAGTGGGGTTCATCCCAGGGATGCAAGGATGGTACAACATTCAAAAATCCATCAACATCATCCACCACATCAACAAAAAGAAAGACAAAAACCACATGATCATCTCCATAGATGCTGAAAAAGCATTTGACAAAATTCAACTTCCATTCATGATAAAAACTCTCAGCAAAATGGGAATAGAGGTCAAGTACCTCAACATAATAAAGGCCATATATGATAAACCCACAGCCAGCATTATACTGAACAGTGAGAAGCTGAAAGCATTTCCTCTGAGATCGGGAACCAGACAGGGATGCCTACTCTCCCCACTGTTATTTAACATAGTACTGGAGGTCCTAGCCACGGCAATCAGACAAAACAAAGAAATACAAGGAATCCAGATTGGTAAAGAAGAAGTTAAACTGTCAGTATTCACAGATGATCTGATACTGTACATAAAAAACCCTAAAGACTCCACTCCAAAACTACTAGAACTGATATCAGAATACAGCAAAGTTGCAGGATACAAAATTAACACACAGAAATCTGTAGCTTTCCTATACACTAACAATAAATCAATAGAAAGAGAAATCAGGAAAACAATTCCATTCACCATTGCATCAAAAAGAATAAAATACCTAGGAATAAACCTAACCAAAGAAGTGAAAGACTTATACTCTGAAAACTACAAGTCACTCTTAAGAGAAATTAAAGGGGACACTAATAAATGGAAACTCATCCCATGCTCATGTCTAGGAAGAATTAATATCGTCAAAATGGCCATCCTGCCCAAAGCAATATACAGATTTGATGCAATCCCTCTCAAATTACCAGCAACATTATTCAATGAATTGGAACAAATAATTCAAAAATTCATATGGAAACACCAAAGACCCCGAATAGCCAAAGCAATTCTGAAAAAGAAGAATAAAGTACGGGAGATCTCACTCCCCAACTTCAAGCTCTACTACAAAGCCATAGTAATCAAGACAATTTGGTACTGGCACAAGAACAGAGCCACAGACCAGTGGAACAGATTAGAGATTCCAGAAATTAACCCAAACATATATGGTCAATTAATATTTGATAAAGGAGCCATGGACATACAATGGCAAAATGACAGTCTCTTCAACAGATGGTGCTGGCAAAACTGGACAGCTACATGTAGGAGAATGAAACTGGACCATTGTCTAACCCCATATACAAAGGTAAACTCAAAATGGATCAAAGACCTGAATGTAAGTCATGAAACCATTAAACTCTTGGAAAAAAAACATAGGCAAAAACATCTTAGACATAAACATGAGTGACCTCTTCTTGAACATATCTCCCCGGGCAAGGAAAACAACAGCAAAAATGAGCAAGTGGGACTACATTAAGCTGAAAAGCTTCTGTAGAGCCAAATACACCATCAATAGAACAAAAAGGAACCCTACAGTACGGGAGAATATATTTGAAAATGACAGATCCGATAAAGGCCTGACATCCAGTATATATAAAGAGCTCACACGCCTCAACAAACAAAAAACAAATAACCCAATTAAAAAATGGGCAGAGGAACTGAGCAGACAGTTCTCTAAAAAAGAAATACAGATGGCCAACAGACACATGAAAAGATGCTCCACATCGCTAATTATCAGAGAAATGCAAATTAAAACTACAATGAGGTATCACCTCACACCAGTAAGGATAGCTGCCATCCAAAAGACAAACAACAACAAATGTTGGCGAGGCTGTGGAGAAAGGGGAACCCTTCTACACTGCTGGTGGGAATGTAAATTAGTTCAACCATTGTGGAAAGCAGTATGGCGGTTCATCAAAATGCTCAAAACAGACCTACCATTTGACCCAGAAATTCCACTCCTAGGAATTTACCCTAAGAATGCAGCAATCAAGTCTGAGAAAGACAGACGCACTCCTATGTTTATCGCAGCACTATTTACAATAGCCAAGAATTGGAAGCAACCTAAATGTCCATCAGTAGATGAATGGATAAAGAAGATGTGGTGCATATACACAATGGAATACTACTCAGCCATAAGAAGTGGAAAAATCCAACCATTTGCAGCAACATGGATGGAGCTGGAGAGTATTATGCTCAGTGAAATAAGCCAAGCGGAGAAAGAGAAATACCAAATGATTTCACTCATCTGAGGAGTATAGGAACAAAGGAAAAACTGAAGGAACAAAACAGCAGCAGAATTACAGAATCCAAAAATGGACTAACAGGTACCAAAGGGAAAGGAAGTGGGGAGGATGGGTGGGCGGGGAGGATGGGTGGGCAGGGAGGGATAAGGCAGAGGGGAAGAAGAATGGGGTATTAAGATTAGCATGCATGGGGGGGAGGGAGAAACAGGAGGGTGGGCTGCACAACACAGAGAGGACAAGTAGTGACTCTACAACATTTTGCTAAGCTGATGGACAGTAACCGTAATGTGGTTGTTAGGGGGGACCTGATATAGGGGAGAGCATAGTAAACATAGTATTCTTCATGTAAGTGTAGATTAAAAATTTAAAAAAAAAAAGAAAGAAAGAAAGAAAGAAAGAAAGAAAGAAAGAAAGAAAGAAAGAAAGAAAGAAAGAAGAAAGAAAGAAAAGAAAAGAAAGAAAGAAAGAAAGAAAGAAAGAAAGAAAGAAAGAAAGAGAAAGAAAGAAAGAAAGAAAGAAAGAAAGAAAGAAAGAAAGAAAGAAAGAAAGAAAGAAAGAAAGAAAGAAAGAAAGAAAGAAAGAAAGAAAGAAAGAAAGAAAGAAAGAAAAGGGGGATTACTCCTTGATAGGATAAAACTATTGGTAAATCAAAGATCAAGCGTGCCTTAAATATCCTTAATGTTGATCACTTAAAGGGTGTCAGATGATCAGCTATGGAGGTACTCTTTTCTGATAATATTCCTTTCTCTTAATTAAAAAAAAGCAGTTCCTGTGTGCTGACCTCCAATGAGTTCTGCACAGTGGTATAGAGGGCATGTCAAAGTGTGGGCAAAGGGTCTGTTTGTTTCTATGCAGAAGATCAAGGCCTAGCTTGGATACTCAGAAAATGAACTAAGATACGATATGAGGAGGAGCTTCCAGCATCAGCACTCTCTGGAGGAGTTGTGCCGGTGGATTATCATCAAAAAGCCTCCACAGGGATCCGGACGATGCTGCGGTTGTGGCTGCATCCAGCCCACCGTCTCCTGGACTTGCCATAGGAATGAGGAGGGAGATGTCTAGGCTGGCATGTGCATACAGTTAGACAACGAATTTGACCGGATCTGTACTGTTGGAACTCAACCAGGAGTTGGGAGGGGTGCAAGTTGTAGCACTCCAAAATCTTATGACTATAGACTATCTACGGTTAAAACAACATATGGGATGTGAACAGATCCCAGAAATGGGCTTCTTTAATTTGTCTGAGTTCTCTCAGACTGTTCAAGTACAGTTGGACAATATCCATCATATCATAGACAAATTTTCACAAATGCCTAGGGTGCCTAAATGGTTTTCTTGGCTTCACTGGAGTTGGATGGTAATTATAGATTTGCTTTGTTTATGTGACCGTATTCCTATTATGTTAATATGTGTGTGCAAATTAGTTAGTAGTTTAAAACCTATACATACTTAAGGTACTCTACAAGAAGATATGTCAAAGAAATAATCAATCCTCCCATGTTTCCTTCCATATGCTACATCTGTAGCTTTTCTTCTTTCTTCCTAATTACAACCCTTAAATAGAATTTGTGCCTCATATCGAATTTACCGAGTATCATAATTCCTCCAGGTGGTAAAGATACCTCGAGACAAGTGCTGGGCATAGAAGCCACAGGGCATAAATCTGCAAAGAAGTAAAAAGCTAACCTTTTCAAACAATATGGCTTCTCTCTCACTTACCAACTTTACATTTCCCTGTATGGCCCCGGAAGATGACTAGTTAGCCAGAGATGGGTAAGATTCCTCAAGGGAGGAACAACCTAAGATAGGCACAGTCGCAGGGGGGCCATCAGGTGAGAAATTGGGGATCAACAGAGGTGAGGCTCAGAACCTCACCCCCCCTGCTTTGAGAGAAATCTTCTGCATCCGTGGATGTTTTGCTGCCCTTGTCTAGCCTGGATTAATACTTAGTCTATAGGCACACACCTGATCATCTGATCATCTACATTTTCCCTCTTACAGCACTAAACTATGTTTTCTACCTTTATCTTGCATCTACCTACCACTTCAGCATTTTATTAAAAATAAAAATAATAAGAATAATAAAGGGAGAAATGTGGGATCCACATATAAATCAAGTACAAAAATCAAATGAATATTCATATTGGACCTGATTGTTTATAGGTCATAGTGCGTGATCAAAACCGAAAGTTTCTGTGATGACTGCCCTTGTACTGTTCACCATGTAAGAACTTATTCACTATGTAAGAATTCGTTCACCATGTAAGAACTTGTTCATTATGCTTCAGAAGATTGGAGACTGACGAGAATTAGGCTGGAGATGGATTAATGATTGTACATTGAGCATTGACCCCCCTATTCTGAATTTTATTGTTGTTAACAACCATTTGATCAATAAATATGAGAGATGCCCTCTCAAAAAAAAAAATAACATTCTCTTATATTATCTTCAGATAGGAGCCAAACTCTATGTGTAATGAGAGTGTATCTAGTCCTGTACAAACATCCAACTTTTACCCACATAATCTACAAAAACTGAATTCAACAAAGTTCACTTAACAACATCAACCAGTGAACAAGTCAGGATAGAAAGTGCTTTCATTACTCATCTGACAAACATTTCCTGAGCCTCTTCCTAGGGCTGAGCTCTGGAGAGAAAGATAAACCCATCGCTTTCGGCCTTCAGGGCTTCCCAGGCTAGCTCCTAGTCTACAGACCCGAAAACAAGTAACTGTTATTTTTATAATAATCCTCATTTACAATGCACTGTAGGAAGTCCTATAATGGAAGCATGAAGAAAGCACTGTGAGCACACACACAATGGAACCTCAAGCTCTCCCCAGGTAAATCAGAGGGGGCTCCAAGGTGACACTGGAGCTAGCAGCTAAGCAGGAATGTGCCACGGTGGGGATGGGTACAGGAAGGGTATTAAGGGGAAAAGGAGCAGCCTGCACAAAGGCCCTGGGGTATGAGTTCAGATGCTTCCATGGATAGCTGTTTGGTTCCACAGTGCAGGATGATTAAGGTAAGCAGGGGTTACAGCAATTATTAGGGGATTTAAAAGTAAATATCCTAAAATTATAAGGGATGGTTCTTTTATTCAGCTCCTCATTCACTTAAAGGGAATGCTTCAATTTATTTAATAAGTTGAAAACAAACACATATTATTCACATTTAGAAAAGATAGCTGTAGAATTAGGTTCTAATCTAACTGATGAAATTATCGGGAAGTGTCATTTCCTGCCAGGTCTTTGACAAGATTTTTAAAAACTTATTTTATGCTAATTTAGATAAGGGAGAGCAGTGTCAGCTATATACACCAGAATATAAAGGATATGGAATGGAAGTTTTTATACATACCACAATGTAATCAGAGTTGCCTTTAATTTCACTGTAATTAGGTTTAAATTTTGAATTAAAGTTTGTGTAAAATGACAAATTATTTTTAAAAACCTATCTCCTTCCTTATTTCCTTTGGGGACCATTCATCTTGCAATTTACTTTGAAAAATACACTTCTTAAAAGTTATTGTATCATTTCATCTTTACAACAAAGCAACAGCTCAAAAATACCAAGGTAAAAATGCTAGCATTTTCTAACCTTATACTTTTGCATAAGTTCTTTATATGATCTCAAATACAATATTAGCTTTATTGCCTCTGCTATGCCCATTCCTTTACATAGCAGCTCTTATCTGGAAGACACTCATTTTTAAACATGATGAGATGCACAAATAGCTTAATACACTGTTGTGAAGCACTGTCCCCCTCCCTCCAGATCCCCAGGACCAGTTAGCTGCTCCACACCTCTCCCCTAATTATGCATTGACAATCTAAACATTGCCTTTTAATTGAATCTTTCCTCCCCAGCTCTCTGCCCACACTGTGCATCCCCTTCTGTTAAATTTTCCTGTGCCTTAGGGAAGAAGCGGAAGTACTAAGATGAAAACAGAAGACGAGGGACTGAAAGACTGAGGGAAAGAGGGGAGGAAAGAAAAAGGATAAAGGAAAACACAGCTTAATGAGACAAAAAGGAGAAAAAAAATCAAGGAGAGCAAGAGAAACAGACGACAAAGGAGGGATACATGAAAGGGGGTAGGTGAAGAAAATGAGCCAGAAGTAAGTGGGGAAAGCCTTGAGGAAGTCAAGGAATCAGACTTGGGCACTGGAGGGATTTTAAGAGTGCTTTAAGTCTACTTGTGCTTGCCTTCCGGCTCTTAGATCTTTGCTTTTAAGAAATTCCAGATATCAAGACTTCAGTCTTGGGCCAGCAAGTGAATAACATTTCATTTAAGAACCAAAGTGTAGGCTGTTCAGAGTTATAAGATTTTCTCATTGGAAGCCTTTGGAAACCTAGGTGAAATCACAACCGGTCACGAATGCACAGCCTCAAATTTGATGGGACTTGCCCTAAGACTCATCCATGCTCTTCCTTCACAGAGCCTTAATGCTAACGTGGCTCTGAGACAGTAGAAACTCTTGTGTTCCTTCTATTTTCATGGTTAGGTTTTGCAGCTCTTCAAGCATTTTCATTATCTTGGCACCCCAGGGGCAGAGTGGAAAGACCATTACAAACAGGTAGAGTTCTTAAGAATTCTTCATACAATCTTCCTTCTCTGCAAAACGGAGCCCAATTCAGTAAGACCAAAGCCTTCCACATTGACCGACACAGCACAATTCTCTTTTCTTTTGGAGTTTAGATGTTTCTGGTGAGAATGCACACCACTCACAGGCACAGCTGATGTTCTCTTGGCTGCCAGTGTTCGGGAAGCCGTGTGAATGGGTGGCACTGGGCCTTCTGCCACTCTGCTGATCCTTCCCCAGTGCAGGTGCCAAGTGAGCCTGAGCTCAGTCAAGCAACAGTCTGCAGGGCACTTCGGGTCCGTCTCCCAGCCCTGGGCTCTCTGGAATGCCAGCAGCACTGCCAAGATGAATCCATGTAGGGCAAAGTCTTCTCAACTGTTAGCTGTCTTGCAGACTAACAGATAAATTACCATATATACTGAATTTTCTTTCTCAAATTTCTCTTAATTGGGCAATTTAGAGGAGGGGGTCAATGGGAATGGTATTGACTGAATACCTTTTTCTTGATTTAGAATTAAGGGACAGCACAACTAAAGTAGGGTGCAGGTATCCAGAAAGGGAGAGGTTTGTTAAGTGAAAATTATTGAGGGTACTGAAATGTGTCCTTGTACCAGGTTCACTCTGGTTATGGGATTGGCTGTGGTCACCCCAAAGGTGGAACACTCTGCCCACATGGCTCAGCAGTCCCCTCCTGAGGTTGAAATAATAGGTACTTACTTTCTTAAGACCTACATGTGGGCCTTACATATAGAGGAAGGATCACACACTCAGGTGCCCTCAGAGGCCAGACAGGTCCCATAAATGAGTGGAGCAGGCAAGGCATAAGGAACAAAATAATAAGGGAAGGTAATAATTATGCTTACAGGGCAGCACAAGCTTCACAGACACCAACCTTCAGATAACGGTCACTAGGTATGGAAGACGGATGCAGTCACACCAAATTTGACTTTTTTTGAGAGAGACAGAGATTAAAGCCAGAAATCTGGACTTTTGAGTATAATCTCCAAATTTTTTAATATCAGCAACTAATTAAATTAAAACAAAACACAGTACAGGCCAAACAAAACCCATCACTGTGCCAGATTTTGCTTCTGGACTACCACTTTGTGAGCTCAGACAGACAAAATTCTAAGCTTAATTGGACAAAATTAATACCTTCCTCAATTGTGGGAAGGATGAGAAGTAAAGTTCAGATTAATGATAATTTGGGGAACCTCAAGAATGAGGCAGAAATGTCAATGAAGTGTGGAAAACCAATCAAAATCATTTAAGGTGACATATTTAGTCGGTAATATTATTTCTTGGCTTTTACGTGAATTTATTTGTAATCTGGATGCCAGTGGCTTCACTTACTCAAAAACTCACAATGGTTTTCTCAGAATTTAAAATACTACCACGGTTTATCTTTCTCACCATTCTTTCCTGAGGCTCAGCCTAAATCTGGATGATGACCTGAAGTTCAATCTTACAGGAACTGTTTCTCAAGATGAGAAGAACTGTTTGTGCTGACTCAAGAAATCAGAGAAGAGGCTAGTGCTCCTGGTGCTGGTACGAACCCCCTCACCCATCTCGGCTATCACAGGGTTTACTGGATAATCTGGGGTTCCAATTTACTTTTCATATCTCTCCTCTTTGGACACATGTTAAAGAAACTGAAGAATCACAGAATCTCAAATTTACAATAAGGGTTAGAAATAATTTAGTTCTATCTACTGTCTGGTGATTAAATTCCCACAAGTCCATGCCTGCCCAGAACTCACTATCTCCCAAGAGCAGCCCGTGCTACCATCCGGCACTTCCAACCCTTAGAAAAATCTCCTTGAACTAAAGCAAGAACTCATCCACTGGTTCAACAAAAATGTAACAAATGCCAACAATATGACTCATGCTAGTTGTTATATAAAGATGAATAAGCTGGGACATCCTCCCCCTCTGCAAAGAACTCACAGAAAGACTTTTAAATTGAATATCTAACTTCCAAAAGGGTACTTTGTATGAGATTGTGCACTCAAGAGACAGGACAAAGCTAATCAATCAAGAAGCCCAGGATGTAAAACCACTCACAAGAGGTGAATACAGAAATAGTTAACAGAAAGGAATGGTTTACTAGTTATGGGGAAACAGTTATGAATACTCATACATGAAGCTTCCTTCAAAACCAACCTAACATCTTTTCCTAATCCCTCAGAGAACCAAAGGGTAAAAAGAAAGACAGTTGCCAAGTTGAAAGGAGCACATTTACTCAGCTCTAACCTCCACACTTGGACTGGTACAAGGACACATTTCAGTACCCTAAATAATTTTCACTTAACAAACCTCTCCCTTTCTGGATACCTGCACCCTACTTTAGTTGTGCTGTCCCTTAATTCTAAACCAAGAAAAAGGTATTCAGTCAATACCATTCCCATTGACCCCCTCCTCTAAATTGCCCAATTAAGAGAAATTTGAGAAAGAAAATTCAGTATATATGGTAATTTATCTGTTAGTCTGCAAGACAGCTAACAGTTGAGAAGACTTTGCCCTATGTGATGTGGTCTTGGTCATAAATTTTGTAGAAAGCTTTGCTTCCCTAGCTGAGCATAAATGAAAATTTCCTGTTACTACGATCAGGACTTGTTTTTTCCTTTGGAAGCCCAAGTTTAAATTCTGAGTTCTGACCTTAGGTAATTTATATAATGTCAAACCTCAACTGAAAAAAGTCTCATTGAGTTGTTATGAGGATTAATTAATTAATTAGATAATGCATGTAAAGAAATAGAGCCTCACATAGAAAATGCCCAACAAATGGTACCTGCTGTTATTCATATTATTATTACAACTATTGGTTGTAAAATATCTTCAAATATTTTCCAAGAATTGTTATTTCTGTGAGTTTTAATGCACTATAGACTCCTCTTGGGGATGGTGATTATGCTTATTATAAATGCACTTTTGTTTCGTCTATCATTCATGCAAACATACCCATTTTAGAAGATTAGAAAAGTAGGAAGAAGGAGAAAAATCACCCATCCGGGGAACACACCTGTTAAAAACCATTTATTGCTACAAAAGCAGACAAGCATACTGTGAAGTGTTAGCAAATGTAATTTTAAAAGCCCACTTGATTTTCTATCACCAAGAAATTAATATTGGTAACATTTTGTTGTATATTCTTCCAAATATTTTTCTACTATGCAAAGCTCTACATTATATCCATTTTTACTTTTCAATCTCTAATGCCTTATTCACTTGCCATTTTTGATGTAGAAGATATGATTCCATCTGCACACAGGTTAGCAATTCTAAAGCATCAACGACCACCATCACTGGTCCCCTCCTAAGAGTCAGGCTCTTTATTAAACTATCTCTAATCCTTACAACAGTCCTGCAAAATACATTCCAATGTCTCTATGTCGCAGATGAGAAAACAAAGACTTAAAGAGTGGGTGCCTGGTCCGAGGCCACAAAGCACTCACAGAGAGCTAGGTTTTAATTCATCTTTGTCTGACTCCAAAGCCTATATTTTTCTCTCCTTATACCAGCCTCAAGTGAGATTACAGATTCTATATCTGGAAAGAATTATATAAATTCAATTGACCCAGAACCCTATTTGGGTAGCAAAGTGGCATGATTCTCCCTTTACTAAAGGACAACAGTGACTCAAAGTTATATAGTGAATAGGGATAGAGTTGGGCCTTTCACACATGTCAGTAAGATGAGGATATTATTTTAATACAGAGATAACCCTCTGCTATGAAATGTTTACATTTAGAGTTGCCTGGAAGTTTAAACCTCATACAATTTCCAATATCTAAATGATAATGATTGATAAAAAATAAAATCCTGGCTAGTGTACATACCCAGTGTGGGAGACAAGTGTGGGAAGTGTTCTATTAGGGGATATAGGGTGCTGAATGGCAGTGCTTAGAACAGAACCCCATACCAATTAACTTTCTCCTTTGCTTTCTTCCCATATTCCACATCTTCCTCTCTTGAGGTCTACCCTCAGATTACCGCCCCAGAGAAGTTTTATCCAATTACCTATCTGAAATACAGTCCCCAACCCCTACCAATCTATCCTGTTACTATAGTTACGCTCCTTCGCAATCATCTGTCATTCTGACATTAAACATTTATCATTCACTGACATTAAGGTATACATTTATTTACTGACTAATTAGCTATTTTTCCCCTTAGAATGTAAGTTGCTCTATTACCTGCAAAAATTCTAGCACTCACACAAAGCTAGGCATCAGTAGCTTTTTAACAAATTTGTTTATTCAACACTACACATCCACCATTCATTATCAGGCATTGTGACAGGTACAGAGAGGATACGCTTATTAGACTCAGGCAAATCGCACCCGTATGCTGGCAAGCAGTCCTGGGGGCCAAGGGAATGCCCTCATGCAGATCTTGCCCCACATGTGGACTCTGCTCCAAATGCCCTGTCCATACAGCCTGAGCCTGCTGCCTCCAGGGCTGGCCCAGCCTCTGTATCAAATCCACCCAATGCCCTTTGCAGTGACAGAGTTGGGGGTGAGAACAGAAGGAGTCAAATCTAGGTACATAGGCATTTCTTGCCCTAAGCAATGCTGTCCAAGAGAATGTTGAGAACTTCCAAGAGAATCTGCAACTATGAGACTGTTCCAGAGCTACATGGTTCGAAACAGTAGGCACTGACCACATGTGGACATTGAGCACTTAAAATGTGGTATGACGGAGGACTTGAAATTTAAAATTTTTGTATCTAATTTTAAAGTTAAACTTACATAGCCACTGTATTAGCACAAGTCTAGTGGAAAAGAAAATGAATGACTCCAGAACAGGTGTGCATTAGTTTCCTAATGCTGCTGTAACAAATTACCTCAAACTCAGTGGCTTAAAACAACACAAATTTATTCTGTTACAGTTCTGGAGGGCAGAAGTCCAACAGAGTCTTTAGGGGATGACACCAAGGTGTCAGGAGGGCTAGTTCCTTCTGGTCTGCTCCTCGCCTCTCCCAGATTCCCTGGCCCTGACCGGAAGCACATTCCAATCTCTGCTTCTACTATCACATCACCACCTTCTCTCCCACTAATCCTTCTGCTTCCCTTTCAGAAGGACCCCAGTAATTATACAGGAGCTCATCCAGATAATCCAGGACACCCTTCTCACTTCAAGATCCTTAACTTAGTCACATCCACAAAGCCCTTTTAATCATGTAGGGTGCCATGCACAGGTCCTGGGCCTACGGATATCCTTGGAGGACCATTCTGCAGCCTACCACAGGTTACTGAGTGCGAGAGGCGACACAGAGACAGAGCGAGAGAGCCACGGAAGGACTTCCATCAGGCGAGTAACATGAAGAGGATGACTCTGGTAGACTACACCGGGAGGGAAGTGAGACGGGTGGCAGGGAAGCAATGAAGCTGCTCCCTCATGAAGGAATGAGTAGAGGTGAAAAGAGAAGGGGCCTAAAACCCATTAGTGGTGGTGGGAGTGAGGAAGAAAAGATGAGGCTGAGAAGCATTAAGGAAGGAGAGCCCACAGGACCTGCAGAGGGGAGCCCTGGGCTAACAGGCTGTTGGCGAGAAGGCCAAGGTGAGGGAGAATTTGAAGGCGTACGTCTCAGAATTCCAGACGGTGATTTAGAATATTTGTCTCATTTTCCTGTCTATCAGTGTCACCTTAAATTGATCCCACTAATGGACCAAAACACAGGGGCATATTCTCAATATGAGGCATTCTAAAACGTTGACCCATCCCATAGGCACCATGTAGAATTTTCATCAGCTGTTCAAAGATGCAGATGCCCACACTGTACAAAAAGGTAAAAGGGTTAGTCTGGTCTCCAGGGGTTTTTTTTGGTCATTTTAGCTTAACGCCAAGGCGTTAACATCAGGGACTATTAGTTTTTTTTTTAAGGTGTAGGACAAAGGGCTTGCAAGTTTCAAAGCCAGAAGATAAGTCTGGCGGATTCATCTGAATATAGGTATGGTGATTAGGCATGCATGTGGGCTTTGATATCTCACTGGTCACAGTTCACATACTGCCTTTACAGTAATACTGGCTTTGTGACCAACTGTGGGGTAAAACTGCAGTACTTTCAGAATCTCTCCCTGGCCTTAGTCTATTTACATTTCAATAGGTGTTTCTTCCTCCAGCCTCTGGGACAAGGGGTGGAAGAGAGGCTGGTCTCCTCTCCACTCTGTTGCATAATTGGCTCTGGCACCTGTCAGTCACTGGAGATCTGCCTCTGGAGTTTCTCCTGGAAGGGGCCAGCGGGGAAGAACAGTGCCAGGTCCCACCCTGAGCAATAAATGAGTTTCTCCCAATCTAGCCTTTCCTTAGACTGATTTGGGTCACACCAGTTTATTCCCCCTGCTCTGGAACACACTTCCCCCAGAGCTACACCAACCTTTGATGAAGTTTCTTCACCATTAAAGGAGAGATAGTCATGTACAGTATAGGATTGTTATGAAGGTTAAATGATGTCCAGTACAGTTACGTCTCAGAATTCCAGACGGTGATTTAGAATATTTGTCTCATTTTCCTGTCTATCAATGTCACCTTAAATTGATCCCACTAATGGACCAATTTCATGTCCAATACAGTAAGTAATCAATAAAGGTAACTATTATTAACTGAAAGCCGTGTTTGGAAGAATCATAATCAGAAAAAATATACTGTTGACTATTAATAAATCTACTCAAGCTCACCAAACAGTTTAAAAAACCACACACACAAGTAGGAATTCAGATCTGGAAAGAAACACATCAGCTAATCCTCATAAAAGAACTATGAATAATCTAATGCCATGGATTTAAATCTTCAGATAAATGCCTGAGTTTCTTTCCCAACTTTAAATGATCCATTAGGCTTCACTACTGTTTTAAGGAACACAGTAAAACACCCCAGGCTTAATCAGCTATGCTGGCATCAGTACTGAATTAGAAAAAAATTAGACATACAGGTGTGCTCGATTTATGGACAAGCTGTGTCCCAGAAGGAATCTATGTGTTATAAATTGGATTTTGGTAATCAAAATTTATTTTCCCAATGATAATATCAGAAACTTATTTTTCTAGAAAAATACAGTAACATTTTTTTTGGAATCAGCAATGGGATTAGGAGAGATGCTATTAGGTATTCTGGCATGGGTGAAATTAAACAGATTGCTCCACATTAAATTTTGGGTCTTGCTAGGGTCTTGTTTTGACTCAAGTGGCAAGTAATCCCCACCTTCTGGTAATGAGAAAAACACATGCCACCCTATAACTGACAAAGTGGGAGACGGTCTGTATTTCAGTTTGATTTGTATTACCTTCCCGAGGCAAGACATTTCATTTACATTCAAGACAGCAGTTACCCACCTTCGACGAATGTTTGAGATAAATGAGACAACTTCATGAACAGACACACCATTAATCTGACACAAAGGGAAAGAGAAGATTGGGAGGGGAAATTAGAGCTTAAATACAAGAAATTACTAAAAATCAGCATCCTGTGGATAAGGCCTTTAGTAAGGTGTGTTTTTTTTTAAAAAGGTAACACCTGAAGAAAACAGGTTAACAATGTAAGATACCAGTCGCCAAAATAACACAATTTGGCCAGTCAGCCTCCTATCTGCAAACCCTAATTACCCAAGGAAAGCAAATTACATGCTAATCTTCACTGTCCACAAACTATTTTGAAAACCATACCCTCTGGACTCTATTTCGCCTTATTAGACACTCAGCGAAGTTGCTCATAAAGCCAAGTCCTTCAACAAGGACAATTCATCAGAGTTAATGGGCACTATGAAAATTCCCTTGCAGTGCTTGACAATTTTGTAGTCAGGAGTAAGCGGGGGAGGCAGCCTGATGCTGAGGAGCGCTCTAATTCCTAAGTCTTCTGGGGGAGGGAGCAGGGAGTGATGGGCAGCGGGCAGAGGCACTGCTCAAGACGCTGAGTGTGTGGGCACAGAGGGAGGGCCACACTGAGGTCAGGGCTGGCAGAGCTTGCTGGAGCTCTTCAAAGTTTCTGAGAAGGAATCCAAGGACCAGAATAACACCACTGGGTGCCAGCATATTTTAGCTGTCCCTACCAAGCATGTTCTGAGCCACTTTAGTGACGTTTTGGGAAAACTCGGTGCCCGTGGTGTCCTGGCATACATTGGAGCCAGAAGAGAAGCCAGGTTCAGAAGACTATAGATACTCAGGGGCTGCCTGCCTTCCTCATGGTGCTAGGGAGCAACTTCTGGTGGCACTGCTCCCTTCACCCTTCGGGGGGGTTCACAGGGCCGCCACATTTATTAATCATCTAAGACTCAGCACCCACTGAGTCATGTAGAGTGGAGATGCAGTTCAACCAAAAAACCATTTCTGGTGACTTTTTACACCACATATTTTCATTCAAGATTAAATCATGCATGTGCCAAAAAATATTTTAGAAAAGGAAACCTTCCAAGATGAAAACTGAAGAGAGGGGGGGAAAAGAAGACATGAAAAAGCCAGCAAAGACAAGCAGAGGGTCCCGCAGCCCCATCTCCGTCTGCCTGTGTGCCTTACCTCTCAGCTCCCATATGGTTTTTCCTTCTCATTATGAAACTGTAGGTGGGGTGGGCGCAGAAACAACCACACATCTACTTTGTACGAAAGTCACCTCAGACATCAAGTACCCTAGAGCTCCACAGACGGGAGAGGTGGGTTAGACGAAGGTCCCTGCCAGGCTGAGGTACCCTGGTCCTGTCCCTGCTGTCTGTCTTCACCCCAGGATGCTCTATTACAGACACAGTTACAGACTCTCTGGCCCTGCCGTGGGCGTTTTCTGCTGTTCATGCCTGAGGCCTCAATCTGAGCAGCAGACAGGCAAACGTGAGTTTGTGAAGGAGGCAGAAATCTTCAGGGTCACCAGCACCAACTTACTCAAGGCCCAGCTCCTCACCTGCACTGCTTAGGGTAACAGCGGACACTATGGTTCCAGAACGGTGGTCATAATAACTATAAAGGGGGAACAACCTAAATGGGCCCACCAACTAGATCAATTGATAAGTAAAATGTGTATCCATAGAATGGAATATTACTTGGAAATAAAAAAGAAATACTGGTATATGCTACAACATGGATGAACTTTGAAAACATGCTAATCGAAGGAAGCCAATCACAAAAAGACAGATATTATGAGTACGTGTATAAGAAGAGTCCAGAGAAGACAATTCTCTAAAGACAGGAAACAGGTGAGTACTTGCTAGGACTGGGGTGGTAGTGGGAGAAGGGATGGGGAGTGACAGCTAACAGGGAGAGGCTTTCTTTGGGGGATGGATGAAAATGTTCTATAACTGATGATGATGGATGCACAACTCCAAATATACTAAAAACCAGTCAATTTACAAGTGTAGATGGTTAAGTGTGTGATAATGTAAGTTATATCACAATTAAGCTGTCAGCATGAAATTACTTTGTCTTGTTTACTGACCTGTAAAAGACAAATATTCTATCAATCAAGGAAGCAGGCCCCTCACCTGGAGCTAGATGGTGGAAGTGCCCTCATATATTGGTGTATCAAGAAATAATTTTTAAAAATACTTTAGTTTTTTAGAGCAATTTTAGGTTAACAGCAAAACTGAGTGGAGGGCACAAGATTTCCTATATTTTCCTATCCCTGCACATACACAGCCAACCCCCTTATCAATATCAATTACCAGAGCAGTACATGGGCAATAATGAATGAACCTACACTGACACATCGTAACCATCCAAAGTCCACAATAGGTTTACAATAGGTTTACTCTTTGTGTAACACATTCTATGTGTTTGGTCAAATGTATACTGGTATCTATCCACCATTATGGAATCAGAGAGTTTTCTCCACCCTAAAAATCTTCTGTGCTTCACTTATTCATCCCTCACTGGACCCAAGCCTGGTAACCACTGATCTTTTTACTGTTTCCATAGTTTTGTCTTTTCCAGAATGCCACAGAGTTGGAATCATATAGTATGTAGCCTTTTCAGGTTGGCTTCTTCACTTAGAAACATGCATTTAAAGTTCCTACATGACTTTTTATAGTTTGATAGCTTATTTCTTTTTAGTGCTAAGTAAAATTCCATTATCTGAATGTACCAGTTTATTTATCCATTCACCCACCAAAGGACATCTTGGTTGCTTCCAACTTTTTGCAGTTATGAATAAAGTTGCTATAAACATCTGTATTTTAATTATTTGTAAAATTATTTTCTGTTCCTATTTTAGTGTATCTCTTGCATACACTTTCTACTTGAGACATCCCTTTTTTTCTTTTTAAATGAGCTCATGACAGTGGTAACTGGTTTTTCATAACCTTAGTTTTGACTGACTTTCATGGCTCCTGGAACAACTTACGCACCTACATCTTTGAAAATCTAATGGTAGTTCTACTGACATAATAGATCAAATTTTTAATGATATTTTATATTGCAAAAAATGTTTTAAAGTTTTGGCCCATGAAGATCTACAAATGTCATACTAGAGTGGATCCTTATTTGTCATCTAAGATCTTCCCAATGTGAATGATGTATCTCTCTGATTCTCTTTTTAAGTCTCATTTAGATCTCTAGGAGGGCACATACTGAAATAGCTGTGGGCTGAAATTAATGTACATTTTCCTCTTCTCCTGAATTCTGAGCTCCACAAAGTCAGGAACGACATCTCAATCATGTGTGTATGTTCCATATTGAGCACAGTTCCATAATATCGCTGACACACAGCAATAATTCAGCAAATGCTTATAAAACTGTCATAGCTGTGCCACTGCTGTTCATGATTGATGTACATCCTGCTTAAAAAAATGGTTTGTATAAGTTCTTTTAATTCACGAATTGTGGAATCCTCACTGATTAAACCTAACAAACAAAAACCTTTGGGACTTTATTCTTTTTGCACTTCACTTTGAGGAAAAGTGTATTTGAATTTCAAAACTCGGTAAAATTTAGTTTTTAAAAAAACCTTTTAGGAAGTTCTGCTGTCAAACAATTCTTAAATTTTACCCATATCCCATATCCATGAATATCTATCTCCAAAGGCTAATATAAAAGCTTGAACAAATGCTTAATGAAAATTGGATTTCAGGCTGATCATGAAAAGGCACTGCAATTTTTTTTTAATTCATTCACCTCTTCTACAAAGACATGTCGCTAAGAAACAATTGTTTTCACTATGACTGTATTGGGTAAAGCAGGAAAGTGTCCCCTCTCCAGTCCTTGCTCCAGAGTCCACTTTAAACACAAAAGTCAAAGTCATCTTTTCAAAAGAAAATAAGATCATGTCGCTTGTCCACTCAAAATCTGGACCATTCAGGGTAAAAGCCAAAATCCATCTTATGCACTGTCCTAATATACCATTTCCTAGGGGCTCTTTCTCTGCAACTCTCCACCTTCATTCTATACCCTGGCATCCAGGGCATTTGTAGTGACTGTTCCCTTCTTCCCTCAGGTGTCCCAAAGGCTTGCCTCCTCCCCACCTTGACATCTCAGCTCAAACTTTACTTCTCAGTGAGGGCCTCATGCCCCAACACTACGGCCCACAGTAACTCCCTATCCCCTCTCCTGCTTACAGCAAGGACCACCATCAGACACACCATGTAATTTACTAGTTTATCTATTTGTTTGTCTCCCCTCCTCTGGAATATAACACCACAAGTGCAGGAATATGTGTCTATTTTATTCCCTTCTCTCCCCCGGGGGCTAAAACACTGTCTGCCACATAGTAGGCACTCAATAAGTATTTGCTGAATTCGTTGAATTCACATTTTACAAAGAATTTCAACAACTGAAGTGTTCTGGTATTCAAGAGAGATTTCTGGGCAACCTCCTTGTCTAAAATTAAACATTATTATCAAAACTTTCAAGGCATATTACATGTTTATGAAATATCAGACCCCTTTCAGTGGTTCCCATGTCTTACAAACCTAGATTGCCTAAGAGTATGAATCATTCCTATGTCATGCCAATGGGGCTACAGACATCAGTAACTTGTCAAAGTCATGTTATGCAATCAGTGGCTCAGCTAAAACAAACTCTGAAGCACGTGTTCACTTGTGGATAGGGTCTTTTTAAAGAGGCCCACTATCTTAGCTAGTAGTCCTCTAACTTCTTTAGATGGAATAAAACAAGTTCTTTCAGGGCTGTGATTTATAATGATAACTGTATGCCTTCAAATGATTTTAAATAAATGAACTCATTTAATCACCAAAGGAAATGAACTTGCTAGTATGCTCAGTTTTTCTTTCTTCCCCCAAACTCAAATGTCCATGAGCAGCTCATTATTTTAATTCAGAGGCAACTTTGTTTCAGGTAACTCTGCAAAAAAAGAAGAAACCCTACATGCAGGGTTGTGTCACCCTTGCCACAAGCTGGTCTTATTTTGTATCTTAGTGGAGTTTCTCTTAAAGTTACCTTTGAACTTACTCAACGAAATAGGTATTTGTTAGCCCCTTACAAAGAGACGGCAGTGGGGTGTTAAATCTAGCTCAATTAAATGTTTAGAAAGAAAATGTAGCTAAATTAAAGATTTAGAAAGAAGAGGAGAAGGAAGGGGGCAAAAGCACTAACATTTGTTGACATACACTTAACATGTATGTATCATGTCACTTACTGAAAACCTTGAAGGTGGTAACTGTACTCATTTCACAGATGAAAAAAATCAAAGCTCCAAGGAGATATAACTTGCAGGAGGTCCCACAAACTATAAGAGTGGCAGAACTGAGGTCTGAACTTACATCTGAGTGGTTCAAAAATCTTTCTGTTACATCAAATCGCCTCTATTCACACTGCATTGCTGCTTGATTTCTTTTTAATGAGAAATGTGGGGGTGCAGGGGTAGGGAGGAGAATCCCATAAAAATAGAACAAAGAATAAAAGAAAATTAGTCTAAAGGTGCTATGCTGAGAAAAGTTTTTCAGGAAAAACAACTAAGTAAACAAAATGCTAAAATGTTGTTTCCTTTCACAGTAATATGTTGAATCTTTAAAATATCTTCCTAATAGAAGTATATAGAACTACCTCCTTTTTCTCCTAGCAGAGGGGGGAAATACTACTCTTAAATGACACTTTGTTGAACAAAACAAAGCATGAAAAAATATTCTGCAAAATCTTATAGAACATTCAAACTTATGTGTGGGCCTTTGTTACGTATCATGTCTGCAACACATCAAAAAGAATCACTGAAATGTCTTATATAACAAAAAGTGGTGGACAATGAAAAATATGCATTTTTTTCACTATTCATACATGGGGAAGACTGGTCAATGATAGTTAGGGTTCAGAAATAAGCGAATGAAAAAGCCCCAAATGCATTCACACTGTTAACAGTAGTACCACTGTTGGGAGTGCTGACACAAAGCCAAGTTCATATTATTCTTAATAAAATGCTGGATGACAGCTGTAAGTCTGGGAGGGGCTGGTTCCCTTTAACTCTGGAGTTTGTTCCTGGATGAAGAGCATAAATTAACTCCACTGAGAAACCTGAAGGAAGACCTGTGCAAGAGTAAAAAGGTGAAGACTTCACAAAGTCATAAGCATATTTCCCTGCTCTACAAGGATGGGGAGATTGCAGTTTAAAGAGATGATGTGCATAATGTCTAACTCTGCACCTGCGGCTCACCCTTAATCTCCAAGGCCCGGTGCAGGCATCACTAACTGACAGAAGCATCTTCTCTCCACTTTCTGCTGTGGTCTCATCACACTATCAACAGCTACTAAACATGAACCTGAGGCAGTCTGCTGAATGGAAGAAGTAACATCTAGTGAGAGACCCAACTCTGCCACAAACTAGCTGTATGACTTCTGGCAAATTTTTTATCCCCTTGGTGTTTTGGGTTTTTGTCTGTAAAATGGGAACAACACCTGCCATTAAGGTTGTTTTGAAGATTCAATGAAATGATGTATGTTAAATGTTTTAAAATGTTAGCACCTTTATCTGCTTTTCCAGCCCTGTCCATCCCACCAGCTAAATTAAACACTTAATTTAGCTTTACTCAACAGCCCGATACTCCACATTGGGGGTATCTCTAAAGGCTTAATCAACACATTTCCACCCCCAACACCACATGACGACAGTGTGTTTGTGCTCCCCTAGGTCCATCACTCTGGGCTTGCTCCCATCTGATGGTCCAAATGCATTGCACTTCTCTCTCTCTCCTCCAGAAACCAGAGGCTCAGTAGTGTGGGTTCCCTTTATCTATCTTCATTTGCCAATTTTGGTTCACCAGAAAGCAGAATAGTGTGTGTGTGTGAGAGGGAGAGAGAGTGTTTAAAGGGGGACACAGACCCTGCAGTTATCACATATCCTAGCTGATAAAGATGCTAAAACACCTAGGCCCACAAGGTCATCTTCTGCACAAGCTATTAGCAGCTGCCTCCTCTCCACTCTCAGTTACTGTAGCTGAGGGGCGGAGGGATGTTCCTGGACCAGGGCGAATAAACAGATGGAACGAAAATCAGTCAGGAGAAAGGCAGGTTGGGAGAAACCCTTTTACTGCTCACAAGAGGCCTGGCTGCATCCCTCTGGCCCCCGCTCCCGCTTTTTCCCTTTCTCCCTGGTCCCCCACTAGCAAAGGCCCACTCGGTGCCGTCCGCCTGGGCGACACTGCGCACGCGCACTTCCCCACCCGCCCTCTTGGGGAACTCCGTGGGCAGGCCCCGGGGGCTGGCAGGTGCTGGACCGATTTCCCCCGGGGGTTGGGAGGATGGCCTCTCCTCACCCCTTGCCCCGGAGGCTGCGGGAGGCTGCAGCAGTTAAATGGGGGCAAGGCCAGGCGGGAGGGAGATTCTGGGAATTTTGTGCTTTACCCCACAGTTACATACAGAAAAGTTGACTGAATCACACATAACCTATAAATAAAGTTTCTGATCTGTTGACTAAAGGTATATTCCCTGAGAGAAAATGTTTTTATAATTTCTGTGAATAGCTACACAAGCTTATCAGTTACTAAGTCCAAAAAACAGATTTCTCCTTTCCCCAACAGCAAGAGGCTTTAAATGAGAAAATGAGGAGCAGACCGGAGGAACTGAAGTGCCTGCAATGTTAAGAAAGTTCATCTTCATACAGTCAATGTAAATATTCTGAAATTCAGGCTAAAAAATTAATAAAAATTTTGACAAAGTGAACAGCTATGGTGGAAGAACCTTTCGTTTTTAAGTTTAATCTGTTTTCATAAATAAGACGTACAACACTCTAAAAAAATCTGCCAAACTTGGAGCAAGAATGCTGTATTAATTTGGTAAAGAGCATTATGTTTTCAGATCATGTTCACTGCTGTGGCTGCTGGAATGTATTATTTAGCTCAGCATATATGATAAGGACAGTGGTTAAACTAGTTCTAAATAGTATGGACTGGTTCATTCACAAACATGAATGAAATCTCTACCATGTGTCAGGTACTCGATAAAACACCTGAGGTAAAGTAAGAATGTAGATGGATGGTCTCTGACTGTAAAGGAGGGCAGAGGGCATCAAGAGTCAGGAAAAAGGACTAATAACATTTAACCTAACTGCCTAAAGCATGGCCCACCCAGTTTTGAATAAACAACCCAAGGCTAAGCTTAGAAATGCGCCTGCTTTAAGTTAGATAACTAGAAGTGGGCAACAGCCTGGGGACGTGATCCGTGATAAGTCACGAAGACATGCTTGGGTAAGCAAGAGATAACAATTGAAGCGGTCAGGCAACTGGAGTGTTCCTATATAAACAATACCTAAAGTTGCCTGGGGGTTGGCAGCTCAGACTCAGCCTGGGTGTCAGGGGAGGTGCTGTCGACCCCAGCTTGCTGGCTGAATAAAGACTTTGCCTGTACTTACATCTCCATACCTGTGTGCTTTGTTCTCTCGGGAAAACCCTGAGTTCCTGGACCCTAACATTTGGGGGCTCGTCCGGGATCCGTGCGGCTTCCCTGAGAACAAAGGACGGCTGGAGGCAAGGTCTAATTGTCCAGACAGGGCAGTGCAATTCGAGGGTCGCCCCCTCATGTCTGCATAAATCCATTATAAAGCGGAGTCGCCATCCCGTGTATGGTCTCGGGTTAGTGACCGCGAGTGAGAGAGTCCAGGTTGGTAGTCCCAGCCCCCAGGTTAGCGACCCTGGGTGAAGCCCAGGTAACCAATCCTGGCCCTAAGGTCCGAATGACTCGGCCTTAGGAAGGCAAGTCCAATCGGCAGAAAACTGGCACCCGAGGAGGAAAAGATCGAGCCCGTCACCCTGCGGCGGTCCGAGTGGACGCCTTTCGGGAGAATAATGAGAGTTTTTGAGGATCCTGAAAGTGGTGAGTGTGGTGCGCACCAGAGTGAGAGAAGGACCGGTCTGAACGAGTGTGATCAGATGTGGTGTGTGTGCTTGGTGTTTATTTTACTGTGTTTTGGTTTCGGTTTATATTTTTTTATGCGCTTATTTTAAGTTTGCTTGTTCTAAGGCTCTCCTGCTCTCTCCGTTCCTCCTTTCTGCCACTACATCATTCCCCGCAGGCACGGGTCGGGCAATTAAGAGCCATTAGGGCGTCCGCCGCTAGAAGACTCCCGTGACAGGATTAAGGGGGTCACAGCCACGAATCCCAGATAAATTCGCATCCCCCACAGAAGAAAAACTGTGCAACGAGCACATATAGCAGTCATCTTGTTTGAAGTGGCATCTTCATCCTTCGCCTTTGTCTCCCTCATATCCTTTTTCTTCTTCTTTTTCACTATGGGTCAGGCTCAGGCTACTCTTAAGAGTCTGATCCTTTCCCATTTCCCAGAGGTCAAGAAACAGGCCTTAAATATGAGCCTTGGCATCAAGAAGGGTAAGCTTGACACCTTTTGCTCAGTCGAGTGGCCTTCCTTTGGAGTAGGCTGGCCGACCCAGGGATATCTTTTCCTGGACCTTATCGGCAAAGTCAAAACCATTATCTCCTGACCAGGCCCTGAGGGCCACCCTGACCAACTACCCTATATCTTGGTCTGGGAAAATCTAGCCGAGAATCCTCCATCCTGGCTGAGGCCCTTTTTGGTGGGGACCTCCGTCCTAGTTGCTCAGGAAAAATTAGAGCCCTCTGATCGCAGGGCCAGAAATCCTGTGCGCCCGAGTGCGCTGCCTGTCCTCCCCGACAGTTCTCCTCTCTACCCCCTTCTGCCTATTGAGCAGCCACCCCCGTATGTGGAGGAGGGGGGTGAAGCTGCCAGGAGGATAGAAAACGAGGTTGGGGAACCCAGTGGGAACCAGGCGGCCGCAGCTTCCCCAGACTCTTCAGCAGAGGGAGGCAGGAGGCCAGAAAGAGATTCCCCACACTCCCCCGCCCTGGCCCCACGCTGGGCGCCAGGTAGAACAGGAGGAATGCAATTAAGACCTTGGGGGGCCAGGGAACAAGAAGGGGAGGCTCCCTCCTCCACCTCAGAAGGAGCAGTGCCGGTTCTGCCTGTGCGCACCATCGGTACAGGCATCGCTCAACAATATCAATACTGGCCCTTTTCATCTAGTGACCTCTATAATTGGAGGACTCAGAACCCTCCCTTCTCAGAGGACCCTAAGTGTCTTGTAGGTTTAGTGGAGTCCATTATGTTTACCCATCGTGCCACATGGGACGACTGCCAGCAATTGCTCCGCACTCTCTTCACGACAGAAGAGCAAGAGCGTATCCTCAATGAGGCCAGGAAAAATGTCCTCAGAGAGAATGGAAGACCCACTATCCTCCAGCCCATCATCGATGAGGCATTCCCACTTACGCGCCCGGATTGGGACTTCGGGACTGCAGAAGGTAGGGAGCGTCTCTGGGTCTACCGCCAGACTCTGATGACCGGTCTCCGGTCGGCCGCCAGACGGCCCACTAACCTGGCTAAGATAAAAACTATTGTTCAGGGGGAAATGGAAAGCCCAGCTGCGTATCTGGAAAGGCTGTTTGATGCTTACAGGCAGTACACCCCCATAAACCCAGAAGCAGAGGAACACAGATCAGCTGTAGTCCTCTCATTCATCAACCAGGCAGCCCCCGGTATCCGGAGAAAACTCCACAAGCAGGAGGACCTGGGGGAGATCTCTATTAGAGAGCTGCTGCAGCAGCTGGAGAAGGTCTTCAATGCTAGGGAAACTCCGGAAGATAGAGAAGAAAGGCTGAGGAAAGAGAAATGGGTAATGCAGGAGAAAAATAGGAAGGAAGACATGGAATTTCAGAATAGGGAGAACAAGAAGCAGAGGGAGGAGATGGCCAGGATATTCCTGGCCGGGGTGAAGGAGGGCCCTAGGCCACCTCGAGGAACAGGACCCCGTCAATCCCGACTAGGACGAGATCAATGTGCCCTGTGTAAGAGATATGGACATTGGAAGAGGGAGTGCCCCCAAAGGGGGGAACAAGGAGGAGGGAACCCCATCAAAACCCTGCACCTCGGAGAGGAGGATTGACGGGGATGGGGCTCGGCACCCCTCCCCGAGTTCTGGGTAACCCTGTGCGTGGAGGGGACTCCCATTGAGTTCATGGTAGACACTGGGGCACAATATTCAGTTCTCAACCAGGCCCACGGTCCCCTGAACCCAGGACACACAAGTATAGTCCAGGGAGCAACAGGGTCCAAGAAATGTGCCTGGACCACTAGCAGAAAAGTGAACCTAGGAAGGCATCAGGTCTCTCACTCATTTCTGGTCATACCTGAGAGCCCCGCACCGCTGTTAGGTAGAGACTTACTAACCAAGGTTGGGGCGCGCATTCATTTTGAACCAGAAGGGATAAAAATCATGGACAAAGAAGGGCAGCCCCTACAACTGGTGCATGTGTTAACTCTGTCCCTGGCCGACGAACATCATCTGTTTCAGGCGGATCAAGAAAAGGGGGGCCGGGGAGAAATGGACTCTTGGTTACAGAGGTTCCCTTCCGCATGGGCCAAGAACGGAGGAATTGATCTTGCTAAACACCTATCCCGGTTGTTGTTCAACTCAAAGCCGCGGCTCTACCCATCCAGGTCCAGCAATATCCAATGCCGGAAGAGGCTAGGAAAGGAATAGCACCCCATATCCATAGACTATTGGAGACAGGAATCCTTAAAACCTGCCAATCTGCATGGAATACGCCCCTGCTTCCAGTAAGGAAGCCTGGCAGTGGAGATTACAGACCGGTGCAGGACTTGCAAAAGGTCAATGAGAGGGTAGAAGACATCCATCCTACAGTGCCCAACCCTTACACCCTACTCAGCTACCTGCCACCCGCACATGTGTGGTATACTACTCTGGACCTGAAAGACGCCTTCTTCAGTATCCCACTCTCTGAAGTTAGTCAGCCTTTGTTTGCCTTTGAGTGGCAAGAACCAGGGGGAGGAAGAAAAGGGCAGCTTACCTGGACTAGACTGCCACAGGGCTTCAAGAACTCTCCCACCTTATTCAATGAAGCCCTAAGCCAGGACCTGGAGCCCTTTTGCAGGAGCCACCCCCGCGTGACACTGCTGCAGTATGTGGATGACCTGTTGCTGGCTACAGAAACCCATGAGGAGTGTGAAGAAGCCACAGGGAACTTGCTGGCTGAACTAGGCGAACTGGGATATTGAGCCAGCGCCAAGAAAGCCCACATCTGTCAGAGGTCAGTAGTCTACCTGGGGTACGAAATATCTAATGGGGCCAGGTGGCTAATGCAGGCTATGAAACAAACTATCCTGACTATCCCTGTCCCCTCCTCACCCCGGGGAGTGAGAGAATTTCTTGGCTCAGCGGGGTTTTGCAGGCTTTGGATTCCAGGGTACACAGAAATAGCCCAACCGCTATATGAAGCAACCAAAGAAGGGCTGGGCTGGCAATGGACACAGGAACAACAAGAGGCTTTTGACAGACTAAAAGACGCTCTCCTCCGAGCCCCCACCCTATCTCTGCCAGACCCAGAAAAACCCTTTATCCTGTTTATAGATGAAAAGAAGGGAGTGGCCAAAGGAGTCCTGGCTCAGCAGCTGGGCCCATGGAAGAGACCTGTGGCCTATTTGTCCAAGCGGCTAGACCCAGTGGCCTCCGGGTGGCTACCTTGTCTGCATATCCTAGCAGCCATCGCTCTACTGGTAAAGGAGGCAGACAAGCTGACTTTTGGCCAGAACCTAAGAATAACAGCCCCACATACCGTAGAGGGGATCCTCAGGCATCCTCCAGGAAAATGGATGACGAACGCAAGACTCACCCACTACCAAGGTCTCCTACTAGACTCTCCACAAATCGCCTTCTCTGACCCGGTAACCCTAAATCCTGCCACCCTTCTGCTGGACCCAGATCCGACGACCCCCATCCATGACTGTGGAGACATCCTTTCCGAAATTATCCAGGTGCGAGCAGACCTGAAAGACACACCATTACCAAGCTGTGAGCTGAATTGGTATACGGATGGGAGCAGTTTTGTGCAGAAGGGGGTCAGGAGAGCAGGGGCAGCTGTAGTAACCCACGAAAGGGAAGTTGTCTGGAGCGCAGCTCTGCCCCCTGGCACCTCAGCACAGAAGGCGGAACTTATTGCTCTTGCTGAGGCCCTGGAAAGAGCAGAAGGCAAGAGGGCCAACATATACACAGATAGCAGATATGCCTTTGGCACTGTCCATGTCCATGGTGCCATCTACCGAGAAAGAGGATTCCATTCTGCGGAAGGGAAGGGACTGAGGAATCTTCAAGAAGTCCAAAGACTACTAGCTGCTGTTGAAAAACCCAAAGCAGTAGCAGTTATACATGTACCAGGCCACCAATCAAAGAAGACACCTGAGGCCATCGGCAACAGCCATGCTGATGCGGAAGCTAAAAGGGCAGCCCTCTCGGACTCCCTTGTACTTGCAGCCCTCGAAATACCCATACCTGAACTGCCCGCCTTGCCACCCAAACCTGAGTATTCCCCCCAGGATCTTGAGTGGATTAAGAAACAAGTCTCGGGGAAAGTGTTTAGGGAGGGAAATTGGAGTAGGGACCAAGAAGGTAGGTTGATCCTGCCTGAAGCATTGGAGCAGTACATGCTTGCTAATCTGCACAAGTCCACCCATCTAGGCTGAAAAAAGCTGCTCAGCCTTTTCCAGTCTGCACAGTTGGTGTTTCCCCACCAGAATGAGGCAGCTTGTCAGATCACGAATGAATGCAGTAGCTGTGCAAGGCTAAGACCAGCCCCAAGAGGGCTGCACCCGGCAGGTACCCGGGAAAGGGGGAGGGCTCCAGGAAGGAATTGGGAAATAGACTTCACCAAAATAAAACCAGGGAAGTATGGATACAAGTATTTGCTGGTTATGGTAGATACTTTCTCTGGGTGGATGGAAGCCTTTCCAACCAAGCATGAGACTAGCCAGGTAGTAGCAAAAAGATTAATTGAGGAAATCATCCCCAGATATGGGGTCCCTGAAGCAATAGGTTCCGATAACAGCCCAGCTTTCGTTAGCAAAGTCCTGCAAGGATTAGCCTGAGCTTTGGGAATTGATTGGAAGTTACACTGTGCTTATAACCCACAAAGCTCTGGGCAGGTAGAAAGAATGAATCGGACCCTGAAGGAGACCCTTTCTAAATTTGTATTGGGGACTGGCGGGGACTGGGTGATCCTCCTTCCCTTAGCCATCTTCCACGCTCAGAACTCCCCCTATGTACATAGTTTAACTCCATTTGAGATAATGTACGGGGCTCCTCCACCCATAATCCGGCGAGTACAGCTTCCCGGTGTAGAGGACCCATCCCCTGACTATCTGAAGGTGTTGCAAGCTCTTGCTAAAGTGCAGCAGGAAATCTGGCCCCTGATAGGAGCGTATTACAAGGGCGGGAAAATTCCGAGCCCGGAACATGGCATAGTCCCAGGGATATAGTATGGGTCAAGAGACACCAAGTGAAGACTCTCGAGCCCAGGTGGAAAGGACCTTACGTTGTATTGTTTACCACCCCCACTGCTCTCAAGGTTGATGGTATCGCTCCTTGGGTGCACCACACCCACGTTCGGAAGATCCTGCCTTATCAGGATCCAGGGGCCCGCAAGGAGGAGTGGAAGGTGCAGCAGCATCCTGCAAATCCCCTGAAACTACACCTAAGCCGAAGATGAAGGGGATCCTGCTGATAAGTGCCTTAGTATGGACCTTAAAGGGAACCACATCTGTGACCAGCCCCCCCCAGCCATGGGGCCTGACCTGGGTGTTGGTCAACGGTGGAACTGGGGAAGTCATCAGTACCACAGAACACAGTGCGCCACTCAGAACCTGGTGGCCTGACCTGTTTTTCTGCCTTCGACAGATCAACCAAGGTTACCGGACCCTTTGGGGGATCGCCCCTTCGGCTGGCACCCAGGCCCAGGGATTTTATGCCTGCCCAAAATCAGGTAAAGGAGAGTCATGTGGGTGGGGGCCCTTCTGGTGTGCCAAATTGACCTGTGTAACCTCGAACGATGGGGGTCAGAAATGGCCGGTTACAAAAGGGGATGCTGTCAAATTTTCTTATGTCAACCAGAGCCTCCCATGTCACGTGCAAAGGGACAGGGCTTGTGACCGGGACCGGGATTGGGTACGAATTCAATTCACTGAGATGGGTAAAAAGACTGAGGTATCACGTTGGATAAGAAGGCTAACGTGGGGGATAAAGTACTATAAATCTTGGGGACATGAGGAAGAAGGCTCAACCCTCACCATTAAATTAACCGTGTTAGCTCCCACCGCCGCTGTAGGTCCCAACTTGGTTATAAATCCCCAGAAACCTTCAATCCAAGATAAGGGCCTGAGCAAAAAGGATGAGAAAATGCCGACCAGGATGCTTGCTCCAGAACCCACGAGAGGACCGGGTCCATCAACCTCTGGGTGATGGGCCCAGCACACTCCCTCCGGGTTAGATAATCCCATGTGGGAAATGGTGCAGGCAGTAGTAGAGACTCTTAACCACACCACTTCCTCCCTCACCGATCCCTGTTGGCTATGCTACCCAGGTTCACCCCCGTTCTATGAGGCAATCAGGATAAATGGCTCCTACACTATCAACAACTCCCATCCCACTTACTGGGACGGGAGACCGTGGAGACTTACAATCGCTCAAGTCTCTATCACTGGTACATGTGTAGGCACAGTCCCGACGGCCCAGAGCCAGTTATGCTCCTCCTATAATAGCACCCCGCGGGAGCAAGGAATGTGGATTATACCCTCCTCGGGTTGGTGGCTCTGTTCAAAACAGGCCTCACCCCAGCCCTATCCACCTCTGTGTTCAATACTAATAATGAGTTTTGTGTGCTGGTGGCCATTCTACCTCACCTAATATATCGTTCTCATGACTTATTGGGAAGAAAGGCCGAATCCCCACCGGAGCAAGAGGGAGGCTGTTACCGCCATGACCATTGGGCTCCTCATCTCCCTAGGGATAGCAGGGGCAGGCACTGGGGTGGCAGCCCTCGTGACACGGGAAAAAGGGCTCACAACCCTGAGGCTGGCAGTCGACAGGGACCTAGAACATCTCCGACAGTCAGTATCAAACCTGGAGCAATCCCTCACCTCCTTGGCAGAGGTGGTCCTACAGAACAGAAGAGGCCTGGACCTCTTGTTCTTAAAAGAAGGTGGGCTATGCGCAGCCCTAAAAGAAGAATGCTGTTTCTATGTAGATAAGACAGGTGCAGTTAGAGATTCCTTAGCCAAACTAAAAAAAGATCTTGACAGGCGGCGTAAAGAATATGAAAGCAGCAGCAACGAAGGCTGGTTTGAATCTTGGTTCAAGCACAAGCCATGGTTTGCTACCCTCCTCTCGGCCGTTGCAGGGCCACTGGTCATCCTGCTGCTTTTGCTTACCATCGGCCCGTGTATAATAAATAGGCTGCTTAAGTTTGTGCAAGAGAAGTTTGACACCGTCCAACTCCTGGTCCTTCACCAAAAATATCAAGCCCTAGATACCGCTGCGGAAGATTCCTTAGTCTGATCAAGAAATGGGGGGAAACGTAAAGGAGGGCAGAGGGCATCAAGAGTCAGGAAAAAGGACTAATAACATTTAACCTAACTGCCTAAAGCATGGCCCACCCGTTTTGAATAAACAACCCGAGGCTAAGCTTAGAAATGCGCCTGCTTTAAGTTAGATAACTAGAAGTGGGCAACAGCCTGGGGACGTGATCCGTGATAAGTCATGAAGACATGCTTGGGTAAGCAAGAGATAACAATTGAAGCGGTCAGGCAACTGGAGTGTTCCTATATAAGCAATACCAAAAGTTGCCTGGGGGTCGGCAGCTCAGACTCGGCCTGCTTGTCAAGGGAGGTGCTGTCGACCCCAGCTTGCTGGCTGAATAAAGACTGCCTGTACTTACATCTCCATGCCTGTGTGCTTTGTTCTCTCGGGAAAACCCTGAGTTCCTGGACCCTAACACTGACATCTAGGAGTTCACTTAATTTTAAGAAAATCAGACAATTGTCATACAAAAGGGAAGTGACACAATAGCAACAAAGAGGGAAGGCTAAGAAAACACAGATGGGGGACCCCCTAGGACACAGGGTACAGGGGATCAGGATGGGCAAGTGCGTCATTCTAGAGGTAACACTGGGAAAGGGACATTCAGAAATGGACCCCTTTTTGAAATGATAAATCACAACACATCTCACATGCTTCTGATGAATTTACAGAACGGTCAAAGAAATTTATGGAATGCGAAGGTTTGTAGAGCTTTTATCACCACCTCACACGAAAACTCAAAGCCTGGTGAGCTCCGTGGTAAAGGGAGGGCGAGGGCGTGGAGGGAGTCAGTAAGGAGTAAACCTTCCTGGGGACTGACAGGATCCTATCCCAAGGTGACACTGTGAGAGAAAAGCCACATGCATGACAGGAGATGGTGACATCCGGTCACCTGAGGAAGCGTGGACTGTACGTTAAAGTCGTTATCCTATGAGGAAACAGAGACGGAAACTAATAAAAGTCACAGAGGAATAGCTGGGTTTCACAAGGCACAAAGGCTTGCCGTATTTGCACAATTCCTTAAAGAGGGAGAAGTCAGAGAGCAAATCTCACTCTGGAAGTCGGGGTTTCACAAAGGATAAATCTCTTAGGATGAGCGTGATAAGAGAGCAGTAACTGGTTCTTTTCTGAGTTTTTGAGAATCTAAAAACATCTGTCTCTGATAGTTGAAGATGCTTTCAAAAAAAAAGGTAAGTACAGGCCAGGGCAGGCAGGTAGACACAGAGAAGGCAGGCGGCAGGGTGAGGGCTTTATTCCTTTCCTTTGAGCAGACATGTGTCTCTTTCAATAGAAGTTCACTCACATTCTGGCCAGCTGCGACACTGCTCTGGGAGCCGAGTTCCTACTGCCAAAGTTCACTCTTCAGACTGGCAGCCTGAGGTCTGATAACCAGTTAAAATGCTCAACGCAATCACTGCCTTTTGGTGGAAAACAAAGGCTCCATCGTTCAGATATACATTTTCAAGTTTAACTCTTCTAGAATCATGAAATTCAAAACGAGAGCCATTAGGGCCCATCAGTGGCAGAGGGGAGGCGATTCTGTGTAGTGTTGGCTTGGATTCCCTTCTTTTTTCCCAAAAGAATAATAGTATCACTCTGGTAATAGTCAGAAAAATAAACTGTCAGTGACTATTAAGTCCTTTATGGAGCGAAAAACTGCCTCAAAGTCATAAAATTCCATGTATGTGATCCATCATATTTCTAAAATTTGTTATATCCTTTAAAATGAAAACATCTGATCCAAGACTCTTAAGTTTCCTAAAAACCAATGGCAAAAGAAAGCACTACACGGCAGTAATAGAATTAAAGGACTTAACAATGAGGTGAGAAGTAGTCCCCATTGGCACCAAAGAGGTATTTTCTTATTTAGCATTAAATATGTATTTGTGGAAATGGTATAAGTTACACTCATTTATTCATTCAATAAACATGCCTACAATGCCTGCCATATGTGAGGCACTTTACCAGGGAGGCCCTCTGGGTGTACAAAAATAAAAACAATGTAGCTTGTGTCCTCAGCTGCCTACCTGAGGGAAATAAAAATTCTAAACAGCTGTAGAAAAAGAGAAAGTGTGATAACTGTCCCACAGATATGGGAAGTGACCATATTTAGACTGGATCAAAGGCAGGAAAAGGCTATCCCTAGAGAGAGACTGGGGGAGATTCTGACCTCCCTACTGAGCAGATGAACCTTATCCTGAGGGTGATGAGGAGTCAGTGATAGTTCCCTTACAAGAACAACTAACACTATGACCAAAGGTAGGTTTTTTTTTTACTTTTTTTTTTTTTTGAGAGGGCAACTCTCATATTTATTGATCAAATGGTTGTTAACAATAATAAAATTCTGTATAGGGGGGTCAATGCTCAATGCACAATCATTAATCCATCTCAAGCCTAATTCTCATCAGTCTCCAATCTTCTGAAGTATAACGAACAAGTTTTTACATGGTGAACGAATTCTTACATAGTGAATAAATTCTTACATGGTGAACAGTACAAGGGCAGTCATCACAGAAACTTTAGGTTTGATCACGCATTATGAACTATAAACAATCAGGTCAAATATGAATATTCGTTTGATTTTTATACTTGATTTATATGTGGATCCCACATTTCTCCCTTTATTATTATTATTATTATTATTTTTAATAAAATGCTGAAGTGGTAGGTAGATGCAAGATAAAGGTAGAAAACATAGTTTAGTGCTGTAAGAGGGCAAATATAGATGATCAGGTGTGTGCCTATGGACGAAGTATTAATCCAAGCTAGACAAGGGCAGCAAAACATCCACGGATGCAGAAGATTTCTCTCAAAGTAGGGGGGGGTGAGGTTCTGAGCCTCACCTCTGTTGATCCCCAATTTCTCACCTGATGGCCCCCCTGCGACTGTGCCTGTCTTAGGTTGTTCCTCCCTTGAGGAATCTTACCGGTCTCTGGCTAACCATTCATCTTCCGGGGCCATACAGGGAAATGTAAAGTTGATAAGTGAGAGAGAAGCCATATTGTCTGAAAAGGTTAGCTTTTTACTTCTTTGCAGATTTATGCCCTGTGGCTTCTATGCCCAGCACTTGTCTCGAGGTATCTTTACCACCTGGAGGAATTATGATACTTGGTAAATTCGATATGAGGCACAAATTCTATTTAAGGGTTGTAATTAGGAAGGAAGAAGAAAAGCTATAGAGGTAGGATATGGAAGAAAACATGGGAGGATTGATTATTTCTTTGACATATCTTCTTATAGAGTACCTTAAGTGTGTATAGGTTTTAAACTACTAACTAATTTGCACACACATATTGACATAATAGGAATACGGTGACATAAACAAAGCAAATCTATAATTACCATCCATCTCCAGTGAAGCCAAGAAAACCATTTAGGTACCCTAGGCATTTGTGAAAATTTGTCTATGATATGATGCATATTGTCCTACTGTACTTGAACAGTCTGAGAGAAATCAGACAAATTAAAGCAGCCCATTTCTGGGATCTGTTCACATCCCATACGTTCTTTTAACCATAGATAGTCTATAGTCATAAGATTTTGGAGTGCTACAACTTGCACCCCTCCCAACTCATGGTTGAGTTTCAACAGTACAGATACAGTCAAATTCATTGTCTCACTGTATGCACATGCCAGCCTAGACATCTCCCTCCTCATTCCAATAGAAAGTCCAGGAAACAGTGGGGTGGATGCAGCCACAACCGCAGCATCGTCCGGATCCCTGTGGAGGCTTTTTGATGATCATCCCCTGGCACAAGTCCTCCAGAGAGTGCTGATGCTGGAAGCTCCTCCTCATATCGTATCTTAGTTCATTTTCTGGGTATCCAAGCTAGGCCTTGATCTTCTGTATAGAAACAAACAGACCCTTTGCCCACACTTTGACAAGCCCTCTATATCACTGTGTAGAACTCATTGCAGGTAAGCACACAGGAACTGCTTTTTTTTTTTTATTAAGAGAAAGGAATATTATTAGAAAAGAGTACCTCCATAGCTGATCATCTGACACCCTTTAAGTGACCAACATTAAGGATATTTAAAGCATGCGTTGATCTTTGATTTACCCATAGTTTTATCCTATCAAGGAGTAATCCCCCTTTTCTTTCTTTCTTTTTTTTATTTCTTATTCTTTTAATCTTTAATCTACACTTACATGAAGAATACTATGTTTACTATGCTCTCACCTATATCAGGTTCCCCCTAACAACCACATTACGGTTACTGTCCATCACCTTAGCAAAATGTTGTAGAATCACTACTTGCCCTCTCTGTGTTGTGCAGCCCACCCTCCCCTTTCTCCCTCCCCCCCATGCATGTCAATCTTAATAACCCCTTCTTCTCCCCCCCCCTTATCCCTCCCTGCCCACCCATATTTCCCAGTTCCTTTCCCTTTGATACCTGTTAGTCAATTCTTGGGTTCTGTAATTCCGCTGCTGTTTTGTTCCTTCAGTTTTTCCTTTGTTCTTATACTCCTCAGATGAGTGAAATCATTTGGTGTTTCTCTTTCTCCGCTTGGCTTATTTCACTGAGCATAATACTCTCCAGCTCCATCCATGTTGCTGCAAATGGTTGGATTTTTCCACTTCTTATGGCTGAGTAGTATTCCATTGTGTATATGTACCACATCCTCTTTATCCATTCATCTACCGATGGACATTTAGGTTGCTTCCAATTCTTGGCTATTGTAAATAGTGCTGCGATAAACATAGGGGTGCATCTATCTTTCTCAAACTTGATTGCTGCGTTCTTAGGGTAAATTCCTAGGAGTGGAATTCCTGGGTCAAATGGTAGGTCTGTTTTGAGCATTTTGATGAACCTCCATACTGCTTTCCACAATGGTTGAACTAATTTACATTCCCACCAGCAGTGTGGGAGGGTTCCCCTTTCTCCACAGCCTCGCCAACATTTGTTGTTGTTTGTCTTTTGGATGGCAGCTATCCTTACTGGTGTGAGGTGATACCTCATTGTAGTTTTAATTTGCATTTCTCTGATAATTAGCGATGTGGAGCATCTTTTCATGTGTCTGTTGGCCATCTGTATTTCTTTTTTAGAGAACTGTCTGTTCAGTTCCTCTGCCCATTTTTTAATTGGGTTATTTGTTTTTTGTTTGTTGAGGCGTGTGAGCTCTTTATATATTCTAGACGTCAAGCCTTTATCGGATCTGTCATTTTCAAATATATTCTCCCATACTGTAGGGTTCCTTTTTGTTCTATTGATGGTGTATTTGTCTCTACAGAAGCTTTTCAGCTTAATGTAGTCCCACATGCTCATTTTTGCTGTTGTTTTCCTTGCTCGGGGAGATATGTTCAAGAAGAGGTCACTCATGTTTATGTCTAAGATGTTTTTGCCTATGTTTATTTCCAAGAGTTTAATGGTTTCATGACTTACATTCAGGTCTTTGATCCATTTTGAGTTTACCTTTGTATATGGGGTTAGACAATGGTCCAGTTTCATTCTCCTACATGTAGCTGTCCAGTTTTGCCAGCACCATCTGTTGAAGAGACTGTCATTTTGCCATTGTATGTCCATGGCTCCTTTATCAAATATTAATTGACCATATATGTTTGGGTTAATTTCTGGAGTCTCTAATCTGTTCCACTGGTCTGTGGCTCTGTTCTTGTGCCAGTACCAAATTGTCTTGATTACTATGGCTTTGTAGTAGAGCTTGAAGTTGGGGAGTGAGATCCCCTGTACTTTATTCTTCTATTTCAGGACTGCTTTGGCTATTCGGGGTCTTTGGTGTTTCCATATGAATTTTTGAATTATTTGTTCCAATTCATTGAATAATGTTGCTGGTAATTTGAGAGGGATTGCATCAAATCTGTATATTGCTTTGGGCAGGATGGCCATTTTGACGATATTAATTCTTCCTAGCCATGAGCATGGGATGAGTTTCCATTTATTAGTGTCCCCTTTAATTTCTCTTAAGAGTGACTTATAGTTTTCAGAGTATAAGTCTTTCACTTCTTTGGTTAGGTTTATTCCTAGGTATTTTATTCTTTTTGATGCAATGGTGAATGGAATTGTTTTCCTGATTTCTCTTTCTATTGATTCATTGTTAGTGTATAGGAAAGCTACAGATGTCTGAGTGTTAATTTTGTATCCTGCAACTTTGCTGTATTCTGATATCAGTTCTAGTAGTTTTGGAGTGGAGTCTTTAGGGTTTTCTATGTACAGTATCATATCATCTGCAAATAGTGACAGTTTAACTTCTTCTTTACCAATCTGGATTCCTTGTATTTCTTTGTTTTGTCTGATTGCCGTGGCTAGGACCTCCAGTACTATGTTAAATAATAGTAGGGAGAGTGGGCATCCCTGTCTGGTTCCCAATCTCAGAGGAAATGCTTTCAGCTTCTCACTGTTCAGTATAATGCTGGCTGTGGTTTTATCATATATAGCCTTTATTATGTTGAGGTACTTACCCTCTATTCCCATTTTGCTGAGAGTTTTTATCATGAATGGATGCGGAATTTTGTCAAATGCTTTTTCAGCATCTATGGAAATGATCATGTGGTTTTTGTGTTTCCTTTTGTTGGTGTGGTGGATGATGTTGATGGATTTTCGAATGTTGTACCATCCTTGCATCCCTGGGATGAATCCCACTTGGTCATGGTGTATGATCCTTTTGATGTACTCTTGAATTGTTTGCTAATATTTTATTGAGTATTTTTGCATCTACATTCATCAGGGCTATTTCTCTGTAATTTCCTTTTTTGGTGGGGTCTTTGCCTGGTTTTGGTATTAGGGTGATGTTGGCTTCATAGAATGAGTTTGGGAGTATTCCCTCCTCTTCTATTTTTTGGAACCCTTTAAGGAGAATGGGTATTATGTCTTCTCTGTGTGTCTGATAAAATTCTGAGGTAAATCCGTCCGGCCCCGGGGTTTTGTTCTTGGGTAGTTTTTTGATTACCTTTCCAATTTCTTTGCTCATAATTGGTTTGTTTAACTTTTGTGTTTCTTCCTTGGTCAGTCTTGGGAGGTTGTATTTTTCTAGGAAGTTGTCCATTTCTTCTAGGTTTTCCAGCTTGTTGGCATATAGGTTTTCATAGTAGTCTTTAATAATTCTTTGTATTTCTGTGGAGTCTGTCGTGATTTTTCCATTCTCATTTCTGATTCTGTTGATTTGTGTTGATTCTCTTTTTCTCTTAATAAGTTTGGCTGGAGGCTTATCTATTTTGTTTATTTTCGCAAAGAACCAGCTCTTGCTTTCGTTGATTTTTGCTGTTGTTTTATTCTTCTCAATTTTGTTTATTTCTTCTCTGATCTTTATTATGTCCCTCCTTCTGCTGACTTTAGGCCTCATTTGTTCTTCTTTTTCCAGTTTCGATAATTGTGATGTTAGACTATTCATTTGGGATTGTTCTTCCTTCTTCAAGTGTGCCTGGATCGCTATATACTTTCCTCTTAAGACTGCATTCGCTGCGTCCCAGAGAAGTTGGGGCTTAGTGTTGTTATTGTCATTTGTTTCTATATATACCTTGATCTCTATTTTGATTTGTTCATTGATCCATTGATTATTTAGTAGCATGTTGTTAAGCCTCCGTGTGTTGGTGAGCCTTTTTGCTTTCTTTGTAGAATTTATTTCTACTTTTATACCTTTGTGGTCTGAAAAATTGGTTGGTAGAATTTCAATATTTTGGAATTTACTGAGGCTCTTTTTGTGAGCTAGTATGTGGTCTCTTCTGGAGAATGTTCCATGTGCACTTGAGAAGAAGCAACATCCTGTTGCTTTTGGATGTAGAGTTCTATAGATGTCTATTAGGTCCATCTGTTCTAGTGTGTTGTTCAGTGCCTGTGTGTCCTTACTTATTTTCTGCCTGGTGGATCTATCCTTTGGGGTGAGTGGTGTGTTGAAGTCTCCTAAAATGAATGCATTGCAGTCTGTCTCCCTCTTTAGTTCTGTTAGTATTTGCTTCACATATGCTGGTGCTCCTATGTTGGGTGCATATATATTTAGAATGGTTATATCCTCTTGTTGGACTGAGACCTTTATCATTATGTAGTGTCTTTCTTTATCTCTTGTTAGTTTCTTTGTTTTGAAGTCTATTTTGTCTGATATTAGTACTGCAACCCCTGCTTTCTTCTCACTGTTGTTTGCCTGAAATATGTTTTTCCATCTCTTGACTTTTAGTCTATGCTTGTCTTTGGGTTTAAGGTGAGTTTCTTATAAGCAGCATATAGATGGGTCTTTCTTTTTTATTCATTCTATTACTCTGTGTGTTTTGATTGGTGCATTAAGTCCATTTACATTTAGGGTGACTATTGACAGATATGTACTTATTGCCATTGCAGGCTTTAGATTCGTGGTTACCAAAGGTTCAACTTAGCTTCTTTAGTATCTTACTGCCTAACTTAGCTCGCTCATTGAGCTGTTATATAAACTGTCTGGAGATTCTTTTCTTCTCTCCATTCTTATTCCTCCTCCTCCATTCTTCATATGTTGTGTGTTTTGTTCTGCTCTTATTAGGAGAGCTCCCATCTAGAGCACTCCCTGTAGGATGTCCTGTAGAGGTGGTTTGTGGGAAGCAAATTCCCTCAGCTTTTGCTTGTCTGGGAATTGTTTAATCCCACCATCATATTTAAATGATCGTTGTGCTGGATACAGTATCCTTGGTTCAAGGCCCTTCTGTTTCATTGCATTAAGTATATCATGCCATTCTCTTCTGGCCTGTAGGGTTTCTGTCGAGAAGTCTGATGTTAGCCTGATGGGTTTTCCTTTATAGGTGACCTTTTTCTCTCTAGCTGCCTTTAAAACTCTTTCCTTGTCATTGATCCTGGCCATTTTAATTACTATGTGTCTTGGTGTTGTCCTCCTTGGATCCTTTCTGTTGGGGGTTCTGTGTAATTCCGTGGTCTGTTCGATTATTTCCTCCACCAATTTGGGGAAGTTTTCAGCAATTATTTCTTCGAAGAGACTTTCTATCCCTTTTCCTCTTTCTTCTTCTTCTGGTACCCCTATAATACGAATATTATTCCTTTAGGCTTGGTCACATAGTTCTCTTAGTGTTGTTTCATTCCTGGAGATCCTTTATCTCTCTCTATGTCAGCTTCTATACGTTCCTGTTCTCTGGCTTCTATTCCTTCATTGGCCTCTTGCGTCTCATCCATTCTGCTTATAAATCCTTCCAGGGATTGTTTCACTTCTGTGATCTCCTTCCTGACCTCTGTGATCTCCCTCCGGACTTCATCCCATTGCTCTTGCATTTTTCTCTGCATCTCTGTCAACATGTTCATGATTTTTATTTTGAATTCTTTTTCAGGGGGACTGGTTAGGTCTGTCTCCTTCTCAGGTGTTGTCTCTGTGATCTTTGTCTGCCTGTAGTTTTGCCTTTTCATGGTGATAGAGATAGTTTGCAGAGCTGGTACGAGTGACCGCTGGAAGAGCTTCCCTTCTTGTTGGTGTGTGGCCTTCCTCTCCTGGGAGAAAAGCGACCTCTAGTGGCTTATGCTTGTCAGCTGTGCGCAGTCAGGGCTTCTGCTACCTGCCCGTTTGCTATGGAGTTTATCTCCACTGTTGCTGTGGGTGTGGCCTGGCTGGGGCTGCTCCTCCAAAGTGGTGGAGCCCCATTGGAGGGGGAGCGGCCAAGAGGCTATTTATATCTGTAAGGGGCCTCTGTGCTCCCTGTTGCCTATGGTGTTAGAGTGCCCAGAGATCCCCAGATTCCCTGCCTCTGGTCTAAGTGTCCTGTCCTGCCCCTTTAAGGCTTCTAAAAAGCACTCTCCAAACCAAAACAACAACAGCAACAATGAGAGAGGAAAGAGCAAAAAAAAAAAAAAAAAAAGGAAAAAACACGCAATTTTTTTTGTCCTCAGGTGCCGGTTCCTGGCATCCGCTCACTGGTCCTGCTGCCCTGCCTCCCTAGCACCAGGGTCCCTGTCCCTTCAAGGCTTCTAAAAAGCACCTGCCCACCTGTCGCGCAGTTAAAAACGCACAATATTCTTATCCTCAGGCGCCAGTCCCAGGCACCCGCTCACTGGTCCTGCTGCTCTGCCTCCCTAACACCAGGGTCCCTGTCCCTTTAAGGCTTCCAAAAAGCACTCGCCAAAAAGGGGAAAAAAAGGGGAAAAACACGCAATTTCCTCCGTCCTCAGGTGCCGGTATCAGGCACCCGCCCACCGGTCCCGCAGGGAAAACGCGCGATATTCTTTGTCCTCTGCCGCCGGTCCCAGGCACCTGCTCACCGGTCCTGCTGCTCTGCCTCCCCAGCACCAGGGTCCTTGTCCCTTTAAGGCTTCCAAAAAGCACTCGCCAAAAAGAGAAAAAAAAGGGGAAAAACGCGCGATTTCCTCCATCCTCAGGCGCCGGTCTCAGGCACCCGCCCTCCGGTCCCGCAGGGAAAAACGCGGGATATTCTTTGTCCTCAGGTGCCGGTCCCAGGCACCCGCTCACCGGTCCTGCCACCCTGCCTCCCTAGCACCGGGGTCCCTGTCCCTTTAAGGCTTCCAAAAAGCACTTGCCAAAAAGAGAGAGAAAAAAAAGGGGGGAAAACGTGTAATTTCCTTCATCCTCTGGCGCCTGTCCCAGGCACCAGCTCACCAGTCCTGCTGCTCTGCCTCCCTAGCACCAGGGTCCCTGTCCCTTTAAGGCTTCCAAAAAGCACTCGCCAAAAGAGAAAAAAAAGGGGGAATAATGCACGATTTCCTCCATCCTCAGGTACCCGCCCACCGATCACGCAGGGAAAAATGCGCGATATTCTTTGTCCTCAGGTGCTGGTACCAGGCACCCGCTCACTGGTATCGCCGCCCTGCCTCCCTAGCACCAGGTTCCCTGTCCCTTTAAGGCTTCCAAAAAGCACTCGCCAAAAAGAGGGAAAAAAAGGGGAAAAACACGCTATTTCCTCCGTCCTCAGGCACTGGTCTCAGGCACCCGCTCACTGGTCCTGCTGTTCTGCCTCCCTAGCACTGGGGTCCCTGTCCCTTCAAGGCTTCCAATAAGCACCCGCCCACCAGTCCCGCAGGGATAAATGCGCGATATTCTTATCCTCAGGCGCCGGTCCCAGGCACCTGCTCACTGGTCCTACTGCTCTGCCTCCCTAGCACTGGGGTCCCTGTCCCTTTAAGGCTTCCAAAAAGCACTCACCAAACAGAGAAATAAAAAGGGGGAAAACGCGCGATTTCCTCCGTCCTCAGGCGCCGGTCTCAGGCACCTGCCCACCAGTCCCATAGGGAAAAATGCGCAATATTCTTTGTCCTCAGGCGCCGGTCCCAGGCACCCGCCCACTGGTCCTGCTGTTCTGCCTCCCTAGCACCGGGGTCCCTGTCCCTTTAAGGCTTCCAAAAAGCACTCTCCAAAAAGAGAAAAAAAAAAGGGGAAAAACGCGTGATTTCCTCCTTCCTCAGGTGCCGGTCTCAGGCACCCGCCCACCGGTCCCGTAGCAAAAAACGCGCGATATTCTTTGTCCTCAGGCGCCAGTCCCAGGCACCTGCTCACCCATCCTGCCGCCCTGCCTCCCTAGCAACGGGGTCCCTGTCCCTTTAAGGCTTCTAAAAAGCACTCGCCAAAAAAAAAAAAAAAATACCACTCCGGTTTCTTTCCACCCGCCGGGAGCCGGGGGGAGGGGCGCTCGGGTCCCCCCGGGCTGGGGCTTGTATCTTACCCCCTTCGCAAGGCACTGGGTTCTTGCAGGTGTGGATATGGTCTTGATGTTGTCCTGTGTCCTCTGGTCTCTATTTTAGGAAGAGTTTTCTTTGTTATATTTTCATAGCTTTATGTGTTTTTGGGAGGAGATTTCCACTGCTCTACTCACGCCACCATCCTGGCTCCGCCCTTCCCAAAGGTGCTTTTAAGAAAGTTTTCTCAGACCAATACAGGAAGGGAGAGAGACTGGGTGGGAAGGAGTAGTTAGGAGCTAATCCACTTATGCCAGTTAGAGGTAATTAAGACTAACATTAAGATGGTGATAATGGGCACTAAAGGAGAAATTGGAATCCGTATCTTCTGTATGGCATTAATTACCCTTGGTTTCTAGGTTACAAAGACTTCCATTTCATAATGCAGTTTAGGCAAAAGAAACCATTATTTCAATTCCTTATATTGCTAAGGTGATGTCTACAGAATAAATTAGAAAAACCATATGATCATCTTAATAGATAAAAATAGGGAAAAATCATTGGCAAAATTCAAATCCATTCATGATATAAACTTGCATCTAACTAGGAACAGAAGGAATCTTCTTCATCCTGATAAGGGGCATCTATGAAAACTTCACAGCTAATACCATACTTATAGTAAAAGACTATACACTATCCCTGAGATTAGGACCTCTTGCTACTCTTACTGCTTCTATTAAACATTGAACTAGAGATTCTAGCCAGTGCCATAAGCTGATTCTCAAAATAATGGGCAGACACAGAGGACCTAGAACACCCAAAACTATTTTGAAAAAAAAAGGGTGTAGGGGTGCAGTTGAAAGACTGAGCCTACCTGATTTCAAGACTTTTTATATTTACAGTAATCTGAAGTATGGTTTCAGCATAAGACGCAGACCAATGAAACAGAGTCCAGAAATAGACCCATTCATGTAAAGACAACATATTTTTTATAAAGTTTAATGGGTAAAGGAATGTCTTTTCAGTGAACAGTGCTAGAAAAGTGGGAATCCAAATATTTTTTAAAAATGAAACCCTTAACTGCACCATAAACCAAATTAACTCAATGTGGGTCATTAAACTAAATGTAGCAGTTAACTTTTAAAAGAAAACTTAAGAGAAAAGTTTTAGTGACCTTAGGACTAAACAAAATGCAAATTAAAATCACAATGAGCTATATCACTTTTATCAGACTGGCTAAAACTTAAATAACACACAATACCAAGTGTTGACGATGATATAGAGCAAATGGGACTCCTGTGCTGTGAGTGAGATTGTAAAATGGTATTACCACTTTGGAAAACAGTTTGGCAATTTCTTATAAACACAGACCAACCATGGGACCAATCAAGTCATCCCACTAAGTACCAAAGAGAAGTGAAAGTGGATGTCTGCATAAAAAATTGTACACAAATGTTATTTGAAGTATTTGAAAGTGGAAACCACTCAAATGTCGATGATTTAGCTCAATGGGAAAACAACTTGTGAACAATCTATTCAATGGAATACTATTTAACAATAAAAAGAAACTACTGACATACAAAATGTAGATGAATCTCAAAATAATTATTGAAAGGAAAGGAGCGACACACAGCAGGAATTCACCGGAGAGTTCCACTTTATTAGGGAAAGGTGCTGGGTTATATAGGAAGGGGCATAGGGTGATTGTGGTGTTACTTCTACGGGGCTGTTGGCTGTTGGCTAGGTGCTGGGATTGGGAGGGGGGCGAGAGGTGATTGGGCTTCAGGTGGCACCGGTGGGAACTGAGGACCCCAAAAAGAAGCTGGAAGTTTGCAATCTTACTGGTGGGAACCCTTCATTCCCCCTTTTCTCCTCTATGGGTTTGTGGACGTTGCTTTCTCTCTGACTGCTTCTTGCTGAACAGGGGTGGAAAAGGGAGTGAGGGTTTGAGGATTGGGAGGAAAGGGTTGATAGGACTCCTCACAGTAAGGATGAGTAGATGTGGACTTCTTCAGGTTGGAAATCAATGAAGGTTCTCTGTAACTATAGGTTGAGGACCTGTTGATTCCAATGGTGCTAAGAGGATATGGGTGTTAGGAGCCAGGCGTCTGCGTCCATTGTTTCCAGAACAGATTCCAGCGGAGAGAGGGGTCCATCTCAGCATGTGGTGAGGAGATCACGTGAGGGTGAGGGATCTTCTGTGGCCAGAAGCTGGTAGTTCCTGAGTAAAAGCTGGTTGAAAGCTTGATTAGAGATTTTTCCGACTTGGGATTTGATGAACTTTATTATACAGGGTAAGAAGAGACAGACGAGAAGAATGACTATTATGGGGCCTGGAATGGGCCAGAGCCAGGTGAGGGGGTTTGTTAATATTGAAGAGAATGGGTTGGAATTGGTAGCAGAGTGGAGACTGGAGGCAAGGTCGGTGAGTTTGGTGATGTCAGTTTCTACAATGCCAGATTCGTTGATGTAATAGCAGCACTCTTCCCAGAGGAAGACGCAGGTGCCGCCCTTCTCAGCTGTAAGCAGATCTAGGGCCCGCCGGTTTTGAAGGGTGACCTTAGCTAGCAAAGTGACCTGTCTTTGGAGAGAGGCTAGGGAATCGGCAGTGGATGTCAGGGCTCCCTCAGGTTTGGCGTCAAGATCTCTAACTGCCCATAGAGAGTGACTCAAGGCTCCTCCCGAAAACTCCACCCCAATGGCTGAGGTGATTAAAGAGATACCGACCATGATGGGAAGGAAAGCAGCCCTTTTTGTGCGTGAGGGCAAGGGAGGTTGGAGCTCAAGGAATTCTGCCATGCTGTAAAGTGTAAGCTGTGGGATTAGGGTGATGAGAATGCAGGGTGTATCGGAGTTGAGAGGTAGTGAGTTGAAAAGGCTGCCATTACACCAAAAGAAGTGTCCCGGTTGAGTAAAAGTCTTAGAGCCGGAGGTAGGGGTGTAGATAGAGAGGCAGTGAAGTGTGCTGGACGGGGGTGGAGTTGGGTTTACACAGTGGTGGATGGTGAGATTATCTGCGTATTCTGGTTCCCATAGGGGTATGTCTGCCAGGGGACGGAGGGGTTGTCTTTCTGCATGGAAAGAGTAGTTGGAAATATTGAGGGGCATGGGGGCCAGCAGTGGGCACTGTAGTGATGCTCACAAGAAACAATTGGCGGTGTTGAGGGTGTGGTTGAGAAAGATGGTGGTGTCTTGAATGAGCTGTAACCAAGAGTAGGAGGAATAAGAAGATGAAGAGGTGCCATCAAGAGTTTGGATAATGACTTTCTCAGAATGTCTGATATCTGACGCAACTTGAGAGATCTAGGAGCGAGAGGGAACATACTCTCAAGAGATATGAAGGGTACTGTGGGGGGTCGAGGACCCCTTGTAGTAAACTGAGGCTGTTACTCCAGCAGCCCATCAAGAGTCCCAGGGATCTGGGATTGATAAGGAGAATGAGCCGTTGGGATATTTCATGAAACGGTTGGAGGAGTAATACTGTGGGTACTGGAAGTCACCCATGTAGTGAATGGTGCAAGACCAGTAGGGGCATCTCCTGTAGATGTCTTGCTATCGCCTGCAATAGGCTTGTCTTTGGTCATAGAGGAAGCAGAGGTAGGGAGAATAAAGGTAGCTGTAAATGAATACTTCGGTGGAGGGAGGAAAAAGTGGAGGTACAAAGGCTCAGAGCAGCTTTTCAGAGGGCAGTCTGATGTGGCAATGAGGGCAGTAACTTTTGTTTGATGCTGTGTGTAAGTCTGCCTGACTTTGAATCACCATACAAAGGAGGGTGGGGCGGCAGGGAAGACAATAGGAATGAGGGAAAAAAGCGAGAGAGCAGTAAAGGAGGAAAAAGTCATGATTCGGGTATGGATGGCAAAGGGGGTGCACGGGAGATGCGGAGCTTCAAGGGATCAGAGGGATGAGGCATGGTAGAGTAGATAGCATTTTGGGCTGTATCTGAAGGACTCTGGATTGTGACTGATGGGTCTTGGGTGTCCAGAGAAGGTGGGTCTTGGGTATTTGGTTTTAACCTGGAGATATGAATTTAAGGGGTGACAGAGTTATCAGGCAGTGAAAGCTTGGTGGCTGAGGGGGTGCAGAGAATAACTGGGTGTGGACTTTCTCATTTTGGGGTGAGAGAGGGCTGATCTTCTGGTGGCTTATAAAACACTAGTTGGCCGGGCTGTAAGACAGGAGGATTTTGGGAGGCGGATGGATCAGGAAGGAGCTAATCTTGATATTTCTACAATTCAGTGCGGAGGAGAGAGAGTAGTGGAAGGGCTATATTGGGAGGAATTGGTCTTTTGTGGGAAGGGAGTCCCGGGGGTAGAATCGGGTGGCTGTACATGATCTCAAAGGGAGACAAGAAGGAAGGTTTCTTTGGGAGGGCTCGAATGTGGAGTAGAGCTAAGGGAAGTAAGCGAACCCAGTTAAGGTGTAGTTCTAGAGATAGTTTGGTCAGGATGTCTTTTAGAGTCTTATTGGCTCTTTCTACTTTTTTTGAATCTTGTGGTCGATAAGGACAATGTAAATGCCAGGGGAGCGAGGGCGACTTGGAGAGGTTCTGGATAATTTGGGCAGTGAACTCAGGGCCATTATTTGATTGGAGGGAAGTGGGCATCCCGAACCTAGGAAAGATCTGGGTGAGGAGGATAGAGGCAACTACGGACGCTCGTTTGTTAGTGGTGGGGAAAGCTTCAACCCATCCTGAAAATGTATCTACTAGCATGAGTAGGTATCTGGTACGTCGTACAGGGGGCATGTTAGTGAAGTCTATTTGCCAATCTGCGGCGGGAACATTACCCCTTGCTTGATGAGCCGGGAAGGGTCGGGCTTTGAGGGGGGTATTAGGGTTAGTGCGTTGGCAGATGGTGCACTTGCAGGTGATTTGGTTAAGTAGGGTTTTGTCTTCAGGAGAGAGAAGAAAAAAAGATTGTAAAAAATGGATCAAGGATTGGGGGCTGGGATGGAACAGGTCATGTAAGAGGCGGAAGAGAGATTCTTTCTCCTGAGAGCAGAGGGCGTCTTGTGATAAGGCTAAAACCGCAAGGGCAGACGGATTGTTGTCTGGTGTGTTTTCTGATAGGGCAACTGACCGGGCTACTCTGTCGGCTTTGTTGTTACGTCTTGCAATGGGGGAGTCATCTTTTTGATGTGATTTGCAGTGGACTATGCCTAGTCGGTGTGGGAGTTGTGAAGCTTCTAGAAGTTTAGTAATTAAGGCTGAATTAGTTATGGAATTCCCTTTTGTGGTGAGGAGGCCTCGTTCTTTCCATACTGCTGTGTGGGACAAGAGAATGTGGAATACGTACTTGGAGTCAGTGTACAATGTGAGAGACATGTCTCGGGCCAGAGTGCAAGCTCTGGTGGCTGCAATGAGTTCAACCTGCTGATTGGTTGTACTAGGGGGTAGGGCTCGTGCCTCAATGACATCTTCGAGGGAGACTACTGCATATCTTGAGTAGTGGGTGCTCTCATGTTTAAAGGAGGACTCATCAGTAAACTAGATGAGGTTGGAGTATGAGAGGGCTCCTTCAGAGATCGTGGAGTGGCATGGAAGGAAGTTGTGAAGGGCTTCCAGGCAATCATGCGAGGGAGTATGAGGAGAGTAGGGCAGAGGAAGAAGAGTGGCCAGATTCAGGCGCGGGCAGGGGAGGAAAGAAATGTTTGGATTTTGGAGGAAAGAGGACAGTAAGGTCAGGAGTCTGGAGGGAGGGAGAGTCTATAAACTTTTGTAGGTTAAGAGATCTTTTAGGTGATGTGGGGACAGAATGGTAAGGGGTGCTCTGAATGTTAGTTTATGAGCTTCTTTCTGCAAGAGCTGTCCAGCGGCTAATGCCCGTATGCAGGGGGCCCATCTCCGAACTGTGGGGTCTAATTGCTTGGAGAGATAAGCTACTGGTGGAAAGGATGGGCCATAATATTGGCCTAGGACTCCTAGAGCTTGACTGGACCTCTCATGAATGTATAATGAGAAGGGTTTTGATAAATCAGGGAGATGGAGAGCTGGAGCTTCTACAAGGGTTTGGCAGAGCTTAATGAAGGAGTGTCGGGGTGAGGATGATAATGGTTCTTCAGGGGGGCCCTTGCTGAGGTCGTATAGGAGTCTTGCCAACAGGGAGAAGTTAGGGATCAACGCTCTAAAATACCCAGCCAGGCATAGAAAGGAAAGGATTTCTGTCTTGGTTTTGGGAATGGGCAGGTCAGAGAGGAGTCGTTTTCTGTCTAAGGTAATGGACTTTCTTTGTTGAGACAGAAGGAATCTAAGGTAAGTGACAGAAGGGGAAGAGATTTGAGCTTTGACGGGGGATATTCGGTAACTTCTGGAAGCTAGAAGGTTAAGTAGAGACGCAGTGTCAAGTTGAGACTGTTCCCACGAGGGACTGCAGAGCAGAAGATCATCTACATATTGTAATAAAGTGGACTCGGGGTGATTATGGTGAAACTGTTTGAGGTCTTGAGCTAGGACTTGTCTAAAAATATGGGGACTATCTCGGAAGCCTTGTGGTAAAACTGTCCAAGTAAGTTGTACAGAATGTCTGGTGTATGGGTCCGTCCAGGTGATGGCAAAAAAATCTTGAGAGGAGGGGTCTAGAGGGATAGAAAAAAATGCGTCCTTGAGATCCATGTTGATGAGGCGAAGGTCTTGGACAAGGCGGAAAGATCCGTTGTTTTTTTTAACAGCTAATACGGGGGTATTAAATGGGGAGTGAGTGGGTTTGAGGTAGTTTTTGTTTAAGAGATCTTGAATGATGGGTTGGAGGCCTATGAGGGCTGAAGTGGTTAGGGGGTATTGGGCCTGACAGATATACTGAGAGGGGTCACGTAATTTGATAGAGGCAGAGGGACATAGGGCCATGGAGGGGCTTGTAATGTCCCAAACTTTGGGATTTACAAGGTGTATAAGGGTGGAACCGGAGCTTTCATTGGGTAGAGGGGGGTTGTTGGCTAAGAGGGCCATCAGAAAGGGAGTACTGGGGTCTGTGGGAGTGGATATAGTTATGGAAATGTAGAGGAGGGAAAGGATGTCTCGTCCTAGTAAAGGGATGGGACACTGGGGCATAACTAGGAAGGAGTGGGAGAAAGGTATGGGATTGTCTAGGATTGTGCATAAAAGGGGGGGGGGTTTAATGGGAAAAATCTGTTTACCTCCTACCCCGACCATAGGAGTAATGGCTGGCGTGGTAGGGCCCCGGTATTCTCGCAAGACTGAGAAGGTGGCTCCTGTATCTAGGAGGAAGGAGATGGGGCGACTGTCTACTGTTAAAGTAACCCTGGGCTCCTGTTTGGTGATGGAAATGGTCGGGCGAGAAGCCCCTGGGCCCCATCAATCTTCTTCTGCCAGCCCCACTACGGCGGGCTTAGGATGGGGGTTGTTTGTCCAGCCTCCCCTTCGGGTGGTTGGGCAATCAGACCCCCAGTGGCCTTTTCTGTGGCATCTGGGGCATGGGGTGATAGGAGATCTGGGGGAGGGGCACGCCATTGACCAATGTCCCTCTTTTCCGCACTTGAAACAAGCTCTTGGGGGGGGGCTTGTCTGTAGAGGGGTGCTCAGGTTGCGGTTTTATCAGCTGGGCCAACATCTGGAAATTGGCCTGATCAGCTTTTTGTTTACGGCGTTCTTTCTCCTCCTCCCGGTTATGGAAGACTTTAAAGGCCACTGTTAGGATCTCAGTCTGTGGGGTAGTGGGGCCCTGTTCTAACTTTTTGAGTTTAGCTTTAATGTCGGGGTAGCTTTGAGCTAGGAAGTATGTCATAAGGACCTGTCTTCCTTCAGGTGTTTCTGGGTCCAGGCTGGTATACTGTAATAGGGCTTGAGTGAGTCTGTCTAAGAACTCGGAAGGGGTTTCGTCTCTCTTTTGAATTATGTCTTGGAGCTTTTGAAAATTGATTACTTTACGAGCTGCCTTTTTTAGACCTGCTATTAAGCAGGAGGCAAAAATATCTCGAGAGTGGAGAACCACGGCGGTGTTATAATCCCAGTGTGGGTCTTGTTCGGGGACAGCAGTGGGGCCAGGGGGCCAGGTGGGGTCAGTCTTGTGGGTTTCGGTAGCATGCGTTTGGGCGAAGTCCCAAGCTCGTCTACGCTCTTCAGGGAGGAGAGTATTGGCCAGGAGCATGAAAATGTCATGATGCGTGAGGTTGTAAGACTGGAGGGTCCATTGAAACTCCCTGATGTATGTCGTGGGATCAGTGGAAAAGGAATTTAGGCGTTTCTCTAGTTGGGCTAAATCTCCTAAGAGAAAGGGACGTGAACACACACGATGCCTTCAGATCCTGCTACTTCCCGGAGCTGGGCGATAATTTTGGGAGGCCCTCGGGACCGAGTCTGAGGGGGACTGAAGGGTTCTGGCTCAATCTGTGCGGGGGAAACAGGTGATGGGGGCAAAGCCGCGATAATTTTGGGAGGCCCTCGGGACTGAATCTGAGGGGGCAAAGACGGACGAGGCTCTTGGAACTTAGTTAGAGGGGGGCTGAAAGACTCAGGCTCGATTTGTGGGATGGGGGAAGGTGAGGGGGACAGAGGAGGAAGGGTGAGGTGCAGGAAGAGATGGTGGAGGAGGGGGAAGGGAGAGGATGGGAGGCTTCTGCGGGGGTGGAGGCAGCGGCGGTGATAGAGGAAGGGGGAGGGGCTGTTGTAGGAGAAGAAGGGGAAGGGAGAGGACGGGAGGCTTCTGCCGCGGGGAAAGAGGCAGCGGTGGCAGCGGTAGAGGAAGGGGGAGGGGCTGTTGTAGGAGAAGAAGGGGAAGGGAGAGGATGGGAAGCTTCTGCCGCGGGGACAGAGGCAGCAGTGGCGGCGGTAGAGGAAGGGGGAGGGGCTGTTGAGGACTGGAGGCTTCTGCCACGGGGAAAGAGGCGGCAGCGGCGGTGGAGGGTGGAGGGGTTGTAGGAGGGGGAGGGGCCGAAGGGGGAAGTTTGTATGGCGGAGGCTCGTTGGCCGGGTCAAAGGTAATTGAAGAGGGTCTGGGAGTGTGTGGAGGGGAGGGAGACGGCTTGCAGGCTAGGAGAACTTGGGGCGGGGAGCAGGTGGTGCAGAGGCTGGGATTCTGAGCTAGGAGGCGAAAAGCTTCAATATAGGGAATCTCCTTCCATTTTTTCAGGCGCTGGCAGTAGTTAAAGAGATTGCGAGTGATGTTAGGATCAAGAGTTCTCCCTGCAGGCCATTGGTTGTTATTGTCTAGGGGGTATGTCGGCCAATCTTGGGAGCAATATTTACGGAGAAGTTTTGGTTTTATATCAGGCGTCAGGGAGAGGGTAGCCAGATGCTTAAGCAGGCATTCAAGAGGTGAACTTTCAGGGAGGGATGAGGAGGCTCCCATGGCTAAAGGACAGAGAAGGAGACAAACAGGGGAAGGCAAACGGAGATCCTCGGACTGGAGGCAGACTGCAAGGAGACAAAGGGCGTCCCCGATGATCCTTGGTGGTCTGCGGAAACTCGTATACGAGTCGGAATTTCTTGGGAAGTGTGGGTCGTCACCCAGACTTCCCTAAGAAGGCAGAGTGCCGGAGTCACGAGGTGCTTAGCGCTAGGCGTTTTTGGCAGACTGAACAGGTTTCGGTGGATGGAACGGAAGGAGGAGGGGGCGGGAAAGGGAGCGTTCTCATCTGCAAAGGAGTCACCTGGTTTATGGCTGTTGGAGGGGGGGTGCCTGAGGGTCCGCTGCAGCAGTGAAGGCCTGAGGCGGGGATTTATGGCTTTCGGGGGAGGGGCCTGAGGGTCCACCGCAGCCGTGAAGGCCTGAGGCGGGGAGAGTTCCCTCCTCGTCCCCAAGCGTCAGGGCCTTGCTGGACCATCACGGTCAATGGCACTGCGATAGCTCAGAGAAGAGTGGCCCACCCCGGGGAAATTTTGCTTAAAAAGTTTCAGCTGAGGCTGGGGTTTATGGCTTTTGGAGGAGGGGCCTGAGGGTCCGCCGCAGCCGTGAAGGCCTGAGGCGGGGAGCGTTCCCTCCTCGTCCCCGAGCGTCAGGGCCTTGCCGGACGATCACGGTCAATGGCACTGCCATAGCTCGGGGAAGAGTGGCCCACCCCGGGGGGAAAACTTACCTAAAGGCCAGAGAGGAGTGGTGAGTGTGATGAGCCAGCGCCGGAAAAAGAGGACGAGGGCAAGCTGCTGCTGGTGTTGGGGGGAAGACGGTGCCCAGTTGGGGTGTCCCGTCTCCCGGGTTTCGGCACCAATGAAAGGAAAGGAGCAACACACAGCAGCAATTCACCGGAGAGTTCCCCTTTATTAGGAAAAGGTGCTGGGTTATATAGGAAGGGGCATAGGGTGATTGCGGTGTTACTTCTACGGGGCTGGTGGCTGTTGGCTAGGTGCTGGGATTGGGAGGGGGGCGAGAGGTGATTGGGCTTCAGGTGGCGCCAGTGGGAACCGAGGACCCCGAAAAGAAGCCGGAAGTTTACCATCTTACTGGTGGGGACCCTTCAATTATGCCAAGTGAAAGCCTGATTCCCCCCACTCAAAAAAAAAAAAGACTACAACACTCCATTTATATAAAACTCTCAAAGAAGCAAACTATAAATACAAAGTAGATCATTGGTTGCCTGGAATATGGGGTGCTGGAGGGTCCAAAGCAAGAATTACCAAGAAGCATGATAAAATTTAGGGGTAATGGTGACAGAAATGTTCACAGTCTTAATGGTTAAATGGGCATTTGCTATGTCAGAACTCTAAATTTTAAGTATGTACAGTTTATTTCACATCAACTTATCTCAATAAAACTGTATTATTTTTTTTAAAAAGGAAGAAAAAAGCAGTCATTCCATGAATCCAAACAGAGGTAATGAAGGCCGAAATTAGAATGGTGACAATGGTAGTGATGCCAGGATTCTTGTTTGCGGAGCCAAAGAATGAGCTTCACAAAGAGTCAAGGTATGAGAGCAAGATACAGGCTTTTATTTAGAAATAAAGTGAGAGAATAGACCTCCTGCCTCACGCCAGGAGGGGACAAGAGAGCCCCTAGTGGTGCGCTGTCTAGGGGTTTTATAGACAGTTGAGGATTTTTCAAGAATATGAAAAAAACTTAGGGGTGTGGACTTGTTAAGTGGTCTCTGAATATTTAGAATTAACTTAACACAAGCAACTTCCTCTGATGATTTCTCCCAGAGATACCAGCATCTTGGTCTGGGGGCATATGAAACAAGGTCACCCGCTCAGCCCCCAAGGTGGGCTGAGGTATTGTTTGCTAAAGGATAAGTTAAGAATTTCTAACATCTTAACTTCTTGGGTATTAAAATGCAATCTTATCTTTAAGGTGGAATCCTTCCTGCCTTTTACTGTGTTGTTTATGCCTAGGCTTACTTGCTAAATTAGTTGCCCAGTTTGCAAAATCACTTCATCAGATGTGAAGGAGAAAGGCAGCACATAGGCCTCGGCCTTTTAGTATGCTAAAGAGAACTTTACACATGATTATAAATGGTTAGCATAATAAAACATGTGCTACTCTTCTTATCTGGGGAACATTAACTAATTTTACCGAAGAATGATTCTAGAGCTCAATGTTCAACATAGAGTTTTAGCAGGGGAGTTTCCTTGCATGCAGTTGCATTGTTCTGATTGCAAATATCCCGCCCTGCCCCCTCCAGAGGCCCTCACCCTACTCTGACTACATCTATGGTCCCTGTCTCAGTAGTATAAAGGAGAAAATGGAAATGAGATCTTCCCATTATGTTGGCTTATTTTTAAAAGGTTTATTACAAAGACCTCCAATTCATAGAGCAGCTTAGGGAAAAAGAAGAAAGAAGTATTTTTAGTTGAAAAGGCTTCTTGTGGCGCCCAGATTTCTGCAAGGAGACGTCAGAGTCGAAAGAGATCAGGGGTGTGGTCACCGGACAGAACGGCTGTTGCAAGGATGCCGTGATTCTGCCCAGATCTCTGCTCCAGGGCTGCAGCGCTTGCTCCTCCAGCTCCCACCAGTGCAGGCTGGGGACAGCTCACAGCAGAGCTCCTCCCCAGTCACTGCTCTTGGCTCTAGGGAGCCCACATTGTCTGATATCCTGCACCCTCCCTCCAGCCAACCCAGCTCCAGAAATCCCTGTGGCATCAGGGCAACCTTCTCAACAGGTGGTATTCCTGAAGTGATGCTCAATACATTACCTACACACAAATCTCCATCTGCTCCCCAGGGAGCCGCACCTACGACCACTCCCAGGACAGTGTAATAGAGAAAGCCGAAATACAGGTGAGGGCTTATGGAAGAGCTCAAGATTGCAGGGAGAAGAAAAGGTTGAAATTGGTTAGAGAAAAGGAAAAGCATTCCAGAAAGCCTCATTTTCAACAGAGAAACAAATGATCATTATTATAACTGACAGACAACAACCAAGCTCACAAAACTAAGTGTGTCACCCTGCAATGACAGCATCCTCAACATACAAGACATCTGCAGAGAAATCACGAGAATGTTCACACTTCAAAGTTGTTGGAACCACGAGCTGAGTCTGCTGAGCTGCAGAGCAGTAAAAAGTACAGGGGAGAAGATGGCTACTGGGCACTTAGCTGAACCCCAGAAAGACACAAGGGGGAGGGAGAGAGAGAGGTCCTGGTCCCCCAAGAAGAATCACCCATTAATACTAAGGGCAATAAAGAGTTAAAAGCAGAAGTGCTGAATCCAAATTTCTGCTGTCATTCTTGGGGGGTGGGAGAAGGAGTGGGGGGAAGGAGGCTCTCAAAACAAGGGAATGGGAAGAGCCCTGTTTGTTTTGTTTCCTGAGGCTGGGGGTGGGGAGGGGAGGCTTCCTGAAAGCATTGCTGGGAGGTCATATTTTCAGCCTGAATGACTGAGCAGTGGATCAGTACCTGTCCATGTTGTAGAACAGTCAGGGAGCAGTGAGAGGCATCCACCTCGGAAGTGGCGCCTGCTGCCTGGCCAGGAGGACAGCACCTCGAGGGCAGGAGAAGGAGCCAGGGGTGCTGTGCTGCTCCAGGGTTCCTGCACTGCTCCAAAGCTGTCCTGGGGTTCTCTAGTGTGAGTGATGGATGCTGGTAACACCCATCCTCAAAATCTTACCAGATTGGGTTATTTCTTCCATGTACTACCAAAGGCAACCGTGGGCCTACAACCATGTGTCTGGTTGCATGTGTGTGGGGAGAGCCTGTTGCCCCAGCAGCTTTTGCCCCTACTGCTGTTCCTGTGGCCCAGCTTTGTGCAGAGGGGCAAAATCACAGGGCAGACACAAAGCCATTAATTCTGCCAGAACTACAGTGCAACCTTGGCACATTACTTTGTAAGAATAGAAATAGGTTAGCATAAGCATAGCCATCTTAAAGGCCTAGAAGCCATTTTCTGAGTATGTGACTTAGAAAGAAAAACTGGAACTGGGTAAGGCCTTGAAAAACAAGTTAATCATGAGCACCGGGTGGTGGGCAGCTGTGACCCTTGGTCAGCTAACCTTGGTCAGTAAATCTTACATACCAAGCTTATCATGCAGAACCTCCCTAACCATTGAGGAGTAGTCTTACCCTGCCCTTGCTTAACCCCAGGATATATGTCTTGCAAGAATAATGTATAGTTATAGAAAATTGCTATGAGTTAAGTGCTTTGAAATTGCTATATAAACCCTTGGCTCTGAGTGCTCGGGGTCCTTGTTGAGACCCGCTGCTTCGGGCTGACTTGGACCCCAACTAGTTGGCTGAATAAAGACTTTGCTTGAATTTACATCTCTATGCCTGTGTAGTTTGTTCTCTGGGGAAGCCTCGGAAGCCTGGACCCTAACATTTGGGGGCTCGTCCGGGATACGAGCAGCTTCCCTGAGAACAAAGGACAGCTGGAGGCAAGGTCTAATTGTCCGGACGGGGCAGTGTAATTCGAGGGTCGCCCCCTCGTGTCTGCATAAATCCATTATAAAGCGGGAGTCGCCATCCCGTGTATGGTCTCGGGTTAGTGGTCCCGAGTGAGGAAGTCCGGGCTGGTAGTCCCGGCCCCCAGGTTAGCGACCCTGGGTGAAGCCCAGGTAACCAATCCTGGCCCTAGGGTCCGAGTGACTCGGCCTTAGGAAGGCAAATCCGATCGGCAGAAAACTGGCGCCCGAGGAGGAAAAGATCGAGCTCGTCACCCTGCGGCAGTCCGAGTGGACGCCCTTCAGGAGAATTACGAGAGTTTTTGAAGACCCTGAAAGTGGTGAGTGTGGTGCGCACCAGAGTGAGAGAAGGACCGGTCCGAACGAGTGCGATCAGATGTGGTGTGTGTGTGCTTAGTGTTATCATTGACTGTTTTACTGTGTTTTGGTTTCGGTTTATATTTTTTTTGCGCTTCTCATTTTAAGTTTCCTTGTTCTAAGGTTCTCCTGCTCTCTCCGTTCCTCCTTTCTGCCACTACATCATTCCCCGCGGGCACGGGTCGGGCAATTAAGAGCCACTAGGGCGCCCGCCGCTAGAAGACTCCCGTGACAGGATAAGGGGGTCACAGCCGCGAATCCCAGATAAATTCGCGTCCCCCGTGGAAGGAAAACTGTGCAACGACAGGCACTCGTTCACAAGCACATACAACAGTCATTTTGTTTGAAGTGGCATCTTCATCCTTCGCCTTTGTCTCCCTCATATTCTTTTTCCTTCTTTCTCACCATGAGACAGACTCAGACGACCCCCTAAGTGTGTAAATGAATATATCTTTCTACCTCCGGATGGTATTAATGAAATTGATTTAAAGACAAGCGCTTGTGAAAATTGGGTATTCTAAAACTTCCAGAAAACCTGATAAAAAGTGTTAAGCATTAATGCTAATTTGAGTTTGCCTGAGGCGGGCATGTCCTTGTAGTTATCAGCTGCCTAAATTTACCTGAGGTCATTTAAGTCATGTTATCTGCTAAATCTTTTAAAAATAAAATGCTTAAAGGCTTGGCTTTGTCTAATATTCAGTAAAGGTCTTGTAAGTAATCTAGAATAGTTGTTACGAATGAGTGAACTAAATGACTGAAGCAAGTGAACCTCTTTTTAATTGTGTGTTACAGTGTGTATACCTACCTACTGCCTGAGAATCTTTGTAGAAACCTAAAACCTTAAAGTTTTGCTAAGTTAAGAAGATATACTCTATGAGAGATTGTGCTGTAAAGCTCATGGTTACAGAAATTATAAAATGTGTTCATAAATTTGTCAATCTAAAGAATGTTAGTTTAACAGTTTACAATGGCCTGCTTCTCGGTGTTCACTGGAAATTAAAGTTTCTAATGGTTTTAAGTTTTAATTAAAACTATTTAAAGTAATAAAACATTTCTCTATGCTAAAAAATGTATGTTTTAATAAGAAAAAGTATAAAGAATGAAAAGTCTTCTGCATGCTAAAGAATGTGTTTTGTGATAAAGAAAGTAACTTTGTTCTAAAGTACAGCTATTTGTTTAAAGAGAGAAAACAGCGTGGTGCCTTTTGTTGTGGAAGACCCGCTCAGCCTGTTGCTTTGGGGGGGAGGGTCAGGATGTTTAGAGATTAAGTGAGATAAACCCAGTCAAGCCGCAGGCAAGCCCAGGCTAATTCTCACCGGCTTATGTGCTTGGGACCATAGGGCAAATGAAGAATAAATAACTATATTCTTACAGATATAGTCGTGCCTAGTGAAATTAAAGCAAGTGAGTCTTGATATCAAGTGCACAGCAAAATTAGAATCTCGTTTCTAGTTAAACAGTTTTCTTTAACTGTTAGTCTGCTCTTAATGTTGAAAGATCAAAGCAGTTTCTCATGCTTAAAGTCTCAGTGAGTTGCCAGAATATTAAAAAAAAAAAAAAAATGAAATCGTAATATTAAAAAGACTAAAAGCTAAAGTTTGTTAACAACTGTATAAGCTTTATTTGCCTTTGAAATATTTTGTTATTGAAAACGATTGCATGGCCTGAGAAATTGAATTATCTATTCCATATATTTTTATAAGTGGAAAAATCTCTAACCAACAAATGATTAAAGTTGTTACTGATTATTTGTTTTCTTAATTTATCCTCCTAAGCAGAATGGTAACAAAGCTTTTTTCAGCTGATTAAATGCACTTAGTTAACAAACCAAAATTTATTCTTAAAAATTAAACTAGAATCTAGACAAGATTATGTTTCTCCCAGAAAAACAAGTTTCACTGTAAAAGTTTAAATGGACAAACGTGTGACCACTTTTGAGAAAGGTTGTAATAGATTTTTTTGACAACCACCAGGTCTTCTTGTTTAATTTATATGCTGTATGTTTTTAAAAAAAAAAAAAACATGGGGGATGAAAGGAAAGGAGCGACACATAGCAGCAATTAACCGGAGAGTTCCGCTTTATTAGGGAAAGGTGCTGGGTTATATAAGAAGGGGCATGAATTGATTGAGGTATCACTTCTACGGAGCTGGTGGCTGTTGGCTAGGTGCTGGGATTGGGAGGGGAGCGAGAGGTGATTGGGCTTCAGGTGGCGCCGGCGGAAACCAAGGACCCCGAAGAGAAGCCGGAAGTTTGCCATCTTACTAGTAGTAGTCCTTCAGAGGACTCTTCATATTTTTTTAATGCAAATGATCTTAGAGCTTTTAATAGAATTTGCATAGCAGCTTATATCTACTATTAAAGAGTAAAACATTCTTGAAGCTTTCAGAGAAGACCTGTAGACTTAAGCACTTTCTCTGCTTTTTTTGTATCTGGTCTTGGACACTTATGCTAAGTTAAAAAAAAAAGTGCTTTTACCTCTAGTTAACTCTGATATTTTCCAGAGGGCCCCTGGAACATGTCAGAAGAATTTTTTCTCATTAGAGAAAGTATTTGACTAATTTGGCTTATTTATCTGATATATATTTATTTATTTACCAGGAAAGCACTGTCAAAGAGAATGATGCTAAACTTTGTTACTAAATGTTTTGTATTACAGAAATATCAGAATTTCCTTATGTCAACTGTCTTACAGTAAGCTCTCATCAGATCTTTAACCATTGTCATTTGTAAGTCTTTTGTCATTTATAGTATTATCCCTAAACTGGTAAAGAACTAGATTTCAGCAGAACAGGTATTAGTTACATAAGATTACATAAACTAAAGAAAATGATTTTGTGTCTTTTTGTTTCAAATGTTGCTGATAAAGTGTTTTAACCTTGTTCTCTTAAACTGACAACAGTTTAGTAAATGACTATCTTTATGAGCAGAATTGAAACTTCCTTCTCTCTACCTGATCCCTCCAGAGTTTAAAAACTTTCAGTGACTGTTTTTGTATTCCATGGCAGTATGTTTATTTGCATGAGTTCAATAAGAATCTGCTTTCCTTGTGAGAAGACTACTTAAGAACACTGGTTATACTGCCAGGGCTTTGACTGGAATGTCATACCTGAGAGACATGTGCATGGACTCAGATGTGAACAACTTTAAGGAACTAAGATTGACTTTATAAAGCCAACAAAGCCCCTTGGAAGAACTGGCCTGGTACCTTGCTTACAGAGTTCCCAGCAGCCTTACCAGGTGAGTAAAGAAGGTCACTTCCTGGCAGGTTCAGAGACCTCGAGAAGAGAAGAATTCATCCAAATCTACAGGTACTGCAGGCAAAGCCTGATGGCAAGTCTAGCTTGGCTGTCTGGCCTCAAGAGGCCTTTAAAAGTTCAATCTGAAATTCCTTACAAAAAGTTCCAGCAAAGCATATTTAAAAGAGCCTGTGTAATCAATTGCTCTTCTTGCTGCACTTGTGCAAATGATCAAGCCAGCTGTTAATTATTTTCTTAACCTGGTTACTTCTAATAAAAATGAGGGTGATTTTAGAGAAAAGTATTGTTTCAATAACTGCAGCCTCCAGAATAGAAAATCCAACTCCAGATGTTGCTACATAACCTAATAACACAATTTGTTTTATCTTGCCTAGAAGCCACAAAACTGCAAATAGTAATAGAAGCGCCAGCCTTCTGAAGCCCTCTCAACTGGCCAGTAATAGAGACCTAGCTGCACCCTTTACTGCACCCCCTTCTCAGCACGAAGCAGCCAGAGCGGTCATCGCCCCTTTTCCCTAGCAGCAGCTAGAGTCCCTATCTGTAGAAGACAAAGACCGAGACTCACTTTATCCTCTGCAAGTAGGCAAAGAACCTGCATTGAGAGAGTTCCTAAAACTTACACCTCCCTCTACAACAAGACAGAAGTAATCAGCACCACCCCAGCTTATTCTAACAAGTAGTAGGCCCGCCAAACCGGAGTCACTCCATGTGTTACCTTTATCAAAGAACGCATTAGCATCGTGCAAATCATAGTGTTGAGACAGAACTATCAGAGTGTTAACCAAACAGATGACCCCTAATTTCATGATTGAAATAGATACAAGAAGAAGAGGGGAATGTAAGAATAGAAATAGGTTAGCATAAGCATAGCCATCTTAAAGGCCTAGAAGCCATTTTCTGAGTATGTGACTTAGAAAGAAAAACTGGAACTGGGTAAGGCCTTGAAAAACAAGTTAATCATGAGCACCGGGTGGTGGGCAGCTGTGACCCTTGGTCAGCTAACCTTGGTCAGTAAATCTTACATACCAAGCTTATCATGCAGAACCTCCCTAACCATTGAGGAGTAGTCTTACCCTGCCCTTGCTTAACCCCAGGATATATGTCTTGCAAGAATAATGTATAGTTATAGAAAATTGCTATGAGTTAAGTGCTTTGAAATTGCTATATAAACCCTTGGCTCTGAGTGCTCGGGGTCCTTGTTGAGACCCGCTGCTTCGGGCTGACTTGGACCCCAACTAGTTGGCTGAATAAAGACTTTGCTTGAATTTACATCTCTATGCCTGTGTAGTTTGTTCTCTGGGGAAGCCTCGGAAGCCTGGACCCTAACAACTTCATTTTCTGGGCCACTGTTTCCTCAACTGAAAAATGGAGGTAATGGCACATTCCTAGAAAGTGTTGTAATATGTGCCCCAACGCAGGGTTGGCTAACACCAAATGAGGAAAATGCTTATCATCCATTCCTCATTAGCTCAGTTCAATCCCAGCACCTAACATGTATATACATTCAATTGCCAGAAGGTTACATGTCTTGGTCTACATCACATGAGCTCCAGTAGTGGTATCTTTACTGAACAATGTGTAATTTATGTTCTTGGACCTTCCATCTGAGTAGTTTTCAAAAATGATTTCATCTCATACATTTCATAGACTTTCTCCCTATGGTTTCATATACCAACCATGTGCTGTTGGCATCTCAAAATTACCTAAATGTTGGTCCAGATCTCTCTGTCCAACTGCAGATCTGTACACCCCATGGCCCAAGGGGTATTTCCATTTTTGATACTTTCAGGCAACTCAAATTCAACATATTCTAAACCAATCATCTCTAACCACCTCCAGGCCATGTAAATCCATTCCCTTCCTTTTCCTAGGTGCCCAGAGAAGCAATACAAAATAGCTACTGAAAGTGCAGGCTTGGGAGCCAGTCAGCCTTACTTGGGTTCTAATCCTGGTCTCCCCATTTACAGGATATTGAATCTTGAGCAAATTATTTAACCTCCCTTTGCCTCAGATTCTTCAGCTGAAAAATGGGAGAAATAGCAGTACAAAAAAGGATGTTGAAAGAATTAACATGCTAATACATGAATATGCTTAGAGGTCTGACACATAGCTAGCAGCTTAATGAATGTTAATTATTATTACTATTATCTTACTCTGCGGCATATGATAAATGACTTTCTTTGATGGTAGAGGTCATTTGCTGTCCACCTTTGTGTGATCAGTTCCTGGCACAGTGCCTTGCACATATTAGATGCTCAAAACATCTTTTTTAACTGAGAAAAAGTTTTCTGCAGCTTTACTGCAAAATTGCTATGAGGCTGCCAATTATTTTGCTGAATGAACAGCCATATATAGAACCTGTTTCTCCTGGTGCACTGGCACGCTCCCTTCCACCAGACAGTGAGCGGTGCACATCCTGTGCTTCTCTTTCTGAAACCTTCAAGAAACACAGGCTTAAATGTCAGACTCATTTGTGGCACCTAGGCTTGGTCTAGATTTTTCATGTACCTGTAATTCCATTACTTTGAAAGGCTCCTTTTTTCTTATTTTAATGCTTTTATTGGAAGCTGGCTAGAGTAATTTTGGGTTGAATCCATTCATTTTAAAAAATCTATCTGTCTAATGAGCACTCTTGTATGTCAGGCATTGTGCTAAGAACAATAACAATGGATGAACAATAGGAAGAGTGCATGCTGGGAGATGGCACTGGAAAAAGAAACAGATGGAAGGCAGCGTGGAGTAGTGCGGAGGACAAGCTTCAAAGGAGAAGAAAAAGCAAGAGCAAAATACACTCACAGTCTCAGCAGCAAGTTTCAGTGATGGTAATGATGGCCCATTAAGATGTGTGCTGAGGCAGCTAGTAAGTAACTATGACACTCATCGCAAACTAGGACAGGCTGTTCTGAAGATCCAGACCAGCTGAGCCAACAAGCAACATCACGATGGCCCAAATGTGTCTGAAAAAGTACAGTAGCATCTGACCAGAAGGCTGAAGCAATGAACAAGAAAAAAATGATGTCACCCATCTAACAATTACCAAATCTTCCAAATAATCTGAGATGGCTTAAAATAAAAGGCAATAAAATTTTAATCCACAACTATATACTCTATTTAGATATTATGTCATTAATTTCATCACTTGGAAAGTCTACATATAATCATTTAGTATATTGTTATTCTCAAGTATGTCCCCACTATGTAATTAAAAAACTACAGTCAGGGGGTCTTTATCTTAGAGTATAAATGATAGTCTGATTGACTGCTAGAATTATCTGGTCACTGCACGGATGCCCATAGACAATCTTTTCAACAAAGCTACCCTCATTATTTGAGTGCAAGTAAAGGGAACAGAGAAGGGAAAAGATCTGCAGAATTGATGGAGTGGTTGGTTATAAAGGCACAGAATTTCAGTTGTTTTATTCAAAGGAGTTCCCCTCAGGTCATCATCATTAACATGCCCTTACACTTCTTTCACCGAGAATTCTGATGCACTCAGAGATCTGATTCACAGACCTGTATTGGAGGCAGTCAGTTAAATGAGGAAATAGTCAGGAAATGCCAATAAGGGAAATAATAATAATATATTTAAATAGAATAATACATTTCCTAAGAAAAGCAGACAGAAACTCAGAAATCATAGCCAGGTGGGGGTCTTCCAGGTGCAATGGCATCGCTACACTAGAAAATAGCATGAAATTGTTTTTCAGCACAATTTATGATATTAGGCAAGAAAATGGCTAATATAATAGAAAGGGCTTTCAACTCAGAAGATGAAATTCTTCTGCTTTTTTGTTAAACTGCAGTGTTGGCAGGAGGAGCTGTAAATCCACCTCTATGAACAAACTGGGCCACAATAAAGACTTAACAAAGAATGTTCAGATATTTTACTGTCAAACAGGGTCAGATTTGATACAAATCAAGGTAAAATTCTGAAATAAAATTGCAATTATAATTTTACAGAAAACCATGAGCCTCACTTTTCATGTACTTTGCTTATTGCGTTTGCTACAGATCAGCACAGATACTCTCAAGATTAGTTGCTCGTTGAGCTGACAGTCAAATCCAAAGGGCCTAACTAATATCAACCATGAAAGTCCTAGGAGCGAGGTCTCCAGTTTAAAAAGAATAATTCACTTTTTTGGCATGGTGACAAGAGCTAACAGCCATTCTTTTTTTATTCAAACAGCAGGACAAGAGATTACAGTTAATCTCGACAAGTGTCCCAAACTCAAAAGTGCAAAAAGGAGGAGAAAATTCTGGGGAAAGAAAGCTCAGTAATTTAATGTGTATTTATCAGGTATTAACTGTATATCAAATCTCCTACTTACCACAATAAACTTACCTTTCCCAGACCAGCAACACTAAATGGTACCAAAACTGATATCAAGACCATTTTCTAGCCATTAAACTCCTTTAGAGAATCTCTACAGAATTCCTAGAACAATCACAGACCCCATCTAGACAAAAACTGCCTCTTTTCAGGTAGAGAATAAGGTGTAGCTGTTGCGATGATAATGGATCCCGTTGCTTCCACAGGCAGCCTCCACTCTCCACAGGCTATTGGTGCACAATTCACAGGGGGGAGGGGCCACATGCCATCTAAAGCAGGCGCTGTTGCGAGTCTTTATGGTGACATTCTCAGGCATGTTGCCTTCAACTATGAAAACACTGGAACGTAAGAAACAACTGGAGGCACAAACAATTTCCCTAAACACTGTTTTTAAGCTGATACTATAGTTAGTGGTCTGCTGCACACAGAATACAATTAACAACAGTTAGCCATTCAGTTGCACCACCAGAGACAGTTCTCCTTGTGACCTGTATTTTAAACAAACAAAAAAAAAAAAAAAAAACAAGCTTCCAAGCAGAATACTCAGTCATCCTGCCAGTGATGGAAGTATTAAAAACTGTTAAAAACTGCTTCCTGCTTCCTAGCTGATCTCAATTCCAGACAGTGCTCCCCCACCCCACTGCCTCCCGGCCCACCCCCTTCTTCCGTGGATACCTGTCACTCCGGGTCATAGCTCTTCTGCTCAGCGGTTTGTTTGTTTGTTTGTTTTATTTATTTTGTTTTACAGTAAGGAAAGTGAATAAGCAGCTGAGAAACGACAAGTCTGGCAGAATGTGAGTTTGGGCAATGGCAAAAGGAATGTTGGCAAGGAGGAGGAGGGAAGGAGACTGTAAGTGCAGTAGGAAGGAATGGGAGAAAGAAAAGACAATGTTTCACTTTCTGGAAGAAAATTGCTTGGAAGTGAGGTGAGCACAGTCCTTGGACCTGAGAGTTGAAGGGACTCTGCAGATCTTTTCATTCAATCTCTCCATTTTATGAAAGGAAATAAACGTTTAGAGCCATTAAGCTACCTTCCCAGGGTCATAATATCAGGCAGTTAACGTAATTAGAGCTTCTCTAACTAGGAGCACCCTTGGGAGAAATTGCTATCTTAACACTATGAATTATTCTTCTTCTCCTAGAAACAACATGTTTTTCACCTCATGGTTGCTGTGAAGCACTAAACAGCCCAGGTTTCCCTTCTTACCGGAGAAAAGACGCCTTCATGGGGAGCTGGGCCTATTCTCCTTAAATAAGCATTCCAGCCAGCATGGTACATATTTTTCCTAACTTGTTTCTAGATCCATTTTATGCCTTCTTTTTCTTCCTTTTCTCCAGGTCTTCTATATAATATTTTTGTTCTCTTGTATTTTATGGGTCCTTGCAATTTCCCATTAACCTTTCTGGAACAATGTCTATTATAAATACCTTATGTAACACCTGGCCTTCCAAGGAACTTGGTATGTTTCACAGACATGTGTTCATGTCTTCTCACGGGAATCCATAGAGGAAGACGATGAAAGCACTGGAACGTAAGAAACAACTTAGCACTAATCTTTCTACTTCATGTAGCCACATCAAGAGTCCAAGATCACTATTGGGGTTGGTACACTTACACCTGTCCCTTAGAATATCATTCCGCCCGAGTAAGAATTGTTAGTATACTAAGTGAAAACTCATTTCAGACTTTTATGTATATAAAGAAGTACATCATATTTTTCTCAGATTAAATTGAGAAGTACATTAGCAACATTAGAAGATACTGTTTCATTCTAATTCCATATGTAAGAATAGAAATAGGTTAGCATAAGCATAGCCATCTTAAGGGCCTAGAAGCCATTTTCTGAGTATGTGACTTAGAAAGAAAAAACTGGGCCTGAGTAAGGCCTTGAAAAACAAGTTAATCAATCATGAGCACCGACTGCAGTGACCCTTAGTCAGCCAACCTCAATCAGTTAATCATACATACCAAGCTTATCTTGCTAAACCCCAGGATGTGGCACCAGCCGAAAAGTTATGTGCTTGTGGAAAAACACTGTTATGTGCTTGTGGAAAGATACTTTTTTTCTCTCTCTCTTTCTTCGAACATGCTATATAAACCCCTGGCTTTGAGTGCTCGGGGTCCTTGTTGAGACCTGCTGCGTCAGGCTGACACTTGGACCCCAGCTAGCTGGTTCCTGAATAAAGTCCTCTTGCTTGTTACATCAAGAGACGTATTCCGTGAGTGAATTGGGGTGGCGTTCTCATTTAGGCAGATCCAACACATACACTTAATAATTCCAATACCTTAATAATTTACACCACCTTCCAGCTCTCTCCAGCTGCCCAAAGGCATCATTTTATTTGGACACTATCACCTAGAAAGGGGGTGGAGTGGGGGGGTGGGCAGGGAAGAGGAACAGAGAAAGCTATCAAGTATTCTTTCTTATTCACTCTCTGCTGAGGATCCGGTAGGGGTTGGGTTTAAGGCTCCTTCTCACACCTCAGGACACAAGCAAGCAGAGAGGACACACTGTGGCTCAGCATAACAGGTGCCAAGTGAGTACCACCAGATTCCCTTTCAAGCCTGAAAGATGCCACCCCGCAGCTGCAGGCACCTGCTCTTCCACATCTGCAGGGGGTCATAAAGGTCTTTATATAACTGATGCAGCTCGATGAGAAGTGAATTGTGAACTCGCTAAAATGCAAGCATTTAAATTTAGAAGCAGAGAAGGCACCACACCAGGTTTAGGCATGCAAACACTTGTTAAGACAACAGGCCTCCCATGAGGCCCTGCAGCTCCCACTCATCTACCGTGCATCTCCACTGCTCTGGTTCCTTGAAGACCATGCAGTCTGCTTTTGGTGCTCCTGGTATACTCATCTAGTAGGAAGCACCCAGAACCCCTTTCTGGAGACTATTACACAGTGCTTAGTTCACATGTATAGTGTGCTAACGTGCAAAACACTCAACTTACACCAAATGATTTTACTATTTGTGGAGTATAACAACAAAGCAAAACTGAAGCAACAAGACAGGAGCAGACTCACAGACTCCAAGGAGGGACTAGCGGTTACCAAAGGGAAGGGGTTGCAGAGGATGGGTGGAGAAGAAGGGGATTAAAGCGCACTATAATTAGCACTCACAATTAGGTGGGTCACAGGAAAGACAGTACAGCACGGAGAGGACAAGTAATGACTTTATAGCATCTTATTACGCTGATGGACAGTGACTGCAATGGGGTAGGGGGGGACTTGATTATATGGGTGAATGTTGTAACCACAATGTTGCTCATGTGAAACCTTCATGACAGTGTATATCAATGATACCTTAAAACAAAACACTCAATTTACTCTTTGCCTCAGCAGATACCAGGGCTGTCCACTACGACATCGGGGATCATTGGACATTCCAGGCTAACAGTGCCAAGGGGTACTTTGAGAACCAGTGTGCTATTTCCATGCTCTGTGAAGGGGGACTTAATACCGGCAAAAGCAAAGGCTGCTAATAATGTGGATAAAAAGAACAAAGGAAAAGCACCATGGCTTGTTAAAGTATACCCATTTTATTAGTTATTAGTGAGGGAGAACAGTGTTTTAGCAAAGCTCCTGGGTGTTAATATAACATACTACATGCACATCTCACTAAGAAGCTATAAAACGCTGCCTATTGTTCTCATGCTAAAGGTCCCTGTTCATAGAGAAATCAAAATGTCAGGATTTTCCCCTCTTAGTCCTAAGGGAGATCAGTCTTTGAAGACGATATCAAACTATTCAAATTCAGTATCCCTACTTTAATTATTCTACCATATGGAGCCCAGATGTCATAGACAAGTGTGATTTGAATTAAGTGATTCATGAAATAAATTTCTTTTGAGGCATGGATAAGGCTAAATTACACACATCTAAAAAGAAACATTGTTGATAGTCTCTGAATTTCCTTTATTTCAAGTTCTGTGGTAGATTATCCATAAAATTGTATAAGGAAATTAGTTAAATTAAATAGAGAAGAAATGAGTTCACCAAGGCCAGTGGCTGAATAACAGTATTGGTATGGATGACCCTGCTTCCTTCTACCTCTACATTCCCCTTTCCAGGCTCTAGTTCGCTGTATGGTTGCAAAGGGTTTCCCTTAGGCAGCCTCCCCAGGTGTCTTATCAGATCACATAAGTAAGGAGTCCACAGGCATTAAAGGAGCATCCCTTTCCCTATCTGAAGAAACCTTCCCGGAAGCACCTGAGCACACCTCCCTTCACCACCCCACTGGTCAAAACAGGGTCACATGTCCAAACTTCAACCAACCAATCCTGTGACAACTGGAAAGGAACCACTGCTCTTCCAACAAAGAAAGGAAGAATATTTACTGAGGGGTACCAGTCTGATGCAAAAGTAACATTTATGCTCAAGATGGCATCATTGCTATGTGGTATTACCTACTTTTTAAGAACCAGTTCAGGACCCAGTTCTTCTGTGCAGCCTCATGATACAAGCCCAGGTGAGTCCACTCATAGCCCTTTCTATTCACACCTCCAATTTGGTACTCATTGCACACTGCTGGGCAGTTTCTTTTTAAAATAATTTTTAACAATTACACCAATAATAAATGTTCATGGATGAAAATTCAGAAATACACAAGAATCACTCACAGTCTCATTATGAGAGAGAACCATATTATTAGTATTTCAGAATACTATCTCCCATCTTTTTTTCTATGTATATGTGTTTATATATAATATATATAAGAGAAATGTCTTCTTTTGGTATAAATGTGTTCCTGGCCTTCCAACTAAAATTTAAAATCACCGAGGACTGAGATTCTCTGTGCTTCTTTCCATCCCCCCATGAAGTTACAGGATCTTAGAAAAGACTGACTCACTGATTCATACTATGTAGATCACACAAAGAAGGTTAAAAAAAGCTATTCTTTTCCTTGGGGGATTAAGAAGGAAGATTCAATAAAACAACATTTCAAAGCATATCCACTAACTTTTCAGATGTTGTTTTTTAGCAAGACATATAAAAAAAACTTATTAAACTTTCTGGCAATAAAATAACAGTTTTCTGTGAGTAAATGTTGTTTCTAAACCAGAAAGTATTGTGTCATTTCCCTGATGTTTAGCAATTTCCTTTATACTTGTAATTAAGCCATCCCTCCATTTCAATATATGATACCTAACTAGGTAGGATAAATATAATTTGAGGAAGCATGATTCTCCAATAATTCACTTCATAAGAGGTAAATTCACTAACACTTGTGAAAAGCAATGTTTCTACACACTTAAATCACATTTTCAAAGCTCTGGACTAAGTTCTATTTGAAGGAAACAACATAAATGTTTAAAAAAGCAATCTACTAATTTATCTGCTTTCTGGTCTCCGATTTTGCTAACAGGATTTTCTTAGACTGAGGCACAATTCTATGTGGCATTAGACCCATATGATAAACCTTCCATTATTTAAACCCTCCATAGGAATTCATGGGTTTGTTTTTCTTTACCAAGTATTTACTGACTGAATATTTACCACGTGCCAGCCTGTGTACCAGCCATTAGTGACTGAGTGGTGGGCAAAAACAAAAGGATAACCTGTTCTCATGGTGGGGAACACAGGATGGTGGAGACCCCAAGGTCTCTGCAGAGAGGGTATGCAGGAAATTTAAGACTTTTTGTCCCAAACACAATCCCCGTTACAAAGCGTATGGTCTCATATTTGTTTTAACCTCTCTGTTCTCCATATGGCTTTACCAAACAAGAACAGGTCTGAACACAAGGAATTTAAATTAAAAGAGTTTCTGGACAGAAGTGGAGTGGAGAAGTTAAAAAATGCTTGGGAGATACTGTAAGACCTCTTTGGGAAGTGCATGAAAATATGCAGAACGACTGTAAAGTCCAGGACAAAAGAGACATGCAGTGGCTGAGATGACCTACCAAATCCCTTTTACTCTTGTTAGTTTTAGTTAACTTTCTGCAGTTGGTATTGTCAAGGTATCCAAGAATCTGTCTGCATATAGATATTTATTGAGCTGGTGGAGGGATGCGTGCTCACATCTTGGAAGAGTCACAGCAGCAAACAAAAGCTTGAAATAATAATGCACAGGAACAGACAAAAACATAAGAATTGTTGCAAAGTGGGCTATGAACATAGCAAAAAATGAGTGAAGAGTTCTATGAGTGAAGAGTAAAGAGAGACTCCAGTGGGCCAGCGTATATTCCAAAGACTTAATGGAAGGGGTGGGAGGCTACTGAGCCTTGAGGAAGGGTGGAATGGAGCAGGAAGAAAGATGGGGCAGCCGCTCCCAGCTGGTGCAATGGCCTTGGGTGGCCAACCAATGCAAGTGACTCAAAAGCAGCCGGTGGTATGACAGTAGAGCGTTGTCAAGCGGTCAGGCCCGGGTTTACTGAAAAGAATCATGGGCAGAAAGTTGACAGCTGAACCAATACTGTGGATGGGCTCTCTGAGAGTTTACACACCTTGCCAAGTGAAGGGACAATACTATGTGGATAAAAATTAACTGGCATAAATAGAACAGGTCCCCTCCCTATCTTTGCAGGTTAAAACTTCTACCCCCATGAGAATTACATCTTAGGGAAGAAAGGGCAAAGGGCTCTGGACATAACCTCTCTACCTTCAGCTTTACTTTTGCATAAAGGTTATTTAAAGTGGCAATAATAGCTTTTTCCTTGGACGTCTTCCCACATATGCCAGAATTACTTGTATTTACAGTAGGTGGCTTGTCCTTTCTGTTAAAATTGCTGTGATATCACTGGTTTCCATTGCTGTGACACCACTGCTTTCCATTTTATCCTATGTAACACTAAGAACGTCCATGAAATATTCATTTGTTCATTTAAAATTGCAAGACTATCTCATTAAACCTGGGACAAGTTATTAAAGTTTTCTAAGCTCTTTGAGTTTACATTAAATAGAAACTCTAGCTACTCCAATTTTTTGTTCTAAATAGTTTTAGTGTACTTGTGCATCCTTCTTAACAAGGTGTGGAAGAAAAAGAAAGAACTTTTCACATAGTTCTTCCTGTAGTACCAAAGTGTGTCAGAATGTTATCTTCTATATCTTTTAAACAGCACTGTCTAGACAATGTTCTCAGTGCTAGTTTTCTGTTTTTGTATGCTTCTAAGTTAGGAATCTGAGTTCATCAGCACTGATAAGTCCCGAATTTACTGAATGGAAAATTGCTTCCTTAACCCCACCACATTTCCTTCTCTAATATCCATAATCTAGGTCTGTATCTGCACCTGTAGTACCTCTACTCCTGCATTCTTTGGGTTCCAGTGAATGAACCCCTCTCCCAAAATAGTTTCCCAAGAAAAGTAATACAGTCCTCAAGTAAGCATGTTTTTTTCTAGAAATAATACAGGTTCATAGATGGCTGCTAGGTGATTATCCTCTTCAACCAGGCTCATAGGAGGAGAAAAATGAAAATGAACACAGCAAAGTGAATGGGGCAAAGAACACGGGCTTTTTTCCTTTGTATACCCAAGAAAGCACAGTGTGAGTGTGATCTTAAACATCAGTGATAAAATCAAGTTGCCTGGCTCTTCTGCTGACTAGTACACTATAAAATTTCATAACTGCAGCACTTATTATACTTATATAATAAGTATATTATCAAGGAATTTGTTTCCAAAAGTTTCATTGAAAGAATTTTGTTATTTTTAACTAAATAATTCATGATAAGTATTCTTTGGTATGACTGCCATATACACCAGCAAAAGACTGAAATGTAATATCAACTTTTCAAGGTCTGCTGGAAAATACTCATGTCTACATGTTAGCCTCTGTATGGGCATTCTGCAAATCTAAAATAAGTTTAGAAAACCTAAAAAAATCATAAAACTATATAATGATTAGAACAGAACATGTGTCTGATTTGACACTGTCAATGGTTTCAAAATTCAGAGACCAACAAGATCTTTTCTGAAAATTTTGCTAGTATCTGGCTCAGTGCCTTAAGTCTTACATTGACAGGCAGACATTTATCCAAACTCTTTGGGCTGACAACATTGAAGGTACTCAAGACTCTGGCCTTCTCTTCTTTCCAGGCCTAAGCCTACATAGTTCTATATATACTCTAAACCCCAAACAGACCTGATTAGGGCCTTGCCTTCCATACCTCATTCTTTGGCTTATGCTGCTCCTTCCTGGAAGAATTTGCTCTCCATGTGCTCCTGTTAATAATTTCACCCGCCTTATTCTAAGACATAGCTCAAGTGTCTTCTACTGCAAAATATTCCTTGATCCTGAACTTTGCCCCAACAAAGTATGATCTCCATTTTCCTGAATACTCCTGACATTTTGGCCTTATTCATCTTGCTAAGACTACAGTACCTGGACTCATGTCTTTGTCTAGGGTAGGCACACTAGTGACTGCCGAATAACAGAATAGTTCTGGTAAATCAAGCAGATAAACCTCTCTATGTGTTGTTCATGGCATTCACAGAGCACTTCATCCATATGTAGTAGTGGGCATTCAATAAGTATTCGTTATAGATTAATGGAACAGAAGAGAGAGCCCATAAGTAAACCCACAGTCATATGATAAATTAATGTATGACAAAGGAGGTAAAAATATACAATGGGGAAAGGACAGTGTCTTCAATAAATGGTGCTGGGAAAACTGCACAGCTATGTGTAAACCAGATCACTTTCTTACATTAACATACTCAAAATGGATCAAAGACATAAATATAAGACTTAAAACCATAACACTCTTGGCAGTAAACTCTGTAATATTGGAATTAGCAAACTTTTTCTGGATATATACCCCCGGGCAAGAGAAACAAAAGCAAAAATAAGCAAGTGGGACTATATCAAACTAAAAAGCTTCTGCATGCAAAGGAAACTGTCAAAAGAATGAAAAGGCAACCTCCTGAATGGGAGAAGATATTTACGAATGATATAGCCATTAGGGGTCAATATCCAAAATATATTAAAAACTCACACAACTCAACATCAAAAAAACAAATAATCCAATTAAAAAGTGGGAAGAGTACCTGAAGAGACATATGTCCAAAGAAGACAAATAGATACCCAACAGACATATGAAAAGATGCTTAACACAGCGAATCATCAGGAAAACGTAAATAAAAACTACAATCAGCTATCAACTCACACCTGTTAGAATGGCTATCATAAAAAATACAAGACAAAAAGAGTGTTGGCAAGGATGTGGAGAATACAGAAACCTTGTGCACTGTTGGTGGTAATGTAAAATGGTGCAACCACTATGGAAAAAAATACGGAAGTTTCTCAAAAAATTACAAATAGGAATACCATATGAGCAAATAATCTCTGGGTAATTACCTGAAGAAAACCAAAAAAACTAATTCCAAAAGATGTATGTACCCCTATATTCATTGCAGCATTATTTACAATAGCCCAGATATGGAACCAATCTAAGCATTCATTGGTAGATGAATGTATAAAATAGATGCAGTACTTATATAGGATGGAATTATTACTCAGCCATAAAAAAGAGTGAACGCTTGCCACTTACGACAACATGGATGGACCTATATAGGATGAGGCTAAGTGAAATAAGTTAGACAGAGAAAGACAAATACCGTGAGACTTCACTTATATGTGGAATCTAAAAAAATAAAACAAATAAACAAAAAAACCCAGATATAGACTCATATATAAAGTGAACAAACTGGTGGCTGCCATAGGGGAAAGGGGGTGAGATGGGAGAAATTGTGAAGGTACAAAGAGGTACAAACTTCCAGTTATAAAATAATCAAGTCACAAGGGAGAAAAACACAACATAGGGAAAAAAATCAATAACACTGTAGCAACTTTGTATGATGATAGATGGTAACAACAGTTATTGTGGTAAATTTAACTGTTGAATCACTATGTTGTACACCTAAAATTAACATAATATTGTGTATCAAGTATACTTCAAATTAAAAAAAAAAACAGTACTTGTTAAGGAAGGAGGCAAGACCAAAATAATCTTCAACACATTTATCTTTAAACTGCAGAATGGAAATGTAATCAAGCAGAAATGTCAACAGTTCATTGCAAGAGAAAAAAAATAAAGCAAATTTGTTTCTCCAAATGACCACTGGTACTTTGGCTATTTCGTTCTTTTGCTCAAAATGAAATCCATCTTTATTAAAAAGGTGAAACCAAGGCCCAGAGTGGCTGTGAGAAGAGAAAGGCAGGGAAGGACCACTGCTCTTATTTCAAGTGTCTTACTGTACTGTACGCTATCTCAGGCCCATTAACGATGGATTTTTTAATCAACCCAGACACAATGCAAATGTGAATGAGATGCCACAAACTACAAATATAAAACTACCAACACTACCTCACTATTGATAAAGAAACACACTCAAGATTATAAAAGATTTCCTAGAGAGGCTTAAAGATGGTGGCATGAGAGGTCAAAGAGAAACCTCCTCCCAAAACCACATATAATATGAAAATATAGAAAAGACATCTAATCCTAAAAGAGCAACAGGAAAGAAAGCTGTGACAGAGTGCCTACACCTGGGGAAAACAGCAGATCTCAAGGAAAAGGGTAATGTACCAAAGCCATGATACAGAGGGACCAGAGACCTTCCCCCACGCCAGCACAGGGGAGGGAGGAAGAAAAATGGAGCAGGGAGGGGGTGAAGACCAACGACTGCTGAACACCCAGCCCTGCAGATCTGCTCTGGGAGCAAGCACCTGCATTACATGGTGCTCTACAGGTTAGTGGGGTTGGAAAGCTAAGACAGGCAGAACACTTGGACAGACTGAGATTCTAGCCACTTGTGGAAAACATGTATCCACAAACAGCTGCACTGGGAAAAAAGAAAGGCAGGCAGTCTGAAAGACTTCCTAACAGCAAGAGGGCTGCTAAAGGGGCAAGGATTGCACAGAGCTTGCTGCTCAGGAGAAAAGATAGGTGGACAAAATTGTCCAGGTGCACTCTGCCCAGCAGGTTAGGAACTTTCAGGAGCTTCAGGTGCTCCATCCCCCTGGCTGACTATGCAGCTGAGGCCCTCCACCATGCTATGCAGTCTTCTTCACCTTCCTCCCGGCCAACACCAGATCACAAAATGGAGGCACCCGCCATTGCGCCAGCCAGCCAGAGGGTGGCCAGGCCTATGGCAACTACAACTACAAAGCATAGAGGCTTCTCCCTGCACACTCAGCTTATTGGCCCTGGCAGTGAAGACAGGCCTAACAGCGGGGAAGCAGAAGAGAGTTCTTTCTTCCCAACAGGCACCAGTGCCACTTGCCTGCAAACCACAGCATCGCTCCAAGGGCCAAGTAGCTCAAGAGAGTAGAGCTTCTGGGCACTAGAGGGTGACACCTACAAACATGAAATGTCAAAGGAACCTGATTCAAACCAAAATCCCACAAACACCAGAAAGAGGGAGAAGTGAAACTGAACTCACAAATTTCCTGGAAAGAGATTTAAAACTAAAAATCATAAACAAGCTCACAGAGCTACAGAAAAATATTCAAGAACTCAAGGACAAATTCAAGAATGAGATGTTGAAGAATACAATATCTGAAGTGAAACATACAGTGGAGAATTAAAAGCAGAACAGATGAAGTAGAGGAGACAGTAAATGAAACAGAAATTAGAGAACAGGAATACAAAGAAGATGAGGCACAGAGAGAAAAAAAGGATCTATAGGAATGACAGAATATTGAGAGAACTATGTGACCAATCCAAATGGAACAATATTTGCCTTATAGGGGTACCAGACAAAGAAGAGGGAAAAAGGGATTGAAAGTATCTTTGAGGAGGTAATTGCTGAAAAATTCCCCAATCTGGGGAAGGAGATAGTCTCTCAGTCCATGGAGGTGCACAGATCTCCAACACAAAGGACCCAAGGAAGACAACACCAAGACATATAATAATTAAAATGGCAAAAATCAAGGATAAGGTCAGATTATTAAAAACAGCCAGAGAGAGAGAAAAGATCACAAAGAAAACCCATCAGCCTATCATCAGACTTCTCAAAAGAAACCTTACATGCTAGAAGGGAGTGGCATGATATACTTAATACAGTGAAGCAGAATGGCCTCAACCCAAGAATACACTACCACACAAAATTATCATTTAAATTTGCAGGAGGGATTAAACGATTTCCAGATAAGCAAACGCTGAGAGAATTTATCTCCCACAAACCCACTCTACACTGTATTTTGGAGGGACCGCTATAAACAGAAGTGTTCCTAAGGTTAATAGCTGTCACCAGATGAAATAAAACCACAGTAAAGAAAGTAGACCACTTAATTACTAAGCAGATGCAAAATCAAATCAACTACCCCCAAAGTCAGTCAAGGAATGGACAAAGAGTACAGAATATGATACCTAATACATACAGAATGGAGGAGGAAGAAAAAAGAGGAAAAATAAAAAGAACCTTTAGATTGTGTGTGTAATAGCATACTAAGTGAGCTAAGCTAAACTGACAGATAATAAAGAAGTTACCCATGAACCTTTGGTAATCACAAATCTAAAGCATGCAATGGCAATAAGTACACATCTATTGATAATCACCCTAAAGCAGAATGCAACAATTGAAAGATTTATTGTCTTTGAATGGATAAAAAAGCAAGGCCTGGTGGTGGAGCCAAAAGGGCGGCGTGAGTAGAGCAGCAGAAATCTCCTCCAAAAACCATATTTATCTATGAAAATATAACAAAGACAACTCTTCCTAAGATAGAGACCAGAGGACACAGGACAACATCCAGACCACATCCACACCTGCGAGAACCCAGTGCCTCGTGAAGGGGGTAAGATACAAACCTCGGCCCGGCGGTACCCGAGCACCCCTCCCCCCAGCTCCTGGTGAGTGGAGAGAAGTCAGCAGGGAGGGAGAAGGAGCCCAGGACTGCTGAACACCCATTCCCAGCAATCCAGACCAGAGCGCAGAGACAGTGCATGTGTGGGGCCCGGGATACTAGGGAAACAGGGTGGCAGGACTGGTGAGCGGGTGCCTGAGGCCAACACTGCCCAGCACAAGCCACTAGAGGTACCTATTCTCCCAGGAGAGGCAGGCCACAAACCAACAAGAAGGGAAGCTCTTCCAGCTGTCACTCGTACCAGCTCTGCAAACTATCTCTATCAACAAGAAAACTCAAAACTACAGGCAGACAAAGATCACAGAGACAACACCTGAGAAAGATACAGACGTAATCAATCCTCCTGAAAAAGAATTCAAAATAAAAATAATGAACATGCTGACAGAGATGCAGAGAAAAATGCAAGAGCAACGGGATGAGATGCAGAGAAAAATGCAAGAGCAATGGGATGAAGTTTGGAGGGAGATCACAGATGTCAGGAAGAAGATCACAGAAGTGAAACAAACCCTGGAAAGATTTATAAGCAGAAAGGATAAGATGCAAGAGGCCATTGAAGGAATAGAAACCGGAGAAGAGAAACGCATAGAAGCTGACATAGAGAGAGATAAAAGGATCTCCAGGAATGAAACAATATTAAGAGAACTGTGTGACCAATCGAAAAGGAACAATATCCATATTATAACAGTACCAGAAGAAGAAGAGAGAGGAAAAGGGACGGAAAGTGTCTTGGAAGAAATAATTGCTGAAAACTTCCCCAAACTGGGGGAGGAAATAATCGAACAGACCATGGAAATACACAGAACCCCCAACAGAAAGGATCCAAGGAGAACAACACCAAGACACATAGTAATTAAAATAGAAAGGATCAAGGACAAGGAAAGAGTTTTAAAGGCAGCTAGAGAGAGAAAGGTCACCTATAAAGGAAAACCCATCAGGCTAACATCAGACTTCTCGACAGAAACCCAACAGGCCAGAAGAGAATGGCATGATATACTTAATGCAATGAAACAGAAGGGCATTGAACGAAGGATACTGTATCCAGCACAACCATCATTTAAATATGATGGTGGGATTAAACAATTTCCAGACAAGCAAAAGCTGAGGGAATTTGCTTCCCACAAACCACCTCTACAGGGCATCCTACAGGGACTGCTCTAGATGGGAGCACTCCTGGAAAGAGCACAGAACAAAACACCCAACATATGAAGAATGGAGGAGGAGGAATAAGAAGGGAGAGAAGAAAAGAATCTCTAGACAGGGTGTATAACAGCTCAATAAGTGAGCTAAGTTAGGCAGAAAGATACTAAAGAGGCTAACCTTGAACCTTTGGTAACCATGAATCTAAAGCGTGAAATGGCAATAAGTACATATCTCTCAATAGTCACCCTAAATGTAAATGGACTGAATGCACCAATCAAAAGACAAAGAGTAATAGAATGGATAAAAAAGCAACACCCATCTATATGCTGCTTACAAGAAACTCACCTCAAACCCAAAGACATGCACAGACTAAAAGTCAAGGGATGGAAAAACATATTTCAGGTAAACAACAGTGAGAAGAAAGCAGGGGTTGCAGTACTAATATCAGACAAAATAGACTTCAAAACAAAGTATAAAGAGATAAAGAAGGACACTACATAATGATAAAGTGCTCAGTCCAACAAGAGGATATAACCATTCTAAATATATATGCACCCAACACAGGAGCACCAGCATATGTGAAGCAAATACTAACAGAACTAAAGAGGGAGATAGACTGCAATGCATTCATTTTAGGAGACTTCAACACACAACTCACCCCAAAAGATAGATCCACCGGGCAGAAAATAAGTAAGGACACAGAGGCACTGAACAACACACTAGAACAGATGGACCTAATAGACATCTATAGAACTCTACATCCAAAAGCAACAGGATATACATTCTTCTCAAGTGCACATGGAACATTCTCCAAAATAGACCACATACTAGCTCACAAAAAGAGCCTCAGTAAATTCCAAAATATTGATATTCTACCAACCAACTTTTCAGACCACAAAGGTATAAAACGAGAAAGAAATTATACAAAGAAAAAAAAAGGCTCACAAACATATGGAGGCTTCACAACATGCTTCTAAATAATCAATGGATCAACGAACAAATCAAAATAGAGATCAAGGAATATATAGAAACAAATGACAACAACAACACAAAGCCCCAACTTCTCTGGGACGCAGCGAATGCAGTCTTAAGAGGAAAGTACATAGCAATCCAGGCACACTTGAAGAAGGAAGAACAATCCCAAAAGAATAGTCTAACATCACAATTATCGAAACTGGAAAAAGAAGAACAAATGAGGCCTAAAGTCAGTAGAAGGAGGGACATAATAAAGATCAGAGAAGAAATAAACAAAATTGAGAAGAATAAAACAATAGCAAAAATCAACAAAACCAAGAGCTGGTTCTTTGAGAAAATAAACAAAATAGAAAAGCCTCCAGCCAAACTTATTAAGAGAAAAAGAGAATCAACACAAATCAACAGAATCAGAAATGAGAATGGAAAAATCACGACAGACTCCACAGAAATACAAAGAATTATTAAAGACTACTATGAAAACCTATATGTCAACAAGCTGGAAAACCTAGAAGAAATGGACAACTTCCTAGAAAAATACAACCTCCCAAGACTGACCAAGGAAGAAACACAAAGTTAAACAAACCAATTACGAGCAAAGAAATTGAAACGGTAATCAAAAAACTACCCAAGAACAAAACCCCGGGGCCGGACGGATTTACCTCGGAATTTTATCAGACACACAGAGAAGACATAATACCCACTCTCCTTAAAGTGTTCCAAAAAATAGAAGAAGAGGGAATACTCCCAAACTCATTCTATGAAGCCAACATCACCCTAATAAGAAAACCAGGCAAAGACCCCACCAAAAAAGAAAATTACAGACCAATATCCCTAATGAATGTAGATGCAAAAATACTCAATAAAATATTAGTAAACAGATTTCAACAGTCTATCTAAAGGATCATACATATGACCAAGTGGGATTCATCCCAGGGATGCAAGGATGGTACAACATTCAAAAATCCATCAACATCATCCACCACATCAACAAAAAGAAAGACAAAAACCACATGATCATCTCCATAGATGCTGAAAAAGCATTTGACAAAATTCAACATTCATTCATGATAAAAACTCTCAGCAAAATGGGTATAGAGGGCAAGTACCTCAACATAATAAAGGCCATATATGATAAACCAACAGCCAACATTATACTGAACATCAAGAAGCTGAAAGCATTTCCTCTGAGATTGGGAACCAGACAGGGATGCCAACTCTCCCCACTGTTATTTAACGTAGTACTAGATGTCCTAGCCACAGCAATCAGACAAAACAAAGAAATACAAGGAATCCAGGTTGGTAAAGTAGAAGTTAAACTGTCACTATTTGCAGATGATATGATATTGTACATAAAAAACCCTAGAGACTCCACTCCAAAACTACTAGAACTGATATCGGAATACAGCAAAGTTGCAGGATACAAAATTAACACACAGAAATCTGTAGCTTTCCCATACACTAACAATAAACCAATAGAAAGAGAAATCAGGAAAACAATTCCATTCACCATTGCATCAAAAAGAATAAAATACCTAGGAATAAACCTAACCAAAGAAGTGAAAGACCTATACCCTGAAAACTACAAGTCACTCCTAAGAGAAATTAAAGGGGACACTAACAAATGGAAAGTCATCCCATGCTCATGGCTAGGAAGAATTAATATCGTCAAAATGACCATCCTGCCCAAAGCAATATACAGATTTGATGCAATCCCTCTCAAATTACCAGCAACATTATTCAATGAATTGGAACAAATAATTCAAAAATTCATATGGAAACACCAAAGACCCCGAATAGCCAAAGCAATCCTGAAAAAGAAGAATAAAGTACGGGGGATCTCACTCCCCAACTTCAAGCTCTACTACAAAGCCATAGTAATCAAGACAATTTGGTACTGGCACAAGAGGAGAGCCACAGACCAGTGGAACAGATTAGAGACTCCAGAAATTAACCCAAACATTTATGGTCAATTAATATTTGATAAAGGAGCCATGGACATACAATGGCGAAATAACAGTCTCTTCAACAGATGGTGCTGGCAAAACTGGACAGCTACATGTAGGAGAATGAAACTGGACCATTGTCTAACCCCATACACAAAAGTAAATTCAAAATGGATCAAAGAACTGAATGTAAGTCATGAAACCATAAAACTCTTAGAAAAAAACATAGGCAAAAACCTTTTAGAGATAAACATCAGTGACCTCTTCTTAAACATATCTCCCTGGGCAAGGAAAACAACAGTAAAATTGAACAAGTGGAACTATATTAAGCTGAAAAGTTTCTGTGCAGCAAAAGACACCATCAATAGAACAAAAAGGACCCCTACAGTATGGGAGAATATATTTGTAAATGACAGATCCGAGAAAGGCCTGACGTCCAAAATATATAAAGAGCTCACACGCCTCAACAAACAAAAAACAAATAACCCAATTAAAGAATGGGCAGAGGAACTGAACAGACAGTTCTCCAAAAAAGATATACAGATGGCCAACAGACACATGAAAAGATGCTCCACATCGCTAATTATCAGAGAAATGGAAATTAAAACTACAATGAGATATCACCTCACACCAGTAAGGATGGCTGCCATCCAAAAGACAAACAACAACAAATGTTGGCAAGGCTGTGGAGAAAGGGGAACCCTCCTACACTGCTGGTGGGAATGTAAATTAGTTCAAACATTGTGGAAAGCAGTATGGAGGTTCATCAAAATGCTCAAAACAGACCTACCATTTGACCCAGGAATTCCACTCCTAGGAATTTACCCTAAGAACACAGCAATCAAGTTTGAGAAAGACAGATGCACCCCTATGTTTATCGCAGCACTATTTACAATAGCCAAGAATTGGAAGCAACCTAAATGTCCATCGGTAGATGAATGGATAAAGAAGATGTGGTACATATACACAATGGAATACTATTCAGCCATAAGAAGTGAAAAAATCCAACCATTTGCAGCAACATGGATGGAGCTGGAGAGTATTATGCTCAGTGAAATAAGCCAAGCGGAGAAAGAGAAATATCAAATGATTTCACTCATCTGAGGAGTATAAGAACAAAGGAAAAACTGAAGGAACAAAACAGCAGCGGAATTACAGAACCCAAGAATGGACTAACAGGTACCAAAGGGAAAGGAACTGGGGAGGACGGGTGGGCAGGGAGGGATAAGGGGGGGAAGAAGAAGGGGGTATTAAGATTAGCATGCATGGGGGGAGGGAGAAAGGGGAGGGTGGGCTGCACAACACAGAGAGGCCAAGTAGGGGGGATTCTACAACATTTTGCTAAGCTGATGGACAGTAACCGTAATGTGATTGTTAGGGGGGACCTGATATAGGGGAGAGCATAGTGAACGTAGTACTCTTCATGTAATTGTAGATTAAAGATTAAAAAAAAAAAAGAAAGAAAGAAAGAATGGGGGAATTACTCCTTGATAGAATAAAACTATTGGTAAATCAAAGATCAACACATGCTTTAAATATCCTTAATGTTGATCACTTGAAAAGGGTGTCAGATGATCAGCTATGGAGGTACTCTTTTCTGATAATATTCCTTTCTCTTAATAAAAAGAAAAAAAACAAGGCAGTCCCTGTGTGCTGACCTCCAATGAGTTCTGCACAGTGGTATAGAGGGCATGTCAAAGTGTGGGCAAAGGGTCTGTTTGTTTCTATGCAGAAGATCAAGGCCTAGCTTGGATACCCAGAAAATGAACTAAGATATTATATGAGGAGGAGCTTCCGGCATCAGCACTCCCTGGAAGACTCGTGCCGGGGGATGATCATCAAAAAGCCTCCACAGGGATCCGGGCGATGCTGCGGTTGTGGCTGTGTCCACCCCACCATTTCCTGGACTTGTCATAGGAATGAGGAGGGAGATGTCTAGGCTGGCATGTGCATACAGTGAGACAATGAATTTGACCAGATCTGTACTGTTGGAACTCAACCAGGAGTTAGGAGGGGTGCAAGTTGTAGCACTCCAAAATCTTATGACTATAGACTATCTACGGTTAAAAGAACATATGGGATGTGAACAGATCCCAGAAATGGGCTGCTTTAATTTGTCTGATTTCTCTCAGACTGTTCAAGTACAGTAGGACAATATCCATCATATCATAGACAAATTTTCACAAATGCCTAGGGTGCCTAAATGGTTTTCTTGGCTTCACTGGAGATGGATGGCAATTATAGATTTGCTTTGTTTATGTCACCGTATTCCTATTATGTTAATATGTGTGTGCAAATTAGTTAGTAGTTTAAAACCTATACATACTTAAGGTACTCTACAAGAAGATATGTCAAAGAAATAATCAATCCTTCCATGCTTTCTTCCATATGCTACCTCTATAGCTTTTCTTCTTCCTTCCTAATTACAACCCTTAAATAGAATTCGTGCCTCATATAGAATTTACCGAGTATCATAATTCCTCCAGGTGGTAAAGATACCTCGAGACAAGTGCTGGGCTTAGAAGCCACAGGGCATAAATCTGCAAAGTAAAAAGCTAACCTTTTCAAACAATATGGCTTCTCTCTCACTTACCAACTTTACATTTCCCTGTATGGCCCCGGAAGATGACTGGTTAGCCAGAGACCAGTAAGATTCCTCAAGGGAGGAACAACCTAAGACAGGCACAGTCGCAGGGGGGCCATCAGGTGAGAAATTGGGGATCAACAGAGGTGAGGCTCAGAACCTCACCCCCACTGCTTTGAGAGAAATCTTCTGCATCCATGGATGTTTTGCTGCCCTTGTCTAGCTTGGATTAATACTTAGTCCACAGGCACACACCTGATCATCTACATTTGCCCTCTTACAGCACTAAACTATGTTTTCTACCTTTATCTTGCATCTACCTACCACTTCAGCATTTTATTAAAAATAAAAATAATAATAATAATAAAGGGAGAAATGTGGGATCAACATATAAATCAAGTATAAAAATCAAACAAATATTCATATTTGACCTGATTGTTTATAGTTCATAATCCGTGATCAAAACCGAATGTTTCTGTGATGAATTCCCTTGTACTGTTCACCATGTAAGAATTTATTCACTATGTAAGAATTCGTTCACCATGTAAGAACTTGTTCATTATGCTTCAGAAGATTGGAGACTGACGAGAATTAGGCTTGAGATGGATTAATGATTGTACATTGAGCACTGACCCCCCTATACTGAATTTTATTGTTGTTAACCATTTGATCAATAAATATGAGAGATGCCCTCTCAAAAAAAAAAAAGGGAAGGAGATTCTGACACACGAACCTAGAAAATATTAAGTGAAATAAGCCAGATGGAAAAGGACAAATTTTGTATGATTCCATTTATGTATCACATAGAACAGGCAAATTCAGAGACAGAAAATAGAGACATTACTAGGGGCTCAGGGGTGGGGTGGGAATTACTGTTTAATGGGTACAGAGCGTCAGTGTGGGATGATGAAGTTCTGAAGCTGCAGTGTGGTGATGGTTGTAGGACAGTGTGAATGTACTTAATGCCACCGAATCGTCCACTTAAAAATGGTCCACTTAAAAATTTCATTTTATGTATACTTAGATTTTTTGAAAAATTCATTCGATTTATTTAAACTAAAAATAACAGTTCACCCATTTTCCCCCCCTCACCCCCACTAACTCTTGCAACCATCAATCTGTTCTACTTCGATTTTTTAATTTTGGTTATGGATTCAAGTATTTCCAATGTTCTTCTTTGTCAGGCTTGGTAGGTTCCTTGCTCCTAAGAATTTGTCCACTTTGTCTGGGTTATCCACTTTTTCGGCATGCAGTTGTTCATTGTACTAATTCTTTTTCTTTCTCTAGAATTGACAGTAATGTCCCTACTTTCATTTCTGATTGTAGTTTTTGAGTCTCCTTTTCCCTTAGATACTTTGGCTAAGGCCTGAAATTTTGCTAATAAAGAACCAACTTCAGGTTTTGTTGAAAAAAAAAAACCAATCTGAAAGGTAAAGACATCTTCAATTATGGTTAAATATCGACCACCCTCTCAAATATTCATAAACTTTATAAACACTATCACATTAATAACCTTGTCTGCATCTTCAGAGCCCTTTTTAGAAAGTAGGACAGGGATTATCATTTCCACAGTTAAAAAAACTTGGGCTCACAAAAGAGATGTAATTTACTTAAGGTCCCAGCGAGAATTAGGTATTTCTAAGCCATGAAAGCTCCCAGGTTCTCTGAAAGAACTTCGGCCAAATAGGCCTTTTAGAAATACATTGAAAATAAAGGATGGTGTCTGGTATGCAGTAAGTACTGAATAGGTGTCTGCTGAATGAATACATCCAGAAATCTTTTGAGTCCATATGTGACTGTAGAAGGAAATAAAGGACCAACCAAGAAACCAGCTGTGATAGCACTGCTGGTTGAGAGCCTCTCTGGGGTCCAAAGCAGGCAAAAGTGACTCCTTTTCCCCTTTATACTATCACAAATGCTATTTCACCAAACCCTCACACTTGCCCTCTGGTAGAAGTGAGAGAGGGCCGCAGGGGGAACGAGTGGATTCTCAGTGCTCTTAGTAGGGTATTAGGATAGGAACGAGGACCCTTCTCTAGGACTGCCTGACCACCCGGGCTGCCCTCTGATCTACTTGCATAGCCTTCCCTTTGGCTGACAGGCAAGTGCAGTGCAGCAGGCCCACTGTGGGCCTTGCTGTAGTCTCAGTGCTGAGGCTCCTGTCCTAGTTGTATTGACGGTGACCACCAATCAACCTCTCATCAAGTCCATTCTAATCAGCAGGTGAACATCAAAGGGGAAACTGGAAATATGTGGACATGAGGAACTCTGTTAATATGGTAAGATAAAGATGACTTTGCCTTTCCAAATAGGGCCAGTAGATGTTACTTCATACAGGATAACTTTAACGGGAAAGGACACGGCACAATCTCCTTGCTCTCTGGCTTCTATACTCCTTGAAGCAGCTGCTGAGCAGTCTGGAAATGAAAATGACACCATAGCCTTTTACTGACTTATCAGAGTCATGTTAAACTTCTCGTGATAGTGGCAGTGAATGTATGAATGCTTACTCGTGAATCCCCATCACCCCTTTCATAGCCACAGTTTATGGGAAAGGCAGTCACATATATTTGTAGAAATGGCTCATGGGGTGGAGAAAATCTAGTGCCAGAACACAGAGGCCAGGAAGACACTAGAGCTGTTGCTGAATTCATCCGTCTAGACTCTTTGAAGAATAAGTTGCCCAGAATGTAACTGTCAATTGCAGCGCGGCCCAGATCTAGCATGGCGCAGGTTGTGACGAGACAGCTTAACTGTGCCTGGCTTATACTTGAGGTAGAAAATGAACACAATGAAGAAGTTGAGTTGTAGCTGGAAAAAAAGAGCAGGTAGGAGAAGCTGGGCACCATCAGCTTCGTGCTGCCCACCCAGCTCTAACGCCCAGAGCCCAGCCTCTGCTCTGCTCTGTCCCGTGCCCTGCCACCTAAGTTCCTTAGACATTTTAAGGAAGGTAAAGACTGACGATGAGAGGAAAGGAAAAATCACCAACCAAACAGTTCATCGGGAAAGAGCTAATCTTCTCATTCAATATCTCTATTCCCAGCTATCCGCAGGTTCTCTGCAGCTTCAGTTTTCTGTCATTAGGAGCCAATTAGTGTACTATGATGAAACATAATACTCTCATAGGTGCAATATATTCAAAATTATTGCTAGAAATTAGAAAACAAAAATGAACTCTAAATGCTGATTAAAACTGCAATAAAAATCCAACATTTCCTTTACTCTAAAACAGCAATATGATCATATTAGAACCACCAATGTAAATGAGGATAGAAAAATGTATTTACAAGTATTTTACTCTAGTAGTTATTTTAAGTTTGTCATTTGGTCCCTTTAAATTAGTCATCTTTGTAATATTTATAGAATAATGAGATAGAGATAGTTTGTCTTTACACATTTCAAAATGTTTTGACTCTAGCCATAAACATAAACTATGTGTAAGTATCATAAATTATTGCCACTATTAAACATCCATATCCAAAGCAAAGTATCACTCTGGCCTCACAGTATATTTAGATACTATTGTATAGTAACTAGTTTAAAAATATTAATTTCAATTTATTCACTGCATCATCCATATAAATACCACCACCCACTACCCACTGTCTGGGGCAAGGAATATATTTTTGCCAGTTAAATAGAAAGGAATCTTACTGTTTAACAAAAGTTGCACATACTCCTTTCTGTACATCAAACATTGTTCTAAGTCATGTGCACCAATATTATCTCACTTCCCGATGTTATAGATAAGGAAATGGGGGGATGGAGAGGGGCTAGCAGCTGGCCCTGGTTCCCACAGCTGACAAGTAACAGAGCTAGGATTTGAATCCCAACCATGTAGCCTCTACATTTACTGGCTCTTAATTCATTAATTTTTTATTTTCAAGGTTCCTCATGGTGAAAGTGGCAAGCAGAATCACAAACTTTCTAAATCTCTTTTACTATCTACTTTGAATAGACACTCTCATCACTTTTCATTGTTTTTATAAGATGTGTTAGTTAAAATAAAAAGTAATAATTAGCAATGAAAGTCATACTTTTTTAAGTTCTTTACGAAGCTTTTCGTTTTCAGCAACAATTTTCTCAGTGCCTTTGGTCGTGGACTCATGGTGCATGCTCAGCTGACGTCCAGGTGAGCTTTGACTTGTTCCACTTTAGCCTAGTAGTAAAAACTATACATTATTGAAATGAAATAAAATATCACCTTGTAAACTCACTAAACTTATTTCCAAATAGTTTTAGAGCCCATATTTGATAGAATTAAAGTCTTCCCTTTAATACCAGTCATCTGAAGTAAACATTCCCCACCTTGGCTAAACATTAGAATAAAGTGATGACTTAAAAAAAATCACAATATCCCAAAAAAATCTAATCAATCTCAGAAGTGGGTGTGTAGACATCTGCATTTTTTTTAAAAGACACACGTAATTATGTTATGTTGCCAGAGGGAGAACCATTGATCTTGAAATAATATGACCAATTGGAGTTACTCTAATAACTCTTAGCTTGTCTCCAGTGAAGTTTTTTCTCTGTAGTGTAAACTATCTATTGCATCCATTAAAACAATTTTATGCAGTACATTTAAAATTTTCCTAAAAAACTAATACAAATTACAGTGATAAAACATTCTACCCCATGATCATATTTTAAATATTACCTTCATCTTTTCATTTTCCAGCTCAATAGTAGCCATTTTTTCACTGGTCATTATTCCTGATGCTTTTTTCAATTGTTCATTTTCCCTTTGGACTTTTTCAACTACTTTTTTCATTAAACCAATGGTTTTTTCTAATTCTGGAATTGTCTTTCCACTTCTACCAGACTGCAAAAGAATATATTAACTTTTTATTTGACCAAATATTTTAGAGAGTATAATATAAAGTACCAATATTATAGGCTCATTATTATACTCGCTGTTAATTCCTAATATTTGAAACCAACACTTGTATAACTTACATTCATTACAATAACCCTATGTGATGGGAATCATAATTCTTACCTTACATACAAGAAAATCAAGACTCAAGAGAAGTTGATATTCCTCAAGTCACATAGCTAACAGCTAAGTAACAGCTAATAATCTAGCCTTGATGTCTGTTCCAAATGAATAAAGCTAAGAACCTAAATATTTTATTTAGCTAATGTCCTTTCCAGCATACAAGTTTTCTTTTTTTTTAATGCATGCAAACCATGTCTATATTTTCTCATAAAAGGAAAAGATACTTCAACAGAAATAAGAGAAAAGTGCAGGATAACATTTCTCTTTCTAGAGAGGCTGAGGTGCTTTGCTTTTTTTTGTTTGTTTGTTTTTTTGAGAGGGCATCTCTCATATTTATTGATCAAATGGTTGTTAACAACAATAAAATTCAGTAGAGGGGGTCAATGCTCAATGTACAATCATTAATCCATCTCAAGCCTAACTCTCATCAGTCTCCAATCTTCTGAAGCATAACGAACAAGTTCTTACATGGTGAACGAATTCTTACATAGTGAATAAATTCTTACATGGTGAACAGTACAAGGGAATTCATCACAGAAACATTTGGTTTTGATCACGCATTATGAACTATAAACAATCAGGTCAAATATGCATATTCGTTTGATTTTTATACTTGATTTATATGTTGATCCCACATTTCTCCCTTTATTATTATTATTATTTTTATTTTTAATAAAATGCTGAAGTGGTAGGTAGATGCAAGATAAAGGTAGAAAACATAGTTTAGTGCTGTAAGAGGGCAAATGTAGATGATCAGGTGTGTGCCTATGGACTAAGTATTAATCCAAGCTAGACAAGGGCAGCAAAACATCCACGGATGCAGAAGATTTCTCTCAAAACGGGGGGGGTGAGGTTCTGAGCCTCACCTCTGTTGATCCCCAATTTCTCACCTGATGGCCCCCCTGCGACTGTGCCTGTCTTAGGTTGTTCCTCCCTTGAGGAATCTTACTCGTCTCTGGCTAACCAGTCATCTTCCGGGGCCATACAGGGAAATGTAAAGTTGGTAAGTGAGAGAGAAGCCATATTGTCTGAAAAGGTTAGCTTTTTACTTCTTTGCAGATTTATGCCCTGTGGCTTCTATGCCCAGCACTTGTCTCGAGGTATCTTTACCACCTGGAGGAATTATGATACTCGGTAAATTCTATATGAGGCACGAATTCTATTTAAGGGTTGTAATTAGGAAGGAAGAAGAAAAGCTATAGAGGTAACATATGGAAGAAAACATGGGAGGATTGATTATTTCTTTGACATATCTTCTTGTAGAGTACCTTAAGTATGTATAGGTTTTAAACTACTAATTTGTACACACATATTAACATAATAGGAATACGGTGACATAAACAAAGCAAATCTATAATTACCATCCATCTCCAGTGAAACCAAGAAAACCATTTAGGCACCCTAGGCATTTGTGAAAGTTTGTCTATGATATGATGGATATTGTCCAACTGTACTTGAACAGTCTGAGAAAAATCAGACAAATTAAAGCAGCCCATTTCTGGGATCTGTTCACCTCCCATTTGTTCTTTTAACTGTAGATTGTCTATAGTCATAAGATTTTGGAGTGCTACACCTTGCACCCCTCCCAACTCCTGGTTGAGTTCCAACAGTACAGATCCGGTCAAATTCGTTGTCTCCTGTATGTGCTTTGTTACATTCCGCTGTCTCCCAAATGTTCATTTCGACCACAGGCACATCACTGCTGGCACCAGGCTGTGCCAGGACATGGCAGAGGCCACATGTACAACAGCCAATTTGATTTTAACTCAAGGGACCTCTGGCAGAGAAGTGACACCACTGATATGAAATCACTATTACACGCTCAAATAATAGTAAGGTGCCAATTCAGTGAAAAATGAGATTATTTTTTTTTTTGAAGAACATTATGTTTACTAGGCTCTCCCCTACCCCAAGTCCCCCCCACAAACCCCATTACAGTCACTGTCCATCAGCATAGTAAAATGTAGAATCACCACTTGTCTTCTCTCTGTTGCAAAGCCCTCCCCTTTACCCCACCCCCCACATTATACATGCTAATCAAAATACCCCCTTTCTTCTTCCCCCCCTTATCCCTCCCTACCCTCCCATTCTCCCCAGTCTCTTTCCCTTTGATAACTGTTAGTCCATTCTTGGGTTCTGTGATTCTGCTGCTGTTTTGTTCCTTCAGTTTTTCCTTTGTTCTTATACTCCACAGATGCGTGAAATCATTTGGTATTTGTTTTTCTCTGCTTACCTTATTTCACCGAGCATAATATCCTCTAGCTCCATCCATGTTGATGCAAATGGTAGGATTTGTTTTCTTCTTATGGCTGAATAATATTCCATTGTGTATATGTACCACATCTTCTTTATCCATTCATCTACTGATGGACACTTAGGTTGCTTCCATTTCTTGGCTATTGTAAATAGTGCTGCGATAAACATAGGGGTGCATCTGTCTTTTTCAAACTGGAGTGCTGCATCCTTAGGGTAAATTCCTAGAAGTAGAATTCCTGGGTCAAATGTTAAGTCTATTTTGAGGAACCTCCATATTGCTTTCCACAATGGTTGAATTAATTTACATTCCCACCAGCAGTGTAGGAGGGTTCCCCTTTCTCCACAACCTTGTCAAAATTTGTTGCTGTTTGTCTTTTGAATGGTTGTGATCCTTACAGGTGTGAGGTGATATCTCATTGTGGTTTTAATTTGCATTTCTCTGATGACTAGTGATGTGGAGCATCTTTTCATGTGTCTGTTGGCCATCTGAATTTCTTCTTTGGAGAACTATCTGTTCAGTTCCTCTGCCCATTTTTTAACTGGATTATTTGCTTTTTGTTTGTTGAAGTGCATGAGCTCTTTATATATTTTGGATGTCAACCCTTCATCAGATCTGTCATTTATGAATATATTCTCCCATACTGTAGGGTACCTTTTTGTTCTATTGATGGTGTCCTTTGCTATACAGAAGCTTTTCAGCTTGATATAGTCCCACTTGTTCATTTTTGCTTTTGTTTTCCTTGCCCAGGGAGATATATTCATGAAGAAGTCGCTAATGTTCACATCCAAGAGATTTTTGCCTATGTTTTTTTCTAAGACTGTTATGGTTTCATGACTTACATTCAGGTCTTTGATCCATTTCTAATTTACTTTTGTGTATGGGGTTAGACAGTGATCCAGTTTCATTCTCTTACATGTAACTGTCCAGTTTTGCCAGCACCATCTGTTGAAGAGACCTTCATTTCTCCATTGCATGTTCATGGCTCCTTTATCATTTATTACTTGACCATATATGTTTGGGTTAATGTCTGGAGTCTCTATTCTGTTCCACTGGTCTGTGGTTCTGTTCTTGTGCCAGTACCAAACTGTCTTGATTACTGTGGCTTTGTAGTAGAGCTTGAAGTTGGGGAGTGAGATTCCCCGCCCCCCCAACACTTTATTCTTCCTTCTCAGAATTGCTTTGGCTATTTGGGGTCTTTGGTGTTTTCATATGAATTTTTGAACTATTTGTTCCAGTTCATTGAAGAATGCTGTTGGTAATTTCATAGGGATTGCATCAAATCTGTATATTGCTTTGGGCAGGATGGCCATTTTGACGATATTAATTCTTCCTAGCCAAGAGCATGGGATGATTTTCCATTTGTTAGTGTCCTCTTTAACTTCTCTTAAGAGTGTCATAGTTTTCAGGGTATAGGTCTTTCACTTCTTTGGTTAGGTTTATTCCTAGGTATTTTATTCACTTTGATGCAATTGTGAATGGAATTGTTTTCCTGATTTCTCTTTCTATCGATTCATTGTTAGTGTATAGGAAAGCCACAGATTTCTGTGTTAATTTTGTATCCTGCAACTTTGCTGTATTCTGATATCAGTTCTAGTAATTTTGGAGTGGAGTCTTTAGTGTTTTTTATGTATAATATCATGTCGTCTGCAAATAGTGATAGTTTAACGTCTTCTATACCCACCTGGATCCCTTGTATTTCTTTGTTTTGTCTAATTGCCGTGGCTAGGACCTCCAGTACTATGTTAAATAACAGTGGGGAGAGAGGGCATCCCTGTCTTGTTCCTGATCTCAGAGGAAAAGCTTTCAGCTTCTCGCTGTTAAGTATGATGTTGGCTGTGGGTTTATTGTATATGGCCTTTATTATGTTGAGGTACTTGCCCTCTATACCCATTTTGCTGAGAGTTTTTATCATGAATGGATGTTGAATTTTTTTGAATGCTTTTTCAGCATCTATGGAGATGATCATGTGGTTTTTGTCTGTTTGTTTATGTGGTGGATGATGTTGATGGATTTTCAATGTTGTACTATCCCTGCATCCCTGGGATTAATCCCACTTGGTTGTGGTGTATGATCCTCTTGATATATTTTTGAATTCGGTTTGCTAATATTTTATTGAGTATTTTTGCATCTACGTTCATCAGGGATATTGGTCTGTAATTTTCCTTTTTGGTGAGGTCTTTGCCTGGTTTTCGTATTAGGGTGATGTTGGCTTCATAGAATGAGTTTGGGAGTATTCCCTCCTCTTCTATTTTTTGGAAAACTTTAAGGAGAATGGGTATTATGTCTTCTCTGTATGTCTGAAAAAATTCCGAGGTAAATCCATCCGGCTCGGGGGTTTTGTTCTTGGGTAGTTTTTTGATTACCAATTCAATTTCATTGCTGGTAATTGGTCTGTTTAGATTTTCTGTTTCTTTCTGGGTCAGTCTTGGAAGGTTGTATTTTTCTAAGAAGTTGTCCATTTCTCTTAGGTTTTCCAGCTTGTTAGTATATAGGTTTTCATAGTATTCTCTAATAATTCTTTGTATTTCTGTGGGGTCCGTCATGGTTTTTCCTTTCTCGTTTCTAATTCTGTTGATGCGTGTTGACTCTCTTTTTCTCTTAATAAGTCTGGCTAGAGGCTTATCTATTTTGTTTATTTTATCAAAGTACCAGCTCTTGGTTTCATTGATTTTTTCTATTGTTTTATTCTTCTCAACTTTATTTCTTCTCTGATCTTTATTATGTCCCTCCTTCTGCTGACTTCAGGCCTCATTTGTTCTTCTTTTTCCAATTTTGATAACTATGACGTTAGACTATTCATTTGGGTTTGTTCTTCCTTCTTTAAATATGCCTGGATTGCTATATACTTTCCTCTTAAGACTGCTTTCGCTGTGTCCCACAGAAGTTGGGGCTTTGTGTTGTTGTCATTTATTTCCATATATTGCTGGATCTCCATTTTAATTTGGTCATTGATCCATTGACTATTTAGAAGCGTGTTGTTAAGCCTCCATGTGTTTGTGAGCCTTTTTGCTTTCTTGGTACAATTTATTTCTAGTTTTATACCTTTGTGGTCTGAAAAGTTGGTTGGTAGGATTTCTATCTTTTTTAATTTACGGAGGCTCTTTTTGTGGCCTAGTATGTGGTCTATTCTGCAGAATGTTCCATGTGCACTTGAGAAGAATGCGTATACTGTTGCTTTTGAGTGTAGAGTTCTATAGATGTCTATTAGGTCTATCTGTTCTAGTGTGTTGTTCAGTGCCTCTGTGTCCTTACTTATTTTCTATCTGGTGGATCTGTCCTTTGGAGTGAATGGTGTGTTGAATGCATTGCAGTCTATTTCTTCCTTTAGTTCTGTTAGTATTTGTTTCACATATGCTGGTGCTCCTGTGTTGGGTGCATATATATTTATAATGATTATATCCTCTTGTTGGACTGAGCCCTTTATCATTATGTAATGTCTTCTTTATCTCTTGTTACTTTGTTTGTTTTGAAGTCTATTTTGTCTGATACTAGTACAGCAACTCCTGCTTTTTTCTCCCTATTGTTTGCGTGAAATATCTTTCTCCATCCCTTGACTTTTAGTCTGTGCATGCCTTTGGGTTTGAGTTGAGTCTCTTGTAAGCAGCATATATATGGGTCTTGATTTTTTATCCATTCAGTGACTCTATGTCTTTTGATTGGTGCAGTCTGTGGGTCTTGCTTGTTTTCTGTGTGTTGTGTGTTGTCCGTGCTGTGTGTATTTTGTATGTAATATGTGAGGTTCCATATTGCTTGTTGAGTACACTGTTCTGTGTATTTTTCACTGTGTCGCGTGTTATTTGTGCGATGCTGGTATTTGTGTTTTGTGTGCATTGAGCGCATCTTTGTGCAATGTATATTTTGCCTTTTATGATGAGTTATCTGTCGGTGGTTGTCTGTGTTGCGTGTTTGGTGTGTGGCTTCCAGTCTAATGTTTAGTGTGAAATGTGTCTGGTCTTTCTTTGGTCTGTTGTGTTATGTACTGTGCTCTGGGTTGTGTGAGTGCTGTCTATATGCCTTCTGTGTGTTACATACCGGGTAGATGTTGGGTGGTCTGTGTAATTTCAGCGTTGCGTGTGATGTTGATTTAGCCTTGTGACGGACATGCTGTGTGCCTGTGCTTGGTGTGTGTGTGGCGGGGTGGGGATTGGTAGTGCTGACTGCATGTGGGTCTGTGTGTGCTCTGTACTGTGCTTGTGGTTGTGTGTGCTGTGTGTAGTGCGTTGTATGTGTGTTGGATGTGTTTTCGTCAGTTGCGTGTGGATTTGTATGTGCTGTGACAGTTTTGTGTGTGATTGTGATTTGTGTGTTATTGTGTTAGAGAGGTTGTGTGTGTGTGTGTCTTGCTGAGTTATTCATATGATGTGTAATGTGTTGACTGTGTGTGGTTGTGCTTGTTTAGTGTGTCTCTTGGTGTGTGCAGTACATAGTCTGTGCAGTTCTTCATGTGTATTGTGAGCGGTTACGTGCCTTGGAGGGTGTGGTGTGTGTACTGACTATTGTGTTGTGTGTTTCTGTGTTGTGTGGGTGTTCTGCATTGTGCTCCTGTGTGAGGATGTATGCGTGGTGTGTCTGTGTGTGGTTGTGTTTGTAGCATGTAGTGCGTGACATGTGTGCTATTCATCTTCTTCGTCGGTTATGTGTGATTTGTCTACGGATTTGTGAGTGTTGTGTGTGTTTTGCATGTGTGATTGTGATTTGCGTGTGGTTGTGTTTGAGTGGTTGTGTGTCTGAGGCGAGATGTGTTATCTGTATGTGGTTTTGCTTGTGCAGTGTGCCTCATTTGATGTTTGTGGTGTGTGTTGTTTATATGTTTGCGTTTTGAGTTTGTATGTGTTCTCGATACCTTTGTGTTTGTAGGTGTTTACCTGTGTTTGTTGTGGTTATTCCTTGAGTGTGTGTTGTGTGTGTGGTATGTAGTGGTTGCGTCAGTCTGTGTTTTGGTTGTTAATGCAGGGTTGTTGTGTGTGCTGTGAGTTGTGATGTTCAATTTGTGTGTGATGCTTGTGTGTGTTTATGTGATGTATTTGTTCTGTGATGTGTATTATTTCGTGTGTTGTGGTAATGTATTGATGTGTCTCTTTTAATGTCACACACATTGTTGTGCGCCTTCTTTCTGTTGTGCTTTGTGTTGGGTTTTGTGTTATGTGTGAAGTGCGTTGTCTTTTGTGTATATGGCAGGGCGTGTTTTGTAGTGGTGTGTTATTGTGTGTGTGTTATTTCTGTGTTGTGTAATATTTTGCATGCTGTTATTGTGTGTTTTTTGCTTTGAAGTCTGTGATTTGCTGGTTTAGTGTGTGTGGAGGTGTTTATGTGGTTGTGTGTGTTTCCTGTGTGTTGTGTTCTTTCTGTGTTGTTACTGTTGTGTATGCGATTTGTGCAGTTTGGGTAGTTTGTGGTTTGTAGTGTGTGTTCTGTGTGTACTTACTTCTCCGTGGAGTGCTGTGTGACTGGTGTGGTTGTGGATGGTTCTGTGCTGGGTGTTGTGTGTTTGGGTTGTGTCTTCGTGTGCTGCATGTTTGGTGTCTTGTGTTGCATGTTGTGTTCATGGTTGGGAATGTTATGTGGTCTGTGAAGGGTTTTCTGTTTCATGTTTAATGTGTGGTGTGACCGCACGTGTGTTGCGTGATGTGCAACGTATTGTGTTCTGAGTTGCATGTGTGTTGTGTGTATTCTTATCTGTTTTGCGTATTGTGTGTGTGTTGTGTAATCTGTGTATTTTAAGGGTTGTGTGGGATATTATTGTGTGTTGTGTCTGACATGCTTTGTATATATGTTGTGTCCTTTGCATTGGGTGTTCTGTGAGGCTCTGTGTGCTGTATGTTTTATGTGTGCTTTGTGCAATGTGTGTAGTGTATGAAATGTGTGTTTCATAATTTCAGTGTTCTTTCTGATGTGGTTTGTGTATTTCTTGCATGTCATTTTGCATGTGCTGTGTGTGGTGTGTGTTTCGTGTGTGTGATTGTGACTTGTGTGTGGTTGTGTTTGAGTTGTGTGGGTGTTTGCTTGTTATGAGTGTGATGTGAAATGTGTTGTCTGTGTGTGGTTTTGCTTGTTTAGTGTGCCTCATTGTGTGTGCTGTGTGTACTCTGTGAAATGTGGTTCATTTGTTTTGTGAGCAATTATGTGGTTTGATGTGTCTGGCATGTGTCTTGTGACATGTGTCGTTACATTTTGGGATTTGGGTGTGTGCATTTTGCGTGGTGCAGCCCGTGTGTGGATATGAGTGTGGGGTGTCTGTGCGTAATTGTGTGTGTGGTGTGTAGTGAGTGAAATGTGCGCTATGTGGGTATTTGTTGGTTGTGTGTTTTGCATGTGGTTTCGTATGTGGCGTGCCTGGTTGGCACGTGTGATTGTGATTTGTGTTTGGCTGTGTTTGAGAGGCTGTGTGTGTGTTTGGTTATGTGTGTGATGTGAGATGTGTTGTCTGTGTGTGCTTGTGTCGTGTGCCTCATTGTGGATGTTGCGTGTACTCGTTGAACTGTTGTTTGTGTGAATTGTGTGCTTTTATGTCCTGTGATGTTTGTGGTGTATGTTGTTTCCTATGTTCTCCTGTGTGCGTGCTGAGAGGTTCTGTGTGTTCTGTATGTATGTGTTTGTGGGTGTTTTCTTGTGTATGCTGTGGCTGTTTCTTGAGTGTGTGTTGTGTGTGGCTTTATGTGTGGTATGTAGTGGTTGTGTTGTTCTGTGCGTGTCACGTTGTTAATGTGGGGTGTTGTGTGTGTTATGAGTTGTGATGCTAATTTCTGTGTGTGATGCTTTTGTGTGTTGTGTGATGTGTTGTTCTGTGATTTGTGTTTTGTTGAGTGTATTCTCTGTGTGTTGCATATTGTGTGTGTGTTGTGTGGTCTGTGTGTTTTGCAAGTTGTGTGAGATATTAAATGTGTGTTATGACTGATATGCTTTGTGTATATGTTGTGCATCTGGCATTGCGCATTCTGTGAGGCTCTGTGTGCTGTACGTTTTATGTGTGCTTGGAATGATGTGTGTAGTGTGTGAAATGTGTATTGCATAAATTCGGTGTTCTTTCTGTTGTGGTGTGTGTGTGTGTGTGTGTGTTGTGTGTGGGTTTGTATGTGTTGTATGTGTGGTGTTCATTTTGCACGTGTGACTGTGATTTGTGTGTGGTTGTGTTTGACAGGTTGTATGTGTGGTTGGCTGTTTGAGTAATGACAGTAATTTGTGATGTGTGTACTGTGTGTGGTCATGCTTGGTCAGTCAGCCTCACTGTGCGTGTTGTGTCTACTCTGAGAACCGTGTTTCATGCGTATAGTGTGCAGTTATGTTCTCAGTGTGTGTGGGGTTTGATGTTTAGTGTGATGTGCTGTTTGGGTGTTGAGAGACTTCTGCATTCAAGCACACTGAGGACAGACTCTCCTGCCTGTCCGTTTCCTCTGCAGGTTTGTAATCCTCTGGGAGGGCCTTGTTTCCCCAGGGCACTACAAGAGGACCCAAAGAGCCACCTCATCCCTTTCATAGCAACGCCCTGAGGATGCCTTTGTAGCAAAGTGTCAGAAACTGCCGCAGGAGAGCCTTATGCCAGACTTTGCTGGGGAAACAATCCACCGTGCACTGTGGAGACCCTCACTGAGAGAACACTAGGCTGCTTTGACCTTGCATGCAATTTGCTCCTATGTGATATGGAATACAGTAAGCATTGCAGTAGAAGGCAGTCTTCTCTGTATGCCCCCTATCTCAAAGATGTAAGTGGGCTTCGAATAGGCCTTAGCACTAGCCACACGGGAAGTTGCAGAACAAGATGCTTTGAAATAACTGCAGTGTAGTCATGTCAGCTTTGGATTCAGCTTACATGGGTGAAAGAAAGCAGTGCAGAATGCCCCATTCAACGAATCATTGAAGTCATTGCAGTGGATTCTGAAACTGAGCTTGCAATGTGCTTTCCGTGTCTGTCCCGTGTGCCTGCACTTTAAATGCCTAAGTGAAGTCTGGTGTGTAGAGAGCTCTCTTTTGCTGAGCGGCGGACGCTCACTTGTGTAGCCATTAACGTGAGGCCTTGCTGAGGAATCTTGGCTGTCAGGAAAATGCCTGCATAAAATGAATTTGGCTTAGAAGTTTAAAAAGTCACTTTTTTCTGCTACTACCTGGCTGCTTCAGAGAGGCCCAGGTAGCTCTCTGGGTATGTAAGCCGGACTCCTGTGCCACAGTCTGAGCTTTGAAAGCTAAGTGCACATTGGCTTCAGTCCCCCAGCATCATCTCAGCAAGAAGTGTGTGCAAGCTTCTGCAAAGCCTGGTGGCAGATGGGCCCTAATGCCTCAGAGATGTTGTCCTGCAGAGAAGGCTCTGAGGCTCAGTCCAAGTGATTTACTGCTCAGACATATCCAGACTGACAGCTAAACACTGCTGTGTCAAGGCGAGCTTCTTATATATACTTGTACTCCTAGACACAACGATACTGTGAGGAGGTCTTCTGCCCAGCCTCAGGGGAAGAGGCAGAGCAAGTTGCTTTCTGCACAGCATTGGAAGCAGGACGGATGGGCGTTCTGTTCAACAGGTGGAAAGCAGGCAGCACCAGGAGCCTCTGTCAAGTAAGCTCCTCTTTATGGCTAGTGAAGATGAACTCAAACCTGCAATGGAAATTGTTCTGGGGTAACTGAGCTTTAACTTCACGATCTAACACTTTCAGTTACTTTCTCCTAACTCATACAGAGTGGAGTGGCCAAACGTAGGTGTGCATGCTGTCTCCTCTGTGAATGCACCTTAAGTCCAAGAGATACGTGTGCTGTGAATCGGTCTTGCAACTATATTTAAGGGCAGATGTTGTTGGGGCTCCTTTCAGCTGATTATCCGTTCATGAGCACAAAGTTCTGCTCAAAGCCACAACTACGTCTGCCTGAACTAACCATGTACAGCCCAGCTCTCTCTTAGTGTTCTGCAAGGAGAAAGCATACTTTGCTATGATTCTTGGGCTAAATGCTTAAGGGAAGTCCTTCAAGCACATTGAAGCAAGCCTCCCGTGCTGGGCTTGTGTTCTGCACAGGTTTGTAATCCTGTGTCGGGGCCTTTTTTCGTGAGGGCACTAGAAGAGGACGCACAGAGCCGCTTCTTCCAGGTGAGTAATAACATATGCCCTGAAGTTGCCTTTGTAGTAAAGTGTCAGGAACTGTGGCGGGAGGGCCTTATGCCAGACTCTGCTGGGGACACAATCCACTGTGCACTGAGGAGACCCCTCGCTGAGAGAATACCAGGCTGCTTTCCCCTTGCATGCCACTTGCTCCTTTGTGATATGGAAATGTACTAAACACTGCAGTAGAAGCCTTGTCCTCTCTGTAGGCCCTCTAACTCACAGAAGTAAGTGGGCTGCAAATAGGCCTTAGCACTAGCCACATGGGAATGTGCAGAACAAGATTCTTTGAAATAGTAGTGGAGGTAAGTGAGCTGTGGATTCAGCTTACATAAGTGAAAGAAAGCACTACAGGATGCCCCATTCAAGGAATCATTGAAGTCGTTGCAGTGGATGCTGAAACTGAGCTTGCAATGTGGTTTCCATGTCTGTCATGTGTGCCTGCCCTCTAAGCACCTGAGGGAAGTCTGCTGTTTACAGCTCTCTCTTGCTGAGCGGCAGACGCTCGCTTGTGTGGTCATTCAGCCTGAAGCCTTGCAGAAGCAGCCTGTTTGACAGAGAAAACGCTTGCATACAGTGAATTCAGCTTGAAAGTTTAAAACGGGCCTTTTTTACTGCTACCATATGGCTTCTTCAGAGAGGCGCATGGTAGACTGTGGGCTATATAAGCCGGCCTCCCATGCCACAGGCTGAGCTTTGAAAACTAGGTGCACTTTGGCTTCAGGCCCCAAGCAACCTGTCAGCCAGAGGCTCTCAGCCTGGTGGCGGATGGGACCTAAGCTTCAGACCTGCAGTCCTGCAGAGAAGGCTCTGAGGCTGTCTCAGTCCCAGTAATTTGCTACTAAGACATACCCAGATTGACAACTAAACACTGCTGTAACAAGGTTAGCTTCTTATATATACTTGTACTCCCAGACACAAGGAGACTGTGAAGGGGTCTTCTGCCCAGCCTCAGGGGAAGAAGCATTGGAGTGAGGATTAAAGCAGTGGCATGGATGGTGCCCTGAGGAAGTGCAGTGGAGGGCGCACTGGAGCAGTGCCATGGAGGGAGGACAGAAGAAGTGAGTTTAGGTTGCACGGGGGCATTCACAAGTAGGTGCGAGGTGCAGTTCAGTGGAAATAAGAGTGGACAATTTAACTGGTGAAAGCACTGGACCAGTGCACTGGATGAATGTCTGGAAAAGCGCACTGGATGACCATGGGATCATTGCCATTGAGGGAAGACTGGAGAGCCATGGAGGCAGGAATGGACCAGTGCATTGGAGGATTAGAACAGTGCCGTAGAGGGAGCACTAGAGCAGTGCAGCAGGTGGAGCACTGGAGCCATGCACTAGATGTATGACTGCAAGAACACTTGAAGAGTACCTTGGAGTGTAGACTGGGGAGCAATGGAGGCAGGAATGGAGCAATGCATTGGAGTGAGGACTGCAGGAGTGCAATGGATGGAGCACTTTAGCAGTGACACGGAGGTTCCAGGAGCAGTGCAGTGGCATGTGCACTAGTGCAGTGACCAGGATGGTGCTCTGGAGCAGTGCAGCGGAGTGAGCACTGCAACAGTGCACAGGAGGGAGCACTGGACAAGTGCCCTGGATGTATGTGTGGAGAAGTGCAGTAGAGGATCAATGAAACAGTGCTGTGGATGGGAGTCTGGAGAGCCATGGAGGCAGGAATGGAGCAATGCATTAGAGGAAGACTGGAGCAGTGCAGTGAAGGGAGCACTGGAGCAGTGCCATTGAGTGAGGCCAGGAGCAGTTCTGGGGGGTATCACTGGAATAGTGCAGCAGGGGCAGCACTGGAGCTGAGCACTGGATGTATGACTGGATGAGTGCACTGGAGGAGCACTGGAACAGTGCCTTGGCTGAAACACTGGACAGCCATGGAGGCAGGAATCGAGGAAGGCATTGGTAGAAGGACAAAAGCATTGCAGTGGAAGAAGCTCTGCAGCAGTCTACTGGCTTAGGTACTGCAGCAGTGCAGTGGAGGCAGCACTGGAGCAGTGATGTGGAGGAAGGCCAGGAACAGTGCCATGGAGGAAGCACTGGAGCAGTGCACTGGGTGAATTACTGCTGCACTTCATTGGAGAGAGCCCTGGACCATTGTGATGGAAGGAGTCTAGGTTCAGTGTAGTGGAAGGAGCACTGGATCAGGGTACTGGGTGAAGTACTGCCTCAGTGCATTTGAGGAAACACTGGAGCAGTGTGATGGAGTCCAGGAGCAGTGTAGTGGAGGTTGCTCAGGATCAGTGCACTGGAAGTATCACTGGAGAAGTGAAGTCCAGGAGCACTGGAACAGTGCTAGGGAGGGAAGACTAGAGAGCCGTGGAGGCGGAAATGGTGCAATGATTTGGAGGGAGGACTGGAGCACTGCCATGGAGGGAGCACTAGAGCAGTGCAGAAGATGGGGCACTGGAGAAGTGCATTGGAGAGAGGACTGGAGCTGTGCACTGGAGGAAGCACTGGAACAGTACCATGGAAGGAGGACACAAGCACTGCAGTTAAGGTTGCACGGGAACTAGGACGAGTAGGGTAGACTGGAACTGTGCAGTGGAAAGAGGAGTGGACAAGTGCATGGGAGGGAGCATTGGACCAGTGCACTTGATGCATGTCTGGAGAAGCACAGTGGAGGACCACTGGATCAGTGCCATTGAGGGAAGACTGGAGAGCCATGGAGGCAGGAATGGATCAGTGAATTGGAGTGAGGACTGGGGAAGTGCCGTGGAGAGAGCACTGGTGAAATGCAGTGGATGGAGCACTGGAGTAGTGCAGCAGTTGGAGCACTAGAGCAGTGCACTGGATGTATGATGGGAGCAGTTCACTGGAGGACCACTGGAACAGTGCCTTGGCAATTAGACTAGGGAGCCATGGAGGCAGGAATGGAGCAATGCTTTGGAGGGAGGACTGGAGCAGTGCAGTGGAGGGAGTACTGGAGCAGTGCCATGGAGGGAGGACATGAGCAAGGCAGATAAGCACGCATGGGAACAGTGACTAGGTGGGTGAACTGGAGCAGTGCAGTGGAGGGATGATAGGAGCAGTGCTGTGGAGGGACAACTGCAAGAATGCCATCAAGGCAGCACTGGAGCAGGTCAACAGAGGGAGCACTGGAGCAGTGCACTGGATGTATTACTGGAGCAGTGCACTGTAGGACCACTGGAACAGTGCTTTGGTGATTATACTAGGGAGCAGTGTAGGCAGAAATGGAGCAATGATTTGGAGTTAGGACTGGAGCAGTGCAATGCAGGGAGCACTGGAGCTGTGCCATGGAGGGAGGCTAGGTGCAGGGCAGATAAGGGTGTATGGGAACAGTGACCAGGTGTGTGCACTGGAGCAGTGCCATGGAGGGAGGATAGGAGCGATGCTGTGGAGGGACAATTTTCACAGTGCCTTCAAAGGAGCACTGGAGCAGGTCAACGGAGGGAGCACTGGAGCAGTGCACTGGATTTATGATGAGCTTTGCACTGGAGGGGCACTGGGACAGTGCCTTAGCGGGAACACTGGAGAGCCATGTAGGAAGGAATGGAGGAATACATTGGAAGAAGGACTGGAGCACTGCAGTAGTGGAGCTCTATAGCAGGGCACTGGGTGAGGTACTGCAGCAATGCAGTGGAGTAAGCTCTGGAGCAGTGATATGGAGGAAGACAAGGAGCAGTGACATGGAGGGAGGCCAGGAGAAGTTCTGTTGGCTGGAGTACTGGAGCAGTGCAGCAGTTCAAGCACTGGAGCAGTGCACTGGATATATAACGGTAGGAGTGCACTGGTGAACCACTGGAAGAGCACCTTGGAGGGTAGACTTGGGAGCAATGGAGGCAAGAATGGAGAAATCACAGATCAACACATCACACAACACACGCAAACATCACACACAAAAATAAACTACACAACACATAACACATGCCACACCTAGCATTAAGAACACAACACAGAATGACACAACCACTGCATACCACACATAAAGCCACACACAACACCCACTCAGAGCATAACCACAACATGCACATGGAATCATCCACAAAAGCACAAAAAAAAACAGAGAACATACACAACCACTCACCACGCACACAGCACCATAAATGAAACAAAACACACCACAAACATCACAGGACATAAAATCACACAATTCACACAAACCAGAGTTCAGGGAGTACACACAACACACACAATGAGGCACATTGCCCAAGCACTACCACACACAGACAACACATCCCATATCACACAGATAACTTAACCAAACAGCCACACAATCTCTCAAATAGAGCCAAACACATATCACAATCACACATGCAAAACACACACACACATACAAAATGACAGGCAAAACATACAACCAACAATAAATACACATAGCGTGCATTTCTCACACTACACACCACACACACACACACAGACACCCCAACACATATTGACACACAGTCAGCATGATGCAAAGCAAACACACATAAAACACAGAAAGTATAAACACAAGAGTCACAATACACAAACAGGACACAACAAAGCACATAATTGCTCACAACACACACAAACCACATTTCAGAGAGTACGCACAGCACACATAGAGGCACACTAAGCAAGCACCACCACACAGACAACACATCTCACATCACACACATAACAACCAAACACACACACAAACACAACCACATGCAAATCACAGGCACATACACAAAACACAACATATACAAAACAACATGCAAAACACACAACCAACAAAAAATACACAAAGCGCACATTTCAGACACTACACACCACACATACAATCACACACAGATAACTCAAACACATATCCACAAATGGGCAGCACTACACAAAGCACAACCACTCAAACACAACCACAAACAAATCACAATCTCACATGCAACACACACACAACACACACAAAACCATAGGCAAAACACACATAACTAACAAACATATGTAGCACACATTTCAGACTACACGCAACATGCACAACCATGCACAGACGCACCACATATACATCCTGACATGGGCAGCACAACACAAAACACACACACAACACACAGTCAGACCACACAAGTCACAAGACACACACCACACAACTCAAAGCACATAACTGCTCACAATACACACAAAACACATTTCACAGACTACATACTGCACACACCATGAGGCACTCTAAACAAGCACAACCACACACAGTCAACACATCTCACATCATACACGTAACAGCCAAACACAGACACAACGTCTCTAACACAACCACGTGCAAATCACAATCACACACGCAAATCACACAGGACACATACAAAATCACACACAAAGAACAACAACACACACAACACACATTTAACACACTACACACAACACACACAACCTCAAACATACAATATAGGAAACACACAAAACCACATACATACTGCACAACCCAAAACACACAACACATCAGATACAACACACAATTAACATCACACACAACGCTCAAAATACACAGACCACCCACTACCTAATCCATTCATAACACACAGAAAAGCATGCAGACACTGCTCACACAACCCAGGACACAGTGCATAACCCAACACACAACACACAACACAAAGAACAGACACATTATACACTAAACATGACACAGGAAACCACACACCAAACACACAGCATATACAACCACCAACAGAAATCCCATAAAAAGACAAAATATACAACACACAAAGACCAACTCAATGCACACAACACACAACTCACAAACACACACATCACACACAACATGCCACAGAGAAAAACACACAGATCAACATACTCAACAAGCAGAAAAGAACCCATACCACACATTACGTACACAACACATACAACACAGACAACACACAACACAAAGGAAACAAAGACCCACAGATCACAGAAAACCCAAAACGTACAATAACACAGAACATACACAACATAGCACAAAAGCAAATACATGCAGAATCACAACACAAACACAAATTACACAGAACATAATACCAGCAACACAAGCAGCACACTACATACACAACAAACCCAACGAACACAACAGAGACCAAACACACACAATACACAGAACAAAATCACACAGCACACAACCCACACAGCACACAAAACACAGAAACAACATGACACACAGCACACACAACACACCACACACAAAATATACATCACAACACATAACACAAACAACACATACTACACACAAGACAAATACAATACACACAAAACAACACACACAGACACACAAGAGCACACAGAAACCACCAACACAACACATGCAAACACACATTGAAAACACCCACACCAAACAAAACCAGAGTATACACACCTCTCAACACACAACCACCACATCACAGTATACAACACACATCAAGCACATAACTGCACAAAATACACATGAACCACAGTTCACACAGTACACACAGCACACACAATGAGGCACACTGACCACGCACAAACACACACAGTACAAACATCTCAAATTACATTCATTACTCAAACAGCCAAACACACACACAGTACTCAAACACAACCACGCACAAATCACAATCACACACGCAAAACACACACCACACACACAACACATACAAAACCACATGCAAAACACACAAACCACAACACAAAGACCACTGAATTCATGTAACACACATTTCACACACTACACACATCACACAAAACACACATGAAACATACAGCACATGGAGCCTCACAGACTGCACAACACAAAACACACAACACAAACAAAAAGCACATTAGACCCAACACACAATTAATATCTCACACAACACACAAAATACACAGACCACACAACCCGCACATGATACACAACACACAGATAAGCACACACACAACACACATGCAACCAAGAACACAATACATCGCACATCACACAACACAAAATATGGTCACATCACACACCTACCATGAAACAGAACACCATTCACAGAACACTCAACATACACAACCACAAACCCAACATGCTACACAAAGACACACTCAATGCACACAAAACACACAACCACGCCTAAACACACCAATCACACAACACTCCACAGAGAAATACACACAGAACATACACCACAAACAGAGAACCCAAACCACACATATCACATACACAACAGTCACAACACAGTAAAAACATAAAACACAGGAAACACACACAACCACATAAAGACCACCATGCACACAAAACCAACAGATCACAGACATCACAACAAGAAAACACACAATAATTCATCAGACACAAAGTAACACAACACAGAATACACACACAATCACACAGCAAACATGACAAAACACCCCATACTGTATACACAGAAGACAAACATCACACTATGTGCACAATACAAAACACAACAAACACCAAACAGATCACAAAAAAGACACACAACACACACCAGCATCACACACACAACACACACATTAAAATAAACACATCAAAACATTACCACAACACACACAACAAAGCACAAATCACAGAAAAACACATCGCACAACACACAAACATCACACACAAAAATAAATATCACAACACATAACTCACGCAACACACAGCATTAACAATACAGCACACACAGGATGACACAACCACTACATACCACACATAAAGTCACACACAACACACACTCAAGGAATAACCACAACACACACAAGGAAACACCCAGAAACACACAAAGACACAGAGAACACATGCAACCTCTCAACATGCACACAGCACAACAAACAAAACGACACACACCACAAACATCACAGGACATAAAAGCATACAATTCATACAAACCACAGTCCGCCAAGTACACACAACACACAATGATGTACACTACACAAGCACAACCATGAACAGACAACATATTTCACAAAAAACACATAACTCAACCACTCACACAACCTCTCAAATACAGCCAAACACATATCATAATCATATATGCAAAACTCACATAACACATACAAAACCACATGCAAAACACCCAACCAACAATAAACACACATACCGCACATTTCACACACTACACATCACACATGCAATCATGCACACACACCCAAAACACATATCCACACACAGGCCACACTACGCAAAGCACACACACATAAAACACAGAAAGGAACAACACAACTGTCACAAGACACACACTGGACACAACAAAGCACATAATTGCTCACAATACCCATAAACCACATTTCACAGAGTACACACAGCACACACAATGAGGCACACTAAAGAAGCAACACCACAGACAACACATCTCACATCACACATATAAACAAATACACACACAACCACTCAAGCACAGCCACCTACAAATCACAATCACACACAAAAAACACACAACACACACAAAACCATAGGCAAAACACACAACACACAAAAAACCATAGGCAAAACACACACAACCAACAAAGAACACACATAGCACACATTTCACACACTACACGCAGCACACACAACAATGCAGACACACCACACATACATCCTCACACAGGAAGCACAATGCACAACACACACGCAACATACAATCACACAACCCAACAGTCAAAAGACACACACCACACACCTCAAAGCACATAACTGCTCACAATAAACATGAAACACATTTCACAGACTACATACCGCACACACCATGAGGCACACTAAACAATTACCACCACACACAGTCAACTCATCACACATCATACACATTACTTATCCAAACACACACACAACCTCTCTAATACAACCACACTCAAATCACAATCACACACGCAAATCACATATGACACACACCAAACCACACACAACCAACAAAAATACATGCAACACACATTTAACACACTACAAACAACACACACAATCACAAACATACAATATAGGAAGCACAAAGATCCACACACAGACAGCACAGCCCAAATACACACAACACATCAGCACAATACACAATTAACTTCACACACAGCGCTCAATATACACACACCACCCAACACTTTCCCCATACATAACACACAGAAAAGCATATAGATACCACTCACACAACCCAGAACACAGTGCATGATGCAACACAGAACACAAAGAACAGAAACATTACACACTAAACATGACACCAGAAGCCACAAACCAAACACACAGCATATACAGTCACCAACAGAAATCCCACAAAAAAAGGCAAATATACAACACACAAAAACCCACTCAACGCACACAACACACAACTCACAAACACACACATCAAGCTCCTTCCCTTTCTCATCCCTGATGGCCACTGCATATGAAGGGTCACAGTGCAACTACAGATGCCATAGAGAAGGGGAAATAGAAGAATTTGCCAATCCTATGTCAATATACAAAACATGCAAACATCAAAACCAAAGGAAGGTAAAGTAGAAGCTAGTCATTTACCCTTTCACAAAAGGTCTCCAGGTGGTTGCTGCAGACAACGAACTTTCTGCAATGGTTTGTGACACCAGCTACCCTGAGTGCAGGCAAACTTCACTGGTGAGGGGTACAGGACTCCACAAGGTTGCTCCCCCTTCAGAAACCCACTTCTGATGATTTGGCTATAGAATTAGGGGTTCCTATGAATTCCCTTAGATTCAATAATTCATTAGAATGACTCAGAACTCAGGAAAGCATTATACTTAAAATTACAACTTTATGATAGCAAAAGGATGCAAGTCAGAACAAGCCAAAGGGAGAGAGGTAGAGTGCTTTCTGGGAGGGTCTGGAACATGAAGCTTCCTATCATGGCCCACAGAGTCCCTGATAGCACTGCCTCTTCCTGACTCTGATATGTGAAGACCCCAGAGAGTATTGCCTACCAGGTAGGCTCATGCATCCTTAGCATACAACGTTTTTTACTGCATAGGCACGACTGCATCAGCTAGGTGATTGAGCTCTGTGTCCAGCCCCCTCCCCTCCCTGGAGGTTGAGCTGGTATCACACAGTTCAAAGCCCCAGCCCTCTAACTCCAGGTTGGTCTTTCCTGTGGGGCTGGCCCCAGTCATCTCTTTAGCACAGGCTATCCCACCCGGAGTCACCTCACTGGCTTAAGCTGTTGGGAGTGATCTGAGTCCCCCCATGAATGATAAAGACACTATTGTCACTTGGTGATATCACAAAGATTTAGGGGTACCCTCCTAGGAATGGAGGACAAAGCCAGTCAAATCGTTTATTATGTATTCATTTACACATACAATTCATCTCTAAGATGGGAAGGATAACAATGCCCCCTACAGGAAAGTTTTATAGGGGTTAAATAAAGAAACATGTTTCTGCTGTATAGTGCTCATTTAGTGAGTGCTAGTATTGTTACTTGTAAGTCCAAGGGGAAAATTCCAGGCAAATACCTTTGAAACTGAAATCATTCAAAGGGAAAAATAGTTTATTTCTTACAGGCAGTTGTCCACTTCTGCTCCCCCATGTCTCTCATGACCAAGCTGCTGAGGAAGAAGAGGCCCCCACCAACTCCAGTCCAGATAAGCCCTCCTCACCCTTGTAATTACCTTTTCATATGGAGATGGACTACTCTCCACCCACTGAAAACGCCTATTGTATGGAGATACACTAAAGCCAGGCAAGAGATTCTGGAAATATTGCAATTTTACCCACACTCTTATTCTACTGAATTTATGGCTCTGAGTGTCTTGAAAACACATCCACTGTTAACTCCACTCTGTACCTCAAAGGCAAGGGGAACGTTTCATTATTTGGAAATATTACACAATAACTGTGTCTTGAGAAAAATACTTCCAATCCATATTTACTGGTTTATTCTAAAGAATCCATCAATCCTTCTTTAAGGCTAGTATATTTAAGATTAATATCTATTTGACCTTAGTTGATTTAAATATCAGAAATCCTTCATTAGAGGGATCAGAGGAACAGCAGGAAATGCACTGAAGACAATTAGAACAAGAGGGAACCCCCAGGATTGCTGGGGAGAGAAGACCAACTTATTGTGAAAAAATGTTTGTGTGCATTTGTGCTCTTCAGGCTTTGAGACATGTCCTCAGCATTGAAAGAAGTATTCTTCACAGTGGAAATTTCTGCGATGAAAAAAGTAGTCTCTTCCAATATACTTGCAAAACACAATTGAAAAATATACCATTACAACAGTGACAAAACTATAAAGCACCTTGAATAAATTTTATCAAGATGTACAAGACCCTCTTAGAGGAAGCTACAGAATATTACTAAAGATTGTTTCTTGTTGTGTATGAGAAGTTTTGATATTTATAAACATTCAATTTTCCACAGATTAATCTGTAAATTCAATGCAATCCTACTGAAAACTGCCAAGTAAAAAATTACATATCTTGGCAAGATCAGACTGAAAGTCATATGAATGAGTAAATGCACAGCAGTTACCAAGGATTTTGGAAATTAAGAACAAATTCTGGGACTTTTCATTTCTAATATCCAACTTCATTGTAAGCTACAGTAACCTAAACAATATAGCATTGGAACAGGAATAAAATGGCTCTTTGGACTAGAACAGAAATTATACATATACATGGAAATTTAGTATATACTAAAGATGGCATTTCAAATCAGTGAATGCATTATTTAATAAATGATGTTAGGTCAACTAGATATATGTTGGGAAAAAAAGATATATCTTTATGTCATCTAGTTACAAAATAAATTCCAACTGGATTAAAGAAAGTCCTTAAGATAAGATTAAAATGCATAGAAGTATTCAAAATGAATAAATGAAAAATCACACATGACCTTGGCTAGGGAGGTTGTTTTTATAAAACACAAAATCCTAAGAGAAAGGACTGATAAGGTTAGCTACTTATGATGCCAGGGTTCTTGCCAGTGAGGCACTGAGAAAAAGAATGAATTCAGCAATCAGTCAAGGTAGGAGAGCCAGGGAGACTTTTAATGAGAGACATCAAGGCCCAAAAGTCTCGGGAAGGTACTTTGACCTCCCCTTACACACACACATACACAATTGCGTGGAAAGAACTTAGAGGAAGGAACTGCTCCAGGAGGAGAGCTGTCACCATAGGTAGCTAATCATGTAAACTAGGTGTGACAGATAGGAAGGAGTGTGACAAAGCCTGGTTGTTAAAATTTCTGTGTCCCCTTATTTTTGGTCCCATCAAGTATTTTGTTTACCAAACATTTACTCTTTTCATATTCCTGTGAATTACTTGCATTTTCCTTTGAAGTCTCAGATACCTACCACCTTCCCATTGGTTCAGGATGACACATACCCCTTATTCTCCCTGACTGTCTTTAGCACCTATACCTCCTGTTAATCTGTCTTATTTTAACTTGAGTCTCAGACCAGCTAGAAGAACCTAAGGGTGTAACGGAGTGCAGAAAGCATCAAGAGTCAGGAAAAAGAACTAATGACACTTAATCTGCCTGCCTAGAGCCACCCAGTCTTTTCTTGTGTAAATTACCCAAGGCTTCTGAGAAATGCGCCTACCCTAAGTTAGATAACTAGAAGTGGGCAACAGCCTGGGAACGCCTGGGGATGTAACCCGTGATAAATCACATAGACATGCTTGGGTAAGCAAGAGATAACAATTGAAGCGGGCAGGCAACTGGCGCGTTCCCTAAAAAGGTTACAATGTTTCCCATTGGTTACAATATAGAGTGTGTTTTAAACCTATTAGTTGTAGAACTGCGCGGGCTTTGGTGTAATGGCTGTGAAGATCCTATATAATCAGTACCCAAAGTTGCTTCGGGGTCGGCAGCTCGGACTCGGCCTGCGTGTCATGGGAGGTGCTGTCGACCCCAGCTTGCCGGCTGATGAAAGACTTTGCTTGGATTTTCATCTCCATGTCCATGTGTCTTGTTCTCTGGGAAACCCCGGAGTCCTAGACCCTAACAAAGGGGTAGAGGAAATTTTTTTCTCCCCAACAAGACTACCAGTTTAGTATGTGGGATGGAGATAAAAATTGAGGATCATTTGCATGCATTGCCTCCAGATAGGGAGGATAGAGGAAGGAAACCCAGTCCAGGAGCTCATGAGCAGTTTACTGTTTAATGAAGAGGGAAGACCTGTGATGAGTCGTCAAGGATGGAGGGCCCTGGGTTAACAGGGTATGAGATACGACTTCCCAGGCAGAGAACACAGCCTTAGTCATGTCAAGGGGAGGTAGTAGGGCTCCCTTTGGGCTCTGTAACCTTGAGTTTGCCTTCCACGGACAGCTGTCAACAGAGATCTCAACTCATCCTAACTCCCTGCCAACTCCTCCTTAGACCATGGCAGCTTGAGCCCCTATGGAGCTTCTCACTGATCTGCAAGGAGCATCTCCCAAACACAGTTAGGACTGCCTGCCCTCCCTTAAGATTAGATGGCTTGTCATCTGATTACCAGAGAATATGTAAGGAATCCTACTTCTCAACTCTCTGCTTTTTAAAATGGAACCTTAAGATGGGGTCCCTCCTGTTCTTACTATACTGTTTATATCTCAGCATTTTTCATCATAGGCAGGAAAAGCTCATCATGACGCTTGCCCCATGGCCTGCCCCACCCTAGTCAGAACCACAGGTCCATGCAGAAGGGGCCAGAGCTTTAGATGGCAGTTGCCACACTGCGGCCTTGGGGACGTGGTTCTCAACATCAGTCATCAGGAAATGTCTTCCTCTGCTCATGCCTTTTGCCCTTTGGGGAGCTCCAACTCCAACCTTTTCCTATTCAGGTTAGACTCCATGTAGTGACTTAAATATCCATCCCTCGGCCAGAGGTTGAGGCAGATCACTGTGCATTTTATTAGAGGGCCTGCTGGGGAAAGGATTATCTAACCGATCATATGTATGGGTAGGTCACTGCACTTTCACCTGCTTTTACCTTATCTGGAGTTCAGGTCTGTGATGGTAAGAGGGTTAGAGGAAGGAGATAGAACAGCAAGAAAATAAGTGATGGTAGAATTGGAGGCAGAAGGAAAGGCAGGTTATCTGAAGAGTATGGGCATCTGTTTATCTAGTGTGAGACAGTTCAACTGGGAACCGGTGAAGCAACGCGACTTGGTATCTGCCTACCCCATCTGCGAGCTTATGCCTGGAAGGTCTCACCCTGCCCAGAAGCTCTTTTTACATTTTTCTTATTCAGTAAAAGGTTAATACTTTGAAGCCCAAATTTCCCAGACTGTGTATGGAGAAATACAGCATAACCTTTCTATTTAGAAAATTTAAAAGGCTGGTTGTCACCAGCTCTGGTACTGGAGATGTCCTGAATGATATCTTCTCATTTAGTTTTGCTGCTTTCATTTCACTTTTTTTTGAAAAGCCCAGTCTAAGTCTCATGGCTTCACAAATTAATATCTTAATGATCTGGGCAACGGCAGGCATCGTGCCACTGCCACCAAATATGACGACATGTGTATGTGGAGAATGTGATGACACAGGTTGGGGGAGCGTGTCTTTCCCTCCCCATCCTCTGAAGCTCCCTCTCATCCTCTGGGTACCCAGATTCTGGCCAAGCCACCATCTGTAGCCTTGGAGTTTTCTTCCTGAAACTTTGGTCTCAGGAAAATATCTTTCCCTTTAATTTTCAAACACTACATTTGCCCCCTTCTTTATGTCAGTTCATCTCTCTCAGTTTGAGTCTGTCCAGTGCCACTGTTCTTACCCGTTAAGTGTCAGATTTATCAAGACTTTTCCTACCGTGTCTCAATCTTTAACTTCCTGTTAAATTTTCTGTGTCCTTGCATCCCAGCCCTGGGCATCGTTACATGTGGTGATTGCTATCAAGATCTCATTCTCCTGTTACTGCTACCAGCACCTTCTAGCTTTGCTCAATCCTACTGCTGCTGGAAAAGGGCCATGGGTCTGGGAGCCTCAGGAAATGGTTCAGTTGTCACTGAGTTTGTCCTGCTGGGCTTAACAGAGACTCTGACTCTCCAGCTCATCCTCTTCACCATCTTCCTTCTTGCTTATGTAGCTACTGTTGGTGGCAACCTCAGCATCCTGGCTGCCATTCTCGCTGAACCCAAGCTCCACACTCCCATGTACTTCTTCCTGGGGAACTTGTCCTTGCTGGATATGGGGTGTACCAGAGTCACTGTCCCTGCCATGCTGAGGCATCTCCTGTCCAAGAACAGAAGCATTCCTTATAAGGCCTGCCTCATCATAGGCAGGAAAAGCTCATCATGACGCTTCTTCTTCCACCTGCTGGCTGGAGTGGACTGCTTCCTGCTGACAGCCATGGCCTATGACTGCTACCTGGCCATCTGCCAGCCCCTCACCTACAGCATCTGCAAGAGCTGGCAGTCGAGCAATCCCAGGCGGTCATGTCATGTGTCTTTTCCTTCACCAATGCACTGACCCAAACAGTTGCCTTAGCTACTCTGAAATTCTGAGGTCCCAATGTGATCCATCACTTCTACTGTGACCTGCCCCAGCTCTCCTGCTCCAGCACACACCTCAGTGAGAAGCTGCTCTTTGTAGAGGCAGCCTTCATGGGTGTGGTGCCCTTGGGCCTCATCTCTGTGTCTTTTACACACATGGCAGCTGCAGTCCTGCAGATCCGCTCCACCGCGGGCAGGAAGAAAGCCTTCTCTATGTGCAGCTCCCACCTCACAGGGGTGGGCATCTTCTACAGGACAGGCGTCTTCAGCTGCATGTGGCTGGGCTCAGTAGAAGCCTCAGACAAGGACAAGGGGATTGGCATCCTCAACACCATCATCAGCCCCATGTTGAACCTACTCATCTACAGCCTCCGGAACCCTGACATGCAGGGTGCCCTGGGTGGGTACTCACGGGGAGGTGAGCCCCTGAGTGAGAGCCCTTCCCCAGGCCCTCACGAATGTCCTGGCTCCCTTACTGTTTCCAAGAGGTATTGTGATTAGTGCAAATGCAATGTGAATATCAGATGGGGTCAGAGACTGGCTTAGGAAGGAAAGTATAATAAAAATGAAAAGTCACTTACATTGTGATAACCCCACGATGGCCACTGTTCTAAGTGACTGACATCTGTTAACTGATTTAATCCTCATAACAATCCTATGAGGTATATACAGATTTATAGATTAAAGATTTAGCAAGATAAACCTCAGAGAGGTTAAGTAACTTGCCTAAAGTCACATAGCTAATGAACAGTATTGCTGGGGATTTCAACCTAGGCAAGCTACATTTTTAAGTACTGCCTGCCTCCTCAAGAGTGATAATAAGTCATTTCAAGGAGGAAGGATACCTGTAAGGTGTGGTGGGTATATGGGCAACAAAGGGAATGAGAAAGAAAAGGAAGGTCAGTGTTATGGAAGAACTATTTAAATAAAGTGAAAATATGACTTGAGAAGCTTTTGTTCCTTTGACCAGTTTATAGTTTATTCCAGGACAGCTGGTGGAAGTGAAGGAATTGGTGAAAGCCACTTTTAACAAACAAACCAACAAACAAAAACAAATTTTAAAATTCAAGCCTGAAAGAATAGGTACTGTTTAGAAAAATCATAGTGACAAGGTAGAGCATTTTCATTATTGCACAAGCAAAACAAAAATATATGTAATAAGGTTAGTTAGAGAAAGTAATCTGGCTTATTTGGAAGAATTGCTGAATGAATGGAGATCTTTGCCATCTCTGATGTAAACCTGAAACCAGCCCTCTCACTCTGCATTGCTAAGGTACTCCATTTATTCAGCTTATTACTTTAAACAGCTTTTTCCATAATGCAATGAAAATGCATGTTTCATAAAACATTAGAAAGTTCAAAAAAAAGAATAAAATCAGAATTTCCCATAAGTTTTTCATTTAGAGATAATCCTATGGACATTAAGCATATAACTGTTTCAAAAATTGTCCTACTTAATATATGTTCACAGAAATATACCTAATGTTCTGTAATCTACTTTTTTCACTTACTGTAGGTGGACATTTTTCTTTGACATTAAATACAGATCTTCCTCATCTTTTTCTACGGTTGCAGTATCTTTTGAATGGATGGAACAAAATACATTTAACAACAACCTGTAAGTAAATCTGTGTTGGTTCAAGTAATCTCATTATATGGAATGCTGCAGCGAGCATCCTTGGACATTCATCTGTGCAGTATTTGCTAATGATAAATTCCCAGGAGTAGAATTCCCAGGTCAAAAGATATGAACTTTTTCAAAGCACTTGAAAACATAATGTCAAATTGCCATTCAGAAAAGTTTGAACAAACTGACACCTATCACCAAGCACTTCTCTTTGCTAAAATGATAGGCCAAATGTTATAACTCAGTGCTTCTTTAATTCTAAATTAGTTCATCACTAGTAAAGTTTAATGTGTATTTCTAAGATCTTTTTCTTATAAACTTGGAAGAACATGTAACTTAATGATATCACTTCTTTGGCTCATAAATATTGCAAATATGGTGTTCTCTTCCTACAGAAGGTTTAAATGAATTCATGGTCAAATTGTTCAATCTTTTCACCTATAAGGTTTTAGTATCTGCTTTTGGCATCACACCTAGAAAGCCCCTTAGTTATGTCCAAAGCACAGAATTGAAGTTTACAATATTTAATAATAGAAATAATCATATTTCCCATGGTTTCCAGATCTTCTTATAAAATGAAGCCTGCCAACAGCAGATCCACATTCTCATTGGCAGCAATTATCTACAGCTGTTTCCATGGCCCTCTTTGGAGAGAGCAAGTATTTGCCAGTTTGACAAAGTCTCTCACCTCCTGTATCATCTGCCTGGCCCTTGCAGGCATTTGAGTTCACCATCCTTGATCTAGACAGTTGGTGTCCTGTTCTTTGGGACATTTGACACTATTTAAAACTGTTTTTATTGGTAATGTATGTTTGTTTGCTTGAGTTTCCTGGTTCTGTCTGAACCCTAAACTTACAATACAGATAACTTCCACCAGCACATAAAATGGACTCAAGTAATGCTAATGGGATGAATCATTACCTTGCTTTTGGGAAGATGGTCTCAATAGATAGGCATTATCTAGGGAGAGAAAAGAGATAGAGACTTGTCACTAAATGGGACCTGACACTAAGCTGGACCTGGCATTTCCATAAAAGCATGACTCAATGAAGTTATTGACTTGAGAAACTTATATTATTAATTGATTCCAAAAGCCTTCATTGAGCACACAAAATAATATTGAGATGGAGAGGAATGTGAAGCACAGCTCTGGCCTCAAGGGGATTTCTTGATGTCAGGGGGGCCATAAAGGCCAAGTCACAGAAGCACGCACAGGGTCATAGGTGGCGGGCACTGGGTGGCTTCATGAATGGTATCAGGCTTTCCTGCCCGGAGAATGAGGGTGTTGAGAAAAAGTATCTGAGATGAGCTGGAGGTAGAGCCATGTGGTAAGAGATGCGTGGACATTTGCCAGGCTGGTTAGGTCACTCCAGGCAGAGTGTGACCTCTTTCAGGGCCCTCTGGAAGGGGTGGGAGGTCAGTGCAGCAGGGTTACTGAGTGAGTGAGAAGTCAGGAGACGAAGCGAACTCTTGAGAGAAGTTCAGCTGTAACTGGGCAAATGGAAGTGCTAAGGTAGGCGATGAAGAAACAGAAGACTAAGGGGAATTTAGACCTTGTTTGGGTTTTGTTTGAAGGTGAGAGGAGCTGAGTGTTTATATGCTGGTACTCGAACACCAGCAAAAAGGAAGAGGGTTAAGATGCCCCCAGAAAAGATATAGCTGATGACTGAGATACAAAGGAATGTGACAAGTGAAGTGGTTATGGCAGAAATGATTGATTCCTTGTTTATTGATACAGGGATTGATTAGGAAAAGTACTCATTGAAGTATTTCTTGAAAGAAATACAGTAGAATATAATAATTAAGTACTGAGTTCTAGTAATTTTTTTACCTCCCAGTCATTTATTTTGCTAACAAATTATTTTGTTATTTATTGATTCAATTGTTAACAATGAATTGTTAAAGCTTGCTGTACTGGTTTAACACTTGCCCTCAGGGAACTTAAAATGCACAGAAAACTATACTAAAATGTATGGGTTGCAATGACAGAGCTATATGGAGCTTATTATGAAGCCCAGAGATTTAAGAATCTCTTACCTATGGAACCTTCAAACACTGAAAACCAGCCCTGACTATCTTGCAATGATCATGTGAGGTTTAAATTAATAAATGTATATACATTTTTTTTTCATTTATTCATTTACTCAACAAGCGCTTATTGAAGTACTATTAAATATCCAGCACTGTACTGGACAATGGGGAGAAAAAAAACTCAGCCTCTACCCTTAAAGAACCCAGGTGTCACAATGTTAGTTACCAACATATAATCGCTATTTTCATTTAAGATTTCAGGCAACATTATTGTCAGAGGCATACATTTCTCTCTTGAAAGCTAGTATGAAAATTGCAATACATTCATATAATGGAATATTGCTCAGTGAAAAAAGGGCTGGACTGCTGGTACAACCCACATGCATGAATCTCAAAAGGACCATGCTAACTAAATGAAGCTAATTATAAAATGTCTACAGACTGTATGATTCTATCTATGACACTCTGAAAATGGCAAAACCATAGGACCAGAAATCAGATCAGAGGTTGCCATGGGCTATGGTGTGGAGAGGTGATGGCCTGCAAAGCGGCAAAAGGGAACCTTTTGGAGTGGATGAAATAGTCTATATATTGATGAAGGTGATAGATACATGACTGTATATTTCTGTCAAAACTCATCAAACTTTACAATTAAAATTATACCTTGTCAATCCAAACTTTTAAAGTTATACTTTTTTAAAAAACTCAACATGAAAACTAAGTGAGAGGTAAAAGTACCAGAATCAGCCTAGTCAGAGCCCAGACTGAGCTCCACATGGACCTACATTATGGCCTTAGCAAGTCAGCTAAGTCCCAGGACATTATTTGTATCTGTAATATGGTCTCTACACACCTTTCCTTCTATCATGGAGAACTCAGAAGCCTGAAATGATGTCAAAACATTGCGGAGAGAAATATAGAAAGACCCAAAAGATATGTCATGCTCATGGATCAAACAAAACTCAACATTGGTAATATGTCAGTCCTTCCCAAATTGATCCACAGATCTTGGCATGTGTTTCATAGAAGTTGGCAAGCTGATTCTAAATTTTATATGAAAGAACAAAAGATTGTTCTATATTGGCCTACTGTTTCTTTGGACTTTAGAGCCCAAAAAATTAGGCAGCTGAGAGAAACCCTTGAGAACTGAGGTTGTTTGTGTGCTTCCGGCTTCTTGTCAATCCCTGAGTTCTGTTTAGGGCAGGGTGCTCGTGGTTCCCAAAGGGAGAGGGCACCAGGACAGACGTCCTCAGCCCTGCCTCACTCCTTTATGAACCTTCCAGAGACAGGCCACCTGGGGTCAGCTTAGCACTCCCCTCTCTACAAACCCCTACTCCCAGAAACCACCAGGGTGATCGCAGGAAGGTGGGACTCCCCAGCCCCCATGTGGTGAGGGTGGGTGAGGGTCATTCACGGTCTTCATGGAGCTTTTCCTTGTTGACAGGAGAATGAGGGGCTGAGTGATACTTAGATTTGGGGAGCAGTAGTGAAGTAGAATGGTGAGGTTCTCCACTCTGGGCAATGGGAAGACTGAGGGACAGAACTAGAAAACAGAGGAGGGTCAGAGGGTAAGTGATTGGGGTAAAGAGGTAGGAATGAAGAGTCTGGGGAGAGACATGGAGGCTATTCAGGTGGATCAAAGCAGAGGAATCTATATTTACAGGCTCTTATACCTCTAAGTAAACCTAGATATGATGCAACGCAGCCTCTCATATTACAGAAGGGAAAAGGAATAGCTGATGGATAGATAAAGATAGAGATGGGTGATGGCTTAGGGCCTTGGGAGATGGCAGGGGTTGGCAGGAAAATAATAAGTTCTCCATTTAGAAGAAACTCTTACATATGTGAACTTAAACAAGTTAACTTTTTTTTTCACTGCCATCTCTTTTTTTATTAACTTATCATTGATATACACTCTTATGAAGGTTTCACAACAAAAATAATGTGGTTATTACATTCACCCTTATTATCGAGTGCCCCCCATACACCATTGCAGTCACTGTCCATCGGTGTAGTAAGATGCCACAGAGTCCCTATTTGTCTTCTCTGAGCTACACTGGCTTCCCTGTGACCCCACATACACCATGTGCACCAATCATGATACCCCACAATCCCCTTCTCCCTCCCTCTCCCACCCCTCCCCTTTGGTAACCCCTAGTCCCTTCTTGGAGTCTGTGAGTCTGTCGCTGTTTTGTTCCTTCAGTTTTGCTTTGTTGTTATATTCCACAAATGAGGGAAATCATTTGGCACTTGTCTATCTCCACCTGGTTTATTTCACTGAGCCTAATACCTGGCAGCTCCATCTATGTTGTTGCAAATGGTAGGATTTGTTTCTTTCTTATGGCTGAGTAGTATTCCATTGTGTATGTGTAGCACATCCTCTTTATCCATTCACCTACTGATGGAACAAGTTAATTTTTTAAGACTTCCTTTTCTCATTTGTAAAATTATTATCTTCAAGAATTTTTGTAAAGTTGAAATGTAACATGTAATGTAGTAACATACAATGGAGTTAGATGGAGTGATGTGCCTGACCAAAAGTTTATATTCAAGTAAATATTAGCTTCCTATTTTCTTTCTCTTTTCCTTCCTTCTTTCCTCCATCCCTTCCTTCCTTCCTTTCCTCTTTTTTCCTCTCTTCAAGATTCCAAAGCTAGTTAGTAGTAGAAAATTATGTATAAGACAAATAACACAAGCATCTGGACTCCAATTCCACACCTCTTGCCACTGTGCTGAGTTGTCATCCTTATACACTGGAGGGATGAAAGAAGGAAAGGAGGAGGGAGGGAGAGGGAGGGAAGAGAGAGAAAGAGACTATGGCTTGTACATGGCTTTGTGGAGAGACAAAACTATGTAACAGGGCAAGTTGGACCAGAGAACCTGAACCCTGATGGACAGGCAGTGTGGGAGGTGGTTGGAGAAGTGGAGAGTGGACAAATCTCTATGTCATCCAGGGTGAAGAGATGCAGCTGCTGCTCCGAGCAAGAGTGAACTCCTGCCCCTGTGCTGCGCGATATTGTAGACAGACAGATGGATAATATGCCACTGCCATGATTTCAAACCCAGACTGGGCTTATGTTAACCCATAGGGAAGTCCATCAATGAGGACATTTCCTAAGGTGCCAAGGGCTTCCTACAAAGACCCTCTGCCTTCTCACCAAAGCAACTAACCTAATCAACAAATTGTGTGTACCAGAGGTTGCTGGTGTTGGGGTACCCAGATGAGTCCCACCACTCCCATGGATCAGACTTCCTGGCTTAAATCCTGGCTCCACCACTATACAGCTTTGCAAATCAGCCATTCACTCTCAGAGTGAAGTATTTAAGATCATGGACTTACTCCAGATGGCCAAGGGTTGAGTCCCAGCACTTCCCCCAATTAGCTACATAACCTTGAACAAGTTACCTACCTCTTAGTGCCTCAGTTACCTCTCTGTAAAACAGTGATTAAAATAGCATCCACTATTGTTTGCAAGTAAATGAGGTAATACACATAAAATACTTAGAACATGCTTGACGTATAGTAAAATCTAATCAGGTCTCAGTTACTATTATTACCAACCTTACAGGCTTTTATAGAGATTGAATGAGGTGACACATAAAATAACTTGCATAGAGAGTGCTCAACAGATGTTACATGTCATTGGCTGTCACTGATCCCCCACCTCCAGGAAACTCTCATTAGTCCTAGGCTAACTTCAAATGCTACATTTTGCCGGGCCTCCCCAGCTCTCAGGGAGGGGTTGCATGCACGGGACACACTCATAAAAGAAGAAATCTATCTTGTTCAGTCATGGAACAGGAAGGGATGAGCTGTAGGGAGGGATTATTGCCTGTCTGCTTTTTATAGAATGAAGGGAAGGGGGGTTGAGGTAAGCCCTTGGGCACCAGCACCCAGCACCAGTCACCAGGCTGCTGATCTCTGCCCAGAAGGCCTCCTTGGCCACAAACAAAATGCTCCCGGACCCTAAAGAAAATCCTCACCAACCTCAGAGGGAAGTGAATGGGGATGGGGAAGAACCGTACTATGCTCAGAGGTCTGTTTGCTATGCTTTTTCAATGTGGCAGAGAATATGTTATTTTTTTCTCTACCTTGTATTTTAGTAAATGCATAAATTCCCCTGTTTGAAGCAAGCCCTCTTTCTTAAGGAAGTTTGTTAAATTGACTTAACTGCTGGCATGGATGAAATCTGAATACATGTTACCTTCGTGTCTTGTCTCCTTCATCAGACTGGGATGGCTTCCACGCAGGCCCTCTGTTCCCTGTAGCCCAGAGAGCTTTCTCCTGGTTCACTGTCTCTTCCCACCCATTCAGCTGAATGCTCTCTTCTTCACAGGTCATTCTGAATCTGGGTGGATTCAGTCTGCCAAACTCTCTGAGAACTGCGCATTCACAACCCTTCCTGCCCAGCTAGGTGATGTCCTTGAAGGTAAGGGAACCTTTCCTCCTATGTTGTCACTTTAACAGACCCTGGCCAAGAAAGCTGCCTTTGATGGAGAAACCCTACCTGCTCTCCTTCCAGCCTTCTCGGGGGGCAGCCTCCAAGAGAGGTGTATCTCCTTTTCAGGGCGAAGCAGGCTTGCACTCTGCTCTGTATCTGCATAGCCCTTGGTAGAGCTGAGGTTTGCCCAAGCATGGGGTTTGAATAGAAAACATAACCTAGAAACACCCCTGCACCTTATCTTTCTCTCACACCTCATGCCCAGGCTGTTAGTTATACCATCAAAAATACATCCAGAATCCTACTACATTCAACAAATAGACTGGATGTATTCTTGAATGAAATTGTTGAATGAAAGGATGAATTTATGGGTCCTTGACTTCCTTGAATAGCTGTACTGATGCGAAGACCTAAAATCTTAGGAATACCATTCTTTGTCACACCCAGTGTCATTTATAAAGTCTCAGTAACAATACATATCCAAGTTCTTTCTGTTTGTTTCTGGATTGTTTTTATTGAAGTATAGTTGATGTACAATATTATATTGGTTTCAGATGCACAACATACTGATCCAACAATTATATACATTACTAAATGCTCATCGCAATAAGTATAATTATCATCTGTCAACATACAAAGATATTACATTATTATTGACTATATTCCCTATGTTGTACTTCTATCCCCATGACTAATTTATTTTATAATTGGAATTTTGTACCTCTTTTTCCTCTTCACCTATTTCACCCAACCCCTCCCTTCTCTACAGCAACCACCAGTCCATTCTTTGTGTTTACAAGTCTATTTCTGTTTTGTTTGTTTATTTGCTTTGTTTCACATATAATTGAAATCATACAATATTTGTCTTTCTCTGCCTGGCTTAACTTCACTTAGCATAATATCTTCTAAGTCCATCTGTGTTGCCAATGGCATCCAAGTTCTTTAAGAGGTGATATACTGTTACGGTGCGGGCTTGGGGAGTCAGGCAGCCCCAGGTTTGAGACTGAGCTCCATCAAGAGCTTTACAACCTTAGGCTACCCTTAAATAATAATAAACCTTAATTAACCTTTCCAAACCTCAGTGCCCTGGTTACATAGAGATAATAGTAGTTACCCCATAGGGCTTTGTGAGAATTAAATGAGAAAATTAATATGAAGTGCTTAGCACAATACTCAGTATTAAATACTCACACCTTAAAAACGTGAGTACACTCTTAAATCACTTTCGTGTCTTCCGTTTTCAGCCTGTAGGTTTCTGGGCTGTGGTTGGCTCCTTGCTCCTCTTTGCTCACTCTCTTTCCTAATACTTTTTGACTTTGTAAGATCTCGTCCTCCTACCATTACATATATAGTTACTTTCCCATATGGTGCTTTCTAGAAACTTATTATACACTTGTTATCTGTTGAGCTAGTCAGAGCTGCTATTCAGTCATTATACACTAATATGGCCTTAATAGTTGTTAAAATACTGAGACACTTCTGGACCATTTTCATAAATAGCTACTGCCTGGGTCCCCAGAGTAGTTACCTGTGCCCCAGCCCCTTCCCTGGGATTCCCAGGGTCTCAGTGCCAACCAGCAATGAGAGGGTTAGTGCCTGCCTCACAGGGACCTCCAGGAGCCCATTCCAGCTCTAGGCTGGTATCCATGACCCTCTGACTGGCAGGTGCCTATGCCATCTTACTTACCATCCAGGGGACACGGGTTAAGGGCCCACTATGTGTCTCTCCCACTTTGGCAGGTCCAGGTCTCCTCCCACTACAGCTCTCCACCATAGTCCATGGATCCAGGTGCCTTGGAGAACAGGACAACGGTCACTGAGTTCATCCTTCTTGGCCTAACAGAGAACATACGACTGCAGTCCATTCTTTTGCCATCTTCCTCTTTGCCTACCTGCTCACAGTCGGGGGCAACCTCAGCATCCTGGCAGCCGTCTTGGTGGAACCCAAGCTCCACACCCTCATGCACTGGGGAACCTGTCCATGCTGGACGTTGGATGCGTCACTGTCACAGTCCCTCCAATGCTGGCATGTCTCTTGGCCCATCAGTGCAGAGTTCCCTACACTGCCTGCATTTCACAGCTCTTCGTCTTCCACCTCCTGGCCAGTGTGGACTGTCACCTCCTGACAGCCATGGCCTATGACCACTACCTGGCCATCTGCCAGCCCCTCACCTACAGCACCCGCATGAGCCATGAAGTCCAGGGTGCCCTGGTGGGCATCTGCTGTGCCATCTCCTTCATCAATGCTCTGACTCACACAGTGGCTATGTCCGTGCTTGACTTCTGTGACCCTAACATGGTCAACCACTTCTACTGCAACCTCCCACCCCTTTTCCAGCTCTCCTGCTCCAGCACCCACCTCAATGGGCAGCTGCTTTTTGTGGGGGCATCTTCATGGGGGTGCTCCCCATGATCCTCATCTCTGCGTCCCATACCTACGTGGCAGCTGCAGTGCTAAAAATCTGCTCAGCCAAGGGCAGGAGGAAGGCCTTCTCCATATGCGGCTCCCACCTCACCGTGGTCTGAATCTTTTATGGAACTGGCATCTTCAGTTGCATGTGGCTGGGCTCAGTGTCAGCCTCAGACAAAGACAAGGGGATTGGCATCCTCAACACCATCCTCAGCCCCATGCTGAACTTGCTCATCTACAGCCTCTGGAACCCTGATGTGCAGGGCGCCCTGTGGCTGGTGCTCATGGGGAGGCAAGCCCCCGAGTGACAGGCTGGTGACATCAGAGGCCCCTTCCTCGTTGAGCAGCCCCTGACTTTCTTAGGCTGTAGGCATGCATGTGGGCAGAGGGACTCTTCAGGGTTGAGTTGAAGGATAGGAGGAAAGTACACCGTGTGGGCCAGGGTAGAGCATGGTTTGCCCTGAACTGGGAAGAAAAACTAAAGCTTAGGAAAAAGAGTAAGTTGCTGATAGAGAAAAAAGGCAGGTGGGAGAATTATAATGTGGATCCGGATACGGGACAAAAACTTTTTAAAAAATGTAATGGCTGTTCACCTGAACTATATTTAAAATGTTAATAAAAACAGAATGTTTGCCCCCTCCCACAACCACCTTTAAAAATAAAATACATTTGTAACAGAATGAGGGGTCTGTTTTAAAAATATTCTTATTCATGAAATAAATCTAGGATCATGCAATTAAATTGGGGTTTTGTATGCTGTCAGCACCTTCTTCAGAGCAACATTATCAAATACCTGTTCCCCAGCCAGTGTCCCCATCCTGACTGATCACCCATGGGGGCAGCAAATCCAATGTCACTGCTGACTGTCAACAGCTCCTTCACCTAAAACATGAGAATGTAGCATCATATGTCTCAGGCATTAAGAATAGCTAAGCTTTACAAATAATCTGATTTCAAAATGGGCAAAGGACTTCAATAAACATTTTTCCAAAGAAGAAATATGATTGGCCAACAGTCACATGAAAAGATGCTCCACATTGCTAATCATCAGGGAAATGCAAATCAAAACCACTATGAGATACTACCTCACACCAGTCAGAATAGCCACTATCCAAAAGACAAGAAACAAGTTGTGAAGAGGGTGTAGAGAAGGGAGAACCTTCATGCACTGTTAGTGGGAATGTAAATTGGTGCAGCCACTGTTGAAAGTAGTGTGGAGGTTGCCCCCCAATTTAAATATAGAGATGCCATATGACCCAGTAATCCCACTTCTGTGTATTTACCCAAATAAAACAAAATCCCAAATTTAAAAAGATACATGCACCCTTATGTTTACTGCAGCCTTATTTACAATAGCCAAGATATGGAAGCAACCTAAGTGGCCATCAATAGATGAATGGATAAAAATGTGGTACATATATGCAATGGAATATTACTCAGCCATGAAAAGGAATGAAATTTTGCCATTTGTGACAACATGGGTGGACCTAGAGGATATTATGTTAAGTGAAGTAAGTCAGAAAAAGAAATAGCATATGCTTTCACTCATATATGGAATCTAAAAACAAAAACAAAAAAACAGACAAAAACAGAAACAGATTCATAAATACAGAGAACAAATGAGCCATATGGAAAGGGGGCTGGGGATTGGCAAATTAGATGAAGGGGATTAAGAATTTTTAAAAGAAAAATAAATAAATAAATGATAATATAAATAAAAACCATTCAGATTCTGTCCCCCTCACATGCTAAGAAAAAAAAAGAATATTAAGATTTATTTTTATTTCTAATGGCAAAATATACTGATTTATACTGGGAATTCTGTTTAATATGTGTAGGTAATTAGGAAAGGTGGGGAAGGAAGGGAAAATAGAGAGAGATGTTGTTTGCAATTTGCCAGTGAATGAATTCTAGAAATCACGATTTTACCATAGGAGCAGAAATAAGGCAATCCAGAGGCATGGCCAACAGAATGATAGCTGCTTTCGCCTGCTGTCATGGCCATTTCTACAATATTTTCTGTGAACTATTTCAGATTGGTTCAGAAGTTGGAAGTCTGAGAAGAGTGACCTTACCTGGCATGCTTATTCATTGCTTGAGGAACCCTGAAGGTATCTGAGAATATTTCCAGTCAAATGGAGGCATCTAGTCCTTCTCAAAATCCAGCCACCCACTGGGTCCCTGAGAATTCTCTGTGAGTCTCTCAGGCCCATGCTCTGGTCTTTGAGCAGGGAGCTGCCTCCACATGCCAGCCCGGGTGTCCAGGTCCACTGGGCAGGAGGGGGGTGCCCTGTAACAGTCCCTGAGCCTGTGCCCCTGCTCCCCTCAGTGCTGCCCACACTGCCCAATTAACCCCCAGAGAAGTGTCTGTCCTATGTCATTCTGTCCTGAAAGGCTACCCATTTCTTTGATAACACCACTGTGTCAGATCCAGACCTCACTATGTATGCCCCACCCTCCATCATTTCTTCTGGCCTCTCCACTCAATCTTTGTCTCTCAGCCACACCCTCAGAGAAGGCTTTTGCTTGTTGGGTGACTCACACATCCCTTCACTTTTATTCATTGTTCCTAGTCTCCTTGGAAACAGGTTATAACCCAGGAACAATTCATGCACATGGGTGAAAGGTGGCTCTTAGGCTTTAACAGCTGGAGAGATGCCCACATTGGAGGTGGCAGCAGTGGGCCAGGTAGGGATGTGAAGGCCTGAGAGGTAGGTAGCAATGACTGAAGCTGAAAGATGTGAGCTTGGGAAGGAATCTTGGAACATCAGTCAGAAAATATCTAATCCTATTTATAGAGTTTATGTTTGTAGGATCTGGGAAGATAATGAAATGAGGGTCCTAAAAGACTCTAGACCTTTATTTGGTATTTACAGGTAGTTGTCCAAGCCAGGATATAAAGAAAAGTAAATGTGAAGCAAGCATTTTCTATGCCAGGCAGCCGGCTGAGAAGCCCAAGCTCTTGCTGTGTGCAATTGGCTGTGGTCCGTCAGGCAGCAGTGGTCTGAGGGGTCTGGAGAGCTGCTGGCCAGGCTAACACTGCTACAGCGAGCTGTATGACATTGGCCAGGGCAGGTCCTTTCTGCGGGCACCAGTTTTCTCATCTATGAAACAAGAATTATAACATGCACTTCAAATTATTATTCTAAGCATTAAGTGACTTGAAAAACAGGAATAACTGAGTTGACAAGTATAGCATAGAAGGAGATGATAAAGTTCCAGTTCAGAAGCTAATACAAGTGTTTAAAAACATTTCAGGGGGGTGGAGCCAGGATGGCGGCATGAGTAGAGCAGTGGAAATCTCCTCCCAAAAACACATAGAGCTATGAATATATAACAAAGAAAACTCTTCCTAAAATACAGACCAGAGGACACAGGACAACATCCAGACCACATCCACACCTGCAAGAACCCAGCGCCTTGCGAACGGGATAAGATAAAGCCCCGGCCCGGCCGGACCCGAGCGCCCCTCCCCCCAGCTACCAGCGGGTGGAAAGAAACCGGAGCGGTTCCTTTTTTTTTTTTTTTTTGGCGAGTGCTTTTTGGAAGCCTTAAAGGGACAGGGACCCCGGTGCTAGGGAGGCAGAGCAGCAGGACCGGTGAGCGGGTGCCTGGGACCGGTGCCTGAGGACAAAGAATATCGCGCATTTTTCCCTACGGTACCGGTGGGCGGATGCCTGAGACCAGCGCCTGAGGATGGAGGAAATTGCGCGTTTTTCCCCTTTTTTTTTTTCTCTGTTTGGTGAGTGCTTTTTGGAAGCCTTAAAGGGACAGGGACCGCGGTGCTAGGGAGGCAGAGCAGCAGGACCGGTGAGCGGGTGCCTGGGACCGGCGCCTGAACACAAAGAATATCACGCATTTTTCCCTGCAGGACCGGTGGGCAGGTGCTTTTTGGAAGCCTTGAAGGGACAGGGACACCAGTGCTAAGGAGGCAGGGAAGCAGGACCAGTGAGTGGGTGCCTCAGACCGGCACCTGAGGACGGAGGAAATCACGCATTTTTCCCCCTTTTTTTTTCTCTCTCTCTTTTTGGCGAGTGCTTTTTGGAAGCCTTAAAGGGACAGGGACCCTGGTACTAGGGAGGCAGGTGGCGGGACCGGTGAGCGGGTGCCTGAGACCGGCACCTGAGGACAAAGAATATCCCACATTTTTCCCTGCGGGACCGGAGGGCAGGTGCCTGAGACCGGTGCCTGAGGACGGAGGAAATTGCACATTTTTCCCCTTTTTTTTCCCTCTTTTGGCGAGTGCTTTTTGGAAGCCTTAAAGGGACAGGGACCCTAGTGCTAGGGAAGCAGAGCAGCAGGACCGGTGAGCGGGTGCCTGGGACTGGCGCCTGAGGACGAAGAATATCACGCGTTTCCCTACGGGACCGGTGGGCGACTGTCTGAGACCGACACCTGAGGACACAGGAAATCGCGTGTTTTACCCCCCTTTTTTTTTTTTTCTCTCTTTTTGGCGAGAGCGGGTGCCTGGGACCAGCAATTGAGGACAAAAGAAAATCACGTGTTTTTTCCTTTTTTTTTTTTTTTTTTTTTTTGCTGTTTCCTCTCTCATTGTTGCTGTTGTTGTTTTGGTTTGGAGAGTGCTTTCTGGAAGTCTTAAAGGGGCAGGACAGAACACTTAGACCAGAGGCAGGGAATCTGGGGATCTCTGGGCACTCTAACACCCTGGGCAACAGGGAGCACAGAGTCACCTTACAGATATAAATACCCTCCCGGCCGCTCCCCCTCCAAAGGGGCTCCACCACTTTAGAGGGGAAGCCCCAGCCAGGCCACACCCACAGCGACAGCGGAGATAAACTCCATAGCAAACGGGCAGGTAGCAGAAGCGCTGTCTGCGCACAGCTTACGAGCATAAGCTACTAGAGGTCGCTATTCTCCCAGGAGAGGAAGGCCACAAACCAACAAGAAGGGAAGCTCTTCCAGCTGTCACTCGTACCAGCTCTGCAAACTATCTCTATCAACAAGAAAACTCAAAACTACAGGCAGACAAAGATCACAGAGACAACACCTGAGAAAGATACAGACGTAATCAATCCTCCTGAAAAAGAATTCAAAATAAAAATAATGAACATGCTGACAGAGATGCAGAGAAAAATGCAAGAGCAACGGGATGAGATGCAGAGAAAAATGCAAGAGCAGTGGGATGAAGTCCGGAGGGAGATCACAGATGTCAGGAAGGAGATCACAGAAGTGAAACAATCCCTGGAAGGACTTATAAGCAGAATGGATAAGATGCAAGAGGCCATTGAAGGAATAGAAGCCAGAGAACAGGAACGTATAGAAGATGACATAGAGAGAGATAAAAGGATCTCCAGGAATGAAACAACACTAAGAGAACTATGTGACCAAGCCAAAAAGAATAATATTTGTATTATAGGGGTACCAGAAGAAGAAGAAAGAGGAAAAGGGATAGAAAGTCTCTTTGAAGAAATAATTGCTGAAAACAACCCCAAACTGGGGGAGGAAATAATCAAACAGACCATGGAATTACACAGAACCCCCAACAGAAAGGATCCAAGGAGGAAAACACCAAGACACATAGTAATTAAAATGGCAAGGATCAAGGACAAGGAAAGAGTTTTAAAGACAGCTAGAGAGAAAAAGGTCACCTATAAAGGAAAACCAATCAGGCTAACATCAGACTTCTCGACAGAAACCCTACAGGCCAGAAGAGAATGGCATGACATACTTAATGCAATGAAACAGAAGGGCCTTGAACCAAGGATACTGTATCCAGCACGACTATCATTTAAATATGATGGCGGGATTAAACAATTCCCAGACAAGCAACGCTGAGGGATTTTGCTTCCCACAAACCACCTCTACAGGGCATCCTACAGGGACTGCTCTAGATGGGAGGACTCCTAAAAAGAGCAGAACAAAACACACAACATATGAAGAATGGAGGAGAAGGAATAAGAAGGGAGAGAAGAAAAGAATCTCCAGATAGTGTATATAACAGCTCAATAAGCGAGCTAAGTTAGGCAGTAAGATACTAAAGAAGCTAACCTTGAACCTTTGGCAACCACGAATCTAAAGCCTGCAATGGCAATAAGTACATATCTCTCAATAGTCACCCTAAATGTAAATGGACTTAATGCACCAATCAAAACACACAGAGTAATAGAATGGATAAAAAAGCAAGACCCATCTATATGCTGCTTCCAAGAAACTCACATTAAACCCAAAGACAAGAATAGACTAAAAGTCAAGGGATGGAAAAAGATATTTCATGCAAACAACAGTGAGAAGAAAGCAGGGGTTGCAGTACTAATATCAGATAATACACTTCAAAACAAAGAAAGTAACAAGAGATAAAGAAGGACACTACATAATGATAAAGGGCTCAGTCCAACAAGAGGATATAACCATTCTAAATATATATGCACCCAATACAGGAGCACCAGCATATGTGAAGCAAATACTAACAGAACTACAGAGGGAAATAGACTGCAATGCATACATTTTAGGAGACTTCAACACACCACTCACCCCAAAGGATAGATCCACCAGGCAGAAAATAAGTAAGGACACACAGGCACTGAACAACACACTAGAACAGATGGACCTAATAGACATCTATAGAACTCTACATCCAAAAGCAACAGGATATACATTCTTCTCAAGTGCACATGGAACATTCTCCAGAATATACCACATACTAGCTCACAAAAAGATCCTCAGTAAATTCCAAAATATTGAAATTCTACCAACCAATTTTTCAGACCACAAAGGTGTAAAAGTAGAAATAAATTCTACAAAGAAAACAAAAAGGCGCACAAGCACATGGAGGCTTAACAACATGTGACTAAATAATCAATGGATCAATGAACAAATCATAATAGAGATTAAGGAATATATAGAAACAAATGACAACAACACTAAGCCCCAACTTCTGTGGGACGCAGAGAAAGCAGTCTTAACAGGAAAGTATATAGCAATCCAGGCACACTTGAAGAAGGAAGAACAATCCCAAATGAATAGTCTAACATCACAATTATCGAAACTGGAAAAAGAAGAACAAATGAGGTCTAAAGTCAGCAGAAGGAGGGACATAATAAAGATCAGAGAAGAAATAAACAAAATTGAGAAGAATAAAACAATAGCAAAAATCAACGAAACCAAGAGCTGGTTCTTTGAGAAAATAAACAAAATAGATAAGCCTCTAGCCAAACTTATTAAGAGAAAAAGAGAATCAACACAAATCAACAGAATCAGAAATGAGAATGGAAAAATCACGACAGACTCCACAGAAATACAAAGAATTATTAAAGACTACTATGAAAACCTATATGCCAACATATAGGAAAACCTAGAAGAAATGGACAACTTCCTAGAAAAATACAACCTCCCAAGACTGACCAAGGAAGAAGCACAAAAGTTAAACAAACCAATTACGAGCAAAGAAATTGAAACGGTAATCAAAAAACTACCCAAGAACAAAACCCCGGGGCCGGATGGATTTACCTCGGAATTTTATCAGACACACAGAGAAGACATAATACCCGTTCTCCTTAAAGTGTTCCAAAAAATAGAAGAACAGGGAATACTCCCAAACTCATTCTATGAAGCCAACATCACCGTAATACCAAAACCAGGCAAAGACCCCACCAAAAAAGAAAATTACAGACAAATATCCCTGATGAATGTAGATGCAAAAATACTCAATAAAATATTAGCAAACAGAATTCAACAGTATATCAAAAGGATCATACACCATGACCAAGTGGGATTCATCCCAGGGATGCAAGGATGGTACAACATTTCGAAAATCCATCAACATCATCCACCACATCAACAAAAAGAAAGACAAAAACCACATGATCATCTCCATAGATGCTGAAAAAGCATTTGACAAAATTCAACATACATTCATGATAAAAACTCTCAGCAAAATGGGAGGAGAGGGCAAGTACCTCAACATAATAAAGGCCATATATGATAAACCCACAGCCAGCATTATACTGAACAGCGAGAAGCTGAAAGCATTTCCTCTGAGATTGGGAACCAGACAGGGATGCCCACTCTCCCAACTGTTATTTAACATAGTACTGGAGGTCCTAGCCATGGCAATCAGACAAAATAAAGAAATACAAGGAATCCAGATTGGTAAAGAAGAAGTTAAACTGTCACCATTTGCAGATGATATGATACTGTACATAAAAAACCCTAAAGACTCCACTCCAAAACTACTAGAACTGATATTGGAATACAGCAAAGTTGCAGGATACAAAATTAACACACAGAAATCTGTAGCTTTCCTATACAGTAACAATGAATCAATAGAAAGAGAAATCAGGAAAACAATTCCATTCACCATTGCATCAAAAAGAATAAAATTCCTAGGAATAAACCTAACCAAAGAAGTGAAAGACTTATACTCTGAAAACTACAAGTCACTCTTAAGAGAAATTAAAGGGGACACTAATAAATGGAAACTCATCCCATGCTCATGGCTAGGAAGAATTAATATCATCAAAATGGCCATCCTGCCCAAAGTAATATACAGATTTGATGCAATCCCTCTCAAATTACCAGCAACATTCTTCAATGAATTGGAACAAATAATTCAAAAATTCATATGGAGACACCAAAGAACCCGAATAGCCAAAGCAGTCCTGAAAAAGAAGAATAAAGTAGGGGGGATCTCACTCCCCAACTTCAAGCTCTACTACAAAACCATAGTAATCAAGACAATTTGGTACTGGCACAAGAACAGAGCCACAGACCAGTGGAACAGATTAGAGACTCCAGAAATTAACCAAAACATATATGGTCAATTAATATTTGATAAAGGAGCCAAGGACATACAATGGCAAAATGACAGTCTCTTCAACAGATGGTGCTGGCAAAACTGGACAGCTACATGTAGGAGAATGAAACTGGACCATTGTCTAACCCCATATACAAAGGTAAACTCAAAATGGATCAAAGACTTGAATGTAAGTCATGAAAGCATTAAACTCTTGGAAAAAAACATAGGCAAAAACCTCTTAGACATAAACATGAGTGACCTATTCTTGAACATATCTCCCTGGGCAAGGAAAACAATAGCAAAAATGAGCAAGTGAGACTACATTAAGATGAAAAGCTTCTGTACAGCGAAAGACACCATCAATAGAACAAAAAGGAACCCTACAGTATGGGAGAATATATTTGAAAATGACAGATCCGATAAAGGCCTGACGTCCAGAATATATAAAGAGCTCACACGCTTCTACAAACAAAAAACAAATAACCCAATTAAAAAATGGGCAGAGGAACTGAACAGACAGTTCTCTAAAAAAGAAATACAGATGGCCAACAGACACATGAAAAGATGCTCCACATTGCTAATTATCAGAGAAATGCAAATTAAAACTACAATGAGGTATCACCTCACACCAGTAAGGATAGCTGCCATCCAAAAGACAAACAACAACAAATGTTGGCGAGGCTGTGGAGAAAGGGGAACCGTCCTACACTGCTGGTGGGAATGTAAATTAGTTCAACCATTGTGGAAAGCAGTTTGGAGGTTCATCAAAATGCTCAAAACAGACCTACCATTTGACCCAGGAATTCCACTCCTAGGAATTTACCCTAAGAACGCAGCAATCAAGTTTGAAAAAGACAGATGCATCCCTATGTTTATCGCAGCACTATTTACAATAGCCAAGAATTGGAAGCAACCTAAATGTCCATCGGTAGATGAATGGAAAAAGAAGATGTGGTACATATACACAATGGAATACTACTCAGCCATAAGAAGTGGAAAAATCCAACCATTTGCAGCAACATGGATGGAGCTGGAGAGTATTATGCTCAGTGAAATAAGCCAAGCGGAGAAAGAGAAATACCAAATGATTTCACTCATCTGAGGAGTATAAGAACAAAGGAAAAACTGAAAGAACAAAACAGCAGTGGAATTACAGAACCCAAAAATGGACTAACAGGTACCAAAGGGAAAGGAACTGGGGAGGATGGTTGGGCAGGGAGGGATAGGGGGAGGAAGAAGAAGGGGGGTATTAAGATTAGCATGCATGGGGGGAGGTAGAAAGGGGAGCGTGGGCTGTACAACACAGAGAGGACAAGTAGGCATTCTACAACATTTTGCTAAGCTGATGGACAGTAACCGTAATTTGTTTTTTTGGGGGGACCTGATATAGGGGAGAGCATAGTAAACATAGTATTCTTCATGTAAGTGTAGATTAAAGATTTAAAAAGAAAGAAAGAAAGAAAGAAAGAAAAGGGGGATTACTCCTTGATAGGATAAAACTATTGGTAAATCAAAGATCAACGCATGCTTTAATATCCTTAATGTTGATCACTTAAAGGGTGTCAGATGATCAGGTATGGAGGTACTCTTTTCTGATAATATTCCTTTCTTTTAATAAAAATAAAAAAAAAACAGCAGTTCCTGTGTGCTGACCTCCAATGAGTTCTACACAGTGGTATAGAGGGCATGTCAAAGTGTGGGCAAAGGGTCTGTTTGTTTCTATGCAGAAGATCAAGGCCTAGCTTGGATACCCAGAAAATGAACTAGGATATGATATGAGGAGGAGCTTCTGGCATCAGCACTCTCTGGAGGACTTGTGCCAGGGAGACGATCAACAAACAGCCTCCACAGGGATCCGGACGATGCTGCGGTTGTGGCTGCATCCAGCCCACTGTCTCCTGGACTTGCCATAGGAATGAGGAGGGAGATGTCTAGGCTGGCATGTGCATACAGTGAGACAACGAATTTGACCGGATCTGTACTGTTGGAACTCAACCAGGAGTTGGGAGGGGTGCAAGTTGTAGCACTCCAAAGTCTTATGACTATAGACTATCTATGATTAAAAGAACATATGGGATATGAACAGATCCCAGAAATGGGTTGCTTTAATTTGTCTGATTTCTCTCAGACTGTTCAAGTACAGTTGGACAATATCCATCATATCATAGACAAATTTTCACAAATGCCTAGGGTGCCTAAATGGCTTTCTTGGCTTCACTGGGGATTAATGGTAATTATAGATTTGCTTTGTTTATGTCACCGTATTCCTATTATGTTAATATGTGTGTGCAAATTAGTTAGTAGTTTAAAACCTATACATACTTAAGGTACTCTACAAGAAGATATGTCAAAGAAATAATCAATCCTCCCATGTTTTCTTCCATATGCTACCTCTATAGCTTTTCTTCTTCCTTCCTAATTACAACCCTTAAATAGAATTCGTGCCTCATATAGAATTTACTGAGTATCATAATTCCTCCAGGTGGTAAAGATACCTGAGACAAGTGCTGGGCATAGAAGCCACAGGGCATAAATCTGCAAAGAAGTAAAAAGCTAACCTTTTTAAACAATATGGCTTCTCTCTCACTTACCAACTTTACATTTCCCTGTATGGCCCCGGAAGATGACTGGTTAGCCAGAGACCAGTAAGATTCCTCAAGGGAGGAACAACCTAAGACAGGCACAGTCGCAGGGGGGCCATCAGGTGAGAAATTGGGGATCAACAGAGGTGAGGCTCAGAACCTCACCCCCCCTGCTTTGAGAGAAATCTTCTGCATCTGTGGATGTTTTGCTGCCCTTGTCTAGCTCGGATTAATACTTAGTCCATAGCACACACCTGATCATCTACATTTGCCCTCTTACAGCACTAAACTATGTTTTCTGCCTTTATCTTGCATCTACTTACCACTTTAGCATTTTATTAAAAATAAAAATAATAATAATAATAAAGGGAGAAATGTGGGATCAACATATAAATCAAGTATAAAAATCAAATGAATATTCATATTTGACCTGATTGTTTATAGTTCATAATGCGTGATCAAAACCGAAAGTTTCTGTGATGACTGCCCTTGTACTGTTCACCATGTAAGAATTTATTCACTATGTAAGAATTCGTTCACCATGTAAAAACTTGTTCGTTATACTTCAGAAGTTTGGAGACTGACGAGAATTAGGCTTGAGATGGATTAATGATTGTGCATTGAGCAGTGACCCCCTATACAGAATTTTATTGTTGTTAACAACCATTTGATCAATAAATATGAGAGATGCCCTCTCAAAAAAAAAAAAAAAACATTTCATATTTGACCAAAGGAGGTACTTCGAATGACTGAGAAAGTTCTTGGGACAAAAGCTATAGAGTTAAGAAAATAAACTCGAATCACTATATCACATCATGTACTAACATGAATTTTGGATGTGAAACATAAAATACAAAAAATAAAATCATAAAATAAGTAGTAGAAAACAGATGAATATTTAATAAACTTGAGATACGGAAAATAATTTCAGGTGTGACAGCAAAGGCAGAAGCCATAAAAATAAAATATTTACATTCTTGACTGCAGAGTGTAAGAAAAGCTTGTATGTCAAGGACACCATGAGCATTAATGAGAGACAAATGTAAACAAGGAAAATGTTTGCACTGTTGCATGCTGGGATACAGCAACAGACAGAAAAGGCAAACGTTCCTTCCTCCATGGACCTTATGTTCTAGTCAAGGGAGACACACAATGAATACATCATGACAATATATAGCACTTAGTAATTTCTGTGCAGAAAAGCAAAATGGCAAAAGGTGCGTATGATGAAGTGGTGAGGGGAGTAAGACGAAGAGGGTGATCAGGGATGCTGTATTCAGAAGACAAGATTTGACTAAGGAGGTAAATAAGAGGAAAGAAACAAGGCTGAGAAGGAGCAGCCGTGAAGTAGGTTGAACCAGCAGGGAGAGGCTTTCTGAGCACCAAGTGAAGAAACTGAGTGACCAGGAAGTTGCTCACCAGCTACTAGTAGGTCAAGTGAGATGAGTAATGAAAATTAACTCTTCACAGAAGCAACACAAGATTCAGCAGTGGTGTTGACAGGAGCTGTTCCAGTGGAGTAGTGAAGACTGAAAGTCTGACTGGAGTGTTCCCATGGGAGGATGGAAAGAGCAATTAGAGAGAGGAGAGCGAGCACAGGCACCTCATTTGAGGAGTTTTACCAAGAGAGAAGGGAGAGACACGGGTGGTGACTGAGCAGCTGTTAGATCGGGCAGAGGGATTTTGCTTTCCTAAGATGGGAGAAACTATGGAAAATCTGTTAGCTGATGGTGATGATCCAATAGAGGTAAAAAAAAGTTGATGATGCACAGAAATAGTGAGGAATCCGGAGAGGTATGCTTGAGCAATGAAGGGAAAGGGCTCAAATCTTCTGCCCCAGTGGAAGTTTCAGCCTTATATCAAAACATGACCAGTTCGTCCATAGCACTAGGGAGAGGCAGAGTGTATGGGTGCTGACATAGGTGGGTAGTAGAGGTAGTGGTGGAGATTTCCGTGGAAGTAAGGTCACCAACTGAAAAAGAGCATAACAAAGAGGCACTGGAGGCATGAGGGAGATGGGAATGTTTAAATATCTCTAGTTGACAGACAGAAAGGGAGAAAAGAGAAGAGAAAGGTACTGAGAGATTGAGATAGGGTGGAGAGAAATACAGCAGAATTACTAGCATCTTGAATGAAATCAGTCCTTGACTTCAGCCCAGTGAGACTCATGTCAACTTCTGATTCCACAATGGTAAAGTAATAAGTCTGCATTGTGTTAAACCATTAATTTTCCGGCAATTTGTCACAGCAGCAATAGGAAATAACACACCATAAAAACTGGAACTATACTAAAGGCACAGAATCAGAATTCATGTGGGACATGAGATAAGCATATAAGTTGGAGATTTATGCTGATGGAGAGAGGGAGACAAGTCAGGAAGTTAGATTGGGTGGGAAGGAGGAAATTATGAATGTCTTTGAAAACAATCTGAATTTTATCTTGCAGATTATAGCATTTGAGCAAGAAAAGCAACATAATAAAAGTGATGTGTTTCAGCAAAATAAATCTGATGGCATTGTAGAAGGTAAATTGAGAGGAGAAAAAGTAGTTAAGGTTTTATGATAATCTGAGCATAAAGTGATGTGAGTCTGGACTTACTGTGGCAGCTTAAACAGATAAAGCTCAGTCATGAGATACATTATAAAGAACAGTCCACATTCATGATTTTTCTTGTGTTTGAGATCATTTTATAAATTTAGCCTAATTCCAAATTGTCAAATGAATGCTAATGATTTAAATTACAAGAAATCAAAGTCTCTCAGAGCTCTCAAAAGGGAACATATATCCTCTTTTGAAATCTATACAGTTCTATATTAAAATATTTTATAAAGAGATTGATTGCCTTCTCTTTTGTTTGACCCTGTAAATCCAGATGACTAAAATTCTTTATTCTCTAGTGAAAAGGGATGGTGAAACAAATTACTTATCATGAACATCATTCCACCTATCTAAACATATAATCGACTCCAAACAGTGGGAAACTTCTTTTTTCAGGAACTGGTTTAGACTCTGCCTTCACATAGAAAATATTTTTTTCAAAGAAAATTAAAAAAACATTTAATTCTGTTTTCAAAAGAGCCCCTCAAACTGAACAACAACTTGTTTTCCTAGTACTTTTTATCAGTATATATTGCTTAAGTCACTAGAATGATAAAGTAGCTAGAAAAATGGCCCAGTTCCCCCTTGAAAGAGAGAGAGAGAGAGAGAGAAAGAATGTGTATATTCATTGGTCTACTTTACTTAGAATAACTCTATGGAAATTGCATGAAATCACTTGGGTGTCAACTTGTGAAAAGTAATGTATTTGTTGAAATGCCCTTTTCATATTTTGTTCCTATCTAGTATTCCATTCTTCCCTGTAATGGAAATTTTCTTAGGGTCAGGTCACAGAGCAGCTGCCCAGTTAAATTTTGAAGAATGGGCAGATACATGAATTGGTTGATAAATGTATTAGAATCACAGGGTCGAATAATGCTTACATTATTTAAGGACTGTGATATGTATATTGCCTAAATGCTTTCTAAAATGAGATTACATCTCACCACTAGATCATACATTCTTCCAGCTTACTTTTACCTGCACTGATTAATATTTGCTTCAATAAATTTTTGTGAATTTGATATATCCATCCATTGAATAAAAGTGAGATTAAAATACCTCCCATGTTCAATATATTTGTGTATTTTCTCTTGCTAGCTGTCTCTTCATTTCCCTGGTCCATTTATATGTAGAGTCAGGTATATATTTTAGATAATTTATGCACACTTTTTATAAATAAGACTATTCGAGCAAATATTTTCTTCAGTTTGTTATTTGCACTTTAATATAAATGATTTTTAACATGCAGAAATTCTACATTTTTATATGCTTGAAATCTGTTTTTATATACTCAGAAATTTTGCCCCAGGCCCGTTTTACCTCCCTTTCCTTATATGCTATCGCCTACTAGCCTTTTTACATAGCTTTCATCAGGCCTAGGTCAGCCCATCATGGCTTTAGCGCATAGTATTTCCTTTCTGAAATGTTCTCCCTTCATGTCTTCCTGTCTGCCCCTCTAAACTGCTTACTCCTGCAGGCCCTTCATACCCATACATTTCAGTAACAATATCACTTCCTCAGCGATATAGTTCATGTTAGGTTTTTTGGTCAACACTCTTCAGAGTAACTAATTAGTAATTACGTAGTCATTAAAGTTAACATTGAACTAATGTCTGCCTGGGTCAGTGTCTATGTCTTTTCAGCAGAGACTGGTTCTCTACTGCTCATTCTTAAACCCATAATGCCTTAGTAAGATGTCTTGCAAATACACACTCTGTTAATATTTGTTATATTAATTAATTTACTGCATTTAGAATTAGTCTTACCCTTATAAGGGGTGGCATCTAATCTATTTTTGTATGTTTGACTGTTACATTTTTTTCCATTTAATTCTCATTCCATCTGGATTGTATATGTGTGGTATGGGATATAAATACATTTACTGATGCTTTGTAATACATTTCTATATCTGATTGATAAAGCAAGTCTCTCCTTATTACTCCTTTAAGGATACTGTAGAAATTGTTTCCAGTTTATCATTGTAGGTGAAGTGAAGTTCATTCTAAGCAAGATCAGCCTGCTTGGGTATGAATGTTGGTAACCCCACTTACTAATTTTGTTATCTAGAACAAATTGCATAATTTCTATACCTCAGTGGACATAATAATAGTATTTCCTCAAGGTGTTATCACTAGGGTTAAGTGTGCTAATATATGTAAAACGCTTAAATTTAGATGCCTGGTACATTGAAATGATTTACTAGATGTTAATAATTATTTTTCACCAGTTTCCTCTAAGAGAGCTACTTGAAACCTAATTCAAATGACATTAAATCCATCATTTTGCAATTTCTTGATATATTTATACTATCGATCTTCCATCTGGATCCATTTTCTCTCTCATCATTTCCTCTACAGTGCCTCTCTGCACAATCACTTCACTTTGACCTCCACACACACATTTTTTTCTTATGGTTATTTTCAAATATTTACATATCTAGTGCTGTTGTAAGTGGTCTATTTCTATCAAATTTCCTAAATAGTTAAAAGAAAAGGTTAAATTATTGAATTTTATTTATTTTCCCTCTTGGTAGCAACTTTATTTAATTCTAATAAGTCTTTCAATTGGTCCTTGGCATAATTTAGGGGTACAGATTTTCCTGAAACAATGGCCACTTTGTGAGTCATTCCCAATAGTTTTACTTCTTACTTTTGGTTCATGTGACTTAATCCATTGGTGTGATGTCTAGGAACACTGTGCAAAGTGTACTCTCTAGAAGCTAATTCAATGGACTGTTAGTATGTGTGTGTTTTGTGGACAATAGGTAACATGGTCAAATAAGTCTGGGTAGCACTGGGTTAAGTCAACTAGAGTTCTCTCATTTGTGAAGATGACAAATTGAGAAACAGAGAGCAACTTGCCCCAAATCATACAACTGGAACAGGGACCAGAAATTGAATCTTAATTACTAAATAATTGTGTCATTAAAATAAGCTACAATTAATAAATGAAAATGAAAAGAAATAAAAATGATGAAAGAGATAAGCTGTGTAAATCTAACAAAGAATCTAAGTGCCCTATTTATAGAGATCTTAAATCTCATCCATATACTTAATACTAGAATAATTTATCAATTGAGAGAAAAAATTAGTCATTTGGGCTCCTTGGTATGTACTGATAACCTGACTAATTTATTTTGAGCAACTAAATTAACCTTTCTATTCCTTATTGTCTACATTTGCAAAATGAGAATAGTATATAAGTACTTTTCTCTATGTAACATATTTGCTCTTGCAAAATGAAGGTATAAACTGATGGCTATTTCAAGTATCATAAGGAAACAATTACTTGCCAGATACCTATTGTGAATCATTACTAATTCATAAAAGATTTGGCAATACACAGTGTCCAAATCAAGAGTTCCACATACATCTATATTAAGAAATATTTATGAAGTAAATACTATGGTCCATTAAAAACAAACAAGTATGAGTAAAACAGAGGCTATCCTCAAAAAACAGTATAACAACTTAAAGACAGATAAGTATTTGGAAATTTATTAACAAAAGATAGACTATTGAGTTCCAGAAAACACATAAAAACAAGGTATGAGAGAGAAAGGTGAGCAGGGGTGGGAAGGGAAAGCATTTCATCACTATGTATATATGACATAATTTAAAATTTAGAGATTTAGAAATACATAGTTTTTATATATTTACATTTCATGTATATTTGTCTATCTTCTATGAACTTTATCTAATGCCCATATATTATCATTTGACAAAACAAAAAATAAGGAAATCAACTCCCTTCCTAAAAAAGCTCCCAATTTAGGAATAGCATAATAAATGAAACAACTGTCATAACAGAGATATGTAAAAAGTTCTATTGGAGCAGAGAAAGGCAAATGAGACCACATCTGAGGTGTATTTATAAAACAGGTAAAATTCGCATGAATGGAGAAGATGAGTAAATCATTTGACTAAGAAGTAGCAGCATACAACAAAGGCAGGAGGGCACAAAAGAACCTAAGAATGTGGTCATTAAAAAGTTTAGCCATCATTTGAAGAGCATGCACTATACGACAAGCATTTCATGTACATTATCTCCTTGAATTCTGTAAGCCTATGAGAGAGTTTTCTACCCTCATTTTAGATAAAAGGAAACTGAAATTTCCCAGGGTTGAGTAATTTGTCCAAGGTCCCAAGTGATAATTTGTGTAGTTGGACTCAGATTCAATTCTGTCTGATCGCAAACTGTATGTTGTTATCCATTATGCGTATGCTAATAGCTACTCTAGTGCAAGGGCGTACAGGGGTACAGGACTGGTAGAAAAAGGAAATCAGCGAAGGTGAGACTGGAAAGGAAATCTCAGAAAGTATTGTAAATGGTCATATGTGTCAAGTAAAAACATGTAAACATTTCTCTGGGCAGTAACTACAGTAATAGTAATAAAATTCAGATTATGACTGTTTATGTAGCACTTACTAAATACTAGCTACTTTACTGAGAAGGAGTGGGACTAGGGTAAGACTATGGAGGCTGTCAGGGCTCAGAATTTAAGGTTGTATGTAAATACACAAGGACTTATTGTCTCTTATTGTCTAGAAGTTTAGCTACAAGCACTAAGGATGAGAACAATACAATAGACAGCAAGTATTCACACACCCCAGAGCAAGATGTTTCCAAGGCACAGTCAGAGGATAAAAGCTGTCCTACTGACGGTCCACGACTCAGGAGACACCGGCCCACACAAGAGATTTGATCGTCTGAAGGAGAAAGTGGCTGAGCCTAGAGAGAGGGAGGGGGGTCGGGGGGTAGGGGAGGCAGAGAGAGATAGAGAGAGAGGGAGAGGGAGACAGAGAGAGGGAGAGAAGGAGAGAGGGAGAGGGACAGAGAGAGAGAGGAAGAGGGAGAGAGAGGGAGAGGGAGAGAGGGAGAGAGAGAGAGAGAGAGAGGGAGAGAGAGGGAGGGAGAAGGTGCTGCAGAGTTTTGCCTTTTATTGTGGCAGATCCGCTTGGCCTGTGGCCTTGAGGAAGGTCAGGACGTGTACAGATAAGGTGGGGAAGCCCAGGCATGATTCTCACCGGCTTCAGTGATTGGGACCATGGGCCAAAAGGAGGATCAATTATTTTCTCATAATGACCACCCCCCCAGCAGGCTATTCCAGGTGCTATGGGGGCTGCCGGCAAAGCGTTTTGACAGGTGTGCTAGCGCAGTCTTCTCTGGCACTCTCTCCACCCTCCTTCGAAAAGGGATATTTTTTTCCGTCTTTAGTCATTTAAGAAGTGCCTACGATATCATTTAGCATATGTGCTCTTGGCGGTTAAAGTACAGAGCCTGGCTGAGTTTCCTGAGGCAAGAGAAATACAGGGCTGCGGTGAGAGGAACCGCACTTCCACAGTGACAGCAAAGTAAACACAGATTTCAGAAAAATTACATAAAATTTTCCTTTCAGTGTTTTAATGGAGCACTGTACAATGGCTCACCTAAAGATTATTTAATTATTTTGAGAATGTATTCCTTGGTCATTAGGGGCCACAGTCTATGAAATTACGTATTCATCCACAGATTTTTTTCCCAGTAGAGTCCTCTGATCCCTCCCCTCAAAAAGCCCGCTGAAAACTCGGGCCATAAAAAGCCTCTTGACCTGTTAGGGGCCCCTTTCCTTTGTTCTGCTGGCCAGAACAAGAGGGTCCCTCTCAGGTTTAGCAATGAACCTGCTTGGACTGTTGAGTTCGCATCCCCTCTTTTTTCTTTCATCTATACCCTCTTTTCTTTTCTTTCATTAGCTTGTTTTGTATTTAACCTAGCAAATATTTTCAACGTTTTCTTCAGTATCTGTAAGTACTCAGTTTCTCTAATTGTCTGAACTGGCTTTACCATTCTGCAGGTTCCCTATTAATGAATTAAATACATCTTCCACATATGTTCACTTTATATTTGCATAAAAGTCATGCTTATAAATGTTCTTAAAGTTGTATTTCTATAGTTTGCTCTTTCTGTGGACAAAATTGAGGCCTAGTGAGGATGGGGCAACCTGGACCAACTTGGAAAGATCTCCTTCAAGAAACTCATTGGGAGGGGTTGAGTGATTCATCAAGAGGGTGACTAGTAAAGCCTCAAGAATGGGAGGGAACTTGAAAATGATTAGCTAGAGAAGGCATTCCTTGAATCAACAGCATTGCAATTAGAAGTTTCTTGATGAGAATGTGTGAGGAATGTGCAAAAAAGTCTTAGAAGTCAGTTTTGACATCCTTCAGGCTTATAAGATTCTACTGAACATTGCTCAATGATACGACCATATTACAACAGAGCCAGCCACTCTGCATGTTTACCTTGATCTTCTTTCCCCTTAGCTACAATTCAGAGATTAGAAACCATGGACACTGAATTCCCCTGTTATGGAAAATACTGATGAAGCCTGGACTGGATCACCAATGGAAAAACCAAGCAGCACTCGGAGGTCTTGGAGTGTTGAGGCTTTATTTCACACCGGTGGGCTCAGAGGAGAGTAATCACCCAAAAAGTCTGATCCCCGAACAAAGGCAAAGGGAGCAATATATATCTTTCTGCTTTCGTATTTGTAACATTCCTATGGGCACAGCAAGTGAGCAGGCAAGGGGGAGGGAGTTTAGGGAGTGAACCTTGGGACCCAGTGCTGCTCCGCAGATCTGGAAACCAAGGGAGTGTTTTTATTGTTTGGGTTGAGGAGGGGGGTGAGGCGGAGGGGAGCCACCTCTTACATTACTGTCCTTGTAGTGTTGTTTGTTGAGGAGGGAGGGGTGTGAGACAGAGTGGAGTCACCCGCTAGGTTACTGTCCTTGTATATCTTCCCTATCACCCCTACATCCTACCCTTAAACACAAACTAGGTCATGAGGCTAGGTCTTCCCCCAGTCCCAAGAATAGGACTAGTGCCTTTATAAAAGAGACTCGAGAGAGCAACCTTTCCCTTCTGCCACATGAGGACACTGAGAAGACAACATCTATGAAGCTGGCTCCTTTCAGACACAAAATCTGCCACTGCCTTGATCTTCACTTCCCAGTGCCCAAAACTGTGAGAAATAAATGTGTGTAGTTTAAGCCACCCAGTCTATGGTATTCTTTTTTTTGTTTGTTTTTGTTATCATTAATCTACAATTACATGACGAACATTATGTTTAATAGGCTTCCCCCTTCACCAGGTCCCCCCCACAAACCCCATTACAGTCACTGTCCATCAGCATAGTAAAGATGCTATAGAATCACTACTTGTATCCTCTGTGTTGTACAGCCCTCCACATGTCCCTCCCCCAACATTATACATGCTAATGGTAATGCCCCCTTTCTTTTTTCCCACCCTTATACCTCCCTTCCCACCCATCCTCCCCAGTTCCTTTCCCTTTGGTAACTGTTAGTCCATTCTTGGGTTCTGTGATTCTGCTGCTGTTTTGTTCCTTCAGTTTTTCTTTGTTCTTATACTCCACATATGAGTGAAATCCTTTGGTACTTGTCTTTCTCCACCTTGCTTATTTCACTGAGCATAATACCCTCCTGCTCCACCCATGTTGTTGCAAATGATAGGATTTGTTTTCTTCTTATGTCTGAATAATATTCCATTGTGTATATGTACCACATCTTCTTTATCCATTCATCTACTGATGGACACTTGAGTTGCTTCCATTTCTTGGCAACTGTAAATAGTGTTGCGATAAACATAGGGGTGCATATATCTTCTTCAAACTGGGCTGCTGCATTCGTAGGGTGAATTCCTAGAAGTGGAACTCCTGGGTGAAATGGTATTTCTATTTTGAGCATTTTGAGGAACCTCCATACTGCTTTCCACAATGGTTGGACTAATTTACATTCCCACCAGCAGTGTAGGAGGGTTCCCCTTTCTCCACAACCTTGTCAAAATTTGTTGCTGTTTGTCTTTTGAATGGTTGTGATCCTTACAGGTGTGAGGTGATATCTCATTGTGGTTTTAATTTGCATTTCTCTGATGACTAGTGATGTGGAGCATCTTTTCATGTGTCTGTTGGCCATCTGAATTTCTTCTTTGGAGAACTATCTGTTCAGTTCCTCTGCCCATTTTTTAACTGGATTATTTGCTTTTTGTTTGTTGAAGTGCATGAGCTCTTTATATATTTTGGATGTCAACCCTTCATCAGATCTGTCATTTATGAATATATTCTCCCATACTGTAGGGTACCTTTTTGTTCTATTGATGGTGTCCTTTGCTATACAGAAGCTTTTCAGCTTGATATAGTCCCACTTGTTCATTTTTGCTTTTGTTTTCCTTGCCCAGGGAGATATATTCATGAAGAAGTCGCTAATGTTCACATCCAAGAGATTTTTGCCTATGTTTTTTTCTAAGACTGTTATGGTTTCATGACTTACATTCAGGTCTTTGATCCATTTCTAATTTACTTTTGTGTATGGGGTTAGACAGTGATCCAGTTTCATTCTCTTACATGTAACTGTCCAGTTTTGCCAGCACCATCTGTTGAAGAGACCTTCATTTCTCCATTGCATGTTCATGGCTCCTTTATCATTTATTACTTGACCATATATGTTTGGGTTAATGTCTGGAGTCTCTATTCTGTTCCACTGGTCTGTGGTTCTGTTCTTGTGCCAGTACCAAACTGTCTTGATTACTGTGGCTTTGTAGTAGAGCTTGAAGTTGGGGAGTGAGATTCCCCGCCCCCCCCAACACTTTATTCTTCCTTCTCAGAATTGCTTTGGCTATTTGGGGTCTTTGGTGTTTTCATATGAATTTTTCAACTATTTGTTCCAGTTCATTGAAGAATGCTGTTGGTAATTTCATAGGGATTGCATCAAATCTGTATACTGCTTTGGGCAGGATGGCCATTTTGACAATATTAGTTCTTTCTAGCCAGGAGCACGGGATGAGTTTCCATTTGTTAGTGACCTCTTTAATTTCTCTTAAGTGTCTTATAGTTTTCAGGGTATAGGTCTTTCACTTCCTTGGTTAGGTTTATTCCTAGGTATTTTATTCTTTTTGATGCAATTGTGAATGGAATTGTTTTCCTGATTTCTCTTTCTATTAGTTCATTGTCAGTGTATAGGAAAGCAATATATTTCTGTGTGTTCATTTTGTATCCTGCAACTCTGCTGAATTCCAATATTAGTTCTAGTAGTTTTGGAGTGGAGTCTTAAGGGTTTTTTATGTAAAATATCATGTCATCTGCAAATAGTGACAGTTTAACTTCTTCTTTACCAATCGGGGTTCCTTGTATTTCTTTGTTTTGTCTAATTGCCGTGGCTAGGACTTCCAGTACTATGTTGAATAACAGTGGAGAGAGTGGGCATCCCTGTCTTGTTCCCGATCTCAGAGGAAAAGCTTTCGGATTCTTGCTGGTCAGTATGATGTTGGCTGTGAGTTTATCATATATGTCCTTTATTATTTTGAGGTACTTGCGCTCTATGCCCATTTTGCTGATAATTTTTATCATGAATGGATGTTGAATTTTGTTGAATGCTTTTTCAGCATCTATGGAGACGATCATGTGGTTTTTGTCCTTTTTGTTGATGTGGTGGATGATGTTGATGGATTTTCAAATGTTGTTCCATCGTTGCATCCCTGGGATGAATCCCACTTGGTCATGGTGTATGATCCTTTTGATGTATTTTTGAATTCAGTTTGCTAAAATTTTGTTGAGTATTTTTGCATCTATGTTCACCAAGGATATTGGACAGTAATTTTCTTTTTTGGTGGTGTCTTTGTCTGGTTTTGGTATTAGGGTGATGTTGGTTTCATAGAATGAGTTTGGGAGTATTCTCTCCTCTTCTATTTTTTGGAAAACTTTAAGGACAATGGGTATTATATCTTCTCTGTATGTCTGATAAAATTCCGAGGTAAATCCTTCTGGCTCGGTGGTTTTGTTCTTGGGTAGTTTTTTTATTACTGCTTCAATTTCTTTCCTGGTAATTGGTTTGTTTAGACTTTGTGTTTCTTCTTTGGTCAGTCTTGGAAGGTTGTATTTTTCTAGGAAGTTGTCCATTTCTTCTAGGTTTTCCAGCTTCTTAGCATATAGGCTTTCATAGTATTCTCTAAAATTCTTTGTATTTCTGTGGGGTCCGTCTTGATTTTCCCTTTCTCATTTCTGATTCTGTTGATGTGTGTTGATTCTCTTTTTTTCTTAATAAGTCTGGCTAGAGGCTTATCTGTTTTGTTTATTTTCTCAAAGAACCAGCTCTTGGTTTCATTGATTTTTTCTATTGTTTTATTCTTCTCAATTTTATTTATTTCTTCTCTGATCTTTATTATGTCTCTCCTTCTGCTGACTTTAGGCCTCATTTGTTCTTCTTTCTCCAGTTTCGATAATTGTGACATTAGACTATTCATTTGGGATTCTTCTTCCTTCTTTAAGTATGCCTGGATTGCTATATACTTTCCTCTTAAGACTGCTTTCGCTGCGTCCCACAGAAGTTGGGGCTTTGTGTTGTTGTTGTCATTTGTTTCCATATATTGCTTGATCTCTATTTTAATTTGGTCATTATCCATTGATTATTTAGGAGCATGTTGTTAAGCCTCCATGTGTTTGTGAGCCTTTTTGCTTTCTTTGTACAATTTATTTCTAGTTTTATACCTTTGTGATCTGAAAAGGTGGTTGATAGAATTTCAATCTTTTTGAATTTACTGAGGCTCTTTTTGTGGCCTAGTATGTGGTCTATTCTGGAGAATGTTCCATGTGCACTGAGAAGAATGTGTATCCTGTTGCTTTTGGATGTAGAGTTCTATAGATTTCTATTAGATCCATCTGTTCTAGTGTGTTGTTCAGTGCCTCTGTGTCCTTACTTATTTTCTGCCCGGTGGATCTATCCTTTTGAGTGAGTGGTGTGTTGAAGTCTCCTAAAATGAGTGCATTGCATTCTATTTCCTCCTTTAATTCTGTTAGTATTTGTTTCACATATGCTGGTGCTCTTGTGTTGGGTGCATATATATTTATAATGGTTATATCCTCTTGTTGGACTGAGCCCTTTATCATTATGTAATGTCCTTCTTTATCTCTTGTTACTTTCTTTGTTTTGAAGTCTATTTTGTCTGATACTAGTACTGTAACACCTGCTTTTTTCTCTCTGTTGTTTGCATGAAATATCTTTTTCCATCCCTTGACTTTTAGTCTGTGCATGTCTTTGGGTTTGAGGTGAGTCCCTTGTAAGCAGCACATAGATGGGTCTTGCTTTCTTATCCATTCTATTACTCTGTGTCTTTTGATTGGTGCATTCAGTCCATTTACATTTAGGGTGATTATTGAAAGATATGTACTTATTGGCATTGCAGGCTTTGGATTCGTGATTACCAAAGGTTCATGGTTAGCTTCTTTAGTATCTTACTGTCTAACTTAACTCGCTTATTGAGCTGTCTGATGATTCTTTATTTCTCTCCCTTCTTATTTCTCCTCCTCCATTCTTAATATGTTGGGTGTTTTATTCTGTGCTCTTTTATGTTTCCTTTGACTGCTTTTGTGGGTAGTTGATTTAATTTTTTGCCTTCAGTTAGTGTTTGGTTTGTCTGCTTTCTTTGCTGTGATTTTATTTTCTCTGGTGACATCTATTTAGCCTTAGGAGTGCTCCCATCTAGAGCAGTCCCTCTAAAATACCCTTTAGAGGTAGTTTGTGGGAGGCAAATTCCCTCAACTTTTGCTTGTCTGGGAATTGTTTAATCCCTCCTTCATATTTAAATGATAATCGTGCTGGATAGAGTATTCTTGGTCATTTGTACATAACTCTAAAGTTAATGCAAACCTAAAGATTCTATTTGCCAATCCCCAAGATATGTGGATAGTTTGTTTTTGCTTTCTCAGCTTTCTTCTTCTCACTCACTATCTTATCCCATTCAGGTATTATAAAAAGAATACATGGGAGAGGAGGAACCAATGTGGCAGCATGAGTAGAGCAGCGGAAATCTCCTCCCAAAACCATGTATATTTTTTAAAATACAACAAATGCAACTATCTCTAAAAGAGAGACCAGAAGATACAAGACAATACCCAGGCTACATCTACAGCTGCAAGAACCCAACACCTCATGAAGGGGGTAATATACAAGCCCTGGCCTGGCAGGACTCCAGTGCCCTTCACCCCATCTCCCGGCGGAAGGAGAGGAGTCGGAGCGGGGAGGGAGAGGGAGCCCAGGACTGCTAAATAGCCAGCCCTAGCCATCCACACCAGAGCGCAGACACACAGTGCATGGTGTGCTGGATACTAGGTAAATGGGACAGTAAAACCTGTGAGCGGGTCCCCGCAGCCAGCGCCCCTGGGACAAAGAAAAGCAAGTGCTTTTTGAAAGTCTTAAAGGGACAGGGACCCCACAGCTAGATGGAAGCATCCCAGGACACTGCCCAGCAGCTGGGAATCCCAGGGAACTCTGGGCATCCTAACCCCCTGGGTGGCAGCACAGCTCAAAGGCCCCTCACGGCCATAAACAGCCTCCCACCACCCCACTGACATGGCTCCGCCATAGTAGAGCAGCAGCATGAGAGCAGCCATGCCCACAGCAACTGCATGCAGAACTTCCTTCACAGAAGCTGGGCAAGAATCAGAGACCCCATCTGCATGTAGCTGCCCAGCACAAGCCACTAGGGGTCGCCGTTCTCCCAGGAGAGGAAGGCCACAAATTAGCAAGAAGGGACATTCTCCCAGCTGACACATGAGCCAGCGCCCAACAACTACCTCTCTCACCAAGAAAAGGCAGAATAATTTGATCCAGACCAAAATCACAGAGACAACCCCTGAGAAGGAGCTTGGAGAGCGAGACCTAACCAATCTCCCTGAAAAAGAATTCAAAATAAAGGTCATAACCATGCTGATGGAGCTGCAGAGAAAAATGCAAGAGCTAACGGACAAAGTAGGGAGGTAGGCTACAGAAATAAAACTACCTCTGGAAGGACTTAAAAGCAGAATGGATGAGATGGAAGAGGCCATTGATGGAATAGAAACCAGAGAATAGGAATGCATAGAAGCAGATGCAGAGAGAGATAAAAGGATCTCCAGGAATGAAACAATATTAAGAGAACTGTGTGACCAATCCAAAAGGAACAATAGCCACATTATAGGGGTACCAGAAGAGAGAGAAAAAGGGATAGAAAGTGTATTTGAAGAAATAATTGCTGAAAACTTCCCCAAATGGGGGAGGAAATAGTCGCTCAGACCACAGAAGTACACAGAACTCCCAACAGAAGAGACCCAAGGAGGACAACACCAAGACACATAATAATAAAAATGGCAAAGATCAAGGACAAGGACAGAGTTTTAAAGGCAGCTAGAGAGAGGAAAAAGGTCACCTACAAAGGAATGTGAATTTTAATTATTAAAATTATTAAAATTAGTTATTAAAATCAGATTTTTCTTTTGATTGAAATGAATCAGAAAAATTATCCAACCTACCTACATTTAAATACAAGTACAGGGAAACAGAAAAAACTGGACTAAGAGGACTCTTAAGGGCAATGGGAAAGGGAATAGAGTTGCTTCATGATTGTTCTCTTTTGAGATCCATTTTTTAAAATATACTGCCTGCTGTATATACTAAACTGTATATGCTAAAATATACTATGATTTTATAACCACATTTAATCCTTACAGAGACTACACAAGATAGGGAGCTACCCGTGTCTAGGCTTGTCTAGCAAATCTCTGTAACTGACAGTCTCACTCTGGTGACAAGGGTAGGCAGAGAGTCTACACATAATGGTCCATACTCTTGGCCAGTGACTGACGTGGGAATGGATAAGTGGCCAAAGGGAGGCCAAAATCTGCATTCATCCCCAATTTCACCTAAACTTTTTCACTTTAACAATTATATGTATTTAACTGATAATGAGGTTGGAAAGATAAAGTATTTTCCTTGAGGGCATGAATATAGTAAGTAGCAAAGAGTGAACCAGAACTTAAATCTTTCTGACTGCAGTTTCTGTTTTTAACAAACAACTGTCTTGTGAAAGGCCAGGGGCACCAATGGAGTTCTGTAATGCAGAATGACGTTTCAGTGACAGATTTTAAAAGTAGTTGGGCTTCTTTCCTCTCTTTCTTCCCTTCATTTCTTATCTCCTCCCTTCCCTTCCCTTCCCTTCTCCTTCATAACAATTTCAGGTTAGGCATCTGTGGCTTTGGGTGTGAAGGGGGCTGGCTCAGGGCTGCGTTATTGGAATTGATCAGAAGGAAGGGAAGTTCCACACAGAAGTTGCCCTTCGTGAGGAGCCAGAGCTGACTAAGGCGACCCTCTTGGATTAAAACAGACCTGTTTTCTTCTTTTACATCTTGCCCCATTTGCTGTCTTTCTTCTTTCTCCATCCCTCTTCCATTCTTTTTTTTCTACTTCCCCTCTTCTAAACCTCGAAACTGCATAAATTGCAAAATAAATCTTTTGAAAGTTCTGTTCTGACAGTTGCCAGGAGGGAATTGAACTAAGAGGTATGAAAATTAGAACAGTCTCCAATCTTTCCACTGAAGCTTTTCTATCAGTTAGAGAGAACACAACTTCAGTGTGGGCCAGACCACATGTCCACATACACCTCTCCTCTCTACACCCCACAGAACTATTTGAGTCACATAAAACTATATTTCTCCTTGACGGTGGCCATGTGAAAAGGGAGTCATGATCCAGTGTGGGATGGGAGGGGATGTCCCCAGGGAGGGGGGGCATGGTGCAGGGCACCCAAGCAGGGTGAAATTCCGGAAGCTGCAAAGGGAAGGGATTTTTAAAATATGTTGTTTTGATACACCCCTAGCATCTGAAGACATAGTATACACAGATGTGTGTAAAGTGAAAATTGTGTAATGATAAATTAATGAATAAGCAAAAGGTCTGAGGGATGGTTAAGAATATAAATGTGAAGAACATCATTCTAGCATAGCTGGTTTTATTTTATTTTTTTTAACTAGGTGAAAACAAACTTTTTTTTTGTTTTACTAAGCCATGAAGTTGGTAGGGATTTGATTTGTTTGGTAAAAGGACTTTGCTCTTTTATGAATGTTAATCTTCGGTATCCAAAAATCCCACTCAAAAGACATACTTAGCACCACAACAGTAAAACAAAAGCGCAAGTAAAGTAAACACTCCAGAGGCCTTCAGAGGTTAGAGAGGAGTCTGGAAATAATTATGCTATTGATAAAAAATAGATAACATGTGGAAAATATAAGCAGTGGGGGACAACTTCCTCTTCTTACACAGGATTTTTATTCTTAAAAAATTTTTTTGACAAAATAATATTTGACTGAAATATTCTACAAAGTAAAACAATAATATAATTGTTTTTGGTATTTAGTATTATTTTTATGAACCACTTTTTATTATCTAAAAATTCACTGTACAGTGTAGTGTTTAGTATTATTTTCTCCCAGTTTTTATTACATAAGATTGTTCTCATTTTATATTAAATGATTTAAGTTGATGTATAGAAAAATAGAGATTAGCTTACATATATGTATAAACTATCACCCAGTCAAGAAAATTTAAAAACTGGATTTATTCTGTAGTCTCATTTTCTTCTCTGTCTCTTTCTCTCTTTTTTATTACTTTCTAAACCAGTTGATGAAGGAGTGTAGACTACTAGGCTATCACCACTTCCTCCTTTGTCCTCCTCCTACGCAGGCTGGTTTCGTACCGCCCCACTGAAACCGTTTTCACCCAGAAACTGTTCTTTCTGGTCGTTAAATCGGAGGGAAAATGTTTAGTTCTTAATTTACTTGACCACTAAAAGCGTTTAGCACTACTGATGACTTCTGGAAACTCTTTCAGTCTTGATGTTCCCCATACTACTTCCTTTCCAAATACCTTCCTAATTATTTGGCCATATTATCCGGTGTCTTTTTCTCTTTCTTTGTCTATTATCTTTCACAGTTAATGTTTCAGTTTATTCATACAAGAACCCAAATAACTGGGCTTCATCCTCGACCCGTCACTTTCCTTCTGCCCTCATATTCAATTAATTCTAAATATATATCCACTCTTTGTCCTCACGTCCTTTTCTACTGCTGCTATCTTAGTAAACACTCTCATTATCTCAGTGATTACAAGAGCTTCCTAATTAGTGCCCCCCTTTCCAGCCAGACTCCCCACATTCCATCCTTCTTAATTGCCACCAGCATGATGGTATGCTATCACTCCCCATTAAGAACCTTTCAATGGTTTCCCATTAATTGCAAGATAAAGCCCAAGCTCTTTGGGAGAGCTGGCATACCAGATCTCCCTTTTTACAATCTGGACACAGCCTGCTTCTGCAGTTCACACACACTTTGGTATGGAACTGCTGCTAGTTCTCACGTGCATTTTGCTGTTCTGTGCACCAGCATATTTGCACAGGCAGTCCCTTCTGCAAGGCGCCCCTTTCCTCTGGAAGCTGGATGCTCTTACTCATGCTCTGCTCTTCTGCAAAGTTGATTCTTCTGCAATTTTCAGTTTACTCCACATTCAAACCTCTCCTCTAAATATGAAAACTTGTTATTTAACTTCTTATTGAACATCAGTGGACACATATGTCTAAAATCTCATTTTTCTCCCCAAACTTACTCCTGTCTTCATGATTTGTGTTAATGACACCATCTCATTGTCCTCTGCAGAACACTAGAACTCATTTCCTAAAAAATTCTTGTTCCCTTGTTTCTTACTTCTACATATTCAATTTTTGTTCAATGTGGTTGACTGTATTATCAAAATTTAATTTAAACTCATTCATTCAGAAGCATCTACACTGTTGGTGCCCACAGTCAGAACTGTGCCATTCTTAACTCATTCAATATCCTCCTTTGTTACCTCTGCCTCTCTTATCACATGACTTTCTCGATCTGTCATCCCAGATACTGCAGGCAGAATTGTTATTTCTAACCTAAAGACTTGAACATATTATACTTCCTCTCGAAATCCTTCAATAGTTTCCCATGGTCAACAAATAGTCTCTAACTTCATGTGAATGACCTTCAAGGCTCCTTCATGCCTTCCTTGATGTATTTCATGGCTTCTGCCACAAAGGTAGGAATGGTCATACCTTTGCTCCTCTGCTTCAGAAGCCTGTATGTATTAGTTGGGCTTGAGAAAGTGAATTGTTTCAAAATTGGTCAGCAACTATCATTTTTGTTTCTGTAAGATGAATGTGTAATATTGTGAAACTTAAAAAAGAAAAGGGAGACCAGAAAAAAATAGGGCTTATAATTTAGACGTACACAAAGAAAAGCTAGCAAATGGCCACAGCCCTTCCTATGTAGCTATTCAAAACAGAAAATAAAAACAAAAACAATTAAGACTTCATAAGAATGTTTTGATAATTAAAGAGCTATTGATGCATTTCTTAAGAAAAAAAAGCTACCTCTTTGGGATGTAATGCAGGTTAAAAAGGACAGTGGTCAGGTTTTTTGTTGTTTTCCTCAGTTGACTGTAAATTATTTCACTAAGCCAAAAAAATCTAAAACTGTACATAATTTTTTTAACTAAGAGCTCTTAAATTTTAATAGTTGATTTTTTTCTTCTTTTTTATTACCCTGTCTTGACAGAATGTCATTTGAAGCAAACTGATATTTTTGAATCTTGGCAATACTCCAGAGACATTACCAGCAATAAATTTTCTTCCAAAAATCCAGAGAATGCAATGAGGGCCTAATCTAGGTTCAGTTAATTATATGTTTGTAAAACACTCTGTTGGTACTTTTTCCCCATGTATTTATTTTTAACACAAATGTATACACTCTATTGAATGGTGGAACCATAGTCATACCCTCTAAACTCCATGAGAGTTTACTTCCCTCATTTACTCAGTGAACATTCAACAAATATTTATTGAACACTTGCATCAGATACACTTGATTCCTACCTTCATGTGAATACCTTCTGTGTACAGGCTCAATTTCCAACCAATTTTTCTGAGACAAAATTCAGGGCATATAGAAGTTTCTCTGAAGGTAGGTAAAAATTGTAAAGCAGTTACATTTTTCTAAAATATCTCACTTTTATCTTTAACATACCTAATTCTAATTTTCTTTCATAACTAGGTTCTCTTCCACTCAAAAACATCTCTGTAATGGACAGAACCTAATTAGTTTATTATTAGTTACTAACACAGGTAATTCACTTTTTGTTGTTTATAATACACTACAAACCACTGCCTCATTTCTTCACCACATCTTAAGGGCTATGGTGACTCATATGATTAGAGGCTCAGCCATGTCTGCTTCAATGTGCTTATCATTGGTCCATTTGTCACTCATGGAGGCACTTTCAAGAAGTTCAGAGTGAGGTACATTCGCAAGTTACTGCATTTTTCATAGAACACCAAAGTTTTGCTTCTTTGAGGTTAATATCTGATACTGCCTGGTTTAATAGTTCTTACATGTGAAATACTCCCTACACAGAATTTTTTACAAAAAAATACAACTGGAAATGCTTATACAGAACATATAGTTCCTACAAACCACACTGGTTTCAGTGAATGGGGAAAAAAATTTCCTGTATTTTCTATTTTTAAGACCATTTCTTATGCTCAGAGATGCAGGAACTTGCAAAGCCAAGTCCTCAGCGCTCACCTTGTTTGCCTTAAGAGAAGGAATGTAGGCTCTTACAGAAGGAAAGGAACTTTGTACCCTTTTTTTTGTTGTTGTTATCATTAATCAACAATTACATGAAGAACATCATGTTTACTAGGCTCCCCCCTTCACCAAGTCCCCCCACACAGGAACTTTGTACTCTTTTAGTCCAAAATAATTGATATGGAAGTCTTACATGTTTATCTTTATGTTAACACTTATTCAAACCCCTTGTGAATCATTTGTATAGAAAATAATTAGGGGGTGTCCCATTTAATCCAAGACAAATCAGTGTCTGCACACGTACTGAGTGTCTTCTTTGTATAATAGGCAGGATGAGCTCTTGCAGACTCAAAGCAGTTGAAGCTGAGTGTTGTTTAATCTCCCTGGTGCCCTGAAAAGTATCCCTGGTCCCTGGATACCTTAGTGTCAGGCACTGCCAGACTATAAAGCACATTTTCTGCAGTAATTCTCTAATTTACCCATATGCTGGTTTGCTACTTTTGTTGTGGTCCCCTAGCCAGGCAAATAAAAGGAGCCCGGGGGGAAACATCCCATAGGGTGCAATGAGGAGAAAAGGCTGCAAAAGTAGAGTTTAGCTCTGCATGACAATACAACCAAAATACTGTGAGAAAAAACACTAGATTTGGAATGAATGTTGTCTCTACATAATTAAGGTTTTGCTAGTGTATGGCATGCATGTGGGTGTCCTGAAAATTAAAACGATAAGTAAAATGTAGCAGGGTGAGATTTTTTGTAAAGAAACTGGAAAGGTTATTCCTTATCTTGTTGACTTATTCTGGGTACTTAAACTCTTTATTCCAATTGGTTGACTACCTAGTTTGGCAGGTTCTTTCAGTTATTATGCAGACTTACAGGGATTTATTGAGAATGATGAGAACTCGGGAATGAGACCTCTCTACATGTTTGGCTGGGTCTCCTATTGAGACAGGGACCATGGATGTAGTCAGAGTAGGGTGAGGGCCTCTGGAGGGGGCAGGGTGGGATATTAGCAGTCAGAGCAATGTAACTACATGCAAGGAAATCCCCCTACTAAAACTCTGTGTTAAACACTGAGCTCTAGAATCATTCTTCAGTGAGATCAGTTAATGTTCCCCAGATAAAGAAGAGTGGTACATGTTTTATTATGCTAATCATTTGTAACCATGTGTAAGATTCACTTTAGCATACTAAAAGGCCCAGGCCTGTGTGCTGTCTTTCCTCCTTCAGATCTGACGAGGTAATTCTGCAAACTGAGCAACTAACTTAGCATGCAGACCCAGCTGTAGACAACATGGTAAAAGGCAGAAAGAATTCCATCTTAAAGATAAGATTGCATTTTAACACCCAGGAAGTTCAAGAGGCAAGATTCTTTTAGCAAGTAGACAATACCTCAGCCCACCTTGGGGGCTGGGCAGGCAGCCTTTTGATATGCTCCCAGACCAAGGCTCCGGTGTCCCAGAGAGAAATCAAGGCAAGAAATTCCTTATGTTAAGTTAATTTTTAATATTCAGGGACCACTTAACAAGTCCACACCCCTAAGTTTTTTCATGTTCTCGAAAAATCCTCAACTGCCTATAAAACCCCCTAGACAACACACCACTACGAACTCTCTTGTCCCCTCCTGGCATGAGCCGGGAGCTCTGTCCTCTCACTTTATCTCTAACTAAAAGCCTGTACCTTGCTCTCCTACCTTGGCTGTTTGTGAAGTTCATTCTTCAGCTCCCCAAACAAGAACCTCGGCATCACTATCCTGAAATTCAAAGCCTTCCCCATACTTTCTCTAAATTCCTGTTTTTCTCCATTATAATTTTCCATTTCTGCTTCTGTATCTTCTTCCTTATTTCCACTGTTCTGATTTCCATAAAACACATCTGTTGGAGAGAAAGATCTTGTGAATTCACTCTACTAAGTCGTTCTCTGGAGAGGAGTCACATCACATCACATCACACATCCCATTTCTAGCATTTTCAGGACTCCACTGTCATGCTCCACTGCCTCACCAAAGCCCTCCCATACTCGGCCCAGGGACCAAAGAACAGTCCCCTAGGAAATGAGGTCCATTTTCACTTGAATTCTGTTGATATGTTTGAGTGTGTGTGTGTGTTACTTATGCTAGAGTCTGGAGGCTACTTTTTTTCTCCACATTGAAATAATTGTGGAAATCATGACTATACAAATTAGATGGTTCCTGATTGTGGTAATGATGCCGGGGTTCTTGTTTGCGGAGCTGAAGAATGAGCTTCACAAACAGCCAAGGTAGGAGAGCAAGGTACAGGCTTTTATTTAGAGATACAGTGAAAGGACAGAGCTCCTGGCTCATGCCAGGAGGGGACAAGAGAGTTCGTAGTGGTGTGTTGTCTAGGGGGTTTTATAGGAAGTTGAGGATTTTTCGAGAACAAGAAAAAACTTAGGGGTGTGGACTTGCTAAGTGGTCCCTGAATATTAAAAATTAACTTAACATAAGGAATTTCCTGCCTTGATTTCTCTCTGGGACACCGGAGCCTTGGTCTGGGAGCATATCAAAAGGCTGCCTGCCCAGCCCCCAAGGTGGGCTGAGGTATTGTCTACTTGCTAAAAGAATCTTACCTCTTGAACTTCCTGGGTGTTAAAATGCAATCTTATCTTTAAGATGGAATTCTTTCTGCCTTTACCATGTTGTCTACAGCTGGGTCTGTATGCTAAGTTAGTTGCTCAGTTTGCAGAATTACCTCGGCTCAGTTTGCAGAATTACCTCGTCAGATCTGAAGGAGGAAAGACAGCACATAGGCCTGGGCCTTTTAGTATGCTAAAGTGAATCTTACACATGGTTACAAATGATTAGCATAAAAAACATGTGCTACTCTTCTTTTTCTGGGGGACATTAACTTATCTCACTGAAGAATGATTCTAAAGCTCACTGTTTAACACAGAGTTTTAGCAGGGGGGGTTTCCTTGCATGTAGTTACATTGCTCTGACTGCAAATATCCCACCCTGCCCCCTCCAGAGGCCCTCACCCTACTCTGACTACATCACGGTCCCTGTCTCTGTAAGAGCTACACTTCTCTTCACAGAGCTTTCGGTGGCCTCTGGCATGAACTGTTCTACTGCAGGAGAATCTGTTCTTAACATTCAGCATCCCTGCATCAGGATCTCTGCGGCCATGTGAAGATTATTCTCTTTCTGAATAAAATGTCACTAAATTCACTTTATGTTCTGAAAGGAAAGGAGTGACACATAGCAGCAATTCACCAGAGAGTTACGCTTTATTAGGGAAAGGTGCTGGGTTATATAGGAAGGGGCATGAAATGATTGAGGTGTCACTTCAACGGGGCTGTTGGCTGTTGGCTAGGTGCTGGGATTGGGAGGGGGGTGAGAGGTGATTGGGCCTCAGGTGGCGCCGGCGGGAACTGAGGACTCCCCCCCCCCCCCCGAAGACAAGCCGGAAGTTTGCCATCTTACTGGTGGGGGCCCTTCATTCCCCCCTTTCTCTTCTATGGGGTTGTGGACGTTGCTTTCTCTCTGACTGCTTCTTGCTGAACAGGGGCGCAGAAGGGAGTGAGGGTTTGAGGATTGGGAGGAAAGGGTTGATAGGATTCCCCACAGTAAGGATGAGTAGATGTGGACTTCTTCAGGTTGGAAATCAATGAAGGTTCCCTGTAACCATAGGTCAAGGACCTGTTGATTCCAATGGTGCCAAGAGGATATGGGTGTCAGGAGCCAGGCGTCTGCGGCCATTGTTTCCGGGAACAGTTTCCAGCGGAGAGAGGGGTCCATCTCAGCATGTGGTGAGGAGGTTACGTGAGGGTGAGGGATCTTCTGTGCCCAGAAGCTGGTAGTTCCTCAGTAAAAGCTGGTTGAAAGCTTGATTAGAGATTTTTCCACCTTGGGATTTGATGAACTTTATCATACAGGTTAAGAAGAGACAGGCTAGAAGAATGATTATTATGGGGCCTGCAATGGGCCAGAGCCAGGTGAGGAGGGGGTTTGTTAGTATTGACGAGAATGGGTTGGAATTGGAAGCAGAGTGGAGACTGGAGGCAAGGTTGGTGAGTTTGGTGATGACAGTTTCTACAATGCCGGATTCGTTGATGTAATAGCAGCACTCTTCCCGGAGGAAGACGCAGGTGCTGCCCTTCTCGGCTGTAAGCAGATCTAGGGCCCGCTGGTTTTGAAGGGTGACTTTAGCTAGCAAAGTGACCTGTCTTTGGAGAGAGGCTAGGGAATTGGCAGTGGATGTCAGGGCTCCCTCAAGTTTGGCGTTGAGATCTCTAACTGCCCATAGAGAGTGACCCAAGGCTCCTCCCGAAAACCCTGTCCCAATGGCTGAGGTGATCAAAGAGATACTGACCATGATGGGAAGGAAAGCAGCCCTTTTTGTGCGCCAGGGCAAGGGAGGTTGGAGCTCAAGGAATTCTCCCATGCTGGTAAAGTGTAAGCTGTGGGATTAGGGTGATGAGAATGCAGGGTGTATCGGAGTTGAGAGGCAGTGAGTTGAAAAGACTACCATTACACCAAAAGAAGTGTCCCCGTTGTGTAAAAGTCTTAGAGCCGGAGGTAGGGGTGTAGATAGAGAGGCAGTGAAGTGCGCTGGAGGGGGGTGGAGTTGGGCTTACACAGTGGTGGATGGTGAGATTATCTGCATATTCTGGTTCCCATAGGGGTATGTCTGCCAGGGGGCAGAGGGGCTGTCTTTCTGCATGGAAGGAGTAGTTGGAAATATTAAGGGGCACGGCGGCCAGCAGTGGGCGCTGTAGTGATGCACACAAGAAACAATTGGCTGTGTTAAGGGTGTGGTTGAGAAAGATGGTGGTGTCCTGAATGAGCTGTAATGAAGAGTAGGAGAAATGGGAAGAGGGGTGGGGATAAGAAGTTGAAGAGGCGCTGTCAAGAGTTTGGATAATGACTTTTTCGGAATGTCTGAAATCTGATGCAACTTGAGAGATCTGGGAATGAGAGGGAACATACTTTCGAGAGATATGAAGGGTACTGTGGGGGGTCGAGGACCCCCCGTAGTAAACTGAGGCTGTGACTCTGGCAGCCCATCGAGAGTCCCAGGGATTTGGGATTGATAAGGAGAATGAGCCGTTGGGATATTTCATGAAACAGTTGGAGGAGTAATACTGTGGGTACTGGAAGTTACCCATGTAGTGAATGGCGCAAGACTAGTAGGGACATCTCCTGTAGGTGTCTGGCCATCACCTGCAATAGGCTTGTTTTTGGTCATAGAGGAAGCAGAGGTAGGGAGAATAAGGGTAGCTGCTAGTGAACACTTCGGTGGAGGGAGGAAAGTGGAGGTATAAAGGCTCAGAGCAGCTTTTCAGAGGGCAGTCTGGTGCTGGTGTGGCAATGAGGGCAGTAACTTTTGTTTGATGCTGTGTGTAAGTCTCTCTGACTTTGAATCGCCATACAAAGGAGGCTGGGGTGGTGGGGAAGACAATAGGAATGAGGAAAAAAAGTGAGAGAGCAGTAAAGGAGGAAAAAGTCATGATTCGGGTATGGATGGCAAAGGGGGTGAATGGGATTTTGGAGGAAAGAGGACAGTAAGGTGAGGAGTCTGGAGGGAGGGAGAGTCTGTAAACTTTTGTAGGTTAAGAGATCTTTTAGGTGATGTGGGGACAGAATGGTAAGGGGCGCCCTGAATGTCAGTTTATGAGCTGCCTTCTGCAAGAGCTGCCCAGCGGCTAATGCTCATAGGCAGGGGGCCCATCCCCGAACTGTGGGGTCTAATTGCTTGGAGAGATAAGCTACTGGGGCAAAGGATGGGCCATAATATTGGCTTAGGACTCCTAGAGCTTGACTGGACCTCTCATGAATGTATAATGATAAGGGTTTCAACAAATCAGGAAGATGGAGAGCTGGGGCTTCCACAAGGGCTTGACGAAGTTTAATGATGGAGTGTCGGGGTGAGGAGGATAATGGTTTTTAGGGGGGCTCTTGCTGAGGTCGTATAGGAGTCTTGCCAACAGGGAGCAGGGAGAAGTTAGGGATCTACACTCTAAAATATCTAGCCAGGCCTAGAAAGGAACGGATTTCTGTCTTTGTTTTGGGAATGGGCAGGTCAGAGAGGAGCCATTTTCTGTCTAAGGTAATGGACTTTCTTTGTTGAGATAGAAGGAATCTGAGGTAAGTGACAGGAGGGGAAGAGATTTGAGCTTAGACGGGGGATATTCGGTAACTTCTGGAAGCTAGAAGGTTAAGTAGGGAGGCAGTGTCAAGTTGAGACTGTTCCCACGAGAGACTGCAGAGTAGAAGATTGTCCATGTATTATAATAAGGTGGACTTGGAGTGATCATGATGAAACTGTTTGAGGTCCTGAGCTAGGACGTGTCTAAAAATATGGGGACTATCTCGGAAGCTTTGTGATAAAACTGTCCAAGTGAATTGTTCAGAATGTCTTGTGTATGGGTCCATCCAGGTGAAGATGAAAAAATCTTGGGAGCAGGGGTCTAGAGGGATAGAAAAATGGGTCCTTGAGATCTAGGACTGAGAAGTGGGATGCTGAGGCAGGGATCTGTGATAAAAGGCTGTATGGATTTGGAACTAAGGGATGGATAGGGACAACGGCTATGTTGATGAGGCGAAGGTCTTGGACAAGGCAGAAAGATCCGCTGGTTTTTTTAACAGCTAATATGGGGGTATTAAATGGGGAGTGAGTGGGTCTGAGGTAATTTTTGTTTGAAAGATCTTGAATGATGGGTTGGGGGTCTATGAGGGCTGAAGTGGTTAGGGGGTATTGGGCCTGACAGATATACTGAGAGGGATCACGTAATTTGATAGAGGCAGGGGGACATAGGGCCACGGAGGGGCTTGTAATGTCCCAAACTTTGGGATTTACAGGGTGTATGAGGGCGGAACCGGAGCTTTCATTGGGTAGAGGGGGGTCGTCGGCTATGAGGGCCATCAGAAAGGGAGTACTGGGGGCTGTGGGAGTGGATATAGTTATGGAAACATGGAGGAGGGAAAGGATGTCTCGTCCTAGTAAAGGGATGGGACACTGGGGCATAACCAGGAAGGAGTGGGAGAAAGGTATGGGATTGTCTAGGATTGTGCATAAAAGGGGGGGGGGGTTGAATGGGAAAATCTGTTTACCTCCTACCCCGACTATAGGAGTAATGGCTGGCATGGTAGGGCCCTGGTATTCTCACAAGACTGAGAAGGTGGCTCCTGTATCTAGGAGGAAGGAGATGGGGCGACCGTCTACTGTTAAAGTAACCCTGGGCTCCTGTTTGGTGATGGAAATGGTCGGGCGAGAAGCTCCCAGGCCCCGTCAATCTTCTTCTGCCAGCTCCACTACGGCGGGCTTAGGATGGGGGTTGTTCCTCCAGCCTCCCCTTCGGGTGGTTGGGCAATCAGACCCCCAGTGGCCCATTTTGTGGCATCTGTGGCATGGGGTGGTAGGAGATCTGGGGGAGGGGCACGCCCTTGACCAATGTCCCTCTTTTCCACACTTGAAACAAGCTTCTGGGGGGGGGGCTTGTTTGTAGAGGGGCGCCCAGGTTGTGGTTTTATCAGCTGGGCCAACATTTGGAAATTGGCCTGATCAGCCTTTTGTTTACGGCGTTCTTTCTCCTCCTCCCGGTTATGGAAGACTTTAAAGGCCACTGTTAGGATCTCAGTCTGTGGGGTAGCGGGGCCCTGTTCCCACTTTTTGAGTTTAGCTTTAATGTCGGGGTAGCTTTGAGCTAGGAAGTATGTCATAAGGACATGTCTTCTTTCAGGTGTTTTTGGGTCCAGGCTGGTATAGTGTAATAGGGCTTGAGTGAGTCTGTCTAAGAACTCGGAGGGGGTTTCGTCTCTCTTTTGAATTATGTCTTGGAGCTTTCGAAAATTGACTACTTTACGAGCTGCCTTTTTCAGACCTGCTATTAAGCAGGAGGCAAAAATATCTCGAGAGCAGAGACCCATGGCGGTGTTATAATCTCAGTGTGGGTCTTGTTCTGGGACAGCAGTGGGGCCAGGGGGATAGGTGGGGTCAGTCCTGTGGGTTTCAGTAGTGTGTGTTTGGGTGAAGTCCCAAACTCGTCTACGCTCTTCAGGGAGGAGAGTATTGGCCAGGAGCATGAAAATGTCATGATGTGTGAGGCTGTAAGACTGGAGGGTCCATTGAAACTCCCTGATGTATGTCGTGGGATCAGTGGAAAAGGAACTTAGGCGTTTCTCTAGTTGGGCTAAATCTCTTAAGGAGAAAGGGAAGTGAACGCGCACGATGTCTTCGGATCTTGCTACCTCCCGGAGGGGGGGCGATAATTTTGGGAGGCCCTCGGGACCGAGTCTGAGGGGGACTGAAGGGTTCTGGCTCAGTCTGTGGGGGAGTGACGTGGTCTAGCCGTGCCTAGTCGAGCAGGTCCCGAAGTGCAGAAGGGGGGCAAAGAAAATAAAGATAGAATCGGACCCACGTGTCACCAGCTAGCAGCCCAGCTGCTTGCCTCTGCCACTCTAGTTGGGCTTGAACTCATGACTCTGAGGTTAAGAGTCCCATGCTCTACTAACTGAGCTACAGCAGGGCTCTAGTTAATTGCTTATGGAATGCATAAACAGAATGTTCTTTGTTCTCCATTCCTGCCACATCGGCAAGTGGGGGAAGGGCATATCTAGAAGCAGGGGTGGTGTTTTTACACATCTTCGAGGTCTCCCTATTTTCAGAGTGAGGAGTCTTGGCAAGATATGTTTTTGTGGACAGATAACTTCTAAGGACTGCACCAGTTGTTCTCTAGCTTGTGCTTTCCCATGCTGCGTTCAGACATGGGGGAAGGTGCTTTCCCATTCTCCCTACAAACATGTGAGAAGACAAAGGCGGTCCCTAACAGGGGAGAAACAGGTGATGAGGGCAAAGATGGAGGAGGCCCCTGGGACCTAGTTAAAGGGGGGGGCTGAAAGGCTCAGGCTTAATCTGCGGGGGACGAAGGCAGAGGAGGTGAGATGGGGGAGGAGATGGTGGGGGAGGAAGGGAGAAGGGCTGTTGTAGGAGAAGAAGGGGAAGGGAGTGAATGGGAGGCTTCTGCGGGGGCAGCGGCTTGCAGGCTAGGAGAACTTGGGAGGGGGCGGGGAGAGGAGGAGGCAGAAAGCTTCGATATAGGGAATCTCCTTCCATTTTTTCAGGTGCTGGCAGTAGTTAAAAAGATCGCGAGTGATGTTAGGATCAAGAGTTTCCCCTGTGGGCCATTTGTTGTTATTGTCTAGGGGGTATGTCGGCCAATCTTGGGAGCAATATTTATGGAGAAGTTTTGGTTTTATATCAGGTGTCAGGGAGAGGGTAGCCAGATGCTTAAGCAGGCATTCAAGAGGTGAACTTCCAGGGAGGGATGAGGAGGCTCCCATGGCTAAAGGACAGAGGAGACAAACAGGGGAAGATGAACGGAGATCCTAGGACTGGAAGCAGACCGCAAGGAGACAAAGGGCGTCCCCGATGATCCTTGGTGGCCTGCGGAAACTCGTATATGAGTCGGAATTTCTTAGGAAATGTGGATCGTCACCCAGACTTCCCTAAGAAGGCAGAGTGCCGGAGTCACGAGGTACCTAGCGCTAGGCGTTTTCGGCAGATAGAACAGATTTTGGCGGACGGAACAGAAGGAGGAGGGGGCGGGGAAAGGGAGCGTTCTCATCCGCAAAGGAGTCACCTCGTTTATGGCTGTTGGATGGGGGGGGGCCTGAGAGTCTGCCGCAGCCGTGAAGGCCTGAGGCGGGGAGAGTTCCCTCCTCATCCCCGAGTGTCAGGGCCTTGTCGGACGATCACGGTCAATGCCACTGCGATAGCTCGGAGAAAAGTGGCCCACCCCGGGGAAATTTTGCTTAAAAAGTTTCAGCACTGATGGAAGGGACGGTGAATGCGTTTATGACTGTCGGAGGAGGGGCCTGAGCATCCGCCGCAGCCGTAAAGGCTTGAGGCGGGGATTTATGGCTGTTGGAGGAGGGGCCTGAGGGTCCGCCGCAGCTGTGAAGGCCTGACGCAGGGATTTATGGCTGTTGGAGGAGGGGCCTGAGGGTCCGCCGCAGCCGTGAAGGCCTGAGGCGGGGAGAGTTCCCTCCTCATCCCCGAGCGTCAGGGCCTTGCCAGAAGATCATGGTCAATGGCACTGCGATAGCTCGGGGTAGAGTGGCCCACTCCGGGAGGAAAACTTACCTAAAGGCCAGAGAAGAGTGGTGAGTGTGATGAGCCAGCGCCAGAAAAAGAGGACGAGGGCAAGCTGCTGCTGGTGTCCGGGGGAAGACGGGGCCCAGTTGGGGTGTCCCGTCTCCCGGGTTTCGGCACCAATGAAAGGAAAGGAGCGACACATAGCAGCAATTCACCAGAGAGTTCCGCTTTACTAGGGAAAGGTGCTGGGTTATATAGGAAGGGGCATGAATTGATTGAGGTGTCACTTCAACGGGGCTCTTGGCTGTTGGCTAGGTGCTGGGATTGGGAGGGGGGTGAGAGGTGATTGGGCTTCAGGTGGGGCCGGCGGGAACTGAGGACCCCGAAGAGAAGCCGGAAGTTTGCCATCTTACTGGTGGGCGCCCTTCATGTTCCATTTCAGTAAGTGATTCTGTAAGATTTTGCTTCTCTCCAATGTGTTGAACAAAATGCTGGCAGCTGTTTTGCTTGTTACCAAAGGCAAGGTTTCTGTCTGCTGTCTTTGCCTTCTGGCTGTCTCTACATCCCAGCTCTTCTACGTGACTAAGATCTCTGCCAACATCTGCAGTCACACCCAAGCTGTAGCAAAGGGGATATATATTTGCTCTCTTTTGTGCATAGGAGTCAGAGCTGGGAATAGATTCCTCCCAGGGTGGCACTAACTTTCTTCACACACCACTAAGATCTCTGGACTGTGGGTTTTCAGATTTATTACTATCTAACCATTTAAGCCCCTTATCATCTAGGTTCCTCTCATTTGTAATCATTTAAGTATTCAATCCCAGCCTAATAAAAAGTTCCAAATTCAATTTGGATGAAATAAATCTTCTTATTACAAGTGAACTCTAATTTGCATCACAGGTTCCTTTATCCTTGATAGATTAAAATGTGATTTTAAGGTAAAAAGGAATACTACTCTATTGGGGTCTGTGGCTAAATTCAGTGACCTGAAACTGAGAATGTATGCTAGTACCAACATGACGAACCAGAGTATAAATTTATTCTACAAGACAGTAAATCTTTGAAAGAACAGGTCAAATGATTCTTAAAAATTAAGAAGAAAAATGTTTTAAAGTCTCACTTGAGAAAATTCAAAAGAATAAAATTAAAATCACCACTTAAAATATTTGTGTGTACATATATTCCTCTTTGACTTTACTGTAAACCTTTTGTGTCACAGATATTTTTCACTCACCTTTTGAAACCCTACACTACTCAATGTCTTCTACAGTGAGTAACCAGAAACGAATACTGAATAAATGAACCTTTTGTTCAGGACAATAATTCAAACTAAGTATTGAGTAAATGAACATCCCTTCTCTTTGTTTATGGACTTGATATTGTGAAATGGACATGCAAAATCATACAATGGTAAGCCAAGTATCTATCTTCTTTCTAAACTCAGCATTGGGCAAATATTGTCTCCACTACTGGGAAAGAATCTCAGAGTAGTCCCAACTTTATCTTTCAATTCTAAATTTGTGGCTTTTATGGTAAGAAAGAAAAGCAGAAAATAACAGGCTTTCCAAAGCAGAAGAAAACATGTTGGTAGAGAATAGTTAATGGCACTGTTATTAGCGAAAGGCAGAGTGATTTGTCACACACTAATCATTGTCTTACCTGATTGTTGAGGTTGCTTAACCCCAACTAGTGAGTCCTGAAACAATAATTTCATGCAGCACAATGATATTGATAATAACACTTAACACTTATAATTGCTTTGTATATATTCATAGAGAGCCTCAATATATTTCTACTATTCCTTTGTTCTTCCAGACATTATGTTATTAAACAAAAGGTGGCCAAACATTTAAAGTTGTTTTTTTTTTATTGGAAGAAACCTTTTTTCTCATCCATTGATTCCACAGCTCACTACAATTAAAATTACCATAGTGGTAAGATGTGGTTAGCAGAAATACATGACTCCATCCTTTATAATCACCAGCATGGCATTTCCCAAAACAAACTACCCCAGGGTGTCAGTGAAGTTGAGTCTCTCTTCTCTTATCTAGTGTTGTGTGTGTGCCGGTCTGGAAATGCCGACTGCATCATAACCCGGGCTGCCAATATCAGGCTTGTAAAGCAAGAGAAGAGCAACAATAAAACTGCTATTTGTGTTTTATGGAACTGTGTAAAACTAAGAAAACAGCAGAGTAGCCAAACTTTGGGTTTTTAAATATCCCCAATGGTCTTAATCTTTGTTTCCAACACCTTATGGCAACACCTCCAGGTTTCCTTTTTTATACACTGAAATACTGACTGAAATCTGTCTATGGACATCTAACATTTTAATTACTTGTCTAAATGGATAGCATTTTTTTTATCATATTGTACTACTACAGTAGTTCATATTATATTGGGAAATACAATAATATGTTTTGGAAACATTAAACATAGCTTAACTAAATCAGCACTGTCAATTCAAAATTGCCAAAATCTGAAGCTTTCATTTTTCCAGTATAGAGTTCTAGCTTTATTTACACCTATCATCAGTGAACAATACTATAATAATGTAGCTAAATACTTGGTTAACCTTTAAATGTTCACTTACTTGGGCAAATGGCAAGCAAAGTTAGAAACTTTATCAGCACCTCCACAACTATCTACAGAACTTTTAGTGTAGTTATCCTAATGTTAACTTTTGCTGTGGTAGATTAAATATGGCTGTTCATTCTTTCTACACCTCCCATTAAGAGATGGAGTCTAATTCTCTTACCCTTGAATTTGGGATGTCCTTAGTAACTTGCTTGACCAATAGAATGTCACATCCTGAGCTTTGAGGCTAGATATTGAGAAGTCTTGCAACTTCCTCAGGCTTCTTGAAACTCTCTCTGATCCCTGAGTTAGCCTGTGAGAAATCTGGCTACTGTGAGACCATCGTGCTCAAGAGATTACTGCTATATATTCAGTTGACAGCCCCAGCTGAGTCTAACCTTTTATCATTCCCCTCATGTTGCCAGAATATGGTGAAGCCAGACCAGTCTAATTTCCAGCTGAATACCACCAAGAACATTACTTGATAGCACAAAGAGCAAAAGAATCACCCCACTGATCCCTGCCCAAATTCCTGATCCAAAATTGTGAGATAAAATAAGAAGGTGGTTATCTTAAGCTGCAAAGGAAAACTGTTTCTCTACTCACATTTCTCACACTATGTGTGTGTGCATTTTTTTAACAATGCCAACCAATTCTCCAACTCTCCAGAAATCAACTGGGTCTCCTACAACTCAATTCAATTCTGACACTAGCTATCAAGTTAATGTAGACCTCACTTTAGATGTCAATCACAAGTACTGGTCCTCCTATATTTCTGATACAGCAGCTTTAAATTGGGGTTCCCACAACTCCCTCCTCAGACTCAATAATTTGCTATAAACACTCACAGAACTCAGGAAAATATTTAGGTTTACTGGTTTATTGTAAAGGGTATTATAAAAAAGGATACACATGAATAGCCGATAAGGAGATACATGGGGTGAGTTCAGGAAGGGTCCAGAGAACAGGGAGCTTCTGTCCCCATAGAATTGGTATGTGTTAATGAACCCAGATCTCTCAACACCATAGATTAGGGATTTTTATGAAGGCTCATCACATAGGCATGATGCATTACTAATGCAGTCTCCAGCCCCTCACCCCTTCTTGGAATTTGACTGGAAGTGCCAAGCTTCTAATCATGGCTTAGTCTTTCTGTGATGAGCCCCCACCCAGAAGCCTACTAAGAGTTGCCTCTTTACAACAAAAGATGCTCCCATCACTCAGGAAGTTCCAAGGGGTTCAGGAGGTCTGCGTAAGACCACTTCTACTGCTCCCATTACTCAGGAAATAACATAGGTTTTACGAGGTCTATGTCAAGAACTAAAGCCAGAGAAGAAACGTGTATTTAAAATGTCATAGCTGCCAAGGTTTGCAGGTAATGTGTTAGCAGCAGTAAATAACTGGAACACACATTATCTTGTATTGTCACTTGTAATCTAATAAAGTTGAATCTTATTGGATGAACATGAAATTCTATTTTAATCATGTTGGGTCAAGGGATGTCATTATTTTTATTTTTGTTTAGCAGCCAGCCTCTCTTCCTAAATGGAGTTTATTCTTTCTCTTTTAGAATACACCATTAAGAGCAGTCTTGGTGAAAGGCAGTTGCCTCTAGATGCCAAAGGGCTAGGTCTTTATTCTGCCGCCCAAAGAAGCCAGAGGACAGCACTTAAACCTTTGACTCCTCTAGGACTTTGAATCTTCCACTAGTAATACAAAAACACGAAGATAATACATTTCCAAAAACCGAAATATGTTCAAATCATTCTTCTAAATATCTTCCAGTCCTTTCAAATTAGATCAAGTCTAAACTCCTAGCTTTGTAGAAAGCGCCTTTATGGTATGTTACCAGTTAACTTCTCCAACCTCATCGGTCAGTCTCCCAGGATCCTCAAGGACCAGTCATTCTGGAGTGCTGTTATGGGAGGAACTGGGACTCTCCAGAAAGATATGCTGAAGTCCTCCTCACTAGCACATAAGAATGTGACCTTATTTGGAAATTGGGTCTTTAGAGAGATTGAACTGAAATCATTAGGGTGGGCCCTGGTCCAGTATGACTCGCCTTTATAGAATGGGGAGATGTTGACGCGGGGAACTGTCAGAGGGAAGGCCATGTGAAGACACACGGGAGGGGGCCGTGAGGAGACCAGGCACTGGGGTGGTGCATCCTCAGGTAAGGTGGCGACTGAGGCTGCCAGGGGCTCAGAGGGGAGCTCCGAGGAGTCCCCCCCTGGTGCCTTCAGAGACAGCATAGCCCTGCTGACACCTTAATTTCAGACTTTTAACTTCAAGACCTGTGTGACGGTGAATGTCTGTTGTCTTAATCCACCCTGTTTTTGCTTGTTTTTTATGGCAGCCCTGAGATACCAATACAACCATCTACTTCTTCCCATGAGGGTCATGTTTGTCCTCAAAAGAAGGAAGTAAACATAAGGTAGGTTTATATTCAGCGTTCTAAGATTTTGGAAGGAAGTGGAGACTATCAGGAGATTTTCCATGAAAAAGAAGATTCCAGGACACATGGGCAGGCAAAGATGGGAGGATGGCACTCCTAACTTAGTGAATACTTGAAGCAAAGGTGTAAAAGTAGGGACATATAGATCACTTAAAATAAAAAAGTTGTGTCTTTGCTTTATGTATTGGATGTGCACAATGAGCTCTAAGAATGGTATTATCAATGGCTAAATTTAACTACAGTTCTTCTAAAAGCAAATACAGAGAACAAGAATTTTAACAGTTGCTCTTCTGTCCATTATTAGTCCTTTTTCCAAGAAAGCTCAAAATTGGCTTAGGGCTATTTACTTATTCCCTAGAACAGAAGTTCCCAGACTTTTAGAATGTACTAAATAGATAACATTTTAAAGTACAAGGGAAACATAAAGGTAGCACTATCTTATTTGGGGTCATAAGAACATTTTTAATTATTGGTATCTTCTATCACCATAAGTTCATTAAAGGAATAATATTTCAACAACAAAAAGGGAAACATCATAATCTCAGTGTGAATCATTGCTCTTTAAATTGAAAAAATATTGCTTTATGAATAACTTCCCACATTGTCACTCTTTCTCATTTCCCCCAAACCAGTCTGCTGTTTGGGGAGGGGAAATGCTGCTTTAAAATTAAACAGTATGAGGGGCTTCTACCCAGCATGGTCGGGCCTGGGTGACTATCTGTGGTCGCAGCAACTGCCATTGACCACGGCAGGCCCATGGTGCCGGCAGTCCTGGTCTCACCCAACAGGACCCTCGTAGGGGTGCTGGACAGAAATGAAATCACATCACTCCAGAAAGGTTCCTGAGGTCCTGTTAAGAAATGGGCCAGTTGTTCTTTTTAGGAGAAATGTTGCCTCACTTGTTTCTACACAGGGACTATCAGTGTTTTTCAGAGATGTGTTTTTGGTCAAAGGAACCACAAGAAGCTTGAGGGGCTAAAGGACACCTTCTGAACTAACCAGGAAAAGGGAGCCACACCTGTGGTGGAACTGCCCCACCTGCTGTCACTAGCGCTTGGTACGCTCCCTATTTTAAAGATTATAAATATGGTTTTAAAGGAAATCAAACAAATAATAAAGCTAAATAAGTGCCCTAAGAGCAAGAGTAGTTTTTAAATTTACTATAGTTTGAAAATAAAAAGATTACTAAGTCAAGTTAGAGCATTTATTATAAATTGTAGCAAATGCTCTGTGTGCAGTTACTTCATGGGAAAAATGTCACAGTAGTGAGCTCAGAGGCTGAGACTCCATCCATGGGCTATCTGCCTTCCCATTACAGCCACAGCCTCAGACTGGAGTCATGGGCCATGCACTCCAATTCCTTTGAATTCTGCAACTCCTTAAAAATCCCATATTTCAAAAAATAGAGCCAAGGAGTCAAGACGGCGGCATGACTAGAGCAGCAGAAATCTCCTCCCAAAACCACATATATTTTTGAAAATACAACAAAGACAACTCTTCCTAAAAGAGAGACCAGAAGACACAGGATCGGAGCAGCAGCCTGAGGCAGGCCATGCCCACAGCAACCATGGAGATAAACTCCACAGTGGCCGGGGGGGCCAGGCAAGAATCAGAAGCCTAGTCTGCATGCAGCTTCCCAGCACAAGTTGCTAGAGGTTGCTGTTCTCCCAGGAAAGGAAGGCCACAAACCAACAAGAAGGGACGTTCTCCCAGTCATCACTTGCGCCAGATCTGCAAACTATCTCTATCGCCATGAAAAGGCAAAAGAATTTGATACACACCCAAATCACAACCCCTAAGAAGGAGATAGACCTAACCAGTCTTCCAGAAAAAGAATTCAAAATAAAAATCATAAACATGCTGACGGAGCTGCAGAGAAATACACAAGAGCTAAGGGATGATGTCCAGAGGGAGATTACAGAAGTGAAACAATCTCTGGAAGGATTATAAGCAGAATGGATAAGATGCAAGAGGCCATTGATGGAATAGAAACCAGAGAACAGGAACACATAGAAGCTGATGCAGAGAGAGATAAAAAGGATCTCCAGGGATGAATCAATATTAAGAGAACTGTGTGACCAATCCAAAAGGAACAATATCCGCATTATAGGGGTACCAGAAGAAGAGAGAGAAAAGGAGATAGAAAGTGACTTTGAAGAAATAATTGCTGAAAACTTCCCCTAAACTGTGGGAGGAAATAATCGATCAGACCACCGAAATACACAGACCTCCCAACAGAAAGGATCTAAGGAGGACAACACCAAGACACATAATAATTAAAATGGCAAAGATCAAGGACAAGGACAGAGTTTTAAAGGCAGCTAGAGAAAGGAAAAAGGTCACCTACAAAGGAAAACCCATCAGGCTACCATCAGACTTTTCAACAGAAACCTTACAGGCCAGAAGAGAATGTCATGATATATTTAATGCAATGAAAGAGAAGGGCCTTGAAACAAGAATACTGTATCCAGCACGATTATCATTTAAATATGAAGGAGGGGTTAAACAATTCCCAGACAAGCAAAACATGAGGGAATTTGCCTTCCACAAATCACCTCTACAGGGTATTTTAGAGGGACAGTTCTAGACGGGAGCACTCCTAAAACTGAATAGATGTCACCAGAGAAAATAAAATCACAGCAAAGAAAGCAGACCACCCAAATACTAACTAAAGGCAAAAAATAAAATCATCTACCCATAAAAAACAGTTAAAGGAAACATGAAAGAACACAGAATAAAACAAGCAACATATAAAGAATGGAGGAGGAGGAATAAGAAGGGAGAGAAGTAAAGAATCTCCAGACAGTGTTTATAACAGCTCAACAAGCGAGTTAAGTTAGACAGTAAGATACTAAAGAAGCTAACCTTCAACCTTTGGTAACCACGAATCTAAAGCCTGCAATAGCAATAAGTACATATCATTCAATAGTCACCCTAAATGTAAATGGACTGAATGCACCAAACAAAAGACACAGAGTAATAGAATGGATAAAAAAACAAGATCCATCTATATGCTGCTTAGAAGAGACTCACCTCAAACCCAAAGACATGCACAGACTAAAAGTCAAGGGATGGAAAAAGATATTTCATGCAAACAACAGGGAGAAGAAAGCAGGGGTTGCAGTACTAGTATCAGACAAAATAGACTTCAAAACAAAGAAAGTAACAAGAGATAAAGAAGGACATTACATAATGATAAAGGGCTCCGTCCAACAAGAGGATATAACCATTATAAATATATATGCACCCAACACAGGAGCACCAGCATATGTGAAACAAATACTAACAGAACTAAAGGGAGAAATAGAATGCAATGCATTCATTTTACCAGACTTCAACACACCACTCACTCCAAAGGATAGATCCACCAGACAGAAAATAAGAAAGGACACAGAGGCACTGAACAACACACTAGAACAGATGGACCTAGTAGACATCTGTAGAACTCTACATCCAAAAGCAACAGGATACACATTCTTCTCAAGTGCACATGGAACATTCTCCAGAATAGACCACATACTAGGCCACAAAAAGAGCCTCAGTAAATTCAAAAAGACTGAAATTCTACCAACCAACTTTTCAGATCACAAAGATATAAAACTAGAAATAAATTGTACAGAGAAAGCAAAAAGGCTCACAAACACATGGAGGCTTAACAACATGCTCCTAAATAATCAATGGATCAACGAACAAATCAAAATAGAGATCAAGGACTATATGGAAATAAATGACAACAATACAAAGCCCCAACATCTGTGGGATGCAGCAAAAGCAGTCTAAAGAGGAAAGTATACAGCAATCCAGGCATACTTAAAGAAGGGAGAACAATCCCAAATGAATAGTCTTAACATCACAATTAGCGAAACTGGAAAAAGAAGAACAAATGAGGCCTAAAGTCAGAAGAAGGAAGGACATAATAAAGATCAGAGAAGAAATAAACAAAATTGAGAAGAATAAAATAATAGAAAAAATCAATGAAACCAAGAGCTGGTTCTTTAAAAAAATAAACAAAATAGATAAGCCTCCAGCCAAACTTATTAAGAGAAAAAGAGAATCAACACACATCAACAGAATCAGAAACGAGAATGGAATAATCACGACAGACTCCACAGAAATACAAAGAATTATTAAAGACTACTATGAAAACCTATATGCCAACATATAGGAAAACCTAGAAGAAATGGACAACTTCCTAGAAAAATACAACCTTCTAAGACTGACCAAGGAAGAAACACAAAAGTTAAACAAACCAATTACGCGCAAAGAAATTGTAGTAGTAATCAAAAAACTACCCAAGAACAAAACCCCCGGGGCCAGACAGATTTACCTCGGAATTTTATCAGACAGACAGAGAAGACATAATACCCATTCTCCTTAGAGTTTTCCAAAAAATAGAAGAGGAGGGAATACTCCCAAACTCATTCTATGAAGCCAACATCACCGTAATACCAAAACCAGGCAAAGACCCCACCAAAAAAGAAAATTACAGACCAATATCCCTGATGAATGTAGATGCAAAAATATTCAACAAAATATTAGCAAACCGAATTCAAAAATACATCAAAAGGATCATACACCATGACCAAGTGGGATTCATCCCAGGGATGCAAGGATGGTACAACATTCAAAAATCCATCAACATCATCCACCACATAAACAAAAAGAAAGACAAAAACCACATGATCATCTCCATAGATGCTGAATAAGCATTTGACAAAATTCAACATCCATTCATGATAAAAACTCTCAGCAAAATGGGAGGAGAGGGCAAGTACCTCAACATAATAAAGGCCATATATGATAAACCCACAGCCAACATTATACTGAACAGCGAGAAGCCGAAAACTTTTCCTCTGAGATTGGGAACAAGACAGGGATGCCCACTCTCCCCACTGTTATTTAACATAGTACTGGAGGTCCTAGCCATGGCAATTAGAGAAAACAAAGAAATACAAGGAAGCCCGATTGGTAAAGAAGAAGTCTGTCACTATTTGCAGATGACATGATATTGTACATAAAAAACCCTAAAGTCTCCACTCCAAAACTACTAGAACTGATATCGGAATACAGCAAAGTTGTAGGATACAAAATTAACACAGAGAAATCTGTGGCTTTCCTATACACTAACAATGAACCAATAGAAAGAGAAATCAGGAAAACAATTCCATTCACAATTGCATCAAAAAGAATAAAATACCTAGGAATAAACCTAACCAAAGAAGTGAAAGACCTATACCCTGAAAACTATAAGACACTCTTAAGAGAAATTAAAGAGGTCACTAACAGATGGAAACTCATCCCATGCTCTTGGCTAGGAAGAATTAATATTGTCAAAATGGCCATCCTGCAAACAATGTACAGATTTGATGCAATCCCTATCAAATTACCAACAACATTCTTCAACAAACAGGAACAAATAGTTCAAAAATTCATATGGAAACACCAAAGACCCCAAATAACCAAAGCAATCCTGAAAAAGAATAAACTAGGGGGGATCTCACTCCCCAACTTCAAGCTCTACTACAAAGCCATAGTAATCAAGACAATTTGGTACTGGCACAAGAACAGAGCCACAGACCAGTGAAACAGATTAGAGATTCCAGATATTAACCCAAACATATATGGTCAATTAATATTCGATAAAGGAGCCATGGACATACAAAGGGGAAATGAAAGTCTCAGATGGATGGAGCTAGAGGGTATTATGCTCAGTGAAATAAGCCAAGTGGAGAAAGACAAATACCAAATGATTGCACTCATCTCTGGAGTATAAGAACAAAGGAAAAACTGAAGGAAGAAAACAGCAGCAGAATCACAGAACCCAAGATGGACTAACAGTTACCAAAGGGAAAGAGACTGGGGAGAATGGGAGGGTAGGGAGGGATAAAGGCGGGGAAGAGAAAGGGGGTATTATGATTAACATGTATAATGTGGGGGGTAGGGGAAAGGGGAGGGCTGTGCAACACAGAGAAGACAAGTAGTAATTCTACAACATCTTGCTATGCTGATGGACAGTGACTGTAATGGGGTTTGTTGGGGGGACTTGGTGTAGGGGAGAGCCTAGTAAACATAATGCTCTTCATGTAATTGTAGATTAATGATAACAAAATCAGAATATGTTACTCACCTTTTTTTCTTCACTATGAAAATCACGCCTTTCCGCTGCCTCCATTAAAACCAAAGCCTCCAAAGATTTTTAAGACATTTCTCAGTTTTGTCTTAGAAAATTTGGCATGAACTACTCTTCTTTTTTCTCAACTTGGTTATTTTAACTTCTTAAGGAATAATGCATCTACTTACTAGTTTGTTATGATTTTTAGTGCTTATCTATGCAAGTAAGTGGTATATTAAAGAAGTAAATGAAGCATTATTTATGCTCATTTATAGTAATTCATTTGTTCATTCATTTATTAAACAAGTTCTTGAATACCTCCATTTGCTAGGTATTACAGCATTAGGTAAAATACAGAATTCCTGCTAAGAATTCACACTGGTAAATACACTGGGAAACTAGCAATTTTAGACCAATGTGACAGTTGATCTGCAGAAAGAATGTGCACAATACTGTGGCAGAAATGGACATGCAGGATGATGAGAGAGTTGTAAAGGCTTCATGGGCAACATGTAATTGTGTGTCCTGGGGGACAGCCATGCTCGTGGCAGACTGAAATTCTATTAAAATTTTGTCATTTTCCAGGTGGTTGGTGGTATGTGATTCTAATGTGGAAAGAATGATAAATGCCCTTCCTTCTGTACCCCCAGTTTCTCCCTCTCTGTACATGAGAAATGCTTCAGTTCAATAAACTTTCCAGACCGTCTGACAGAGAAGGGGTGTGAGCAGACAGCACAGAGCCGGTTCCAGGGCCCTACGTCCTGAAATGTGTGCTCCCCACACCGACACGTGTCTGGTCTAACAGACATTTGAAACAATAAGTGCAGATAAGCATTGGTGGGTCCCAGTTTCAAGTGGTGCCCCTATAATTACCAAGATTGAGCTGCCCAGGTTTTTTTCAGTTACAAAACTTGTTGCTCAGTGTCCTCCCCTCTCTGTGGGCACAGTGTTTCCAAAGGAGCAGTTCCAGGAACCTGCAGCCTGGGGGCCAGGGCAGTGACTCCGTGTTTGTAGATACTGAAGAGACCACAAGTGAAATGGAGATACCGAACAATTAATAAGACAGATCTTTTTATTCAATCCTTGTCTATAAAATTGATTCCATCTTCTGACTCTCCAGTGTATTGAAATGGGGGAAAAATTCCAGAAGGCACTCATTTTGTATATAATGGAAACTTTTAAGAGTGGGAGGAGAAAAAGTTTGGTAATCCTATTAGGTTCTCTTATAACCTACAGTCACAAACTAATTCTGCAAATGCAGCAGTTGAACAAATCATCTGCAAATTGAAAGTCAACATAAGAGTGAATGAGAAGCCCTAGTGGTTGCTATCCTCTTTTCATAAGGCACGAGAACAAGAGAGGTATAAGAAATGATAAGAACTTGGATTTACAGAAGTTGGGGTTTCCCAATCACTGTATATTTTCATAAAAGCAAATCTTACTGACAGTTAGTTCCTGCCTCATGTTGACAGTTTGCAAGTAAGAATAGCAGGGTCCCATTTCAGAGCAGACAGTGTGGAGCCCCCTCAAAAGCATTTTTGAATTAGAGTGACAGGGCTTCACAAGCATTTCTGGCAGTACAGAATGAATATTAATGTTTCAAGAAACAATACATTAGAAGTAGATCTATAGTCCTTCACTCCCCCAACCCTGCTTACCATAAGAACAAAAATAGGCCTCCTGCAGTTGGATTTTTTGTCTTCTTTTTACACTCATAAGCACAATAACATAACCCTTGTTTACAAGACTTGTCTTTCTATTGATACACCACTTCATTTAAGAGTATCATCTAGATTCCATGAAATCCAGACATATAAACATATATGAGCCACTATATACTTGATAGAAAATTTTATTTTCTCAAAATCTTACAGAATTGAAGAATCCCAAGTGAGGTATGACCTGAAGGCAGACAGAGCTATGTAATAAATTCTTGATCAATTTGTAGGGCAGTTGTTTTTAATTCCTCAAAGAATTGGGTTTCAACATGAATGATATCAAGGGCTTGCCCCACCCATACAACTACATTATCTTCAATTGCTTCTTTCTATCAGGGAGATGATCTTCAACTAGCATACAAAGCAGAAGATTCCTGTGTTCTAGATTTAGAGCTGTTTGTCTTTTAATGTTTTTCTTTCCCTCCAGGTACATAGTTTCATTTTAGCTTAGGGGAAAAGACCTAAAAATAGTTCATATCAGGCTTTGAATATCAGCTTCCAATTGGGCCAACTTCTGAACATACAGCTAATTAAAAATAAAAAAATCCTTTCAAATATCTTGTCATGTTTCAGACAGGACAAACAGTAAACATTCCTGGCAGTACTGAATAACCCTACCAGTGACAGACGTATCTCCAAAGAGGGTGGAAAAGATACTATCCTTTCAATATCCAAAACCACTATCAAAGATAACCAAAAGAAAGACAGACAGTTCTCTGAGAGCCGTCAACAGTTGGTACAATCTTAGCTGCACATGGAGTACCACCCACATTCCTGTCTAGCCATATTTTGGGGCCCCAACCTGATGGTTGAGTTGCCTGCAAATGCAAGAATAGACAACCTGTATGTCCCAGGAAGGCAGAAACCAAGCCAAGTTCTCAGGACACAAAACTGGACAAACAACAAGGAGATAGCTGCCCTTGAGAGTGAAAGGGCCAGTAAGCAATGTGTACCCCAAAACCAAATTCACAAGAGTCTGGATTTGGAAAGGAAGGTACATGAAATTTTATCTTCCTCTCTACCAGGAACTGCAGAGACCTGAGAGAGCTAGCTCTGGTAAGAATTCTTCCCTCTTGCTGGTGTCTGCCGGTTTTCCCAGGATACCATCTGTAAGCTCTTAAGCAAGTGGAGTTTAAAGGAGAAAGTTAACCCTGGTATCTACCAGAATTTGGCAAGGTTTTCCTTAAAACCTTAAAACTCTTAGTTTCCCCTTGGTGTTTAAGGAAGTTAACTGTTGGCAGTTTACTGGTGAATCCCTCAGGGTCCTATCACCCTGGGAGGGACCTTCCTTTGAAGGTAGATATGGGAGCATTTGGGTTGATGTGGAAGGACTTGACAAAGCCTTTGAGAGAATCTTTTTTCCAGTGTCCCAGTGGATTGCAAATTAGACTTCTGGGCCAGTGGTTTGATGACTGACTTCCAGGAGGTTGCAAATGCGGAGGCCCAGGTACTTCAGGTTTCTGGCTTTGAAGTTCTTTCAGTTGTAAGGCCACTATCTTGGTGGATTTTGATTTATGGTCTTGTAGTCTTTTCAGAGTGGAAAGGCAATTCAGATACAGGGTTACTAGACTGGGTGCTAAGGTAAAGGAGGATAGGAGAGTATTAGGAGTCACATCAGTTTTATGAATTCTGTTTTAGACACTTGTGTCTTTAATTGCCACTAGCCTTTTGCAATGAATCTTTCAATGAAGCTATTTTAGAATTTTGAAGACTTTTGGGGCTTGTCCATGCCAATTAAAATAGGAATCCCATTCTGTTGATTTGAAAACCCTTGCATTCAAGTACACTTCTTAAAAGAACAATCTTGCCTCACTGGACATTCTCTGTAATGGTCACTGTAATTCTAGGTTGTCTTGGTAAGTTGTGCCATTTTTGTAGATACTTATGGCTTCCAAGTCCATGGTCCTTAGATATAAAATAAGCAGTTACACGAGAAGGTGGAGAACTCAATTCTTTAAAACTTTAGTGTCCCGACCTGCAGGACTATCAACGGGGGTCGACGACCTGGAGGAGAGAATTGAAAAAAAAAAAGAATGGGGCAAGGGACACAAAGAACAACCGGCAAGACAGGATGTCTGATCAAGCTGGCACAGTTTATTGTTTGTAGGCTCAATTTATACAGGTTAGCAAGTAAGGGGTGGGTCAGGAGATAATTGGACCTTAGGTGGCGCCGGCGGGAACAGAGGACCCGGAAGAGAAGCGGGAAGTTCTCCATTTTGGGGGTGGGGGCCCTTGGGAGGGAGGCTTGAAGGGAGGGGCATTCCCCTGGGGCAGAGGATGTTTCTTGCTTAACAAAGGACAGAAAAGGCACATGCTGTGAGGTAGCCTAACCACTAACTCTAACTTAGAAATGCAAATGTTGCTAGGTAACTTAACCCCTAGCTCTAACCTAGGAGTTCACTAAATTTGTTTCTTGGTAATAGGGGAAAACTTGTTTCTAACGTGTGGATGGATTCATTGTTGCTGACTTTACAGGAAAGACTTTACTCAAACGTTGCTGTTGTCTTAAGGCTTTTGTGACCGAGTCTGCCTAAAGGCCCACAGGTTTGCTCCCAACACTTTAGGGTCCCATTTTTTTAGGTAAGACTTGGGCATCTCGGAACCAAATTAGTACATAAGAGCCCTTGGGTTTGGGGATTTTGTGGTGCTTCACAGTATACCTCACTGCATGGAAATTTTCTGGAGTTTGGTGGATGACCTAGTCTCAGTCTAACCTATTCCATGACCATCTTATCCTAGCACAAAAGTCCTAGAGTTAATGTATCAGCACTCTTACCAGCTTTTAAGTGTTTGACCTATGCCCACTCAGTTTGTGGCTTTGGCTTTTGAGATTCACATTAGCAATAAATCCCTTATTTTTTTCACAGGAAGATTTCTTTACAGTGCTGAACTCTCTGATGGCTTTTAGTAGTCTGAGTTGTGTGTTCTTAGATTTAAATTTTGATTTTGATGGTCAACACAGTGTGAATTTCTTGTCTTAGATTATTTCCCCAAATCCCAAGTCAAGGTTTTGTGAACCTCCTAATGGCTGCCACTTCTTGTGGACAATGGAATCCTTTCTCTTTGAGTCCCATAATAGCTGCCACCACTGTGAACTCCCAGTATAACTATCCTGAAGCCTTTCTGGAACCCTAGAACCTTTTTGGGAATTTAAAAAAAAAACATAGAATCTTTTCAGGAACTCAGAATCTTTCTAGGAATTTTAACAAACTCTGGATACTCTCCAGGACCAAAACATTTCTGAGAATTTTAATGTACCTTAGAAAGTTTCCAGGGTCACAGGAACCTTTCTGGAAACTTTAACAAACTCCATAAAGGGGTCCCAGAATCTATGGAAAAAAGATTTACATTCAAATTTTTACTTAGTTAATACCTTCCATTATACAAAGTTAATATAACAGAAAAAAAAACATTTTTGGAAACTGATCTGAAAGTTCAAACATATATTAATTGGAGCAGAAATAAAAATGAGTCCAAAGGAAACAACCATGACAATACTTAGTTGTGTGTGATTTTTTGTGTGTGGTGTGTGTGTTGTGATGTGTGTGTAAGCTTCTGTGTGCTCTGTGTGCTGAGTTGGGCATGTTCAGTGTGTTGTGTGTTGTGTGCATTGAGTGTGTCTTTGTGTGTTGTATGTGTTGTATCTTTTGTGTCTGTTGTGATGTATGTCTGTGTGTGTTGTTTCTTGTGAGTGTGGTTGTGCATGTGTTGTTTAGTGTGTGTAGACTGCTTTGTGTGTTGTGTTGTGTGTGCTTAGTGTTTTCTGTGTTCTGTGTTGTGTGGTTGTGTGTTGTGTATGTGTTCTGTGTGTTATTACCTGTGTTCTGTGTATTGTGTTGTTTTGTGTTGTGTTGCTTGTGGTGTGTGCATGGTTGTGTGTTGTTTTGTGTCTGTGGTTTTCCATTTTGTGTGTAGTTTGTTATGTCTGTTCTTTGTTTTATGTGTTGTTATATATTGTGTTCTGTGTTGTGTGTTTTGATGGTTTGGTATTCTGTGTGGTGTATTTTGTGTATGGTGTGTGTGTTGTGTGGTCTGTGTGTGTTGCATGTTGTGTGTTATATTGGTTGTTTGTGCTGTGTTTGTTGCATATGGTGTGTGTGTTCTTTGGTCTGCTTTGTGTGTTGTATATGATGTTTGCTGTGGGTGTTGTGTGTCTTGTAACTGTTGTGTTGTGTGTTTGTGTGTTGTGTGTTCTGTTGTGCTGCCTGTGTATGTACTTATGTTTGGTTTGTCTGGCGTAGTTGTGTGTGTTGTGTGTAGAGTGTGAAAAGTCAGTTGTGAGTTTTTGTTGTGTGTTGTGTGTTGTTTTGTATGTGTTGTGTGAGTTTTCTGTGTGTGATTATTATTTGTGTGTGGTTGTGTTTGAGAGGTTGTGTGTGTCATTGCTTGTTTGAATTGTGTGTGATGTGAGATGTGTTGTCTGTATGTGCTTGTGCTTATTCAGTGTGCTTCATTGTGTGTGTTGTGTGGACTCTGTGAAGTGTGGTTTGTATATATTGTGTGCTGTTATGTGATTTGATATGTGTGGTGTGTGTCATTTTGTGTGTTGTGCTGTGTGTGTGTTGAGTGGTTGTGTATGTTCTCTGTGTGGTTGTGTGTAATGTGGGTGCAGGTTGTGTTGTTTTGTGTGTGTTGTGTTTGTACTGTGTGTAGTGTGTGTTCTGTGTTGTGATGTTTATTTTTGTGTGAGGTGTGTTGTATGTTTTGTGGGTCATGTTTGTTGTGTCTTGTATGTTGTGTGTGTTTTGTGTTATGGGTATTGATGTGTTTATTTTTGTGTGTGTGGTGTGTGCATGTTGTTTGTGTGTGTTGTGTGTGGTTGTATGTGATCTATGTTGTGCTTGTTGGGTTTTGTATTGTGTGTATAGTGTGTTGTTTGTTGTGTGTATATGGCAGTGAGTCTTTTGTGGTGTTTGTTGTGTGATTATGTCTGATTTCTGTTGTGTTACATTGTGTGTGCTGTGTGTTATTGTGTGTTGTGTGTTCTGTTGTCTGTGATCTGTATGTTTTGTGTGTGGTGGTGTTTCTGTGGTTGTGTGTCTGTGTGTGTTGTATCCTGTCTGTGTTGTCTGTGTTGGGTGTGTGATGTATGTGGTTTGGGTTCTTTGTTGATTGCAGTGTATGTTGTGCTGTGTTTCTGTGTGTTGTGTTGTATGTATGTGTGTGGTTGTGGGTGGTAGTGTGCTGTGTGTTATGTGGGTTCAGTGTGTCTTTGTGTATTATATGTTTTGTATCTGTTGGGTTGCATGTTGTGTTCATGGTTGTGTGTGTTGTATGTGGTTTTCTGGGTCGTGTGCAGTGTGTGATGCGTCTATGCATTGTGTGTTATGTTTTGTGTTCTGGGTTCTGTGTGTTGTGTGTATGGTTTACTGTGTGTTGTGTATGTATGTGTGTTCGGTGGTCTCTGTTTTGAGGGTTGTGCGTGACTTTAATTTTGTGTTCTGAGTGTTGTGTATTTGTGTTTGTTGTGTGTGACTGTTTTGTGATTTGTGCTGTGCTGGCTGTGTGTATGGTGTATGTTCTAGGTGTGTGGTTGTGTTGTGTGAAATGTGTATTGCATGTGTTCTGGGTTCTTTGTGTTGTGTGTTGTGTGTGTTCTTTTGCATGATATCTGTTTTGCATGTGGATTGTGGATTGTGTGTGCTTCTGTGTGGGTTTGGTTGTGTGAATTTGGTGTGTGTTGTGAGATGTGTTTTCTGTCTGTGGTTGTGGGTGATTTGTTGTGTGTTTTGGGTGTGGTTGTCAGTGACTGTTTTTTGTGTTGTGTATTGTGTGTGTAGAGTTTGTGTTGATTTGTGTTTTGCTGTGATGGTTTTATTGTGTGTCTGTTCTATGTTGTGTTATGTGTGTTGGGTGTTTTCTGTAGTGTTATATTGTGTTTGCTGTGTGAGGTTTTGTGTGTTTTGTGTTCTTCATTGTGGGTTGTGTTGTGTTTGTTGTGTGCAGTGTATGCTGTGTGCATATGGTAGTGAGCTTTATGTTTGTTGTGTGATGATGTGTGTCTTATCTGTGTTGTCACATTTTGTGTGCTGTGTGTGGTTCTGTGCTGTGTTGTCTGTGTCCTGTGTGATTTGTGGTAATTTTGTGTGGTTGTATTTGTTTTGTATGTGGTGTGTGTTGTCTGTGCTGTGTGTGTTATGTGTGAGCTTTGGGTTCTGTTTATTGTGTGTGGTGTGTGTTTTCTTCTGTGTGTTTCTGTGTGGTGTGGTTTGTGTGTTGTATTTCTGTGTCGTGTTTTTTGTGTGTGGTGTGTGCTTGTGTATGTTGTGTGTGTTCAGTGTGTGTTGTATGTTGTGTTATATGTGCGGTTGTGTGTGTTGTGTGTGGTGTATCTGTTGGGTTCTGTGTGTTGGTGTTGTGTGAAGTGTGGAAAGTGTGTGTGGTTTGTGTGTTGTGCACTGCATTATTTTATTTTGTGTGTGTTGTGATGTGTGTGGTTGTATGTGTTATGAGTGTGCTGTGTGTGGTTGTCTGTGTTGTGTGTGTTGAGGATGTGTTTGTGAGTGTGTTAGGCTTAAAGTGATATGTGGGTGAGTGCTGGGGTCTGTGAAAAGGGTAAGAGGTAGGATGAAGGGTAGAGTTAGAATGAGGGGACCCAGTTTTAATGGGGAAGACGCTCTCCAAGGTAACTTAGGCAAGATATTGGCAGCAAGAGAAAATCACAACGTGGAATTCTCTGGGCCATAGAAAACTAAATGAGTCACCTGTGGGTCACGCTTAGGGTGATTGTGTGTGCTGAGTTATGGTTACATCTTAAATTAGTGTTTAATGAGTGGCTGGATTTAGTGTGGGCTTGGGTTTTGGTTAGAGCTATGGTAGTGGTTTATGTGAGGGTAGATGGGTTGAGTCTTTCAGTTAACAGTGAAGATCAATGAGGGCGAGGTTAGGGTTAAGGGCAAAGCTTTCAATTAGGCATAACATTAAATTATGGCTTTGCATGGATTTAGCTTAAGGGGAAAGGGTTAGTGTCAGGGTCCATTTAGATCTATGTCATCAGTGAGGTGTGGGTGAGGCATACAGTGTGAGGGGTGAGCAGTAATGCTTAGGATGAGAGTGGAGGAGTCTTCAGGTCAACCATTCCCATACCCATATTCATAAGGGTAGTGCTGGGCTCAGACTGCTGCCGTTTGGCCTTCTTTGCAGAGGCCCTGCCTTTCTAGGAACGTGGCTACAGTACAGCACAGGAGCAGGACCCATATTCACCTTGGCTGGGAAGGAACTGACTGGCTTTCTCCATCAGCCACATGGGTTATTACCATGTCCCAGGAAAGAAACACCCTGTAGCTTGGATCAGGGTTCCATTTTCTCTAATACTGCCAAGGTGGTCAGCTCCCACCTCACCAAAATTACTCCCTCGGCAGAGGCACCAGGCCCTGAAGTGGGAACCTGCTCCCCTCACCAAGCACATTCTGTCTCTAGGAAACAGTCACCTCTGCGGCGTCATGGAATCTGCAGGCAACACTGCTGCACTTGCAATGTCCCCCACTAGAGGGTGTGCACTGCCCAGCCCTGGAAACCTGTATCACAGACAGTAAACACTAGGGGTTCAGGCATATATACACATACATGGGGTGCTCTGCCACGGCACATCCAAATGTGTGAGCCCCAGTACAGGTTGCACCCAAACTTCCTGCATCCATCCAGCCTTAACGTCTCTATTCCCCTGGGTCCTTGTCTGGGATCAGGATGAAATTCAAAGTGTTAGCTCTCAGGGTTCTGATGGGTGCTGTGTTAAGGGTTTGGATTTGCTTAGGGATTTATGTTGGGGTTCATGTGTGAGGCTCATGCTTAGGGAACCATCCTGGGGCTGGGTTTGGTTCCAGTGGTTATTAGGTTTTGGTTTTCCCTCCAGGGCTTTGTGGTATGGAATCAGGTTTCAGACTAAGGTTTTCTGGGTAAGGGTTACAGTGACATGGTTGGTGCAGGCAATGGTTAATTTTAATATTCATAGTTAGTTTGAGTGTAAGGACTAAGGTTTAAGGTATAAGGGTAAGGGATTTTGAGTGTGTGTGTGTGTGTGTGTATGTGTGTTAGGGTTTATGTGACATGTGGGTGAGGATTCGTGTTTGTGATAAGCATAAGAGTTACAATTAGAGATAGAGTTAGGCACGGTTTTAGAATGAGGGGAACCAGTTTTAATGGGGAAGACTCTCTCCAAGGTAAATTTTGCATGATATTGTCAGTGAGATGAAATTATAATGTGGAGTTCTCTTTACCATATGAATCTAACCGAGTCAGTTGTGGGTCATGGTGAGGGAGATCTCATGTGCTGGGTTATGGTTACTTGTTAAATTAGTGTTTGACAAGGGTTAGATTTAATGTGGATGTATGTTTTGGTTAGAATTAGGAAAGTAGTTTAGTTTAGGGAAGTATTAAGTCTTTCACTTAACAATGAGGGTCAAATGAGGGTGAGGTTAGGGTTCAGGGCAAGGCATTGGGTCACGTTAAGGTTAAGTGTAGTGTGAAATTTAGCCTTGCTTAGTTAGCTCACTGGTTTAGGATTAGTGCCAGGGTTCAGTTTAGCTCCATGTCATCAGTGAGGTGTGGGTGAGGTTTAGGGTGAGAGTGAGGAGTAGTCTTCAGGTCAACCATTCCCATACCCATATTACCAAAGGTATTGCTGGGCTTAGAGAGCTGCCATTTGGCATTCTCCCTAAGCAACTGCTTTTCTAGGAATGTGGCTACAGTACAGCACAGGAGTAGGACCCACACTCGAAAGGGCCGGTTATGACCTGAATGGCTTCTCTGTCAGCCATGTGGGTAACCATGTCTCAATAAAGAAACACACACCTTGGATCTGGGTTCCATTTTCCCTAATGCTGCCAAGGCGGTCAGCTCCCACCTCAGCTAAATCACACCCAGGGCTGAGGCACCAGGCCCTGAAGGGGGAACCTGCTCTCCTCCCAAGTAGATTCTGTCTCTAGGAAGCAGTACTCGCCATTCCCACTGTGGCCTCATGGGTCTGTGGAACACCAATGCTCATGGAAGTGCTCCATCATTGAAGTGCCCTCCTTTGGATGTATCCACTGCAAATCCCTGGGGATGAGAGTGAGGTTCCAGTTTAGGGCAGGGTTCAGGTTAGACTTAGGGTGAAGTGATCACTTTCGTTGGAGTTCATATACTCGGGTAAGTTTAGGTTCAGCTTTACTGTGAGGTGTGGGTGAGGCTGAGGGTGAGGAATGAGGACTGAGGGGTAGAGTGAGGGTGAGGGTGAGCTTTAGGCTGCAGGTTAAGCATTCTAATCCAGAGTATGATGAGCAGAATGCTTACCTCTAACATGGGGCACCTGGGATTCCTCACATACACCCTGTCTTTTGTAGGAAATTGTTTAAAAGACAGTGTATGAGCAGGTCCCAGAAAGGAAACCTACTCTCCAGGGCCAGGCAGGAAGTAAATGGCTTTCTCTATGAGCCGTATAAGTCACGGTGGCCCAAGCACAAATAAGGGACTTTGATCTGTATTCCACTTTCTCAAATGCTGCCCTGTCAATCACTACCCACTGTTCAAAGGTCCATATGCACAACCGAGGCCCCAGGCCCTATTCAGTGAAAGTGCTCTCCTAGCCTTGCAGCCTGTTCCCAGGAAAGAAACTGGAATCCTTGTGGACTGCTAGTAGTAAAACAAAATTTTGCATCTGTGATGAAAAACAGTATGGAGGTTTCTCAAAGTATTATCATATGATCCTGCAATCCCACTTCTTGATATACACCCCAAAGGATTGAAAACAGAATCTTGAACAGATAGCACTCTTGTTCACTACCACAGCATTCAACATAGCTAAGAGGTGAAGAAAACCTAAATATCATTCTATGCATAAATGGGTAGACAAGATACAGCATAAACATACACTGGATATTAGTCTTAAAAGAAAGAAAGATCCTGTCACATGCTTCAGCATGGATGAACCTTGAACATACTATGCACATAAAGACAGATAATGCATGACTCCATTTCTATCGTTATCTGAAATAGTCAAATTCACAGAAACAGAGAGTAAAATGGTAGTTTCCAGGCAGTGGAAGGAGGGGGAGAACAAGCATTTTTTTTTTTTGACTCAAATAGTGGTATATCTCCTCTTTTCCTTTTTTTTTTTTTTTTTTGAGAGGGTATCTCTCATATTTATTGACCAAATGCATTTATTTCTTAATAGGTACAGAGTTTCAGTTTTGCAAGATTAAATTGCTCTAGAGGTCTGTTGCACAACAGTATGCCTACAGTGAACAATATTGTATCATGTATTTAAAAATTTGGGAAGGTGTATCTCATGTTATGTAGAATTACAATTAAAAGACATTGATTGAATTTCACTCAACTAATTCTGATCTCTCCCACTACCTAAACTCAGCTCATGTAATTGGCCAAAATCCTACTATTAATTAATGTTATGGAATCTTATGAAAGAGACCTAAAGGGTCACCTAGTCCAAACACTCATTTCTCAGATGAATAAACTTGGCCCAGTGTGTTTAAGATCATCATAAAGCTATGGATTAACAGAATCTGAGCAAAAACATCAAGTTACCTGACTCTCAGTCACTACACTGTAACATCACTTACAAAAAACTGTCTCTTCACACCAATTTAAAAATATTAACTTGCTGTACAGTGTCATTCAATAGTTGGAATTTGCCTAATTACCTTTCTTGTTTTGTAGAGCATGGTCTTTTCAAGGAAAAACATCTCTCCAGGGAAAATGTTCCATTTAAGTATTTTTATGGAAACAACTCTTCTTTTTGGTATTAAGTTACTGTTTTTCCACTAAGATCTACCATTTTCAATTATTCTTCTCTCACAAACTACACTTAGGATGCAGCCCATTATAAAGCAGACAGACCTAACTTCTAATTGAATAAATACTCAAAATGTTTTTGATAATATGGCAAGACACAACATAGTTCTGTAGGATCTGAAGAATCAAAAGTTAGCATAAGTACAGCCATCTTAAGGCCTAAATACCACCCCCTAACCCAGAAGAAGGAAAATCATTAGAATCTTGAAAAACAAGTTAGTTAGCCTGTGTCAATTGTAGTGACCTTTAGTTAGCCAACCGTAAATCAGTTAATCATACACGCCTAGCTTATCTTACTAGAACCACCCTAGACATTCCGAAGGTGATCTCATCTAATCAGACCCCAGGATGTGGCACCAGCAAAAGATTTATGAGCCTATAGAAAAAAACCCTGTATTGTGATTATGGAAAATTTTACCCCTTTTGAAAATGCTATAAAACCTTCTGGCTTTGTGTGCTCTGAGTCCTCGTTGAGACCCGCTGCGACGGGCTGACTTGGACCCCAACTAGTTGGCTTCCGAATAAATTCCTCTTGCTTGTTGCATCAAGAAACGTCTTTGGTGAGTGATTTGGGGCGGCGCCTTCCTCAGGGGAATCCAACAGTTCCATCATTCTAATTTAACTATGTTCATTTTTGGAAAGCTGTCTCAATTTTTGTACAGATCCATATATATTTTCTGTAGCTGTAATTCTATGGTTCTATATTTATCAGCCCTGGTAATGATTATATTTAACCACTACACAATAGGCCGTCAAACTGACATATCATCATATTCTTTTTTTTTTTTTAGTCAAATGCCTTTTTTTTTTTGTAGATAATTATTTTTTATTGAAGGGTAGTTGACACAGTATTACATTAGTTTCAGGTGTACAACACAGTGATTCAACATTTATATATATGATAATTCTAGGTACCAGCTATCACCATACCAAGTTGTTAAAATATTTTGACTATACTCCTTATGCTATACATTACATCCCGGTTACTTATTTATTTTACAATTGGAAGTGTGTACTTTTTTTTTCTTTTTTTGTGAGGGCATCTCTCCTATTTATTGATCAATATCATCATATTCTTAACCATGCAACTTAAGACAGGCTGTTTTGTTTCCAATTTTCACTGAGAGTGGTAAATTGCATGTAGCTTTTATCTTCTATTTAATAATTTCCCAAAGATAAATTCTCAGGATCATTAGTTAACTCAAGGCCCTTATTGGTTTTCTCCCTCCAAGGTAACCTATATATTTAAAAAAAAGAGTTTAAGATAACCATTGCATAATTAAAACTCATTCATCAGCCCACAGTACAAGTATGCATGCAATGTTGGTATATGAAGACCTGTCTGTTAAGCCAACAGAGCCGATATTTACCAGCTAAGACTATATAAATGCAAGGATACACACTGACAGAGTTCAGGAGATGATCTAAAGTAACACAAAGACATTTTCCATACATCTAAGGTTTTCCATATGCTTGTTTTTACAATAAAAACTAAATTTTAAAAAATTTCTGTCACAATGAATAAATAAACAACTTTCTCTCGTGTTGAAAAAAAATCCACCATGGTGATGTGACTGCTAGCTTGCAACCAAAATAATAATATAAGTATACTTAAGGGTCTGCTCACCTGGATTTCCCCCATCATTTTGAGCCAGGTTCCTGGGTCCTGGAGAAGATGGCGTTAGAAAGAGAACAGCTGTATTGCATCTATTTTTACCTTTAAGGTTAAAGATCTCCAATGAAAAAATAGTTCTGATCCCTGAAACTACTAAAATGCTGATGATATTTTTCCTAGAATAAACAATAGAAAGCAAATATTTTAAACCAATGAACACTAAAAAGAAAAAATTGGCACTGAAAGGAAAATAAAATACGAAGTTATCTGTGTAACTTTGTAGAATTCTGAGTTTCAAAGACACATCAGAGCTTCCTTGACCATTATGAATGTACTTTTCTACATCCACAAATGTCACTGTGAGTGAACATCCAAAAGTTCTATTAATTTAATCCTTTTGCATTATGTTAGCCAATGATGGTAAACTAAAAATATCTCCTCCTTCAAAAAGTTCATGACATGTAAGGAAAAGACCCAGATACAGTAAAAGTAGGGGTGATAAAATTCAAATGTGAAATGCATATTGTCAGTATTAAATGAAAAGATGATGCATCTAGTGAGCTGAGTGAACTTCAGGGTAAGAAGGTATGGTAGACCTGAGTGGCTTAACGACAAAAGACTACAGTTGCCAAAGGGCAATAGATGCAGAAGAGAGAAATCAGTTAAGAGGAGAAGCAGCAACTAAGTTCAAAAGTCTATGTAAACATTCACATCATTTGATTTTTTAAAAACAAACGTTTAGGTAGCTACAGTATGCTTAAGTATTAATACACAATCTTTGAACTCAAGGAGCTCACAAGGCATTAAGAGAGTACAGATGAGAGAAGGGGAGCCTTTGCATAAGGTAATCACAGCAAGAGTTTTATAGAATTAGTAAGAATCACCCAAGAAGAAGAGGGACAGGGAGAGCATCAGAAGGAGAGAGATAATGTAATCAAAGGCAGAGAAGCAGGAGATAACACAGTACATACAAAGAAATACTACTGGTTCAAAAATGCTAGAGCATAAAGTTCAAAGAAAGAGAGGCAAAGTAAGGCAGAAGGGTTATGCAGAAGACAGGTCATTGATGGCTTTGTGTCCCATGCAAAGGGCCTTCCATAGTTGACGGAAAATCCCTGATGTCTTTTATGTAGCATGGCAACATCTCTTCTGCATTCTTAGTGCATCACTGTGATATCTATTTGTATAGGTACCACTTGCCCAGGACAAGCTCAAAAATAAAGGATCTTCTATCCTTGTGGAGCTTGGGGACTGGGGATTGGCTTTGTTACACATGGACATTTTTTGGTTCTCCAAGTGTGGAAGCTCTCTCTAACAGAGAGGGAGGATCTGAGAGACAGAGATACTCATCTCATGAATGTTGCTGAGGGCTTTATTATATAGTCATGATTGACTGTATCTTTGCCCATTTGCTGATTCAACTTCCACCCCCTGCCATTGGGTGGGGTCCAAAAGTCTCTTGTTAACATGACAAGACACACACTTCACCTTTAAGGCTCTGCAGTGTTTTCAGAAAATGTGGAAGAGGAAGAAATATACCTTGGAATTATATATTTGGGTTACTGAATGACCAAGTATGTATTTTGTAGAATTCATTATATTGAAATATTCAAAATAAAGTTCATTTCTTTTGCTATGCTACTGCTGTGCCAGGCCTTGGGGATACAATCGTGCAAAACCAGTCTTCAGCAGGGAAAGAAGACCAAAGTTAACAAAGTAAGAAAACAGATAAAGAAGACAGACTCCAGTTGTAACAAGTTACATCAAGTCACTAAACAGGGCACTGAGATAGCAATTCATGATGGGCAGGAGGACCAGGCTAAAGGAGGCCATTTCTAAGAGGTCACATATAAGCTGAGACCGGACAGGGGAACTTCAACAGTACAACAAAAGAGTCAGGTATCATGATCAAGTGGGATTTACTGTGGGGATAGTTCAATACCCACAAGTAATCAATTAGACACATCACATTAACAAAATGAAGAATAAAATCAAATGAAAATCTCAACAGATGCAGAAAAATTATTTGACAATTTCAACATCCATTTATGATAAAAATTCAAAACAAAGTGGATATTAACATACCTAAACATAAAAACAGCTGTATATGACAAACCAGCAGATATCATACTCAACAGTGCAAGTTGAAAGCTTTTCCTCTGAGGACAGGAACAAGTTAAGGATACCCTCTCTTGCCACTTTTGTTCAACATTATACTCAAAGTCTTGGCCATTGCAATTAGGCAAGAAAAATACAAGATACCCAAATTGGAAAGGAAGTAGTAAAACTGTCACTATCTGCAGATGGCTTGATATTATATACAGAAAATTCTAAAGCATTCATTGAAAAAACTATTAGAAGTAATGAATTAACTCAATAAAGGTGCAGGATACAAAAGCAATATTCAAAAGTCTGCTGTGTTCCTATACACTAATAATGAATTACAAGAAAAAGAAATTACAAAATCATTCGTACTTACAAATGCATCGAAAGAATAAAATACTTGGGAATCAAGTTAACCACAGAAGTAAAAGAACTATGTGCTCAAAATCATAAAATATTGATGAAAGAAACTGAAAACTACACAAGTGGAAACATAAACCACACTCATGGATTGGAAGAATTAATATTGTTACAATGTCCACAATATGCAAAGCAATCTACAGATTCAATACAATCTCTGTCAAAGTACTCATAGCATAAGAAGATATTACAGTGTTATAAGCTACATTATCTATGCTATATTTCCATCTCTGTGACTAAATTATTTTATAATTTGAAGACTATACCAACTTATCCCATTCACTGATAAAAAGAATATTAAAAGAATAAAGGCTAGAATTCTGAAAAAAATTACCAATCACATTTTACACACAACTAGGAAAAATAATCCCCAAATGTCTGTGGAACCTCAAAAGTTCCCAACCAAAGCAATATCAAGAAACAAAGCTGGAAGTATTATGCTCTCCAATTTCTAATTGTACTACAAAGCTATGGTAATCAAAACACTATGGTATTGGCACAGAAACAGTTCCTTTTATCAATGGAACAAAATAAAGAGCCCAGAATTAAACCCACACTTATATGGTTAGTTAATCTATGACAGAGGAGGTAAGAATATATAATGGGTAAAAGTCTCTTCAGTAAGTGGTGTGGATTACACTGGGCAGTTACATCAAAAGGAGGACCACTTTCCTAAAATGTATACAGAAATAAACTCAAAATGATTTAAAGACTTAAATGTAAGACCTGAAACCATTCAATTCCTAGAAGAACATATGGGCAGCAAGCTTTTTGACTCTGGGCTTAGCAATATTTTTTGATCTCCTGCCTCAGTCAAGGACAACAAAAGCTAAAATAAACAAATGGGACTACATCAAACTAAACACTTTGTATGGCAAAGGACTATCAGCCATAGAGAAGAATAACATACTGAATAGTGGAAAATGTATGCATACACACACTCAATTTGGGGTTAACATCCAAAACATATAAAATACTCATACAACTCACTATCAAAAAGACACTCCAATTAAAAAACGGGCAGAGAAGCGAGATTAAAGATGGCGGCGTGAGAGGTGAGACAGAGACTTCCTCCTAATATCACATATAATACAAAAATATAATTAATACAACTAATCCTGAGAGAGCAACAGGAAAGAGGACTGTGCCAGACTCCATACACCTGGAGAAAAGAGCAGACCTCACGGAATAGGGTAATGTACCAAAGTTGTGGCCTGGCAAGACCCAAACCCTTCCACCACCCCTGCTCACTAGTGAGAGGAAGAGAAACTGAGAAGGGAGGGAGTGGAGGCCTGGGACTACAGAATACCTAACTCCAGAGATCTGCTCTGGGAGCCAAACCTACATTTCATTGTTCTTTCATGATACTCTCATGATTACAGGGTTGGAAAGTTAAGACAGGCAGAATTCCTGGAGAGACTGAGATTCCAGCTGCTTGTGGAAAGCAGGGATCCATATCGGGCTGCTCTGGGACAACAGCTTATACCTGTGTGCTCGGCCCACTGGTTCAGGCAGTGGAGACAGGCATAGCAGCCGGGAAGCAGGAAACAGCTCTTTCCTCCCCCCAGGCACCAATCCCACTCTCCTGTGACCCCTGACATTGCATAAGGGAGAGTAGAGCTTCTGGACATGAGAGGGTGCCATACACAAATATGACATGCCAAAGGAAACTGGTACAGAGTAAAATTAATATAACCCCTAGGAAATATGACATGGACCACATGACTCTTCCTAAAAGGGAATTCAAAATAAAAATCATTAACATGCTAATGGAGGTATGGAAAGATATTCAAGAACTCAGGAATGAATTCCAGTTGGAGATCCAATCATTGAAGAGCACAATGGAGGGTATTAAAAGCAGACTGGATATGGTGGAGGAGATGATAAATGAAACAGGAACTAGAGAAGAAGAATACAAAGAAGCTGAGGCACAGAGAGAAAAAAGGATCTCTAAGAATGAAAGAATATTTGCTGGGAGCCATGCTACTCAAGCTGTGTAGCAAAGCTCGGGCTGGAGGAAGACACCCCACAAAGCAGGGGCCTTCGCAGCTGGCTCCCTCTATTACCCACCTTGATTTGTCATTCTCCATTATACTATTGGCTTTGCTTTTGCTTGCATTGTTGCCAAGGGCTAAGCTAACCTTTGCTAAGCAGCACAGAAAGGAGGAGAACATAAACTTCCCAGAAGCTTTTCAGGACAGTGGTCCTGAAGAATAGAACATGCAGAGGCCAGATGGCAATCTAGGCATAGAATACCAAAACCTGCAGGTAACTAGTTAAACACTGACTACCCCATCTCCACCTAAGTGGGAAAGCCCCCCTCTTTTATTTTTTAATGCTAGTGAAATTAGTGATGAAGAGTTTTATAGGAAAATTAGAGAAAGAGAGTTATAGGGGAATACTGAATAGAATAACCCTGTCTGACACTTATCAATCTTCTCATGTTTTCTTCTATTTACTACTTCTATAGCTTTTCTTCTTCCTTCCTAATTATAGCCCTTTACTAGAATTTGTGCCTATACATGAAATTACAAAATACCATAATTTTCCAAGAAGTAAAAATACCTCAAGACAAGTGCTGGGCATGGAGGCCACAGGGCATAAATCTGCAAAGAAGTAAAAAGCTAACATTTTCAAACATTACTTCTCTCTCACTTATCAGTTTTACATCTCCCTGTATGGCCCCAGAAGATGACTGGTTAGCCAGAGACAGGTAAGATTCCTCATGGGAGGAACAACCTAAGACAGGCACAGTCACAGGGGGGCCATCAGGTGACAAAATGGGGGCCAACAGAGGTGAGGCTTAGAACCTCACACCCCCAGTTTTGAGAGAAATCTTCTACACCTGTGGATGTTTTGTTGCCCTTGTTCAGCTTGGATTAATACCTGGTCTGTAGGCACAAACCTGATCATCTACACCTGCCTTCTTACAGTTCTAAATCATGCTTTCTATCCATATCTTACATCTACCTACTACATCAACATTTTATTAGAAAAGTAAAGGAGAAAATATGAGATTCATATATAAAGTATAGAAATCAAAAGAATAATCATACATCATATTTGACTTGGTTCTTTATAGTTTAAGGTTTGTAGTTAAAACAGAAATAGTTTCTATGATATGAATGCCCTTGCATTGTTCACCATGTAAGAACTTGTTTAGTCCCTGCAGTAATGGAGTCATGGAGACTTGTGTAGCATATGTCAGGGAGATTTTGGTATCCACACAGAAGAAACAGAAATGTAGATAAGAAGGGGAAATTTAGTTTGCTGCCTACTGTGCCCTATAAAGGGGTATAAGGTGAAGATATGAGTTTATGATTTTAGATTTATTATAAATTTATTAAAGCCTCTAAGAATATTTTTGTGGGAAAGAATCGTAGCTAACTGTGGCACTAGGTGACCTGTATTTCACCCTGAGCTGATAGACTCCATAGTCACTGCTACATACTGCATGCTCCTGCAGTCACATGCACTACTTAGAAACTGCGTTGCATAGAAATGTAAAACATAAAAGAGTACATGTTGCTAGGAAAAGTTTCGGTCAAGGAACAGAGAATGATCACCTGTCTAACACTTGACCAACCATGAATAGATTAGAAAGAAGAAGAAAGAAAAAAGCTTGCCAATACTTATTAATCAACTGCCTATACTAATTAATCAACAGAACAATAAAAAATAATATCCTTGTGCAAAATGGTATAAATAAAGCTGTCATCGGCACTTTGTTGAGAGACCACCTCCAACTGACTCCATGTCCTGTCTCTCCATACACCAAGTCCATCCTGCACCTTCGGGTATCCCACCCCTAAGCTGGAGCTGGACTCCTGCAAATATTGATAGAACTGTATGACTAATCCAAATGGAACAATATTCGCATTATAGGGGTACCAGAAGAAGAAGAGAAAGAAAAAGGGATAGAAAATGTCTTTGAGGAGGTAATTGCTGAAAACTTCTCCAATCTGGGGAAGGAGATAGTCTCTCAGTCCATGGTGATCCACAGATCTCCCAACAAAAGAGACCCAAGGAAAACAACATCAAGACATATAGTAATTAAAATGGCAAATATCAAGGATAAGGACAGACTATTAAAAGCAACCAGAGAGAGAAATAAGATCACATACAAATGAAAGCCCATCAGGCTATCATAAGACTTCTCAGCAGAAACCTTACAGGCCAGAAGGGAGTGGCATGATGTATTTAATGCAATGAAGCAGAAGGGCCTCAAACCAAGATTACTTTATCCAGCAAGATTATCATTTAAATTTGAAGGAGGGATAAAAAAATTTCCAAATAAGCAAAAGCTGAGAGAATTTACCTCCCACAAACCATCTCTATAGCGTATTGTGGATGGACTGCTGCAGATGGAAGTATTCCTAAGGTTTAATAGCTGTCACCAGAGGTAATAAAACCACAGTAAAGAAAGTAGAACAGCTAATTACTAAGCAAATGAAAAATTAAATTAACTATCTCCAAAGTCAATCAAGGGATAGACAAAGAGTATAGGATATAATACCTAATATATACAATATGGAGGAGGAAGAAAAAGGAGGAGAAAAAAAGAACCTCTAGACTGTGTTTGTAATAGCATATTAAGTGAGTTAAGTTAGACTCTTAGATAGTAAGGAAGTTTAAACCCAAAGACACACACAGAGTAAAAGTGAAGGGATGGAAAGAGATATTTCATGTAACTGATAGAAAAAAGCAGGTGCTGCAGTACTTGTACCAGACAAAATAGACTTCAAAATAAAGAAAGTCACAAGAGACAAAGAAGTACATTACATAATGATAAAGGGGTCAATTCAACCAGAAGATATAACCATTATAAATATCTATGCTCCCAACACAGGAGCACCTACATATGTGAAACAAATACTAACAGAATTAAAAGGGGAAATAGAATGTAATGTATACATTCTAGGAGACTGCAACACTCCACTCACTCTGAAGGACAGATCAACCAGACAGAAAATAAATAAGGAAGACAGAGGCACTGAAAAACACATTAGAACAGATGGACCGAACAGACATCTACAGAACTCTACACCCGAAAGCAGCAGAATACACACTCTTCTCAAGTGCACATGGAAATTTTCAAGAATAGATCAAATACTAGGCCACAAAAAGAGCCTCAGTAAGTTAAAAAAGATAAAAATTATACTAACCAGTTTCTCAGACCACAAAGGTATGAAACTAGAAATAAATTACACAAAGAAAATGAAAAATCCCACAATCCCACACACACATGGAGGCTTCACAACATGCTCCTAAATAACCAATGGATCGATGACCAAATAAAAACAGAGATCAAGCAATATATGGAGACAAATGACACCAATAATTCAAAACCGAAAAATCTGTGGGACGCAGCCAAGGCCGTGCTAAGAGGAAAGTATATTGCAATACAGGCCTTCCTCAGGAAAGAAGAAAAATCCCATATAAGCAGTATAAACTCACAGTTAATGAAACTAGAAAAGGAAGAACAAATGAGGCCGAAAGTCAGTACAAGGAGGGACATAATAAAGGTTAGAGTAGAAATAAATAAAATCGAGAAGAATAAAACAATAGAAAGAATCAGTGAAACAAGAGTTGGTTCTTTGAGAAAATAAACAAAAAAGATAAACCCCTAGCCAGACTTATCAAGAAAAAAAGAGTCTACACACATAAATAGAATCAGAAATGAGAAAAGAAAAATCACTATGGACACCACAGAAATACAAAGAATTATTAGAGAATACAATGGAAAATTATATGCCAACAAACCAGATGACCTAATAGAAATGGACAACTTTCTAGAAAAATACAACTTTTCAAGGCTGTCCAAGGAAGAAACAGAAAATCTGAACAGGACAATTACTAGCAATGAAATAGAACTGGTGATCAAAAAACTACCTAAGAACAAAATCCCTCGACCGGATGGCTTCACCGCAGAATTTTATCAAACATTTAGTGAAGACCTAATACCCATCCTCCTTAAAGTTTTCCAAAGAGCAGAAGAAGAGGGAATACTTCCAAACTCATTCTATGAGGCCAGCATCACTCTAATACCAAAACCAGGCAAAGACACCACAAAAAAAGAAAATTACAGACCAATATCCCTGATGAACATAGATGCAAAAATACTCAACAAAATATTAGCAAGCCAAATTAAAAAATACATCAAAAAGATCATCCATCATGATCAAGCAGGGTTCATTCCAGGGATGCAAGGATGGTTCAACATTTTGAAAATCCATCAACATTGTCCACCACATCAACAAAAAGAAGCACAAAAAACACATGATCATCTCCATAGATGCTGAAAAAGCATTTGGCAAAATTCAACATCCATTCATAAAAACTCTCAACAAAATGAGTATACAGGGCAAGTACCTCAACATAATAAAGGCCATATATGAGAAACCCACAGCCAACAGCATACTTTCAGCAGTGAGAAGCTGAAAGCTCCTCCTTTAAGATTGGGAACAAGACAAGGATGCCCACTTTCCCCACTTCTATTCAACATAGCTCTGGAGGTCCTGGTCATGGCAATCAGACAACACAAAGAAATAAAAGACATCCAGACAGGCAAGGAAGAAGTTAAAATGTCCCTGTTTGCAGATGACATGATATTGTACATAAAAAACCCTAAAGAATCCACTCCAAAACTACTAGATCAAATATCTGAATTCAGCAAAGTTGCAGGATACAAAATTAATAAACAGAAATCTATGGCATTCCTATACACTAACAATGAACTAGCAGAGAGAGAAATCAGTAAAACAATTCCATTCAGAGTTGCATCAAAAATCATAAAATACCTAGGAATAAACCTATCCAAGAAAGTGAAAGACTTATACCCTGAAAACTACAAGACACTCTTAAGAGAAATTAAAGAAGATACCAATAAATGGAAATGCATCCCATGCTCATGGATAGGAAGAATTAGTATTGTCAAAATGGCCATCCTGCCTAAAGCAATCTATAGATTCAATGCAATTCCTATCAAAATACTAACAGCATTCTTCAACGAACTAGAGAAAATCATTCTAAAATTCATATGGAACCACAAAAGACCTCAATTAGCCAAAGTAATTCTGAAAAGGAAGAATAAAGCTGGGGGCATTATGCTCCCCACCTTCAAGCTCTACTACAAAGCCACAGTAATCAAGACAATTAGATACTGGCATAAGAACAGACCCATAAACCAATGGAACAGACTAGAGAGCCCAGATATAAACCCAACCATATATATACGATAATATACGATAAAGGAGCCATGGATATACAATAGGAAAATGACAGCCTCTTCAACAGCTGGTGTTGGCAAAACTGGACAGCTACATGCAAGAGAATGAAACAGGATTATTGTTTAACCTCAAATACAAAAGTAATCTTGAAATGGATTAAAGACTTGAATGTAAGTCATGAAACTATAAAACTCTTAGAAGACAACATAAGCAAACATCTACTGAATATAAGCATGAGCAACTTCTTCCTGAACGCACCTCCTTGAGAAAGGGAAACTAAAGCAAAAATGAATTCATGGGACTACATCAAACTAAAAAGTTTCTGTACAGCAAAGGGCACCATCAACAGAACAAAAAGGCATCCTACAGTATGGGAGAATATATTTGTAAATGACATATCCGACAAGGGGTTAACATCCAAAATATATACAGAACTTATACACCTCAACACCCAAAAAGCAAATAACCCAATTAACAAATGCGCAGAGGATATGAAGAGACAGTTCTCCAAAGAAGAAATTCAGATGGCCAACAGACACATGAAAAGATGCTCCACATTATTAATCATCACGGAAATGCAAATTAAAACCACAATGAGATATCACTTCACACCAGTAAGGATGGCCAGCATCAAAAAGACTAAGAATAACAAATGCTGGTAACGATGTGGAGAAAGGGGAACCCTCCTACACTGCTGGTGGGAATGTAAGCTAGTTTAACCATTGTGGAAAGCAATATGGAGGTTCCTCAAAAAACTCAAAATAGAAATATCATTTGACCCGGGAATCCCACTCCTTGGAATTTACCCAAAGAATACAAGTTCTCATATCCAAAAAGACATATACACCCCTATGTTTATCACAGCACTTTTTATAATAGCCAAGATATGGAAGCAACCTAAGTGTCCATCAGTAAATGAATGGATAAACAAGAGGTGGTACATATACACAATGGAATACTATTGGGCCATAAGAAACATATCGTACCATTTGCAACAACATGAATGGAGCTGGAGGACATTATGCTAGGTGGAGAAAGACAAATGTCAAATGATTTCCCTCATTGTGGAGTATAACAATGAAGCAAAACTTAAGGAACAAAATAGCAGCAGACTCAGAGACTCCAAGAAGGAACTAGTGGTTACCAAAAGGGAGGGGTGAAGGAGGGCGGGTGGGGAGGGAAGAAGAAGGGGTTTGAGGGGTATTATGTTTAGTACACATGGGGCAGGGGATCACGGGGAGAACAGTACAGCACAGAGAAGGCACATAGTGGATCTGTGGCATCTTGCTGCACTGATGGACAGTGACTGCATTGGGGTATGGGTGGGGACTTGATGATATGCGTGAATGTAGTAACCACATTGTTTTTTCATGTGAAACCTTTATAAGAGTGTATATCAATCATAACTTAATAAAACAAACAAAAAAAATGGGTAGAGGACCTATATAGGCATTTTTCCAAGGAAGACATGTAGATGGCCAATTGACACAGGAAAAGAGTCTCAGTATCACTAGCCATCAGGGAAATGCAAATCAAAAGCACCATGAGATCTCAATTCAAATCTGTTAGAATAGCAAGTTCGAACTGAAGATGAAAATAACTTGGTGATGATGTGGAGAAGAGGGAACCGTTTTACACTACTGGTGGGAATGGAAATTGGTGTATCCAATATGGAAAACAGCATGGAGGCTCATCAAACAATAAAAAATAAAACTCCATTTAATCCAGCAATTCTGCTTTATGTATTTACCCCAAGAAAATGAAAATACTAATTTGAAAATGTAATGCATATGTTCACTGCAACATTATTTTAAAAAGCCAAGATATGGAAGCAGCCTAAATGTCCATAGATACATGAATGGATAAACATGTGAAACACACACACACACAAACACAAACACACCACATGTACACACAGTGCAACACAGTGGCATATTACTCAGTCTTAAGAAAGAAACAAATCCCTCCTTTTGGGACGACATCAACAATATAAGCCTCCTTCAGAGCACTTGCCCTTGATATGAGGTGGTGTGAATGGTACTTGCCCTCTGTGGCCTTCTTTCCCCATAAAACACAACTCCAAGTAATCACAAGAGAAACATCATGTTAAATGCAATTTGAAAAAAATTCTACAATATTAATGGAAAAGAATCTTGAAAATGGAAAAGATCACCCAAAACAAAGAATGTCTCAGAAACGCTAAGAACAGTATCCTAAGGAGATAAGATCACTGAAAGCAAATGATGTATCCTGAACTGGATATTTGAGGAGTAAGGGTCCAACTATGGAAATCTGAGGAAAAGAATGGGTGGTGATGGTTACAGTGCAGCATCACTGTTTCAATAATTGTAACAATGAACTGTAATGATGGTAGTAAGAGGGGAAGTGATCTGAGCAAATTGTGAAGCCCTGCACTATCTTTACAAATTTCCTATAAATATGAAACTACCTCAAAATAAAAATGTATTAAAAAACACTTTTCATAATTTAACATATATTATCTTTAAACTATCTACTATAAATTACTATTAATTTTGATTGTCAACTAGTTCTGTTTTGTTTTTTTAAGATACTATTTATGTCACAGAGAAATAATTAACCCAGGAAGATACATAATTTCCAAACTATGTTACAATTTTCATGTTCAATGGGGGATACATATGCATATTTACTTATTACATATAATTTTATTTGGCAGGGTCTTTTTAAGTCATTGTTTCACTGGTATGGCTGTGCCGGGGGTCCCTCTGAAAAAATGTCATCATAAATGTATGTAGAGATTCAGGTGCTATGGTGTCTATTTCAGTTCAATGCTGAACATATTCAAAAGACTGCTTATAAGAACAGAAAATAAAATGTTACAGTGTGACTGACTCATGAATTCCATGAATACTTCTATATTTCAGCAGCAATGAAACAAAATCAAGTGTCTGTAACTCAAATACTCAGATTACAATAACGAGAACAGAACAGTGACCATGAAGAGATTTAATGTTTCATCTTGATATTTTCTAATGAGAAAATGTCTAAAACATATTCAAACAGTTCCCTAGGTGAAAGTGAGCAAACAGTGAAAAAAATCAAAGAATCAAAAGTGGCAGACATTACTGCAAGTGATGGTAGGTGTTGGTACACTGTGTGAAAGACATGTGATTCTTAAGAGATCACACAGAATTATTCAAAGCTAGAACACTGGTATGCTCCACAATTTGATAAAACTTAGATGTTGACATAATTCCTTAGGGTAAAAAAGTGATCTGTTGCTTTGTGCTTACAATTCAGAAAGAATATATAATGTGCCTAAAAAACTGGGTTCTATCTGAAATACAACTGAGAATATAAAAAGCTAATACTTTTCCCACACTTGATTGCACAAGGGAAGTAACCCAGCATGAATACATCACAGGACAAGCTATGTTCAAAGTAAGAACCCTGCCTTCACCAAACAAGTTGTACTGATTCCATGAAAGGAGATAAAAAATGGATAGAATGTACCTGCAGTAATTATTAGATCATTGGAAAAGGATAATACTGACAGAAAAACACTCATGGTCACAGTTTTTCTACACGAGCAACTACAGGGGTTGCACTAAGAGACAGAGGGCATTATTCCTCCACTGTGTATGTCATCATGCCCAATCTGTACCTTGTATGGCAGATCATCTAATATATGAACTAGGATAAGCTTAAAAATAATACACAATGGGTAAAAATGTGTTGTGAATTAAATCACCAGATGGGATATTTTCAGGTCTGTTCTAGAATGTACTTTTAAGTGTACTTAAAAATACCCAATGGTCATCAAGATCAAATGCATCAGCCATCACCCTATGCAACATAATTACATTGAGCAAGCCTAACTAGAAGTGTACATATACACATAAGCATCTATGAATCAAGAGCATACATGTTTGCATTCAAATGCTCATATGTTTACAATTTTATGGGATAGAAAATCGGACTAGAAAATGCACCATCCTGACATCAGAAGCATCTGGTGCACACAGCACCTTTTTAGGCAGTTATCATGATGGGATGATACTGTGAACCAAGGGAAGAGGGTTAAGAAGGTTCTCCAAGAAAACACCCCAACTTTATGTGAAGACGCCTGATTGTAGGAGGCCTCTCCCTGTGCTGACAGCCAAAGTGAGGAGGTAATTTTCAATGTGTTCAAGGAACACTAAACTTTTAACAGGAGATAGGATTATACTTTGATTTACAAAAACCAAAAGTACACAAATGACAAATGAACAACCTCCCAACAAAAATATCAATCCTTAGTGGAAAGAGGACATAATAAAAAATAAGGGGATTACAGATACATCAATGCCATGTCTTGAATGGAGACAAAAAATTCAACTAAATGCCATCAGATTTTGCATTTTTAATAGAAAATGTGCATGAAAGTCTCTCATTGACAAAAAGCAGTCATGGTTCTGGTTGTTTATTCTGAATGTTTAAGTTTTCAGATATTCCATCTTTAGTGGTTTTCAGCAGCATGCAATGGTTGGTATTTTAAGAATCACCATTGGCTTTTGATCGTCTAAATCTAATTAAGGATATTTTCTTAATACACTCTTACAAAAATTGGGTGGAGTCCTGGGCTCATTATTTTTTTAACAATACTAATTCCATTGGAATCCTGCAAGATTGTTTGATAAGATAATACCAATATTTCATATTTTCACCATATTATTAGAAAGATAAGCATATTTTAATGACGTAACAGATCATTTATCTTCTTTGAAAGCCAGGAAAGTAACATTATAATGAATTCTGGATTTCAGAAATTTAGAATATTGAAGCTTCAAATAATGTGTTTTACTACAACACCTCTTTGTCCATTTTTTCCTCAAATATTTTCACATTACAGGAAATATTAACTATTAACAATGAATGAAGCCATGTGCAGGATACTAAAACCTTCCTTTTCTCTGTGGGATTCTGTATGTCCAAACTAGGGACGTCTCCTTTCCCCACCTTAAACTGCAAGTTCCCCGTATCTTGTATGTCTGTTACACGACTATCCTGTGTTTCCCTCACTCTGAATCTCTGCAGGAATTTGTCCCAAAAAACACTTTGAGTCCCTAACAAACATGAGACCGTCCAGTCAGTCTGACCCTCAGAGCCCCTTCACTTATGGTGCCTATAGGAAAAAAAAAAAACCTTTCACCTGCTGTGAAAGACTCATTACCTGAGGAAGCAGAGTCCACCAGCGGGGCTGGTGCAGAAGAGGAAGGCTCTGGTCTACGGCTCATGGTAAACAGCCTGGAGAAGCAGCAGCCCAGCCGCCGCCGCCTCTGCATTTGGGGCAGCAAGGGGGAGTTATCCTCGGGGACCGTGCTGCACGCTGTCCTGTCCCGGAGCCAAGACCCTGCAGGTGCATCCTCACTGGGTCCTAGTGGAATGCAGAGAAAGCCCTGAACCAAGGCACATGCACTCTGACTCACAAAGACTGGGTTCTCACGCCCCCTCCTGGCCACGGGAAATAAACAGATCCACCTCTCCTCAAACATCCTTCCTGCAACTAGAAAAAACTTGCAAGCGGCGGCAGCAAGCGGCAGGCGGCAGCGGCAGGGGCCAAGCGGTGGCGGCAGGCGGCGGCGGAGCGCCCCGGCGGCGTGCGACATGGGGAGCAGTCAGGCATCGGCGGCGGGGATGCAGGCTGCGGAGCTTCCTTGGCAGGTCCAGGCGGGTGCAGGCGGCGGCCCCGGAGGGCACTGTGGGTGGGTGCGGAAGGGCGCCGGGTGGTTTCGGCTGGCGGCCGCCAGGCAGCGGGCGCCCTGGGTAGGCGGTTGGCTGCGGGCAGCTGCGCTTTGGCGGAGGGAGACGTGGCCAGAGGCAGCGTGCGCTGGTGGCAGTTCGCGACGGCAGGAGACGGCGGCGGGTCGGGCACCCCATCCGGGCGTGCGATGGCAGCAGCGTCCGTGGGGCCCAGTGTCGGTGCGGGGCGGTGGCGGGCGGCGTCCGGAGGACGAGGTGAGCGCCGGGCGGCACTGGCTGGCAGCGGGCGCTGGGGAGGCGGTGACGAGGGCCCAGCGGGTGTCCGAGTCGTCGGAGGAAAGCGGAAGTGCGAGCGAGGTGGGACCTGCAGGAAGAGGAGCCGTCGGGGAACACGCCCTTTCGAGGGCGGGGCACCTAAGCAGGGGAGGGGTCGCTCCGCTCTGAAGGCCCCTCCCCTCAGCCGCCCTCCTCCAGCCCACGAGCATCCTGGGCCTGAGGGCTCCCTGTCCCCGCCCTGGTTCTGGGCTCAACCCCTGCCCAGCGCGCATGGAGAGGCCAGGTTGCTGCCAGAGCCAAAGTGAGGAAGTGGGGTGGGTTGGAAATGAGCTTAGCCGAATGGTCTCAGAGTGTCTGTAAGTGCAGGAAGGACATCTACTTGAAGTGCAGAATGTGGAATCAGGGAACACGTGTGCTGGGGGGGATTCCAGTGCCACCCAACTGTGCAGGTATGTTGGCGCCTTAACTTCTAATTCTGTTTTTGCACTTATAAAAACAGATCTTCCAGATTGGCTGCAGCTGATAGTTGCTGAGCCCCCAGCATGTAGGCACTATTCTAGCAGACTGACAATTCTTCCTTGGTTGGAGCTTAGATTTTATTATTTGTGTGGGAGGGAGGTGGGGACAGAAAATAAATAAATGAGCCAGAGGAATATCAGACAGTGCTATGCAGACAGCAAAGCAGGCTGGTGGGTGGCCGAGGCCTGGGTCTCTGCAAGGTGGTTGAAGGTGCTGGCCTTCACGCACAGGGTGGGCTAAGTGAAAGGCCCTTGGTGGGGTGTGTGAGGTTTTGGAACGAGGTGTCATGTGTAGCTCTTGTGTGTGTCAGATTCTATGTCTTTGAAATGGGAGGAAGCTGTTCTAATTCATGGATGAGAGTGGACCCTGGTCAGGTGCATGGACAGAGGGGGCAGGCTGAGCCAAGTTTTGCCCACACAGTAGACTTTGAGCAGATGTCTCAGGTGTGACTCGTCTGCCTTTAGGAAGACCTTGAAGCCCTTATAGCCCATTTGCAGACACTAGATGCCAGGAAGATGCAGATCAAGGAAACACCATGCTCCCTGTCCTCCCCAAGGTAAGTGAGCAAGGACTCTGCCTTATAGCTTCTCAGAATTTTCTTTCGTGAATTGGGCAGCTGCTTTAAACTGGCACCAGATTTTCATAACTGGACACTTGGGACATATTCATCATTAAAATTCATTCCTGCTCCATACCAGCTCCCTCAGAACATTTTTTCACTTCTGAATAACAGGAATGAGGCTGTTCAGCTTTACTGTCATGCAGAAACATGGAAATTAGGTCTCCTGGCCCAGCTGCTCATCAGAGAAATTGTGCCAGGTTTTAAAGCTCTCCAACTAGGAACAATTTATGGACCAAAGTGTTGTCCCAGTGAGCCTTTCTTTGGGTCTTGAAGTGTTTTAAAAACTGACTTGTGACATATAAGAGAATGAAACTGGATCACTGTCTAACCCCATACACAAAAGTAAACTCAAAATGGATCAAAGACCTGAATGTAAGTCATGAAACCATAAAACTCTTAGAAAAAAACACAGGCAAAAATCTCTTGGACATAAACATGAGCAACTTCTTCATGAACATATCTCCCCGGGCAAGGAAAACAAAAGCAAAAATGAACAAGTGGGACTATATTAAGCTGAAAAGCTTCTGTACAGCAAAGGACACCATCAGTAGAACAAAAAGACATCCTACACTATGGGAGAATATATTCATAAATGCCAGATCTGATAAAGGGTTGACATCCAAAATATATAAAGAGCTCATGCACCTCAACAAACAAAAGCAAATAAGCCAATTAAAAAATGGGCAGAGGAGCTGAACAGATAGTTCTCCAAAGAACAAATTCACATGGCCAACAGGCACATGAAAAGATGCTTCACATCACTAATCATCAGAGAAATGCAAATTAAAACCGCAATGAGATATCACCTCACACCAGTAAGGATGGCCAACATCCAAAAGACAAACAACAACAAATGTTGGCGAGGATGTGGAGAAAGGGGAACCCTCCTACACTGATGGTGGCAATGTAAATTAGTTCAACCATTGTGGAAAGCAGTATGGAGGTTCCTCAAAAATCTCAAAATAGAAATACCACTTGACCCAGAAATTCCACTCCTAGGAATTTACCCTAAGAATGCAGCAGCTCAGTTTGAAAAAGACATATGCACCCCTATGTTTATCGCAGCACTATTCACAATAGCCAAGAAATGGAAGCAATCTAAGTGTCCATCAGTAGATGAATGGATAAAGAAGATGTGGTACATATACACAATGGAATATTATTCAACCATAAGAAGAAAACAAATCCTACCATTTGCAACAACATGGATGGAACTAGAGGGTAATTATGTTCAGTGAAATACGTCAGGAGGAGAAAGACAAGTACCAAATGATTTCACTCATCTGTGGAGTATAAGGACAAAGCAAAAACTGAAGGAACAAAACTGCAGCAGACTCACAAAACCCAAGAATGGACTAACAGTTACCAAAGGGAAAGGGACTGGGGAGGATGGGTGGGAAGGGAGGGAGAAGGGGAATAAGGGCCATTATGATTAGCACACATAATATAGTGGGGGGCACAGGGAGGGCTGTACAACACAAAGACAAGTAGTGACTCTATAGCATCTTACCACACTGATGGACTGTGACTGTAATGGGGTATATGGTGGGAACTTGATAATAGGGGGTGTCTAGTAACCATAATGTTGCTCATATAATTGTACATTAATGATACCAAAATAAAAAAAATAAAAAATGTGACTTGTCAGTGGAAAACTTAGAATCATGGTAGCTTTTTGCTATGTTCATAATGCTTTTAAATTCTCATGTGGCAAGTGTGATTATTAGACATAAATTGTGTATTTCAGCCATTTTAAATGAATCTATAAATTGTATGAAGAACTCTGAAGTCTTTTGTAGGATTTCGAGTGAGCTGAAGTGAGCAGGCCTTGGTGTTCGTCTGACTTACTCTGCTGCTTCAGTTCTTGTCATCTCTGTTTCAGGTCAGTTGTTTTCCAGTTTGACCTGGGCTCTGTCACTCTTACACTTACTGTAGCAGAGTAGAAACTCAGCTCTGAACTAGGAAAGGCCAGTGACCCTAGAAGCACCTCATCCTTCAGGGAATGGGAGCAAGGGAGCCACCTAAGCTCTCGGGACTGTTGGGTGGGTTGGGCAGTTATTCGCTTTGATCCCGTCAGAAGGAGGTAATCTCTGGAGCTGTCCCCAGTGGGAGAGGAGACCTGGGGTCTGACACTTCAGCCAGGGAGGCAGTATTGTAGCACTGTCACTTCAGAAACATGCACGTGGTGGCCCTGGTGCCCGAACCCCACCCCCTACGGACCTGGGGTTGCTGTCCAGGTTGCTGCAAGGTGGAAACCACGTGGTTGGCCCTGAGTGGACGCACAGCACCAGTAGCTCCCAAGGTTGGAAGCCCTCCCTGTTCTTCGCTGAATAAGTTACTCTAGGAATCTGGTTTATTATTCCTTCATTTGGCATGTAAGTATTGGGGCCACATGCAAGGCACATGGTACAGATATGCATTTTCATTTCAATTGTTGAGGCAAATAAATCCTGGAGATGTTTAAGACTTTTTAATCATGGCATCCTGAGGGAAGCCACTGGCTGGAAAGGTGTTTTGCTGTTGTTGTTGTTCTTATTGTTTTTTTTACTTTTTAGAACTTTTCCTGAAGTAAAGCCAAGTCAGGATATGACTTGAAATGTTGGTAAATGCCTGGGTCTGCTGGCTTCCTGCCAGAAGCAGTAGCTGTTGGAGCTGAAGGCCTTTTGGTTGGTAACTGAGTAACTTCTCCCTGCCTGCCTTTCCATGTTATGGGAGAAAACCTTGAAAATTACCCAGTTTGGGAAGTGTACATCCCCAGGTGTCATTAGTGGGGCAATAAGGAGAAGGCAGCCCCCCAGGCATCTGCTTCAGGGCGCCCCCGTGTCTGACACCCACACAGGGTGGGTGGGTTGGGTGTGTGCGGCGGTGACACTTGGGTGCTCTGGGTCCAGTTTGGGTGGTGGTTGGCCAGGTTGTGTTGCTCTTTTCCACAGAAAATTGAATAGGTGTTAAGTGAGAAAAAGGTTCGAGGTTAAAGAAGTTTGGGAATCACTGGTTTCCTCTTAAAACAATTATTTTTAGTTGTGGTAAAATATATATTAAACAGAATTTCACATTTTAACCGTTTAAAATGGTACAGTTCAGTGGGATTGTTTATAATAATGCTGTGCAACCATCTATTTCCAAAAATTTCATCACCCGAAAGAGGAACTCCATACCCATTAAGCAGCCTCTCCCAAGGCCCCTTCCTCCTAGACCCTGGTGACTGCCACCCTCTGTGTGTCCCTGTCACGTGGCTAGTCTAGATATTTCATGTAAGTGGAGACATTATCTGTCCTCTGTGACTGGTTTCTGTGCATGATGTTCTCAAGGTTCATCCATGTTGTAGCATGAATCCGAACTTCATGCCCTTTAAGATCAAATCATACTCCACGACTGGATAGACCCCGTTTTATTTATCCATCTGTTGCTGGACACTTGGGTTGTTCCCATCTTCTGGCTGCTGTGAATAATGCCACAATGAGCATCATTGCACAGAATCTGAGTCTGTTTCCATCATCCTGGGGTCTGTACCTAGGAGAGGAATTGCTAGGTCACATGGTAATTCTGTGTTTAACTTTTTGGGGAGCGTGAGACAGTTTTCCACAGAAGCTGTACTGTTTTAACACTAGTTTTTACTGCAAAATTTCTCAGCCTATAAAATGTTTTTGTGTACAGTAAATCCCCAAGAGAAAAATAGAGTTACCAGGTTTCTCAAACTTTTTGGACCTTGAAAGCTCTTCTTCCTTTAAAAATCCTCTTTTGGAACACCCCTGGAGGGATACTGCAATAGGGGATTTTGAAAGAAGGTCATTTTTCTGGGATTGACTCTCCCAGTTACTAGTTACTACACGGTTCTCTATTTTCTACTGAAACTCTTGGGGTGTATTTATAATTTCCTTATAGCTATTCTTTTGTCTTCATGTGTTAAAGCATGTTTGCATTTTCTAGTTGGGAGGTATCTGGGGTGCATATTGAAATGCTTAAATATTGGACTTTTTAGAGCAATTTTGATGGTGATTTTAGAGGCTAGATACGACAAGTCAGTTCTGGGAAATCTGGCACATGTGTAGGTGCACCTCACCTTCCCACTGTCTGATGATTTTAGCCTGGCCAGGTGCTCCGAGAGCATGAGCCTGCCCCTAGAGTGCTGCCTCAGCGCCCATCTCAGGAACTGGCCCCTCTCACAGCAGCTTGGGAAGGCCTGGCCTGGAAGAGGAGCCACGCAGACCTTTAAAGTCTTCAATTCCAGCTGAGTTGCTTTTGTCTCAGGCAGGTTAAATGCCTTGCTCTCTGCCCATCCTGAGAAAAACAAATTAATCCTTTATGGAGGTGAATATTTCAATGGCCAAAAAGTAAAGTATGTATTTTTTTCTTTTCTCCCCAGATTCTCCCCATGGGTCCCATTTGGAGTAAAATTAAAACAGTGATACCAAACATGCATTGGTCCTTTACTGTCCTCCTGTCCTGCCTTCTGAGCTGTTAGGACTGGCAGGCGATGTCCTTGGTGGCTTCAGTGACCTTTAGGGCCCCTCCTCTCCCCACCTGCCCGAGGCTGACCAATACACCTGTCATGTGTATGGATCTGTCCTGCTGGTCTTCCTTGTGGTGGTTGCTGAACTGTTTAGAACAGGGGATGTGCAGATACCCTCAGAGCTCATTTTCATTTTGAGAGTTATATGTGAAGCAGCTACAGAGGTGTGAGTTCATGTCCCCTCCATGCGCTGGGGATGCTGCAAGTCTGACCCAACCGGTCCACTACCATGGCAGGCTCTCACACCAGGCCTGAATTGGAAGATGGGGGTCTCACCAAGCAGTGTCCCCAGTGCCCTGGATGCTCACAGGCTCAGGGCAGGTGGCCTTCTTTGTACCACCATCTCAGGCAGGACTGAGGGGGTAGCTGCACACCACCCTGCATTGGTGTGACTTTGTTGCTCTAGGACATAGGTTTCCTATGGAAGGCTGCTGATTAAGGTCCTTTTTTTCCACCTACTGGTGCTTGCATGGAAGCATCATTCATCACACTAAAGTTTCTCTTCCTTTCTGCAGATTTTTTTGTATAATAAACTGTATATCTACAACATCAGGAAGGACACCTGGACAAAAGTCGAGATCCCCAATCCACTTCCAAGGTGCTGTGCACACCAGGTATGTCAGCTGACGGTCTGCCTCGTGTCTTTGCACGTGCTTTCCCAGGAGGGCTGTGTCAGGGTGTTGAGGGTGAGGAGGGGCCTCACTCTGCTGCTGTCTGACTTGGACTCATCATTGAGCTGCCTGGCTCTTCACTATCTTCCTGTAAGACAGGGAGACGAGCACCTTCCCCTCCCTGGGCCCTGAGGTCATGGGGACCATCCAGGCAGCATACCTAGTGTGGTGCCTGGAGTGTTGCAGCCGCACAGGAGGCTCCCTGTCCATCTGAGTGAGAGGCTCCTGGAGGCCGGAGGTCTGGTGCCTTGAGAGGAAAGTAAGAACCGGGATGTCCAGTGGTGGGGGTGAGGTGTGGAAGGAAGGGGATGGCTGTGGAATGAGGCGTGTCCTGACGGGGTGGCCCCAGGTGCTGAGGCCAGTGAGCTGTGGGCTCTTCCTACGCAGCGCAGGGGAGTCCCAGCAGAGCTGCTGTTCCTGCCAAATGGCGTCCTGGGCTCAGGGTATGGAAGGTCCGGGAGGGCAGGCGCTTGTCTTCCGTGCTCATGATTATAACCTGGCACTGGGAACAAGCCATGGTGCCATGGGTAAGCTGAGGGAGTGGTACCTCCTGTGTGGAGCTACCACGTGCGGGCCAACCACAGCACAATGGAAGCTCCCTGAATGGGGCATGCTTTTCTTTCCTGATTCAGGCCTCAGACCTGAATTTGGGTCTGAGAGGAGGGCCTGCCTGCCAGGACTGCACCGATGCATCGAGCACAGAAGGCTCACAAGCATTTGGACTAACAGGTTAGTCAGTTAATCTGCAAAAACAAAGCAAAACAAAATAAAAACAGGTTAATCTGCAAAAGAAGGATGTCCTTGCTCTCAGTTTTAAAAATCAGATATTAGTAAGCTTGGATTCTCAAAAGTAGGTGGATCTTAAATTCAGTCCTTTCACACAGCCTACTCCTGTTACTGAGAGCTGGGACCAGGACCAGGGACCATGGCAAGTGCCAGCCCTGTGCTGATGCCTCATTAGATTCCTGTTAGATTCCTGAGCCCAAAAATGCTGCTGTCTTGATGGCAATGGAAAGCAGGCTCACAAACTCAGAGGTGCCTCATGCAAGCACAAGTTAATAGTCTTTAACTATCTTTGGAGATTTAGTGCCATGAAAGTCTTTGAAATGCTGAATTCAGCTGCTTTGCCTGGGAGCTCCATTGTTTATGTATGCCTTATTAATAACATCCTGTAGTTAAGTTGGCTTGCTCTTGGATTAGGGAGAGGATTAAAGAAGGCAGCATGAGAGGTGAAACAGAGGCTTCCTCCAAAAACCACATATAATATGAAAATACAATTAAGAGAACTAATCTTGAAAGAGCAACAGGAAAGAGGACTGGATCAGACTGCATACACCTGGAGAAAAGAGCAGACCTCACGGAACAGTGTAATGTACGAAAGCTGTGGCCCAGTGGGACTCAAGCCCTGCCCCCACCCCAGCTCACCAGTGGGAGGAACAGAAACGGAGCAGGGAGGGAGTGGAGGTCGTGGACTGCTGAATATTTAACTCTGGAGATCTGCTCTGGGAGCACAAACCTACATTTCATGGTGCTTGCATTATACTCTCATGATTAGGGGGTTGGAAAGCTAAGACAGGTAGAATTCCTGGAGACACTGAGATTCCAGCCACTTGTGGAAAGCAGGGATCCATATCCTGCTGCTCTGGGACAAAAGAAAGGTGGGCAGTCTGAGAGACCTCCTAACAAGGAAGCCCTTAGCAAGAGGGCTGTTAAAGGGGCAAGGATTGCACAGAGCTTACTGCTCAGGAAAAAGGACAGGTAGACAAAATTGTCCAGGTGCACTCTATCCAGCAGGTTGTGAGCTTTCATGATCTTCAGGTGCTCCAGCTCCCTGGCTGGCTACACAGCTCCAAGGACCCCCTCCGTGACATGCAGCCTACTGCACCTTTCTCCTGGGCAGCACCACCTGGCTTGCAAACAGGCAAAACCTACTCTGGTGTTAGGCCAGCCAGAAGGAAGATGTGCCTACAGCAACTACAAACACAAAACAAAGAGGATTATACTTGTGTGCTCAGTGCACTAGTTCAGGCAGTGGAGACAGGCATAGCAGCTGGGAAGCAGGAAACAGCTCTTTCCTCCCCACAGGCACAAATACCACTCCCCTGCAACCCCCAACCTTGATTCAGGGGCTGAGCAGCTCCAGAGAGTAGAGCTTCTGGACACTAGAGGGCACCATATACAAATGTGAAATGCCAAAGGAACCTGGTTCAGAGTAAAATTATTAAGACTTCTGAGAAAGATTTAAATGACATCGACCTCATGAATCTTCCTGAAAGGAATTTCAAAATATAAATCATTAACATATTCATGGAGGTATGGAAAGATATTCAGGAACTCAGGAATGAATTCAGGTCGGAGATCCAATAATTGAACAGCTAAACAGAGAGTATTAAAAGTAGATTGGATATGGTGGAGGAGACAATAAATGAAATAGAAACTAGCGAAGAGGAATACAAAGAAGCTGAGGAACAGAGAGAAAAAGGATCTCTAAGAATGAAAGAATACTGAGAGAACTGTGTGACCAGTCCAAACAGAACAATATTCGCATTATAGGGATACGAGAAGAAGAAAGAGAGACAGGGATAGAAAGTGTCTTTGAGGAGGTAGTTGCTGAAAATTTCCCCAATCTGGGGAAGGAGATAGTCTCTCAGGCTATGGAGATTGACAGATCTCCCAACACAAGGGGCCCAAGGAAGACAACACCAAGACACATAGTAATTAAAATGGGAAAGATCAAGGATAAGGACAGACTGTTAAAAGCAGCCAGAGACAGAAATAAGATCACATACAAAGGAAAGCCCATCAGGCTAACATCAGACTTCTCAGCAGAAACCTTACAGGCCAGAAGGGAGTGGCATGATATATTTAATGCAATGAAGCAGAAGGGCCTCGAACCAAGATTACTTTATCCACCAAGATTCTCATTTAAATTTGAAAGAGGGATTAAATAATTTCCAGATAAGCAGAAGCTGAGAGAATTTACCTCCCACAAACCATCTCTACAGTCTATTTTGGAGGGACTGCTATAGATCAAAGTGTTCCTAAGATTGAATAGCTGTCACCAGAGGTAATAAAACCACAGTAAACAAAGTAGAACAGGTAATTATAAAGCAAATGCAAAATTAAATTAACTATCCCCAAAGTCAATCAAGGGATAGACAAAAAGTACACAATTTGATACCTAACATAAAGAATGAAGGAAGAAGAAAAAGGAGGAGAAATAGAAAAGAATCTTTAGATTATATTTGTAACAGCATACTAAGTGAGTTAAGTTAGACTCTTGGATAGTAAGGAAAGTAACCTGGAACCTTTGGTAACCATGAATCTAAAACCTGAAATGGCAATAAGTACATACCTATCGATAATCACCCTAAATGTAAATGGACTGGATGCACAAATCAAAAGACATAGAGTCACTGAATGGATAAAAAAACAACACCCGAGGGCGGAGCCAGGATGGCGACATGAGCAGAGCAGTGGAAGTCTCCTCCCAAGAACACATAGAGCTATGAAAATATAACAAAGAAAACTCTTCCTAAAATAGAGACCAGAGGACACAGGACGACATCCAGACCACATCTACACCTGCAAGAACCCAGCGCCTTGCGAAAGGGGTAAGATACAAGCCCCAGCCCAGCAGGACCTGAGCGCCTCTCCCCACAGCTCCCGGCGGGTGGAAAGAAACTGGAGCGGTTTTTTTTTTTTTTTTGGAGAGTGTTTTTCGAAGCCTTAAAGAGACAGGGATCCCGTTGCTAGGGAGGCAGGGCGGCGGGACCGGTGAACGGGTGCCTGGGACTGGTGCCTGAGGACAAAGATTATCGCGTGTTTTTCCCGACGGGACTGGTGGGCAGGTGCCTGAGACTGGCACCTCAGGATGGAGGAAATCGCGCGTTTTTCCCCTTTTTTCTTCTCTTTTTGGTGAGTGCTTTTTGGAAGCCTTAAAGGGATAGGGACCCCGTTGCTAGGGAGGCAGGGCGATGGGACCAGTGGGCGGGTGCCTGGGACCGGCACCTGAGGACAAAGATTATTGCGCATTTTTCCCTACGGGACCTGTGGGCGGGTGCCTGAGACCGGTGCCTGAGGACAGAGGAAATGGCACATTTTTCCCCTTTTTTTCCTCTCTTTTTGGCGAGTGCTTTGTGGAAGCCTTAAAGGGACAGGGACCCTGGTGCTAGGGAGGCAGAGCAGCAGGACCGGTGAGCGGGTGCCTGGGACCAGTGCCTGAGGACAAAGAATATCACGCGGTTTTCCCTGCAGGACTGGTGGGCGGGTGCCTGAGACTGGCGCCTGAGGATGGAGGAAATCACGCGTTTTTCCCATTTTTTTTTTCTCTTTTTGGTGAGTGCTTTTTGGAAGCCTTAAAGGGACAGGGACCCCAGTGCTAGGGAGGCAGAGCAGCAGGACTGGTGAGCGGGTGCCTGTGACCGGCGCCTGAAGACAGGGAATATTGCGTGTTTTTCCCTGCGGGATCAGTGGGTGGGTGCTTTTTGGAAGCCTTGAAGGGACAGGGACCCCGGTGCTAGGGAGGCAGGGCAGCAGGACCAGTGAGAGGGTGTCTGGGACCGGGGCCTGAGGAAAAAAAAAAAAATCGCATATTTTTTCCTTTTTTTTTCTTTTTTTTTTTTGTTCCCTCTCTCATTGTTGCTGTTGTTGTTTTGGTTTGGAGAGTGCTTTTTGGAAGTCTTAAAGGGGCAGGACAGGACACTTAGACCAGAGGCAGGGAATCTGGGGATCTCTGGCCACTCTAACCCCCTGGGCAACAGGGAGCACAGAGGCCCCTTACGGAGATAAATAGCCTCCCGGCCGCTCCCCCTCCAATGGGGCTCCACCACTTTGGAGGAGCAGCCTCAGCCAGGTCACGCCCACAGCAACAGCGGAGATAAACTCCATAGCAAACGGGCAGGTAGCAGAAGCCCTGACTGCGCACAGCTGACAAGCATAAGCCACTAGAGGTCGCTTTTCTCCCAGGAGAAGAAGGCCACAAACCAACAAGAAGGGAAGCTCTTCCAGTGGTCAATCATACCAGCTCTGCAAACTATCTCTATCACCATGAAAAGGCAAAACTACAGGCAGACAAAGATCACAGAGACAACACCTGAGAAGGAGACAGACCTAACCAGTCCTCCTGAAAAAGAATTCAAAATAAAAATCATGAACATGCTGACAGAGATGCAGAGAAAAATGAAGAGCAATGCGATGAGATGCAGAGAAAAATGCAAGACCAATGGGATGAAGTCCGGAGGGAGATCACAGATGTCAGGAAGGAGATCACAGAACTGAAACAATCCCTGGAAGGAGTTATAAGCAGAATGGATGAGATGCAAGAGGCCAATGAAGGAATAGAAGCCAGAGAACAGGAATGTATACAAGCTGACATAGAGAGAGATAAAAGGATCTCCAGGAATGAAACAACACTAAGAGAACTATGTGACCAAGCCAAAAGGAATGATATTCGTTTTATAGGGGTAACAGAAGAAGAAGAAAGAGGAAAAGGGACAGAAAGTCTCTTTGAAGAAATAATTGCTGAAAACTTCCCCAAACTGGGGGAGGAAATAATCGAATAGACCATGGAATTACACAGAACCCCCAACAGAAAGGATCCAAGGAGGACAACACCAAGACACATAGTAATTAAAATGGCAAGGATCAAGGACAGGAAAGAGTTTTAAAGACAGCTAGAGAGAAAAAGGTCACCTATAAAGGAAAAGCCATCAGGCTAACATCAGACTTCTCGACAGAAACCTACAGGCCAGAAGAGAATGGCATGATATACTTAATGCAACGAAACAGAAGGGCCTTGAACCAAGGATACTGTATCCAGCACGACTATCATTTAAATATGATGGTGGGATTAAACAATTCCAGACAAGCAAAAGCTGAGGGATTTTGCTTCCCACAAAACACCTCTACAGGGCATCCTACAGGGACTGCTCTAGATGGGAGCACTCCTAAAAAGAGCACAGAACAAAACACACAACATATGAAGAATGGAGGAGGAGAAATAAGAAGGGAGAGAAGAAAAGAATCTCCAGACAATGTATATAACAGCTCAATAAGCGAGCTAAGTTAGGCAGTAACATACTAAAGAAGCTAACCTTAAACCTTTGGTAACCACGAATCTAAAGCCTGCAATGGCAATAAGTACATATCTTTCAATAGTCACCCTAAATGTAAATGGACTTAATGCACCAATCAAAAGACACAGAGTAATAGAATGGATAAAAAAGCAAGACCCATCTATATGCTGCTTACAAGAAACTCACCTTAAACCCAAAGACAAGCATAGACTAAAAGTCAAGGGATGGAAAAACATATTTCAGGCAAACAACAGTGAGAAGAAGGCAGGGGTTGCAGTACTAATATCAGACAAAATAGACTTCAAAACAAAGAAACTAACAAGAGATAAAGAAGGATACTACATAATGATGAAGGGCTCAGTCCAAAAAGAGGATATAACCATTCTAAATATATATGCACCCAATACAGGAGCACCAGCATATGTGAAGCAAATACTAACAGAACTACAGAGGGAAATAGACTGCAATGTATTCATTTTAGGAGACTTCAACACACCACTCACCCCAAAGGATAGATCCACCAGGCAGAAAATAAGTAAGGACACACAGGCACTGAACAACACAGTAGAACAGGTGGACCTAATAGACATCTATAGAACTCTACATCCAAAAGAAACAGGATATACATTCTTCTCAAGTGCACATGGAACATTCTCCAGAAGAGACCACATACTAGCTCACAAAAAGAGCCTCAGTAAATTCCAAAATATTGAAATTCTACCAACCAATTTTTCAGACCACAAAGGTATAAAAGTAGAAATAAATTCTACAAAGAAAACAAAAAGGCTCACAAACACATGGAGGCTTAACAACATGCTACTAAATAATCAATGGATCAATGAACAAATCAAAATAGAGATCAAGGAATATATAGAAACAAATGACAAAAACAACACTAAGCCCCAACTTCTGTGGGATGCAGCGAAAGCAGTCTTAAGAGGTAAGTATATAGCAATCCAGGCACACTTGAAGAAGGAAGAACAATCCCAAATGAATAGTCTAACATCACAATTATCGAAACTGGAAAAAGAAGAACAAATGAGGCCTACACTCAACAGAAGGATGGACATAATAAAGATCAGAGAAGAAATAAACAAAATTGAGAAGAATAAAACAATAGCAAAAATCAATGAAACCAAGAGCTGGTTCTTTGAGAAAATAAACAAAATAGATAAGCCTCTAGCCAAACTTATTAAGAGAAAAAGAGAATCAACACAAATCAACAGAATCAGAAATGAGAATGGAAAAATCACGACAGACTCCACAGAAATACAAAGAATCATTAAAGACTACTATGAAAACCTATATGCCAACAAGCTGGAAAACCTAGAAGAAATGGACAACTTCCTAGAAAAATACAACCTCCCAAGACTGACCAAGGAAGAAACATAAAAGTTAAACAAATCAATTACGAGCAAAGAAATTGAAACGGTAATCAAAAAACTACCCAAGAACAAAACCCTGGAGCCGGACGGATTTACCTCGGAATTTTATCTGACACACAGAGAAGACATAATACCCATTCTCCTTAAAGTGTTCCAAAAATATAGAAGAAGAGGGAATACTCCCAAACTCATTCTACGAAGCCAACATCACTCTAATACCAAAACCAGGCAAAGACCCCACCAAAAAAGAAAATTACAGACCAATATCCCTGATGAATGTAGATGCAAAAATACTCAATAAAATATTAGCAAACAGAATTCAACAGTATATCAAAAGGATCATACACCATGACCAAGTGGGGTTCATCCCAGGGATGCCAGGATGGTACAACATTCGAAAATCCATCAACATCATCCACCACATCAACAAAAAGAAAGACAAAAAGCACATGATCATCTCCATAGATGCTGAAAAAGCATTTGACAAAATTCAACATCCATTCATGATAAAAACTCTCAGCAAAATGGGAATAGAGGGCAAGTACCTCAACATAATAAAGGCCATATATGATAAACCCACAGCCAACATCATACTGAACTGTGAGAAGTTGAAAGCATTTCCTCTGAGATCGGGAGCCAGACAGGGATGCCCACTCTCCCCACTGTTATTCAACATAGTACTGGAGGTCCTAGCCACAGAAATCAGACAAAACAAAGAAACAGAAGGAATCCATATTGGTAAAGAAGAAGTTAAACTGTCACTATTTGCAGATGATATGATACTGTACATAAAAAACCCTAAAGACTCCACTTCAAAACTACTAGAACTGATATCGGAATACAGCAAAGTTGCAGGATACAAAATTAACACACAGAAATCTGTAGCTTTCCTATACACTAAGAATGAATCAATAGAAAGAGAAATCAGTAAAAGAATTCCATTCACCATTGCATCAAAAAGAATAAAATACCTAGGAATAAACCTAACCAAAGAAGTGAAAGACTTATACTCTGAAAATTACAAGACACTCTTAAGAGAAATTAAAGAGGACACTAATAAATGGAAACTCATCTCATGCTCATGGCTAGGATGAATTAATATCGTCTAAATGGCCATCCTGCCCAAAGCAATATACAGATTTGATGTAATCCCTATCAAATTACCAGCAACATTCTTCAGTGAATTGGAAGAAATAATTCAAAAATTCATATGGAAACACCAAAGACCCCGAATAGCCAAAGCAATCCTGAAAAAGAATAAAGTAGGGGGGATCTCACTCCCCAACTTCAAGCTCTAGTACAAAGCCATAGTAATCAAGACAATTTGGTACTGGCACAAGAACAGAGCCACAGACCAGTGGAACAGATTAGAGACTCCAGAAATTAACTCAAACAAATATGGTCAATTAATATTTGATAAAGGAGCCATGGACATACAATGGGGAAATGACAGTCTCTTCAACAGATGATGTTGGCAAAACTGGACAGCTACGTGTAGGAGAATGAAACTGGACCATTGTCTAACCCTATATACAAAGGTAAACTCAAAATGGATCAAAGACCTGAATGTAAGTCATGAAACCATTAAACTCTTGGAAAAAAACATAGGCAAAAACCTCTTAGACATAAACATGAGTGACCTCTTCTTGAACATATCTCCCTGGGCAAGGAAAACAACAGCAAAAATGAACAAGTGGGACCATATCAAGCTGAAAAGCTTCTGTACAGCAAAAGACACCAGCAATAGAGCAAAAAGGAACCCCACAGTATGGGAGAATATATTTGAAAATGACAGATCCGATAAAGGCTTGACGTCCAGAATATATAAAGAGCTCACACGCTTCTACAAACAAAAAACAAATAACCCAATTAAAAAATGGGCAGAGGAACTGAAAAGACAGTTCTCTAAAAATGAAATACAGATGGCCAACAGACACATGAAAAGATGCTCCACATTGCTAATTATCAGAGAAATGCAAATTAAAACTACAATGAGGTATCACCTCACACCAGTAAGGATAGCTGCCATACAAAAGACAAACAACAACAAATATTGGCGAGGCTGTGGAGAAAGGGGAACCCTCCTACACTGCTGATGGGAATGTAAATTAGTTCAACCATTGTGGAAAGCAGTTTGGAGGTTCATCAAAATGCTCAAAACAGACCTACCATTTGACCCAGGAATTCCACTCCTAGGAATTTACCCTAAGAATGCAGCAATCAAGTTTGAGAAAGACAGATGCACCCCTATGTTTATTGCAGCACTATTTACAATAGCCAAGAATTGAAAGCAACCTAAATGTCCATCGGTAGATGAATGGATAAAGAAGATGTGGTACATATACACAATGGAATACTATTCAGCCATAAGAAGTTGAAAAATCCAACCATTTGCAGCAACATGGATGGAGCTGGAGGGTATTATGCTCAGTGAAATAAGCCAAGTAGAGAAAGAGATATACCAAATGATTTCACTCATCTGAGGAGTATAAGAACAAAGGAAAAACTGAAGGAACAAAACAGCAGCGGAATTACAGAACCCAAAAATGGACTAACAGGTACCAAAGGGAAAGGAACTGGGGAGGATGGGTGGGCAGGGAGGGATAAGGGGGGGAAGAAGAAGGGGGTATTAAGATTAGCATGCATGGGGGGAGGGAGAAAGGGGAGGGTGGGCTGCACAACACAGAGAGGCCAAGTAGGGATTCTACAACATTTTGCTAAGTTGATGGACAGTAACCGTAATGTGGTTGTTAGGGGGGACCTGATATAGGGGAGAGCATAGTGAACGTAGTACTCTTCATGTAAGTGTAGATTAAAGATTAAAAAAAAATAAAGGAAGGAAGAAAGAAAAGGGGGATTACTCCTTGATAGAATAAAATTATTGGTAAATCAAAGATCAACACATGCTTTAAATATCATTAATGTTGATCACTTAAAGGGTGTCAGATGATCAGCTATGGCGGTACTCTTTTCTGATAATATTCCTTTCTCTTAATAAAAAGAAAAAAAATAAGGCAGTCCCTGTGTGCTGACCTCCAATGAGTACTGCACAGTGGTATAGAGGGTATGTCAAAGTGTGGGCAAAGGGTCTGTTTGTTTCTATGCAGAAGATCAAGGCCTAGCTTGGATACCCAGAAAATGAACTAAGACACGATATGAAGAGGAGCTTCCGGCATCAGCACTCCCTGGAGGACTCGTGCCGGGGGATGATCATCAAAAAGCCTCCACAGGGATCCGGGCGACGCTGCGGTTGTGGCTGCGTCCACCCCACCATTTCCTGGACTTGCCATTGGAATGAGGAGGGAGATGTCTAGGCTGGCATGTGCATACAGTGAGACAATGAATTTGACCAGATCTGTACTGTTGGAACTCAACCAGGAGTTGGGAGGGGTGCAAGTTGTAGCACTCCAAAATCTTATGACTATAGACTATGTACGGTTAAAAGAACATATGGGATGTGAACAGATCCCAGAAATGGGCTGCTTTAATTTGTCTGAGTTCTCTCAGACTGTTCAAGTACAGTTGGACAATATCCATCATATCATAGACAGATTTTCACAAATGCCTAGGGTGCCTGAATGGTTTTCTTGGCTTCACTGGAGATGGATGGTAATTATAGATTTGCTTTGTTTATGTCACCATATTCCTCTTATGTTAATATGTGTGTGCAAATTAGTTAGTAGTTTAAAACCTATACACACTTAAGGTACTCAATAAGAAGATATGTCAAAGAAATAATCAATCCTCCCATGCTTTCTTCCATATCCTACCTCTATAGCTTTTCTTCTTCCTTCCTGATTACAACACTTAAATAGAATTCGTGCCTCATATCGAATTTACCGAGTATCATAATTCCTCCAGGTGGTAAAGATACCTCGAGACAAGTGCTGGGCATAGAAGCCACAGGGCATAAATCTGCAAAGAAGTAAAAAGCTAACCTTTTCAAACAATATGGCTTCTCTCTCACTTACCAACTTTACATTTCCCTGTATGGCCCCAGAAGATGACTGGTTAGCCAGAGACGGGTAAGATTCCTCAAGGGAGGAACAACCTAAGACAGGCACAGTTGCAGGGGGGCCATCAGGTGAGAAACTGGGGATCAACAGAGGTGAGGCTCAGAACCTCATCCCCCCTGCTTTGAAAGAAATCTTCTGCATCCGTGGATGTTTTGCTGCCCTTGTCTAGCTTGGATTAATACTTAGTCCATAGGCACACACCTGATCATCTACATTTTCCCTCTTACAGCACTAAACTATGTTTTCTACCTTTATCTTGCATCTACCTACCACTTCAGCAGCTTATTAAAAATAATAATAATAATAAAGGGAGAAATGTGGGATCCACATATAAATCAACTATAAAAATCAAACGAATATTCATATTTGACCTGATTATTTATAGTTCATAGTGTGTGAACAAAACCGAAAGTTTCTGTGACGAATGCCCTTGTACTGTTCACCATGTAAGAACTTATTCATTATGTAAGAATTTATTCACCATGTAAGAACTTGTTCGTTATGCTTCAGAAGATTGGAGACTGACGAGAATTAGACTTGAGATGGATTAATGATTGTACATTGAGCATTGATTCCCCTATACAGAATTTTATTGTTATTAACAACCATTTGATCAATAAATATGAGATGCCCTCTCAAAAAAAAAAAAAAAAACAAGACCCATCTATATGCTGCTTACCAGAGACTCATCTCAAACCCAAAGACATGCACAGACTAAAAGTCAAGGGATGGAAAAAGATATTTCATGCAAACAATAGGGGGGGAAAAAGCAAGTGTTGCAGTACTAGTATCAGACAAAATAGACTTCAAAACAAAGAAAGTAACAAGAGATAAAGAAGGACATTGCATAATGATAAAGGGCTCAGTACAAAAAGAGGATATAACTGTTATAAATATATATGCATCCAACACAGGAGCACCAGCATATGTGAAACAAATACTAACAGAACTAAAGGAGGAAATAGAATGCAATGCATTCATTTTAGGAGACTTCAACACACCATTCACTCCAAAGGACAGCTCCACCAGACAGAAAATAAGTAAGAACACATAGTCACTGAACAACACACTAGAACAGGTGGACCTAGTAGACATCTGTAGAACTCTACATCCAAAAGCAACAGGATACACATTCCTATCAAGTGCAGATGGAACATTCTCCAGAATAGACCACATACTAGGCCACAAAAAGAGCCTCAGTAAATTCAATAAGATTGAAATTCTACCAACCAACTTTTCAGACCACAGAAGTATAAAACTAGAAATAAATTGTACAAAGAAAGCAAAAAGGCTCACAAACACATGGAGGCTTAACAACATGCTCCTAATATAGTCAATGGATCAATGACCAAATTAAAATGGAGATCCAGCAATATATGGAAATAAATGACAACAACAACACAAAGCTGCAACTTCTGTGGGACACAGTGAAAGCAGTCTTAAGAGGAAAGTATATAGCAATCCAGGTGTATTTAAAGAAGGAAGAACAAACCCAAATGAATACTCTAACTTCACAATTATCAAAACTGGAAAAAGAAGAACTAATGAGGCCTAACGTCAGTAGAAGGAGGGACATAATAAAGAACAGAGAAGAAATAAATAAAATTGAGAAGAATAAAACAATAGAAAAATTAATGAAACCAAGACCTGGTTCTTCGAGAAAATAAAAAAAATAGATAAGCCTCTAGCCAGACTTATTAAGAGAAAAAGAGAATCAACACACATCAACAGAATCACAAATGCAAAAGGAAACATCATGACAGACCCAACAGAAATACAAAGAATTATTAGAGACTACTATGAAAACCTATATGCTAACAAGCTGGAAAACCTAGAAGAAATGGACAACTTCCTAGGAAAATACAACCTTCCAAGACTGACCAAGGAAGAAATACAAAATCTAAACAAACCAATTACCAGCAAAGAAATTGAATCAGTAATCAAAAAGCTACCCAAGAAAAAACACCCCAGGCCAGATGTATTTACCTTGGAATTTTATCAGACATACAGAGAAGACATAATACCCATTCTCCTTAGAAGTTTTCCAAAAAAAACAGAAGAGGAGGGAATACTCCCAGACTCATTCTATGAAACTAATATCACCCTAATACCAAAACCAGGCAAAGACCCCACCAAAAAAGAAAATTACAGACCAATATCCCTAATGAATGTAGATGCAAAAATATTCAACAAAATATTAGCAAACCGAATTCAAAAATACATCAAAGGGATCATACACCATGACCAAGTGAGATTCATCCCAGGGATACAAGGGTGGTACAACATTCGAACATCCATCAACATCATCCACCACATCAACAAAAAGAAGGACAAAAACCACATGATCATCTCCACAGATGCTGAAAAAGCATTCAAAAAAAATTCAACATCCATTCATGATAAAAATTCTCAGCAAAATGGGCATAGAGGGAAGTACCTCAAAATAATAAAGGCCATATATGGTAAACCCACAGCCAACATCATACTGACCAGCTTGAAGCCGAAAGCTTTTCCTCTGAGATCGGGAACAAGACAGGGATGCCCACTCTCTCCACTGTTATTCAACATAGTACTGGTGGTCCTAGCCCCAGCAATTAGACATAACAAAGAAATACAAGGAATCCAGATTGGTAAAGAAGAAGTTAAACTGTCACTATTTGCAGATGGAATGATATTGTACATAAAAACCCTAAAGACTCCACTCCAAAACTACTAGAACTGATATCGGAATACAGAAAAGTGGCAGGATACAATATTAACACACAGAAATCTGTGGCTTTATTATACACTAACAATGAACTAATAGAAAAAGAAATCAGAAAAACAATTCCATTCACAATTGCATCAAAAAGAATAAAATACTTAGGAATAAACCTTACCAAGGAAATGAAAGACCTATACCCTGAAAACTACAGGACACTCTTAAGAGAAATTAAAGGGGACACTAATAAATGGAAACTCATCCCATGCTCTTGGCTAGGAAGAATTAATATCATCAAAATGGCCATCCTGCCCAAAGCAATATACAGATTTGTTGCTATCCCTATCAAATTACCAACAGCATTCTTCAACAAACTGGAACAAATAGTTCAAAAATTCATATGGAAACACCAATGACCCAGAATAGCCAAAGCAATTCTGAGAAGGAAGAATAAAGTGGGGGGTATCTCACTCCCCAACTTCAAGCTCTACTACAAAGCCACAGTAATCAAGACAGTTTGGTACTGGCACAAGAACAGAGCCACAGACCAGTGGAACAGAATAGAGACCCCAGATATTAACCCAAACATATATGGTCAATTAATATATGAAAAAGGAGCCATGGACATATAATGGGGAAATGACAGTCTCTTCCACAGATGGTGCTGAGAAAACTGAACAGCTAAATGTAAGAGAATGAAACTGGATCATTGTCTAACCCCATACACAAAAGTAAATTTGAAATGGATCAAAGACCTGAATGTAAGTCATGAAACCATAAACATAAAACTCTTAGAAAAAAACACAGGCAAAAATCTCTCGGACATAAACATTAGCAACTTCTTCATGAACATAACTCCCCAGGCAAGGGAAACAAAAGCAAACATGAACAAGTGGGACTATATCAAGCTGAAAAGCTTCTGTACAGCAAAGGACACCATCAATAGAACAAAAAGGTACCTTACAGTATGAGAGAATATATTCATAAATGACAGATCTGATTAAGGGTTGACACCCAAAATATATAAAGAGCTCACACACCTCAACAAACAAAAAGCAAATAATCCAATTAAAAAATGGGCAGAGGAGCTGAACAGACACTTCTCCAAAGAAGAAATTCAGATGGCCAACAGGCACATGAAAAGATGCTCCACATTGCTTGTCATCAGAGAAATGCAAATTAAAACCACAATGAGATATCACCTCACACCAGTAAGGATTGCCACCATCCAAAAGCCAAATGACAACAAATGTTGGCGAGGTTGTGGAGAAAGGGAACCCTCCTACACTGCTGATGGGAATGCAAATTATTTCAACCATTGTGGAAAGCAGTATGGAGGTTCCTCAAAAAGCTCAAAAGAGAAATACCATTTGACCCAGGAATTCCACTTCTAGGCATTTACCCTAAGTATGCAGCAGCCCAGTTTGAAAAAGATAGATGCACCCCTATGTTTATTGTGACACTATTTACAATAGCCAAGAAATGGAAGCAACCTAATGTGGAGTATAAGAACAAAGAAAAACTGAAGGAACAAAACAGCAGCAGAAGCACAGAACCCAGGAATGGACTAACAGTTACCAAAGGGAAAGGGACTGGGGAGGATGGGTGGGAAGGGAGGGATAGGGCAGGAAAAAAGAAAGGGGACATTACGATTAACATGTATAGTGGGGGGGCTTAGGGGGGGCTGTGCAACACAGAGAAGACAAGTAGTGATTTTACAGCATCATACTATGTTGATGGACAGTGACTGTGAACGGATATGTGGGGGGTACCTGGTGAAGGGGGGAGCCTAGTATACAATGTCCTTCATGTAATTGTAGATTAATGATACCAAAATAAAACTAATAAAAAAAAGAATGGACTAACAGTTATGAAAGGGAAAGGGACTGGGCAGGAGGGGTGGGAAGGGAGGAATAAGGGCAGGGAAAAAGAAAGGGGGCCTTATGATTAGCATGTATAATGAGGGGGGCACATAGGGAGGGATGTGCAACACAGAGAAGACAAGTAGTGAGTCTATAGCATCTCACTACACTGATGATCAGTGACTGTAATGGGGTTTGTGGGGGGGACTTGGTGAAGGGGGAGTCTAGTAACCATAATGTTCTTCATGTAATTGTAGATTCATGATAATAAAATGAATTTTTAAAATGTGAAAAAAAAAGAATGAAAGAATGTTGAGAGAACTGTGTGACCAGTCCAAAGAGAACAATATTTGCATTATAGGGGTACCAGAAGAAGAAGAGAGAGAAAAAGAAAAAGAAAGTGTCTTTGAGGAGGTAATTGCTGAAAACTTCCCCAATATGGGGAAGGAGATAGTCTCAAAAGCCATGGAGGTGCACACATCTCCCAACACAAGGGACCCAAGGAAGACAACACCAAGACATAAAGTAATTAAAATAGCAAAGATATAGGATAAGGACAGACTATAAAAGCAGCCAGAGAGAGAAATATGATCACATACAAATGAAAGCCTATCAGGCTATCATCAGACTTCTCATCAGAAACCTTACAGGTCAGAAGGGAGTGGCATGATGTATTTAATGCAATGAAGCAGAAGGGCCTCGAACCAAGATTACTTTATCTGCCAAGATTATAATTTAAATTTGAAGGAGAGATTAAACAATTCCCAGATAAGCAAAAGCTGAGAGAATTTACCTCCCACAAACCATCTCTTCAGTGTATTATGGAGGGACTGCTATAGATGGAAGTGTTCCTAGTATTTAATAGCTGTCACTAGAGGTAATAAAAGCACAGTAAACAAAGTAGAACAACTAATTACTAAGCAAATGCAAAATTAAATTAACTATCCCCAAAGTTAATCAAGGGATAGACAAAGAGTACAGAATATGATTCATAATATATAAAGAATGGAGGAGGAAGAAAAAGGATGAGAAAAAGAAGATCCTTTAGATTGTGTTTGTAATAGCATATTAAGTGAGTTAAGTTAGACTCTGAGATAGTAAGGAAGTTAACCTTGACCTTTGGTAACAATGAATCTAAAGCCTGCAATGGCAATAAGTACATACCTATTGATAATCACCCTAAATGTAAATGGACTGAATGCACCAATCAAAAGACATAGAGTCACTGAATGGATAAAAAAACAAGACCCATCTATATGCTGCCTACAAGAGACTCATTTTAAACCCAATGACATACACAGACTAAAAATGAAGAGATAGCAAAAGATATTTCATGCAGCTAATAGGGAAAAAGAAGCAGAAGTTGCAGTACTTGTATCAGACAAAGTAGACTTCAAAACAATGAAAGTCACAAGAGACAAGGATATTACATAATAATAAAGGGGTCAATCCAACAAGAAGATATAACCATTATAAATACCAATGTGCCCAACACAGAAGCACGTACATATGTGAAACAAATGCTAACAGAATTAAAAGGGGAAATAGAATGCAATGCATTCATTCTAGGAGACTTCAGCACTCCACTCACTCTGAAGGACAGATCAACCAGACAGAAAATAAGTAAGGAGACAGAGGCACTCAAGAACACATTAGAACACATGCACCTAACAGACATCTACAGAACTCTACACCCAAAAGCAGCAGAATACATATTCTTCTCAAGTGCACATGGAACATTTTCAAGAATTGATCATATACTAGGCCAAAAAATAGCCTCAGTAAATTCAAAAAGATTGAAATTTTACCAACCAGATTCTCAGACCACAAAGGTATGAAACTAGAAATAAACTACACAAAAAAATGAAAAATCCCACAAACACATAGAGGCTTAATTACATGCTCCTAAATCACTAATGGCTCAATGACCAAATAAAAACAGAGATCAAACAATATATGGAGACAAATGACACCAATAATTCAACACCGCAAAATCTGTGGGACGCAGAGAAGGCCTGCTAAGAGGAAAGTACATTGCAGTGCAGGCCTACCTCAAGAAAGAAGAACAATCCCATAAGAGCAGTCTAAACTCACAATTAATGAAACTAGAAAAAGAAGAACAAATAAGGCCCAAAGTCAGTAGAAGGAGGGACATAATAAAGATTAGAGCAGAAATAAATAAAATTGAGAAGAATAAAACAATAGAATCAATGAAAGCAAGAGCTGGTTCTTCAAGAAAATAAACAAAATAGATAAACCCCTAGCCAGACTTATCAAGAAAAAAAGAGAGTTTACACACATAAACAGAATCAGGAATGAGAAAGGAAAAATCACTATGGACACCACAGAAATACAAAGAATTATTAGAGAATACTATGAGAAATTGTATCATAACAAACTGGATAACCTAGAAGAAATGGACAACTTTCTAGAAAAATACAACCTTCCTAGGCTGACCCAGAAAGAAACAGAAAATCTGAACAGACCAATCAGCAGCAACAAAATTGAACTGGTAATCAAAAACCAACCTACAAACAGAACTCCTGGACCAGATGGCTTCACCGCTGAGTTTTATCAAACATTTAGTGAAGGCCTAATACCCATCCTCCTTAAAGGTTTCCAAAGAGCAGAAGAGGGAATACTTCCAAACTCATTCTATGAGGCAAGCATCACTCTAATACCAAAACCAGGCAAAGACACCACAAAAAAAGAAAATTGCAGACCAATATCCCTAATGAACATAGATGCAAAAATACTCAACAAAATATTAGCAAACAATTCAAAAACACATCAAAAGGATCATTCAGCATGATCAAGTGGGATTCATCTGAGGGATGCAAGGATGGAACAACATTAAAAAATCCATCAACATTATCTACCACATCAACAAAAAGAAGCACAAAAACCACATGATCATCTCCATAGATGCTGAAAAAGCATTCAACAAAATTCAACATCTATTCATTATAAAAACTCTTTACAAAATGGGTATAGAGGGCAAGTACCTCAACATAATCAAGGCCATATATGACAAACCCACAGCCAACAGCATACTTTCAGCAGCAAGAAGCTGAAAGCTCTTCCTTTAAGATTGGGAACAAGAAAAGGATGCCCACTCTCCCCATTTCTATTCAACATAGTACTGGAGGTACTAGCCACAGCAATCAGACAACACAAAGAAATAAAAGGCATCCAGATGGTAAAGAAGAAGATAAACTATCCCTGTTTGCAGATGATATGATATTGTATATAAAAAAAACCTAAAGAATCCACTCCAAAACTACTAGAACTAATACCTGAATTCAGCAAAGTTGTAGGATACAAAATTGATAAACAGAAATGTGTGGCATTCCTATACACTAACAATGAACTAGCAGAGAGAGAAATCAGGAAAACAATTCCATTCAGAGTTGCATCAAAAAATAATAAAATACCTAGGAATAAACCTAACCAAGGAAGTGAAAGACCTATACTCTGTAAACTACAAGACACTCATGAGAGAAATTAAGGAAGATATCAATAAATGGAAACACGTCCAGTGCTCATGGATAGGAAGAATTAATATTGTCAAAATGGCCATCTTGCCTAAAGCAATCTAAAGATTCAATGCAATTCGTATCAAAATACCAACAACATTCTTCAATGAACTACAGAAAATAGTTCTAAAATTCATATGAAACCACAAAAGACCCCGAATATCCAAAGCAATTCTGAGGAGGAAGAATAAAGTAGGGGGAATTCTGCTCCCTGACTTCAAGCTCTACTACAAAGCCACAGTAATCAAGACAATTTGGTACTGGCACAAGAACAGACCCATAGACCAATGGAACAGACTAAAGAGCCCTGATATAAACTCCACTATATACGGTCAATTAAAATATGATAATGGAGCCATGGACATACAAAGGGGAAATGACAGCCTCTTCAACAGCTGGTGTTGGTAAAACTGAACAGCTACATGCAAGAGAATGAAACTGGATTATTATTTAACCCCATACACTGAAGTAAACTCAAAATGGATCAAAAACCTGAATGTAAGGCATGAAACCATAAAACTCTTAGAAAAAAACATAGGCAAACATCTCCTGAATATAAGCATGAACAACTTCTTCCTGAATGCATCTCCTCAAGCAAGGGAAATGAAAGCAAAAATGAACTCATGGGTCTACATTAAACTAAAAAGTTTCTGTACAGCAAAGGACACCATCAACAAAACAAAAAGGCATCCTACAGTATGGGAGAATATGTTTGTAAATGACATATCCGACAAGGGGTTAACATCCAAAATATATAAAGAACTCACATGCTTCAACACCCAAAAAGCAAATAACCTGATTAACAAATGGGCAGAGGATATGAAGAGACCGTTCTCCAAAGAAGAAATTCAGATGGCCAACAGGCACATGAAAAGATGCTCCACATCAATAATCGTCAGGGAAATGCAAATTAAAACCACACTGAGATATCACCTCACACCAGTAAGGATGGCCAGCATCAAAAAGACTAAGAACAACAAATGCTGGCGAGGATGTGGAGAAAGCAGAACCCTCCTACACTGCTGGTGGGAATGTAAGCTAGTTCAACCATTGTGGAAAGCAATATGGAGGTTCCTCAAAAAACTCAAAATAGAAATACCATTTGACCCAGGAATCCCACTCCTTGGAATTTACCCAAAGAATCCAACTTCTCAGATTCAAAAAGACATATGAACCCCTATGTTTATTGCAACACTTTTTACTATAGCCAAGATATGGAAGTGTCCATCAGTAGATGAATGAATAAAGAAGAAGTGGTACATAGACACAATGGAATACTATTCAGCCATCAGAAAGATACAAATCCTACCATTTGCAACAACATGGATGGAGCTGGAGGACATTATGCTCAGTGAAATAAGCTAGGCAGAGAAAGACAAGTATCAAATGATTTCCCTCATTTGTGGAGTATAACAATGAAGCAAAACTGAAGGAACAAAATAGCAGCAGACTCATAGACTCCAAGAATGAACTAGTGGTTACCAAAGGGGAGGGGTGTGGGAGACCGGGTGGGGAGGGAGCAGAAGAGGATTGATGGGTATTGCGTTTAGTACACATGGTGTAGGGTGGTCACAGGGAAAACAGTGCAGCACAGAGAAGGCACATAGTGGATCTGTGGCATCTGACTACATTGATGGACACTGCATTGAGGTATGGGGGGGACTTGATAATAAGGGTGAATGTAGTAACCACATTGTTTTTCATGTGAAATCTTCATAAGAGTGTATATCAATCATACCTTAATAAGAAAAAATGTTGGCTTGCTCTTTACTTGGAATTTCCCAATGAATCAGAGTGATGGGAAACAGAAAATTAGTTATAAAGTTTTTTTACCTAAAGGTCACTGTGGTTCAAATCTACATTGTATTCTGAGACATAAAAGCTTGCTCATTATGGACTAGTTTAATGTATCTGATGTGAGAATTCATATTCTTTATATTTAATCCGGAGCAAAAGCAGTAGAAAGAGAAACTTTATGTACTTTATTCTTTCTTTTCCCCTGGATCTTGGAATTTTGGGAAGTGAGGCTTATTTTAGTGTATTTTGAGAGTTTATATGACCCTTTCCAAAATGTGTATGGTGCGGGGGGAGGAAGTGAAAGGTCCTAACATCTGCTGGATGTGTGGCCCGATGGCCTGTGCAGGCTTCACCTGCCTGCTCTCCCTGCACACCATTTCCTGGGGGAGAAAGGATGTTCACACTCTTCTGCCTGGACTGTTGAGGACAGGGGTGAGTGAGCTGTCTGGGATGGGAGTGCAGGTGAGGAAGGGGAGGTGAAGATCATGAGCTAATGTTTATTCATGTGGTGGTTGTTTCTACCAAAGTAGTAACTAAGACCCACTTGAAACAAAATGCATTCTCTCATAAATTAGAAGATTTCCATATGGTTTAAGAATGTCATCAGTGTTTTCTCACCCTTAGTGCGTTAATGAGCAGTAAGTAGTTTATGGAGAAGAGTTCCTGCATATCAAAGGCTTCCTCATGAAGTGAGCCAAATTCCCTGGCAGTGTCTGTCTGAGATGCAGAAAGGGTGAGCGTCCCTGAGCCACAGCTGAGCATTCATGTCATTGCAGGAGTCCTGGGTCATTCAGGCAGGACATGCTGAGCATCTTTCACAGGTGAGGCACCAAGGTGAAGTCTAGTCTGGGATATGGCAGTAGAATGCTCTGATCACCATTCCTCATGCTGCTCTGTATTTTATGTTTTCTTTGGTCCTGAGACTGTCACACATTCTTAGGACTTGGCTTTCATGAAGCTGAAGCATGAGGTTGGTGTCAAAATCCATTCACAGAGTCTGTGTGTTTATTTTGGACTCTGTTGGGCTTTTTTTTTTTGCATTTGGTGAGAGAGTTGTGAACTTCAGGTTTTCCAGGCAGAATTTTATTACAGTTGAGACTTCAACAAACAAACCCAAATCCCCAGAAGCGTAGAGCCTCCTGGGCCAAGTGGGAGAGCAGATGTCAGTGAGGCGGCCAGGGAGGAGCACGGAGCTCTCATCAGGTATTCCCTGTTCTACCTTGCTCTTGTCAGATCCAGACAGAGGACACTGACTGTCAGTGAGCTTGAACAGTGACTGCAAAACCATTGTGTGTGTGTGTGTGTGTGTGCATGCGTATAAATATTTAAGGTGTTTTCTTTTTATCACTTTAGTTCCAAAATTCATATGCCCATAAGGTTGCCTGGGGGTGTAAACTCTCTCAGTAAGCTTGACAATGCACAGTGAGTGAGCAGGGTGTAGGGAAAAAAGACTGCTTCCATCCCTTTCCAGCCAGTGACTTCATTTCTCTCTAGAGTCCTGCCAGGTGTCCTCTGAAGAGCCATGTAATAGTCCAGCTCAAGGCTTGATTATCTCCCCTGTAAGAAGAAGAATCCTCATCTTAGAAGGAGAAGGATTATTAGAAGTAATTTTGTTGAAGTGCTTTGACTTCCACAGTGTGGCACGGAGAAGACAAGTAGTGACTCTGTGGCATCTTACTACACTGATGGACAGTGACTTCAATGGGGTATGGGGGGGACTTGATAATATGGGTAAATGTAGAACCACAATGTTTTTCATGTGAAACCTTCATAAGAGTATATCAATGATACCTTAATTGAAAGATTTCCTTTAAAATAAACTCTTTAAGACATCCTTATAAGCCCTGAACCTATTGTTTTTGTATTATGTTTTGAGTTGAATTTGTTTTGCTTTCTACAAATAATTTTTTTCTTCTACTGGATATTTTAGAATCTTCTTATTATAAGATCAGTTTAACTCACAGTGACCTTGATAAAAATAAGTTCTTGGAGAAATTTGGCACTGGTCAGTGATCTAAATAGATCCCTGTAAGTCTGGGGAAAGGAAATCCCAGGGCAAAATACCTCTAAAACCAAAATCAGTCAAAGGGAGAAATAAAGTTTAAAATCCATTTATTGCTCACAAACTGCAGTCCGTGGACCTCTCTCTCTCCTGCTCCAGCAGAAGCAAAACCGGCACCACCCCCTCACCTCTCAGGGACTGATAAGCCCTCTGTGGCCAGGTAATTACCCATTGATATGGAGATGAACTTCTCTCCACCCCTGAGGGATGATGCAAATGCACTAAAGCCATACTTCTTTTCATCACTGAATGCCTATTGATATGCAGATATACTAAAGCCAGGTGAGATATTATGGAAACATTACAGTTTTACCAACAATCCCCTTCTTAGATGATATGCCATTTCATTTGTTTAACAGTTATGAAATACAGATAATTTGGAAGTAACATTTAACTTGGATTAGATTGAAGCCTTTGATTATGAATTATAATATCCTATTGCTAGTTCCCAGATTAGCCATTTCATTCATTTTTCTTTTCTTAACCTAAGTTTTTCTTTATTCATTTTTTCTTGCTTTGTTGTAACATAGAGCTGTTTGTTTTTACTCAAATAATTGGTTAAAAATATTTGAATGGGGTTATTTGAAATAACTAGAATTTTGAAACATCTTACTGAAAGTGATCTGTGTGTTTTTACAATAGTGACTTCTGTCCATTTTGACACATGCATGCAAACTAATTTTCCATAGAAAATGCTAGTAGAGATGTTTAAGTATCATCAATAACTCTAGAAAACAAAGTGGCAACTGGAAGTGCAATACACATGCTTTTTTTTGAGGAAAGGAAGAGAACAGATTAATTGATTTTACCCTTGTCCTTTGTTTTTAGGAGTGACAAGTCTTTATTATATATTTCCTTAAGAGCTAAAAACTAATAACTTAGCAGTAAATACAAATGTATTTTATCATGATTTATCTTTAACTGGTACATTTTAAGGACTCCTTTTGGGGTATTGTTTTGTATTGATGTGAACTGGAAGTACAGGCCCTTGGATGTAGTCTGGCTTTGCTGCATGACCCGTACATGGGTGACCCGTATGCTGGTGATCAGCCATTTTCTTGTTTTCTTTGCCTTGTTTTCTTCTTTCTCATTGTATTAGGTGACTGGGGTTGTATTGGGTGATTACGGTGCCTCCTACATTTTAATCTTTAGAAGATGGTTCTAGTGTGAATTTGTCAGGAAACAGTTTGCCTAGTGCCTCTCATGAAGCAATTTTGAAATCATTTTTGAAAGAAGGTAGAAAAAGTTTCAGGTGACTTAGAAATCTCAATATTAGATCCCAAACAGAAGTGTTTCATTCCAGTATTTCTGTCAAGGTTTTCCCATTTTCTTGATATTCAGGTCATTGATTTTTTTCCCTCTCTATTATTTACCCATTTTTCTTTTTCAATAATTTCTTCTTTATTTTTACTTTAGGGTTTCCTTCCTTCCACTTTGGGTTAATTTTCCCTTTCTGGCTTTTTAAGGTAGAAACATAGGTCTTTATTTTAAATCTTCTTTTGCAATATAAGCATTTAAAGATACACATTTCTCTCTGGTCACTGTCTCAGCTGCTTCCCACAGATTTTGTTTGTTTCACTATCATTCAGACCAAAATGACTTAATTTTTGGATGTCTTCTTTGACCTATGGGTGACTTTTAAGTGTGTTGTTTACAAATATATTTACAAATATTTGGGGATTTCCCAGATATCTTTTTGTTACTGATTTCTAATTCTGTTGTAGTCAGAGAGCACTTTGTATAATTTTAGTCCTTCTAAATTTTTTGACTTATACTGTGGCCTAACATATGAGCTACCTTGGTATATGTTCTGTGTATGCTGGAGAAGAATGTACCATCTCTGGGTGTTGGCTAGTGTCCTCCAGAGGTCAGGTGGGTTGGCAGTGTTCATGTCTCCATATCCTCATGGACTTCCCCTTGATTATCTTCTGAAGTTCACTTTGTTATTAGCACAGCCACCAATTTCTTAGGATTTTTGTTTATGTGGTATATCTTTTTCCATCCTTTTACTCCTAACCCAATTCTGTCTTTACATTAAGAGCACATTTCTTGTAAAGAGGGTCTTATTTCTTTATCCATGCAGACAGTCTGCTTTTCAATTGGTGCATTTTATTGGTTACATTTAATGTGATTATTGATATGACTGTGAATTTCTTTGATTTTTCTACTTACCCCAGTTCTGTATTCCTTTTTCCAATTTGGTCTGCATTTTTTGGGGTTGATTGTATTTAATATCCCCTTTTTATCTTCTCTGTTGGTTTATTGGCAACCCATCACTTTTGTTTGTTTTTGGGGTCTCTCTCAGGTCTGCAGTATGCATCAGCAGCTCGCTGCAGTCTGTGTTCAGAGATGTTCCACCACTTCTCACAGACTTCAAGAACTTTACAGTGGAATGCTCATCCTTCCTGCTGTTGTTGTGATGAAGGTTATTTCCATATGTATTAGAGGTCCCACAATGCAGTGTTGCTGTTTTTACTTTAGATAATTTAAATAAATTTTAAAATGAGAAAGGAAAAATGTCCCACTGATTTCTAAATTTACCAGGTCTAGCACACTTTGTTCCTTTGTGCAGATCTGTGTTTTCCTTCAGCCCATTCATTTACTATTTCTTGAAGTGCAGATCTCTGCTGGCAACACATTTTTTTCAGCTTTTTTCCTAAGTGAAAATGTCTTCATTTTACAGGGTATTTTTGGTAGATATAAATTCTAGGTTAACAACTGTTTTAGAACTTGAAAGATGGTCTGTTTTCTGGCTTTTATTGTTCTAAGCAAAGGTCAGTGGTCATTCTTAATTCTCCTGTATCTAGTGGGTCTATTTCACTCCATCTAAGGCTGCTTAAAAGATTTTATCTTTGTTTTCTTAGCAATTTGAATCTGTTGTACCTCTGTGATTTTATGGAAGTCCAATTACATGTATGTTACACTGTGTAATAGTATCCAACAGGACAGTGAACCTTTTCTCCTCAGTCTATTTTCTCTCTTACCTTGATTTTGGAGAGTTTTTATTGCCTTTCAGAGCCAATATAGATGTGCTGTGAACTTGAGAATTTTTCATTTTACATATGGTATTTTTCAGCTCTAGAAGTAATTTGCTTCTTGATTATTGTTTCCATATTTGTTATGTTCATGTTTTCATTTAAATTTTTGGACATTTATTGCTGTTTTCAAGTCCTCGTCTGCTCTTTCTCTCATGTTGTCGTTCCTGGATCTCTGTTGCCTGCCCTTTCTCCTTACTACGGGTTACGTTCCCTGTAGAACTGTGTGCTTAGATGTTGCACTTGGTGAACACTGCCTGGCGACTAGACTTCGGTCTCACCTACCAGTGAATGCTGAGCTCTGTCCTGGGCAGTGGTCTTGTCACTTGCAGGTCATTACAGTCCTTTTGAGGCTTTCTTTAGGGATGGCTTGGCCCTAGGGTATGGCTTTTCTGGGGTCTCTACTGAATGCTGTGTGCTCAGTGACACTTTTCACTCTGTCTGCTTGGAACTTGCCTGACTCTCAGCCTGTGTAAGTTCGAGTCATGTTCAAGCTTTCAGCCCCATAGCTTCCTGTGGGCTCATGCTGCAGATGTGCAGCTTAGTGTGCAAAGGCTGCAGGGGACCCCTCTGGACTGTCTCTGCTACTCTGCTGTGCAGATTCCAGCTTCCTCAGCATTCCTGAACTCGTACCTTTGTCTCCTCTGCAGCAAGGCTCCCCGCTCTGCTGGGCTCAATTCCCTGGCCCAGGGCGCAGAGACTGCCTCTGGAGTCAGAGTTCACCTCACTCTGCCGCTGCCTCGCAGGTCACAGTTGCACTTCCTGCTGTCTGATTACAGTTGCATCACAGGTTTTGCATCACAGTGGGAGGGCTACTATGGGACAGTTGCTCCATCTCATCAGAAATGGAAGCCTTCCTCTTCTCCCGAATGGTGCATTAACCCTTTCCTTGGTGTTCACTGCCTCTGAGTAGGCCGATGCGAAGCCCTCAGATCCTGGCCGTTGGCATGCGCCTGCAGGTCTCGGGAGGCCTCAGTGGGGTGGCCTGGGCCTTGACTGAGTGGAGTGGGATGTGGAGATGGCTCTGCTGCGCAGTCTCTTTTTTTCTTGCCTGGAGTTTAACTTCATTTTTATAGGATGGTTTTAAAAACTGATTATGCTAAGTAACAAATGTTCATTGTAAGAAAACAAACAAAAGGAAGGTAAGCCCATTGTGCATTCTTCACACTGATTTGTATTTGCATTTTTTCTCAGCCCATGTAATTCCTATTTCTGTGCATGTCTATTTCATATTATGTACATATGTGCCTTGTATGTTCCTCTCTGTAGTGTTCCTTATTGTAGTAGTATTCTGTGGCATTAATCAGCCTATGATGTGACATCTCAAAATGCCATCGTACTGTGTAGCACATGTCATTGACCAAACTTCATGAAGCTCAGAAAATGTGTTAGGTTTGGGCCTGAGCTAATCACATCTCTTCTAAAGATTTGAAGTGATTGGTAGACCCCTGGGGTTTTAGAGTGAAAGTGGGAGTGGGGAGGCCGTGTCCCATTTAGGTGTGTCCCCAGGATCTCCAAGTTAGTCCAGGGCAGGAGCAGCATATGAGACAGGCATGGCTCTGCAGCATCCCTAAGTGCCAACAGGGCAGAGGGGCCCTACTGCAGTGGAAGCCATTGGGTGCCCGGGATGCAGCCACCTGAGAACCACCATCTGACCCGCCCAGTGTGCGCCTTCTTAGGGAGGTAGGCATGCATGCAGAGTGCTCAGGAGCATCCTGATACCCAGCTGCACCTGACCCAGTTGTCCCCTGGCCTCACTGCCCCTGCTGCTGTGGCCACCACTTACCCAGAAAGAAGGTCCTCTGGCTGTTTCCTGCACCTACGTGGTGAGAAGCACTGACCTGCTGTCAGCTTTGCAGTCTGGCCCCATGGCTGGTGACTCCCCTGGCAGGCCAGCCTGCTGTCTACCCTGTACCAGTAGCTGACTGAGCAAGAGTCATGCCCCAGGTTTGTGGACCGCTGGCATGAGCTGTTGCTGTGAAGTCTGCCCCTTAGATACAGTACAGGTCAGCTGACAGTAGAACCAACCAGATGAGGATTGTCTCTGAAACAGTGTCATCTGCAGGTGCCACATTATTGAGCAAGTTCTTGAGGAAAAGGGCTGTGTCAATCACTGGTTGGCTAGTGGTCCTGTGTCTGTGGTGGTTCCAGTGTGGCCTCTGAGTCCCAGCACCTCAGAATGAGAGAGAGGACAGGCCCTGAGAAGGAGAGTGGAAAGGGCACACCTTCCAGACTGAGTGTGCTTGGGGTGAGTAGGAGGCCAGGGATCTAGAGTTTTGGGGTTGAGGGTGGAGGGGTGGTATTATATACAGTTTTTTACCTTCAGGCTTCACTTAAGCTTTTGTTTGAAAAAATAGTTCCACTGCTTTGACAAACAGCCCTAGACCAGATAGTCTGTAAATTTCCTTTAAAATTCTCCAAATCTCTGTTTCTTGCATTTGCATCTGTAGAGGTTATTTATGTGAAATAAGCACTCACTCTAATTTTGGTTGAAATACACTCCCTTACAGGGACGGTATTTTTCCTTTACTGGAAATGCCTTTTTAACCACATGCTTTGACTTGCCTTTCTCCCTCTCATGGAATCTCCAGCGTGGCGACCCCCAGTCTCGGTCCTGGAGCGTTTCCTTCACCCCGTGGAGATGGGGCCTTCGGGGTGATGGACACCCAGCCATGTGGCCGCCGTGGGAGAAGCAGGACGGCTCGGGCAGAGTCAGGCACTTTCATCCTCACGCTTCTGCTGATACAGGGTCTGGAGTGCTGGGTTCTCTTGCGTTGTCTGTGCTGATGTCGGGAGCAGCCGTGGGGGTGCGAGGTGGATGTCTGCCCCGGGCGGGAGCCTTGGCGCTCCTGTCCTCGGCCGCCTGTCCCAGCAGATTGGTACGCTGGTTCGTGGGCTGTGCTCACGGACCACAGTTCTGCCTTGATATTTTTCTCGAACCAGTAATGCTCTGAAACGCTCCCGTGTAAGCCCGGAGAGCCCTGCGAGGCCCAGAGCCCGGCTGTTGTGGCCGTGCGGCCGCCTCCCCTCCAGCGCGGAGGGCTATGATAGTGAGAGCGTCCTTTGGGGCGCGGCCCCGCGGCATCGTGGCCGCTGCTCCGTCTGCCTTTATATTCGGCTTAAACCTTTTAAAATGAAGAACTAGTAAGGTTCTGTAGAGGGGACCTGTTGCAGTCAGTTTTATCTGTTAGGGTAGCTGTAGGTGTCCTGTGCTGAATACCTGATAAGGGGATCAGTGAGGCAGGCAAACAGCTTTATTATAGATGTTTAATAAAAAGAGAATACCCTCAGTTTGTGTCGTAACTAATGTTAACTTTTGACATAATTGTGCCCATTTTAATAGGATGTGGGGTTTTGTTAATACAAGTAAGTGGATGTTTATTTTGCTATTCAGGAATGCATGCAAGTTCATTCGATTTTTGACTTAGGAGAACTTATCCTTGGAGGGATTTTTCAGGAATTTTCCCATCAAAGGCAGGAGAAGATGATTGCCGGGTGCGCACACTGGCTGAGCCTATGTGCAGTGGTCTGGCACCTGATGCAGTTGCTGGTTCCTGCCACCGACGTCCCACACCCATGGAGCTGGCCAAGAGCTGTGTGGCTGCATCCTGTCACCTTCCTATTAGCAGGTGGTCGTGGTGCCTCAGAGCAGTGGGTGTGTCTCAGCAGAGCATGTGAGGGCCATGTGGGGCTGTCCGTCTGAGGGGACCTGTGCAGACTTTTGCATACAAATCTGGAAGTCAGGACGTAGAGCACCTGTCCCCAGGCCTGCCTCTTACTTTGCCTGCCAGGAAATTTCAAATGCCCAGCCTGATGTTTGTATCTCTCCTGCTCATCAGAGCTCAGGGGCTGCTGTAGTTATAAGATGCCTTATGTTTGAGGCTTGCTCTATTTTTAACCCTTGATGCCAAAAATCAATGATATACACAAACTATTAAGCAATGACAGATGTCCATTTCTGGCTTTGTCATCTCACACCCTTAGTCATCTTGAGTGCTGGGCTCCAGCCTTCCTAAAACGCTCCATGCATCACCATCCCAGGTCACAGCCCTCCCCTTACCCTGCACCAGAAGTTGTCTGCAGGACTGGAGAGGAAAGTGAACAGCGCCTTCTGCTGTTAGAGTTGTCTGTGACTCACCAGGTTTAGGAAACAAGGATAACTAAGGAAAGGCTTCCTAATAAGCAAGTCATTGCACTAGGAACCAGAGATGGACAGATCTGACCATGTGAAATGTGAAGGTTTTGTATGGGAAATGGTGCCAAAAGCAAGGTTGAGAACAGCGGCAGGTGCGGAGAAAACACCTATAGCGGAAAGTGAGCTCACAGTCAAAATAGAAGTTTTCTGTGAAGTTGTAAGCAGCGATCTCCATGGAAAGCTGAGCAAAGGCCATAAGGAAACCACAATAGCAGACACCAGTGAGCATGGGCTGGAGTCAGGGACTCCCACTGATCAGCATGTCATCAGCCGCCATCATTCCATTGCAGTTATACACATGCACACCTCAATCCCAGATTCTCTTCTAGGAATGTACTCTAAAGAAATACTCCTTCTCACTTAATATAAAAATATGTATAAAAAAACTGAAATGCAGAGCAACTCAAGCTGAGAAAAACCAAGTACATGTGCACAACGTGTGCTCGCAGAGTGGGCCAGGGGGCCTGGTGCACATATGTTCCCTGCTTGCACACATGGAGAAGGGTCTGCCTCATGCCAGTCCTTCTGCCTTGTTTGTTTGTGCGGGCCCTGGCACCCCGCCCTCCAGCGCCTGCAGCATGGGCTTGGCTCTGAAGGCTGTAAGGCGCCGTTCACTTACAACATTGGCTGTGCACTCTGTTTTTCATGTGAGCTTCAAACCCAGGTTTTCAAGTTCTGTTTTTAAATATGCCAGTGGGATTTTGATTGGATTGCTTGCATCTACAGATTTAACTTGGGAGAATTGACATCTTCCTAATTGTGTCGTCCAGTCAAGAGTAGTGTATTGAGCTCCATTTAGGTAGGTTTACTTTTTCCTTCAGTGAAATTTAAAGTGGTCTAGGGGTGGGACTCACTTGCTGCGGGGGTCTGGCCCTGGCCTCGGCCTTTGTGGCTTTCTCCTCTGTTTCTCCTCTGGGAGTGCTTCTTAGGCCTTCTGTGTCTTCTCAGGTAGTGGATGCTACAGCAGCTACCTGCAGAATGAGCAGCTTGTCTGCCTTCCCAGCACTTTGGGACAGCTGCTGCTTCCAGCAAGGGCTGCTGGGTAGTGGACAGGAGACCTGTCAGCTGGGGCAGCAGCTCAGAGCTGAGAGGTGCCAGCTAGTGGGTCTTGATGTGGGTGCCACAGGGAGCACTGAGGGAGCTTTTACAATGCACATTCCTGCCCTCCTCACCCCAGGCAAACCACAGGTCTGGTTCAAGGCAGGTTTAACGTGAGGCTCAGGCATCTGCTTGTTACAGCAGCCCCTCCCCACCCTGATGGTGGCCCCCAGCCGGGGCCCCGATTACTTGGGGTCTCGGGCTCATTCTCAGTGTTGATCACTGATGTGAAAATGTCTGCTGCCCTTTAGGAAGAAGGAAAACTCGTGTCAGATGCCTTCTGGTTCCTTAACAATTAAAATGGTATAGGTAGTGCTTCTGTGCTGGGCTGTGTGTCCCACAGTGACAGCAGTCACCCACAGCCCAGTGTGACAGCAGAAGGTGCAGCCACACTGAGTGTGAGAGGCTGTCTGTGGAGTCCTCGGGCGAGGCTACAGCAGGGAGTGGGGGGTTTGACTCAGAGCTGCTGCTGCTCCAGACAGGATGTGCTCATTTCTTGCGCTGACCTGTGGCCCCGTCCGAGGACCGCCGCGGCGGCTTATCCCCCGTGAGTCTTTCTGCTCCAGCAGGAAAGGGAGGAGGGGCAGCCATTTTACCATTGCTGGGGGAGAGGCCCTGTGCTGTAAGCACACGTCACTTGAAAGTACAAGCAAGGCTACTACGAGCTCGAGCTGACTCCACCTCTTACAGGGATTTGGCCCAGCACCCTGTGTTCCTTTTTTAGTACGTTTGTCATGCTGAGGAGTAGTTTCCTGGTGGGGAGACCTCATGGGAAGATTACGCAATGAGGCCACCACTGGGCAGGCTCGCCTAGGATAGACTCCCTCTCACTAGCTGAAATGCTTTTGATTTACATAGTAGTGTTTTTGATGCCAAGGTTCTGAATCAGGTTAGGTTTCCGATACAGCAATTGTGTCCTGCCAATTTTTGCACAGGCTGGAGTGAGATCTAAAGTTATCAGCCACAGGCTGGCCTGCACCAGAGCGCTTGGGTAAGAAGTGCTGTGCTGAGGTCAGGTTGCTCAAGGTGGGTATCCAGTGTCTCTGCTGGAGCCAGTGCTGTGCCCAGGGGCTCAGTGTGGACAAAGGGTGCAGGCTCAGAGTCACATCAGCCTCACACCTTGTCCTGCCACTGGAAGCCAGATGACCTGAGTAGTCCTCCACCACCCTGGTGTGTGGGCACAATAGGGACCTAGTGCAGCCATCAGCCAGTGCCCAGTCCTCTCCAGGTGATGCTGATGGCCCAAAGGGATCAGATGCTGGTTTGGTTTTAGTAGAACTGCTCTTTTAAAAAGCAAACTTTAATAAAATAAAAAAAAGTTTACGTAGTCATATGCAGCTTCATGAACTTGACAGAGTAAACATCTGTGTGCTAAGGTCTAGAAAAGATGCTCTCATCCCCCAGGAGCCACAGTGTCACCTCTGCTGAGCCCACCCACAAGCACAGAGTAGGTTGGCTTGACTGGAGCATCACTTGCATGGACTTGCATGGCTTTGTTCTCTGAGCATCACCGTTGTGTGAGTGGCCTGAGCTGTGTGTGGTCAGTGCCATTCAGTGCTGTGTGACACTCTGTTGCAGTAGCATGCCGTGGTGCTGATACCAGCAGGTGTGGGAGGGTTACTGCTGCCAGGCAGTGGCATGCGCAGCACCTCAGTTCTTGTCTTCTTGAAGGAAAGAATTCAGACATGAGATCTGATAGAGGGCTAAAGTCACAAAGGGCTTATTATTTAGCAAAGTGAAAGGAAAGTATGCTTCAAATACAGAATAGTCTTTTTATGGAGGCTTATTTGGTTTCCTCCCCCCATTTGTCATTCTTACATCATCCTTCAGATCTACCTTGGTTCGTCCCCTTCAGCCTCTTTGTGCAAGTTTGTGTTCCTAGTTTTTCCCCTGAGCGCCAAGGCTAAATTGAGGGTGGGGCCAAAATGGCAATGTAAGTGATACTATAATGACATTATAATGGCCTCAGGGTTATTAGTAGACCAGGTCCTCCTTAGCTGCCCATACTCCAAATTCGGGGAGGTCCCAGTGACCATGTCTTTCACTTACCAGTTGATGCCGAACCACAAAAGGGGCTGGTCTGAGGGAGACAGGGTGGTCTCCAGGTGGAGACTGGGTGGTCCGCCACCCTCCCTTTTCCCCTTCTGCTCATGTCTAACTGCTGCTCTGACCAGTTCCAGGGGCTGCCACCCACCTTGGACACACTTCACGGTACACATACCTGTGCATTTCCACTAAGTGGAGTCTGAGAGCAGCATATGGCGATGGAGTCATTAGTGGCTACACTCCACTGTGGCAGACACTGGCAGGGCATCCTGCTGCGCCCTCTGAACAAGGCTGTGCTCTCACCTCCTTCACCCCGGCCACTCTAGTGGTGTTTCAGTCAACAAATGAACCCTGCACAGTCTGTTGTTATCCCCACTTAGGCACGTGCTCCATTAGAGCAACAGACATTGTAGCGATAGGAAAATGGGGAAGATCATAGGGTCACTGGTGCTGAGAAGGTCAAAGCTGGAGCAAAATATAGGCAGCGGCCCCCTCATCCCATGCTGGATGTGTACAAGTGGCTTTCACTCAAGTATATTTATTCATGAAATGTGATTATTGTAAATTCTCATGATGAAGGAAAAACCAGTATTTGATCAACTTTATGACTGAAATGAGAAGCTTCCTTTCTCACCAGCAGTCTCAGACTTACTTCCCTGACCAACTGTGCTTGCAATAAATGCATTGTGTCTCCAAGGAGACTTGGGGGCTACATATAAATTCAGCACAAGTGCACCTCTATAGGGAAAATCACATTTCAGTCATCCTGGCTATGTGGTAGAGGAACTGTCTTTTCACACAGGAGCAGCAGAAAAGCTTCAGTGGCAAGGAGGGTCCTGGCCCGGAGGGGAATTGGGGCTGTCTGTGGAGGGCAGAGCCTGCTGGCAGGGAGGCTGTGAGGGGAGGGGTTCAGACCCCAAGGGTTTTGCAGGCATGCCTTGGAGGGGGCAGTCTATCCTGTCGGCAAGAGGGAGGCTCCAAGGTGCCTCAGGCAAACAGCTCTGGTCTTCACTTTAGGAAAAGTGTGGATGGGAAGAAAGAGGCTGTGACAGTTCTCTGGGAGCTGCAGCCATGGTGGAGGGAGGGAGGAGCCCTGTGCCCAACTCAGAGGACAGTAATAAGGTAGGAAAGGGAGCCTGGTGATGGTCATGAATGCCATCCTGTCACCAGCTTGCCAGCAGGCCTGGTGATCCCATTCAAGGATGAACACAGGAAGAGGGTATGTGACACATCTTGGCTACAGTGAGGGAGAGGACATCAGGTGTCTCTCCTCATTAGAACTTTAGACAGATTTCCTTTTCTGCTTTCATATATGGCTGCTTAAGGATGTGATGCCTGGAGCTGTCATAGCCATTCTGTGACATGAAGTCCAAAGGCTGGGATAGGTTGAGGGAAAGGAGCTGGGTGACTGCTTGCTGAACCAGCTCCACAATTTCCTTCCCCTGGACTCATGAACTGGGATTGAATGTGTCCATCCAGTACAGCTATTTCTGCTGCATATTCTGTTACATTCAGCTAAAAACTCCCAGTACAAGTACTTTTAGAATTTTCTTAAATCTGAAGTAGTTAGAATGTGAATTTAAACATCAATTTTCCTGGAGTTACTATGATTACACTTATCTGACACACTGTTTAACCATTTTTCATAGTCTTAAAATTCAGATTACAATAGAAATAAGAGTACCTTTATCTACTACATAGGGATGATATGTTACCTGATTAAATTTCTGTATTTGATGTACAGTTAATGTTTCCCTATTTTATATTTTGTACAGTCAACAAGCACAACTTCACATAAAAATGCTGCACCCGGTACTACACCTGCACAGAATCAGAAGGCTCAGTTCCCACCTCTTCTAATTAAGATGACACATGCCAGGCAGACTGGGCTGCCCTGCAAAAGGGTGAGTTCCCAGGTCCCCTAGCCAAATCCCCTAGAGTCATTCAAAATCTCTCTTTCTGAAGAGAATCACTTTTTCCCCTATGAATCTTTCACACAGAACAGACAGATAATTCTCAATTCCCTTCTAAAGGGCAGGAAATTCACTTATTTTTTTAGTGAGCACTTTCTCTGTGCCCAGAAATGTCAGAGACCAACAGCAGCTTGCACACTCAAACCCAAGTGCTCACAGGGCTCTGGGGACAGTGATATGTAATGACGGTCACAGGCCATATTGCACATAATCCTGACACACTGGTCCTGACCTCCATGGGAACCACTGCAAAACCCAACACAGTGGTCTACAAAGTGTGGCTATTTTGTAGACCAGTTTCCTACCCCCTTAATTCCACTGTGTCTTTAGGAACCTGCCATCTTTTCCTGATACCTGGCAAAGAATTCACTTCCTTCCTAGAGTGAAAAGCAGGGCTGTCATGGGAATGTGCTGAGCCCAAGCTCCACTTCACTGGAGCACCTAGTTATGGATCCAGCCTGAGAGCCAGAAAAAAGTTCACAATTAGACCAGAAGTTGTTCTCAGGAGGCTATGGGAGGAAAGACTCAGAGCTTGGTCTCTACTGTTAACCAGGTGGAGAAACTGAGGCCAGGATGAGTAGTTAGGGCTCAGGGCCCCTGCCTCCCAGCTTCAAACTTATGTCACTGGGCCAACAGGTCCAGCCCTCTCCAGGACTGGGGTCCCCACATGCCCATAATACAGATGGGAACCTGAGTTTCCACGAGAGGAGGCACACAGCTCCCCACTCGCACCCCAGTTCCTTCCTAGTCATAGCACTGACCTGAGCCAAAGAGGATGTGTTTCCAGAGGATGGAAGTCAACACTTCCAGCATATGCCAAGGCAGAGGTGGCCCTCCTCCCTAAGGACATGTGGCAGGGGTGGAAGAGAGATGCTTTAGGGTCTGTTTTAGATCAGCCCCTCTCCAATCCCCTGGCATGCAAAGGGAAAAGCAGCCACCACTTGCACCCAGCCTGCCACACAGGGGTCTGCAGAGAACACAGTTCCTGGAGTCAGCACAGCTTGACAGCTTCAGTGTGTGTCTCACGGCCTCAGCTCCATAAGGGGCTCAGCTCCTCCCAGGGGTCAGCCTTGGAAAACCCCTGCCAGGGAGGAGGGGGCTCCCAACCACAGTGTCTCCAGCAGCAACGGGAGCCCCACTCCCACTGGAGTCACTTCATGTCTGTCTGAGTGTTCAGAAGGAAGGACAATCATGGTGTAGTTAGGGGAGAAATTTCCCAGACCTGTAATTTTAATTTAATGGAGAGACTGTTAACATTGAAGAGCACAAAGAATGTCTAAGCAACTGGTCCCATTTTCTTAGTAACAGAACCCACATTACCCACTGGCTGCTGCCTCTGGTGACCAAGAGGAGAACTAGGTGATGTCACGAGCAAGTCTGGACTTTTAAATGCCAGTGCTGGAGTTTGGGGGACACCTTCTCTGTCCACTTGCTGAGAGAAGCCAAGATGGCAGCGTGAGTAGGGCAGCAGAAATCTCCTCCCAAAACCATATATATTTTTGAAAATACAACAAATACCACTAGTCCTAAAAGAGAGACCAGAGGATACAGTACAACAGCCAGGCTACATCCACACCTGTGAGAACCCAGCACCTCACGAATGGGGACCCAAGCGCCCCCCCCAACCCCAGCTCCCAGCAGGAGGAGAGGAGTCGGAGCTGGGAGGGAGAGGGAGCCCAGGACTGCTGAGCACCCAGCCCCAGCCATCTGCGCCAGAGCCCAGACACACAGTGCATGCATGGGGTGCTGGATACTAGGGAAACGGAAAAGTAAAATCTGCAAGCACGGGTCCCCACAGCCAGTCCCCCTGGGACAAAAGAAAAGCGAGGGCTCTTTGAAAGTCTTAAAGGGACAGGGGCCTCACAACTGGATGGAAGCGTCCTGGCACACTCAGCCCAGCAGCTGGGAATCCCGGGGAACTTCAGGCACCCCAGCCCCCTAGGAGGCAATGCAGCCCTGAAGCCTTTCACAGCAATAAGCAGCCTGCCAGTCGTTGCCCCTCTGGCTCAGCCCCGCCACAGCGGCAGAGCAGCTGGAGAGCAGCCATGCCCACAGCAACCACCCAGAATCTCCTCCTGATGCATAGCTACCCGGGCCAGACCCAGAGGCTGCCACCAATGCACAGCTGCCCAGCACAGGCAGAGGAAACAGGCAAGGCGCGAAGGGGCGCCATTCTCTCAGGGGAGCACACCCAGTGGGCCTGCCACTCCCTGCAGGGCTCTGGGCTACCCTTATGGCAACCCCACCCACAGCAGCTTAGGGGATTAACCCAGAGGCTGCTCCAAGAGTGCAGGTAACTGACACAGGCAGCGGAGGAGGGCAAGGCGACCAGCAAACATGAAGGGACTTTGTTCTCCCAGCTGACACACATGCTACCTGCCTACAGCTACCTCTATCACCATGAAAAGGCAGAAGAATTTGGTCCAGTCCAGAATTACCCAGACAACCCCCAAGAGAGGGCCTGGGGAGATAGAGTTAACCAATCTTCCTGAAAAATAATTCAAAATAAAGGTCATAACCATGCTGATGGACCTGTAGAGAAATATGCAAGAGCTAAAGGATCAAGTTGGGAGGGAGAATACAGAAATAAAATAATCTCTGAAAGGACTTAAGAGCAGACTAGATCAGGTGTAAGAGGCCATTAATGGAATAGAAATCAGAGAACAGGAACACAGAGAAGCTGACGCAGAGAGAGATAAAAGGATCTCCAGGAATGAAAGAATATGAAGAGAACTGTGTGACCAACCCAAACAGATCAATATCCACATTATAGGGGTACCAGAAGAAGAAGAGAGAGTAAAAGGGATAGGAAGTGTCTTTGAAGAAATAATTGCTGAAAACTTCCCCAAACTGGGGGAGGAAATAACCATTCAGACCATGGAAGTACACAGGATCCCCAACAGAAGGGACCCACGGAGGACAACACCAAGACACATAATAATTAAAATGGCAAAGATCAAGGACAAGGACAGAGTATTAAAGGCAGCCAGAGAAAGAAAAAAGGTCACCTACAAAGGAAAAACCATCAGGCTATCATCAGACTTCTCAACAGAAACCCTCTAGGCCAGAAGAGAATGGCATGATATATTTAATGCAATGAAACAGAAGGGACTTGAACCAAGAATACTGTATCCAGCACAACTCATTTAAATATGAAGGAGAGATTAAACAATTCCCAGACAAGCAAAAGTTGAGGGAATTTGCCTCCCACAAACCACCTCTACAGGGTATTTTAAATGGACTGCTCTAGATGGAAGCACTCCTAAGGCTAAATAGATGTCACCATAGAAAATAAAATCACAGCAAAGAGAGCAGACCAACCAAATACTAACTAAAGGCAAAAAATAAAATCAACTACTCACAAATGCAGTCAAAGGAAACACAAAAGAGTACAGAATAAAACACCTAACATATAAAGAATGGAGGAGGAGGAATAAGGGAGAGAAATAATCATCAGACTATGTTTATAATAGCTTAATAAGAGAGTTAAGTTAGACGGTTAGATAGTAAAGAAGCTACCCTTGAACCTTTGATAACCACGAATCTAAAGCCTGCAATGGCAATAACTACATATCTTTCAATAATCACCCTAAATGTAAATGGACTGAATGCACCAATCAAAAGACACAGAGTAATAGAATGGATAAAAAAGCAAGACCCATCTATATGCTGCTTACAAGAGACTCACCTCAAACCCAAAGACATGCACAGACTAAAAGTCAAGGGATGGAAAAAGATAGTTCATGCAAACAATAGGGAGAAAAAAGCAGGTGTTGCAGTACTTCTATCAGACAAAATAGACTTCAGAACAAAGAAAGTAATAAGAGATCAAGAAGGACATTACATAATCATAAAGGGTTCAGTCCAACAAGAGGATATAACCATTATAAATATCTATGCACCTAATACAGGAGCGTCAACATATGTGAAACAAATATTAACAGAATTAAAGGAGGAAATAGAATGCAATGCATTCATTCTAGGAGACTCCATCCACTTGCTGCATTCACAGCACTTCAGCTGCTTCTGCACAGGAGATGGACCCACATGGGCTGAGCCCACACCCATAGCCATGTTCCTGGAAAGGCAGGAGAGGCCAGGCTTCCCTTCCTAACTCAGAGCCTTGGACTCCCAAATTCTCTCCATTCCCCTATCCCTCCCTGGGCAGTGTGTGCCACTGCCTCGGCTTTCTGAAGCACCCCAGTCTGCTGGCTCTCTCCAGTAACCCCTTCACAGCCTCCCCTCTCCAGGTCTGTGCCAGGCCTCTCCCAGGTAGGGAATCAAGGGGCTCTCCCTCCTACTGGCCCAGCAGTGCCTCCCCTCCAGTCTTTCTCACCCAGAGACAAAGGAGAAGAGAGTCCTCCCCCAAGAAAGGGCTGGGCAAGTAGACCCCTCTGCAGAGAGCAGGAACAAAATACATTTGCTAAAGCCCAGTTACACAGCACTTTTAAAATGTGGCACGTCTGCCAGGAGAACACACAACCACACACACACAACTCACACAAAACAAAACACACACAACACACATCACACAACCACAGGCACAACACACAACACACACAACCACACAAACATAACACAATCACACAAACACACAACCACCATAAAACACACACCAAACCCACTACACACAGTGCAACACAACACACAACACAACACAGAGGACCACACACACAACATACAGAACCACACACAGCAAACAACACACAACACACACAATCACACACACACACTAGCACAAACACAGAACACACAACCATATGCACAAGACAAAACACCTAAAACAACACATACCACACATACAACCACACAACACTCAACATGCACTTCAAAACATCACACACAACACAACATACAACACACAAAGCATAGCACACAAAACACAAAACACAGTACACAACACACACACAACCACACACACACAAATAGCCACACGCACAAAACACATAACCACACACAACACAAAAACAAAAAAATCCAAACAACACACAGCACAAACCACACACAACACACAGAAAACACAAACACACACAACGCATACAACACAACACCACACACAAAAATACACAAAAAACACAACACAACACAACACAACAAACATGACATACAACACAACCAAGCAACACTCACACAACACACACAATACAACACATACAACACACAACCACACACACACAACACTCACAACACACAGTATACAACACAAAACACACAACTAACCACAAACACAAAAACACAAAACAGGCCCAACAGCACACACACAACACACAACATGCAACACACACACAAAACACAATGCACAACACAACCGCACAACAAACAACATGCAAAACACACAACGCACACAGCACACAACCACAAAGGCACACATTCAAAGCAACACAGTAAATACAACATTCGCACAAACACAACACATCACACACAGCACACTACACAAACACAAACCACACTTCACACACAACACCCACTACACACAACACACAACACTCACACACAATGCAAACACACAACCACCCACACAACACACCCTTCACAACCTACACAAACACACAACCACACACCCAACACACACCAAACAGAAACCGACACAACAGACACCAAGCACCAAACACACAGCAAACACAACAGAAACATCACACAATACACAACACACAAAACCACACACAACCCCCCCACACAACACACACAATCACACACAACACAAAAACACAACTCACAAACATACAACACACAACACACAAAACACAACTGCACACAACACACAAATACAAAACACCAGAACACAATAATCACAACACATAATGCACACAATGTATCACAAAATGCAACACACAATGCAACACAAAACACACAACACACATGCACAGCACAACATGCACTATACAACACTACAGAAACACAGTACACACACAACACACAAAACACAACACACACTCACAAACACACACAGCCCACATGCATGAAACACACACACAACTGTTGTGTTGCACATGGTATGGTTTTTTTGCCTTGTGTTTTGGTGTGTGGTGTGGGTGACATTGTGTGTGTTCTGTGGCACATGTGTTGGGTGTTGTGTCTGTGGTGATATGGGTGGTATGTTGTAGTGTGGAGTGTCATGTGTGTGTTTTGTTAGAGTGCATATGGTGTGGGTTTTGTGTGTTGTGGAGGAGTGGGTGGTTTATTTTACATTGCATATGTTGTGTGGCAGGTGTGTTGGGTGTTGTGCCTGTGGTGATGTGGGTGGTGTGTTGTATGTGTGGACTGTCATGTGTGTTGGGGTGCATGTGGTGTGGTTTTTGTGTGTTGTGTGTGTTTTGTGTTGTATTTTCAATGTGTCATGTGTGTGATATTGTGTGTGTCTTGTGTGGTGTGTGGCATATGTGTTGAGTGTTGTGTCTGTTGATGTGTGCAGTGTGTTGCATGTGTTTTGTGTTGCATATGTGGTGTGTCATGTGTGGTGTTTGGGGGGGGTGCTGCAGTTTGTTGTGTGTGTGACATTGTGGTGTGTTGGCTGTTGTGTTTGTGGTGATGTGTGTGTCATGTTTTGGTATGTGTTTTATGTTGTATTTGCAGTGTGTCATGTGTGGTATGTGTTGTATGGCATGTGTTTGGGGTGTTGTGTCTGTAGTGTGTGTCGTGTGTTTTGCATTGCATATGCAGTGTGATGTGTGTGGAGTTTTGAGGTGTGTGGTGTGTGTTGTGTGGTGCTGTTTTTGGTGTGTGGTATTGTGTGTTGTTTGGTGTGGTGTGTTGGTTGTGTGTAGTGTGCGGTGTGCCATTTGTGGTGTCTGTGGTATGTGATGTGTGTGATGTGTTTGGCATGTGTTTTGATGGTAGGGTCTGTGGTGATTGTGTGGTGTGGTATGGTGTGTGTGTTTTCTCTGGTGTGTTTGGGGTGTGTTCTTGTGTGGTGTGTGGTGGTAAGCCACATGGCTGATAGAGAAAGTAAATCAGGTCCTTCTTGACCCTTTTGAGTGTGAGTCCTGCTCCTGTGCTGTACAGTAGCCACATTCCTAGAAAAGCAGGGGCTCCAGAAAAATGCCAAATGGCAGCTCTCTGAGCCCAGCACTACCCTTGGGAAGATGGGTATGGGAGTGGTTGCCTGAAGATCACTCCTCACCCTCACCCTAAGCATCACCCTTCACCCCTCACCCTAAGCCTCACCCACACCTCACTGATGACATGGAGCTAAACTGAACCCTGACACTAACCCTAACCCCTTAAGCTAACTCTAAGCAAAGCCATAATTTCATGCTACAACTAACCCTTACCCGACCCAAAGCCTTGCCCTGAACCCTAACCTCATCCTCATTTGATCTTCACTGTTAACTGACAGAAAGACTTTACCGTTCCTTAACTTAAACCACTACTTTAACTCTAAACAACACATAACTCCACATTAAATCTAACCCTTATCAAACACTAATTCAAGATGCAACCATAACCCACCACAGAAGATCATCACCACCATGACCCACAACTGACTCGTTTAGTTTCCTGTGGTTAAGGGGACTCCACGTTGTAATTTCATCTCAGTGACAATATCATGTGTAAGTTACCTGGGAGGGAGTCTTCTCCATTAACTGATTCCCCTCATTCTAAAACTGCCTAACGCTATCCCTAATCCTAACTCTTACCCTAACCCATACACCAACCCTCACCCACACATCACTTTAATCCTCGCCCTAAACCTAACCCTGACCCTAACCTTTAGCCCTAACCCTAACAATCAAAACTACCCTGAATATTAACTTCAACCCTAAACCTTAACCCTTGCCTGCACCCTGCCACCGAGAGCCTAACCCAGAAACCCTGAACCCACAAGGCTGAACCCTAAACCTGATTCTGCACTGTGAAGTCCTGAAGAGAAACCCAACACCTAACCACTGCAAATGAAGCCCACCCCAAGTCTGACCCCTGAGCATGAATCCGACACATGAACCCCAACACAAATCCCTGAACAAATCCAAAAACTAACCCAGCACCCATCAGAACCCTGAGAGCATATCCTTGAATTTCATCCTGATCCCTGACCAGGACCCAGGGGAATAGAGGCCTGTGAGGCTGGATGGATGCAGGGGGTGTGAAACTTGTGATGGGGTTTCACACCTTTAGATGCACCATGGCAGGGCTCTCTGTATGTGGGAGTGAACCCCTGATGTTTGCCATCTGGGAAAATTCAGCTTCTAGGGCTCTGCAGGGGATGCTTCAGATGGGAAGCACTTCTGCTCCAGATGACTTGCATGAGCACCAGTGTTGTTATACATCCATGATGTCACAGAGGTGACTGTGACAACTGTTTCCTGGAAACAGGCTGTATGGTAGGACATCACTTTCACTGATTAGGGCCCGGGGCCTCAGTTGTGCATGTGGACCTTTGAGCAGTGGGTAGTGATGGGCCTGGCAGCATTAGAGAAAGTGGAACACAGATCAAAGTCCCCTATTTGTGCTTGGGCTACCATGACTCATAGGGCTCATAGAGAAAGCCATTTGTTTCCTGCCTGGCCCTGGAGAGTGAGTTTCCTGCCTGGGACCTGCTCATAGGCTGCCTTTTAATCACTTTCCTACAACAGGCAAGGGGTATGGGTGGTATGCCAGATGTTCCATGTTATAGGTAAGCATTCTGCTCATCATGCTGGGAATTAGAATGCTTAACCTGCAGCCTAATCCTCACTCTCACCCTCATCCTCACTCTACCCGTGCGTCCTCACTCCTTACCCTCAGCCTCACCCACACCACACTGTAAGCCTGAAAGTAAACTGAAAACTGAAATATATAGAGTTATTCCTTGTTTAAAACACAGCTGCCTCATTCATCTCATTCCATTACTGAAAGCAACCAAGCTGTAGTCAATTCAGTCAACAGTGCCACCTAGTGGGCATTATGGGTAATTAAACCAGAACAGCTAGTTGCTTCTTTTCGTTAATCCTTAGTAGTACTGGGCACAGACCATGTTCTCTCATCTTTACGTCTTTCCAAGACCACAGCTTAGTAGATTACACTCCATAAATTATTCCACAGATATGTGCAAATTCTCCTTATCCCTTCTGACTTTTCTGTTTCAATTTCAAGCACTTGAAAGTTTTGGAAGTTCTTTTAAAAATCTACCAAAGTCTCCATCTGTCTTTGTTAAAATTATTTTAAGTGAAATATTATGTTTTAAAAAGTATTAATGGGTTAGCCTGGGAACTTAACTACAATTTACAGCTTTGAGTCCAAGGGTTTCTGAGTTCAAACAGTGAGCTTTTGGAACTTAATCCACTGGTAAATTGTTGGTTGTCTGCTTCAGAATTTAAACTGACCTTTTCAAATTGGAAAAGAGGGCAGGAACAAAGAAGAACTTGGAAAATAATAATGGCTCACATTTTATAGCTATTTATGGTTTATAAAGTGGATCTGTATCATCATTTCATTTGCTCTCTGAGGTCAGAATGAAGTTTCCCACAACACAGATGAGCAGGCAGGCTTCATAGACTGAAAGTTATGCACTTAGTAAATAGAGCAAGAGCTCACACGTTTTCAGATCCAAGTACCATTTTTTTCACTACACATTTCTTCTACATGCTCATACACATACACACTAAACAAACTACCCCCATGCAATTTTGCAAAGAGTGTTCATTTCAGCTTGCCCAAAATATTCCCAGTCTGGGAAAGTGCAGGATGCTGTTCCCAGGACCTTTCTTGTCTCTCTGCCTTTACACAAGGTAGGTGTTCCCAGTGCCAGAATGTTCTGAGTTAAAGGAGTGGCCTAGTCAGAAAGGAAAACCGTGACCTGACCCATCTTGGGGAAGAGGGTGTCTAGAAGGACAGCTGGGCTTGGACTTCACTTTGTAAAGGGCCTTCAATTTAGGCATCAAGCATTGTCTCTGAAGGAGTTATACCTGTTTTCACAGAGAGATACTAATAGCATGAAAGAAACTGACATTCTTCATACAACTTGAAACTTAAATCCTATTTCTGGTCCCTACTGGCCATAGTAATATTTTGTTTCTATGTTCTGTAATTATCTGAAGAGTACTATTACATTGCATTGTATTTTGCATGCTAAAGGATTCATTTCTGCAATTTTTATTACTCCTTTTTGGCGTTTCTTCACGTTTTAATACACAGTGTGGGAACATCAAAAGTTGGAAGTGTCTCAGCCATTGCCCACCTTTTAGCAATCCTGTTTTCTCAAGATCTTTATTATTATTTAACTCTTCTTTCATACCATTACTGATGTTGCAGCAGCATAGTACCTGGTCCACCAGCTGGCACTAGAAGGTACTCAGGAGGGCCCTGTTGAAGATAAGCCCAAAGCCAGGAAATGCGTGGCAGCTGCAGGGAGAGAGGGTTTGATTCCATCGGAAAAAAGCAAAAACACTTTGTCAACAGTCTCGGCTATCTGAAGATGAAATGGGCTGGCAGGTGGCAGTAAGCCCCCTTCGCTAGCTGAGTGCAGATGCAGCTGAACAGCGCCCGGGTCCGGGTCAGAGTGGCAGCGCGGCGGCCCCCAGCAGAAGGAGCGCGGGGAGTGTGCGGAAGGCAGGGCGTGGCGCGGGCGTGCGCGGGACGGGGGACACCGGACGGCCGCGCCAGGAGAGAGGCGTGCTCCGCTTCTATTCCGGGAGCCGTGTGGAGGGGCGGGGGCGCCAGGCGAGCATCCTGTCCAGGGGAGGAGACGCGAGGGGGGCGCTCCCGCGGCCTGGGCTGGAGTGCGCAGTGCGCCCCCCGCCGCCGGCCCCACTGGGGCCACTGCGCCCTGCGTGACACGAGGATCCGCCGGCGCCATGGACCAAAGCCGGGGTAAGAGCGGCGCCGGAACTTGGCTGCCGCGGGGCGCGAGCGTCCCGAGAGGTGGAGGAGGGAGGCGGCGGAGCGGTGTCGGTGGGGTGGGGGCCGGGCAGCGGTCAGAGGGTACGCGCGAGCAGGCTGTGGAAAGGCCGGTGCTCTGGGCACAGGTGCCCCCTGCCAGGGCAGCCCGCGTGTGCCGGTCCCTCAGTCCCGGGGCTGAGTCGCCTCCAGTGTGCGTACTAGAGTCTTAACTTTGTCGAAGAATCCCCTACAGGATCCCTGAGAATGGCGAGCTCCTCCCACCCATTCCCCGCAGGAAGGGTAAAATAAGGGTGACAGGTTACACTCCCAAACACCCCGACTTAGAGCACCCACTGTGCGCCCGTGAGAAGCCCCAGGAGGGCGAAGTTTGCAGCTATGTACAGCATTGGGAGAATGCGGGCAGTGTGCGGGTGCGTGTTGGCCCTCAGGTGTCTGAGCCCCGCTGGGTTCCCGACAGGCTGCGTGGCCTAAGCTCAGTCCCTTCTCTTCTCTGGGCTAGTGGCTAAATTGGACTAGATGGTCTCTGCAGCCCCTTCCTGCCCCGACTCTTTCAGAGTGTGTTTGATAGAAATTTCACAGAAGTGGTGAGGGCTTGCAGAAATTGGAATTGACATGAGGAAAGAGTTCAGCCTTCCTTGGGACCGTGGTATAGAAAAGGCCTAGACATCTCAAACGGCATGTGTCTGTAAAGAAATGGGAGGCAGAGTCTAAGGCTGGGGATCAGCGCCTGCCTCTGAGAGCCAGACAGATAGCAGGTGTGAATGTACTTGTGAGTGCTTGAGTGCTGTGCCAACATTCCTGAAGCATTGTTGCTGTTGTGACAGTCCCTCCCCCTCCCTACAATAATTTTACACCTTTCTTCCATCTGCCTCTGCTGTGCTGAGGCCCCCAGGAAGGAAACACGCACGGACTGGGGATGTGGAAGCTACAGGAGGGCTGGTGGCAGGGATGAGCACATGAGCAACTTTGGGCATAAGCTCCCCTGCACTCCTAGTACACGCAAAGCCAGGCAGAAGTTCTGTAGGGAACCGCTGGCTTCCAGTCCAACATGACAATGATGTATACAATGTCCCCACCCACCCCATCCCAACAAAATACTGTAGACACCTCCTCCTCTCAGGGCCTGGAAGGGCAGGCAGGAAACGGACGGGGCTTCTGGTTGGCTCTTCGGGCACTAAGACTGTGATCTGTAGAGCGGTTCTCACCTGTTAACTGACACCTGGTCAAGTTTGCAAAGTGCATACACGCTCACTAGGGAAGAAATACAGGAAGATAAAGGAGGCACCTCTAATGCCCCTTCAGGCCTATGTTCCCATCTCCCACATCATACATCTAAGGCAAAGAGCGCTGCTCCCAAGTCCATCACCTCCCTGAAAGTTGTCAAATATCACCCTGTCTGGTCCCCAGTATAAAAATCCATACCTAGCCTTCCCAGACTTGTGGAAACAATACCCTCCTTAGACGAACCAAGGGTGACAATAATTGACTGAGCTTTAAAAGCATAATAACTAACACCTCACCTAAGGAGGCTGCCTCCAGAGCACTCTTCCTAGGAAGCTGGACTCCCCAGGAATCTGTTGGTACTCAGAATGTTCGAGGGCTCTTACCATCTCCCCTGCTGCAGGCTTTCAAAGCATACTTCCTTTACAACGCTTGTCACGATGTGCCATAACTCAAAGAGTTACTTATTGGGTTGTGTGTTTGGTGTCCTGCCTGCCTGATTGTAAGCTTCTGGAAGGCTGGGAATGCATCTGTGTGGTTGCTCTGCTGGCACACAGTAGAAGCTCACTAACAGCAGTTGGTTCAGTTAGTTAATTAGTAATATGAAAGACACTTTATGGTGCACCCAAAATTGATTAATTGCAATGTTGATTTTTAAAAAAGAATCTACTAATTCTTCACATCAGGACAGTTCTTTGTGACCTGCAAAGGCCTTCTCAAAATTCGAGTAAAATGGTCACGTGGTTGAGGCGCACAATACCAAGTTTCTATCTAGATTGTAAATTGTCTACCCAATAAATTATGGCCAACATCTTATGAATTAAAGCAAACATGACTATATATGAATTATAGTGCAAGATGCATATGTGTTTTTAAGATAAAACATGAGACTTCAAAAATCATTCCAGCAGACCTTTCTTTTTTTATTTTTATTTATTTATTTATTTATTTTTTTGTGAGGGCTTCTCTCCTATTTTTTGATCAAATGGTTGTTAACAACCATAAAATTTTGTATAGGGGACTCAATGCTCAATGTATAATCATTAATCCACCCCAAGCCTAATTTTCGTCAGTCTCCAATCTTCTGAAGCATAATGAACAAGTTCTTACATGGAGAACAAATTCTTACATAGTGAATAAGTTACATGGTGAATAGTACAAGGGCAGTCATCACAGAAACTTTCAGTTTTGATCATGCATTATGAACTATAAACAGTTCAAATATGAATATTCGTTTGATTTTTATACTTGATTTATATGTGGATACCACATTTCTCTCTTTATTATTATTATTTTTAATAAAATGCTGAAGTGGTAGGTAGATGCAAGATAAAGGTACAAAACATAGTTTAGTGTTGTAAGAGAGCAAATGTAGATGATCAGGTGTGTGCCTGTAGACTATGTGTTAATCCAAGCTAGACAAGGGCAATAAAACATCCATGGATGCAGCAGATTTCTCTCAGAACCGGGGGGAGGGGGTACTAAGCCTCACCTCTGTTGATCCCCAATTCCTCACCTGATGGCCCCCCTGCGACTGTGCCTGTGTTAGGTTGTTCCTCCCTTGAGGAATCTTACCCGTCTCTGGCTAACCAGTCATTTTCCAGGGCCATACAGGGAAATGTAAAGTTGGTAAGTGAGAGAGAAGCCTTATTGTTTGAAAAGGTTAGTTTTTTACTTCTTTGCATATTTATGCCCTGTGGCCTCTATGCCCAGCATTTGTCTTGAGGTATCTTTACCACTTGGAAGAATTGTGGTACACGGTAAATTCGATATGAGGCACGAATTCTATTTAAGGGTTGTAATTAGGAAGGAAGAAGAAAAGCTATAGAAGCAGGCGGAAGAAAACATGGGAAGATTGATTATTTCTTTGACATATCTTCTTGTATAGTAACTTCAGCATGTATAGGTTTTAAACTACTAATTAAATTCCAGCAGACCTTTCTTGTCATGCCCCTGTCCCCAGGTGGGTGTGTGCACTCTCTCCTGTTGGACTGTTGTCAGGGAAGGAAGACTTAAGAAACACAGGTGTCATTGCAGCCCCATAACTACTGTGCGGGAAGTAGGACTGTCATATCCAGGATACTGGGGAAGAAACTACATTTCAGTATTAATAACATAACTGAAAATCATCAGGCTTTTACTGTGCACGAGGCACTACCCTCAGCTTTTTACATGGCCTTTCTTAGAACACATGAGCAGACAGCGGCTATGAGCATGTATTATCATTAGTCCCCACCTGGTAAGAAAGCAGGCTTGGCAGGTTTATTAATCATCTAGAGCTGCCATAACAAAATACCAGAGACTGGGTGGTTCAAACAACAGATTTATCTTCTCACTGTTCAGGAGGCTAGAAGTCCAAGATCAAAGTGCCATTCAGGTTGATGATCAGTGAGGCCTGTCTCTCTTCTGGGCTTGTAAGTAGCTGCCTTCTCACTGTGTCTTCACATGGCCTCTTCTCTGTGCATGTATGGAGAGAGAGATCTCTAATTTATCTTCCTCTTCTTAGAAAGACATCAGTTATATTGGATGAGGCTCTATGCTTATGACCTCATTTAACCATAAGAACCTCCCTGTAGGCCCAAACTCCAATTATACTCACACTGGGGGTTAAGGCTTCAACATATGAATTGGGAGGATACAGTCCAGTCCAGAGCAGTGGGGTTGGGTTGCTGACATTAACTTGCACAGTCTTTCACCATCTGTGAGGCAGAACTGATGATGAACCAAAGTCCTGATCTAAGCTTGCTGCTGACGGCCTCCATGGTGGCAGGTGACCTGTCCAAGCCCTAGGGCAGGCCCTGTATGCCAAGTCTTCCTGCTCCAGGTCCACTGTGCCTCAGCTGCACTGTTCAGATTCCCAGGAACAATTACAGCATAAAAGCTCAGCATCAAAGTCAACTGACTCAAGAAGGAGAACAAACCTGGGGAGCAGGATTTCTCTTCTAACAGAATATGTGTCTCCCCATGAGTAAAGCAGGATCTACATGATGCAATAGCAGCCACAGAAACCACTATAATGAAATTATTTCCAGTAGGATTTCACGATTCCTGAATATCATACAAGGAGAATCAGCCATTGGTGAAGCTAACACCCTCACTTATAGTAATGACTGTAGACACCACCTTCTACAGGACAAGTTAACCAACTCTCTGTCCTCATATGAGGATAAAATATGGATATTAATAATACCTATTTCTTGGGATTGTAAATATTAAATGCATGGAAAATACTTCAAACAATGCCTTGCATGTGGGACCCATGCAATAAATGATGGCTATTGTAATAATGACAGTATCTTTTCATCAGACTCATTTCTGATCTTCAATAACTGGACCACTATACAACTGCCATTTCTGAGTGACTGATAAAATACTAATACATATCCCAACATGTCCATTTTCTCCTATTTATTCTATTTATTTGTGCCTATTGATTGTGGCTGTGTCTTCACAATTTTGCTATTGTGAACTTTTTGGTCTACTCAAGCCATCCTCTCTTTCTGCTTTTTAGTATGCCTTCTTAATGTCCATATTTGTGTCTGATCTGCCTAGCTCATATGAAGTAATTCATTTCCCCAAAGTTCCTTTCCTTCCACTTAACAACTAGTTATTTTTTTTTTTGCTATCATTAATGTACAATTTCATGAACAACATTATGGTTACTAGACTCCCCACATTATCAAGTCCCCACTACATACTCCATTATAGTAACTGTCCGTCAGGGTAGTAAGATGCTATAGAATCACTACTTGTCTTCTCTGTGTTAAATTGCCTTCCAGATGCCCCCCGCTACATTGTATGTGCTAATCATAATGTCCCCTTTTCCCCCTTATCCCTCCCTCCCCACTCATCCTCCCCAGTCCCTTTCCCTTTGGTAACTGTTAATCCATTCTTGGGTTCTGTGAGTCTGCTGCTGTTTTGTTCCTTCAGTTTTTGCTTTGTTCTTATACTCCACAGATGAGTGAAATAATTTGGTACTTGTCTTTCTCCACCTGGCTTATTTCACTGAGCATAATACCCTCTAGCTCCATCCATGTTGTAGCAAATGGTAGGGTTTGTTTTCCTCTTATGACTGAATAATATTCCATTGTGTATATGTACCACATCTTCTTTATGCATTCATCTACTGATGGACATTTAGGTTGCTTCCATTTCTTGGCTATTGTAAATACTGCTGCGATAAACATAGGGGTGCATATGTCTTTTTCAAACTGGGCTGCTGCATTCTTTTTTTTCTCCTCTGCCCATTTTTTAATTGGCTTATTTGCTTTTTGTTTGTTGAGGTGTGTGAGCTCTTTATATAATTTGGATGTCAACCCCTTATCAGATATGTCATTTATAAGTATATTCTCCCATACTGTAGAATGTCTTTTTGTTCTTCTGATGGTGTCCTTTATAGTTTGATATAGTCCCACTTGTTCATTTTTGCTTTTGTTTCCCTTGCCCGGGGAGATATGTTCATGAAGAAGTTGCTCATGTTTATGTCCAAGAGATTTTTTGCCTATGTTTTCTTCTAAGGGTTTTATGGTTTCATAACTTACATTCCAGTCTTTGATCCATTTTGAATTTATTTTTGTGTATGGGGTTAGACAATGATCTAGTTTCATTCTCTTACGTGTAGCTGTCCAGTTTTGCCAACACCAGCTGTTCAAGAGGCTGTCATTTCCCCATTGTGTATCCATGACTCCTTTATCATATATTAATTGAGAATATATGTTTAGGTTAATATCTGGCCTCTCAATTCCGTTCCACTGGTCTGTGGGTCTGTTCTTGTGCCAGTACCAAATTGTCTTGATTATTGTGGCTTTGTAGTAGAGCTTGAAGTTGGGAAGCAAGATCCCCACTGTTTTATTCTTCCTTCTCAGGATTGCTTTGGCTATTTGGGGTCTTTGGTGGTTCCATATGAATTTTAGAACCATTAGTTCTAGTTCATTGAAGAATGCTGTTGGTATTTTGATAGGGATAGCATTGAATCTGTACATTGCTTCAGGCAGTATGGCCATTTTGACAATATTAATTCTTCCTATTCATAAGCACCGTGCATGTTTCCATTTATTGGTATCTTTAATTTCTCTAATGAGTGTCTTGTAGTTTCATGGTATATGTCTTTTACTTCCTTGTTTAGGCTTGTTCCTAGGTATTTTATTCTTTTTGATTCAGTTGTGAATGGAATTGATTTCCTGATTTCTTTCTCCTAATTCATCATTATTGTATATGAATGCAAGATTTCTATGTATTAATTTTGTCTCCTGCAACTTTGCTGAATTCAGATGTTAGATCTCATGGTTTTGTTGTGGATTCTTTTTGTTTTTTTATGTACCATATCATGTCATCTGCGAGCAGTCAGAGTTTAACTTCTTCATTACCAATCTGGATGGCCTTTTATTTCTTTGTGTTGTCTGATTGCCGTGGCTAGGAACTCTATAACTATGTTGAATAAAAGTGGGGAGAGGGGGCATCCTTCTCTTATTCCTGATCTTAAAGGAAAAGCTTTCAGCTTCTCTCTGTTAAGTATGATGTTGGCTATGGGTTTGTCATATATGGCCTTTATTATGTTGAGGTACTTGCCCTCTATACCCATTTTGTTGGGAGTTTTTATCACAAATGGATATTTAATTTTGTTGAATAGTTTTTCAGCATCTATGGAGATGATCATGTGGTTTTTACCCTTTTTGGTGATGTGGTGGATGATGATAGATTTTCAAATGTTGTACCATCCTTGCATTCCTGGAATAAATCCTACTTGATCATGATGGATGATCTTTCTGATGTATTTTTGTATTTTGTTTGGAGTATTTTGTTGAGTATTTTGCATCTATATTCATCAGGGATGTTGGACTGTGATGTTCCTTTTTTGTGGTGTCTTTGCCTGGTTTTGGCATTAGAATGATACTGGCCTCATAGAATGAGTGTAAGTCCCTCCTCTTCTACTTTTTGGAAAACTTTAAGCAGGATGGGTATTAGGTCTTCACTAAATGTTTGATAAAATTCAGCATTGAAGCCATGTGGTCCAGGGATTTTGTTCTTAGGTAGTTTGTTGATTATGAATTAAATTTTGTTGCTGGTAATTGGTCTGTTCATATTTTCTGTTTCTCCCTGAGTAGCCATGCTAGGTTGCATTTTTATAGAAAGTTGTCCATTTCTTCTAGGGTATGCAGTTTGTTAGCATATAATTTTTCATAGTATTCTCTAATAATTTTTTCCTGTGGCATCTGTAGTGATTTTTCATTTCTCATTTCTGATTTTGTTTATGCATGTAGACTCTCTTTTTCTTGATAAGTCTGGCTAGGGGTTTATTTATTTTATTTTATTGATGAACCAGCTCCCGCTTTCATTGATTTCTATTATTTTATTTTTTTTTGGTTTTATTTTTTTCTGCTCAAATCTTTATTATGTCCCTCCTCCTTCTGACTTTGGGCCTCAATTTCTCTTCTTTTCTAGTTTCATTAATTGTGAGTTTAGACTGTTCATATGGGATTGTTGTTCTTTCCTGAGGTAGCCCTGTATTGCAATATACTTCCCTCTTAGCACCACCTTTGCTGCATCCCACAGATATTGCGGTGTTGAATTATTGTTGTTATTTGTTTCCATATATTGCTTGTTCTCTGTTTTTATTTGGTTGGGCTACTGCATTCTTAGGGTAAATTCCTAGGAGTGGAATTCCTGGGTCAAGTGGTATTTCTATTTTGAGATTTTTGAGGAACCTCCATACTGCTTTCCATAATGGTTGAACTAATTTACATTGCCACCATCAGTGTGGGAGGGTTCCTCTTTCCCCACATCCTTGCCAACATTTCTTGTTTATCTTTTGGATGTTGGCCATCCTAACTGGTGTGAGGTAATATCTCATTGTGGTTTTAATTTGCATTTCTCTGATGATTAGTGATGTGGAGCATCTTTTCATGTGCCTGTTGGCCATCTGAATTTCTTCTTTGGAGAACTGTCTGTTTAGCTTCTCTGCCCATTTTTTAATTGGCTTATTTGCTTTTTGCTTGTTGAGGTGCATGAGCTCTTTATATAATTTGGATGTCAACCCCTTATCAGATATGTCATTTATGTATATATTCTCCCATACTGTAGGATGTCTTTTTGTTCTACTGATGGTGTCCTTTGCTATACAGAAGCTTTTTAGTTTGATATAGTCCCTCTTGTTCATTTTGATTTTGTTTCCCTTGCCCAGAGAGATATGTTCATTAAGAAGTTGCTCATGTTTATGTCCAAGAGATTTTTGCCTATGTTTTTTTCTAAGTTTTATGGTTTCATGACTTACATTCAGATTTTTGATCCATTTTGAGTTTACTTTTGTGTATGGGGTTAGACTATAATCCAGTTTCATTCTCTTGCATGTAGCTGTCCAGTTTTGCTAACACCAGCTGTTGAAGAGGCTGTCATTCCCCATTGTATATCCATGGCTCCTTTATTGTATATTAATTGACCATATATGCTTGGGTTTATATCTGGGCTCTCTAGTCTGTTCCATTGGTCAATGGGTCTGTTCCTGTGCCAGTTCCAAATTGTCTTGATTACTGTGATATTGTAGTAGAGCTTAAAGTCAGAGAGCAGAATTCCCCTCCCTTTATTCTTCCTCCTCCAAATTGCTTTGGCTATTCAGAGTCTTTTGTGGTTCCACATGAATTTTAGAACTATTTGCTCTAGTTTATTGAAGAATGCTGTTGGTATTTTGATAGGGATTGCATTGAATCTGTAGATTGCTTTAGGCAGGATGGCCATTTTGACAATATTAATTCTTCCTATCCATGAGCACGGGATGTGTTTCCATTTATTGGTATCTTCTTTAATTTCTCTCATGAGTGTCTTGTAGTTTTCAGAGTATAGGTCTTTCATTTCTTGGTTAGGTTTATTCCAAGGCATTTTATTCTTTTTGATTCACTTGTGAATGGAATTGTTTTCCTGATTTCTCTTTCTGCTAGTTCATCATTAGTGTATAGGAATGCAACAGATTTCTGTATATTAATTTTGTATCCTGCAACTTTGCTGAATTCAGATATTAGATCTAGTAGTTTTGGAGTGGATTCTTAAGGGTTTTTTATATATAACGTCATGTCATCTGCAAGCAGGGACAGTTTGACTTCTTCCTACCAATCTGAATGCCTTTTATTTATTTGTGTTGTCTGATTGTCATAGCTAGGACCTCCAGAACTCTGTTGAATAAAGAGGGGAGAGTGGGCATCTTTGTCTTGTTCCCAATATTAAAGGAAAAGCTTTCAGCTTCTTACTGTTAAGTATGGTGTTGGCTGTGGGTTTATCATATATGGCCATTATTATGTTGAGGTACTTTCCCTCTATACCCATTTTTTGAGAGTTTTTAGCATGAATGGATGTTGAATTTTGTCAAATACTTTTTCAGCATGTATGGAGATGATCGTGTGGTTTTTGTGCTTTTTGTTGATGTGGTGGATGATGTTGATGGATTTTCAAATGTTGTACCATCCTTGCATCCCTGGGATGAATCCCACTTGATCATCATGGATGATATTTTTAATGTATTTTTGAATTTGGTTTGCTAATATTTTGATGAGTATTTTTGCATCTATGTTCATCAGGGATGTTGGTCTGTAATTTTCTTTTTTTGTGGTGTCTTTGCCTGGTTTTGGTATTAGAGTGATGTTGGCCTTGTAGAATGAGTTTACAAGTACTCCCTCCTCTTCTACTTTTTGGAAAACTTTAAGGTAAATGGGTATTAGGTCTTCACTAAATGTTTGATAAAATTCAGCAGTGAAACCATCTGGTCCAGGCATTTTGTTCTTAAGTAGTTTTTTGATTACCTATACAATTTCCTTGCTGGTAATTGGTCTATTCAGATTCTCTGTTTCTTCCTGGGTCAGTCGTGGAAGGTTGTATTTTTCTAGAAAGTTGTCCATTTTCTTCTAGTTTATCCAGTTTGTTAACATATAATTTTTCATAGTATTCTCTCATAATTCTTTGTATTTCTGTGGTGTCCATAGTGATTTTTTCCTTTCTCATTTCTGAGTCTGTTTATGTGTGCAGGCTCTCTTTTTTCCTTGATAAGTCTGGCTAGGGGTTTATCTATTTTGTTTATTTTCTTGAAGAACCAGCTCTTGCTTTCATTGATTCTTTCTATTGTTTTATTCTTCTCAATTGTATTTACTTCTGCTCTAATCTTTATTATGTCCCTCCTTCTACTGACTTTGGGCTACAACTACTTCTTTTTTAAGTAGCTGAATTCAACCCAAGGTGGGATTATCTTTTGCTGCAGTCTGTATTCTTTGGGAGATTGTATTGTCTACCAGGAAACTCAAGAAATAATCTGAAGCTCTGCTTTTTAGTAAATGATATTTTTACTGCTCAAGAGATGATAGAAGAAACCATTCTGTCTTGCCTCTATTAGACCACCTTTGAGATCGATGTTAGGAAAGCCACATCTTCCCTATTCATAGTGTCCAAGGGCCAAGAGCCTGTAACCTGTAGCTTCTCCTATGATGAGCTCCTGTCCAGTGACTTACCACCCAACCTCTGTCCCCATAGCTATGAATTCCCACACAGATACACCTCTCCCCAGACATCCCAAGTTCATTCTCTACTGCTTCTGTTGGTTACTGTCTTTCAGAAAGGACCGCTCATTGATATTCATCTTTTCCATCCAAATATGTTCTCTGAGGTCATCTTTGCCATCCTGAAGACTCAGTAGGGCTGATGGCTCAGGAAATGGATAAACTTGGGTTTGAGTTTTGACTGCAACTTTCTGGTTGTACGAACTTGTATGAATTGAGTAAATTAACTTAATTTCTCTTGAACTGCAGTTTCATTTCATTTGAATGCCATGCAGAAAGGTAATGCATGTTGGCTTGCACTTAGGAAACATTCAGTAGTAATAGATGTTGTATTTATCAAATACAATTATTTGAATTTTGACCATTCTCTGTGATAGCTATATTACAGAGTCATATGGGGCCATGAGATTTGATCCTACTCTCTCCTGTAGAGGCTTCTAGGCTACTACACTGGCAGTGCTTCCATTTCCTTATCTACTCAGTCTCCATGGCATTTGGCTCCTCTTTTTCAGACAAGGTTTTTCCTACCTCTCCCTCAAGTATCAGTTTCAAACCCGCCTTCTCACATGGGTGAACACCCTGCCAAACAAGTTCCTCCCTCCTCACCCTCTGCCAGGAGCCTGTCATTATTGCATTCTGATCTTTGGTCAGGAAAACAATCCTGTTTTTGGATACTACCAACTTCTCATATACCCTTCTTACTCTTCCAAAAAAACTTACAACTGAACAAAAAAGCCCCCCATACACACCCGCTACCCCTAAGCATTTTCCTCCTTCTGTTGCTGACCACTCTTCTCAAACACATGATCGGTGCTTACAGGCTCTTGTCCCTTCCCACATGTCCACCCCCCAGTCTCATTCCCAATCACATGGTCTGCAGAAAGTCCACCTTCAGGGTCACAGTGGCTCCATTCTGTCTTTTTTTTTTTGCCTCTTCCTGGCCCCATCTCTTGGACTTCTTTGTAGTTCTGCACTTGTGCTGACCTCCTCTTCCTTTCTAGATGTTTTCTAATTTGCGGGGCTAGAGAAAGCATAGATTTGGGAATCAAGTCAGTCTAGGGTAGATGACCTCTGCTCCATCCCTCCAGGAAGCCTTTCTGCCTCTCCTCAGGCTCCCAGCCCCACTGTTATGGATGTTCATAGCCTCTGGGCTCTCTTGCCCTTAGACAAGTTACCCAACCAAGTCTTGTTCCCTCTGTCTGTAAAGCAGGAAGAATGACACCCAGAAACGGGAGACAGAAATGTGGTGGTATTTGCCCAGCACCCAGTGCCTGGCTTCTCATAGATATTTACTAATTGTTATTTCCCATCTTCCCCCGGCTCACTTGCTTTTTCTTCTTTGATGGTTCTTGCCCCTGTCCTCACCACCACAGCCCTCTCTGTACACTCACTCCCATAATATATCAAGCCCTCTATAAGGGTAACTGCCAATGTCCATCTTCAGGATGAGTTGGGCTCCACTCCTGCATTGCCTCCTGCTGTGGTACATTTCCATTTGGAGGTCAACCCAACCTCTAAGTGACCCAATTTTGAACTCATCTTATTCACCACCAAATCATATCACCCTTCCTGTTTCTCTTTTTCTGCTAACAACATAACCACGTGAAGAGCTATGAAGGAAATAGGGCTGATTGTGAACAAGACTGAATTTGAAGAGGGGACATGGGATCAGTCCTGTAATAGAAAAACTCCAGAAGGCTGCACAAGAGGCCAGTTTGGGCTTGATCTAGGCAAAACATACAAATGAAAAGAGCTATTCAATAATAGAATTGGAGTTCCCAAGGATATAATGAAGCAGAGGTTGAATGGCCACAGATAGGGAAGCCACAGAATTGCTCCTTTGGGGACCACAATAATATAAACCCTAAGAACAACTGTCACTTAATATTCAAGAGGTTTCCATAGGCATGATTTTGCAACCTATAGAAACTAGGACTTCTAGAAGTACATACTTTAACCTAAAGCATTCATCTTTTATTTAAATGTACACTCTATTATAACTTTTAATGGGTCTTAGGAATTATCTGTGCTTAAGGATAGAATTGAGGAAGAAGAGGTCCTGATGCAATTAAAGCCAGTGATTTAAAAGTGTAGATCTGATCATGCTTAAACCCTTCAGTGGTTTCTCACTGTTCTTAATAAGTAAACTGTAATCCCTGTGATGCCCCTCAAGGCTCTTCCCTATCTGTCACCAACTTACTTTGGGCTCTGGTTCATCTCTTGCTGTGGGGTCTCCTCACACTGGCCTTTGTACCTTCACCTGGCCAATTCCTGCTCACCCTTAGCAATCTGCTCAAACACTCCTTCCTCAAGGCAATCTTTCCAAATCTCCCAAGCTACATCTCCCTTTTACAGGTGCCCCTGTTTCTCTGTGGTTGCACTTTTCACATTATAATGAACTGTGGGGTTGAATTAGCTGCTAGCAGGAGCTCTGTGAGGGCAGGGCCCTTCTTGCCTTTGTTCATGGCTCTTTCCATGGCACCTAGGATAATGCTTGACACATAGGAGATGCTCAAAAAATGTCTGTTGAGATCATGGATAATGAATAAATGAAAGAAAAATATAAAATTCAGGGAGTAGAAGTTGAATATGGCCACTTTCAGTTCCAGGATTCTCCATTTCAATAATTCTCATTTTAGGGACAGAAACATAGACTTCCTCATATTCATCTTCTCCTTGGCCTTCATGCTTTCACAATAAAACCCCAAATCCTGTTGTTACTGAAAAATGTAGCCTGACTTCTTCTCCTCTATCCTGTCTTCACCTTCCTATTTCCACTCTTGCTTTCTCCAGCCTGCCTTAGGGATCACTCTCTGTTTACCTAAAGCAGCGTTTCTAAAATCCAACTGGGCTCAGAATCATCTCCTATGAAGTTTACTGAAAATATATCCCCAGAGATCCGATCGATGGGTCTGAAATGAAGTTTGGGAATGTGTGCCTTTTGCAAAGCTGCCAGGTGGGTCTGATAGGCTCACTGCTCTAACATACGGCCTTCATCATGATCCCTGACCTTGTTCAGACACCCTCTGGGATTCCTCGTTGCTAACTCTAGCACCACCTTTCACGCTTTTCAACCAAGCAGCACTCTAGGGTCTGGGTCTGATATCCAAAGTAGCCTTCTGAAATGTCTCATTTTATCTTTAGAAAGCCAAGCAAATTTTCTATGATAGTCCCTAATATGTCTTAACACTCTCCCCCCCACCGCAAAAATCTGCACAGTGAACTTCTAAAGATGCACTGCGTTTATCTCAGGGTTTCTTTTCCCACCCCACATGGCCCTTCACCATGGGTTCCCCCAGGGTATGTGAACTCACACCTGAAAAGACAAATCTCCAATAAATGTCTTAATGCATGGCACCAGAGTGAAAATGGATCTATACATAGAGGCAGAACCCCAGATCTTAGTCCTGGCTCAGTCATTTGCTTCTTTAATATGAGAACATACATTTTCATAAAGCTTTTAACTTTTAGAAGCATTTTCACATTTACCATCTGTGTCCATTTTAGCTTAGTGTCAGAGATGTTGAGCGCCATGAAGTGCTTCGTCCAGAGAATGGGGAACCTCTGGGAATCATACACACTCCTAACTCAGCAGTCGTACACTGGGAGGCTCACTGGGGGCAAGAAAGAACCTGTATAATAAGAGGGATATTCAGACAATTGACACTAAAATTCTAAAATTCTTTTTCTGGGGACCCTTCCAGCCGTGAGTTTCTCTTCTGTGATTTCCCTTAACTCTGGCAAAAGCCCTACAAAGTAGACAGCTGAGACATCTCCCCACTGGACTGATGCAAAAACTGAGGCTCAGAAATGGACTCTGCTGTCCCCTCCCTGACAGAGACCAGCTTAGCATCACCTCCCTATGAAAACTTCCTTGTCACATCCCCCCTTCTACCTCCTCTCTGACTTTGGGTGGCCACCACCCTCCTCAGTCTTGGCTTTTAGGTTTTATTGCACAAACTTAAATGCATATATATGAGTCCTGTGGTTTGAGATTGTCTTTTCATCTCATTTCCAGTGTCTAACACACAGCAGATGTTTAATAATAATAGCCAACTAAGTGCTTACCATGAGTCACGCAGTTTAAATACATGCACTGAGTCATTTAACAACCATGAATTTGATGAAATTTAGCCTTTATGTACATAGAATATGCCATTATTTAATTAGGAAAGAAATTCCACCCAAAAATGTTGCCTACTGCTGTGAGTTAAGAGTGTCTATACAGTGAGTAGCTTGTATTTTCTAAAATCACAGATAGGGCATGTTTATAAATTATAAATATATAATTTTGTATTTAAAGTTGCATTAAAAGTTATTATTGCCCATAATTCATTTTCAGTACATAGTTAAAAATTTGTGTGTATATATATATATTTATAAAATTATCCCCATTTTACAGATGAAGAAACTGAAGCTTAGAAAGGTTGATTTATTTACCCAGCCCTTCCCACCTCCAAATCTAAGTTCTTTACTAAATGCTGGAGGATCATCCCCGGTCAGTTATATGCAAGACTTGCTCAATAAGCCACAAGGACTTAGAAGGCAAAGATATCAAAGTGGTGGGCGGAGAGGGTGCCGAGAAGCACAGGAGGGAAAGGGGATCTGAAAAATTCCAGGGGTCACCCCCTGTCAGTGAGTGGTGTGGCCAGGCAGCTGGCATGAGATTTTATTTCTTACCACTCACACTGCCTTCACTCTGACCCTCATAATTCTGGTATTTAGAATTCAAGAAGCCCTCATTCTCCCGAAATCAACAAAGAGGCTGCCCCAGGGGGCACAGGCAGGGTTTGTCCTCCATTCCGGGAATCTCAGCCATGCCCAGAGTGGGGGCAGGGGTGCAGGGCCAAAGGGTGTGATTCTTCTCCCTGGCACAGCTGTCAGGCTGCTGCGGAGGCACAATGTGGCATCACATTGCAGTCATTCCAGCTCTGGGGAATTTACCAACCGCATGTCCTGCAGGAGGCAAGCTCAGGGGCTTTTTATAGCTCTCTAAGAACCTAGGGGAAAACTGATCCCCTGAGAGAAGTGGGGCACATGTCTTTTCTAGGCACCATTCCCTCAGCTGTGTGGTCCTAGATGCCCACAATTCAAAGTAGGCTAAGAGTCATGGCTAAGTGAGCAATGTGGGGTGAGGGAAGCATGCTCACTCTCTGGGAGACAGGGATCCCAACCAGACCCAGGTCCTTGAAGCCCCATCTTGGGCTTCAGTTTTTTCAATAGTCAGTATTATACGCAGGATCTGCACACCTCAGCCCATGGACTGAATCCAGCCTGCCATCTCTTTTGGTAAAGCTTCATTGGAATGCAGTCACATGTATTGGAACACCGACACATGTATGGCTGTGGTTGTTTTCTCACTACAAGAGTAGAGTTGAGTCACGGCAGCAGAGACCAAATGTGGCCTGCAAAACCCAGAATATGTACTATCTGGTCCTTTACAGAAAAACCTTTCCCTCCCCTGGACTGGACTGCAGAGAGTTTGGGAGGGTCTGCCTGGGGCACTGAGGTGAGAGTGACTCTGAGGGACGTCCAGGCTGAGGAGCGAAGCACTGTCTTTTAGACCATACAAGACTATGTACTCAAAAGTAATGATGAAAGGATCCCAGAATGCCATTTACCAGTGTTTTTTGAGCTACCTTTAGCCCTACCTACGATCCTTCTGCAAACAAAATGTTAAGCGATAAAGCTGCTCTGGATGAAGTGGGAATGGGAACACTGAGTCCAGCCACTCCATCCCCTCTACTCCCAGCGCAGCCCCTAAGGAAGCGACACAGATCCCACAGCTCCATCAGAAGAGCACTTGAAACCACCTGTCTGATCCTATGTCCCTCATTTAAGAGCCAGAGAAACTGAAGCTCAAGGGGCAGTGTCTTCCCCTGGTCACGTGATGGAATGCCAGCTAACTTTCCACAGAACCACTGACATGGTCATGAGGCATCAGCAGTGCACAGACAGCTCTCTGCTGGGGAGAAGACATGCCCATTTTCTTTGGGAGCCTCAGGGCTGCCTTAGTGGCCAAGACACGCCTCGCTGACCTAGCAGTGCACAGGGTTCAGGGCTGTGACTCAGCTGGAACACATCGCCGATACCTGCCCCTGCTTCACGGTAGATGAGTCAAGATTTATTTCTGAGAGCTCTGGAGCCAAAGAAAGAAAATAAAAATTGAATTGGATCTTTTTTTAAATTTATTTACACCAAGATATGTTTTTATAAAAATCAGAAAAATCTCTTATAACTAAGATATTAACTTGTTCATTCTTCTCTGTTTTTTTTTCTTCAAAATATTCAGCAGATGAAACATCCTTAAATCAGTGGCATCTTAGAATGGAGAGATTATAATTTACACTAAAGCTTTCTTTTGAAGACAGAATCAGATTTATTCATTTGTAAAATAAATATTTCTTCTTCCTGCCCATTCTTATTGAAGGGCTTGCTGAGAACAGATCCAGCTGACATGAAACCAAAAGGGATTTTTTTAGCTCCACTTGAACCAAGAGGAACACTGGTGTAGGAGTGTGCTGGGAAGCCAGAGAGACTGACCTTTTTCCTCACCTCCAGCCAGCAGTCAAGTGCAGTCAGAGGGGCCACAGAGGGAAGCAGGGCCCCTTTGCCCCCAGAATCTTCTAGTAGGGCAGACAAGTAAGATTTGGCCACCAGTGCCTGTGATATTAGATCATATCTGGTCAGCGTCCATCAAAGAAAATATAAAAAGGACCAGAGGATTCAGGGATATTTTCTATTCAGGAACTTCAGAAACACAGGGGGGATGTCCTTCCAGGTATAGAAAATGGCAGAGTACAGAGGAAATGGCAGAAAGAGGAAGGTACAGAAGCTTGCTCAGTGCGCAGTTGGGTAGGTGTGTGCCTACAGCCCAGAGAAGCAGGTGGAGGTTAAATGGAGCCTCAGGTCCTTCCAAAAGTAGGGCCTTATCTCGCAGGTCCCTAACTGGGTGGGTTCCAGTGCCCTAGAGGCTGTGTAGCTCAAGATTTGTAACTATAATAGAGGCAGCATAATGTGGGATCCAGTGCATCAGCTGCCATGTCAGGTTGCCAGGGTTTGAATCCCAGCTGTACACAATCCACCTGATCCCCTGAGTCTCAGTTCCTTCAAGTAAAAATGGAGATAACAATCTCCTGTCTACATATGGGGCATAACTGGATTCAGGCAAGGAAAGCACGCAGGACATAGGAAGCATTCGATTTTTAAAAAATCTAATACTTAAAATACAGACTTGTAAATAATTGCCTTTCTTAATGAATTAGAATGGAACCCCCACTCTCTGTAACACTTAACCTCTCACTTCTCTCCCATCTGCTATTCTTGGGCAGGGATGGAATTACAGAGGAATTAAGGATAAGCCACAGGGCACACATGCAGCATGTGAAAATTTTTTGTCATCTCTGTCACAAAGGAAACTGAGGTCTGAGCCCTGGGGAGCCACTGATGAGTCATGAGCAGGAGGGCATCATGCTGCGGGATGCCGTCTGGGGAAATCAGAACCAGCAGCGAGCTCAAGGCAGTGTGGAAAAGAAGCTTGGAAAGAGGTGACCGGTCAGGAGCAGTAAACACAGCAGTGAGCAGTGGACTGTACACCATTAACTCACCTTCATGTTTAAGTTAAATGTTAACAGGGCAACATAAAACTTCAAACTCTGTCCATTTACAAATAGAATCACCTGAACAGAATCGCTGGCCTACTGGGGGGGCCAAGGAGGCATTTGTCTGGGGCTCTTCAGGACTCCAGACGTTCATTCCCAGGATCTTCAAGCATCATTTTCATGGTTCCCCACCCCCAGACCTGGAGGCAGGAATCATCCCAAGGGTTTGGCAAAAGCTGCCGCTGGATGACTGGGCTCCTTGTGGGCTGGGTTCCTGGGCACCTGGTCTAGAACCAAATCCAGGGTTAGCACTGGAGGCTTTTGCAAGCAAGGGGAAGGAAAGGAGAGAGGGAAGAGGAGGGACTTCCCACCTGGGCAGCAGTCAGGGTGACCATTCTAAACCTGACCTTCAGCCTCCCGCCTAGAACGGCCATGCTAACCCCCAGCTGGTGCTTAAATCCCCTGTGATTGCTAGTATCATCAATAGTAATAAGCAGCTTTTACAGAGAGACTCATATGTGCTTGGCACATACTCCATACATTATCTCCCTTCTGCTTACTGCACCTTCCTGAGGGCCCTGCTCTCATTATGTGTTCGACAAATGAAAGCACTGAGGTGATGTCCCCTGCCTGGGATCACTGGGCTAGGAAGGACAAATCCCAGGTCTGATTCTGGGTGTTTCTCACCCCAGTTGCTCAGTGTCTCAGCTACCAACTCTACTGACTCTCCCTGGCCTTCCTGCCAAGGGCTCTGAGTCTCACATGGGCTCGGACACTCTTGGAAGGGACATCTGCTGTCAGTTCAGATTCTGAAAGTTCTATACAGTGAACCTAATAGTGTGGTCCCAGAGCTACCACCCGCTGGCCGAGGTCTGCCCTCCAGCCCTTCCATTGCTCCAGGGGACAAGTCTGTTCCACCCTCCCTCTCCCCCACCCCCATGAGCTGTTCTGCTCTTAGAGACAGTTGTCATAGGCAGGATTTATGTCTCCTCCTTGGTCTACTGTCCTTCCTCTGAATTCCAGATTGTCAGTTAACCTGTCCCCAGTGCATGTGCATGTATTATGTACCTGTTACTGTGCTGGGCACTGGGCAACAGTGGCAGATATCAAATGAGGCATCGTCTCTACCCTCATGGATTCAGTTTAATGAGAAGGACATGGCACAAACTGGCTGCTCTGGAGGGCAAAACTGGATGACCTCACCTGTCCAGGAAAGCAGGATGGGTCTCTGGAGTAATCGGTCTAAACAAACTCTCAGAGGATGAGTGGGCAGCACTATCTGGGGAGTGGGGGAGATTTTAAATAACATTAATAGTCAACTTGGTATGCACCAGCAACTGCTCTAAATATTCTATATTATACCTCACTGGATCCGCACGATAGCCCTCTAATGTGTAGATATTATTACTATCCATTTTGCACATGAGGAGACACAGAGAAGTTAAGTGACTTGCCCAAGGTGACACAGCTATTAGTGGGTAGCATTTGGAGAAGAAAAGGCCATGCAGAGGAAATACCATGAACAAAATCACACTGAGGTTTCTGTGGGCTGATTGTTAAGCTAATCAATCCTTCAACTTTCTGAACAGAAAAGCTTTTCCATCTCATCTCAGGAATCCTACAAAGGCTGTTGTTTGAGGAGAGGGGAGCTGATGGCATATGTACCATTAATCACAATTTACCAATGTACAAAACTTCAATTTACAGAATGCTTTCACTTTTCACAGACATTGTCTGATTTGAAAGGTAGGTAGGCCAGTTATCATCAACCCACTTTAATCTTGAGAAAATTGAGGCTCAGAGACATGAAGCGATTTGCCCAAGGCCACACAGCCAGTAAATATGAAGCTGACGCTTGAACCCTAGGCTTTGGCTCTAGCTTCTGTGTTTTCTCCTCTTCACTGTACAATGGGGGGCCACAAAGATTCAAACTTGGTACCTTTGATCTCCAGAAAGTTGCTTTGCCTCTCTAGGCCTCAGTTTCTTGTTAGTAGAAGTGAGATAAAAAGAGCTCCTACCAGGTAGGGTTGCTGCAAAAGATTAAATGAAGTGATAGGCACACAGTGTTAGGCATGGAGAGTATTCCCACAGTGGAATATCATACAACACAATGAATGAACACAATGACAGGAAACAAGATACATAAATCTTAGCAGTATAATGGCAAAGAAAAAAGTCACAAAAGATTATCTATAGCATTATACCCTTTTAATAAAGTTAAAAACAACTGAAGTTTTTTATTTTAATTTTATGGATACATCTAGTTGCAGTGTCACTGTCTACAAGGGAAAGCAAAGACATGACAAATACAGCCTTCAGGATGGCGGTTAGGTAGATGGGAGAGGCAGAAGCATGGGATCACGGTCAGCTGCAGCGTATCATCCAGATCCTGGCTTTTGCTTTGAATGGTAGGTCTGTGGGTGCTAACTACATTAGCAAAAACAACTGATTACATAAATAAATAACAAAATAAAAACGGAGCATGCCAGGACCAATAATGACAATGTCTCATAAGACAAGAATGAAGATTAGTCCAATTATTACCCACCTGAAGTCCTATTTTAAAAAAGAAATAAAAAATATTAGGCACAATGCCCAGTTTGTAGAAACTGTTCAATAAATGTTCTCTGTCATTCTTGGATAACTTTAGTATTACCTGCATTGCCCACATACCCCGAGCTAGATATCCTTAATGTCTGCACCAGGCATCAAAAGTAATAGGTGAGATGGGTCCTCAAACTCAGACTTCTCAGCAGCAGACTAGCCCCACAAAGGCCTCTGGCTAGGTGCCCATCCTATGAATGGATACCAGTGTGCAGTGGTCGTGAGGCTGCCTGCTGCTATTTCAGCAAGCTTTGGGGTAAGGAACTATTAGAAGAGGGCCACAAGGCAGCACAATGCAAGTGACTGGAAGCTGAGACTCTAGAGTCATTGAATCTTGGTTCTGCTAACTGTGTGCTTTTATACAAATGACAGTGCCTCTCTGAGCCTCACTTGGTTCATGTGTAGAACAGAGGGTAAAAACAGTGTCTACTTCACATGGTCATTATAAGGATTAAATGAGGTAATCCATGCAAAATAAGCTTAGCACATGTGGAACATCTCTTAAGAGCACACAAATCCTACTTGCTGTTTTCATTGGGTGTCCCAAGCCATTCCCTGGACTACTTCTGTTTCCCCAAACTTTTGGGGAAGGAGCTGGTGCAGACTGCTGCAAATGGAAACAGCTGCCATCTTGTGTGGAGTGGAGGAAGCATGTGTGTGTCACAGTTTTCCACTTCCTCCAGGAACCATTTCCTTTGTGAGCTAAACAGGGAGAAATCTGCAGACAAAGGAACAATTCTGGGAGAGCCCAGTCCCACAGCCAGAAGTCACTTCCTCGGAGTCACTTCCCCAGGAGTCATTTCCTGGGGAGCTTGCCCCACCCACTCTGTCTAGAAATGGCCCCTTGAGAGGGAGCTATGGCCTCCCTGGTGGCCCAGGGCTGAGGACCAACGTGCCCAGAACCAGGGCCCTACTGGTGGTGACCAGACCTGGGCAGGGCGGCTGCTGGAAAGGCCATTTAAGATGCAGGGCTTCCCTGAGCCTGTCACCCTGACCTGGCTCCTGGGAGAGTCACCAGAAAAGACCTCACGACCTGCTTCCCCACTGACCTGCAGTGTCCAAGGCCTCTGGCCTCCCTGGCCTCCCGAAATAATAGTAGATCAGAGAACTGTGCTACCTTGCCATCCCTGATCATAACTCCACAGTTTACAAACCCTTTCCCAGCTATTCCCCATCTCCTGCTTGGGGATTCTCCCACATGGGGATACTAAACTCCTCCTTACAGAAGAGGAGAATGATGCTCAGAGGGGTTAAATGACTTACCGTAAATCCTATACTGTCAGTGGGAGGAGTTACAACCTAAAGCAGATCCTCTCATCCCAAATTCCAAATCTTTCCACTTCTCTTGAGTACCACCCTTCCTCGGGATTCTGTTCCTGTCCCCTGGAGCCACACTTGTGCTATTCTTTTCAGCATAAAGGATATTCAGTTTCCTGCAGAGAGCTGTAATTACACCCACAAGAGCCCTCCACAGCACCCTGTCCCCTTGCCCGCCCTCCATCACAGGAGCTACATTTAACTCCCGGAAGCCTTCGGCTCTACGGCCCTGGCTCTGCAGCTGCGTCTCTTTGCTGCTCCTTTTTCATTCTTTTCCAGCCCGCGTGAACGCTGTCCTCCCCGAACACCCTGGGACAACAGGAAGTGTGTGTTTCAGTGATTAACGATAGGAGTCCAACCACTGTGGCCCCTCCGAGGCTCTGCCCGCTGTGTGGCCTTCACTAGGACTCAGAGAGAAGGGCTTGTAAATTCAGAGGAAGGAAGTAAGACATCCCCATGGCCCTAGTGGGTAGATTTGCAGCAACTTGGAAGAGACCATGGGCAAGGGAAGGAGAAATTTCTGCACCCACAAAGCAGAGGGGCAATTTTACAGGCCTCCTGTGCATCGGTAGGGGCCTCTCTGCAGAGCTGGACAAAGACAGCATCCTGGAAGGGCATGGGGGCCAGGCATCGCTGAGCAGCTTCTCAGTAGTCTCAGTTCCCACACTTGTAAAATGGGGCTGGCCCACCTTGCCATAAGAATTAAATTATGTAAATAACCCACATAAATCTTTTAAAGCAGGTATGCCATAGAATAGTAATGGAAAAGCAATGTAAATAGCCAATATTTATTGAGCACTTCCTGTGTGTCAGACACTGCTCTAGGCACATTCCCATGTATTAGGGCCTGTCCCACTGATAAGGTACGTACAGTCATAGCTCACCAGTGATGTACATGAAGCGCGAGGCAGTTATGTAAGTGTCCTAAAAGTGCACAGCCAAGAAATGGGGAAAGAGGACTTCAACTCAAGTAGTTTGAGTTGCTCAATATGTTAGTGATCATTATTTCCCAATTTCTATGTTAGGATTAAAATTCACCACTTACAAAACATGCATCACAAAATCTAAATCTATTGGTAGCCGTATTCATGTGAAGAAAATAAGTTCAACCAATTAGGGTTTGGGGAGCTAAGCCCAGTGAGAAATTGGCCTTCTGCTTCCTCTTGTTCCCAGGGGCTTCTCTGTATCCAGGTTACCTTTTTATGAGATGGAAATTGGATTATTTTGCTGTTTGGAAATGAGAAAGGAAATCTGAATAAACCAAAAGAAAAATTATAGGCCCTTCCTAAAAACACACTTTGGCAACTCTGTTTTCCATTTTTAAATCCGACTGGTTGCACTTTCTCTGAATTTGGGAACAAAGAAGGATTAGTTATCTTTGCCCTAAAGAAGCATGTCAATTAGTGAGATGGGGAAAAGAGAAATTGCGTTTCCTCTTACTGCTTTGCCATTTAATGAAATCGCAGCTTGTAAGCTGTTCCAAGCATTTTTGTAAATTCCAGAGTCTCAAAGATGCCAGTAATGAGATCACAAGTCAAAGGGCCCACTTTGCTGACCTGGTAGTTTGCTAAACTTTAATTACTCATTTATACTTTGCAATGGAAATTAGACTTACTGCCTTTGAGATCTCTAAATCGATCTGCATACTGGCTGTGATAAATGCTTTCTGCCTGAAGGTTTCACTCAGGCTGCATCAAGGGTTCAGATACAGTCCTGGGAGCAAGGAAAATGCTTTTTGCCTATGGCTTAATATCTGCTCTATACAATCTCATTTTTATTTCAGTTAGGTGGAGCAGAGAAGCAAGAAGGAGCAGAGAAAATTGATCTTCCTCTTAGTTGAATATTCACCAGGAACAATAAGCACTTAGTGGCCTAATCTTAGATCTATCTTTAAATAGGTTTCTAATTTTACTTGGCAAACATTTGTACATCCCAGAGAACAATTATTGCCCATCTTGAGTTTCTGTGCCTGTCTGTCTCACTTGGTGAAAGATTGAAGACTTATAAACAATGATTAAACCATTTTTTCCTGTGTTTTTTTCCTCATTGGAATTCACTGTACCTCCCTAAGTCTCAACTAAACTAAACAAGGTCAGTGAAATGTATTTATTAGTGGTTCTAAGTAAACTTTAGCCATAAAGAAAGTCCTGTCCTGATGCCCCAGTCTGTCCTCAGAAAATAGAGGTTACCTAGACCAGGAGCAAAGGTGGGAGGGGTGTGCAGGTTAGAACTGGTGAAGGAGATCTTTCCTGAATGGAAACCGCAGGAGCAGAATTCTTGGATTGCATTATTGCCCCTACAATTGAAAGATGTCCCTTCACCTGGCATGGAGGGGTCCTTGGGATGTGAGCGCCCTGAGGGAAGGGGCACCATCGCCAACCCTAAGCTCAGTGTCAGGTCCAGAGCCATGAACAGTCAACGTGGTGGAGCTGACAGAGGCCCCCAGACTCTCCCCAATGTTGAGCCTACCCCCACACCTCAAACTGCCAGGAGGTCACATGTGAATGACAAGAGCACCTGTCAAGTAAAGTGAGTGCCATACACATTGCTTCATTTCATCTTCACAATGACTATGTGAAGTGGCTATTATCATTGCCCCACTGTTTGCAGATAAAGAACTGGAGCTTAGGAAAGCTAAGAAATTTTCCAGGGGCCTGCAGCTGGAAAATGGCAGAGCTGGGAGGGGCACCCGGATTGCACGCAGCCTGTGCCCTTAGCCATTCTTCTAGGACTCATCATTTAAGCATCAAGCTTTGTGTGAATTGAACACTAGGTACTTTTATTTTCAGTTGGTTGTATGACCACATAGCTAAGTCAGCCACCTGGACCCTTACTTTCCTTGGACCCTTACAATGAGAGGGCTGGACTAGGTCATCAAAATATTGTGTTCATGGATTAAATGCTCAAGGGGCATCTACTATGACTGAGACACAGCCCCCATCCTCATGAACTTTGCAACAGAACTATAGCAAATCTGTCACTAAATACTGTCTGATCAGCACTCTGGAGCCCACACAGTTCTGAGTATTCAGCAGTGGCAACAAGAGCACAGCCTGATTGAGTGAGTGCTGGCTGCAGGCATAGCAACAGGTGAAGTGCAAGCATGGCCTTACCTAGTTCTCCCAGCCTAGGGGGGTTGGGATCCTGTTACTCTCATTTTACAGATAAGAAAATCAGGGCTGAGAGTTCTCTAACATGCCTGTCTATGTACAGCCCAGAAGCAGCACAAGAATTCCAGAGTACGCAGGTCTGACCCCAAAGCCCTAAGCACTGTGATCCTCTCAGCAAGACTCTGCTCCAGTGTTATAATCCTCCACAGGGGCTCCTAGTCTCCCCTGGGCTTTCAGTTATTTCAGAAGGTGATGTGGAATAATAATTTTTAAGGAATGAGAGAGGTCTTCCCACTTTCGTTATGTTCACAGACATGACTCATAGTAGGTGTTTCTCAGTGGGGTATCTTTCAAAGGTGGAACCTTGGAATCACCTGGAATACTTGTTAAAATGCAGGCTCCTGGCTCTCAGGACAGGGCCTATGGAATCAGACTCTCTGGATAGGTGGTTCAGGAATCTACATTTCTAACAAACTCCCTCCCTCTTATTCTTGCTAAAATTTGAGGTTGCCATCCTAGGATATATATATGTGCCCTGCCAGAACCAATCATGACATTTACATGCACAAGGATTTCTCTCCAAATTAAATTTTCTGATGGTTTAAATCCTGTGGCTTCGGTTCTCTGGCATTAAAGCTGCCATTGAAGACACTTCTGTATTCACTGTGTCTGAGAGTTAGCATTTTGGGGGAGAAGTCTATATTGTCTTTGAAGAACAGTGCACTGGCTGAAAGCATTCTTGTGTCCATGATGTATAAGGTTCTCTCTGGGATGAGATACCGCTGCTCATCAGGTATACGCTTTGTGTCACTTGTTTTTCTTCCATGAGATCTTCACAGTGGGGCCTCTGAAGTTCACAAACATACCCCGTGGCGAGACCACTGAGCACGACTTTCAGCCCCACAACAAGAGTCTCCCAGTGAGGGGTCCACAGGTCAGGAGCCCCGAAGAGGTCATGGTCCAGAGCCCTCAGTGGGAGGGCTTTGAGGGCCACCCACCTCCTCTGCTGTGGCCTGGCTTCTGCTGCTCTGAGCCCAAGTCTTCTGATGATAGATGCAGGCACAGCGGTACATCCTTTGAAGTCAGTCGGACCTGGACTCAGGCCTGGCCTTACGTCTTACTGGCTGGGTGGCCTTACTTCTCCAAGCCTCTGTCTCCTCACTTGTAGGGCACGGATAACAACACCATGTACCTTTTGTGCAGTTTATAAGGGTTAAATGAGATGATGCACATTAACTGCCTAGCACACGGTAACTACTCAGCCTAGAGAAGGGCTCTTGCCCATTCACTGCCTGCAAGCTGAGCTCTCCCCCATGACTCATGCCCCTCTGCCAAACACACTGTAAGAATTCCAGGTGACTGTCCCTCTGCCACCTGCTGCCTGCTAGCTCAGTCCAGCCTGGAGAAACCACCACCAGCACCAGCTCCCCATTGCCCATCCTCTTCACTCAGTTCCCACCTTCTCCTTTGCCCTGGACTTTTGTGATCACATCTCAGTTACATGAAAAACACTTAGAAGTGAAGGTCCCATGTTAGGAATCCCATCAAGGACAGGAAAAAATTTTGAAAAGGTGTTACAGAACTTGGTTACAAAGCATGAGTTACAGCTCATGTTTTCAAATGCAGACAGCCCTCTCAGAACCTAATTGTTCTTACTTTAGAAACAATTGTAATAAAACTTAAATTAGAAGCAGGAGAGCTTTTAGAAGCAGGAATGCTGCCACACATATCTTGCTGATAGCAGCAAGAAGAAAGGGTTGTAACCTCACAGAAAAGAAGGGTGGGGGAGGGAGGAGAAAGCAGGAGAGAGGGAGAGGAGGACAGATGGAGGGGCTTAGGACACCCAAAAAGCTTAGCGATGTGAGGTCATTCAACTGAAAGACCACCATTCTCCAAAAACTATGGCTGGGATGGTGGGCGCCTTGGGGAAATCCCCGAGGTACATTCAGCGGGTACCTAAAGTCAAGCTGCTTCTGTGCAGTACTAAGACCTCATAAGCCTTTTTCACTCATTCTCTCACGGGTATACAGTGGCGTTTTTTTCCAGAGGTTATGCAAGTGTGATGATGTGGTAGCAGCTCTGAAGGATAATGAGATATGTATTCTTCTATTTTAAAATGTTCTCAGTGTTAATTGTTAATACAGTCAATATTAATAGATATAACCTACATAAAACAAAAGCTCCCTGGGGTCCTCAATAATTTTTAAAAGTGTAAAGGAGTCCTGAGGCCAAAAAGTTTCAGAACCACTGGTTGAGGGATATAAACAGCCCCTGCACCCTGTAGCCTTGACATTCCTTGACAAAGCAGAGCAGTCATGGATTTTCAAATGTGAACCATGGCTGCAGGCCGCAAGAAAGCACCCGTGGTGCCCTGTGGGGCCTTCCTTGTGGCATTCACCATGGCCTCCTTTGAGCGTAATGACATGTGTGTGTGAGAGACAATGGAGACGGGGAGAAGGAGAATGCCAGGGGAACATAGAATAAGATAAATGAGAATTTCTAACTTATGGCCTTGAGTGGCACATAATGCTTAGTAAATATTTAGGAATTAAGTGAACCAACTTAGGGTGTGACTGTTGAAGGTACAGAGAATTTGTGATTCCATTTGAAAATATCATCTTCATAACAGCTAAAATTTATCTACAATGATTTTGAATTGTTTCCTCCTACAAAGAGGGAGACCTGGCTGACGTGGCACTGCATGGGCTCGGTGACACTCCGGGCACCTTTCACTTGGGCTCTGAGGCAAACAATGTCCCCTGGAGTCGTGCCACTCAGCAGTTTCTAGAAGTCACACAAACTAGGACTCAACCTGGCTCCACCTCTTTCAAGCTATGTGACCATCCCACGGCTTCCCTCAGCCTCCACATCATCTTCTGGAACATAGGTATCCCAGCAGGACCTCCTGAGGCCACACTGCGGGGATGCGGTGAGAGAGTGCCTGGAAAGGCAGTGCTTCAGCACTGGGCAGGAGAGGGGGCTCATGAGGTGGTAGCTGTTAGTATCAGCCTTTAGCTCATTCCCAACAGATCTGAGGTGATGATGGAATACCACAGAGAACAACATCACATTTTTCCAACAAGTGCCACTTATCTATATAAAGATGCCTATTTTTTAAAAAAAAAGTCCTAGTGTGGTCATCTGTTCACTTCCTTTCTCATCAAACACACAAAGTGAGCACCCACACTGAGCAGGCCCCAGACTACATCCTAAGGAGACTGCAATTCTTAGTACAGCCTACACTTCCTAGAGTTCCCAGGCCTGCTGAGGGAGGTGGACACAGTAATCTGCACAGTATACATCAGCATGGTAAGAATTATAATGTCAGCAGTAATAGCTGCGTTGGGGTGAGCATTTACTATGTACAGGACAAGGCACTTTTCACGCATGGCACAGTTACTCTTCACAGCAACCTATGAAAGCAGGTGCTGTTATTACCCACCTTTACAGAGAAGGAAACTGAGTCATGGGTTAGGTAACTTACCGAAGGTCCCACAGCTAATGAATGATGGAGTCTGAACTTGAACCCAGGTAGTCTGGATCCAGGGCTGGTCCTCTTATGCATCACGTTAGAGCGCCTCTAACAGGCAGACCCTGTAGCTCCAAGTCTGAGTCTCATCGTTCCCTTAGGCGAGTCCAGGGGGATGCTGGAGTGGGTGGAACATGGAGTTGGGAGTCAAGAGACTGGAGCTGAAGTCCTGGCTCTTCTGCTTACCTCTGTGGAACTTCAAGCAAGTTACTTATCTTCTCTGAGCCTTAGTTTCTTCATCTAAAAAGTAGGGGTGATCATGAGACCTATCTTAAAATTTGTTGGTAGGATCATATAAAATACTGCAAAGCAATATAGCACCTTTGTTAAAAGCATAGAGTGAGGCAACCAGGTCCAGTCAAATCTCTGCTGTCTGTGTGACCCTGGAAAAGCTAGTTAACCACTCTGAGCCTTAGTTTCATTCTCTATATAATGGAGATAATAAAATGCTTGATATGAGACTTAAATGAGACTGTAAGTATGAAAGGCTCATGAACACAGTGCAGTTCATGAACATTGTTCAACACAGGTTAGCTTTTATTATTATGCACAAGTGATTGGCAGGTTGCAGAGAAGGACAATACTACCACTGTAATGAAGCTGGTTTTCCTCAGGCAGACCAAGGGCTGCGTTGCTGTTCGGGACAGGGAGGCATTAATGACATCATGGTCTTGGCATGCACCAGTCTTTAAAGGAGTCTGTGCTCTAGGATTTTTCCGCTCCGTGTGGTCTCAACCAGCAGCAGCAGCAGCTGGGAGCTTGTCCAGAAATGCAGATCTCAGGTCCCACCCCAGACCTCTTGAGTCAGAATCTGCATTTTGATTAGATCCCCAGGTAATTCCTATATATACTCAAGCTGGAAAATACTGGTATAGCATGGACAGAAAGAATGGTGGTGACAGTCTGGGGCCTGGGATGAAAAGGGTTAATGTTTAGTTTGGCTCCTGCCATGGCACCGGAAACAGAAGGTTCCAGAGATTGAAGTGTATGAACCAGTGGGACAGGAAGGCTCCCTTCCTGCCTGTGTCCTGAACAGCGGGGGCCTCCAGCCTGGGACCAGCACTGAGCCTCAAGTGACAGTCAGGAAGGACCCTGGGTATGCTAAGCAGAGAGCCTGCTGGGACAAAGGGAGGCCTAAATGCCTCTGCTCAGGCTGCCTGGGCTCAGAGGTGCCAGAGTGAGCCCAGAAGGTTCAAGGTCATATGAGGTCTGAGGCAGAAGGGGAGGCCCAAAAAATGTCACAGTTAACTGAGCAGAGCTCTCCCAAGGGAGGCTTGTGACCGGCAATGGGACAGCCATATGAGGGCCTCTGAGGCCTTCCTGTTGCACCGGGCCCTGCCCTCTGGCCCCTGCTTGCCTGGCCTCTGTGGGCCGGTGTGGGGCTGGGATCCTGGACACAGAACCATGACCATGCTTCCTTCTCAGTGCTGGAACAGCTGCTCCCTGAACTCACGGGGCTGCTCAGCCTCCTGGACCATGAGTACCTCAGTGACACAACCCTGGAGAAGAAGATGGCCGTGGCCTCCATCCTGCAGAGCCTGCAGCCCCTCCCAGGTCAGCCATCCGTGCTCTGCACAGAGCTCCTCGGAAAGCCTCAGTCATTCCCCAGAGCCTGCCAGGAGGGGCCTCAGAGCATGGCATTCAGGACTTCTCATGGCCTGGCCGATGTCCCCCTCCCCTCTGGCCCTTCCCCACCACAACCCCAGCTGCAGTCTTTGTACTCCTCCATCCACGACCCACTACGGACTCACACACAACACACATGCCGCACATATTCACATACACTCATGCATGCAACACACTCTCACAACTCACAGGCTTAGCACATCCATAACAAATACACCTACATATGGCACACAGGCAAATACACGATATGCTCTCACCAACAGCACGTGCTTGGGTACATAACGAGCACATCAAACATCACACACCTGTTCTCACACACAGCACACAGGACACAGAACACACACAAACATAGATCACAGACACATAGCACACACAACAAATGCACACTAGACACACAACACACACTCCTACACAGAGATGCACACGCACACACATGCTCACTTTGTGAGTGGTCCACCAGCCCCACAGCTTTACCCATGCTCCCTCCTCTAGTCCCCCAGCCTCTCTGTCTGTCTGCTCTGCATGCAGCAAGCCTTCCTCATCTGCTCCAGCCTTATCACTACACCCCAAGTCAACTCTCAAGATGACACATATAAACCCAAGAGCTTGCTAAACTCTAAGGAGATGCACTGCGTCCCACAGTGTTGGAGGGGTCTGAGTTATGTGCAGGGAAGACACCACTGGTGACTCTTTTATCCCCACTTCTCAGAGACAACAGGTCGATGTCATCTGCTGCCCTCACAGGACTGTGGAGATGAGAGAGGTGGCACTCACAGCCTGTGCCTGCCAGACCCTGTCCCCAGGCATCCCCAGAGCAGCCCCTGTACTCTGTTTTCTATAGTGGGCTCTGGGCATCCTTTCACTTGGAGAAAGGGATCCTTAGTAACAATGTAAAAATAAAAACGAAGTTTAAAAGCCATGGGAGTAATTTAGGACGTGAACATGCTTTGTAAACCAAGTGCTGTGTCCTATGTGGGATGAAGTCTGAGCTGGGAGGGGCAGCCCTGGCCCTGCTCAGAGTCAGTAGCAGCCCCCTCCTCCCTCACCCTGGGACGTTGTCCTCCTCACAGCAAAAGACTCCTCCTACCTGAATGTGAGTGCAGCGGACCTACACTTCGGGCCCAGCTTCGTGGAGTCCCTCTTTGAAGAATTCGGCAAGTAACCCTCTCCCGACCTCAGCTGGAAGCCATCCTCTCCTGCGAGTGCGTGTCACCACCCCAGTCTCTGGAAGGATCCCTGGACTGGGTGGGAAAATACCTGCATGTAGGCCTACCTCTAAGGTCACAACATCGAGTCACTTTGGGCAAGTCCCTTGGTCTCTCTGGGCCTTGCCAGGTCTGAAAGTCTCATCAAAACCTGTACTGTTATGGGAAATCATCCCTAAAATTTGAGGAAATGTAGGGATGAGCATGCAGGCAAAAGAAGGGAGGACACATGGATACTGTCTTGCCTGCTGCTCGCATCCATCACAGCAGTGCCATCGGTACTGGCTGTGTGCAGGCTATTTGAGGTCCCTACTGTATCCCAAGGAAAGAGAGCACTGTTCAGCACCAGCAGAAAGCTATGGATCAGGTGAGAGAGTTTAGGGACTGACAGACTTAGGAAAAACCTTGCACCTTCATAACATGATCTCTGAGACTTTCCAAAGCACCACACCAAATATTATCTCATTAGATCCTCTCCATAATGCTGGGAGAGAGACAAGGCAGGGATCATTATTATGACCACTTTACAGATGAGACAAGGACTCAAAGTGTCTAGCAAGCCTCACTTGCTCAGGGTTACTAATGGAAGTGATGGTAAAGGCCTCCTGACCCCTAGTCCAGACTTCTTGCCACACTACCGTGCTCATCCTTGGCTTTCTCTGCCTCAATGGCTTGACCCTCCATAGACTGTGACCTGAGCGAGCTTCGGGACCTGCCAGAGGATGACGGACAGCCCTGCACAGGAGCTAGACCCGAGCCAGCCAAGAGCCCATCTCGGAAACAGGTGAGTGTGGCCTGGGTTCCCACACCCTCAGGCCCTCTGTCCCTCTGGAGGGGCAAGGGGAGCCCTCCCTGCTAATGCTGGGGACCCTCCTGGCTATGCAGGGCCCTGTTTTCTCCTCTGTGTGGTAGTTAAGGGCAGAAACAGCACCTTGAGAACATTTCAATGGCTCTTGACATGCTCACTGTGCCCATGCTGAGCAGAGATAATGTGGGGAACTGACCTGTCCCTTCAGGCCCAAAGGACGTTCCCACCCCAACCACTGACCGCTATATTACAGGCAGAGTGGTGGGGAAGCTCAGGACCAGAGCTGACTGGTCTCTGCCCTCTTTCCTACTGTTGTATAGACGTAGGCAAATCATTTCCCCTTTCTGAGCCAGAATTTTTCACCTACAAATTGAACGTTTGGATCCTACCTAGGGTTCCCAGCCTTGGGGCCATAGAATCAAGGCAAGGGGCCCATAATCACGTCAGGCGTTGTCTGCCGACTGCATGATTCACTGTTATCGTCACCATCAATGGTACCATTTATTGACCACTTACTCTGTCCATTATATGCTCACACCAACTGAATGAGGTTGGCAAGAGTTATCCCCATTTTACAGGTAAGGAAACTGAGGCTAAGAGAGACTAAGTGACACGTCAGTGTTGCACAACTAGGAAGTGACAGAGCTTAGCTGTAAAGCTGCGGTTTCCCCAGCCCCAGAACCTAAGCTCTCAGCTTTGAGGCACTACTGTTCTTCACATGTATTTAGAAGCAGTTGCCAAATATTGTAGAACTCACAGCTTTTGATGATCCTGCATGTACTCAGTCAAGACTATAACTACATCTCTGTGGCAGTCCACAAACTTTAAGATACAGAGAAGCCCAGATGCTTAAATTATTGGGTTAGAAACATAGGACCAAATGAATTCTCAGCGTTTCTCAACCCGGCCCTTCTGTCTCTCTCTGAGAAGTTACAGCTTCACTGTGTCCTGCCCTCTAGGAGCCCAGGCCTCCCTGTCCCCCAGTCGCCCTCCTGTCACTCCACATGCTCCTGTCTGTGCCCCTGGCCTTCTTGTCTTATGCCCTCCTCTCCTCCCCTCCAGGCAGCCCACCTACCTCCGCCACTCCCCAGCAAGCCACCACCCGAGGACCACTACGAGGAGGCCCTTCCCCTAGGGCCTGGCAGGGCCCCTGAGTACATCAGCTCCCACAGTAAGCTCTGGTCTCCTGGGGGCTGGGAGTGAGGAGGAGAAAGAGGCTTCTGTCCTGAAGCTCCAACGGACTGGAGCTCCAAGCCTGACACCCCCAGCCATGCCACATCCTGAGGAGATGCCTGAGCATCAGCCTCTCTAGCGATGGCCTGGGTGGGCAGTGGGGATTTTGCCCCAGAGATCAGGGGCCTGAGTTCTAGTCCCAGTCACATGGCCTTGTGTGACCCTTGCCCCATCTGGATCTCTGTTCCCTGTCCTTAAAATAAGGAAGATGAGCTACATACATGTGTATAAATGTGCTAGGATGGAGATATGCAGACGACCACTACAGTATGGCTCCTAGCACTGATGCTGGCATTGACCTAAATGCCCCTCTTCCATGGACTGCTGCAATAATTTGTGTTTCAGCAGAATCATATCTTAAAGGTGGGTTAGGTTGTAAAGTTAATGCAGAAGATAAAAAAGTACATGGTCAAAATCAGAGGTCTTCAGAGCAGAGTATGGGCTCTCCAGGGGATTCATGAAATGATGTGGGCAGATATTAGAAGCTTTATTTATATTTAGTTTAATACATCTTTTTAAAATTTCTTTGTGAATGCTTTATAGTATTTGTAATCTAATAATATTTGTGATTACTTCACATATATAATTTATATATACATATATATATTTTTACTAATAGGCAAGCACAATAAAACAATTGAGAGGACACTAAATAATTTACAGGTACAAATCACCTTTGAAAGATCATTTAAATCAGCTACAAAGGAAAGAATCTTTAATTTTTGACTCACTGAGAGATCAGTTTCTTCCAGAGTTACAACAGATGTCTGTTTCTTTAAGGATCAGATAAGTCACTGGCTTGGGTATAAGGATTTAACATTGCATACAAAAAATTATATTACAGTTTTTGGATGACCCAGCATGTGCAGTTGAACTCCTGTTAGATGTTGTTTGTGTGAGACTATCATTCAGAAGCATAGTGGAATATCTCCAACCAACAAAAAATAAGCAGGTCTGTCTGTGCTGATCAGAAGTGAATTCTAAGATACATTCATTGAAAAAAAATTAAACACAGATGCCTGCATATAACATGATTCTATTTGTTACCACATACATTCATTTTGACAGTTTTTCTCAGATACACAAGAAACCATCAACAGTATTTTCCTGTGGGAAATGAATAGAAATCTGGGTGAAGGGAACATATTTTCCCATTCACACTCTTCTGTACTGACTTTTTTTTACCATGGGCCCTTTTTTTTTATTTGTAGAAAAATACACATAACATAAAGTTGGCCATTTCAGCCAAAGTGTCCAATTGGTGGCACTTAGCACATTCACAGGGCTGTGCAGCCATCACCACTGTCTAGTTCCCAAACACTGTCATTCCAGATGGAAACCCCACACCCATTAAGCAGTCCCTCCCTGTTTCCCTCTCCCCTGAACCCCTGGCAACCACCAATCTGCTTCTGCCTCTGTGGATTTGCCTGTTCTAGACCTTTCACATAAATGGAGACATAAATGTGTGGCCTTGCGTTGTCCGGCTTATTTCACTTAGTGGAATGTTTTCAAGGTTCACCTGTGTCATTGCATATTCAGTACTTCTTTCCTCCTTATGGCCAAATAATATTTCATTGTGTGACTATACCATATTTTATTTATCCCTTCATCAGTCGATGGGCATTTGGGTCAAGCCCCTCAGCTGGATAAGGCTCCTCCTGCTCCCCAGAGCACCCACTCACCTCTCAGAGAGGGCAGAGAAGCCACCTCCAGACGCAGAGGGGATCCTGAGGCAGGAGGTGGGGGAGGACCTCAGTAAGAGCCAGGGCACCTGTCGAGGGAGAGGGCACCATGCCTGTCAAGGGAGTACCCTTCCTCTCACACAGTGTCCAGCCCTGCAAGGTGTCTGAGCCCTTTACCCTTCTGCCCGTCCTCTTCCCCACCGCACCGCTTCTGCCTCTGCCCCCATCTCTGGCCCTGACATGCAATCCACCACACAGGATATTTGTTGGAAAAGGCAGACTCTGAATCTCACTTGGGAGATAGAACGGGGTGTCTCTGTTGCTGGGAAGTGAGTGCTGCCATCCTCAGGAAACGGATGGCAGGGGCTAGGAGCCCAGAGCAGTACTTTGAACAGTGTGGTGTGAGAATGAGTTGGACAAGGTGAAGGAAGGCTTCCTGGAGGAGGGGATGTGCACCTACTCCCTGACCTGACAACCTTAGTTCCCATCCAGGCTCTGTCACTAGCAGACTGTGTGGCTTCGGTTTCCTCATCTGTAAAATGGGGCTGATACCCACCTCCACACTGTGGGACTCAGAGGAGATAATCATAATGACATCTGGCATTTGTCTAGTACAGTCTATGTGTCGGGCACTACCTGCGAATTTATACACATTGTGTTAATAATCCAAAGTGGAAACTGTTCACGGCACTTTAAGGTGAAGAATATGAAATGCAGAAAAACTGTTTTCTTTCCAAGGTCACTTGATAAATGGTGCAGATAGGTTTGAACTCAGATTGATCAACCCCAAAGCACAATTGTTACCTACTGAACTTCAGAATATGTTCCAGAGACCATCTGCATCAAAATAACTTTGTTTTGTTAAAAAATCCAATGCCTTGGAGTTCAATATATTTTCTATTTTTACGTATGTTTGATAATGTCCTATTATATAGGTTTTTTTCTAAAATGCAGATTCGTCAGCTCAGCCCATACCAGTGAATCAGAAATCTATGGGTTCTGTATTTTAAAAAGATCCCCAGTAAATTTGATATTCTGATACAGAATACAATTTGTGATACAGATACACCCAACCTTCTGAATGGCAAAGTGTTGTGAAAATTCATCATGGTCAGCTGCTGCATTCACTACTGTAGGCATTATTTTTATCTCCTCTAGTCCAGTCCTCCTATATAGTCAGAGGTTTGAAAGGAGAATTACTTTGACAAGAAGAGGGAACAAATGCATCAGTACATGAGCAGAAGGGCTGAGGTGGCGGAAGCTGAGGCAGAGGCAGAGCAGGGGTAGGGACTGAACCTAGGGAGCTGGGGAACCACTTCCAACAGGACAGGATCAGAACTGCGACCAAGGGGCATGCACACCCCCCAGTGCTCCAGGGTCCCTGAGGAGGGGCTAACTACTCTTTGCTGGAAAGGTCAGAGAAAAGATCTTTGAGCTGGGTCTTGAAGGATCAGAAGTTCTCTGGCAGAAGCTAAGAGAGCACAGGGAATAATGAGAACACAGGCTTGGAAGGGTGAAAGGGCCTTAGCAGTTCCTGACGACAGGAGCAGAGGGCATTTGGGAAGCTGGAGCAGATGAGTGCCCAGAGGAGGCTTCACACACTGTCTGGGGAGCTGCGAAAAGCTCCATTCTCTCTTCCCTGAAGAGGGGCATGGTGTCCAGGGTCTTGCCTAGCCACATCCCCTGGAGTCTGCATTTCTCCAACATGTGGCTCTTTCTGCCACCCCCAACAGATGGCTGCAGCCCAGCCCACTCCATCGTAGATGGCTACTATGAGGATGCAGACAGCAGCTACCCTGCAACCAGGATGAATGGGGAGCTGAAGAGCTCCTGTAAGTATTGGGCAAGTGTTCACAAGGGTTCTGTCCTCTGAGAGCCAGCCCTGCCCTAACCCTTGGCATACATGTGCCCACCCTGAGGTCACCAGAGGCACCAAAGCTTTTACTCAGAGATCCTGGGATCCGCTGAGAGACCACTGGCCTGAGAGTCAGGAGCCCTGGATCTGCCCCTTGCCTTGCCCCTTGTGACTGGCCTTAGATGCGTTGCTTATTCTCTCTGAGCCCCCAGGTCCTTCTGTATAAAATGGGGATTTTTTGGGTGCTGTGAAAACCCTGAGACAAGGGATACAAAGATGATGGGGTAATGACAAGAGCTGATGGTTACTGAGCACTCACTGACTGCCAGGCACTGGGTGAAATACTCTGCACTCACTGATCCTCACAATAACCCTGAGACGCAGATACTGTTGTTTGTTATGACCATTTTACCAATAAAAAAAATGGAAACTGTGAGCAGTGAAGTCATCAAGATCACCAAGCCAGGGATAAATCTGTAAAACACAGTGCCTGTGTTGGAGTTCAGTCATTATTGCTATCAGCCTCTTGCCCACCCCTTCAGGGTCCCAGGCCCCAGGGCAGAGACTCCCGTGGAGGGAAAGAAAGTGCCTCCCAGGTGATGGCACAGTGATGGGTCCTTTCCTGTGGTTCCTGTAGACAATGACTCTGACGCAATGAGCAGCTCCTACGAGTCCTACGATGAGGAGGAGGAGGAAGGAAAGGGGCCGCAGCTCATGCACCAGTGGCCCTCAGAGGAAGCCTCCATGCACCTGGTCAGGGACTGCAGGATATGTGCCTTCCTGCTGCGGAAAAAGCGCTTCGGGCAGTGGGCCAAGCAGCTGACTGTCATCAAGGAGGACCAGCTCCTGGTGAGTGGCCAAGGATGTGTGGCTCAAGCCTCACATGGACTTGTGCGCACACACATATGTGTGTGTCTGTGTGTGTGCAGGTGTCTGCTTCAGTTCCTCTGGACTTACTTTGTAAACAGAGATTCAAAGCCCAGTGCTTCTGAGATCAGGGTGCTCCAACTCAGGCCGAATTAAAAACAGAAACAAAAACAAAACTCAGACCTGATAAAGAGTTTACCAAGTTTTTTTTCTGGTAGGAATGAATTTTTTGCCACTTCAAAATAATGTTTATTATTTTTTATTATACAAAATGATTTTGTTAAATCTATAATCACATTGAACGAGAGCTAACCACTGTTAAATTTTAATATACATATATCTACCTTGATTTCCATACATCCTTTCTGAAACTGAGCCCATGCACCATTTATTATGATTTTTAATTCACCATCTCTCTCACCATCATCTCATAAAAGAAAATGTACCTTTAATTCCAAAGGAAGATGGAAATCATTTAAGAAAAAATAATGAATAATGCCTCTTGACCCAAAAAGCTGCTGATAAGCCTTTTGCCCAACATATATCCACTTGAAACATGACCTTTTCTTATCCTGCAGCAGTGAAAAGCTTATGCCAGGTCAGAACTAGTCCAAGACTTACTCCTTTTCACTCCTATGCCTTCTGGTTGTTTTTTTTTTTAACTGATGGCATTGGTTAGTACAATGTAAACAGAAGTGGTGAGTAAAATATCTCAGTCCAGATCTTGAAGGGAAAGTTGCAGTAATCCACCATCGAAGCTGGTGTTTGCTGTGGGTTGTTTGTAGATGCTCTTTATTATCCCACGAAGGAAGTTTCCCTCCCATCCTTAGTTTACTAAGTTTATCATACAAGTGGGTATGAAATGTTAGCAAATGCTTTTTCTACTTCTATTGACGTAGGTGGTTTTTCTCCTTGTTTCTGTTAATATGCTGAATTATAAGGTTGGTTTTTCAATGTTAACCTAGTCTTGTGTTCTCAGAATAAGCCACAAGTGGCCTTGATGCACTGTGCTTTTTTTATGTGTCTGAATTCTATTTGTTAGTATTTCATTTAGGGCTTTTGTAACTATGCTGTGAGAGAGATTGCCTAGAATTTTGCTTTTTTCTAATGTCATTGTCAGGTTCTGGTGTCAAGGTAATGCTAACTGCATAGTAAGAATTGGGAAGTAAGAACTGTTATTGATAAACTACTGACTTCCCGGAGCCAATCCTCTGTCCCCACCAGAATTCTCTCCCACATTCCTGCATGTTGCCTGTTAGTAGCAAGGAGCTGGCTTCCTCCCAAGCCAGCCTATTTCCTCTCTGGCTCTTTAGACTAGAATGGTCTTCCTAGTGCCGTACTAAAATCTGCCTCTTCCAAATAGGTAGTTTTGCTCCCTGGGGAATCCTTGAGATCTGAAGATTGCCCAAAGACCCCCCCCCCCATCAGGCCTCCCTTCCTCAGGGCCAAGAGGCACAGCCCGTCTGAGGGAGTGGGGGAGGTCTCTGGTTGGGGGGATCTCTGGGGTGGGTTGGAGTTCTCTGAGTGTGTGTTAGGGTGGCTCCCCATCCTCCACTATAGGACACCCTGACCCCTTCTCTCCTTGCCCAGTGTTACAAAAGCTCCAAGGACCGGCAGCCACACCTGAGGCTGGCGCTGGACATCTGCAGTGTCATCTATGTGCCCAAGGACAGCCGGCACAAGAGGCATGAGCTGCGCTTCTCCCAGGGGGCTGCCGAGGTCTTGGTGCTGGCACTGCAGAGCCAGGAGCAGGCCGAGGAATGGCTGAAGGTACACGGAGCCTGTGCCCCTCCCACTCACCCTCGCTTCCCCAGGCCTAGCACTCAGTGGGGTGGGCTCCCATCCCTGAAAGAAAAGATCCTGCTCAGGGTAGCGGGGAGTCAGTGTCCTCTGCACAGCTAGGGCTCACGTGTGGAAATGGGCCATGGCCATCGCCAGTAAACAGACCTCAGGCTGGAATATTGTTTTCCTTCTAGTTATTTGAATAGCTTTCTAACATCATTACTGTGGGCTTGTCCAGCCTGCACATGTACACCTCCTGGCACAGGGAGCTTAATATCTTTGAAGGAAGCTATTTTTATCATTAGATAAGCCAATCTTATTTTTTAAAAAAAGGAAAAATCCTCCTTGTCTTAGGTGAAATGTGCATCCTCATAACATCCACCTGTGGTCTAGCTTCTGCACATCAGAGTTGTTTTGTTTTGGACATTTACTTTGTGCCATGCATTGTGCTAAAAGCTCTACATACATGACCTCACTTATTCTTCACATTGGGACCATTATTGTTTCACTTTTACAGATGAGAAAACTGAGGTACAGGAAATTTATGTGACTTGCCCAAGCTCCCACAACCAAGTGACTGGGGTCAGGGTTAGAAGCAAACAAGAAAACCTACTCCAAAGACCATAGGCAGGACGACACAGTGATGACAAGGGAAGACTCTGGTAGCACAGACTTGAGCTCAGGTCCAAGGCCTAACCAGCACTTACCACTACGTGATCATGTGCAAATGACTTCACCTCTCTGTGCCTCAGCTTCCTCCTCTATGAAATGGTTTTTATAAAGATTCTAGAGCAAACGTGATGTAGTGCCTGCCCGGCAGTATGCACTGAACGTGTCAGGGATTACTGTGTGGTGATGGTGCGGAAGCCCCACTTTCAGGCCCCTACAGCAGGCCCTCTGCCCCTGCACCCTGCCTCTACTTTGCGCTGACCCCTTGCTCTCTCCTTCTCTGATATTCTTCTGGAACAGAAACCAAACACCCCCCTCCCTCCCATCCACTCTCCCTCCCTGAAATAACCAGCTCTCCCACTGAGATGCTGATGTTTCTCACTACTGCCCTGTTCTCAGGAGGAGTAGGGAGAGAGACAACCTGCCTGATAGGGGAGCTTCTGACCTCAGGGGGGCTGCTGGTGGGTCAGAAAGATCCCTAGACCCAAAGTGTAAGGCTGGCCCTGGCATCCAGACCCTGGGAGAGCAGCAGTCCAGAGGTTAAGGGAGGCAACCGTAGCTTCACCTCTCGGAGCCGGGCCATCCTAACCTGTAACTTGGGGATCACAGCCATGCCTGACCCACAGGCTGCTATGGAGTACACTGGGATAATCCACATAAAGCAAAGATAGGTGAGCAACAAGTGGTGGCTGTTATTATTCAATGATCTGGATGCTTCTGCTATGTGGCCTTGGCTGAAGGCCTTGCAGTCTCCATTTCTACATCTTTGAAATGAAGGGAATAGCCACAGCTGCCCTGTAAACTGTAAAGGCCTAACATGGTCCCAGAAGCAAGTCCCTCGTGGTTAACATGGTTTTTCACACCCATTATCTCACTGGTCCTCAGACAGTCCAAGGAAGTACACAAAAGACCAGTATTCTCACCATGTTACAATCAGAACAGGGAAGTTGCTTTCCCAAGGACCCAACTACTTAGTGACAGAGACAGGCCTGGAAGCCAACCCTCTTGTTTTCCAGCCCCATTATCTTTTCAACTCAAGAAACAAAAATACTTGAAAGCCTATTCAAACTCTGACATGACCCACACATGTGACAGGAGGTCACATCAATCCACCTTATATATGCAGGGATCCCAACCCCTCTGCTTGATGGCCCTGACCACACAGACCCCATTTCCTTTTGCCTCCACAGAATCCCTGCCCCCCTGCTCACAACTGTGCCTCCTCTCCACAGGTCATCCGAGAGGTGAGCAAGCCTGCTGGAGGTGCACAGGGGGCGGGACTACCCAGATCCCCAGTCCTCCTGTGCAAGCTGGACCTAGACAAGGTACCTCCATCTCTACAAGGTCTACTCTGGGCCCAGCAGTGGGAACATGGCATGGGCCAGGGGAGCTCACAGGCTGGTGCAGCCAGGCATCCGTGGTGGTACTGCATAGGCTGTGAGTGCTCAGCATGGAGCTGGCACAACAGTAGATGCTCAATAAATAAATGTCTACTGAATTAAGGAATGAATAAGTCCATGTTCAAGGTGCATTACAAGCCAGAGGAAGTGACTAACCCTACCAGGATAGGAAGAGGTCACATTTGAACAGAGCCATGAAAAGTAAATTGCAGTTTGTGAGAGGTGCAGGCTTTACTGGGACATGAGTGAAGCAGTCATTTTGTAGTTCATCTGGCTGTAAGCAAAAACGTGCTGGTGCCTATTCTTTGCTTGGTGCTACAGATGATAAAGAGACTCAGCCCCAAGCCATAGAAGGAGGTTTAAGGCCCATGTACATGGCTCTTCTATGGTGTAATAAAGGCTAGCACTTACGGAATATAACTGTGTGGATGGTATTTGTTCTAGAGCTTTACATGTATTACCTAATTAAACTTATGCAACTCTTTCGTACTCTGGAAGCTTACCCCAGGGGGCCTGCCCTTGTCTCAGGGGTTAGAAAAGGCCTCCCTAAAGAACTGCACTTCAGACGAGGGTGAGAAATTATTGAGAAAGGTGAAGGAAAAGGCATCCTAAGCAGAGGTTACAGGCCCTGGAGCAGGAGGCAGCATGGAATGGAAAGGGGCCAGCATGGCTGGGCCTGGAGAGGGTCAGGGGTTGTGAGCCCTATCAGAGTGGTCCTGGAAGGCTCTAGTGAGTGGGACAGTGGCTTGTGCTAGCTGTAAGGGTGAGGGGGTTGGGCTTAGGCACCTATGTTCAGCCTTAGAGAATGGGCATGACTGCACAGGGACAGAGGTGTGCCAAGGGACAGGGACTGCAGGGGAACGGAGCAGCAGAAGCAAAGGTGTGGGGTCAGCAGGTAGGCACCAGGACAGGAGGGGTCTCATGCAGATGCTAGAGGAGACGCTCAGCTGTGTCTTCACTGGCCTCTGCCACTAGTGGGGCCTGAAGGAAAGCAACACTGATGGTATGAGACAGTGTGTGTGTGTGCGTGTGTGTGTGTATGTTTATATACCTGCAGGTGCATAATGTTGTTCAGTTCAAACGTGTGGAGAGAGAAGAGGCAAGTCTGGAGGGATAGGCTCTCCTGTGGTTGAGTATACACCAGGAGGGCAGTAAAATACGTAAGGTGGTATTTTTGGAGAAATGGGAATGGGCATGTCTCTCCGTGTAATCTTGTAATTGAAGTGTCATCAACATTCAGTCAGTTTGCAAGTGCCCCGTGTTTCTTGGTATTTGCTTTCCATCTTGATGAAAAACTTACCATCTGTACATAGCTGCAGAATGCATAGAAACATAACTTCTGTTTCACAATTTTTAAGGGTGATTCTATATTCTTTTGACAGATTTATCCCAATTCTGACAGTTGCCATTTTTCCAGCCTTTGGAAACTGGGAGCGCATGGCCTGTCCTACCTCTTGTATCATGCTTATAGCAAAGAATCCCTGAGCCTCATCTGGGAGGAATTTAGCAGGAAAAGTTTAGGGGCCTCAGAGCTCTGTAATTCCACTGTTTTAAATGGGTGGATGCCATTTTAATCCTGTCCCAAGTTTGGCTGGCACAGCTTAGCTTCTTAAAGTGAGGTGGCAGCGCCATACAGGTACTAGGAGTGATATGATCTGTCGGCCTCACAATTTCACTTGCGCTGGCTTCCTGGTGCCACAGCCCACTAAAAAGGGTCAGATTCTGGTAAGAAAACTGAGCTTTAGGGAGATGAAAGGACTTTCCCCCAATGAACAGGTGGTACTAGAGACTGAGTTTCTTCCCAGGTCCCTTTGACCACTCCACACCACCTATTTTGCCTACCTAGTAGGCAATTAACTGCTCTCATATGAACGAATGAATGAACAGATGAAGGATGAATGACTGGCCCAGACTGGCATGAGTAAGCGATGTCAATCACAGTGAAGTCGTTGCTATGGTGCACATGAAGGCATCTTTACTGCCCTCTCACCTGAGCCAGGAGTGTGAACATTCCTCTTATCACCACTCATAAGTCCTGCTGTGACTACTTTGAACGTGCCAACTCATCTCCTCTTCTCCGTCCTCACTGCCGTCCCAGCTCAGCCCCTTACCAAGGCTCATCTTGCCCAGCATGATGATCTCTTGGTGGCTCTTTTGCTTCCAGTCCGGCTCCTTCTTGTTCCCCCCGACAATGCCACTAGAGGCAACTTCTTAACCAGCTGCATTATAGCACTATCCCACTTAAATACTTGCCCACCCCCTGTCACATATGCTCCAAAGTCTGAGGAATTCATTTCAATGCACTGTGATTAATTGCCTTGCTTCCCAAATAGACTGTGAGTGACTCGAAGACACAGCCATCCTAAGTCATTGCTGTCCTCTCTTACCTGGTTATCAGGCACCTGAGTGTTGCTGACAAATATTCATTAGCTAATCACCATGTGCAGGAGTGTTGGGGTTCGGGGGGACTGAACCAACAAAGGAAGACTTCTGAGTGTGCCCTCTGGCATGGGGCTGTCTCTGTCCCTCCTCAGAGACTGTCCCAAGAGAAGCAGACCTCAGACTCCGACAGCCTGGGCATCAGCGACAAGTGTTCCACTCTAGGCCGCCGGGAGGCCTGTGACCATGGTAGGAGCCTCTGGGGATGCAGGCTGGAGAGTGTGAGAGCTGGGAGGGGACTTGCTATGTGCACACAGTGCAAAGCAGGTCCTGACCACTTTGGAGACCTGGGTAAGGTAACCTGGCCTGTCCACACCTGGAGCAGCAGGCCAGGCTCTGTGTACAGGCCGGAAGGGCCACAGGGAGGATGAGGGCAGGTAGATCTGAGATTTGGGACTCCTCCCCTCCCCTGATACATTTCCATGGAAACAGGCAAAGGAAAGAAGAGCAGTCTGGCAGAGCTGAAGGGCTCGATGAGCAGGGCTGCAGGCCGGAAGATCACCCGCATCATCAGCTTCTCCAAAAAGAAGCTACCTGCCAATGACCAGCAGACGTCCCCCACGGAGGAGGAGTTTCCATGCTGTGGTGGGTACCAGGTGTGAGGAGGAGGATATTCAGACTCTGCTGATGCAGGGCCCCGAGACTAAGCCAGGAAATCCTTGAGGACCTACCTACCTCTACCTGGGGCAGAGGAAAGAATCCAAGCTACTAGAGGGCTGATCTCCACTGCATCAACAATCCACACCCTTCCATCACTTCTCTTTCTTGAGGCCCTGATGGTCAGCAGACGAAAAGCCAACCAACTTCCCCATTCCTGTTCTCCCTGCGACCTCAGCTCTGATCACTGTCTCTGGGCTCAGTTTACTCCACTATGAGGAGAGGAGAGTATCTTATTTGCCAGCATATAACATGCCAGATGTGTAAGTTACAGCCCAGTCTTATATTAGGAAATTTCTTAGATGAAAATACTTAAGTACTTTTCATAATAAGTGTATTCAATGTGAATTAAACATGATTTGGAGAGAAAACCTATTATTCTGCTCATATAAATGCAGTGTTACACATACTGGAATCCAACAGAAAATCATGTATTTTGGATATGAAGTAATATTCTACTAGCCCTGAAAAAGATATATAGCCATTTTTATATGGCTATAAAAAATATTTCCTAACCAGAGAATCAGAGCATGTTATGGTAAACGAAATAACTTAGACCTGAAACGTCATGAGAAGCCTCAGCTTGTTTAGTGACTCTCTTGGCTGGGTGTTTCTGTCCCCATATGCTGCCCACAGGTGTCAGCATCACCCATTATTTTCTGTCCTTTAGTAAACATTTTGCTCTTTCAGGGCAAGGAAAGGCAAAAGAGAATTGTGTCTTTTATTTATCCTATATAGTAGATCCTGCCCTTATCGCCAAGCTCAGATATGGTTCAATGGCTGTGCAGCTATATATGAATGTAATTAGCAGTGCCCATTTCACAGACAGGAAACTGAAATTGAGAAAAAGAAGAGGATGCTGGAGGTCAAAAACCTGAAGAAAGTAGATGACCCGAGACCCAGAAAGCCTTTTTCCAATTAGAGTACAAGGGTTGCCCAGGCACTTGGTCCCCGGGGTGTAGACCCATGCACCGCACCTTGGGTTTCCTCAGCACTGGGCTGCTGGGAGGTCACACTGCTGGTCTTCCCCCTCAGGCCACCTGAACGTGCTGGTGAATCAGGGCTGGAAGGAACGCTGGTGCCGCCTGAATGGCAACACTCTGTATTTCCACAAGGACCGAACAGACCTGCGGACGCATGTGAATGCCATCGCCCTCCATGGCTGTGAGGTAGTCCCAGGCTTTGGGCCCAGACACCCATTTGCCTTCAGGATCCTGCGCAACCAGCAGGAGGTCACCATCTTGGAGGTGAGAAGAGAGGAACCAGGCGATCCTCAGTGGTGGGAGCTGAGAGTGCTGACCTACTTGTCAGCTTTGTCTCGGGGACCTTGGCACCGGCGCTACAGGGACTGAGGGGGAAGGGAAAGTAAGCCTAGCAATGACCAAGTGACCAGGTAGAATTGTCAGTTAAAAATATAGGACATCCACTTAAATTTGAATCAGATAAACAATAAACAGTGTTTTTAATCAAGCATATCCCATGCAATAATATGAGATTATCTACCTATACTAGAAAATTATTGTTTACCTAAAATATGAATTTAACAGAGCATTTCACATTTTGATTTGCTAAATCTGGCAACCCTAGAAAATCAAGGTTTGTTTATTCTCCTTATTAAAATCTCCAGCCTAAAAAGCATCTAGTCTGATCTGAGCTGGATCTGATTCTGGAATCCCCTCTAAAACCTCCCCACCAGTGGCCGTCCACCACAGAAAAACCACTGCCCTTCATGACAGCTTGCCCTGCCCAGCAAGCAGCTAAATCTTTAGGAAGAGTTTCTCCATTTGAGGTGAAGCCTTTAAGCTCCATGAAGGCAGTAACCATGCCTGTTCTGCATACTTTTGCTTTCCCAGAACCCAGCGTGATGTCTGGCACACCCTAAGGTCTCAGTTAATATTTGTTGAACAAATAGCTGAATGAAAATGTGATTTCATTCTACCCATTTACTGTTGCCCCTGCCCGGTGACATGAGCCCTCCTCTCTGAGACAATGCAAAATACACTGAAACTCTCATCGATATGTCAATCCTTCAGCTACTAAGAATTTAAAATGTTAACACTGAAGGAAAACTTAAGGAATATCCCCTCACATTACAGACAAGGAAACTGAAGCAGGGCAGCCAAGTGCTTTGTCCAAGGCTCCACAGAGGGTCAGGGGCCCCTTGGTTTTATCTTAGAACTAAAACCTACCTCTTGGTCTTGGATTCTTTGTCTAGTACCTACTGCCTCTCTCAGTTCTTAAATTTCAAGAAATACTGCCTCTGTAACTCACTTGTTTTTGATAGCTTGAGATGGGCCTCTTATTTCTCTTAAATTATACACAGAGCTTTCTGGCAAAAAATATGCTTCCTTTATTCAAGTTTAGCATTTGCGTGCTAAGTTGATTTTATAATAATGCTCTCTGTAAGTGAGAACTAACTTAAATATGTGCTTAGTTGACCACCAACTTCTAGGAGATTTTCCTGTATACAGTACTACAAACAATTGGCAATTTTAATACACACACAAAAAAATGATAGGGTTATATGAGAAATAGCTTCCTCTAATAAAAAGTAAATATTTTTTTTAATTCAGGGAATACCCATGTTTTCATATCTAAATGGTCAGGAAGTCTCTGAGAATAATAAGTGAGGATGTGTGCCTTAGAGAGGTGGTCAGAAAGGGCATCTCTAAGGAAGTGGCAGTAGAGCTGAGACCTGAACAGAAGGAAAGTGGGGGCCACTTGGATTTCTGGGTTGGTGCACTAGTTTTGATGCTCTTGGAGCCGTAACTATTGGGTACATAACAGGTATTATATGACTATGGGTTTGGCTGAAGTGAGCAAGTAGCCCAAGACCCTGACAGTGCCAAAATGAACTTGGCTTGCGCCTCCTCTCCCTCAGGCAGGCTGCTCAGAGGACATGGGCCGTTGGCTTGGGCTGCTGCTGGTGGAGATGGGCTCCAAAGTCACTCCTGAGGCGCTGCACTATGATTACGTGGACGTGGAGACCATAACCAGCATCGTCAGTGCAGGGCGCAACTCATTCCTGTAAGGGTCAGCACCCCACAGCCCACAGCTGCGCAGGACCTATCTTGTCTGGGCTCCCTCAGAGGCTCTGAGAACAGCCTTGGGCACAGAGAGGGAAGGGAGGAAGGGATGAGAAGGACTCTGCTTCCTTGGGAAGGCAGAGTGGGCACCAGCAGGGGCAAACTGGCTAAAGGAGGGATAGCCCAGGGTCGGGCAAGGCTGTGGAGGGAATGAGCAAAAGTGGAAAAGCCCTTCTGCATATGACCTTGGCTCCACCCTCATGAGCCGCAGAACCTGAGAGTCTCATTCCCTTGGGCACCCAGGCAGACACAGGGCTGGTACATGGAGTCTGACATTAGAAGGGCCAGGTTCGAATTATGGCTCTTGCATGACCAACAGCTTGGGCTGGTTGCTTGCCAGCTTAGACCCTGTCTTTTCTCATTTACAGAATGGAGGTGGTGAATTATCTGCTTCCCAGGTTATTGTGAGAATCACATGGGCCCCTGACTATGAAGCTCCTAACACAGCGATAGCCCAGTGCTGCCTAGCATGTTTGCTATTACTAACCTTATAACATCTTTTATGAGCTGCTGCCTGAATCAAATGAGAGTGGACAGGAAAGTACTGTAAGCCACAGTGTGGTTGTCATCATCATCATGCCTTGTTTATTCTAGATATGCAAGCTCCTGCCAGGACCAACGGCCTGAGCCTCATGTCTACGACGATGTTCCTCACGAAGAGGTGCAAGTAAGGCCCCTGGGGCTGCCCGGGGGCACGACAAAGGCCGCTGTTAGCTCTCCCTCGCTCACTACTTCTTTTCCCTTTACCTCAGAGAGATCTTTTTCATTTAACTAACAGCTGAAAGGGGAGGGAAGACCCTTTTTATCACAGATTGTGGCTCAGGAGGATTCCCTGACACAGGAGACTGGCTGGTACAGGGAAAAGGTCCTCAGATCAGAAAGAGAAAAGGGCTCTGTAAACTGTGAAGCACTATTCCAGTCTGAGGAAGGTATGGGGCTCTCTACCTGTTTAGTGCTGTGAACTGATACTGCCGATTCAGTGGTGTCTGGGGGCAAAAGCAGAGGAGGACACTGACTGGGTGACCACTCCAGTAGGCCTCCACCTGGTAGCTTCCACACTCTGGGCTTCAGCTTCAGCTCCCAGGACAGAGTCTCCCTGTCTGGCTCACTAAACCAAGGAGATGCCTGCTCATTAATTCAGTGAGGCCCCTGTAGCCATCACATGACCTGGGCTCCCCCCGGCAGCATGTCCTGTGCCTTCTCCTTACACAGCAGAGCCAGAGAACCACCTTCTGAGTAGATATTGGTGAGTGAGTCAGGCCCCACACCTAGGGGAGAAAGGGCATCAAGCTCCCAAGGAAAGCACATGTCTCTGCCAGCCAGGACCTCTGCCTTGGACAGTCCTGGATAACACCCTAGGACTCTCTTTTCTAGAAACTTCCCCAATCGTCTTCTTTTGACATGGTCTTTCTTCAGACTTGGATAAACCAGCGAATGCAGCTTAAGTTGCAGAGTCTTAGTTGCAGGACAGCTTAGCACTTAAGGGCTACTTTGGACTCAGGGCTGAATCTGATTTACCTTAGGCTTCACTTCTCTGGTCCTTACTCCCTGGCTTCAGATGGATATGATCAAACCTAACTGATTGGACTATTGCAAGAATTAAATTAAATCATGGAAAGAAGTTAGCAGAGTGCGTGAACACTGGAAGGTCTTACACAGGGGAGTAAACAATGCTGTTATTGACATCATTATTAAGTTACATTATTATCTTATTCCATTCATGGTTTCCTGAGCTTTGACAGGACTTTGAGTGTTAATACTCTTCATGCACAAATGTATAGCCGGTCTATTAAGTTATGTAACTTCTACTATTGGCTAATGTGTTCATGACTTCTTCACTGGAGACTCTTATATTAGCAATTCAGAAAATCTGCAGAATAGTGCCAAGTGAAATGAGGACAAAACATCTATGATAAATCAAATATAGCCACCCAGCCTTTTGAGACGCTAATTTCCCTGTCAGTGGATATTCCAGCTTACAGTCACATTCTGCTGCCCCAGGGAGGTAGGAGGATCAAACGATATATTGCTAGTGAAGGTGGTTTATAAACTATTGAGTGCTTCACAAGACTAAAAATGTAAGGCCAGGTCTCAGAGGTCCCACAGCACTCATCCTCTGAGCACAGACCAAAATCCATCCCTACACCAATGACTCTGAGCCTGCCTGGACTTCACCCTTTTCCTCCACCTCTCACCCAGGACGAGGAGCCCAAGCGTCCCACTGGGACCCACGTGAAGCGCCACGCCTCCTCCTGCAGTGAGAAGTACCACCAAATGGATCCACAGGTCAAAGTCAAGCGCCATGCCTCCAGTGAGTTCTGTGTGGGTGGGAGGAGGTGAAGGAGACAGTACCTGAGGGGAGAGAGCCTTAAAATCAGATTCCACCAAAGGTCAGGCAGGTGTGTGTAAGAAAACAGTCTACTGTATGAAAAATAACAGCACAAGCCTGTGATAAAGGCAGCTGGCGTGTGGCCTCAGAGAGGAAATGCCAGGGAAGGGATAGAGAAGGCTGTAGGAAACCCAAGTGCTCAGGCTCCAGCCACAGGGTGGCCTCCACTCAGCAACGCCAGCCCAGATTTGCCAGTTATTTAAAAGACCAGAAATCTAGACTTTATATGAAATCTACTTATTTTTAAATATTAGCAACTAAATTAAAAAAATTTTAACACCAAATGGGGCCAAATTGATTATTTCTTTCTTTCCTCGCTTTTTACTTATACTTACTTTACTTACTTACTTCTTCACTTCACTTTACTTCACCTCAATTCCTTACTTACTTAGTTTACCCTCAAGCAGTGTCTGTTCCAGAAGCTAACAATTTTCTAATTTGTGATCTGGGTAATAAGTAGAGAACTGAACCACTCCAAATATTATTGCTTTCCATTTCTTCCCCCTGCACCTGAACAAAGTCAAGTTCTATTCTTTCTTTGATTTTTGAAGATTTATCTTTTAAAATTCTTTTCTCTATTATAGTTCTACTTCATTAGTACAGATAATCTCTCCTGGGGACCAGGAGACCTATAGTTCATTGCTGACTTGATCGTTAAACTTTGGAAAAGTTCCTTGTCCTTTCTGGGTCTGAGTTTTCTCTCTGAATAATAAGAGGGTTGTTGTGTAATATTTCTTACACTCTACTCTCATGGCCACTGGAAATACAGGACTTTATAACAGAATGCCCATTTTTAAATGGGAAACTAAATTGAAATAAGCATGTAACATTACAGATATCACAAAATGTAAAAAAAAAAAAAATCCTAACGTGGATAACAAAAAACAGACTCTTTCTTCAAATCAAATCTTATATTGAAACCCAGTTTATAAGAGAGAAAAAAGTGGAGCTGCTAAAAAAAACATGGTAGTGTGAGAGGTGAGACAAAGACCTCTCCCTAAAACCACATATAATACAAAAATATAATTAATACAACTAATCTGAAAGAGCAACAGGAAAAAAGACACACCAGCCTACACACACCTGGAGGGAAGAATAGACCTCATGGAACAGGGTAACGTACCAAAGCTGTGACCTGGCGGGACCCAAGCCTTTCCCCCACCCCAGCACACCGGCGGGAGTAAGAGAAACAGATCCGGGAGGGAGTGGAGGCCTGGGACTGCTGAACACCCAGCCCTACAGATCTGCTCTGGGAGCACAAACCTACTTTGCATGGTGCTCTGGTGATTAATGGGGTTGGAAAGCTAAGACAGGTGGAATACTTGGAGAGACTGAGATTCCAGTTGCTTGTGGAAAACAGGGATCCATATCCAGCTGACCTGGGCAGGCAGTCTGAGAGACTTCCTAAAAGCAAGAGGGCTGCTAAAGGGGCAAGGACTGCACAGAGCTTACTGCTCAGGAAAGAACAGGTAAACAAAATTGTCCGGGTGCACTCTGCACAGCAGCAGGTTGGGAACTTTCACTTTCTTCAGGCGCTCCATCCCCCTAGCTGGTTACACTGCTCCAAAGCCTCCCACCATAATACACACCCTGCTGTGCCTCCCTCCCAACCAGCCCGCACCTGGCTCACAAACCAGCAAACCCTGCCTTGGCATCAAGCCAACCAGAGGGAAGCCCCACCTACAGCAGCTACAAACACAAAGCACAGAGGCTTACACCTGTGTGTTCACCCCACTGGTTCTGTCAGTGGAGACAGGCACAGCAGAGGGGAAGCAGGAAACAACTCTTTCTTCCCACAAGGCACCAGCACCACTCCTCTGAGACTCCCGACATCACTCCAGGGGCTGAGCAGCTCCAGAGAGTAGAGCTTCTGGGCACTAGAGGGTGCCACTTACAAATATGAAACGTCAAAGGAATCGGGTTCAAAGCAAAATCTCAAGAGCACCAGAAAAAGGATCAAGTGAGACTAAAATAATAAATCTTCCTGAAAAAGATTTCAAAATAAAAATCATAAACATGCTTCTGGAGGTATAGAAAAATATTCAAGAACTCAGGGACTAATTGAGGAGAGAGATCCAATTGTTGAGGAACACAATGGAGGGTATCAAAAGCAGATTAGATATGGTGGAGACAATAAATGAAATAGGAATTAGAGAAGAGGAATACAAAGAAACTGTGGCACAGAGAGAAATGAAAGAATGAAAGAATGAAAGAATACTGAGAGAACTGTGTGATTAATCCAAACAGAACAATATTCATATTACAGGGGTACAAGAAGAAGAAGAGAGAGAAAAATGGATAGAAAATGTCTTTGAGGAAGTAATTCCTGAAAACTTCCCCAACTGGGGGAAGGAGATAGTCTCTCAGGCCATGGAGATGCACAGATCTCCCAACACGAGGGACCCATATAGGACAACACCAAGATACATAATAATTAAAATGGCAAAGATCAAGGATAAGGACAATTAAAAGCAGCTAGAGAGAGAAAAAAGGTCACATAAAAAGGAAAGCCCATCAGGCTGTCATCAGACTTCTCAGCAGAAACCTTACAGGCCAGAAGGGAGTGGCATGATATATTTAATGCAATGAAGCTGAAGAGCCTTGAACCAAGAATACTCTATCCTGCAAGATTATCATTTAAATTTGAAGGAGGGATTAAACAATTTTCAGATGAATAAAAGCTGATAGAATTTACCTTCCACAAACCTTCTCTACAGAGTATTTTGGAGGGACTGTTATAGATGGAAGTGTTCCTAAGACTAAATAGCTATCACCAGAGGTAATAAAAAGGGATAGACAAAGAGTACAGGATATGAAATCTAATATATAAAGAATGGAGGAGGAAGAAAAGGAGAGAAAAAAAGAACCTTTAGATTGTGTTTGTAATAGCATATTAAGGGGGTTGACTTAGACTCTTAGATAGTAAGGAAGTTAACCTTGAACCTTTGTAAGCACAAATCTAAAGCCTGCAATGGCAATAAGTACATACCTATCGATAATCACCCTAAATACAAATGGTCTGAATGCACCAATCAGAAGACATAGAGTCACTGAATGGATAATAAAAAGAAGACCCAACTATATGCTGCCTACAAGAGACTTACTTCAAACCCAAAGACATACACAGACTGAAAGTAATGGGATGTAAAAAGATATTTCATGCAACTAATAGGGAGAAAAAAGCAGGAGTTGCAGTACTTGTATCAGACTAAATAGACTTAAAAACAAAGAAAGTCACAAGAGACAAAGAAAGACCTTATTTAACAATAAAGGGGACAATCCAACAGAGGATATAACCATTATAAATGTCTACACACACAACAAAGGAGCACCTAAATATGTGAAACAAATACTAACAAAATTAAAAGGTGAAATAGAATGCAATGTATTCATTTTAGGAGACTTCAAAACACCACTCACTCAAAAGGACAGATCCACCAGACAGAAAATAACTAAGGAGACAGAGGCATTGAACAGCACATTACAACATATGGACCTAACAGACATCTACAGAACTCTCCACCCAAAAGCAGAAGAATACACATTCTTCTCAACTGCATATGGAACATTTGCAAGGATAGATCATATACTAGGCCACAAAAAGATCCTCAGTAAACTCAAAAAAATTGAAATTCTACCAACCAGCTCCTTAGACCACAAAGGTATGAAACCAGAAATAAATTACAGAAAGAAAATGTAAAACCCCACAAACACATGGAGGCTTAACAACATGCTCCTAAATAACCAATGGATCAATGACCAAATAAAACAGAGATCAAGCAATTTAATGGAGACAAATGACAACAATAATTCAACATGGCAAAACCGGTGGGATGCAGCGAAGGCCATGCTAAGAGGAGAGTATATTGCAATACAGGCCTACCTCAGGAAAGAAGAACAATCACATATGAACAGTCTAAACTCACAATTAACAAAACTAGAAAAAGAACAAATGAGGCCCAAAGTCAGTAGAAGGAGGGACATAATAAAGATTAGAGCAGTAATAAATAAAATTGCAAAGAACAAAACAAAAGAAAGAAGCAATGAAAGCAGGAGCCGGTTCTTCGAGAAAATAAACAAAATAGATAAACCCCTAAGGAGACTTATCAAGAAAAAAAGAGAGTCTACACACATAAACAGAATCAAATATGAGAAAGGAATAATCACTATGGACACCACAGAAAAAGAAAGAATTATTAGAGAATACCATGAAAAAATTATACAGTAAGAAACTGGACAACCTAGAAGAAATGGACAACTTTCTAGGAAAAAAAAAACCTTCCAAGAATGACCCAGGAAGAAACAGATAATCTGAACAGACCAACTACTAGCAAGGACATTGATTTGGTAATCAAAAAACTACCTAAGAACAAAACTCCTGGACGAGATGGTTTCACTGCTGGATTTTATCAAACATTTAGTGAAGACTTAATACCTATCCTTCTTGAAGTTTTCCAAAAAGTAGTAGAGGAGGGAATACTCCCAAACTCATTCTATGAGGCCAACATCACTCTAATACCAAAACCAGGCAAAGACACCACAAAAAAAGAAAATTACAGACCAATATCCCTGATGAACACAGATGCAAAAATATTCAACAAAATATTGGCAAACCAAATTAAAAAATACATCAAAAAGATCATCCATCATGATCAAGTGGGATTCATCCCAGGGATGCAAGGATGGTACAGCATTCGAAAATCCATCAACATTATCCAGCACATCAACAAAAAGAAGCACAAAAACCACATGATCATCTCCATACATGCTGAAAAAGCATTTGACAAAATTCAACATCCATTCATGCTAAAGCCCTCAACAAAATGGGTATAGAGGGTAAGTACCTCAACATAATATAGGTCATATATGACAAGCCCACAGCCAACATTATACTTAACAGTGACAAGCTGAAAGGTTTTCCTTAAAGATCGGGAACAAGACAAGGATGCCCTCTCTCCCCGCTTTTATTCAAGAGAGTTCTGGAGGTCCTAGCCACGGCAATCAGACAACAGAAAAAATAAAAGGCATCCAGATTGGTAAGGAAGAAGTCAAACTCCCTCTTTGCAGATGACATGATATTGCACATAAAAAACTCTAAAGAATCCACTCCAAAAATACTAGATCTAATCTGAATTCAACAAAGTTGCAGGATACAAAATTAATACAAAGAAATCTGCTGCATTCCTATACACTAATGATGAACTAGCAGAAAGAGAAATCAGGAAAACAATTCCATTCACAAGTGAATCAAAATGAATAAAGTACCTAGGAATAAATCTAACCAAGGAAATCTAACCAAAGTGTACCCTGAAAACTACAAGACACTCATGAGAGAAATTAAAGAAGATACCAGTAAATGGAAATGCATATCATGCTCATGGATAGGAAGAATTAATATAATCAAATGGCCATCCTGCCTAAAGCAATCTACAGATTCAATACAATCCCTATCAAAATACCAATGACATTCTTCAATGAACTAGAGCAAAGCATTCTAAAATTAATATGGAACCACAAAAGACCCTGAATAGCCAAAGCAATCCTGAGAAGGAAGAATAAAGCTGGGGGGATTATGCTCCCCAAACCAGGCAAAGACATCACAAAAAAAGAAAATTACAGACCAATATCCCTATATAAAAAACCCTACATAATTACTGTGGCTCTATTACAAAGCCACAGTAATTAAGACAATTTGGTCCTGGCACAAGAACAGACCCATAGACCAATGGAACAGACTAAAGAGCCCAGGTATAAATCCAAACATATATGGTCAAGTAATATACAATAAAGGAGCCATGGACATACAATGGGGAAATGACAGCCTTTTCTACAGCTGGTGTTGGCAAAACTGGACAGCTATATGCAAGAGAATGAAACTGGATTATTGTCTAAGTCCATACACAAAAGTAAACTCAAAATGGATCAAAAACCTGAATGTAAGTCATGAAACCATAAAACTCTTAGAAGAAAACATAGGCAAAAATCTCTTGCATATAAACATGAGCAACTTTTTCCTGAACACATCTCCTTTGACAAAGGAAACAAAAGCAAAAATGACCAAATGGGACACTAAAAAGCTTCTGTAAAGCAAAGGGCACTATCAGCAGAATGAAAAGGCATCCTATAATATGGGAGAATATATTTGTAAGTGACATATCTGATAAGGGTTTAACATCCAAAATATATAGAGAACTCATACGCCTCAACACCCAAAAAGTGATTAAAAAATGGCAGAGGATATGAACAGACAATTCTCCAAAGATGAAATTCAGATGGCCAACAAGCACATGAAAAGATGTTCCACATAGCTAATTATCAGGGAAATGCAAATTAAAACCACAATGAGATATCAGCTCACATTAGTTGGGATAGCCAACATAGAAAAGAATAGGAACAACAAATGCTGGCGAGGATGCAGAGAAAGGGGAACCCTCCTACACTGCTGGTGGGAATGTAAACTAGTTCAACCATTGTGGAAAGCAGTGTGGAGGTTCTTCAAAAAACTAAAAATAAAAATACCGTTTGACCCAGGATTTCCACTCCTAGGAATTTATGCTAAGAATGTAGGATTCCAGTTTGAAAAAGGCATATGCACCCCTATGTTTATCGCAGCACTATTTACAAATGCCAAGAAATGGAAGCAACCTAAGTGTCCATCAGTAGATGAATGGATAAAGAAGATGTGGTACATATACACAATGGAATATTATTCAGCCATAAGCAGAAAACAAATCCTACCATTTGCAACAACATGGATGGAGCTAGAGGGTATTATACTCAGTGGAATAAGCCAGGCAGAGAAAGACAAGTACTAAATGATTTCACTCATCTGTGGAGCATAAGAACAAAGCAAAAACTGAAGGAACAAAACAGCAGCAGACTCACAGAACCCAAGAATGGACTAACAGTTGCAAAGGGAAAGGTACTGGGGAGGGTGGGTGGGAAGGGACAGAGAAGGGGAATAAGGTTCATTACAATTAGCACACGTAACTTGGGGGGGTATGGGGAGGGGAGTATAGCACAGAGAAGACAAGTAGTGACTCTATAGCATCTTACTACACTGATGAACAGTGACTGTAATAGGGTATGTGGTGAGTACTTGATAATGGGGAGAATCTAGTAACCACAATGTTGGTCATGTGATTGTATATTAATGATACCAAAATTTTAAAGAATGGATATAACAGAATGTAGAATTTTAAAAAAAGACATGATGTGTCTTTTGTGGATCTCTTTTTCATACTTTAACTTCACTGAGCTTTTTGGATATGTAAATTCTTTTTTTCTGATAAATTTGGCAAGTTTTTAGCCTTTCTTTTTTTATGCCCCCTTCTTCCCTCCTTCCAGTGTGCCCTTTATGCACATGTCAGTGCACTTGATGGTGCCCCATATTTCTCTGAGACTTTGTTCATTTTTCTTCATTCTTTTTTCCCCTCCGCTGTTTGGATTGCATAATCTCTATTGTGCTCTCTTCAAGTTTACTGATCCTTGCTTCTTCCAATTCAAATGTGCCATTCGGCCCTTTTATTGAGTTTTTCATCTCAGTTATTATACTTTTCAGCATCATGATTTCCATTTGGTTCTTTTTATACTTTCTCTTTATTTATGCTCTTTATTTGATGAGACATTGTCATCCTACCTTTCTTTACTTCTTTAAGCATGATTTCCCTTATTTCTTTGAACATATTTATAATGGATGCTTTGAAGTCTTTGCTAAATTCATCATGTGGGCCCTTTCACAGGCAGTTCCTGTTGCCTGCTATTTTCCCTCTGTATGGGTCACACTTGCATGCTTCCTATATTTTTTGTTGAAAATTGGATATCTTAGGTAGTATATTTTAGCATTTCTGGATTCTGATGTCCCCCCACCCCCTTTCTCCTGGGTTGTTTGTTCGGTGACTTAGCTGGCTCTCTTAGTGAAGCCCATTTCCACATGCAACGTGAAGCCTCTGATGTTTCTTCTCAGAGGGTACACCCTGGGAGGACAGCAGTCTTAGGGCTTTTTCTGACTCTCCCTCATTTCTCTGTCAAGCTGTCTGTCTCTGTTAGTCTCATAACCAGTTGTTAGGCTCATCTATCAGCCGACCGGTTTTGACAGTGCCCTGGGGTATCAATTGTTCCACAGTCTGAGACAATTAAGTTCAGCTTCATTGCAGGGTACTTTTTGAGGCTGATCTTTTGAGGTCAGTCTTTGTTCTGATCCCAGGAGGGCTTCTCCTAGTTATTTCTTTCCCTGGTTCTCTCTGGTGAATTTGTTGACCTATGGTTTAGTTTATTGCTCTCATAGAACTACTGGTCTCCTTATTTGGTTATCACCAAATTTCCATTGTTTTTGAGAGGACCCTTAGCTTGAACCCCTGACTCTTTTCCAACCAAAATTAGTTCTTCTGAGGTAGAGCTTTGGAATTGTCTGTCTTATGGCCTGCCTTTCACCCTGGACAAGGTCTGAGAGTCACTGCTCTGGATCTTGGGGTGAGAACTGTGACCTACTTGTCTTGGAGTGACATCTGTCCTGTATGAGCAGGGTGCTGGGTGCAGGGAAGTAACCTCTGGTCTTGGCTCTCCTCTACCAGCATCGAACCTCTTCCCTGTAAGTGAGCTGGGGTGAGAGCAATCAGACCCACGTATTCTTAACCTCCCCTACTTGGGGTAGATCCTCTGCCCAATGAGTTGGGGTGGGTAGAAGAAGGATACTTCTTCACTTCTTGGATTCCCTCACCTCAAATTTAGCCTCTGAAACACAAAGCTAGGGACAATGAGAAATGCAGGATAGGTTTGCTAGGGAGGTACCAGAGCCCTTGATTGGTTCCTGGTGGGGGGGAGAGAGCCCCTTTTTCTTGTCCATACCTTCCTAGAGTGGAGACTCTGTCACACTGACCTGGGAGAATAGTAAAGGAGTGGGTTGTGGCTCAAACATCACAAGCTCTCACTGTTCTGACTGAAATTTATTAAGTTTTCTGGAATAAATCTTTCTTCATTTGCTATATGCCTTTAGGACAATTTCCAGACACTTTAGATGATTGTTTTAATAATTCTCACCAGTTACAGTTGCTCTGCTGGGTATTTCATGCCACCATTTTTCTCAGCAATCCACTCAACCCCCATGATTTTTTATTTCTGGTATTCATGTTGTTTTGTTGTCTCCTACCATACAAAGATGGAGCTGACCTGTATAACCATTAGGATATGGCAGAAATGATGGAGTATGACTTCCAAAGCCAGATCACAGAGACATTGTAACTTCTGCCCTGTTAGTCCCTCCTGGGTCAGTTGCTCTGGGAAGCCAGGTATCTTGTCCTGAAGACAAGCAGTCTAGTGGAACTACCCCATGACAAGGAACTAAGCCTTCCTTCAACAGCGATCACACACCTGCCAGGCTGTGAGTGAGCCATCTTGGACGCAGAATTTCTAAGCATGTCAAGCTTTCAGATGACTTCAGATGACAGGCTGACATCTTACTGGTACCTCACAAGAGGCTCCAAGCCAGAACCGCCTTGCTAAGTTGCTCCAGGATTCCTGACCCCTAGAGTCTGTGACATGACATAGGCTTTTTTTTGACTTATGGAATATTGTGTAATTTGTTATGTAGCAGAATGTAATTAACACACGATCTTTGGTAAGACCAGTCTTTTTTATGCTATTTGGTTTTTCTCATCTGAGAAATGTTGTTGGACTGGACCTATGGTTTCCAACTGCCCTGTAAGGAGCCCTATGATTTCACAGTGATGGCTAACAGGCTACTGTATGGGCCAAACAGGAGGCCCAAATGAGCTTTTCAGCTACAACCATACCAACTCCAGTTTTTTTTTCAAATTTGAAGACCTAATCAGCTTTATTAAGCAATTCATGAAACAGGGAGTGGTCCAGCTCGCAAGTAGAGAGATGCTCTGACAGGTTGCACAAAAGGGAAGGCTTTTGTTTTTGGGGTTTTTTTTTTAAGAGTTAAGGCTATTTCCTTTTGAACTTCCTTATGGAGGTTTCACATGAAAAACAAATGTGGTTACTAGATTCACTCATGTTATCGTGTGCCCCCATACCCCATTGCAGTCACTGCCCAACAGTGTAGTAAGATGTCACAGTCACTCTTTGCTTTCTCTGTGCTACACTGTTTTCCCCGTGACCCCCCCACACCATGTGTGCCAATCATAATAACCCCAATCCCCTTTTCCCTCCCTCCCAGCTGGCCTCCCCCACCCCTCCCCTTTGGTAACCACTAGTGCCTTCTTGGAGTCCGTGAGTCTGTTGCTGTTTTGTTCCTTCAGTTTAGCTTCGTTGTTATACTCCACAAATGAGGGAAATCATTTGGTACTTGTCTTTTCCTGCCTGGCTTATTTCACTGAGCATAATACCCTCTACCTCCATCTATGTTGTTGCAAATGGCAGGATTTGTTTACTTCTTATGGCTGAATAATATTCCATTGTGTATATGTACCACATTTCCTTTATCCATTCATGGACATTTAGGTTGTTTCCATTTCTTGGCTATTGTAAATAGTGCTGAGATAAACATAGGAGTATATGTCTTTTCCACACTCGACTCCTGCATTCTTAGGGTAATTCCTAGGAGTGGAATTCCTGGGTCAAATGGTATTTCTATTTTTAGCTTTTAGAGGAACCTCCATACTGCTTTCCACAATGGTTGAACTAATTTACATTCCCACTTGCAATGTAGGAGGGTTCCCCTTTCTCCACATCCTCACCAACATTTGTTGTTATTTGTCTTTTGGATGGTGACAATCCTTACTGGTGTGAGGTGATATCTCATTGTGGTTTTAATTTACATTTCTCCATGACTAGAGATGTGGAGCATCTTTTCATGTGCCTGTTGGCCATCTGAATATTTCCTTTGGAGAAGAGTCTTTTCAGCTACTCAGCCCAGTTTTTAATTGGCTTATTTGCTTTTTGTTTGTTGAGGTGCATGAGCTCTTTATATAATTTGGATGTCAACCCCTTATCAGATATGTCATTTATGTATATATTCTCCCATACTGTACAATGTCTTTTTGTTCTACTGATAGTGTCCTTTACTGTACAGAAGCTTTTAGTTTGATATAGTCCCACTTGTTCATTTTTGCTTTTGTTTCCCTTGCGCAGGGAGATATGTTCATGAAGAAGTTGCTCATGTTTATGTCCAAGAGAGTTTTGCCCATGTTTTCTTCTAAGAGTTTTATGGTTTCATGACTTATGTTCAAGTCTTTGATCCACTTTCAGTTTACTTTTGTGTATGGGGTTAGACAATAATCCAGTTTCATTCTCTTGGATATAGCTGTCCAGTTTTGCCAACAGCAGCCGTTGAAGATGCTGTCATTCCCCCATTGTATATCCATGGTTCCTTTATCATATATCAATTGACCATATATGTTTGGGTTTATATCTGGGCTCTCTAGTCTATTCCATTGGTCTATCCATCTGTTCCTGTGCAAGTTCCAAATTGTGTTGATTTCTGTGGCTTTGTAGTAGAGTTTGAAGTCAGGGAGCATACTTCTCCCCACTTTATTCTTCCTTCTCATGATTGCTATGGCTACTCGGGGTCTTTTGTGGTTCCACATGCATTTTAGAACTATTTCTTCTAGTTCATTGAAGAATGCTGTTGGTATTTTGATAGGGATTGCATTGAATCTGTAGATTGCTTTAGGCAAGATGGCCATTTTGATAATATTAATTATGAATTTCCATTTATTAGTGTCCTCTTTAAAATCTCTTACGAGTGTCCCATAGTTTTCAGGGTATAGATCTTTCACTTCCTTGTTAAGGTTTATTCCTAGGTATTTTATTCTTTTTGATGCAATTGTGAATGGAATTGTTTTCCTGATTTCTCTTTCTGCTAGCTCATCGTTAGTGTATAGGAATGCAACAGATTTCTGTGTATTAATTTTGTATCCTGCAACTTTGCTGAGTACAGATTTTAGATCTAGTAGTTTTGGAGTGGATTCTTTAGGGTTTTTTACGTGCAATGTCATGTCATGTGCAAACAGGGACAGTTCGACTTCTTCCTTACCAATCTGGATGCCTTTTATTTCTTTGTGTTGTCTGATTGCCATGGCTAGGACCTCCAGAACTCTGTTAAATAAAAGCGGGGAGAGTGGGCATCCTTGTCTTGTTCCCGATCTTAAAGGAAAACCTTTCAGCTTGTCACTGTTAAGTATAATGTTGGCTGTGGGCTTGTCATATATGACCTTTATTATGTTGAGGTACTTACCCTCTATACCTATTTTGTTGAGAGCTTTAGCATGAATGGATGTTGAATTTTGTCAAATGCTTTTTCAGCATGTATGGAGATGATCATGTGGTTTTTGTGCTTCTTTTTGTTGATGTACTGGATAATGTTGATGGATTTTCGAATGCTGTACCATCCTTGCATCCCTGGGTGAATCCCACTTGATCATGATGGATGATCTTTTTGATGTATTTTTGAATTTGGTTTGCTAATATTTTGATGAGTATTTTTGCATGTATGTTCATCAGGGATATTGATCTTTAAGTTTCCTTTTTTGTGGTTTCTTTGCCTGGTTTTGGTATTAGCATAATGTTGGCCTATAGAATGAATTTGGGAGTATTCCCTCCTCTTCTAATTTTTAGAAAACTTTAAGGAGGATGGGTATTAAGTCTTCACTAAATTTTTGATAAAACCATCTGGTCCAGGAGTTTTGTTCTTAGGTAGTTTTTTGTTGACCAGTTCAATTTCCTTGCTGGTAATTGGTCTATTCAGATTTATTGTTTCTTCCTGTGTCAGCCTTGGTACTTTGTATTTCTGTAGATAGTTGTCCATTTCTTCTAGGTTATCCAGTTTGTTACCATATAATTTTTCATACTATTCTCTCATAACACTTTGTATTTCTGCTTTATTGCTTTAAATATATCATGCCACTCCCTTTGGGCTTGTAAGGTTTCTGTTGAGAAATCTGATAGCCTGTTCGGTTTTCCTTTGTATGTGACCTTTTTTCTGTCTCTAGTTGCTTTTAAAAGTCTATCTTTATCCTTTATCTTTGTCATTTAATTAGTATATGTCTTGATGTTGTCTTCCTTGGTTCCCTTGTGTTGGGAGATCTGTGCACCTCCATGGCTTGAGAGACTATCTCCTTCCCCAGATTGGAGAAGTTTTCAGCAATTACCTCCTTAATGACACTTTCTGTCCCTTTTTCTCTCTTCTTCTTCTGGTACCCCTATAATGTGGATATTGTTCCATTTGGATTTTTCACACAGTTCTCGCAATATATTTTCATTCTTAGAGATCCTTTTTTCTCTCTGTACCTCAGCTTCTTTGTATCCCTCTTCTCTAATTTCTATTTCATTTACTGTCTCTTCTACTACATCTAATCTGCTTTTAAATCCCTCCATTGTATGTTTTATTTCAGATATGGAATTTCTTAATGATTGAATCTCCGTCTTAAATTCGTTCCTGAGTTCTTGAATATTTATGTACCTCTATGGGCATGTTTATGACTTTTATTTTGACCTCTCTTTCAGGAAGATTGTTGAGTTCAGTTTCATTTGGCCCTTTTTCTGGGGTTTGTGAGACTTTGGTCTGAACCAGGTTCCTTTGATGTTTTGTATTTCTATGTGGTGCCCTCTAGTGCCCAGAAGCTTTAGTCTCTGGAGCTGCTCAGCCCCTAGAGTGAGGTTGAGGATCATACTGGAGTGGAGCTGATGCCTTGGGGGAGGAAAGAGCTGTTTCCTGATTCCTGTCTGTGGTGCCTGTCTCCAGTGTCAGAACCAGTGGGCTGAGCACACAGGTGTAAGCCTCTGTGCTTCATGTCTCTAGCTGTTGTAAGTGGGGCCTCCCTCTGGCTGCCTGATGCCAGTGCAGTGACTGCTGGTTTGTGAGCAGGTGCCGGCATGCCAGAACGAAGGTGCAGCAAGCTGCATGTCAGTGTGGGGCTTCAGGGATGAGCAGGCAGTCAGGGGGCTGGAGTACCTGATACTCCTCAAAGTTCGCAACCTGCTGGGCAGAGCATGCCCAGAAAACCTTGTCCACCTATCCCTTCTCCCACGCAGTGGGCTCCATGCAAATCCCACCCCTTCAGCAGCCCTCTCACTGCTAGGAAGTCTCTCAAACCGCCTGCCTTTCCCTTGTCCCAGAGCAGCTGGATGTGGATCTCCATCCTACACAAATGGCCAGAATCTCAGTCTCTCAAGCACTCCACCTGTCCCAGCTCCCTAACCCCACCAACCTCCAGCACACCACACAATGTATGTCTGTGCTCTAAAGCAGATCTCCAGGGCTGGGTGTTCAGCAATCTTAGGCTTCCACCCCTCCCCACTCTGTTTCTCTCCCTCCTGCCAGTGAGCTGATGTGGGGGAAGGGCTTGGGTCCCACCAGATCAAGGCTTTCATACGTTACCCTGTTTCTTGAGGTCTGCTCTGTTCGTAAGGTCTGTATGCAGTCTGGTGTAGCCTTCTTTCCTGTTGGTGTTCTAGAGCTAGTTTTATTAACTGTATTTTCACACTATATGAGGTTTTGGGAGGAATTCTCTGTCTTACCTCTCACGCCACCATCTTGAATTCCCTGGTCTTTTCTATGTTGGCCATCCTAACTGCTGTGAGGTGATATCTCATTGTGGTTTTAATTTGCATTTCCCTGATAATTAGTGATGTGGAGCATCTTTTCATGTGCACATCATGTCTTTTTAACATCAAAATGATAAAGACAAAGACAAGGAGAAAGTCTTGAAAGCAGAAGAGAAAATCAATTCATCACTTACAAAGGATCCCTATAAGATTAACAGCTGACTTCTCATAAGAAACAATAGAAGTTGCTCCCCTAAAATCACCTGGAATATTATTCAGCAATAAAAAGGAATGAAGTGCTGATACATACTACATTTGTGCATCAATTACATTAGAAATATGGACACTAAACATTACATTTTTTTCTCACTATGGAAGCCCTGATTCTTCTGGAAGGTGCTTTGGCAGTTCTGAAGCAAACATTTTATCACTAGTACTGTGAGGCTCACAGTATTATAGTCCCTTACAACTTACCCATTATAATCTAGTTCGCTTCCTCACCACCATTTTAGTGACTTAAGTATTACAGAGTAGGGTCTGAGAATTGCTGCTCTCCATGGTACTGACACATAAAGGCAAACCAGGGCAGCAGCTCCCAAAGCTGAATCCACTTGCTGGTTCAGTCCCTAAGGAAGTTTGCACTCAACTGCAATGAAATGAGAAAAATTTGCATAGTGCATGAAGTTTTTCATAAAGATAAATCTATTCAATATAAATGAGTATTTATTCTGTATTTGTGTCCTTCCAACTCTGCTTGGATGTTAAAACACTGTTTACTTTATAAAATATTGGGAGTAACAGATAGTAGTTGGAGTTTTTAAGGTCCTTATCTGATAATATATAATGCTGGCAACCTTTGGTGGTCTAACCACTAATTTTTATTTTACCAGTCTATAAAATCCAAGTCTGATAGCCAACTATCCTAGGATGCCACTGTTTATCTAGGAAGCTGGGGGAAGTATGGATCCCCTTCTCTACCCTCCATGCTTTATGTATGATCAGTTTAAGTTGCAGGGTATTTGTGACAGGAACTCATTTTTGCATGGGTCACTAGGTGACCACTGCATTGCCTACAAGAGCTGGAGAGAAAAGACCCCCAATTATCAGTTACCCATGAGAATCACTCCACAGCACACCAGATTACAAAGGGCTGTGTATGGCTGTCTGAAGCAAAAAATAAATAAAACTTTCCCTGAGAGGTTGGACTCTGGCCTTGCCCCAGCTGAAGTAGTATTACATGGCATGGACCCTGAAGTTAGACAGACATGGGTTCAAACCTGGGCTCTACCACCATTAGCAGTGAGATCAAGCACTAAGTTTTCTGAGGAGTGAATGGAAATGAATGTAGATGAACATATAATGCTTGATACATTTTGCCATAACTATTTGTTATTGTGCACCATTGTACAGTCTATAGCAGACTACTAGGTTTCTCTCTGCCCCCACCCATTTCCCAGTAAAAAAAATTAGCCAAGCTTAAGTTTAGCCCAACGTCTCAATTCTCTATGTGCTGGAGTCCAGCTCCAGCGGGGGGGGGGGGGGGGGGGCGTGAAGCCCAAAAAAGGATGAGATGGAGTCGGCGGATGGAGAGACAGGACATGGAGTCAGATGGAGGTGGTCTCTCAACAAAGTGTCAATGACAGCTTTATTTATACCATTTTGCACAAGGATATGATTATTTTTTATTATTCTGATGATTAATTAGTATAGGCAGTTGGTTAATAAGTATAGGCAAGCTTTTTTCTTTCTTTTACTTTCTAATCTATTCATGGTTGGTCAAGCGTTAGACAGGTGATTGTTTTTCTGTTCCTTGACCAAAACTTTTCCTATCAACATGTACTCTATTGTTTTACGTTTCTATGCAACACAGTTTCTAAGTAGTGCATGTGACCGTAGGAACCTGTAGTATGTAGCAGCGACTATGGAGTCTATCAGCTCAGGGTGAAATACAGGTCACCTAGTGCCACAGTTAGCTAGGATTCTTTCCCACAAAAATATTCTTAGAGGCTTTAATAAATGTATAATCAATCTAAAATCATAAACTCATATCTTCACCTTATACCCCTTTATAGGGCACAGTAGACAGCAAACTAAATTTCCCCTTTTTATCTACATTTCTCTTTCTTCTGTGTGGATACCAAAATTTCCTTGACATATGCTGCACAGGTCTCCAAGACTCCACTACTGCAGGGACTAAACAAGTTCTTACATGATGAACAATGCAAGGGCATTCATATCACAGAAACTGTTTCTGTTTTAACTACAAACCTTAAAGTATAAACAAGTCAAATACGATGTATAATTATTCATTTGATTTTTATACTTTATATGTGAATCTAATAAAATGTTAATGTAGTAGGTAAATGCAAGATACAGATAGAAGCATGATTTAGAACTGTAAGAAGGTAGGTGTAGATGATCAGTTTGTGCCTACAGACCAGGTCTTAATCCAAGCTGAACAAGGGCAACAAAACATCCACAGGTGTAGAAGATTTCTATCAAAACTGGGGGATGTGGTCCTAAGCCTCACCTCTGTTCACCCCCTTTTTCTCACCTGATGGCCCCCCTGCGACTGTGCCTGTCTTAGGTTGTTCCTCCCTTGAGGAATCTTACCCGTCTCTGGCTAACCAGTCATCTTACGGGGCCATACAAGGAGATGTAAAGCTGGTAAGTGAAAGAGAAGTAATATTCTTTGAAAAGGTTAGTTTTTCACTTCTTTGCAGATTTATGCTCCGTGGCTTCTATGCCCAGCACTTGTTTTGAGGTGTCTTTACTTCTTGGAAAATTATGGTACTTGGTAATTTCACATATGAGGCACAAATTCTAGTAAAGGGCCATAATTAGGAAAGAAGAAAAACAAACTATAGAAGTAATAGAGGAAAGAAAACATGAGATGATTAATTAAATGTCAACAGGGTTATTCTATTCAATATTTTCTCATGACTCTATTTCTATAAAACTTTCCATCACTAGTTTCACTAGCATTGTAAACAAGGGGGGCATTCTCAGTGGAAATGGGGTGGTCAGAGTTTGACTAACTAACAGCAGGTTTCGGTACTTTATGCCAAGATCACCATTTGGCCCCTGCGTGTTCTATTCTTCAGGAGCACTGTCCTGAAAAGCTCCTGGGAAACTTACGTTCTCATCCTTTCCACACTGCTCAGCAAAGGTTAGCTTAGCTCTTGGCAATAATGCAAGCAAAAAACAAAACCAATAGTATAATGGAGAAAAAAAAAATCAAGGTGGGTAATAGAGGGAGCCAACTGCGAAGGCCCCTGCTTTGTGGGGTCTTCCTCCAGCCTGAGCTTTGCTACACAGCTTGAGTAGCATGGCTCCCAGCATCTATGGATCTGCACTATATGTACCTGTCTTCTTGTCTTATATATACCTGAGAGTTGACTATAAAACATACCCTTTTAAAAACAAAGTGTGTTATACCTCACAAAATTTGCTTTATATTATCTAACATTTACTAAGCACTTACTATTTCCCATGTACTACACTAAGTACTTTTTATGAATTATCTCACTTTAAAACTTACAACATGAGAGGGAGATTTGATCAATATCCACATTTACAAATGAGGAAACTAAGGTCTAGAGGGTAGGCACAAAAGCCCAACCACTCACTTTCACCTCCTGTTGCTCAACCAGGAAAGGGCAAAAGAGAACGCAAATTTAGTCTATCTGATTCCAAAGCCCTTGCTCCTAGTCCCTGTGTTCTATTGCCTTCCTTTTGCTTCCTACTTCCTTAGAGGATTCATACTAAATTTATCTAAGGGTATAGATCTAAATACACCCATTTTATAGATGGAGTAATTGAGGCTGGGAGAGAAGCTACCATCACCCAAGTACCCTTACCAGAGGTCAGAACTGAGGGCCTTTTCCTGCAGGTGCCAATCAATACAAGTATGGGAAGAACCGAGCTGAGGAAGATGCCCGAAGGTACCTGGTAGAAAAAGAGAAGCTGGAGAAAGAGAAAGAGACTATCCGAACTGAGCTGATGGCACTAAGACAGGAGAAGAGGGAGCTGAAGGAAGCCATCCGGAGCAGCCCAGGTACCAATGTGGGTGTGTCCTGAGTATTCATGGGGAGCTCAGACTTGATACCTCCGCTGGTACAGATCACCCAGTTTCTTATCCAGGAAAGGGGGACTCCTCCCCTTATTTCCCCTCCTTATCATCCTTTCTCTTCAGCATCGTCATCTCTCCTGGCTAATGGAAGTATCATCACTTTAATAAGTTCTTTTTGGGTAAGGGAATGAAAAAGCATCACAAAAACATGTACATTTAATGTAGTAAAATGTTATCTGATTTTAGAAATGTTTAAATGTGAAAAAGTGTGTCCTAGAACCAAAGAAATAAGTATTATCATTTTGAACCTTACAGTAATTCATTCATTCAAAGATATGTGCTGAGCACCAACTCTGTGAGACATTGTTCCAGGTGCTAAAATAATAGACAGGGACAGTTTTTCAGGATCCCCTTCCAAAATCTAGGGCCTTGACCTCTGCAGGCCCTGCCTGCTCTGAGTTCCTCTGCACCTCACTTTCTTCTGTTCCTTTCAATTTTCTCGGTAGCTGCAGTTCAGCACACTTTCAGCCTGAGGTTTCTACACATGCTGGAGAGAACAGAGATCCTGTATTTATAGAATTTGTCCAAGGTTACATAGCCCTATGAGAATCTGATAGAACCTATGTACCCCTTCCTAAAGGGAAAAAAAAATTCAGTGTTGTGAACAATTTTAGAAGCCCATGTGCCCCTGAACTCAGCCATAGATTGCCTAAGAGTCCATGAGCTTCAGATTGAAATTTTCTGACTTAAGGATAAGACCTGCTCTGTGTGGCCAAGAACCAAAATCAGTGGGAGGGAGGTATAGGAAGACAATTTGGTTTCAATATAAGTATGAACTTTCTAAGTGTCAGAACAGAGTTTGAAACAGGCTATCCTTTTTGTCCTGCTTAACTTTTTTTCTACAGTACATCACTTTGTAACATATTAGATTATTACATTTATTACTTTTATTGTTTTTCTCTCTCATACACATACACATGGTCCATAAAGGCAAGGATCTCTACCAGTTTTGTTCACTGATATATCCTAAGGACCCAGAACAGTATCTGGTAATAATTGGCATTCAATAAGCATTTACTGAATGGATGAATGAATGAATGAATGAATGCATGGAATAGAATGGGATGTGAAGATTTCACTATTACTGGAAAATACTACAATGCAGTCTCCCTCAGGGCAAACCTGAGTAAGAACCAACACAAATCTTAGCACAAAGAAGATACTAGTACAGGTTTGTTGACTTAAACTGATTTAGAAGCAAAATCCCAGTAGGAACGCCTGGTCAAAGTAAAGCCTTGTGTTACAGCTTGGTTACAAGTAAAAGAAACCAAAGTCAAACTGGCTTAGACATCGAAAGTAAGAAAAAATGTAATTAAGTGATCAGGTGTAGTGAGAACCAGGGACTTAAATGTCACACAGAAATCCTATTTCTCTAATTCTTGCTTCTGCCTTCCTCTATGTTGGTTTCAATCTGTGCCCCTCACAGGGGTGGGCATAAGAGCTATGCAGCTCCAGCCCTCACCCAGTCTTCTCAGCCAGCTCTGCAGAGAGCTTCTTTCCCAATGGCCCTCACAAAAGCCCCAGGATTCACTCTGATTAGTTCAACTCTGAACCCTAAACCAGTCACTGTGACTAGAGAATGGATATATGATTACGGGCCAGGTCTAAATTATGTACCAATCCCTGGAACTAAGAGTGAGGTCAGCCCCATCCAAACTATTGGGAATGGGGGTGGGGCAGAGAATGGAGAAGGTAGTTTCCCAGCAGAAAATCAGTGTTCTGTCTCTAAGATGGAGAAATGGGTCCCAAGCAGGTAAAAACACACTATCTGGCATAGGGCTGGAATTCTAGGCCCAAAGTCTATCTCTTAACCAGGACTGAGGGCTGGAAAAGCCCTCCAAGAAGGGCACACTAGAGACTATGGCCCTGCCAAATTCCCTGATGCTCCAGGCCAGGCTCAGCGGTTTTTCATCACTGTCTTTGGACACAGAAGCAAAGTTAAAGGTTCTGGAGGAGGGCATGGCCACCCTGGAAGCTCAGTGCCGTGCCAAGGAGGAGCGCCGGATCGACTTGGAGTTGCGGTTGGTGGCTGTGAAGGAGCGCTTGCAGCGGTCCCTGGCAGGTGGCCCAGCCTTGGGGCTCTCTATGGGCAGCAAGAGCAGGAGTGGGGTGAGTCCCCACTGTTCTGCTCCTTGACCCTTCACATGCTACAGATCTTCATGGTCATTCTGTGGGGTGGGAGTTATGTTTGTTTACAGATGAGATGACAGGCCCAAAGCAGAGAGGGGACATGCCATAGGTGGCACAACTAGAAAGGGGACTCTTGGAGCAAGTTCTCTGGCCTGTGTTCTCTCCATTGCAGCCCCACCATTTGACTTTTTATCCTGAATGTGATCTTAGAATGGCACTGAGGTTATTGATGATAAAACTACCATTTGTTGAATAACAAACTTGTACTGATTGACTACCATAGACCAGTACAGCATCTTAACCTGTATGCTCTAACACAATCTTCACAGCAGTCCTATGAGGTAGTGTATTCACCTGTAAGTCTGGGGAGAGGAAATCCTGGGACAAAATAACTGAAAATCAGTCAAAGGGAGAAATAAAGTTCAAAATCCATTTATTGCTCACAAACCAGTCACGGGCCGTCTCTCCTGCTCCAACAGAAGCAAAACCGGCCCTCCCCTCTCCTCTCAGGTACAGATAAGCCCTCCGTTGCCCAGGTAATTACCCATTGATAAGGACATTAACTTCTCTCCACCCCTGAGGAATGATGCAAATACACTAAAGCCATACTTCTCTCCACCTCTGAATGCTTATTGACATGCAGATGTACTAAAGCCAGGTGAGATATTCTGCAAATATTACAATTTTATCCACATCACCCCATTTGACAGACAAGGAAATAGGTTGAGATGTTGAATGACTTGCTCAAGGTCACTCAGCTCTAAAAGGGATACAAGATTCCAAATCCAGGCATTCTGACCCCAGAGCCCTGCTTCAGCCATGTACACGTGCTCTTTCCTAGGATCCACAGTGCACCAGGCCCTGTCTTCAGGATTTGCATCCATTATCTCCAATGCTCCCAGCAACCCTGCAAGGTCGATATTCTCACCTTCAATGAGACGTCCTCAGGAAGTCTCTGACCTCAATCTGTACCAGTGTCTCAACCTCACAACTTATTGACATTTGGGATCAATAATTACTTTTTTATAGGGGACCATCATATGAACTGTACAATGTTTTGTGGCATCCCTAGCTTCTACCTACTAAATGCCAGTAGCTCCATGCCCAGTTATGACGACCAAAAATGTCCCTAGAGATTTCCAAACGCTATTGGAAGAGCAATATCATCCCTATTTGGGAACGACTGGTCTAAATTACCAACAGTCCAATCTGTTATTCTTCCTCATAGCACTTAACCTCAGCTTGTGTATACATATGTATATGTGTGTGTGTGTGTATTTGTGTCCTTTCTGTCTGTCTCCCCCACTGGATTGTATTTTTATTAAGAATTGGACTATGTATGTTTTATCATCATAACCCTAGCCCTTTACAGAGTCTGAAAAACAGTAAAAGTGCAATAAATGTTTGTTGAATAAGTTATACCTGCTGTCAGACAAGGAAATTGAGACTCAGAGAGATGAGATTACTTGTCTGATGAGTATGAGTTGACACTGGGAACTGTATTCTTATTCTTATTGTCCAACGTCACTCTGCCTAGTCAGACCACACCCCATGACTCTCAAGCCAGAGTTGTTTCTTCTGCCCTTACACTTTCTCACCCTGGGGCTTTCCAACTCCATTTACAGATGAAGAGCTTAAGGGCAGGGACAAAACTTCCCAGAGTCACAGAAGGCTGGTGGAGAAGCTAGAAGTGGTTTACTCATGCCAGCTGTTTCCTCCCACCACTATGGCTAATCTTCACATTCCAGAGGACTTTTCCCTCCACTTAAAATACTTCTGATGGCCTTTGGAGATAAAGGAAGTCTTCTCTAAATTCCCTGCAGATTTACCTATTAATATGTCATAGTAAGGTGCTAAGCAACTATTTGGAAATTTTAAGGGGTGAAGGCAGTGTAGAAAATGAGAAGGAATATGGGAGAGAGGGTAAGAGACAGGGCTGTGCATCTGAATCCTGGCTCTCCCACTCACTAGCTGTGTGACCCTGAGCAGTGACTTGACCTTCCCACTTCCCTTATCTACAAAATACAATGATTAATAACAGTACCTACTTCATAGGCTTGGAAAGGCTAAATAAACTAATCCATGTAATGCCTGGCACGTAGTGAGGGTTCAGTGATTTCAGCTGTCATTCCCCTTTATTCCAAGGCACTTGCGTGTGTTACTTCCCTCACCCTGTTTGATGCTGGCAGGTTTGCAAAGTGCCTTCTATTTGCATCTTTGGAAGGTAAGCCAGGTATGGGTGTCCAGCACGAGACTTCACCTATGTAACTATTTCTTGTCATCAACAGGAAACTGCAAATAAACCCCAGAACCCTCCAGAGCAACCTCTCCCTTTCAACTGTGTTTCTGAGCTGAGGAAGAGGAGCCCATCCAATGTAACTTCCAACCAAGGCAGGGTGCTACAGAAAGCCAAGGTATGGCAATAGCTCAGCTAATCTAATTCAGAGCCTCCTTTCTATGGGATCTCACCAAGAACCAAAAAATCAGCCAGTGAGAAAGGCAAAGAATTGCCAATACAGCCACACAATAAAAGTCATCAACTTTGCTCAGAGAAGATCCTCAAATCTCATTCAGAACCTATTTACTCTTTCTTAACATAGTTCAAAAAAAACTTAGCTGCCTGGTTTCTGAGCCAACAATGTATTTTGAGACAAAAAAGGACCCATTCCATAGGTGAGCCTACTGAAGATCAGGGAGGAGGGCTTGCCCAGCATCATGCAGGGCTTCACAGTGAGAGCCAGGATGCAGCCCGGCTTTCAACTCCACTTCATGATACTGGCTCACAGTCCCATCTCTGAAACTCCTGGGGCCAGCTGTATTCAAGACTTTTGAAACTTAGAAAGGTAATATGGTACATATACTATATATGATGAAAAACCCCAAGTTCTCAACAACTATCCTGCAAGCAAACACATTGAAAATTTTACAGCAGACACATGAATACCCACACCATGTGGAGAAACTGGATTTAAAACAACCTTATGTAAGATAAATTCTAGCCGAAATAAGCAGGCGATGAGAGGCAACAAAGGGCCAGGCAGTTTATTTGAGTGCAATTCCCAGGTGATGTTCTCCCGGTCTGGGTACTACAGGCCGGGGAAGTCACACCCGGTCAGGGAGGTGGGGGCTTATACGGGGTTAGGAGGGGGAGGAGTGGGCAAGCTATCCTAGGGGGCGTGGAGAGGTATGACTGGCTAAAGGTGACATAATAGACAACTAGAAACTTTTTTCCTTCCAAGAGGGAGGAGGCTGACATCCGGGTCTTAGTTGGCATATCAGAAGGATGGAATTCAGGAAGAGCTGTCCCCTTTCCACATAAGGCAAGGACCTTGGGGTCTGGTCTGTTCTTCTTTTATGGTATCTCTCTGTTCCGTTTGCATGTCCTTGTTTTTCCTTCCTCCAGCCTAACACCTTGTATCAATTCAGGTCAAACTTGCCAGCAAATGAGCCTATGCCAAAACACTGTAGAAAAATCTTGGTTCAGAGCTTTCTGGATTTAAGAATTGTAAATAAGAAAGTGTGGAATGAAAAACAAGTGACTGACTCAGAAACACATCCCATGCTCATGGATAGGAAGAATTAATATTGTCAAAATAACCATCCTGCCTAAAACAATCTACAGATTCAATGCAATTCCTATCAAAATACAAATAGCATTCTTCAATGAACTAGAAAAAATTGTTCTAAAATTCATATGGAACCACAAAAGACCCTGAATAGCCAAAGCAATCCTGAGAAGGAAGAATAAAGCTGGGGGGATTATGCTCCCCAACTTCAAGCTCGATTACAAAGCCACAGTAATCAAGACAATTTGGTACTGGCACAAAAACAGACCAATGGAACAGACTAGAGAGCCCTGATATAAACCCAACCATTTATGGTCAATTAATGTATGATAAAGGAGCCATGGACATACAATGGGGAAATGACAACCTCTTCAACAGCTGCTGTTGGCAAAACTGAACAGTTTCATGCAAGAGAATGAAACTGGATTATTGTTTAACCCCACACATAAAGTAAACTCGAAATGGACCAAAGACCCGAATGTAAAGTCATGAAACCATAAAACTCTTAGACAACATACACAAAAAGTTCCTGAATATAAGCATGAGCAACTTCTTCCTGAATGCATCTCCTCGAGCAAGGGAAACAAAAGCAAAAATGAACTCATGGGACTACATCAAACTAAAAAGTTTCTGTACAGCAAAGGACATCATCAATAGAACAAAAAAGCATCCATCCTACAGTATGGGAGAATATATTTGTAAATGACATATCTGACAAGGGGTTAACATCCAAAATATATAAAGAACTCACATACCTCAACACCCAAAAAGCAAATAACCCTATTAAAAAATGGGCAGAGGACATGAAGAGACAGTCTCCAAAGAAGAAATTCAGATGGCCAACAGGCACATGAAAAGATGCTCCACATCACTAATCATCAGGGAAATGCAAATTAAAACCACAATGAGGTATCACCTCACACCAGTAAGGATCGCCACCATCCAAAAGACTAAGAACAACAAACGCTGGCAAGGATGCAGAGAAAGGGGAACCCTCCTACATTGCTGGTGGATGTAAGTGAGAGCAACCATTGTGGAAAGCGATATGGAAGTTCCTCAAAAAACTAAAAATAGAAATACCATTTAACCCGGGAATTCCACTCCTTGGAATTTACCCAAAGAATACAACTTCTCAGACTCAAAAAGACAGATGCACCCCTATGTTTATCACAGCACTATTTACAATAGCCAAGAAATGGAAGCAACCTAAGTGTCCATCAGTAGATGAATGGATAAACAAGATGTGGTACATATACACAATAGAATACTATTCAGCCATAAGAAACAAACAAATCCTACCATTTGCAACAACATGGATGTAGCTAGAGGGTATTATGCTCAGTGAAATAAGCAAGGTGGAGAAAGCCAAGTGCCAAATGATTTCCCTCATTTGTGGAGTATAACAAAGAAGCAAACCTGAAGGAACAAAATAGCAGCAGCAGAGTGAGAGACTCCAAGAAGGAACTAGTAGTTACCAAACAGGAGGGGTGAGGAAAGTGGGTGGGGAGGGAGGGAGGAGTTGGGGGGTATTATGATTGGCACACATGATGTGGGGAGGATCATGGGGAAGACAGTGTAGCACAGAGAAGGCAAATAGTGTACCTGTGGCATCTTAGTACACTGATGGACAGTGACTGCATTGCAGTATGGGTGGAGACTTAATAATATGGGTAAATGTAGTAACCACATTGTTTTTTCATGTGAAACCTAAATAAGTGTATATCAATAATACCTTAATAAAAATAAAAAATATATATATTAGAAAGTTAAATAAATAAATATTTGAGGTTTTGTGGACCACATGGTTTCTTTCAGAACCACTCAACTCTACCTCTGTAGGAAGAAAGTAGCCACAGACAATATAAATGAATGGTGAACATGGCTGGATCCCAACAAAACTTTATTTATGGCCACTGAGGTTTGACTTTCATATAGTTTTCATAAGTCAAGATAAATTATTATTTCAATTTTTTTCTAGCATTTAAAAATGTGAAAACCAATATTTGTTGGTAGATCATAGAAAAACATGCAGTGGGCCTGATGTGTCCTATGGGCCATAATCTGTTTCACCTTCAACCTTGTAGGCCATTGGAAGAAACTTGGATTTTGTTCTGACATGAAGGGCAAGCTATCGTCTAACATGATGGAAAGTCACTACAAGTTTTGAGCAGGAATTTTTGGATATAAATTTTAAAACCATTAAAAATTTAAAAGACTGCTCTAGCTATTTTGAGAATTGATGAAGAGACAAGAGAACCCGGTTGGAAGTAGTCATGTAGATGAAAGATAAGACAAGTTTAGAGGAGATGATATAAAGTGGCTAGCTCTAGAAGTAAAGCTGAAGGATCTGCTGATGAGTATGTGGAGGATGGAGAAAAGGAATCAAGGACGACTTCCAGGTCATTGCCCTGAGCAACTGTGGTTTTGTTGGATTCTCCCAGAGGAGGACGCCGCCCCAAATCACTCACGAAAGGCATCTCTTGATGCAATAAGCAAGAGGAATTTATTCAGGAACCAGCTAGCTGGGGTCCAAGTTAGCCCGACGCAGCGGGTCTCAACAAGGACCCTGAGCACACAAAGCCAGAAGGTTTTATAGCATTTTCAAAGGGGGCAACATTTTCCACAATCACAATACAGTGTTTTTTCATAGACACATAAATCTTTGCCTGGGGCCACATCCTGGGGTCTGGTTAGATAAGATTACCTTCGGAATGTTTAGGGTGGTTCTAGCAAGATAAGCTTGGTGTGTATGATTAACTGATTTGAGGTCAGCTAATTAAAGGTCACTACATTTAACACTGGCTGACTAACTTGTTTTTCAAGATTCTAATAATTTTCCTCCTTCTAGGTTAGGGGGTGGTATTTAAGCCTTTAAGATGGCTGTACTTATGCTAACTTTTGATTCTTCAGATCCTACATTTCCCCACTTCTCTTTAGGGACATTCCAATCATGGAATGTTTGTGTTTCCTTGTTGGGTGAGTGAATGATATTGTTGCTTCAACATCAGTACATGAACGGCACTCACTCTTTCTCTAACAAAAGTTATCAGCCGATTTAGTATGCAGGGTCCTAAAGTGAGGAGCAACACAAGGATGAGTAAGGGCCCAGACAGAGTGGATATCAGGGTTGTAAACTACGGGGATCTAGTGAACCAAGATTCAAATAGCCCTTGGCCGGCTTCCCATTCTTTCTTTCTCTGGTCTAGCCCTTCTCTAAGCTTTGACATTGAATCTCTTACTATTCCGGAATGGTCTGCATAAAAGCAGCATTCTTCTTTTAAAGCTGCACACAGTCCTCCTTCTTTTAGGAACAGCAGATCCAGCCCTCATCTATTCTGCAAGACTACTTCAGAGAGGGAAGTCAGAGATTCTTCAAGTTTTGTAATGGATTGCTCTATGGTCTTTAAGTCTTCATCAATAGCTGTCCTTAGTCCTTCATAATGTTGGTTCCCTTGGACAATAGCAGTTGTCCCCATTCCCACTCCGGCTGCGACTCCTATCCCTAACAACACAGCTAAGGTCAGCGAGACCGGCTCTCTCCTATATCTATGCCTAGGTTCAAATTCAGCTACGAATGAGAGATTATCATGATACATCAACCTGGGCACCAGCTGAACTATGATACAGAAATCACGGGAGGAGTTGAAGGCAGAAGTAGAGACACATGGGGTCACTCCAGTGTTACAAGCCCACTATCCCTCGGGAGGAGGGATTAAATACCTGTTTTTACCAGGGAAGGCTATGGGTATGGTCTCATTCTTTCTTCTACAGATAGAGACTCTAGCTGCTGCTAGGGAAAAGGGGCGATGACCACTCTGGCTGCTTCGTGCTGAGAAGGAGGCGCAGTAAAGGGTGCAGCTAGGTCTCCATCACTGGTCAGTTGAGAGGGCCTCAGAAGGCTGGCGCTTCCATTCTGGGTTTCATTTCTATTACTATTTGCAGTTTTGTGGCTTCTAGGCAAGATAAAACAAATTGTGTTATTAGGTTATGTAGCAACATCTGGAGTTGGATTTTTTATTCTGGAAGGAGGCTGCATTATTGAAACAATACTTCTCTCTAAAATCACTCTCATTTTTACTAGAAGTAACTAGGTTAAGAAAATAATTAACAGCTGGCTTGATTATTTGCACAGGTGCAGCAAGAAGAGCAATTGATTACACAGGCTCTTTTAAATATGCTTTGCTGGAACTTTTTGTAAGGAATTTCAGATTGAACTTTTAAAGGCCTCTTGAGGCCAGACAGCCAAGCCAGACTTGCCATCAGTCTTTGCCTGCAGTACCTGTAGATCTGGATGAATTCTTCTCTTCTCGAGGTCTCTGCACCTGCCAGGAAGTGACCTTCTTTACTCACCTGGTAAGGCTGCTGGGAACTCTGTAAGCAAGGTACCAGGCCAGTTCTTCTAAGGGGCTTTGTTGGCTTTATAAAGTCAATCTTAGTTCCTTAAAGTTGTTCACATCTGAGTCCATACACATGTCTCTCAGGTATGACATTCCAGTCAAAGCCCTGGTAGTATAACCAGTGTTCTTAAGTAGTCTTCTCACAAGGAAAGCAGATTCTTATTGAACTCGTGCAAATAAACATACTGCCATGGAATACAAAAACAGTCACTGAAAATTTTTAAACTCTGGAGGGATCAAGTAGAGAGAAGGATGTTTCAATTCTGCTCATAAAGATAGTCATTTACTGAACTGTTGTCAGTTTAAGAGAACAAGGTTAAAACACTTTATCAGCAACATTTGAAACAAAAAGACACAAAATCATTTTCTTTAGTTTATGTAAACTTATGTAACTAATACCTGTTCTGCTCAAATCTAGTTCCTTACTAGTTTAGGAATAATAAAACTGACTATAAATGACAAAAGACTTACAAATGACAATGGTTAAAGATCTGATGAGAGCTTACTGTAAGACAGTTGACATAAGGAAATTCTGATATTTCTGTAATACAAAACATTCACTAACAAAATTTAGCATCATTCTCTTTGACAGTGCTTTTCTGGTAAATATATATATCAGATAAACAAGCCAAACCAGTCAAATACTTTCTCTAATGAGAAAAAAATCCTCTGACATGTTCCAGGGGCCCTCTGGAAAATATCAGAGTTAACTAGAGGTAAAAGCACCTTTTTGCATTTAATTTTTTTAGAACTATCATTACACATTTATTGTCTATATACTCAGCACAGTAAACGAGACATCTTAAAAAGGTGGGGCAGCAGGGGAGACTGCTGCTGTCAGTTTAAAAGACAATATATAGAAAGTCAAAATAATTCTAGGTTACTAAGCATTCTTGAGAGAATGGTAGCAGATGGTAGATTCCTCTGCTTTCATCTTCAGGAAGGGAAAAAAAGCTACAATAAGAATTCACATTTAGCTGAAAGAACTGTCTAAACTGAAGGCAGAGTATAATATCACCAGGCATACAAAAGACCTGTTAGAGATACATACAAAGAATGAATATGGCTATAGTCAAATTCAACTTAAAAGTTTAAGCAGAATCTCAAATTTAAATGTCTCTTTCTTTCACACAGATATTCAGATATGACCAAAAATATGCTTTGAGATGAAAGAGATCAGGCATTTTACTTCTTCATTTAGGGACTGAGAAATGATGACCTTTGGCTTACAATCAATAGCTTACAAACAGTGAAAATAATAAGAACATAACTCAGCATAAGTGTATAAGACCAGATACAAAAAAGCAGAGAAAGTGCTTAAGTCTACAGGTCTTCCCTGAAAGCTTCAAGAATGTTTTACTCTTTAATAGTAGATAGAGCTTTTTAATAGAATTTGCATAGCAGCTTATAAGATTATTTGCATTAAAAAAATATGGAGTCCTCCATGTTTTTTAAAACATACAAACATATCCACAGCATATAAATTAAACAAGAAGACCTGGTGGTTCTCAAAAAAATCTATTACAACTTTTGTCAAAAGTAGTCACACGTTCGTCCATCTAAACCTTTACAGTGAAACCTATTTTTCTGGGAGAAACATAATCTTGTCCAGATTCTACAGTTTAATTTTTAAGAATAAATTTTGGTTTGTTAACTAAGTGCATTTAATCAGCTGAAGAAAGCTTTGTTACCATTCTGCTTAGGATAAATTAAGAAAACAAATAATCAGTAACAACTTTAATCATTTGTTTGTTAGAGATTTTTCCACTTATAAAAATATATGGAATAAATAATTCAATTTCTCAGGCCATGCAATCATTTTCAATAACAAAATATTTCAAAGGCAAATAAAGGTTATACAGTTAACAAACTTTAGCTTTTAGTCTTTTTAATATTACGATTTTATGGCAACTCACTGATACTTTAAGCATGAGAAACTGCTTTGATCTTTCAACATTAAGAGCAGACTAACAGTTAAAGAAAACTGTTTAACTGGAAACAAGATTCTAATTTTGCTGTGCACTCGATACCAAGACTTACTCGCTTCAATTTCACTCAGCATGACTATACTAACTCTTCCACAAGCCTTCTACAGCTTTCTTTTTACATTCAGTGTTCTCTCTCTTTAAACAAATAGCTGCACTTCAGAACAATCACTCTCTTTTACTTTCAACAAAACGAATTTCCGTTCTTTACACTTTCTCTCATCAAAACATACATCCTCCAGCATAGAGAAATGCCCTCTCCATCAGTTCTAACCAGAACTCAAAACTATTAGAAACTTCAACCTCCAGTGAACACTGAGAAGCAGGACACTGCAAACTGTCAAACCAACATTCCCTAGACTGACAAACTTATGAACACATTCTACAATTTCTGCAACCATGAGCTTCACAGCACAATCTCCCAGCAAACACAGAGCACATCTTCTCAACTTAACAAAACTCTAAGGCTTTAAGTTACTACAAAGATTCTCAGGCTGCAGGTAGGCATACACACTGCAACACACAATTAAAAAGGTGTTCACTTGCCACACTTATCCAGCTCACCTACCTGCAACAACTAAGCTAGCCTACTCACAAGACCCCCACTGAACACTAGACAAAGCCAAGCTTCTAAGCATTCTATTCTTAAAAGATTTAGCAGATAACATGACTCAAAAGACTCTAGGTAAACTCAGGCAGCCGACAACTACCAAGACATGCCCGCCTTAGGCAAACTTAAATTAGCATTAATGCTTAACACTTTTTTATCAGGTTTTCTGGAAGTTTTAGAATACTCAATTTTCACAAGCGCTTGTCTTTAAATCAATTTCATTAATACCATCTGGAGGTAGAAAGATATATTCATTTACACACTTAGGGGGTTGTCTGAATCTGTCCCATTGTCAGTATAACAATTATTAGGCATGTGAAAGACACAAAAAACAGACACACACAGATTAGACACACAGCGGCCGCTTTTTGTTTTTTCTCAGATTTTCAAACAGAAACCGAAAGGAATCAGAGGGTTGATATTCCTGGCGCCTGAAAATCAACCCTATCTCATCAGATTCACCTTGCCGGAAAAACAGACGGGAGGCTACCAGGCGTCCCTGGCCTCCCAACCTCCCCGAGGCGTCCCCCAGGGTTGCAGCCTGCGGTGCTCCTAGTACGTCTACCGACCGCAGTCTCGACCCCTTTACGGGATCGGGACAGCTGCCAGACAGTGGGTACCCCCTTTCAGAATTCTGACCGGTCTCACTGAAAAACAGAAAACAGAACACAGACAAACCAAGGCGCCACTAATCTTACCTCTTCCTCCAAGAGCGACTTCGGGAGTGAAGCGGGGTGAGCACATGATCCCGGACGAGCCCCCAAATGTTGGATTCTCCCAGAGGAGGACGCCGCCCCAAATCACTCATGAAAGGCATCTCTTGATGCAATAAGCAAGAGGAATTTATTCAGGAACCAGCTAGCTGGCGTCCAAGTTAGCCCGACGCAGCAGGTCTCAACAAGGACCCTGAGCACACAAAGCCAGGTTTTATAGCATTTTCAAAGGGGGCAACATTTTCCACAATCACAATACAGTGTTTTTTCATAGACACATAAATCTTTGCCTGGGGCCACATCCTGGGGTCTGGTTAGATAAGATTACCTTCGGAATGTTTAGGGTGGTTCTAGCAAGATAAGCTTGGTGTGTATGATTAACTGATTTGAGGTCAGCTAATTAAAGGTCACTACATTTAACACTGGCTGACTAACTTGTTTTTCAAGATTCTAATAATTTTCCTCCTTCTAGGTTAGGGGGTGGTATTTAAGCCTTTAAGATGGCTGTACTTATGCTAACTTTTGATTCTTCAGATCCTACAGTTTAGATGATGAAGGCTGGGAGAGGAGCAGGATGGGTGTTAAGTCTGGGGAGAGGAAATCCTGGGGCAAAATACCTCTAAAAACTGAAATCAGTCAAAGGGAGAAATAAAGTTTAAAATTCATTTATTGCTCACAAACTGCAGTCTGGGGCCATTTCTCTCTCTCCTGCTCCAGCAGAAGCCAAAAACCGCCCCTCCCCTCACCTCTCAGGTACTGATAAACCCTCCTTGCCCAGGTAATTACCCACTGATATGGAGATTGAACTTCTCTCCACTGAGGAATGATGCAAATGCACTAAAGCCATACTTCTCTCCACCTCTGAACACCTATTGATATGCAGATGTACTAAAGCGAGGCGAGATATTCTGGAAATGATACAATTTTGCCCACAGAGGGATTGAAGAATCCTCCCACCAAGAATTTTTTAACTATCACATTCTACGCAGGTTCACACCTTCACCTCTAGGGTTGGCTGGAAATCCCGTGCATTGTTTACGGGTAAAAAGCCATTCACTGTTGGTTATGACTCAGATGAACTCAAAAGCCTCAGAAGGAACGGAGCCCTGTGGACTGCCTGTCCTCACCCTCCTTACCAAAATGCTCTGGTTTCTCTCCCATCACCCTCCTGCGCCACCCCAAGGTGCTGTGGGAACAGCACTGAAGTCAGATGCAGTTCCCCCATCCTTCTCCTTCTGGGCCCGTTTCCTTATTTGAGAAAGACAAACTTTGTGACATTTGAGCCCTCTTAGACATGAGGCCCAGTGAGGAGAAATGACTTACCCAAGGATACAGAAAGAGGAAATGGGACTAAGACCCACAGCTCTCTAATCTAGCCAGTGATCTTTATATAATTAGGTGCAGTGGAGTGTTCTTATCCTACAAGTTACACTAGAATAGTCAACAAACTGACATGTCTTGTCTTTCTTTACCTCAGGAATGGGAAATGAAGACCTAGATAGAGGATGAAGATTTCATTCCAAAGGAAACACCAGATTGTCTATCTTTACTTTTTTTTTTTTTACAAAGAGACACCAGAAGACACCATTCTCTGGGGCACCCAAAAGACCAGCCTTTGTTGTCTGCATGATTATAAGGGATATGGGGAGGGAAGAACTAGAAAGGAAGAGAGAAATAGAGAACATCCTTGTAACTTTACAGAGGGTGAAAAACAAGGGTGGAAGGAGATAGAAATCTGCACATTGAAAAAGTTTTGTGAAATGTCTTTGTTTTCCTTTCGGAAGAAATGAAAGCATACATAAATAAGCCATTCCATACCATTCTCAGCATCCCATTTACAGTCCAAAGGAAGCCAGTGCTGAAGCATCACAGTGCAGTACAAAGACATGAGACATGAATCCAGTTGTTATGCCCAGAATTCGTGATCCCCAACGACTGCTAGGGAGCCGAGTCCTATGCAAAAGCAAAGAGCCTTTATTCGAGCTAGCTCGAGCTCAGTCTCTTGTCTGCACAGACACAGCTGCAAGATGCTGGAGAGAGAGCGAGTTTCAAAAGCACAAAGGTTTTATAGGGGGCTAGGGGCAGTTGGTGGGGTGATGGTTATGGCTCTCGCTGATCGGCTGAGAAGACTGTGGGTCTTGGCTGATTGGCCGGGGAGGCTTGCGCGGGAACTTTCCCGGACGCGGTGGGGGCGGGGGGGGGGGGGGTGGAAAAACCGGAAAGGGGTCATGTCAGGGACATAGTTACTCAAGATGGAGGGCACAGAACAAAATGGAGTCGGTCCCGGTTTGCTCTTTCACAGTCACATTTGTGCTAATGAATTCACGTTGGGCATTACTGACAAACTCTGGAAAACATAAATAGGCTGAAAATCAATAGAATTATCCCTCCCTGCATAAAAATGAGCAAAAGCTTCAGAGAATATGCAAATTATACAACTAGATGCAGCTACTGGAATCCGATTTGTTTTCAAATCAAAGATCTGAGTGTGCAGCAGGCAAGGAGAGGTTCAGCAGCTGGCATATTTTAAGCCCCCAGTGGTACTCAGTGACAGAAGCATGTATTTCTAATGGTCATAGGATGTTTCAGGCATTGTAGGGTGAAGTCATTTGCTGTCATTTAAGTCCTTTACCTATTTTACATGACACTCAGGCACCCAGGAGCTATGATTAAAAATCCAGGTGACAGTCTTTATGTCTTTATCTTTATCTTGCATTCAGAGGCCCACCAATCTAACCTTCCATTATCTGCTACCAAGTAAAACTATCAGGGAGAACCAAGAGGACAGTGGCTCATTTCTGCCACTTAAGTGCCTCTTATCAACACTTAGTACTTTTATAGGGGAGTAAGGACCTCCAATCCTGAGCAGTTTCCTGACTGTGCCACTCTCACTCCTTTCTCAACACTGGGCACTTCGTAGGTCTTTACCATACTTCCCTCTAATAAAGAGAACACGGTTTAAACACAAGAGCTCAGAGGTTAGCTCAAGGGGAGAGAAGGGAAATCATAGAATAACCTCTGGACACTTGCTAGAGGCATAACTGTCACGTCTATTGGCAGAATTCAATGAGATAATACATGGGAAGCATCTTGCAGTGTCCAAGAAATAGGAAATGCTCAGTCAATAGTGGTTCTTATTAAAGCTAGATTAGTCAGAATTTTCTGACTCAAAATCCTGTGTTCTTTCCACTGAAGAAATGACCTTTACATGGTAATTACAGTCACCAAAAGCTAAAAGGCAACCAATCCATTACTGAAAGTTATCATCCAGATTCCACTAAATGTCTTTAATGAAAAAGGAGCTCACATAATCCTAACTGTCAATGTTTTTTAAAAGGTGGATCCTGGAATGACACCCAACATTCCAACTGTGTCCTCAGTGTGTCAGATTCTTTCTCATGCAGTTATTTTAGGGTTGTCTTTTACAGCCAATAGATCTTGGATTCCTTGAGTGGGGAAACCTAGATAATTAGTAATAAATATTTATTGAGCACTCCATATATCAGGCACTGTGTTAGCCAAAGCCAGCTTCATAGAATGCAACCTGTGTAGTCACAAAAGTTGGTTGGGCTCTAGGCTTGGTTTAATGCTCTGCTGTTGTCCTCTTAATAATTTATGAACAAGGGGCTCTAATTTTTCCTTTGGCCCTTTAAGCCATGTAGCCAGTCTTGGTGCTAAATAATCACTTTTCCAGGCATTACCCCTTTAGTCTTCACTAAAACTCTGTGAGACAGTTTCCATTATCCCAGTTTTCACAGTTCAAGAACTGAAGCCCAGAGAGGTTTGATAACTTGCTGAATGCCAGTTAGGAAGTGGTAGAGGCAGCAGTCTTTCTTAGTTCCAAGGCTCTATTTTATCCATGGTCTTTATCCATCCCTCCCCTTGCACTTCAGCATTCAGAAGCACACTAGCCTTAATAAAAAGATGAATGACTGGATCCACACATGCAGCACATTTGGTGTACATTAGACAGCTAAGAAAAGTGTAAGCAAAATGGCTAAAGCATGGATGACAGTTCTTGTTATATTCCTTGTTGGGTGTCTTTTTTCAAAGTATAGGCTCATGGGTCCATCCTTCCCAACACTGCCAAGTGTCTGGACTATCAGATTTCTAGTGTCACTGGATCCTCCGTGAGAGAACTTGAACGGGTTCATCAACATCTCTGAGCCACAATTTTCTCAGATATAAAAGGGGATTATAATCCCTCCTTTACACCGTGTTACTCTCCTTCTAAGGCCAAAAGGAAACATAAAATGTTGATTACAACACATTTGAGCTGAACCTTTGGTAGAATATAAAAATGCAAAAGACTCCAGCTCTGTCCTCACAGAATTCAGACAAGCAGAGAGAAAATATAACCTAATTAACTCCTGCACAAGTAAGCCACTATGGTGAAAATTCAGAATAAAAACATACTTACATCCCTTTAAAAAAACGTTTTTTGACCATAGGGACTATCCAGTAACTAGTCATGCAACCCCAAGTGTCCTCAACCCTAATCATCAGTCAGTTGATCCTCAAATCCTGTCAGTTTTCCCTACTAAGTCTAAAATTCATCCACTTCTTCTGATCTCCATTGAGACCAATATCATTAATTCATTCAACAAGTATTTATTAAGCACCTACTATATGCACCTACTGTACTAGATGTCAGAAATCACAGCTATAAACAAGAAAGCACCCTCATGAAGCTCACACTCTAGTGGAAAAACAGAAAAGAAATACAATGCTAAGATGGAAAACAAAAATGTGCGGGAGAGACCTAAAAGAGTAGGTACTTTAGACTAAGTAGTTACAAAGGTCTCTCTGCAGAGGTGACCCCAGGACAGAATAGAGCTCTCCCTTGCATGGACCAGTCCAACAGCTTCTCTCCCTACCTCTTTTCTCAGACTAAGCAATCTCTTCCAAACAGCAGTCAAGGCAACCCCTTAAGCATGTAAAGAGTTTGTAGTGTGTTTCCATTACAGTGAAGTTCATTAAACAAAAAAAAATGTTTGAACTACATGAAAGCACTCTTCCATTGCTCATTGGAAACTAACAGACCAAAAAAATCATCCTAATGGAGATTACATTTTAGTGCCGGGAAATGGGGAAATACACCACACTGAGAAACAGAAAGCAAGGGAATTCGTGGTGGGTGGGGAAGGATGAAAAGAGTGAGAGAGGAGGGAGTCAGGCTTCAATGTTTTTAAATCTCTCGCGTGGTCTGGCCAGGGTTAACCAGTGTCCCGTATTGCCCCTCCCCTTCCTTAGTATTTCAGCCTTTAACTGGAAATACTCTCCTAGCCTTGGTCTTTCAGATGCTGTTCACCTCTACCTTAACCACTTTCCACCTCTTTTCGTCTACTCATTCTTCAGCTTTCAGTCCAAATACTACTTCGTTTGGGAAAACTCCCCACGCGGCCATATCGTATCCTAGGCTTCCGCAGCGCCATGCCCAACACTTTGAAACACTAGCCATGTTTTGACTGTATATCGCGTTTGCATTTGTTTGTTGTCTATAACTTCACGTAAGCTACATGGGAGTATATTTGTGATCCCCTTTGTTCGCCACAGAATCCACGAATAGCACAGAGCCTAACCTGCGGCAGGAACCCATCGTACGCGGCAAACACACAAGGGACCGGAAGTGCTGCGTATCTTCGGGAAGACCGGATACGGAACACCACCAGCGCGCGAGGACAACCGGAAATGTAGCTTTAGGTCCTGGGCCCTGAGAGGGAAACCCCCGCGAAGGCTGCCGGGAAACGTGGTATCTCGCTTGCAGGGAGTGCGCCTGCGCTGATTTCGTCAGCCGAGAAGGGGAACATGGCCGCGCGGTCTCTGTGGGCGGCCCTGCGGCGGGTGCAGCGCCTCCTGACCTCGACTGCCGCGTCCGATGGCAGGTAAGCGAGGCTGGCCGGGTGTCTGGAACTTGAGGACGCTGTGGAACGAGGAAGCCGGAGGGTCGGTTGTCGGCGCGGAGCGAGAGGGAGGAACCACCAGACTCTCTGCTGCAAAAGGGATGAGCTCACGGCCCCATTTTACGAAGGGAAACTGAGGCTCATAGCCCCGCCTCCTTGCCAGGCCCAGGAAGGTGGAAAGATCCTAGGTCATGTGCTCGGAGGTGGGAATTCTCTAAGGCCCGGAGCTTCTCCCGAGTTGGGGATGTACTTCTCCCTGCCTTTTCTCCCCAGCTGACTTGTCTGCCGGTAAATTGGAATTCCCTCCTCTGACCCACTGTGTGACCTTGGGCCAGTCCGTGGACTTTTACCCGGCCCAAACTACCTGTCGGTCAAAGGAGGGCGTTGGACTAGGTCTCCAGATGGCCTTTCCACTTGCCTGTGGAAAGGCAGAGTTTCTACAAAGAAAGAGGAAGAGTTGCTGCTCTTACCCCTAGCTTTACATCGACTGCAAAACTATGAGTATTTTTATTCTCACGTTTACTCAGGGAAACTGAGGTTTAGAAAAGTTGAGTAACTTTCCCAAACTTAAATACTGGGGAAATGGTGGAACCCAGACTGGAAGCCAACCAGGCCTCTAGCGACCCTTTTAAATAGCAAGCGGTGTGAATTATTCGCAGGGACGATTCTGTGTAGTTTACCGGGGCTGTTTCCTCGTCGGCTGTTTCTTCCTCAGAAAGAGTAAAAATGACTGAGGAGAGAGGGTAGTAAGGTTAGACCCCGGAAATGTAAATCAAGCCGTGGGGGAATCGTAATTTTGCGGAACTGTGGCCTCCTTTTTATCTTAACATACTACACCTAACCTCAGCAATTTGCCCTAGGGCTTGTAGGGAAGTGACCAGAAGAAAAAAGATAGCATCTGATTAAGTTTCACCCACTCCAGTTCTGAAGCAGTAGGAACTGAATGGATCAGTCACAACTCCCTTCTTCCAGACTGCAGCTCTGGCCTTTTTACCTTTAAGCTAGCCCTGAGAATATTTTGATCTACTTTAAATTGGATAAATGTAGTTTGTTACGGGTATAGAAAGAGGGAGGTATTTTACCCTGTGTGATTTACTCCAGATCTATGGTGACCATATTTTCTGAATCAAAAATTTGGAATAATATGTAATCTGACATCAGATCACAATAACTGAGTTCAGGGCTGGCCTGTAAAGTCTGCAAGATAAAAGACATTTTGCCCACATCTTTGTACTGACTGTTCCCTCTTGTGTTTCTTGAAGCAAACTCCTTTATCCCCGGTAAACCTTTGCTCAGAAGTCACCTCAGTAACTACTCTTTATTGTATGCCAGTTTATATAAATAAACTGTGTGTTTTAAAGACCTTTTGTAGTCACAGATTGATTTTTTTGATGATTTTGCTTCAAATTATGAGCATCCAGGAGGGATATAATGGGAACATTTTGAAGGAGTCAGAACTGCTACAATCCAAGATCTACAAACTAGCTCCTACTCTAAATTTCTTCCTATGTAAACTGAACTATATGTCAAACATTTTAGCTGTGCAAAATTCTAGATTACAAACAAAATTGAACACAAGAATCTATTTTATTCACCTGCTTACAGTTCACAGTCCATAACACATACCATTTGTAAGTATTTAGTTGACTTACTTTTTTTACACAGAGTTTCTCTTAGCAGAGGTTCTCTTACCTAAAAGTCTTAAGTGTTTGTGGTCAAGAAAGCTTTAGAATTCTAGGCCTAACTCCAGTTTGACATGGTCCCTTTACTGGGCTTAATTTTCCACATCTGTAAAATGAATGATTCAACCAGAAATATACAGCTTGTGTTTTGAATTCCCCCTTCTGATTTTGCCCCACTGGTTCTGGGTATTAGAACTTGGTTTTCTCCTGCTGACTTTTATGTCCCTACTTCTGGCAATTTCTGTTGCCTGGTGCTCAGTATCCTGGCTAAGAGAATCCTAGCTATGTGATTTTGAGCAAGTCAGAATCCTTGCTGAGCCTCAGTTTTCTCATCTGTAAAATAGGAATAATCATAGTATTTATCTCATGTTGGGAAATAAAAAGATAATTTACATAAAGCCCCATCAACACTGTCAGGTACTTAGTAAGCACTTTATAAGTTACTGTGACTGGAAACATTTTGTCTAGAGAGTCAATCTGGGAAACTTGCCAATCTCTGAACTTTGCTGTAGCTTTGTCTGTATGTGATGGCATTTCTTCATCATGCACCACCTCCCTCCCACTGTAGGGGATGTCTGCATCCTTTCAGCACTGCTACCCAGAGAACTGCTGGTGAGGCCTGCACTTCTGAGGACCCTCCTGATGAGCTTGGGCCCTCTCTTGCACAACGAGCCTTAAAGTTAAAAGCTGTTAAACTGGAGAAGGAAGTCCAGGATTTAACAGTGAGTAGATTTTATATTATCTGTTATATCCTCTCTCTGGTTTTAATATCCAAGTAAAAGTTTTTTATGTCAATTTTTAAAATTAAGTTTCCTCTGATTTGCTTCTTATCCCTCACCCTACCTCTACTCTCTTATAGGTATATTATTAGCAAAGTACTGTGGTAGTTCAAAACATAACTAAGAATAGTAATCTCGTTTCAGTTTGTATTGTGTCTCAGTACCTAGATATCTGATATTTTGGTAGCTTCAAAAGAGTTACAGTGCCTAAAATGTAGTAGACAGTCAGTAAATGTTGAATGAGTGAGGTCATTTATCATCATACTCTGCCAGCCAGACTGCATCTGGCATACTCTGCCGCTGCTGGGTTGACAGACACACTTTAGGGAGATTGTAATTAGAGTAACTCCAAAGCAAGACCACCTGGAATGATAAGATGGTTGGAAAGCATGTCTTATGAGAGCAATTAAAGGAACCAGGAATTACGAGAATGAAAGGGAAAGATTAAAGGGGCTAAAATAACCCCCTCCCAATAAATGACACATTTTTAAAACTTACTTTTGGTTGTCCTAGAGTTGAGTTCAGTTAAATACATTTGAGGGTGTCAGTGATGGATGAATGTGAAAAATAAAGCTTTGTCATCTCAAGCTGATGAGCTTGAAAACGTGTTAAATGTGTAGACTAGCAGGATAAATGATGTATCAGGGCTGCTATAAGATCAGGTTCTTGCTTTGGCCAGAGGTTTGGAGTAGCTGATCTAAGATTCCTACAACACCTCATTTTTTTAATAAAAACTTACTGCGAGGAAAAAACTTGTAAAGTAAGCAAAAACATTCTTTTTCACCAGTCAGCATGTGTTTTCTCATCATTTTGACTTTGCTTTTGGTATTCAGATGAGATACCAGAGAGCTGTAGCCAATGGTGAAAATATAAGAAGGCGGACCCAGAGATATGTAGAAGACGCCAAGATATTTGGTGAGAGATTTATTGACAATAAAAATTTAAATGCCTTTTAGTTTAATGACATTTACTAGGCAGTTCTGCACACTGAACATAGTAAGAACACATCTGGGTCCTTAGCTGATCTCTAGCTTGCCCTTCCACTCTTCTCATAAGTTTCTGTGTGCTTATTGGGAATGTTGTCAGGTGAACCATTTGCTAAAATAATGCTTTGTTGTTTCATTTTTCAGGAATGTACATTTGACATTCTAGTGCTTAGACAAACCTGTTTAACTTATTAATGAACAAGTGAATCATTAAGGTAAGGTATTCATTGGAGAATCCCAAAAGCAGACACATAGGCAATCAGGAATGGTGAAATTTGCTTTATAAAAGCAATATTGGCCTATATCCATAGTGGAGTAATCAACTCTACCTCCACCAGACAGTTTTCACTACTATGGACAAGAACCATTTGCGTTACTATCAGTATTCTGCAACTTGGCAAAGTTATAAAATAACTCAAAGACAAAGGCTTAGACAATATAGAAGAAGATAGCCATGAAGGTTCTGCTAGATCACATGTGTTTTTTTCATTGACCAGTCTTATCAATTTCAGAGTCTTTCAGAAATATTTCACTAAATGCCCAACATCTTGTTCTAAATGTATTCATGAAAGTAACCAGTTGAGTAACAGGGATTCAAGGGTAGAGGACAAATCTATGATTACTTGCTGTAATTTGATATGGAACATTACAACTTAATATGGAGCATTATACTTTCACTATAATAGAGTGAAGGTGCTTGGGGGTCCTTGGATGCTATCTAGTCCAATCTCCTTTCACCAGTGAGCTGAAAAATTAATTGGTAATAGATGTAGATAAGAGTCTATTAATCTCCTGACCCCTAAGGTATTATTCCTTCCCCTGTATCATACTACTTCCTGTTCTCTGGGTTTTATCTGTTGTTTGTGCATGGGACTCTCTTCAGTTCTGTACTGTCCAGCCCCAGTTCTTTGGCAGTTTTCTGCTTCTCTTTCAGTGCTATAGACATTACATTTCAAAGCTTTGAGTATCAGCTATGTACTGACCCCCAAATTGTAATCCTGGGATTTCATCCAAGTTTTCATCTACATTTTCCAACTATCAGGGCAGGGCTGGGCAAACTACAGCCTACAGGCTTCTGTTAGTCCATATACACAGTTCTGAATTCCATAATAAAAATATCTGAAAATTTATTTTCACTTTTGTGATTTTTGTTTCTTGTCCATGATTTTTGTTTCTTGTCCCACAAAACCTTAAATATTTACTACATAGCCCTTTACAGGAGAAGTTTGCTGACCTCTGAGCTACAGGGGATTTCTGTAAAACATAGACCAATTGTGATGACTTAGGAAGACTTCTTGCTTACTGGGAGCAGGGTGAGTTGGCTTACCAGAGGTCGAGTGTTGATAAGTTAGGAACTGGCTTATATCAGTTTCCTCAAGAATTAATAAGGTTCCCAGGAACAAACACACATTCACTAAACTCAAAAGAATTTGATAATCTCATTCATTAATTTTTAGAGCAGAATGTGTCTAGCAAAACATGCCACATAAGTCATTGTTTAGACCATTTCCTCCTAGCGGCCAGAAATATTCCAAAAATTGGAGGTTGCTCAGTGAGCACTGACATAGAAAAAGTAGAAAGTTTTTTTATTGTTACTTGTTATATAATACTGCATGGTGACTCCTGGGCAAACTACAGTTTTGTCTCAGTAACCCACCTCTTAAGCAGGTCACAGAGATTCTTTTTTTCTACCCCTAAGAAATGATGCAGACACCAGCCATCTATAAAAGTAACACAATTAGAATAGAATAAGAGACCGAACCCCCCAGTATACAAACAAGAGAACCTAGGCTTCTGTTTACCCAAATAAACACAACTTTACTGACTAGGAGCCAGGACTCTTTGTACCATGGAAGTGTACAAGTCAGCCCAGAAGCTCACTGCTTTCAAAATTCTGTTAAGAGTCTTCCTTTGAATAGCCAGGGGTTGCCTTTGATGTCCCTGATAGTCTGTTAGAGGCATTCTTTTCTCTTGGGTGGAATTTTAATCTTACTGGCATAATTTCCAAGCCTTTGGCTAATCTCCTGTACTTTTTCAGTTGATCTCATTAACAGCTATTAATATGTATGGTTGCCGTCCCTAGCAGGAGTCTGGGAGGTATCTGATAGAGCTTTGATCACACCAGTCTCGTTTCCTGGAAATACCTGCTTGTCTCACTCTTTCCTCTCTCTTGCCTCCTCTTACATGCCAGACTATATTATACCAAGACTAATTCAGTTAGCTCTCCTGTTTCTTATATCTTCCTGCCCGTCTGTCATGTCCCCAGCACCTCAAATCCATTATGTATGTTATTATTAGATGAATTTGAATCCTATTGCACTTGTTTTGCTTAAGAAGTTATAGCGGAGGCTGAGAAAGACAAGTGCCAAATGATTTCCCTCATTTGTGGAGTATAACAACAAAGCAAAACTGAAGGAACAAAACAGCAGCAGACCCAGAGATTCCAAGAAGGAAATAGTGATTACCAAAGGGGAGGGATGTGGGAGGGCGGGTGGGGAGGAAGGGAGAAGGGATTGAGGGGTGTTATGTTTAGTATACATGGTGTGGGGGGTCACGGGGAGAACAGTGTAGCACAGAGAAGACACATAGTGACTGTGGCATCTTGCTACACTGATGGACAATGACTGCAGGGGTATGGGTGGGGACTTGATAATATGGGTGAGTGTAGTATCGATACTGTTTTTTCATGTGAAACCTTCATAAGAGTGTATATCAATAATACCTTAATAAAAATTTTTTAAAAAAAAGAAGAAGCTATAATGGATCTCTATCACCCAGAAGTTAAAGGTTGAATTCCTACCTTTCTGTCAGTCAGTCCTTTGAGAATCCAGGCAGTAATTATGGGAAATCTCTCTTCTATAATCTCTTGCTGCTTCCTTTTTACTTCTGAGTGCAGTTAAGGTGGCTGCCTGTTCTGGCACAGGGCCTTAAACCGGTCCCTGGATTAAAACCAGATCAACAATCTTACACCCCTCACCAACTCCTTTGAGGACTTTGACGTTATCATAGGTAATGTAATGATGATATTCTTTACTATCATTTCCCTAAAAAAAAAATCAAGATGCAGTGTTGGGAGTAATAAGAGTTCTCAACAACTGAGTTTACTCTTATAATAGTTTGTGTGACTCTATCTAAAAAGACTAGGCAAGTTTTGTAGCCCATCTCCAGCAAGTATATATAACTTCATAGCAGGCAGTTGGGAGATTTCACCTTATCTATGGATTGTCTTACTTTCCTATTCCTATTTAGCCAGTCCTCAATAGTAAACCACTTTTGACTCCTGCTTAGCACAGTCTTGTCAACTGTTTCTTTCATTTTTGTCCCCCCCCTCCATGAAATACTAAAACCTTGTCCCTATTGAGAATGCATGCCTTAGCACAACTGAGACAAGCAAGAATTTTCAAAATGTACACAACTCAGTACTAAAGGTAAATAGTAACAAAAATACAAGAAGCATATAAAAATGGTCAGGTTTATGAAGGACAGGTTTCTGAGCCAGTTGTATATAATCTTACCTAGTTCTTGGGTTCTAAGCATCTTCCCATTTACAGATAGGCTTCTTAGTCCTATGCCTGCTAAGAGAAGCGTTGGCTTGTCAGGTGGTTTGAGGTGGTAATCACTGACGATGATCCCTGAGTCCTGGGTGGCAATCCTGCCACATCCTGGAGTATCCAGTATACTATACATTTACCTGGGCCTCCACCATACGACAGTGACTTCCTCACAAACAATAAAGAAGTGTCATTTCTCTGTAGGAATTCAGAGTTTCTGTAAGGACTTGGTGGAGGTGGCGGACATTTTGGAGAAGACTACAGAGTGCATTTCTGAAGAAACACAGCCTGTGGACCAGAAGCTCACTCTGGAGAAGATCTTCCGAGGGTTGTCACTTTTAGAAGCAAAGCTGAAAAGTGTATTTGCCAAACATGGCCTGGAAAAGATGACACCCATCGGTGACAAATATGACCCTCATGAGCATGAACTTATCTGTCATGTGCCAGCTGGTATTGGGGTGCAGCCTGGCACCGTGGCATTAGTAAGGCAAGATGGCTACAAGCTTCATGGCCGCACCATTAGACTTGCCCAGGTGGAAGTGGCAGTGGAGTCTCAGAGAAGACTGTGAGTGAGCCACAAGGAACTGAATATCCTCCCAGAGTACTGTCATCTATCTGTGTTCCCTTTATTTATTAAACTAGGTTTGTATTGTACATGAGGTATTTCATGTAATCTGTTGTGGATTTAGTCATATTGGCTTTATTTCTAAGATACTCTATTGATTTAATGTGACCTATTTGGTCTCATCATCAGAAGTCCTGCCATTGGGCACATGAATAATGTAACAGGTGCTCCTATGGCCTTTATCAAAATATGTTTTAAGAAAATTATTTTTAAATTGGTAGTCTGATGGCTTTCAATCCAAAATCTTTTTAAAAGGTGGAAATGCATATATGTTATGTATTTGCAACAAAATACTCCTTTTTAGTGATCCCTGTAGCAAGAATTGTATAGCATCTTGTATTTTGTGGGACAAGAAGGTGGTAGGGATTGGTTAAACATTTGTGTACTTAGATGATAAAGCTTTATAGTTGTATGAATTTAGATATTTGAGTTGATTTTTATGCGCAAAGATGTTCAAGACTTCTTTTTATTTTATTTTCCTTTTAGCCATCTTTTGTTCTTGTAGTTCATGCCAGGTAGACCTTGTGTTCAATTCCTTTCCAATTCTCATTTACAAGGGCTAAAGGCCCAGGCAAATCTTAGAAGGCAGGAAGTGTCAAGAAATTTAAGATACCAGGTCCCTTTCAAACAAATATGGCCAAGAAACCTTGTGCTTTCTCTGCTGAGTTATCTTCAAATAATTTTCAGCCTCCCTAGGTATGTATTTATGCCAGGGAAACTGAGGTGACACCAGCAGCTAATGACCCAAATCTGTCTACATAGGTAATTTTACCCACAATTTCTGTTTCCATCAGCCCTTAAATCCTCTGTCACTTTGTCATATTTACCTTATGATCCTTTATGTGATTATGTCAGGATGTAATCAGGACAGAAATGTTAGGTTCTCAACAATTTCTCATTTCATTTACTTAGGCTGAATTTTGTTTTAATTGGTATTCACAAGTTACTACCTCTTACATTGAGAAGCTTAATTTTCTATTTTTCTTACCTGTCTTATGTCACATGTATAAACATTCAGCTTCCCTTTTATGTACTGACCTCCTAGAGTTAATGAGCCTATATGTATATTTTTTATTCTTTCAGTCTTAACCTATAGCTAGTGTTCTATAAAAGATTAATTCAGTGAATGAGTGAATCGAATGATACATCAGACTTTAGAAAGGAGGTCAGTTACGGATACTTTTATGTTAGAAGAGGCCTTGATTATCTAATCTCGCCCTTCAGCTTCCTCTGAAGTATGAAAATGAAATGAAAATTTTAGTAGACTCAAAAATCTCTGAAACTAGTAAATTGAATTTCAGTGAGAACTTGAATAAAGAACAACCAGATATTAACGTCAGTCATTTAAGATTCAACTGTTCTATGATGAATATACAAATATGTCCCCAGCAGACAATTAAAAATTGTTAGATGTCCAGGTTGTATAGGTTTAGGTTTAAGTTAGTTACCCATAAAGTAAACCCATTCATATTAGAACTCTGTGACCCCATCTGTGGAATGGTAAAAGTTATCCTCTTAGACATCACAGATAGTTCTAACACACACGATATACATGTATCAACAAAGCCATTCTTCACTGGGCCTTACCATCCCCCCGAGATTTAGACATTTGAAAGAACAAATACATGCTTTTAAGATGCAAACAAAAGACTGATGGTAAGATTTTAAAACCAGAACCTCTTGGCATTTCACCAAGTGCACAATGTAAATGTAATGAGTAGCCAGATGTCACAATAGTAATGCCCTTTCTTTACCTTCATTCCTTTGACAGGTGGTGACCAAAAAAAGTCAATTATAAATACCTATGTGTTCTTGAATTACTTGCTGTCATTATCAGGATTAGAAGACCCATAATTTTAGATATGGAATATTCTGATTACCTGAAGAGTTTTCTGATATGCCTTGCAACGTCCTTTTGAAGGAGACAGATTGAAAATAATTTTAGCTTCTTTTACTATTTAGTAGTTTTACAGTTAAAAGTATAAATTTAGAAGATGGAGTTATAACTGTAGGTATCTCAAAAAGATGAAGGGCGTGCAGGAGCCAGCATGCCATACTAGAGTATAGGCTTGGTAGGCAGATTTGAGCATAAATTCTAGCTAAGTCACCTGTGTGACTTTGGGTCCCAGTCATGTTTTTGTACTTGTATTCCACAAGTCTTAGGGATTTTCCTCACTGTCATAAAGGAATCATTTTGATATTGTCATAAGTTACTTGGTGCTCTCTCCTGGCAAAGAATTTGTTAAATGAGGAAAGGTTCTTAAACATAAAGTAAATCCAAATAAAACTAAGGATGAACTATAATGCTGAGAAACAACTTTAATAAAACCAGAATTGACATCACTGGGGTTCACATGTTTAGTGTCTGTCGCCTGATTCATATTGTATATTGACACGTTATGGTCACTTGACTGATGACCATTGCTCAGTGGAGGTCCCTTGAGATTTCACAGCAGCCCAGCCAAGTGGATACACTACAGGTATTCCATACCCTGTCTTGATGTTGGAGTCTTGTCTGTTTTTCTCCCTCAACTTGCTTCTTTCTCGTTCCTGTATATTTCTTAGGTCTGGGTATCTGTTTCTGCCTTCCTATCTGGGTATTGTCTTATTTTCTGCTGCTTGTTTATTGGTTCTAATTGTCTTATCTGCTTTCACAACTTGAACTGCTGGGCTTCTGAGCATCCTCTCAACTGGATTACTGACATGTGGCTTTGTTCTGATCTTCAGCCTGGCTTCCACATACCCAACTTCCTGGCAGAGTGAACTTATGGAGCCAGCCTTTCCTGCAGTTTTGCCTTGTATTTTCATCATTTTTCCAAATGTGACCTGTACACCCTGGCTCTAAATCCATTGTTTCTCATATTCCCAGTACCAGTCAGTAAGTATATTATTTCTATGCACTCAGACTGCCCACATTCACAAGTTCACTGAGGAGGTTTTAAAACATGACTACAAATCTCTTTGAATCTGGACTTTGTGATGGTCCAATGGAATACAGTAGAAGTGTCACTATGCTGATTTCTGGATGCCCACTCACCATTAAACCAAGAGAGCAAGCTGAAGCAGCTTGTGGAGTGGAGCTGAGGACCATGGCTGAGTTTTCAGCTGACAAGCAGCCATCTTGAAGTAAATCCTGCAGCCCTGACTGGAACAGCCCCGTCTCACACCACATGGAACAAAGATGAGCTTATCTCAATGAGCCCTGCCCAGAGTACAGATTTACGGACAAAATAAATGATTGTTACTTTTGGCCACTAAATTTTGGGATGGGTTGTTAACAATAGAAAACTGATAAAGTCACCCAGCCTCATAGTTGTTTTGCACCTTGGCCACAATTACACTTCTTGCTCTTCCTCTTACAGCTCTTTTGAACTTGTCCTACTACTTTGATACGCTTACACACTATCAGTGTGAAGGATTGAAGTTCATATGATTTACCCTACTAAAACTACAAGAATCAGATTAAGTCAGCACATAAGAGAACTCGGTACAAAGTCATCAATGAATGTTGTTTAACAAAAAAATATAAAGGGATATTTTGAGTCTTTAGAAATGGAAATATTGCCATAAAGATTTCTAAAAAAAGATTATGGGACACAACAAGTAGTGACTCTATAGCATCTTACTATGCTGATGGACAGTGACTGGAATGGGGTATGTGGTGGGGACTTGATAATAGGAGGAGTCTAGTAACCACAATGTTGCTGTGATTGTATATTAATTAATGATACCAAAATAAAAAGACTATGGGAAACATTTATTCATCTACAACTTTACTGTAATCCGGTTTGGTCCTGTTAAAAAAGCTGATTTAGAATCCCAGCTCTCAACTCTCTTGCTATTCTCTGAAGACCTTGTTTTTGTCTCTTAGCCATAGTCTGACTAAATAAATATGGATTTTCCTTATTTATTCTGAAGCTCGTCCCCTACTTTATTTTCTGTGAGAATCTGGCCTTCACAGTGTGATAAATTAGCCACACTGAGCTGCTCTTTTCTTAGTGAAAATGGAAGCTTATCCCTCCTACCTTTCCTTACTCTGAGAAGGAAGTGGATAAAACCCTTCTCTTTTATTTTTTTAAGTAGAGGCAAGGAATCTAAACTAGAAACTGCAAATACACGTAACAGCAGTCTCGAAAGCATCTGGCCTTGTTCCAGCAAATGCACAGGGTAGTTAGCCACCCTGCCTGCGTGCTGTGTAAGCAATTTACAGCACTTGTAGACACTGCCCAGCCGTTTCACGTTCCTTTTCTCACGTGACTCACAACCACCTAAAAAGGTAGAGTATGGAAACAAACTCTCAGAGTTGGCCTTGACCGAGGTCGTCAAAAACTTGAGTTTTTTCTCTTCGACAAATCTTCCCGTAGCTGGACCCTGGTCCTGATGCTGAGCACCAGAAGCACGCGCACCTGCGCCGGAACAGGATGAGCCAGCCAATGAAGAGCTAGCACCCAGGAGGCGGGATGCGGAAGCTGCTAGTGACAGAGCCAGCCCCGAGAGCGAGGCCGCTAATGAGGGCCTCTTGCTGGAGATGGACAGATGCTCGTCCAATGAGAGGCTGTAACCAGCGAGTCTGCAGGGCGGAACGGCCGGTGGGGCGCGGGGCGGGGCTGTGAGCCCAGCGCCAGCCTGCTCGCCAGGTCTCCGGCGTGCAGTCGGAATTGCCGCCCGCCATGGCCCCCGGTGCACGCATCGTCGCCGCGCTGGCCGCTCTCCTCGCCGCCGCCGCTACAGGCGGAGATGCCCGGCCCAGCAAAATCGGTGCGGGAAGAACGGGGTGGGGTGCTGAGCTGGGGCGGGTTGCGAGGGAAAAGTGTTCTCAACCAGGAGCGGCAGGGTGGGGGAAGGGGATGGAAGCTGGGCGAGGGAGGGGTCCTTGGGAGACAAGCTGGGTAAGGAGGAGGCGAAAGCTGCGACTGGCCGAGGAAGGGGACCGTAGTAGGCAAGGTCCTGATGGGGAGGGTGGCGTGGGCATGTGTCCAGGGATCGCTGGGGCGAGAAAGAGGCTTAAGGGTGGGCTGGCCGTTGATCTCACCAGAAGCATTGCGTATCTACTGTGGACCTGGCCTTTTGCCGGATGCCCGGATGACAGAGAGGACAAGGTCTGGGCGACGTCATTCACAAAGACTTATTGAGGGCCTTCTTTGTAGCAGGCACAGTGCACCCTAGTTCCTGTCTGGAGAAGAGACTGCACAATACAGGGAAGTTAGTGCTAAGGCTGAGAAAAGACGGTAATGTGGAGGAAGAGCCTTTCATCGGTCTTCGACAGCTTATGGGAGGGCTCTAGAGGGCTTACTAGAAGTAACATCTGTGCCAAAATCTCTGGGGGAGGAGATAGAACTCATGATAGGTCTGCTTGAGATAGTTTTGCTTGATAACTGGGAAACTTTTAACAGCAGTCATTTATTTGGTTTTTATCACAGTATTTTATTTTGAAAATGTTCAGATATACAGCAAAGTTGAAATAACTAGAAATGCAATGATCATCTGTATACCCACCACCTAGATTCTGCCATTAACAAATTGCTACTATACTTCCTTTATCACATACATATCACACATCCATTAATCCAGCTTACAGTTTAATGCTTTTCAAAATAAATTGCAGACATCAGGACACTTTGCTAAGTGCTTCATCATACAATTCATTGATTAGAGTTCCATATGTACTTAGTTTTTTTTTTCTCTTAACAATTGTAATTTTTTTTTTTTACCTTTACATTAATTTTTAATTGCTCAAGAAAGTAATGACCCCTAGGTTTGTAACTTGGCCCCCTTCCCTTCCCTTGTTATCTGCTTAGTATGTGGCCTTCCTGATACATTCTGTGTATTTACATGGTTATATATGTATATGGAGACAATACATAGTATTTAAAAAAATATGTGATACCATGCTGTGTGGCTCTTGCTATGAGATACTTTTATCACTTCACTGTATTTTTTTGGATATATACCCATGCTAACAATTCTTTTAAATTGCTGAGTAGTGTAAATAATCAACCATAGCATAAATAATCAGCCATCTATTGAGCTCTTTTCCTGCTGATGGGCAGTTAGATCATTCCCACTTTTTTTTTTTTTTTTGAGAGGGCATCTCTCATATTTATTGATCAAATGGTTGTTAACAACAATAAAATTCAGTATAGGGGGGTCAATGCTCAATGTACAATCATTAATCCATCTCAAGCCTAACTCTCGTCAGTCTCCAATCTTCTGAAGCATAACGAACAAGTTCTTACATGGTGAACGAATTCTTACATAGTGAATAAATTCTTACATGGTGAACAGTACAAGGGCATTTCATCACAGAAACTTTCGGCTTTGATCACGCATTATGAACTATAAACAATCAGGTCAAATATGAATATTCATTTGATTTTTATACTTGATTTATATGTTGATTCCACATTTCTCCCTTTAATATTATTATTATTTTTATTTTTAATAAAATGCTGAAGTGGTAGGTAGATGCAAGATAAAGGTAGAAAACATAGTTTAGTGTTGTAGGAGAGCAATTGTAGATGATCAGGTGTGTGCCTGTAGACTATGTGTTAATCCAAGCTAGACAAGGGCAATAAACCATCCACGGATGCGGAAGATTTCTCTCAAAGCAGGGGGGATGAGGTTCTGAGCCTCACCTCTGTTGATCCCCAATTTCTCACCTGATGGCCCCCCTGCGACTGTGCCTGTCTTAGGTTGTTCCTCCCTTGAAGAATCTTACCCGTCTCTGGCTATTAACAATTGTAATTTTAACTGTACATGACTCCTAAACATTTTCAAGTCCCTCATAAAAAATTCCCATAGGCATAGATCCTCGGTTTCTGTTGTAGAGGAACAGAGTCCCTACTCCACTAGGCTACCCTTTGTGTATCCCAGTAGGCAGGGATGTCCCATGAGGGCACCACAGACTTACTGGGATCAATGCAGTGCTAAGGCTTTTTAGATTACAGAATCACAGCTCAGTCCATAAATGGTTAAGACAGACTAAAGAATGCCAGAAATCAGCTTGAGACTGAGAGTTCAGGGTTCTCAGAGGAGAGTGAATCCTAAGAGCTAGAGAGGTCAGAGAAGATCTTGTGGAGAAGGTAGCTATTGAGCCAGGCTCTGAAGGATGGGAAAGAGGAAGGCAGTGTCTAGAGGTACAGCACACACCCCCATCTCTTGGGAATGGGCAGTAGAGCAAGACACTCCACATTGATCACTGGGGAATGGGAAGGCCTGCTACCAGCCCTACTGTTTCTGGCAATGCAGAACTTGGTGCTTCCCTCATTACAGCTGGCCCTGCCCACTTTGCCCCAGGGATCATCCAGGGCAGGGCACTTAGCAATGCCAAAGCTGCCCTGTAGCTTTCCTGATTGTCCTCAGCCTTCTGACAGGAGCCTCTGTCCACCCTTGATGTTTTAGACTTTACCCACAATAGGAACGAGGAGCTTCCTATTATGATTGCATAACCCTCAGCCTGCTGCAGATCAAATCTGAACACCTCAGTGTGGCACTGAACACTTTAAAGTCTCCCAAAGTTCCACACACTGCCCGCTCCAGCAGTTACCTTTGCAGAGAATGTGTTTCCACATACTAGCAATGCTGATTATTATCCATGGTCCTGATCAAACATTACTTCCCCTGTAAAACCTATGTCTCCAGTTTCCACACCCTTGGCAGAGTTCACTGCTTCCTCAGAATTCCCTGGAACCTGCTGCTGCATTTAGTCATGTTTCATCATAGCTAATTGTGCGTGAGTCTATCTGTCCACTTCCTGCGTGTACTAGAGGACAGAAGCCCTGTTTGGTACATCCTGTGCCCAGAGCTTCACATAATAGAGAGTGGGTGTTCAGTGAGCTGGTTCTCAGTGAGGTGGGGTCTTCTGCCTCCCTATAGCCCTCAGGCAGCTTATAGACCTTGTGATACCAGTTTCTTTGGAAAAATGGGTAATCTGGGATGCTGTTGCACATGGAGGGGAGGGAAACACAATGTTAAGGGATCACAATGTTAAGGTTAAGGGATCACCTGGAGCCAAGGGAGAAGAACAGGAAGAAAAAAAGAGTAAAAGAAAAAAAAAAGGTTAAGGGATTTTTTGGAAGTGGCTTCTTCAACAGTGAGTAGGAAGAAGTGGTTTGTTCTTTCAGGATGCAACAAATAATGAACTTTACTACCCACTAGGATCTGGGGGCATAATGACCTGCTATAAGCCCTTAAACAGACCATTTTGAGTGCAGTGTGCCAATAACTCAGCCAGGGGCAAGGAGAGTATTCTGTGGGAATATGCAGGAGTGTATGTTCTGACTCATCTTAGGTGGGTCAGACAAGCCAAGCTAAAAAATGACATATGGGGCCATAGAAGTCAGCAAGGTAAAGGGTGATGGAGCCTTCCTGACAAAGACAACGATGCAGACAGGCACAGGCATGAGGGAGCAAGTCGTGTGCTCCAGAGCAAGAGAAGTGGAGGTGGACAAGAAGGTGAGTGAGGTAAATAAGTGGAAGCAAAATCAAAAGAACCTTTTTTCTGCCTCCTTGACAGGAGCAAAAAATGGTCCAGCATGGGTCCAGTAAGGACAAATTACACCAGATTTATCCCCTTTTTTTGGATAGAGTTACTGTGCTGTCAGATGAGAGGAAAACTGTGTCTCAGATAGATGCTGGGGAAAATTGTGGGTAGCATGGCAGCCTAGTTCAGCAGTTTCATAGCCGCTTTGCTGTCCTCTCAGTGCTATTTCATGATTAGTATCTGTCTGGACAGGGTTCCTAATAGCATCTCAGAACCCTCTCCTGTGAAACGTCTTTATCAGTGACTTGTATATGAATACTGATGGCATATGAACTAAGTTTGCAAATAACAGGAAGGAAGGAGGAATAGTAAAGTCAGTAGATGATAAGACCCAAAAAGACCTCAGTGAGCAGAAACTTCATGACAAGAGCTCAAATGGAAGAGAGTGCCTCACACGGTAACGCGTGACCTGTCAGAGGGTACATTCCAGGCTCCGTTAACACAGATGTCAAAATGATTTAAGTGCCAGGTGGTAGATTGGACTAGACCATGGGTTGGCTGACTGCTTCAGTAAAGGGCCAGAGGGTAAATACTTTAGGTTTTACAGGCCATACAGTCTCTATTGCAACTACTCTACCTACCTGAAAGAAGCCATGGACAATAGGCTAAGGGTGTGGCTGCATTCAATAAGACTGGGCAGAAACGGGCATCTGCCTCAAATAGGTGCACAAGCTGTACTTTGTCGACCCCTGGATTAAATGGTTTCCAAACAGTGATCCAACCTAACAGTACCCATCAGTAAACCAGTTTTCACTAATTAAGTGCAATAAAAATAGGGACAATGTAATGAGTTTGTATAAAACTAAATGTATTCTCTTCAAATGATCATCATGAATTTTGAGATTCTTTTCTGCTCTTTTGCTGCTAAAGTCTTTTTCTTTATAAAATAAGGATGACAGTAAGTGGTTTCAGGTTTGTCCTTTGCTCTTTATTAATAGCTTTGCTGAGACCTAGTCTGTAGATTTCCTTCTTGAGATGATACAAACCTGTAAAATAGAAGTACCTGAAAGCCACTGACCCAGGAGGCCACAAAGGTGTGGCCTGCAGTCTCATGTCCATGCTCTGTTTTTCCCCTTGACTGCTGACAGCTGTGGTTGGGGCCGGAATCGGAGGCTCTGCAGTGGCCCATTTCCTCCAGCAGCACTTCGGCCCCCGGGTGCAGATCGATGTGTATGAGAAGGGGACTGTAGGTGGCCGCCTGGCCACCATCTCAGTCAACAAGCAGCACTATGAGAGCGGAGCCGCCTCCTTCCACTCCCTGAGCCTGCATATGCAGGGCTTCGTCAAGCAGCTGGGTGAGTGTGCCATCCTGGGGTCCCAGCATCCAGCCCAGGGGCTGGCCACAGCCCCTGGGCCCTTTTGAGACTACCTTGGTGGTCAAAGCCAGAAGGTCAATGTAGCCTAATCTCCTCATTTTACAGATGGAGCAGCTGAGACCAGAGAGGGGAAGGAACTTGCCTGAGGTTACACAGTGAATTAGTTGCAGAGCTGGGATTAGAACTCAGGTTTGACTCCTAGGCCAGTTTCTTTCCCTGTCAATTTGCTGCCTCTTAATAATCAATCATATTGGCTTCCATATGCTGTGTGTTTGCCAGGAACCTGGTATCTAGGCATCACCTTTAATCCTCACTACCAGCCTACAAGGTAGGCAATCTATCTACTCCTGAGGAAACTGAGGCTCAGAAAATGTGTATATCTTGGCTAAGGCCATGAGGTAGTAAGTGAGAAAGCTGGGTTCAACCCCAGCAGCATGCAGCAGAACCACAGGGCATACACTGATGCAGAAATTCCACTTCTCAGAAGTGATCCTACAGGTGGATTTGCAGAGGTGCAAAGGGACATAAACACAAGAGTATTCATTACAGCATTGTTTTTAATGGCAGATCCCACTGGGGTCTGAGAGTAAATGAATTAGTGTTTAAGTACACAGCAGACTGTTTCAGCAGCCAGGATGAGGAAGTCCTTCATGCCCGTGTATAGAACAGTCTTTGAGACACTATGTCAGTAAGGTGCAGAGCAGTGTACAGTATGGGGGGGTTGGGTAGGCATAACTCATAGATGCATACACATTTATGAGTGTACACAGTATCAGAAGGATGCTGAACAAGTGTATTTGTACCCTCTGAGTAGGGGAACTTTGGCTCAGGGACAGGAATGGGAGGAAAAGAAACAAAAGCCTATGACTTGGGGTAGGTCTGGGAACCCTTATGCATCTGTTTCCATGTCTTTAGTGTGGGGGGTGCAACACCTGTTTGCCTCTTCCTAGCCTGTGAGAAGCCGAGGTGAGATGCTTAAGTCCCAGTGCTCTGTTAGATGTTATGTGTGGAAGGTTGCAAGGTGCTATGAATGTTTCCATGTAATCTCGATGCCCAGGGCTGCCATCCCAGAGCAAGCCCGGCAGCTGTCAGCCCCTGGACATGCCAGGATGACATCGAAATTTCCATCACTCATGGCTGAGTGGATCATTGTTGACAAAATGTAAAATGGTACATATTTTAATTGTCCCTTCCATTTGACCAGCCAGCCAAACATTTATCAGTACATTTGTTCATTGTTCTAAAGAAACAGCCCAAATGAACAAACCACAGTTTTTCTATTCCCTTAATGGAGCCAGTCCCACTCTGAATTTTCACTTCAGGCCCTACTAGGTCTCTTGGGGGGCCCTCTGAAGGGGGACATGAGGGGCTCCTCCTTGTCTCTTCAGGGCTGAGGCACCGGCGTGAGGTGGCAGGCAGGAGTGCCATCTTCAGCGGGGAGCATTTCGTGCTGGAGGAGACCGACTGGTACCTGCTGAATCTCTTCCGCCTCTGGTGGCAATACGGCATCAGCTTCCTGAGGCTGCAGATGTGGGTAGAAGAGGTCATGGAGAAGTTCATGAGGTAGGACTGGGTAAGCTGTAGGAGGGAGGCAAAGAGGGATACAGGGGGGAAGGAACCAGCCTGACTCCTCCAAGAGGAGAAGGTACTTGCTGGGTACTCAGCACATCTCAGCCCAGGTTCCAAGGGGGTCCCGGCATAAGGAATGTGCTCACGTGGTGCAGGAGTATTCTCTGGTTTTGTCACTCTAGCATTTCTCTTTCCCTTGGCTAAACTGATAAATAAAAGCATGGGTTGGAAACTCAGGCACCTACTAGGGCCACCCTGGGGTATGAGTGAGTGAAGCAGCTGGGTGGACAAGAAGCGCAGGGAGCGGAGTGCCCTGGAGGGCAAGGCTGCCTCTGCAGGGGCAGCCCGCACTCCACTGGAGCCCACCATGGCCCTGTGGGAATGCCAGTCTCCTGTGGCCAGATCTGGTTCATCAAAAGAAGCTGGAAATCCAGAGTCACATGTGAAATCTCTCAGTTTTTCAGTGTGTGCAACCAGTTCATTTTCTAAGCCGAATGAAACATATCTATGGGCCACAAGCAGCCTGTGGGCCTTCCACTTAACAACCCTGCTATCCCCAGTTTTCCCATCTGCACCTCTCTGGACCACTCTGTCCTCCTTGGGTCCTGGCCCAACCCCTTCACCCCCAGATAACCAGGAAAGGTGGTCTGCTGTCACTTTGTCCACTCTTCAGTCTACTCCTTGCCAGGCTTGCACTCCAGCTGTCCCTCAGAGGCCCAACCAAAGGCTCTCCCTGATCCTGGCCTAGATGCAGGCACTCAGGTGTGGCCCCCAGGCCTCCTACTGGTTCCTGGCATTTCTCCACTCTTCCTGCCTCCATGACTACACTTCTTATGGCTCTTCGTCCTCATATTCTCCAGATCCCCCAAAGGTTATGTCCTTGCCCCTCTTTCTTCTTATATTTTTCTCCCTTGTCAATTTTATCCACCCTACAATGCTGAATTCTCACGTTTGTGAGAGATGACTTCCATCTGGGTGTTGTGTTGATAACCAAACTCAACATGTTTGCAAAGCAGCCCAGGCAGAGGCAACACTTCAAAGGCTAGCCCACCCAGAAATCTGTCAGTAGATGGTTCCAGGCAAATGCCAGTCCCTGAGATTGGGGAACTGTGGAGGGACAGGACATGAGCTCAGAGAGTAAGTGGGAACCCTTCCAGACTGAGCCAGAGGGGAGGCCAGGCCTGGGCTAGCAGACAGCATGAGTGGGAGGCAGCCGCCGTCGGGGCCAGTGTGGTCCCTGAAGCCAGTGCAGACCTAAAGCCACTGGAGAGGGGCATGTCGGCAGGGTGGGCCTGTCCCAGCTGAGTGAGACGTCTGTGCCCCAAGGCAGGGAGTGGCACAGAGAGGTGCTAAATCATTCAGAGCCATCGTGTGAAGCCAGGGTTAGGGGCTTCCAGGGTCTTTGCCCTTCCCTCTGTGCTGTCCCCGTAGGTGGGACAGGCCCACCACAACCAGCAAACAGGCAGTGGAAACATAGTTAGCCTCTGCCCTCACCCCTACATGGAGAGGAGGGGTGGGTGCCTGTTGGGCTCCCCAGGTTCGGTGACCCAGCCCTGAGTGGTCAACCAAAGGCCCTTCTGCACGAGGGCTCCCGCTCCACATGTCTCCCAGGATCTATAAATACCAGGCCCATGGCTATGCCTTCTCGGGTGTGGAGGAGCTGCTCTATTCGCTGGGGGAGTCCACCTTCATCAACATGACGCAGCGCTCCGTGGCTGAGTCCCTGTTGCAGGTGGGCGTCACACAGCGCTTCATCGATGACGTTGTCTCTGCCGTCCTGCGGGCCAGCTACGGCCAGTCGGCAGCGATGTCCGCCTTTGCTGGTGAGCCTCTGGCCCTCGGGCTGCCACCCCTGCCCTTCCCTGGCCCACAGGGGTGCCCATAATGGGCTGAGCTGCCATAATAATCTCACATTTATCTGGCTTAGCTCAGTTACCTAAGCATTTTGTTTCCCCAACCCCATTTGATTCTGGCAACAGTCCTCTGAGCTGGCAGGAAATGGTATTCACCCCACTTCACAGGTGGTGAAAGCAAGGCGCAGGTGTCGGGCAGTGTGTTTCTACCACTCCTGACTGGATTGGTTTCAGGAGCTGCCCCACTGGGGCCTCTGAGCCCCTGGATATTCATTTTCAGTGTATGCAATCTTCCCAGCTCATCACTGGGGACAGTGGGCACATGCCAGCCCACCATCCTCCAAGCCACAAGAGTGGTCCCTGCTAAAGCTGCCTGGGAGAGTGCTCAGGGCCTGTCATCCCCATGGCACAGTGCCCATTCTGGGCCATGAAAGGTGCCGTAGGAGTTTGTTGGAGTCAGGGAGGTATTCCGGGCTAGGGAACTGCACGTGAACTCCTGACGTCTCCTCCCAGCCTGCTTGTCTGGGTTCCTCTCAACTGTTCCTGCTCCCTGGGTGAACTCAGCCAGTCCCAAGGCCTTAAATTCTACCTGCTGACTCCTAAACATGATGTCTAGCCCAGACCTTTCTCCAGAACTGTAGACTTGTGTCAGCTGCCACCCTTATGTCTCCACTGGGTGGTCTAATGGACATCTCAAACTCAGCGTTTGAGCTCCTGACCTTTGCCCTCAAACCTGCTCCCCAGAGTCTCCAAGCTTGGTTGGTAAAAACTCCTTTCAGTCATCCCAGCCAAAACCCTGATTCATTTCCTTCTCTCATATCCTGTACATGGTATGGCAAGAAATCTCATCTGCTCCACCTTCCACATGTGTCCAGAACCTGACTGCGTCCCCCCTGGTCTAAGCCACCGGCACCCCTCACCCGGATCACTGCAAGTCTCCGACCAGGTCTCCTTGCCTGCTGCCGTACCCCACATAGGCTGTCTCAGTACATCAGCCAGATGATACTTTTGAAACAAATGACATGTCAGGCCTGTGTGTAAAGCTGTAATAGCTCCTACTTTCCTTCAAATAAAACCCAAAGTCCTTCTGGCAGCCTGCAAAGCCCTACCTGGTCCAGGCCCCACACCTCCGCACATGCTCATCCCAGTCCAGCCATTCTGGCCTCCTTACTGCATCTGCAGAGCTCCAGAGTCTCCCACCCTGGGGCTTCGGGGTGGCCGCTCTCTGACTGGAACATTGTTCTCTGAGCCGGGCATGGTAAACTTGTTCCCCATCTTGTCTTGGTACAGTCATGTTACCTTTTAGTTGAAGCTACCCCTGTCTCTTGCCCAGCAGTCCTAACCTGCCCTACCCTGCAGGTATTATCTTCTAGCAGACTGTTTAATTTACGTATTTGATCTCCTCCCACTAGACATAGCCTTCCCAAGGGCAGCTGTGTCTCCTGTGTTTACTGATACATCCCAAACACTTGAGTGGACCACTGGAGGCATTCAGCCTAGTTTTGTTGAATAAATCAATGAAAAGGTTTGTGTTTAACAAGCACCTCCCACGTGGCCAGAATACTGCTGCTCTGGCTCTTGGCACAGCTAGCTCCTTCCCAGCCTTCAGGCCCCGTCAAGTGTTCCCCTCCGGGAGGCTTCCCTACTCACTCCTCCAATATCTTGTGTGTATCCTCCAAGATATAATTCACATACCATACCATTTACCCATTTGAAGTGTACAGGCCAGGCCAGTGGTTTTGAGTGTATTTGTAGAGCTGTGTGGTTGTCCCCACAGTCTAGAACATTTTCATTGCTCCCAAAGAAACCCCGTAGCAGCAGTCATTACCCCCTCAACACCCCCAGCCCTGCAGGCCTAGGCAACCACAAATCTGCTCTGTTTCTAAGGATTTGCCCATTCTAGGCAGTCTGTGTAGAATCACACAGCCTGTGATCTTTTGTAGATGGCTCTTAGACTGAGCATAATGTGTTCAGTCAATAGCCTTGTGAATTATTTGTTGGTTTGTGTGTGTGTTGTCTCTTTGTGCTCATGGGTGGGAGGCATCTTGGCCTAAAAAAAAGCCTAGGTAAGATGGTGCTGGGCTCTACAGCCCCACTGCCTGCTGAGAACCCACTGGCCACTCTCCCCTGTTGCCCAGGAGCCATGTCACTAGCCGGGGCCCAAGGCAGCCTGTGGTCAGTGGAAGGAGGCAACAAGCTGGTTTGTTCTGGTCTACTGAAGCTCACCAAGGCCAATGTGATCCACGCCACAGTGACCTCTGTGGGCCTGTTCCAGACAGGTGAGTGGACACATCAGGGGCATTATTCCATTCCTTGACTATAAACACTTCCACCTTTTCTGTCACTAAACCACAGTCTGTGACCTACTAGGGAATGATTCCGAAACACCAGTGGGAAGCCCCAGCACTGCCGAGAGACACCAGAGGGCACTGTTGTCCCAATTTAAATGTCAGCCAGAGAGGTGAGACTGGCATTAATCTAGCCTTGTGCATTGGACCACAAGGGCCGCTAAGCCACAGCCTTGCCCAAGTTCTCTGGGCTGGTCAGCAGCAGAGCCAGAGGAAGACTCTGGTCTCCTGACTGCTTGCCCTATAACCACATCAGCGTAGAAAGACCAGAGTCACATACCCTCAAGGCAGGGCCCCAAATGGGAGTGCAGTGGGTAGAAGCCAAGAAATAAATTGACATTTGTGCTGTCTTCTCTCTCTTTCCAGAAGGAAAACCCTTGTATCAGGTACATTATGAGAGTGAGGCAGGCAGTGGCTCCGACTTTTACGACATCGTGGTCATCGCCAGCCCTCTGCACCTGGATGGCCACAGCACCATAACCTTCGAGGGCTTTGACCCACCCCTTGTTGTCGTCCAGGGCGCCTACCAGCCTGCGGTCGTGTCCTTGGTCCATGGCTACCTCAATTCCTCCTACTTTGGTTTTCCTGACCCTAAGCTTTTTCCCTTTGCCAGTATCCTCACCACAGATTTCCCTAGCTTCTTCTGTGCTCTGGACAACATCTGTCCTGTCAACATCTCAGCCAACTTCCGGCAGAAGCAACCTCAGGAGGCAGCCGTTTGGCGAGTCCAGTCCCCCAAGCCCCTCTTCCGGTCTCAGCTAAAGACCCTCTTCCGCTCCTATTACTCAGTGCAGACAGTTGAGTGGCAGTCCCACCCACTATACGGCTCCCCCGCCACCCTCCCGCCGTTCGCACTCCATGACCTACTCTTCCACGTCAATGCCCTGGAGTGGGTGGCCAGCTCCGTGGAGGTGACGGCTGTAGCTGCCAAAAATGTGGCCCTGCTGGCTTATAACCGCTGGTACCAGGACCTAGACAAGATTGACCAAAAGGACTTGATGCATAAGGTAAAGACAGAACTGTGAGGGCTCTGGGGAAAGCCTTGGAATGCCTCTCCCTTGCTGAAGGAGGACCAGGACACCCCTACAGCAGCCAAGGCTGTACCAGCCACATGCGTCTGCCAAACCCTTTTCTGACCCCTCGTGTTGAGCATCTCCCTCCAGTGTGGGTCCAGGTGGCCTGCTCTCTGCTTTTCTATCTTAAGGATTCTCACAGTGCCTGCTTTTTAAGGAGGTAAGAGAAGGGAAGGAAATTCATGCCAGTTTATTCATTGTATTTATTTTTTTTTAAGAAATAAAAATCCATTTTCTAAAGCTGCTTCTGACTTGACTTTCTAACAAGGAGACTGGGATAATTATGGGAGGGTATGTAAGGCAGCAAACTCTGAATCCAGTTTCTATATATTTTTCATTGTCTACTCCTAAAATGTACCTGATTCAACACCTGCAATGAAACATCTAACCAGGTGGTTACAAATAAAGTAAAAGGGAAGATCAGGAAATAGGAGATGTGATAGTGGCTCCTATTTACTGTGGGCTTGCTAGATGTGGGGTACCTAGTTAAGGACTTGCTAAAGACACCCAGCCTTTCAACAATGTTGCATGTTGGAGATGACTAGTAGGACCCAAGGAAAAGATGGTTACCCAGAGCTGGCAATGTAGTTCTGAGCTTCCTGGCAACCAGTGGGAAAAGGGTATATATGCCAGGCTGTAGAAAGAGGAAGGCTTTTCCTTGGCACCTCAGAACTGACCATTATGCAAGGATTGAGAAGTGATATGATGGATCTGTCTTGCAAGACAAGCAAGCCATACCTCACCTTCAAACATTCACCCCTACAGAGAAAAAAGGAAAAGAAGGTGTTGGGGTAGAGTTCTTTGGAGGTTAACCCAATGCAGATGCCCAAGCCCCACCCAGACTTCTAAATCTGGCTCTAGAGGAGGCCTTGGGCAGGGAGGACAGCACACTGCTGAACACCACCAGTGCCGTGGCTTTCCTAACAGGAACAGTCCCAGAGATCATCCAGCTGACTTCCCTGTTTGTAGAGATGGAGATAAAAGCCCAAAGTGAGGAAATAACATGCCCAAGCTCTCCTGATGAGTTCATAGGACGAACTTAAATCTGGAGCTTCTCCTTAAAATTAATTGAGTTCAGCGTGGGGTTAAATACCCTTCAAGTAGGTAGAGGCCCAAACTGGCTCTGAAGTTGTTATGACTATGTGGAAGTGATGGTAGTAGTAGTGAAAGAGATGGTGCCTTTAAAGTCCAAGTAACATGCATTTGTTGCTTATTACAGGAATTATGAAGCTGACATGGAGGTAAGAATGCTTTTGGCTGAAGTCAGAAAACCAAAGTCAAACTGGCTTAAGCAATAAAAGGGTTTTTTTTATTGGCTATCACAGAAGTCCAGGGATAGGGCGGGCATTGACTGCGGTGTCAGCACCATTACTTCTCTCATGGTCAGAGATGGCTGCCAGCAGCTCCAGGGTGAGAGGGTCTTTCCCCACAACCCCTGAACCAAAATCTGAACCAATGTCAACCACATGCAGGTGGGGCTGTGTGCCACCCCACCCCCACCTCCTCTCAAGTCCAGTGAGATCAGTGTGTAATGGCAGCTTTTCCTGGTCTGTGCTTGAAATGAAGATGGCTGCCATGGGTTGCAGTGTAACTGACAATCATTGGTACTAGGCCAGAGGACCAAGGCCAATACCAAAAGTTTCCCTTAACAACCACCCCTCCCTTGCATCCCTAAGGATGTGTGCACAGAAGAGGCAAACCAGGATGGTGGCACTGGAATCCCAGTCCTCTGCTGGGCCCCAGCCTGACTGCAGCAGAACTGCTTCCTCAGAAACTTCTTTTATCTGGGTAAGCAAGCCTGAACAGCTCAGAACCAAGTCAAGCCAAAATGCCCAAGCCAATCCCAAACCTGAGAGTTGGATCTCATCGCCTACCTGCCTGCAAGGAAGGCCAGAGAGTCCTGAAAGCAGCGAAAGAGAGCATAGGACCCGGCAGGAAGCTTTTGCTCCAGAGCCCACCCTAGCCTCTTCAGGCCAGGACAGAAGCCCCCAAGGGCTCCCAGAGCCCCCTAGGAGAAGAGGGAGCATTTGAAAAATAAGGGGCAAATAATATGTCGGGCAAAATAGGAAACAGGCCACACTGACCCTCAGTAGTCCTGGATGCCATGAAGTAGATGTTTAAAACTACAGCACCCCTAGAGCAGGTGACCCAAGCAGAATTTCAGTACTCTGGGGGGCAAAGAGGGTCCATAGAGTGTAGAGTTGGGGGTCGATGAGGAATGGAGGGGGAGAGGGGAATGCCTTGCTCCAATGAAGGAGCAACATGAGTGGGGGCAGATTTGGGGCTCTCTTTAGAGGCCTCTGTGCATGCATGCATTCGTTCATTCACCAAGCCCTTTGCCTTACTTCGCACTGGGCACTGTGCTAGATGCTGGAGATGGAGCACTGAAGGAGACAGACGAGGCCTCTGTGCTCATGCAGTGCGAGTTTCCCATTTAAGAATGGAAAATATGAAACATTAAGACTCAGACAAAAAGGTGGTTCTAGGGCACAGTGTAGACCCAGCCCTCCAAAGGTTCTGAGCTCCCTGCTGCTGCCTTTAAACCAGGGAACTGGTAAAGGCCAGCTGCCAGTGAGGTCCCCAGACCAGGGAACAGGCACATACTTAACCATTGCCTTTTCATGAATTAGACCCTTTAAACATCCAGAACAAAAGCTGCTTTAAAGCCCTGAAGTTGGCCAAGCTGGAAAAGACCCTGGAGAACCCTCAATCACATCATTCACAGATGGGAAAACTGAGACTCCAGAAAGAGGAAAAGGCAACATCCATATAAGACCATTCAGCACTTACTGAGGATCTCTGTGTGTCTGAGGCCTGGTAGGAATAGGACCAGCCATCCCAACTGGATGAGAAGTTTCTCAGCCCAATACCTTGGCCCCAGGGCACCCGGAGTCTCCCAGGACTAGGCAACTCTACTGCAGCTCAGTCCTTCCCACGCTCTCACCCCACAAAAGGCCTTAGAGGCCATGGGTCCCTTGTGTGCAGCTGACGTTTTGAGGCCTGGAGTGCAGGCTATGGGGGCCTTGGAGATGTGCAGCCCCACGGGGAGGAGAAGCGGCCACTGAAGGCATCAGCTTCGGCTGGCACATGAAGTCTATTTTCCATGTGTCTGGAACGAGGCCAAAGCTTCCTGGGGTAATTTTAACCAGTATCCACTCTAGAACAATACCAAAAAAGGTAAGTTACTCACCAACTCAGACAGGCACACACTTAACCACTGCTTTTTCATGAATTAGACCCTTTAAACATTCAGAACTAAAGCTGCTTTAAAGCGCTGAAGTTAGGGCAGCCAAGTAAAGTATCCTTATAATGGCTGTTGGCCCTCTTACTGAAACTGACTGCAAAGTGCCAGCTCTCCTTACCCTTAGAAAATAGCCTGAGCCCCTCAGCTGTCTTGGGGGAGGGAAGGTATTTTTAGATCCCAGAACAGCTGATTAAGGATTTGCTGCAGGGGCTAGGAGGGCAAGGGGGGATTGAATTGCAAAGGCCTATTGGGGGGTAGCATCCAGGGGGTAGGGGCCAGCAAGGACTTCAGGACAAGTCAGTTCACACACACTGCCTTATGATCAGCAAAGCATCTTATTATAAGCCAGTGGTTCTCAAACTGAGGTGCCCAGACCAGCAGCATGGGTATTACCCGGGGATCAATCATTCAAAAAGCCAAGTCCCTGCTCCCACCTCGAACCTACTGAATCAAAACCATTGCATGTGGGATCTAAGAATCTGAGTTTTAATAAGCCTTCCAGGTGATTCTGGTGCTGTGTAAAGTTGGAGAACCACTGATATCAGTGAATCATCTAACCAGATCCCCTTGTGGATAAGGATGGATGAAAGACTGATCTATGTTGATGCTTCTCAACTCTTAAGTATCTGTTCAAAACCAGGGATTCCCATCCTGAAAAATGCATACCCACGTGAAAATTCCAGTGGCTCTCTGGCCTGGGTTATGAAGCCCCACTCTTTGGCAGCCCAGAGGCTCTTCTCCAGAGCAGGAATCTGCTCCATGATATCCTTAGAGGCTCAGCATTAGCTGCACCCTTCCAGAGACAGGGAACTCACCACTTTGAAGAGCTTGTTTGCAATGGTTTTTCACTTAATTGGGAAGAGTATTGCTTGGAGTTACTGCTTGTTCACTCCTACGTAGGTTTATACAAACCAAGCTCCAAGAACATAGGTGGAATGAGTCTTATAAACCCAGATTAAAGGAAGCAATGTGACTATCCTAAATGGTAGAAATGAATCCAGTATTTTTTTTTAATAACCTCGCTCAGTGTTGGAGACTTCTGAGTGATGGAAAATCTCCTTTACACTGATCTGAAACCTACCTCCCAGGAACCTCCTACCCCCACCCTGGCTTTGGCTTCGGAACCGCAAGCAGCAAATCCAAGATCTTGATTTATAGAAGATGTTTACTTCTTCACTTGGCCTTGCCTGGCACAGGTCTGCAGGGAGGGCAGTATCCGGCTGTCCTCAGGCTCTGGGCCTGGGCAGCTCAGAAGATGCAGGTGCAGCCCACAGCTATGGTCTCCATGACTGTGCGCTGGCGGCAGGGCCCGGTGCGTGGAGGCGGCGGGCAGAGGCGACGGCGCACAGGAACCTGGCTGAACACGGGCACACTCACCATGCTGCGGTCTTCCTGCATGGTGAAGGGGTTCACGCAGCCCAGGCACAGGCACCGCGCCTCTGGCAGGTCCACAGGAATGCGGCTGGGGTCGTGGTTGATGCTGTGGGAAGGCAGGAGAAAACACAGGATGGGAGATGATCAGGAAAAAGCAAATTGGTCCTGCCTTCTTAAACTGGAATTTTCATTCCCACAGCAAGACTATGCTATACTGGAGAAAGGTTCATAATTCACTCTGCATTCCAGGGAAGAAAACCAAAAATCTTGGACCTCAAGATCAGGTGCACCAAGGTTGTCCAGGTTCAAGGTCCCAGCTAGTTTTCTTCTTTCATCTAGCAAGACACTTGTCCGAGTGGTTGTGCTGTGGGAGCCCAGAGAAGCTAAGGCCCTCCTTGCCTTACCCACTTCCCCCCCTAGTTTATATTCTTGGGAAACTTAATCCGGACATGAAGTGCTCACTGATGGACAACACAGACAAGTTCGCTCCTAGAGCTGAGAGCATAAGGATGTGCCTTGAGACCTTTCTTTCTCCACACCTCAGTTTTCTCATCTGCTAAATGAGGGGTGGACTTGAATGTGGACCTGCAATGTCAGCAGCACCTAAGAGTTTGTTAGAAATGCAGAATTGCATCCCTGCCTCAGATCTTTTGAGTCAGACCCTGAATTTTTATAAGATCCCCGAGAAAGCTAAAGGCACAGTAAAGTGAGAAGCCCAGCTTCGCAGAATCGTTATGGACCCTTCCAGTGGCCACATGGCAGATATGGAAGTTATTAGCCACAAGTGGCTATTCAAATTTAAATGAATCAAAATTGAGCTCCTCAGTCACACTAGCCACATTTCAAGTGCTCAGCAGCCACATGAGGCTAGTGGCCACCTTATTGGACCTTACATCATCACAGAAAGTTCTACTGAACATGCTGTTCTAGAGTCTCAGGACATCAGTTGTGCAGCTAAAAAACCTTTTGCCTGGGTTTGTGGGCGAGAACCCTTCAGGGCTAGGCAAGTTCTTCATTATTCATATATACCTGCTGTGTGCCAGGTTCTGTGATAGGAAGTGGAGTTTATGACCAAAGTGAGACCCAGCCTTGTCATCTAGAGACAGCAGGTCTTGATTCCCAAGCCTGGCTGTGCACCCTAATAAGGTGGTGATGAAGAAAATGCCAGCTTCTAGGCCTCACCCCTGGACATTTTGACTGAGAGGGGCATGAGACTCCTAGGATGATTCTGATACAGGCATGGGGAAGGTCCCAGTCTAGCATAAGAGACAGATGTGGACACAGCTAACTTAGTAACATCTGGAAGTGTGTAACTAAGAGCGTGTACAAGGCCCGCTGAGGTGGAGGCCCTTCAGTGGGGACTCGGAGAACAGCAATGGCAGGACTCAGCATGGATATCTCATTTAATGACAAGCCTATGAAGTAGGTACTCATATCACCTCCATATATAGTTGAGGAAACTGAGGCTCAGAAAGGCTAAGCAACTTGCCCAAAGCCGCACAGCCAGTAAAAAGACAGCTAAATTCAAACCCAGGCACTCAGGCCTCTGAACATAAGTTTCTTAGCTGTTGCAGTCACAGGAACATTTGGCAAGGTAGCATCCCCACCCCGACCCCCGACATGCAGGATGCCCATGGCTGCTCAGCCTGGTCCACCTGTAGCTCCAGGGCGACAGGCTCCTCTTGCTGGACAGCCACAGCTGCAGGTCAACTCCACATTTCCTTCTGGCTGGCTCTGAGCTGTTCCTTAGCTGGGCCACCATCTCCCCAAGGTTCCTCTCATATTCCTCCATGCGGGCATATGGCTTCCCCTGTGACACCAGGTCCAGTGGCATCTGGTGAGGCCCAGGAGCCAGGGTCCCAGGCCACCCTGGCCCCTTCCTCTTGCCTTTGGTGTTCCTGAGCTGGCCCAGCCCCACGAAGATGGAGATGGTGAGAAGGAACAGCTGGGGAAGAAGGTCACAGGTCAAAGGTGGGAGAGCCAAGTCTCCCTCCGGGCCCAGGAGGGGAGGGGGAAAAATAAGAGCCTCCAAGGGGTCATTCCGCCTGCCCCTGGTCCCACCAGGCCACCGCATACGTGCATCGACACTTGTACACACCACACTCATCATTAAGTCCTGTCCGTTGCACCTTTTAAAAGGCTCCTCACCCCCCCACACACACTTCTCTACCTGCCTCCCTTCCCTGGGAAGCTCAACAGCCTCCTGCCCAGTCTCCCCAAACCCCCCTGCAACCTTCCGATCAGTTCTCCACATGATGGCCAGGGACAGCTGTTTGAAATGCAAAGCTGATAACATCACCTTCCAGTTTAACACCTTTCATCCTTAGGGTAACAGTGCCTCTGCCCCTACCTGCCTGGTGGGCTGACTTCTGCTGAGCGACCCCTCCTCCAGCCACTCCCAACTTCCTCTCATACCTGTACTTCAGCCTGAAGCTTTCTCTCAGTCCCTTCTCACCATGCTCCTTCCTGCCACAGGGACTTTGCACAGGCAGCTACCTGCAGAATCCTGCCTCTCCCTACCTTCTAAATGCTTCTCACCCCTCATGTCTCAGCCCCAGTGTCACTTCCTAGGATGCCTCAGAGACCTTCCTGGGCTCTCAACACCACGTGCCTCTTGCATGACTGCAGACTTCCAGTTTGTACATGTAAATCTTTTATATGTCCATCCCCCACTAAGCACTGACTCCATGAGCTCAGGCATTGCATCAGTTTCCACACACTGTGTTATCCTCCGAGTCTGAGCCAATGATAGCTGGCACCACTCCAGCCATTCTGTAGCTCACAGTCTCAGCAGGGAGGACAGACAGTGACTAGGAAAACAAGCACCATTAGGGACAAGCAATGGTGGGACAGTGCTACCTGCGGTCAGACATCAAGGCCCCCCCTTTAGCCTGTGGCAGGGCAGTGGTCCCACAAAGCCTTTCTGGGGAGCAGTCATGTCAGGTGAGAGCTGAAGGATAAGAGGGGGCAGATATGTGCAGACGGAGTCTAAAAGTATTAAGGGGGGAGGACGATGTAAGAGGAGGTTTGCATTGGATGAAACATTTCACTGAAAGGAAAGCGTTGAGGTTGAAATAGAGTGTTGGTGGGGGGAGATGAAGTTGGGGGTATGGGAAGGTCATGGCCAAGGATCCCTGCTGGACCCCACCACAGTCACGCTCCCCTCTTCCATGCCTCCCACCTGTGCTCGCCTCCACACTCTCCACGCCTCACCTACCCACACTCACCCTCACCTCCCAGACCCGGGTAAGACTGTGGCTCAGGGGGAGAGGACCTGGGGGCCTGCAGGACCCAGACACTTCTGGAAGCTGGGGACAAAAGGACCAAGACTTGATGGGGGGCCAGAACTGGCCAGAAGGAAGAACTGTCAAAGGGAGTTCCATTTCCCAGCTGAATGCAGCCAGGCTCCTACCCACCCTGAGTCCCACACCCTGCCACCTCCATGCCCCATGCCTGATCTATCCAGGTGACCCAGCAAGTCTTGACCCTTGGGAACAAGTTTCAACATACCCCCTCATGGCAGAAGGATTTCTTGGCACAAATCCACAACAGAGATTCAAGTCACTAAATTCTTCCTTTTTGGTCTTGATTCTGCTGCAGAAAATGTCTCCCTTACAATACGCTTTCTCATCTGAACGTCTCACAAGGCATTCTTACACTGTGGCTCTCCACTCAGAGAAACCCAGAATATAATCACAGTCACCCTTCCTCACATTACAGATGGGCAACAGAGAAACAGAAGGACTTGCCCAAGGTCACACAGCCTGAATCTCAGGACCCAGGAACTCTTTGGAAAACCCCAGCAACCGAGTTTGCCAGGATCTCCCCAGATGCCTTCGGCAGTTTGAAAGGACTTCAGTGTAGATGGGCTGAGCCCAGTTTAGAAGCCTGAGCTACTGGCCATGGCTGCAGGCTCTGAGACCAGTCTGTTTCTTTCTCATCCTGGGGGAAAGGACAGAGGGAGAATTCGCCTCTGCAGATTCCAAGCCAAACAGAGGCAGCCATTAATCAATAGAAAAGAAGTAACAAAACACTCATGTCCTAAGAAGGGGTGGGGGTGGGGTGGGGAAGTGCCACGTACCAGGCTGTGTGGCCAGTCCATCCTGCAAGCCCAGCCCTCCGCCGGCAGCTTCCACCCGCCTGAAAGCCCAGAGGCCTCCGCCAAGAGAATGGCAGCAACAGGATGGAGCGAAGCAATTATAGCTCATCAGGGGGCTGCTGGGGGGTTGGGGGGGTGGGTTCATCATCAGCTGGGAGCCTTGGGCCCCCAGCTGGCTGGGTCTGGCACAGTGGCAGGCGTTGAGGGGCGTGAGGGCAGGCCAGGAGCACCGGCTGTTGACTGAGGGACAATGCCCTGTGTGTCTGGCGGGGCTCTGGAGGGTGGCCCCTCCGCCTGCGGCCTGCGGCCGGCTGCCCAGCCAGCACCCACAGGGCCAGCTGAGACAATCAGCTTCGTCTGCTTTAGGGATGGCTGGGGGGTGAGGGTGGAGGAGGGATGGGCAGTCATGAGTCAGGAGAGCAAATGTTCTCGGAGTGTGCTCACCAGGAGTGGGACATAGGCCTCATCTCCTGGGAAAACAGCCTCAGGCACTCTGGCCTCAGCCAGCCCCAGGTGGGCTCAGCCGCCCTCCATAGCCAGAGTCCCACCCCCTTGATCCACAGGCAGGGAAACTGAGGCCATAGCAGGGAAGGGACTTGTCCAGGATCACAGAGTGAGTTAGAGGAGACAGTGCTGGGGTTTGTACCTGGTCCCTGTGCAGGCTTTATCCACCATCCCAGGCTGTTTTTCTTGTGATATTTTTGTGCAGTTCTGGCCCCCTGTGAACAAGTTTCTGAATCCTTAATCTCACACCAGCCATGTGGAGGACCCTTGAGGGCCGCATGGCCGGGTGTTCTGGCCTTCCTGCCACAGCACTCCACTTCATCGAAGGGCTCCACCCCAGGGGCCTGCTTGGGACTTTGAGTTTCTCTCAGCCTCAGGTTCCTTCTCTGTAAAGTGCGAGTCATGCCTAGGCATTGACAGTGCCCTGGCTCATTTCTTCCTGATATCTTTCTGAGTCTCAGTTCCCACATCTCTAGAATGGGGATAACCATGTCATCCACCTCCTGGGGCTGTTATAAGGGGTAAAGGAAATAGCCCTTGTTGAACAGCTGACACAGTGCCTGACACATAATAAGCGCTCAAGAAACACTTGGCTGTTTGTTTACTATGAAAATTATTGTTATAAAATAATTTACCTGCTCTGATTAGCATTAGGGCTAGTGTGGCTCCCATTGCTCAGCGAGCTCTCTCTCCTGACTCTTGGGCCTCCCCTCTGGGCTGAGAGAGCTCTGGGCTTCATAGGCTCTGGTTACAACTTTATGGGCTCAAGTGACCCCATCTACAGGTTCTGGAATCACATGTTGAGTTAACCAGCGCTGCTGTTGAGGTCTCTCACCTCAAGTGAAGGGCCCAGCCTAATGTGAGCTGTGAGTGAGTGGGTCCCCCCACCCCGGAGGCAGGGGAGGGGGTGGGAGGGAGTGTGAAGAGAACAGGGGAGGGACACTGCGCAGGCATCCAGGATGGCACTGTCTTTCTGAGGCCACTCTTGGCCATTTACAGGAATCGGCAGAGGGAAAGAACACGGGGTGCAAGGCACTCCTGCATGTCACAAGATTAATCTGTCCAGGGCAGGTTTCCACAGCATAACTGAGAAACTGGCTGAGGCTTGAGCTCATGGAGAGATACCACCATATTTGGTCAAATACTAGACAGGGCTCTATTCTATCACTGGAAGCTCCAGAGGGAGGTGAACTCTGAAAATACCTCCTCAGGCAGCAAGGGCCCCTGCTCCCATCCCAGGCTATGCCAGCCCCACTGCCACTGTCCTCAAAACAAGCGAGGTAGCCAGTGTGAGGGGCAAAGGATGGGGACAGCCTGGTTGTATTCTGTGCAGCCTCCGTGCTACCCCTCTACTGCTGCAGCCATTGGGGCCTGATAGACGTGCAGCTGGGGTGGCCCCTTGCTGTACATACACAAAGGCAGGGAGACTAAAAGATGGGGACTGGGCTGCAGGGTGCTTCCTCTGCTTCTCAGGACCCCCTGACACCACATTTTCCTCAGCTCCTAACAACACACATTCCTTGCTTCCATCTCCAGAAGACAGGACTCACCAGCTTCCTCAACTCCCAACTTCAGTGCTTCAGTAGAGATTCCAGGGTCCCAGCCCCAGAGCTCTAACATAGCCCCCAGGAATCTTCACTTTAACAAGGACCAAGTCTAGCCATTACAGGGGTCCACACCCATCCTCTGGCTAATCCCCTCACCCCCATTTACACAAACAGATCGAGGCCCAGAGAGGTATGGTCCTTACCCAAGCTCACACAGCATGCTAGTGCCACATTTGGTAAGTCTGGGTTGAGCACACAGCTCAGTCTTCCTGTCTTGTTACTCTTCCCCCAAACTTTATGCGTACAGCTCTGGGCCAGCTTGGGCCCCCTTGACCCCTCTCCCATGGGGAGGGTGATTTGTGGGGTACCAAGGCAGGTGCTGTGGGGAGTCAAGGAAGGGCCTAATGACCACCATTGGATTTCCCACTCCTGGGCCATCTCAGGCCCCTACCCCCAGCCTGGGTCTCTAGAGACCATGAAGGGTCTTCTGCTTCAGGGATGGCCTGAGTATCAACACTGGCCGGCCGCCCTGGGACCTGACTCCGCAGGGCAGAGCCAGGCCTGAGAGGGAGGCATAGGATCTTGGGCTTTGGGGCTTTCTGCCCCACAGCAAAGTCGGAGACCTTAGATCTTTTCCCATGGCAAGTGGTCAGTACAGGTGACCGAGGGAAGAAGCAGATGGGCTGAGCGAGGGGCCACCAGAGCCGGTGCTGCGCTCACCACCAGGTGGCGCCACCTGAAAGCCTAGCGAACCCTGACAAGCTTCCTCAACGGCCACTGCTCTTCCCTGGCTGGGTCCCCAAGGCTGAGAATGAGGGGGCCGAGGGGGGGATATGGGTCTTGTGCCTGCCCCTGGCTGCCTGGGAAACCCTCTTATTGATGAGGACCAGCACCAGGACGTCTTCCACGGCATAACCAGCCAGGAGTGGGGGGCAGGGCTGGCTGGCATGGGGGCTTCGGGCTGCTGTGGGAGCTAAGTCCCTCCCTTCACTTGGAGCACCTACTACGTGCTAGGCCTTGAATATTTGGCACCTGGACACTGTTTTCAGAAAATAACAGTAACAATATTAGCTTCAGCTTCATATCAACTGCCTGACGACCAGGCAGTGCTAAGTCCTTCTGTGCAATGTTTCATTAGATCCTCTCAGCCACTCCCTGGTGAGGTACTAATTTTATCCCAGATCTGTGGATGGGGAAACTGAAGCTTAGGGGACCCATCGTCCCAGAGGATTCAAAGCAAGTCTGTCTAAATCCTGCATGTGCTCTTCCCCAAGTCGGGGAGAAGAGCACTGCAGCCAGGAGAGGAGGGGAATATCCAGCTGGGCAGCTGGGCAGTGAGGAGGGTCTGTGCTTGCCCTGCTTCACCCTGACATCCTCAAACAAACTGGACCCTGCGTGTTGGGCAGATCATTTGGCCCAAGCCCAAAGTAGAGTCCTCCAGGGGATATGAGTGCTCCTAGAGTGTGGGCATGGCACCCAGCAACGTTCCTGTCACATAGTGGGCATTCACTAAATATCTGATGCATTGAACCAAACCAGCTGTGTATTAATGCTGAGGTGGAGAACAGGAGGCCAGAGCAGCAGGGAGCTGGAGGAAGAGGCGCAGCCCAGGGGTTACGAGTTCAGAATCCAAAGATCAACAGATTCCAAAGAGTTTTAATCCTACGTCTACCAATTCACAGCTGTGTGACCCTGGGAAAGTTACTTGACTCCTCTGAGCCTTACTTTCTTCTGCGCAGTGGAGAGAATAATAACGTGGCTCTCAGTGGATTATTGTGAGGATCAAATGAGATAATGCATGTCAAAGCACTTAGTAGAATGCCTGAAAAAAGTAAGTGTTCCATTAATGGTAGCTGTAGTTGTCATAGTTACTGTTAAAACAAGTCTTGAGTTGTGCCCTCAAGGATGCTTCTGGAGTGCTCCCAGGTAAGAAGGGCATTGTAGGGTAGGAACAAGGATAGAACCAGCAGAAGACTGCAGAATTTCCTAGTGAGCCCATCCGGGAGCCTCAGCTGGGCCAGGAGGGCCTGCAGGACTTGGTCTAAATACTAAGTGGACCTCATAAGGTTGGCGGGGGCAGGAGGAGACTAGTGGGCGCCTCTGCTGCGAGACAGGACGGCTGTGGCTAGGAGGATGCACTCTCCACTGGAGGTCTGGGCTCTCCTGCCATGCTGTCCACTCCTGCCCTCCCTGGTAGGAGTCCTTCTCCCAGGCCCATATTTGCACAAATGCCTGCCTCACTGCTCACTCCAGAGCCCCAGCCAAAGAAACACTATTTTAAGCTCCCTGGATGGGAACACTGTTGGTGGGAACAGACCCAGCTAGCAAGCTCCCAGTTCTCAAAAAATGGAAAGGCCTGGGTGAATGGGCGGCTCCTGGGAAGTGCAGAGTGGCCGCCACATCCACATGAACCTCTGACTAGTCCAAGCACCAAGGCCTCCTTTTTCCTAGGAGGCATCCAGCCTTGAAAACACCAAGGCTGTGTGTCTGAGTTGCAGATTGACTCCACATTGTACCTAGTCTCTTGTTAGCACTCACCACCTGTAGAACTTCAGAGCTGGGGGATATGTTGTGTGGCCCCAACCAATGTAGAAACCCCTTCTAAAGCATCTTGGCAGGACACTCCAGTATAGGGAGATCATTTCTCTCTGAGGATGCACATCCCACCTTTTAAAGCTCTAGCTGTTGAAAATAATAACATTAAAGTCTTCTCTTACTGGACAGCTACATGCAAGAGAATGAAAGTGCATTTCTGTATAACTCCATACACAAAAGTAAACTCGAAATGGATTAAAGACCTAAGTGTAAGACATGAAACCATAAAACTCTTAAGATGAAAACATAGGCAAAAATCTCTTGAACATAAGCATGACCAATTTTTTTCCTGGACACATCTCCTCAGGCAAGGGAAACAAAAGAAAAAATAAACAATTGGGACTACATCAAACTAAAAAAGCTTCTGTACAGCAAAGGACACCATCAGCGAAACAAAAAGGCAACCTGCAGTATGGGAGAATATAATCATAAACGATTCATCTGATGAGGGGTTAATATTCAAAATACATAAACAACTCATATGCCTGAACACCAAAACAACAAATACCCAATTAAAAAATGGGCAGAGGACCTGAACAGACACTTCTCCAAAGAAGAAATCCAGATGGCCGACAGGCACATGAAAAGATGCTCCACATTGCTAATCATCAGGGAATTGCAAATTAAAACCGCAATGAGATATCACCTCACACCAGTTAGAATAGCCACTAGCCAAAAGATAAGAAACCTCAGGTGTTGGTGAGAAACTGGAGAACTGGAGCCCTCCTACACTGCTGGTGGGAATGTTATTTGGTGTAGGCACTGTGGAAAGCAGTATGGAGGTTCCTCAAAAAGCAAAAAATAGAAATACCATTTGACCCAGTAACTCTACTTCTAGGAATTTACCTGAAGAAAAGAAATTCCTGATTTGAAAAAATATATGCACTTCTATGTTTATTGCCACATTATTTACAATGGCCAAGATATGGAAGCAATCAAAGTGCCCATAAATAGATGAATGAATGGATAGAGAGGATGTGGTACATATACACAATGGAATATTATTCAGTCATAAAAAAGAAAGAAATCCTGCCACTGGGCCCAATGTGGATGGATCTAGAGGGTATTATGCTCAGTGAAATAAACCAAGTAGAAAAAGACAAATACCACAGGATTTCACTTATTTGTGGAATCTGAAAACAAAACAAAACAGAATGAACAAAACAGCAGCAGACTCATAGACACTGTGAAGTAACAAGTGGATACCATTGGGGAGAGGATGAGGTGTGTACAGGCTGACAGGGATTCTCACAAAAACTCTCAGTCATAATATAAGTTGGTCATGGGCACAGTAGTACAACATGGAGAATACAGCCAATGCAACATCTTCCTATGTCAACAGGTAGTGACTGCACTAGTTGGGGTGAGGATTTAATAATGTAGGTAACTGTTGAACTCCTGTGTTGTATACTTGAAACCAATAAAAGATTGTAATATCAACTATACTTCAATAAAAAAGTTTTCTCTTTTATTATGCTAAAGTCACCTCCTATGATATAATATAGTGTCATGGCAGATTGCAGACTTCAGAAATGGTGGTTAGACACTTGCTCTGCCCCTTCGTCTGTGGCCATGTCCACTTCTCCCAACCTCAGTAAGCCTCAGTTCCCTCATAAGTTTGTTCAAGTGGATTTACCATAAAACTTATGGTTTGCCTGGCACATAACTGGTACCTAATATTTGGCAAATTTAGCCTGGGGTTTATTTTGTAGTTTGGTTGCTTTTGTGTGTGTGTGTATATGTGTGTGTTGTATGGTGTTTTGTGTGTGTGCATGCTATTTTCGCATTTTGATTGTGAAGAACCAGTATAGACTAATATTTAAAGCATGGACTTTGAGCCAGGGTGACCTGATCCCCAGCCTCTCCACACAGCAGCTGGGTCACCTTGGGCAAGTGACGTGACCTCTCTGAGCCTGTGTCCTCCTCAAAAGAAGGAAGGTTTTAACAAGATAATGCGTGTAAAGTGCCTAACCCAGAGTGGTGCTCAACAAATGGCCCTGCTATTATTTTGTTGTACACATTCATAGCTCTGCTCAATCAGGTGGCACAGAACAATTGTAGTCAGTTCTCTTCTAGAACTTTCCAGCTACTGGCGCTTAGTTGTAGAAAGAACTGCCTTGGGAGAGCATGAGCTCCCCATCTGCCACATGTTTTAGTAGGGGCCAGAGACCAGCTGGAAGTGCTGTGAGGGGAACTTGAGAAGACGAAAGGTTTGGGCTTGCTGAGCTTTAAAGTTTCCCTTCCATTCCTGAGAGTCTGAGTCTTTTGTCCAAGGCCTCATGTCCCCATTTGGGGCTGTCCTTCTGCCTCGACTTGCTCAGACTTGGGACTGGAAGGAGCCCAAGGGGGCCTGCATGGGACAAGTAATAAACAGCCCATCTCTAGGGCAGACGGAGGCGCCACTGCCCACCGGCGCATCCTCCCCTCTGTCCCAGGGGATGTTTACATTCTGGTCAGAGTTTGCAGGATGTCTGGACTTACAAGACCCAGAGTTCTGACTTTTCCCCCAAAGCTTTCAGCCCCACCTCTTGCTGAGCGGGTGTGCATCTATTTTGGGTGGGAGTCCCTATCCTCCAACGGAAGCAGAAAAAGGGTACAGCCTGAGAAATGCTCTCTTCAGACCCCCAGAGCCCCGATGGGTGGAGGAAGAAGCCTGTGCCGTGGGGGATGGGAGAACTGCGTCCGTTTCTCCTGGCTGTTTATAGGAGAGGAGGCCTGGGAGGAGAAGGGGAACATGGGGGGAAAGGACTTCCTTTGCAGCTTGGGTTCAAAGGCATGCTCCCCGAACACAGCTAAAAACGGATGGTCCTTATCAAGGTCTGCCTTACATATTAGCTTCTGTTACTGGCTCAGATAGTGCTGTTTTGGTTACACTTGGGGTATCTTCCTGTGTGAGTGTGAATTTGTGGATGGGGTCTCATACGTGCCTGTTTTGCATTGTCATTGCTTTGAAGGGTCATCAGGCAGGAGCTTCTTGCAGGCGGCCAACAGGTCTTGTTCACACATGTGCTTCTCAGTGCCTGGCTCAGAAGCCTGGGGCCTGCTGGGACCAGGGTGGGGCTTACTGAGGGAGCAGAGGAATTCTGACGGCTGCTCACTACCCAGCGCTTGGTGGACAGACAGCAACTCTGAGACATCCCCCCACCCTTCAGTAAGCAGTCTTGATGGCCATAGCCAGCACCTCTGTCCCCATCCTGTACAGTACAGACTCTAGGGCTACAGTGAATTCCAATTACGGCCTCCCTGCAGAAGCTAGTCTCTGTGGTCTGAAGCTGTAGGGAGATGATACTGAGAATCTGCCCCTGGTAGTGGCTTAAATATCTGACCTAGGACCCTCCTGGAGTTCCTATGAGCTATGACCTCCTAGGTATGGGCAATAAAGAGCCTTGAGAGTTCCTGAGAAGGGTCCATCCACTCCTTTGACAAATACATATTGAGCACCTACTATGTGCCAGGCACTGTTCTAGGCACTGCTCACAAAGCAAAGAACAGCTAAAATAGTTTCTGAGCTCATGTTCTTACTAGAAGATGACAAATACATCAATATTTTAGGAGCAGCTTACAGCTTAAAGACTCTTGCTGGGCCCCTCTCCTCCCAGCCTCTGCACCTCCTGCATCTGTGGGAACTGCTGGATCTGCTGGGAAGCCCACGACCTCAGCCCTCAGGACATGGGGACGAAGGTACAGCATCTCCCGCATGTGGCATGTTGCCAAATTTCCATTGAAAGGTCGTTTCTCATAAATACTACATTTGTGAGGAAAAAAAAAAATGGCTAGTATGGAATCTGACCATTTCCAAGTTCTGGTTCCCAGGAAAGAAGTCTCCATACTTGTTCTAATGTTGTAGGCTGTTTCAAGGTTTCTGACCCTGTGTAACAGAGGTGGCCCAGTCCTGAAACCTAGGCACCTGCTGTCAGTGACTGCCCGGCACTACAGCTGATTCCCCTTGCATGTACACAACCCTCTGCAGCTCACGGAGCACTCGTACACTCATGATTGTATTTACTCCCTTGTACCAAACCCCACGTGAATACAGACTTTTACAGAAGAGGAAACTGAGGCCTAGGGAAGGGGAATAATCTGGCCATGGTCGTATAGTGAGGAAAAAGGGGCAGAGCTTAGGATGAAAGCCTGGGCCCCTGAAACCACTTTTGACCACTACCCCACCCTAACCTTTGCCCCTGCTTAAGGAATGAGCATTGGAGCGAGCAGTGGTTAGATGCTGGCATCCCTCTCACTAGGCAGCATACACAGAGCACCAAAGTCAGTCCAAATTATTTCAGACACTGCCTGGCTGTGCGCTATGGATGAACTTACATTGGAGGGAAATGTGTCTGGTGAAAGCGTTTGGTGCCAGGAGGACGTTTTCTGAGTCAGCTCTGGAGAGAATTCAAGTGTCAGGCTAACCCCAGTCTCCCTTTCCCCCAGTAGGGTGCTCTTGTAAAACTTAGGATTGTTTGGCTCTTCAGTCTGGTCACACAGCTGATCACACAGCTATGTCCATAATTTCTTTCTCTTCCATATAGGCATTCCCTTGATTCTGTTCCATTATCTCAACCACAAAGCTAGCTCTGAGCCTGTCATTCCAGAATCACTTACAAATCTTCTCATTTTTTTGGACCATTTCTTAGTATCTCAGGCTTAACAGGACCTTATAGGTCATTTTTCTGGCTTCTCAATGATACTTCTATTAAATACTCCTGAGTCTCTAATTAATTTCTACTTGTTTGAGATGTCTACCTCCCTGCTCCATCCATCTGCTGATAACCAATATGCTGTTTGAGAATATACAGGACAAAGCTGCTCCCTCTGCCCTATGACAAGTTGTGTCAGTCAGGATGGGCCATATTATGCTAAAGTAACAAACAACCCCAGTATAGGCACAGCCCAGCAAAGGTGTCTTTCACCTAGCCTGCAAGTCCCACGTAGGCTCCCGAGGCATGCACTGCTCATCAGGATTTCAAGGACACAGAGCCATGGGAGCTTCACCGTGACCCTTGCTCCTATAAGCATCACAACAGGAACATAGGTTCACAGGGGGCAGATTTACAGAGGTCAAGAAGGGATTCTGGAATCTCTGCTCCAACCACTTATCCTCTGGGCAAATTCTTTCATCTCTTTAAGTGTCAGTTCCTGATCTGTAAAATGAGAATAACAAGAAAGTAACTACCTCAGAGATCTGTGGTGAGGTTAGCTGAGAGGATGGATGTAAGCCCTCAGCACAGGTTCTGGTTCATAGAAAGAACTCAATAAATGTCAGCCCTTACGATGTGAATATAGTATTTTTAACTTAATAGTGGCTGCCATCTCCAGACAACACGACCCAGCTCTTCCTACTGTTCCTAATGTTGACCACTTTGAACTCCTTAGAAGAGTTAAGGAGTTCTTTTTTTTTTTACCATGTGTCATTTTCATTTTTTTGTGTGTGTTTTATCTCATGAGGGAGGCACTTAGGGGTTCAAAGCTGAGGCAGAGAAAGGTATATCTGTGTGTCTTGCCAGCCTCAAACTAGATTTACCCAGGTTAAGGTTCATTACCAAGTCCTTTTCAGTCCAGAGAAGAGAGGTCAAATTTGGAAAAGAATGCTTGCTTGAGATAAAACCCAGGGGTGGAGAGGCTCAGACATCAGACTGTAGAATGTCAGAGTTGGAAGGGACTTCTAGAATAAGCAAGTTTCATCATTTCTTCTCTTTTACAGATGAGGAAAACAAGTCCAGAGAAGGAAAGAGACCAATAGAATGTCACACAGCAATTCAGAGTTGGGACCAGAATCTACTTCATTTAATCCCAGTCTTGGGGCTTTCCACATACCACATAAGGGGACAAGGGGACATCATTCTTCACCATTCGGATAGGCGGGGGGTGGAATCTCATTGGAATTACAGCTTGTCCTCATTTCACGTAGTTGTACTCCAGTGGAGTTGTAAATTTAAGAACTTTATAAACATTACCTTATTAAGGCTTCTTAGAAACCCTAAGTCACAGCTCCTCTGGGTCATGGGACATGCATTGAGCATCCAGTGAACAAACAAAGGATAACGTTACATTTTTCACTTCGTTTAGGAAACCTGGCTTCTAATTATAGGATTTGTTTAACAGTCCCAGCTGGTTTATGAAGGCTTGAAGTCAGCCTGCAGACCTGAGGGCTGGCTGAGGAGTGCCAGACGCAGGGGCAAATTCAGGGTAGGGGCCTCAGAAGTAGAGGGAGGGATGGCCAACTAAGATCAGTTTAAGCCAAGCCCTATAGGGGAACATTAATATTTCCTAATCCCACCAATCAGGAGGCTCCCAGTTGGAAATTATCTCCAGTAACTCCCGTTTGTTATCATAACCCTTCATAGAGGGACAATGAATATGGATTTGCTGTATGGCAAGCAGTTGAAATAATGATCACATTGCTTTTTGTAATGTTCTCTGTCAAACTGAACCCCCTGCAACAGCAGCCCCTATTAGCACACGGCGTCCCTCTTCCTAGGGAAAAATGGGCTAGGGGCTGACTCAATTTCCATGTTTCTTTAAATAAATAACTTCTAAGTAAGTTATTTTTTAAATAAATCTTTTTAAATTCTTCAAAATACTATTATACTAACATATTAAATTAACACAAAAAAATAGAAATTAAAAAAGATACAAGTAAAAATGGAAGTTCCTAATGTTATAAATAGCTATAATATAATACATAACAAAGTCCCTATTGTTAAGCTTATATCTAAGGAGGCAAGGGGTTATATAAGGAGACGCTGAGGGTTTGTGGCATGAGATCCTTAGGAAGCTGAAAGTCTCCCCCACTCATGCAGCCCACGTTGAGGTGCAGAGATCTTGCCAAGCTGCTCCCAAGCCAAGATACTTAAGGTCTAACCCACCCACCATGCAGCCAGGATCCCTCCTCTCTCAAGGCCCCAGGGCAAAACTCAGCCCAGGCCCCACCATTCAAAAAACCCCCAAACCCCTGCCATGTCCCAAGTGTTCCAAAAATTCCAGCACTTCCATTTCTGAGTTAGTACATGTGCTCATGCTCACACACAGCCCTCACACACAGCCCTCACACACAGCCCTCACACACAGCCCTCCAAGTCTCTTGGACAGCCTGACTTTACTTTCTTGAAGCGAGGTCTGTGGTTTTCAAAGTGGGGTGTTGTTCAAATCTCAGGAAAAATACTAGGGACTTCCATTTTTACTTCTATTTTTTTCTAATTTTTACTTGTTTTTGTATTCAAGGAATATAATATGTTAGTATAATAGTATTTTACAGAATTTAGAAAGATTTATTTTAAAAAATAACTTACTTAAAACAAAATATATTTATTTAAATAAACTGTTGTTTACTCATGACCAAAAAAATTTGAGGGCCCCTGGACTAGGATTTTAAACTCGGCACCCCTTAACTCTGAGTGGAGCAAGGAGACCCCCAGCTTCCCATCTCCTCATTTCTAAGGATGGTGTTGTTCCAAGTACCTCAGGTCCATGTGCTCAGTGCTGTGAAGTTTCACCAGCTACAAAATGATCAGGTGGAAAATTACGGGTGGAGGGTGCTGGATTTACGTGGGGAATTTGTGGATTGGCAGAGCCCCAACCTAACCTTCATTACTGCAGAGTCTAATAAACTAAAAACATTTCCCATACCCCCTCAGGTTCTAGATGAAAGTCACATCCCTGCTTCTTCTAAACAGATGATGTCAAGCACCACCGTACAGGGTTCTCCACAGCAATGTTCCATTACTCATGTTATGGGCTGAATTGTTTCCCCCAAAAATTCACATACTGAAGTTCTAACTGCCAACACCTCAGTTTGACCTTTTAGAAATAGGGCCTATACAGATGTAATTAGTTAAGATGAGATCATGCTGGACTAGTGTGGACCTTAATCCAATATGACTGGTGTCCCTATAAAAAGTAGAAATTGGGGAACAGACGCACACAGGGAGAACGCCATGTGAACACACAGGCCAATGCACCCAGAAGCCAAGGGATGCCACATGGCCAGCGGGCCGCTGGGAGCATGGGCAGAGCTTGGAGCAGCGTCTCCTCACGGGCCTCGGAGGAGCCACCCTGCCTTGGTCTTGGGCCTCCCACCTCCAGAGCTGGAGGGCAATACATTGCTCTTACTTGAGCCGCCCAAACTGTGGTGCTTTGTTACAACAGCCCTAAGAAAAGAATACAGAGCCACTGCTGGCTGTGTGAGATCGATGGGCAGCTGTGGCAGAGGGGAGAGCAGCTTCCTGACCCCAGCACTCAGACCCGGCCGTGTACTCTGAATGATGGTGGAGCTGTGTTTTCTGATGCCAGCCCTTTCAATGGCAGCAGAGACAGCAGCTGTTCTCTACAGACAGCCCTGTGTGATTGTTGACTGAGTCATTTCCAGAGCCCTGCCTAGGGCTGCTTCACCTTCCTAACAATTGTGTAAGCAGCTAATTCCCTGTAGTAAATCCCTTTCTGCTTGAAATAGCAGGAATGCTTCACTACAGTTGAACCCTGACTGGTCCCATTTCATTGGACATTTAACACCATATTAAAGTTGCGAGTTTGCACACTTGGCATTTGCAAGTTCTAACACAAAGTAAGTTGTCAAGGACTTTCTGAATGAGTTTTTTAAAGTCATAATTGCTTTTTTTTTTCAATAGTGAAAAACAATAAATTGTTCTACGTAAATCAGGAAAAAATCAAATGAAGAAAACTATAATGAAGTAAGCCAAAATAACTCAGATTCTTTCAAGCATCTGTACCTTTTCATGCACATGTGCAATCATATGCACACTCACGTGTGTCACTGGGGTGTTCCATTGCATGCATGGTTCAGGGTATAATGGGTGTGGCCCAACTGGTCCCAAGAGCTCAAATGTTCCAGGCCCATCTGCTGGTAAGAGCAGGAGGTCAGAAACAAACTGCAGCGGCCCTCCATGAGATTCTCACCACCCCTACCTTATGCATCTAGGGATCCCCTAGTCCTGACAGGTGTCCTGGGCACAGGGCAGTGTCCAGTCCCATCTGGAGCTGTATCAATGTGGTGACTGTGGTAGGACACAAACGTCTGAGCAGAAGCTGGTCTTGGTGAGGCATAACCCAAATCATGAGTCAAGTCCACAACTCCCAAAGTGGCCACAGAAGTGAAGCTAATATTCTGCCTAGACCAGAAAGGGCTCCAAGCCAAGCACCCAAGGCTCTTCAACACAAGCCTGCCGTGCTTCCTACCAGTGTTCACATGCCAGGGGTCACAGAGTTTGGGGGTGAAGGTGTTACACCATTGTTCCCTCCCTCACAATCATTCTTTCCTGGTGATCAGCACAAGAAGTTAGTTATCTTCTCCCAAGACAGTGGGAAACTCGCTCCCCTGCTTTTCCCATAGATATTCCTTTCAGGCACTTCACAGTGTCCTTTAGCCCTGCTCTGTGCAGTAGACTAAGGGACAGATGATACAGATTCAGCTGCCAGCAGGGCTTCTTACTACATCCATGCTTACCCCACACACAGAAAATCATCTATTTTATTATCATAAAATATGCATAACTTAAAATCAACCATCTTAACCATTTGTAAGTATATAATTAAGTGGCATTATGTTGCATTTACAGTGTTGTACAACTACACTATCCACATCCAGAACTTTTCACCATCCCAAACAGAAACTCTGTACCCACTCAGCACTAACTTCCATTCCACTTCCCCAGCTCCTAGCAGTCACCATTCCATTTTCTATGTCTAGGAATGTGTCTATTTTAGGTACTACATATAAGTGGAATCATACAGTATTTGTCCTTAGCATAATATTTTCAAGGTTCATCCATGTTGTTGCATGTATCAGAATTTCATTCCTTTTTATTGCAGAATAAGATTCATTGTATGTATACACTATATTTTGTTTATCCATTCATTCATTTACAGACATGGGTTGTTTTCAGATTTGGGCTATTGTGGATAATGCTGCTGTGAACATCGGTGTACAAATGTCTATGTAGCTAGGGCTTTTTTGTTGTTGTTATTAGTACAGCCATCCTAACAGTGTGGTATCTCATCCAATGAGTGGTGTTTTGCTTTAGTTCTGCAGACATATCATTTATTTAAATGGGGTTATACCACAAATCTTCTTCTGTACCATGATTTTTAACCTTAATAATATGTTGGGGACAGCAGTCCATGAATTAATGTTGAGAAGGTTTGATTACAATTGCAGTTGACTCTTGAGCAACATGAGGGCTAGGGACACCAAACTCCCATGCAGTCAAAAATCTGTGCATACAAGAACAGAGCCACAGACCAGTGGAACAGATTAGAGACTCCAGAAATTAACCCAAACATATATGGTCAATTAATATTTGATAAAGTAGCCATGGACATACAATGGCGAAATGACAGTCTCTTCAACAGATGGTGCTGGCAAAACTGGACAGCTACATGTAGGAGAATGAAACTGGATCATTGTCTAACCCCATATACAAAAGTAAACTCAAAATGGATCAAAGACCTGAATGTAAGTCATGAAACCATTAAACTCTTGGAAAAAAACATAGGCAAAAACCTCTTAGACATAAACATGAGTGACCTCTTCTTGAACATATCTCCCTGGGCAAGGAAAACAACAGCAAAAATGAACAAGTGGGACCATATCAAGCTGAAAAGCTTCTGTACAGCAAAAGACACCAGCAATAGAGCAAAAAGGAACCCCACAGTATGGGAGAATATATTTGAAAATGACAGATCCGATAAAGGCTTGACGTCCAGAATATATAAAGAGCTCACACGCCTCAACAAACAAAAAACAAATTACCCAATTAAAAAATGGGCAGAGGAACTGAACAGTTTTCTAAAAAAGAAATACAGATGGCCAACAGACACATGAAAAGATGCTCCACATCACTAATTATCAGAGAAATGCAAATTAAAACTACAATGAGGTATCACCTCACACCAGTAAGAATGGCTGCCATCCAAAAGACAAACAACAACAAATGTTGGCGAGGCTGTGGAGAAAGGGGAGCCCTCCTATACTGCTGGTGGGAATGTAAATTAGTTCAACCATTGTTGAAAGCAGTATGGAGGTTCATCAAAATGCTCAAAACAGACCTACCATTTGACCCAGGAATTCCACTCCTAGGAATTTACCCTAAGAACGCAGCAATCAAGTTTGAGAAAGACAGATGCACCCCTATGTTTATCGCAGCACTATTTACAATAGCCACGAATTGGAAGCAACCTAAATGTCCATCAGTAGATGAATGCATAAAGAAGATGTGGTATATATATACAATGGAATACTACTCAGCCATAAGAAGAGGGAAAATCCTACCATTTGCAGCAACATGGATGGAGCTGGAGGGTATTATGCTCAGTGAAATAAGCCAAGCGGAGAAAGACAAGTACCAAATGATCTCACTCATCTGAAGAGTATAAGAACAAAGGAAAAACTGAAGGAACAAAACAGCAGCGGAATTACAGAACCCAAAAATGGACTAACAGGTACCAAAGGGAAAGGGGCTGGGGAGGATGGGTGGGCAGGGATGGATAAGGGGGGGGGAAGAAGAAAGGGGGTATTAAGATTAGCATGCATGGGTGGGGAGGGAGAAAGGGGAGGGTGGGCTGCACAACACAGAGAGGACAAGTAGTGATTCTACAACATTTTGCTATGCTGATGGACAGTGACTGTAATGTGGTTTATAGGGGGGACCTAGTATAAGGGAGAGCCTAGTAAACATAGTATTCTTCAGGTAAGGAAAGAAAGAAAGAAAGAAAGAAAGAAAGAAAGAAAGAAAGAAGAAAGAGAGAAAGAGAGAAAGAGAGAAAGAGAGAAAGAGAGAAAGAGAGAAAGAGAGAGAGGAAGAAAGAAAGAAAGAAAGAAAGAAAGAAAGAAAGAAAGAAAGAAAGAAAGAAAGAAAGAAAGAAAGAAAGAAAGAAAGAAAGAAAGAAAGAAAGAAAGAAAGAAAGGGAAAGAAAGAAAGGCAAGGGTGATTACTCCTTGATAGGATAAAACTAATGGTAAATCAAAGATCAACGCATGCTTTAAATATCCTTAATTTTGATCACTTAAAGGGTGTCAGATAATCGGCTATGGAGGTACACTTTGCTGATAATATTCCTTTCTCTTAATAAAAAAAAAAAATCAGTTCCTGTGTGGTGACCTCCAATGAGTTCTACACAATGGTATAAAGGGCATATCAAAGTGTGGGCAAAGGGTCTGTTTGTTTTTATACAGAAGATCAAAGCCTAATTTGGCTACTCAGAAAATGAACTAAGATACGGTATGAAGAAGAACTTCCAACATCAGCACTCTCTGGAAGACTCATACCAGAAGATGATCATCAAAAACCTCCACAAAGATCCAGGCGATGCTGCAGTTGTAGCTACATCCACCCCACCGTTTCCTGGACTTGCCATTGGAATGAAGAAGGAGATACCTCAGCTGGCCTGTGCATACAGTAAAACAACAAATTTGACTGGATCTATACTGTTGGAACTCAACCAAGAATTAGGAGAAGTGCAAGTTGTAGCACTCCAAAATCTTACAACTACAGACTATCTATGGTTAAAAGAACATATGGGATGTGAACAGTTCCCAGAAATGGGTTGCTTTAATTTGTCTGATTGCTCTCAGACTGTTCAAGTACAGTTGGACAATATCCATCATATCATAGACAAATTTTCACAAATGCCTAGGGTGCCTAACTGGTTTTCTTGGCTTCACTGGAGATGGATGGTAATTATAGATTTGCTTTGTTTATGAAACTGTATTCCTATTATGTTAATATGTGTGCACAATTTAGTTAGTAGTTTAAAACCTATACATGCTTAAGTTACTCTACAAGAAGATATGTCAAAGAAATAATCAATCCTCCCATGTTTTCTTCCAACTGCTACTTCTATAGCATTTCTTCTTCCTTCCTAAGTACAACCCTTAAATAGAATTTGTGCCTCATATCGAATTTACCGAGTATCATAATTCCTCCAAGGGGTAAAGATACCTCAAGACAAATGCTGGGCATAGAAGCCACAGGGCATAAATCTGCAAAGAAGTAAAAAGCTAACCTTTTCAAATAATATGGCTTCTCTCTCACTTACCAACTTTACATCTCCCTGTATGGCCCCGGAAGATGACTGGTTAGCCAGAGATGGGTAAGATTCCTCAAGGGAGGAACAACCTAAGACAGGCACAGTCGCAGGGGGGCCATCAGGTGAGAAATTGGGGATCAACAGTGGTGAAGCTTAGAACCTCACCCCCCTGTTTTGAGAGAAATCTTCTGCATCCGTGGATGTTTTATTGCCCTTGTCTAGCTCGGATTAACACATAGTCTACAGGCACACACCTGATCATCTACAATTGCCCTCTTACAACACTAAACTATGTTTTGTACCTTTATCTTGCATCTACCTACCACTTCAGCATTTTATTAAAAATAAAAATAAAAATAATAATAATAATAAAGGGAGAAATGTGGGATCCATATATAAATCGAGTATAAAAATCAAACGAATATTCATATTTGACCTGATTGTTTATAGTTCATAATGCATGATCAAAACCGAAAGTTTCTGTGATGACTGCCCTTGTACTGTTCACCATGTAAGAACTTATTCACTATGTAAGAATTTGTTCACCATGTAAGAACTTGTTTGTTATGCTTCAGAAGTTTGGAGACTGACGAGAATTAGGCTTGAGATGGATTAATGATTGTGCATTGAGCATTGACTCCTCTATACAGAATTTTATTGTCGTTAATAAAAAAAAAAATCAGCTATTGCCCTTAAAAAAAAAAAAAAAGAAAGCATAGCGTTTTGCTATGGTCTGTCACTGAACAAAAATTACTTGACCTCCAGAGAAGGCCAATAGAAATCTACCCCCACTATCATCCATCATCCTTCAGGACAAGAATTTACTTTTTAATTTTGGATTTTACAGAATAAAAATACTTTCTGTATGACATTTAAAAAAAAAATCTGTGCATAATTTTCACCTCTCCCCAAACTTAACTACTAACAGCCTACTGTTGAGGAGAAGCCCTACCAATAACAAAACTGTCAATTAACACATATTTTATATAGTGCTCTATGTATCATATACTATATTCTTACAATAAAGTAGACTAGAGAAAGGAAAATGTTATTAATAAAATCATGAGGAAGAATATTTACAGTACTGTACTGTATTTATTGAAAAAACTCCATATAAATAGATCTGCATAATTTAAATCTGTGTTGTTCAAGGATCAACTCATATAAGCGTTTCTTCACTAATTTTCTATTACTAACTTCTCAGAATTATACTCGGGCAATGAAACAAAAGTCTGATGCTCAACAAAGAAAACATATAGGGGTTGATTTTTAAATCATGGGTTATGGCCCTTTCCAACACACAATTGCCTCCCACAGTACAAATCTGTGCTTTCTGAGTCAAATCAGCGTGGCATCAGAGCTGGAGGTTCAGGACAGGTTGGAGTGAGAACATGAAATGTGAGATAAAGTTCATAGGATCTCTAGGCTAGAAGGGACTTGCCAAATTGTCACCCAGCTTCTGCTTGCATTCCTCTAGTGACAGGGAATTCATCACTTTACTAAGAGAGCCCATTAGCCCATTTCATCCTTGAGTAACTCCACTGACTTAAAAAGTCCCTCTGAAGCAAATCTAAACTCCATCTTTCTGATTTCAATTGAACAGCTCATCCTCTGCTCTGATCACCTGTAGGGATAAAGCAGCTCTTCCTGGCCTCCTTTTCTCCAGGCCCCTCACCCTGCTGGTTGGGGTTGCCCCTGGGCTGTCTGCACCACCCTCTGAGGACCCAGAACTCCCCAAACACACTCTCCTACCCGGCTCCTAACTAGAGGCCTGTTCACCTCCCATGACACCTTACACATGTTACACTGGAGCCTCACTGACCTGCTTCCTCTGGGAATGGAGAGATTTCTAGACTGCTTTGCCATAGTCTGAAAAGAAAAGCCACTTCACACAGTGGCTAATAAACATAATGCATGCATAACTCCCAAGAGAGGATATGGGAGGAAACAGAAATAACTTAAAAAATGTTTGAGACAGATTTATGGAGATTGAGTCACAAATGGCTGCCATTTAGCTAACCTTTTGAGATATTTTGGTGCCGGGACAACTCATCCCCTAGAATCTGTCTCCGGGTCACCTCAGTTCCTCGTCCTGGTGTCTAGTGACGGACTTCCTGACTATGAAGCCTGTTGGTGCACAGATGTAGCCAAATCAGTGGCTGGCCACGCACAGGTCTTGGGTGAAGAAATGGTAGGTCTCTCCACCACTCATGCTGGTAGGTTTTCCCTGTTTCTCTTTTCTGTCTCTGAATCACAATGGATTTTCCATAGGTTTGAGGGCTGCATTGAGCTGCCTCTATCTTTGCCCTGTTGGTGGTGTGTCACAGTGTTAAACTGGGATGCTGGGCAGGCGTGGGGAGTGGGGTTACAAGCCTTCTCTGTCCACCATCTTACAGCTCAGAGGTGGGAGAATGAGAATCCATCTTCTTGATTCAGGAAGAGAGGGGTTGGCATGCATGGCAAGTCTGCCGTGTGTTGGGTTTGGAGTCAGAGCCCCTGCTAACACCTAACACTGAGTACTCACTCCGAGGCGGGGCTAACCCCCTCAGAAGCATGGGAGCAGTCCTTCACAGCAGTCCTGGGGGGTGGCATCTGGTTTTCGCCCCATTCTAGAAGAGGGAGGTGAGACTCACAGATGGTAAGTGACTTTCCTGAGCACCCCAGCTCCCCTGGAAGTAGCAGAGGTATTGCTGAGCACAGCTGGACTCCAGAACCCCTCCTTGACCTGTCCCCCAGGACTGCAGGTGTCACTGCACCTGACCCTCATGGTAATGCTGCAGACAGGCTTATAGCCCCCACTCCACAGAGGAGGAAAGTGAGGTTCAGCACAGCAGTTAAATGACTGCATGCCTCCCTCCCAGCTAGGATGCAGCCAAGGCAGGAGCAAGTGCACAGGGCTCCCAGCATCAAGGGCAATCTTCCCTCAGAAGGGATGAAGAAAGGATGAAGATTCTCCCGTGGACTGGGGACCTCTTGGGGTCAGGCACAGTGTCAGGTTCCCCACTCCACACCCCTCAGGGCCACACACAGGACAGCATGGATCTGTGTGCTAGAAGGAATGTGGGCCCCTTGGGAAGAGAAGAATGGGCAAAGTGTGGGCCAAGGTCTGGGGGACTGTAAAGGAGAATGTGAGCTTCCCTTCTGGCATCAGAGCAACAAAAGGCAGGGGTGCGGGGGCAGCCCTTGACACAGGCCATGGCCAGCTACCGGGAGAAGGCCTCCAGGGACCTCAGAGTGGCCGCTTCTATCCTCAAGGCTGCCCCTCAACACACTGGTCCTTCTGGCCATTCTTCAAGGGCACTGTGGGAGGCCTGGGGACACGGACCCTGCCCAGGTCTGCTTCATACTATTCTGGAAGAGCTAGATGATGCACAACTAAACCAGTACATATTAAAATAAACATGGTGCATGAATGTTCTGGAGGGCAACAAGCAGGGTAAGTGGACATAATACACTGGCCAGGCAAGGCTTCTCCCAGAGAGGACTTCTGAGCTGAAACCAGAAGCTGGAGAAGGAACCAGCTATGGGAAGCTCTGGGGAGAAGGCTCTTTTGGCAGAGAGAACTGCAAGTGCAAAGGCCCTGAGGCATGAAAGATGCTAAGAAACCTACTGGAAGCCAATGTGGTTGAAGTATAATGAGAAAGGGGGACTATAGTGAGAGATGGGCATTTCTCAGGACTAGGACTGCAGTGGAAAGAGAGCCCCAGTGGGCAATCCCTGGACTCAAGCTCCTGTGCTGTCACAGCCTCCTGTGGGATGGGCAGGCCCTTTCCCACTGGGGTCCTGGGCTTGCTTTGTACAATGATGGGGTTGGCCTCCCAGGATCCTGGCTTCCTAGAGAAGGGATTCACTTCCTCATGATCCCCTGTCCCCTGACATTCACACCGTCCCCCTGGATGCCAGGAGCCAAGACTGGTGTCTTTCTCACTGGGAGTTCCCAGAAAATCTCAGAACCCCCACTCCAGTCCTGGGACACAGGGACCAGGGAAAAGGAAGGAAATTCTCACACACAACATGCTGCCAGGGAGTCTGCTCATGTTCCCAGGCTTACAAATGGCAACCCTCAGAACTCCGGCCCCACCCCCTTCCTTCTCCTCCTCGCCCTGCCTCCCTCTCTCCCCAGGCCCCCCTTCTCCTGCTTAATGACTTCCACATGGGCCTCTGGCAGCTGGAGCCAAGCCTCCCAGCATTGTCTGAAATCTCCAAATTTAGAAGAAATATGAAAATTGTCAACCACTCCTTCCTTAGGGGGTAAAAGCAACATTCAGCACCAGGGGCAGGTCAAGGCGAGGTGGTCACGTGGTGGACTCCCGGGCCAATGGGGGGCCCCAGAGGACTCAGCACCCGATGCGCCCCAACACTGGGCTCGCCTCTTCAGCTCATATAAGGTAAAAGGCAGTGGGGTCTCTGCATCCAGGGAGCAGTGGGCTTGGGGCTAAGGGGAGGGAAGCCCGGTGCCAGCCATTTAAAAATGCCCATGTGCCACTGAGGGGTGTCAGAGGTTCAGTCAAGTTAGTTGAGAAGCAGTGACACTCCCAGCCATCCCCAACGGGCTGGCCCCTGTATCGGGACCACAAGGAGCCACATCTGGACTGGACTACAGGAGAGGTAAGAACCAGCGGCAGATGCGGGGTCTGCGAACAGGGGGGCCTCTGCACCATCTTCCCCAGGGAGATGCTGCCCCCCAGGGGCTGGTCCTCGCTCTCCTGCTGACCCTCTCTGTCTTCTGTCTCTCTGCGTCCCAGTTTCCCCATCTACACGGGAACTAGGCCTGGATGACCTCTAAGCTCCGATCCTGTCCTGAGCAAACGCGCTTCCAGGGCTCCGTGTGGCTGTGCTTCGATGGGGGCCTGGGAGCAGGGGGAGTGGGCAGTGTCAGTGTCCTGTGGGCCTGAGGTTTGCCGCCATGCCCGAGGCTCGGCCAGCCTCCCTGGCTTCTCTGTAAACAGTGTTTCTTCCTTGTTCTGTCAGGCTTGATTTCACAGCTCCAAAGAGCCTGGGGCTCCTGACAAGGAAAACTGTTTTCAAATAATGGTTTCAAGAAGCAAAGCTGGAGGAGCAGTGATGTCAGCTTAGGCTCCAGCAGCAGCAGAGAGGAAGGGAAGTCAGGGTGTTGGCTGGGACACAGCAGGGGGAAGGGCACGCTGGTCCAGGGACAGGGGCACGGGCTCCAGCCCCAGCTCTGCCGCTCGCTGCCTGGCCCTGTGGCCATGGGAGGGCGCCTGACCCAATCGAGGGCAAAGCTTCCCATCTGTGTCACCAGGCCATTGAAGGACATGTTCTCCATACCAGACATGATTTCTGAGCCCTAGTTGAGTCTAAAGGGCAGCCCCGGTGGGAGGTGCCCCTGGGGCCCCTGAGCTGAGTCCGCCCTTTGACCACAGGCTTAGAGCCCAAGCAGACGCCTGAAGCACGTGGGAATCTTTGGAGGTTGAGTCCCAAGTGATGGAAAGGGGTGAAGGGTCTCGGACTGCAGGCCTCACCAAGGGAACAGCCAGCGTACAGCCCAGGGGCCTCCGGACGAGCCTGGCCCGTGCGAAGCTTCTGCTGGGGAAGGAACTGATCCCTGATCAGGAGGCATGGGATCTCTGAGAGGGAGAGAAAAGACAGCAGAATGCTTCAGGGACTGAAATGGTCGGGCCAGGGGACACAGAGGAAGACAGGAGAGGTGGAGGCAGGGCTGGGTAGAGGCAGAGGCCTGCAGTCAGGGATGGAAGGCACGCAGGCAGCATCACTCTACGGGACATGCTCCAGCCACATCTAGGGCCCAAGATGGACACAGTCCTCCAGCACTGGCCTGCCTGGCAGCCCCACCTCTCTCTGGTCACACATTATGGCTCTAAAGAGCCTCAGGAATCCAGCTTCCTGGGTCTGGTTCTGACTGGTTTATTTACTGGACAGGTGACCCTGAGCAAGTTGCTGCCATCTTCGAGCCTCAGCTTCCTCCTCTATAAAACGGGTCTGGTTTAGGTCTGACCTCCCTCGTTGTCATGAGGAGTGAGGGACATATGCATGTGACAGCAGGGTAAATGGGTCTGGTGTCAGGTTACAGTTAGCCCCTACTCCTCTTGTGGGGCAAGATGACCTTAGCAATGTTTAGAGAGAAGTGGGAATGAGACCCAGCCAGGGAGCACCCAGAGTTGCTGAAGAGAGAATAGGGTCTGGAAAAAAGCAGGAGGAGTAGGTTCAGAGGTCAGAGGTTAAGGAGCATAGAAGAGGGATCAACCTGAGATGCCTAAAGGGCTAGGTGAGGTCTCCTTTCCCATATTTCTATGGTATTGTGTGGGCAATGTGTCCCAAAGTGTGGTGTCTGAACCACTCCATGCTCATCTACTGTCAGGGAGTCCCGGGTGGAGTCCAGGAATCTGCATCACAAGCTTCCCGGGGAATCCCCATACACAGGGAGTTTTGAGAATGCTGTGCTGCCAAGCAGCCTGGGACCCCTGCAAACACAGCAGAGGCAACTGAATCCACAAGATGAGAACACTGCTCTAGGTACACAGAAAGCTGACGGCAGAGTTGGAAAAGAGCCAGCCTCTAAGCCTAATCTAGGACCCCATAGGATGGTGAAGAGAAGAGCGTTATAATGCATTTATCATGGTCTAGACACTACCTAAGGCCTTTACACAAGTTAATTCACTGAATCCTCACAACAACCTTGTGAGACAGTTGCAATCATTATTCCCATTGTACAGATGAGGAAACAAACACAGAGAGGTTAAGTAGCTTGCCTAAGATCACACAGCTCATGAATATTTAAGCCTGAACACTGTATGTGCCTGTCCCCATCTGCTCTTTCTCCAGGAGTCTCCCACCTCCTGCCCTACCCCTAGGTTGCTCCACCCTGGGCCTTCCTGGGAAATTTCCAGTATACCCCATGAGTACATGGGGGGGATTTCCTGGGAGCCAGGTACTGGGCTGAATCTCTTGCATTATCATTTAATCCTCCCAGGATTACTGGAAATCAGGAATCAGCATCACTCCATCATCCCCCATTTGTAAGGCAGGTCCAAGAGTTTGCCCAAGGTCACACGAAAGTGGCAGAGGCAGGGTTTGAACCTAGTCTGCAACCACAAACTGCATGCTCTTAGCCTCCCTGCGACAGCATCACTGAGAGCAGGGACAAGGAATCCCACTTCACAGGGGAGACAGGCTAAGAGGGTGGCTGCGCCTCAGCTTGAACCTAAGTCTTCTGGGTGCAAGGCCACTACTCTCCCTTCAGCCCCGCCAAAGCCCCAGGACAGAAAGGAGTCGGCCTGTTATTGGTCCCTAGGAGCTACCCTGATGCTCTGGGAGAAGTCAGCCTTTCCTCACCTGGCAGGTTCTGGGGGAAAGCTGCCACACAGAGCCCTGAGAGGTAGAAAGCTCCACTCCTGGTGCCACCACTGACCCTTGGGACTGTGCCTGACTCCCCATGGGAGGCTTGAGGGCCTGGGGGAGATGGTCTCAGGGGTCCTCACTGCTGAGTTATGCATGGGCTCTGCCTCAAGCTGCAATTTTCCAACTAAACAGTCCCCAGGGCTCAGGGCCATGGGGTTGTGCAAAGAACCAGGATAAAGGCCTTTTCTAATTATCGTTATTATGACCATTTTATCCACGTCGTCTGGTGCACATATGCCAGAGTTTCTACTGGATTTATACCTGCAGAGAAATTGCTGGGTTCTGGAGTGTGTGCCTGTCAACTTTATAGGACAGCAACAGATTATTTCCCAAAGTTACTGAACCAGTTACACTTCCATTATTAGTATATGGGCCTTCCCTCCTTGATAACACTTGAAATTATCAGATTTCTTGAAATACATATGCTACATACTTAATTTTGTATCTATCATATTTGTAGAATAAAGAATATAAGGAACAAATAAAAATGCTACTATGCTCCTGTCCCCCTGGGTATCTAGAAATCTGCTCTACATGCCCCAGGTTGCAGAGTACCCTGCAGGCCCTGGGGTCAGAGTAGGCACTGCCCACATGGCCCTCCCTGTCCCAGCAATATGCTGCGGCCATGGAAAGCACCGTCAGTGGGCTGACAGTTTCCCAACAGCCTGTGCAAACAGGCTCCCTGGGGCTTCACCACACATCTCAAAAGCCAGCAGATGCCAGCCCCCTCTCTTCTTGCAAATGAGGTTTGTTGGCAACATTGCTTCACCACCAGAAACCTTTTCTCCTGTTCAAAACATGACCTAGTGCACAGCATTAAAGAATCATCCACACTCACAGCTCATGGAGACCAAATTCAGGCCCCTTTTTGTTCTGGTGGGTAGATGGAGGCTGACCCTGGAGGCGGGGGACTTTCAGAAGTGGGGTGAATCCCTGTTCCCACACAAGGAGGGTTCCAGGCAGGAGTCAGAGTGCTGCTAGAGTGGGGCTAGGATGCAGGAGACTGGCGGCAGAAGGGGTCAGGTGGGAGTCAGGTGCCCGGGGTGAACCCCAGATCTGCCAAGTAGCAACTATGTGACCTTGGGCATGATAAGAATAGCTTTCTTGTTAGGTTACTGAGCCGCCTGGATTAAATGAGTTAAAAGTCATGAAACCCTCAGAATCGTGACTGGCACATAGTAAGTACTCAACAAAAATAACTGCTAAAATGTGATTACAGCAGTTCCCCCTTATCCACAGGGACATGTTCCAAGCCATCCCCCATGGATGCCTGATACCATAGATAGTACCAAACCTCATATATACTATGTTTGTTCCTATACATGTACATGTATGATAAAGTCTCATTTGTAAATTAGGCACATTAGTAACTAATAATAAAACAGAACAATTATAACAATGCACTGTGATAAAAGTTAGGTAAATGTGGTCTCTCGCTCTCTCAAAATATCTTACTGCGCTATACTCACCCTTCTTCATGTAATAATGTGAGATGACAAAAGGTCTACGTGATGAGATGAAGTGAGGTGAGCGATGTGGGCGTTGTGATGCAGCGCTGAGCTGCTATTGCCTGTGGGCAGAGAGACCACGGGCGAGGGGGCACCACTGCCGGAGGGCAGGGAAGGAAGCGTCACACCAGGCTCCGGCTCTTCTTTCCACCTTGGGTGTTAAACTGCCTGTATGCCTTCAACAATAACAATGGCCCTATATCAAGTCTTTCTGAGTGCCCAGCCTTTCACCCAGCACTTTCTGGGGTAAATACCACTATCTTGTCATGAACCCAGAGGCTCAGAGAGGTTTAGTTATTTGTCCTGAATCACACAGTTTATAAGAGATCAACTGGGGCTCAAATCCAGGTCTGGCTGACTCCAGAGCCCATGTTCTTACACTCTAGCACCACCTCAATGGCTCCAAACAAGAGCCAGTCCTGGTTCTACCCTGCCCAATAGGACCAACTCTTGGCATTTGGGGAGGGGACCATTCGAAGCCTGATGCCTCTTCTAGATTAGGCATTGTTCTGGGAAGAGGGTATCCAGAGCCTGCCACCCCCCCCCCCGCCTATACCTGCTCAGGGACAAAAATGCAGACACTGCCAGAACAACCCTTCTGGAGGACAGGCTGCAGTGGGGACTGAACACCCTGGGGGGCCTCAGCAGTTGGGCTTCCCCTTTCCAGCACAGCCCATCTGAGATGTGAGGAAGTACAGTTGGCTATTCCAGCCCCAACGGGAAGCCACACTGGACCCCTCAAGCTTAACAGGGACACTGTTAGCAGCCATCAGTGTCGGCCCCCACCCTTCTCCTCCTCCTTCAGGGAAATGGATAGGGTGGTGTCCAAGGGAGGCTGCCACCTCAAATGGCACCCACAGTAGCCGTGACACCAGTCCTGACTGGGCTGTCAGGCTTGGAGGCCCCTGGTCAGTCTGCCCGGAGCCTGCCAGACCTCATGCATGACCCAGCCGCCCCACCAAGTCCAGGGGCGTCTGCTGAGACCCACTGAATGAGATGGGGAGGCAGGGAAAGAAACTGGCTAGGACTGTGGCCCCAGCTCTGTAGCCAACACACTCAAGTAAGTTCCTCTGTCCCTCTGGGCCCTTCAGGCTGTGATGTCCCATGACTCGGGACAGAAGGGGGACAGTTCAGGTCATTGCATGTGTGGTGGTGGGTGCTCAGACAGGGAGGGAGAAGCTGGGGTAGAAGTAGGGGTGTGCTCTGGACAAACAGAAGAAAGGAAAAGCCTTTCCAGTTGGAAAGCTCTGTGTACAGAGATGGACATGGGACTGGAATTTTCAGAAAAGCAAAAAGCTCGTTTGGCTGGAACTGAGGGTTGGCCTAGCAGCTCAGTGAGGTTTGAGGCTGGCAAAGTGGGGAAGGCCAGTCATCGAGTGGCTTTGATCAACAGAAATCAGAGAAGTACTCCTTGATATCTGGCTGGGCGGGGGGGTCCCTTTCTTAAGGTTGCTTGTCCCCTTTCCCAAAACCCATCAAGCCAAGAGCCCCAGTGAAAAGGTAGAGACCTGGAAATCGGGACATTGGTGACCCTGAGATGTCAAGTAAAGGACAGGAGACCTGGGGGTGGGATTAAGAGGGGTAGGAGCCCAAGGGCTGCAGTCACAGTCTTCCCATCTCTGAAGAGCTTTCTGGGGAAGATGCACTTGTTCTTTACAGCCCCAAAGGACATAGAGCATCAGAGAAGCAGATGTCAGTGGGATGTTAGAAAAGAGTCTCCACAAGTCTGTCCAAAGACTGAGGAGATTGTAAAGTGGTGAGCTCGCCATCACCAGAGGTATGAAAACAGAGCAGGGACACTGTAGAGAAAACATCAGAGTTGGTTAGGACTCATGGCCTTTCCCACCATCAACCTGGGACTCCACATCATAGCCCTAGCTGCCTAGGGACAATCTTATTGGGACTCAGCCTTCCTGCTGCCTAAATGTCAGATTCCCAGCTAGGTGTGACATCAGTTCTGCCCTGACTTCACACAGGGGCCTCTAGGGACCCCGTCCCTCCCACTTCCTTTACCCCACTGCTGCCCCTGCTTTTTCCAGGGAGCACCAGGCCTGACCAGAAGGACCTGGAGCCTGGTTGTGAGGCTGGGTCCCTGGGGAATGTTCGGCCAATGGCCTTCCACCCAGCAGGAACGAGGCAGGGTCCATGGAAGTCCTGCTCACACAGCCCAGAGAGTCTACGTGGGAATCCCTGGAGGGTCACAGGAAAGCTCCCAATTCAGAACAGGAAGCTTTACTTTTGTCCGTGTTTCTTTCCTGTGTCTCCTTTCCCCCAGCAGTGGGCAAGGGTGTCACAGAAGGCTGGGAGAAGGCAGCCAGCCTCCTCACTGGGCCGGATCACAGAAAGACAAAGTGTCGAGAGGTGGGGGCGCAGGGCAGGTGGTGGGGAGGACCAGACAGAGCTTGGAGAGGTGGATGGCTGTGTGGGAGAGGCTGGAGGGAAGGGCCAAGAAGGTGATAGGCAGGGCGTGGCAGGGTCCTGGGCAGTGGGCATGAACACCGACCAGGCCAGCAGGCACCCCTGGGCACTCAAGACCAGAGCCACCTGAGCTCCAGGTCCAAGGGGGATCAGAGAGCCAGCCCAGATTCCACGTAGACAGAGGGCCTCAGGATTGGAGCTGCCAGGAAACTCGGTCACTGGGTCCCACCCCAACTGACTATAAAGCTACAGACTGCTACCAGATCCACCTCATTCAGACTGGTGATCCTGGTAGATCCTGCTTATTCAGCACTCCTGGTGGTGAATCCTAAACTCATAGAGTCACAGTCCTGTTAGAGGTGCAAGGGTCCGTCAAGAGCAGCAAGGCCATCTCCTGTTATAGATGCAGACCACGAGGACAAGGATGGAGAGGGACTAGCCCAAGATGACACTGCCAGAGTGGCCACTCAGCTCTGTGCATCTTTCTTTGCCTCTTCCTGCCTTCTAGCCAGAGATGGAGCCTATGGTATGGTCCTCATAGTCAAGGATGGGGGCAGAGAGGTGGCTGCCCACCAGGACATAATTGTCTCCAAGAGGTAGTCTGAAGATGACGGTATCTTGAACTCTGGCTGCTCTGCCCAGGAAGGCTCTTTCCCCAGCCAGAGATGGTCCCCAAAATTATCAGTGACTGCAGTTGGGAAGCTTTCTGCAGAGCAAATAGCCCAAAGCTTGGAGGGGATTCCTGGCTCTGCCCAACTCACCACATGACCTTGAGCATGACTTTAAGCAGGAGGTCCTCTCCACCTTAGTGTGTCCAGTGAAGGGTTGGGCCCACCCAGCCTGGACAGTCAGATTCCACTCATGATCTGCTGCAGTCTCCTGTGGGGCCTCCCTTGTCTCTGTCTCAGCAAAAATCTTAGCTTATGCCTCAGCACAGGAAGTAGGCCAGGCACAGGAAGCAAAGAGTGTCTGCAGATCCCCTCTGTCTGGGAGCAGCATTCTCGAGGCCCTAGCTTCGCTTTCTAGCATTGAAATTCCCAAAGAGGCAAAAAGCTGGGAAGGCCCTTCAGATGATCCCAGTGAGGGAATCTGAGACCAGAGAGGTTTGATAGATTGCTCAAGGTCACAGAGCAAATCACGTGCAGACTGGGAGTGGGCCTTGGGTCTCCTGACACCTACACGGGTATCGTATGCACTGACCACACTGTCCTCCAGAATAATGGGCACATGAGCCATCTTCGTGTGGACTGGGCACCTATTTACCTTGATGCCTCAGACCCCCACTTAGGTAGCCTACAATCTCTTCCCTTCTCTTGGACTCAGGTTCTTCTACACACAGGGAGATGGAGCGCACTCGCTGTCTCCACAAGCCCTTCTACCCCAATGCGGGGACTCCGCCAGGGCCCCAGGGCTCTCCAGCATGGCACCTCAGCCCTTTCCTCACAGAGGGTGGGGCTCCCAAGCCAGGAACCCCCACCAGGTCACGCCCCCCACCCAGCCTGTCCCACCCCAGACCCCAGGGCTGGGCTTCACTCGGAACTGCAGGCTCCGTCCCAGCTCCCCAGCTGGGATCTGGATTTTTCTTACCATAAAAGGAGAAGCGTGCCTCCCTTGGTCCCTGCTGCCAGCCCTGCTGGGGGAAGACTGGGCTATTTTTAGAAAACTGAAGGGTTTGCTCCTGAATTCAAGGTGGCACCCGCCCTCGCCTGCACTGCAGAGCCCCCTTCCCAGCCCCCTTGCCTGCCTCCCCTCTCTCTGTCCTTCCCCTCTCCCCCTCTGACTCTCACCCTCCGGTCTCGTCCCTTGTCCCCTCGCTGTCCCCTCCTGTCCCCCTTCTCCCCAGATCCCCTCAGAGCCGGCTCCCCTCCCCCACCCCTCCTTGAGCTCTTGTGCCTGCAGGTTGGAGAAAGTAACGCATCTGCACCGCCAGTCCCTTCCTCAACACTATTTACAACATAAATTCCAAACATCCGCCATCTGGTTCTAGGAAGGGCCAAGAGATATTTAAGAAAGGAAGTCATGATGATTCCATCTTCAAAGCCAAAGGAACTGGAAAGCCCCCTCTCTCCCTCCTTCCTCCCAGGGCCCCTTTGTCAAGATCGAACCAATTACTGCCCCTCAGTGAGTAAGGGGTCAGTCTCAGCTGGGCCTCTGACCGACGCACCACATGTAGCCAGTCATGTCTCCTCTCCACCCCTCAGGTTTCTTGTCTGAACAGTGGGCCTGAGATAAGACCAGCACCAGTGCTCTGAGACTCTGACTCCTGCTGCAGAAAATCCATCCTGCCCAGGGCCCTGGGGCCTGCTTTGGGCTGAGTAGAGAGATGGGATGGGGCACAGGGAGTGAGAGCCAGCCAGGGGAGCTCCAGCCCCAACCCTTGATGCCTGCACCCCCCAACACCCCAGTCTCTCTCACTCCATGGAGATCCATGCAGACCTCAACTTTCCTTCCCTCTGACACTCACACCACTGTGAGGCCCAGAGAGGGGAAGGTATTTGTTCATAATCACAAAGCATGTCTACAAGGAGACCTGGTGCAACACATTCCAGAAGAAACCGTTTGTATATCTAGAGAGAATTAGCCAGTCCCAGCAACCTGGGGCCCCAAGGTCCCAGTTCTCTGCAAAGTGGACAGGACAGAAGGGAGACGCAATGCCTTCACTGTCGTGTTTTTTGGACAGACAGCATACAAGGGAGAAATGGTGTGGGGAAAAAGCCTAACAACCGCCTAAATGAGTAGTCCCCCTGCTTCTGGAGACATGCGGCCCTCAACAGAGCTCACACAGGCACCTCTCAAACCAAACACGCTCTCTCTGTTCACAAGACCATTTCCATAGACTAACACACACCTGACAAAACACCGCGAGACACTTACTCAGGTCACCACTCTGTGAAATGGTTCCGTGAATGGTCTGGTCCTACCAGGGAGCTGTGAACATGCATGTTGGGCTGCCTGGAGCCAACCGTGATCCTGACACTAGCTGTGTGACCTTGAAGGAGACCCTCAGTTTCCTCATCTGTAAAATGGGAATAAGAATGAGGCCTAAATCCTAAGCAAATGTGAGGCTCAGTTGGGAAAATCCATGTAGAATAAAGCACTGAGCAAGTGTGGAGCCCATCGCAAGCACCCGGCGGATGAGCTCTAACACCCGTTGGCTGTGGTTAGGTTTACGGCATGGCCCATGTTAGCAGGGCAGGTGTAGCTGCTCTCACTGTCACTGCTGTCCCAGTTTTTGTCCTCACTGGGAGGTGAGAGTGATGGGGAGTCACGGGGTTCCTGGTCTCTACCCCACCCTCCCAGAGTCCAGCCCCTCCAGGCAGGGCTTGGCGTTCTAGGCCAGGCGGGCCTGTGCCCCTTCTTTTCCCTCTCTTCCCTTCTTCCTGCTTCCCTCTTGCTTCAGCCTCAGAATGCATTCCCAGGGCTCGCTCAAAAGTTCCCTGCAGCAGCCTTCCCTGGGGAGGAAGTGGGGAGCGTGTGAGGCTGGTGAACTCAGCTAGGGTGTCAAGGGGGTGAGAAGGCGCTCTGGGAAAACAGAAGCCACAGAAGCCCAGCTACAGAGAGGGCTGGAAAGGGGCCCCCCACAGTGGCTCCCAGCCCAGCTTCCACATCTTCCCTGGACCTTTGCCGTCTCCAGACTTTCATCCTTGTCCTTCCCTTCTCTTCCTCCCATGCCTGTGCCTGTGGACCCAGCCTCATGCTCAACATGGAAATTGAAGCCATTTATTGTGAACTTACTACATGCCAGCAACTGGGCTTATACTTAATATTTACCTCATTTGACCTTCACAGGCAAGCCTGCGAGGTCAGAAGCCAAGGTTTAGAGAGGTGCTCCACCAGCTCTAGATCACAAAGCTGGAAAGTGCTAGGGGCAAGATTCAAATGCAGGTCTACCTGGCTCCAGGACCTGTGTATTCTCCATCCTCAAACAGATGGTGGAAATCCTAGGGCCCTGGCACTCAGGGACAGCCCAGGCTATAGTATGCACATGTGTGAGAGAACTAAGAAAGGGGAGCTCTGGACAACGCAGCCCCTCCAGAAAGAAAAAGATGTGGGCATGGGTCCGTGTGCATGCATGGAGCCCCCACCTCAGTCTTCTCTCACTGCAGTGCCATCTGGCTCACAGACGTGGCCCATCCTGTCCCTCGTATTTCTTGGAAACAAGCAAGGCCAGGAGAGGGCACAGGGGCTTTGGCAATGACTGTGATGATGCGATATTTGTTCTGTGCTCATCCGCTGCCCAAGCTCAGGGGACAGCTGAATTGAGCATGAGCAGCTCTGGGTTCATGCGAGCTTCTGATGCTCACCAGCCAATAACCCTGGGTACACTGTAGAGATTCTTTGAAGCTCAGTAACTGAGGACATTATTCTTAACTCTGGCAGTGATTTTGAGCTTTCCTGTGTTCTAGGAAAGAGCATTATGCAGGCGGAAAGCCTTGTGCAGCTGGAAGCAGTGATAGGTGGCCCCAGGGCTGTCCCTTCATTCTAATCCTAGGTTTTGACCTACCCCTAAATGGCTCCTTTCCAATGTATAAGGCTGGAGGCAGGGGCCATTGACCAGAGGGACCTCTGGGAAATTTCCTTCTAGACCTGATGGGTCCGGAGTGTGCTGGGAAGGGAAGGTGGCCCCTCCTGCTCTTGGAGTATAGAGATGCTCAGAAGACCGCCCCTTGGAAAGCCAGGCAGGCAAAGCAGGATAATGTCTGCCTAGGGCCTGAGGAACATGACATGTTCTTTGAGGCCTGGAAAATCTCAGTAGGGTCAGCCTGAGCATCCCAGGGACCTAGCCACCCTCAATCCCTCAGAGCCTGGCAGGCCAATCAGGACACACAAAGGCCAGGGCTCTGGCCGCAGGATACCCCACCATCCTTCCGACAGGTGGTGTCTTTGTTTCTTTCAGGCAAGGGCACTGGCTGCAGGGAGTCATGCCTGCAGCCCTGACGCTGGAGGAGCAAGCACCCCAGCGGGGGACCTCCTGGTGACCAGAGGACGACAGGTCACAGGACCCCGGAAACAGAGCTGTGAGAGCCTCCCTGCCAGTCCCCATCCAGTGCCCACACCTGCTCCACACCCGCACCGCACGCTGCTGGAAGCTCCTGCAGAAAACGTGGTCCCTTGGGACACATGCCCATCCCAACCCTCAGAATGACCAAGAAATCAGGCCTCAGAATGGGAGGAGTTGAAGAAAAACCCCTGATGATATGATGGGGTACAGGCAATTTGGGATTGTCAGGTCTGGATTGTAGATGAGAAGAAGTGGAGCCAAAGGCAGGGAAACCAACGAGGAGTCAAGTATCAGCCCCACCGCATGCTCTCTGCAAATGCGATGCGAAGCCTGCATGCTATGGAGAATGAAGGACCTGGGGGACATGTGGGGAAGGACAGAATCTCCCCTGGAAAGGAGTCAGCTGGTCAGACTCTAGAAACAGATGAGCTTGGGTTGTGTGAGCCTGGTCATAACAGAAACAGCTCACGGGGCTTTGAAAGAGCACACAAGTCTGGGCCTGGGTGCACAGAGCTTGGCTCATGGTGAAGCTCAGGGAGCCATAGCAGTCTTTTAATGTGTGTCACATTATTCCGACACTTGCCAATTTTTACTTCCCTACATGTGAAGCAGGCAGGGGGGGGGTGGCAGCTCCATTAAACAGATGGAGAGACTGAAGCCCAGGCAGGGGGAAAGAACTTATTCAGAACCGCACAGTCAGTTGCAGAGGGTACTTCTGGTGCCATATTTCACGAGGATGGAAAAAGTGGAGGGAGACTTGGAGGTGAGCAAAGGAAGCAGGGCTCCAGCAAGGAGCTGTCAATCCAGACATGTGACAAGGCCCAGTCCTAGCTTACATAAGGCAACATACCTGTTCACCTCTGCACACCCTGCACATGTGCTCAAACGTGTGCCCCAGCACCCAGCCCGCCCTTGCTGGCCAAAGAACCTTGGAGACTGGGTCTAAAAAATTGGATTAGGAGGGCTGCAAGCACTCCCCACCCACCCCTGCCTGGCTGGCTCCGACACTGAACAGGCCCGCAGACTGGCCAGCTGTGGTCTCTTGGCCACGCGGACAGTCAGTCCTCAGCCCCCTCCACCCGCCCCCAGGCCCCAGGAAGAGGGCCAGATCCGAGAGGATGCCACAATGATGGATACACTGGAGGAGGTTCCAGGGCTGGCTCCATAGCACACAGGATGTTCACGCTTGTGCAAGGCTCATTTTGGAGCGATTCCCAGCAATCCCTGCCCACACAGCCCCCGTCCTGCCCTCCCCTCCTGCAGCCTCTCCCACGGTCACTGCTGCCAGAGCCCAGAGCTCAGGGCCCAAGCAGAGCCACTGTCAACCCTCAGTCCCACAGCAGGGCTGAGTGGGGACTGGTCGACTTAGGAGACCACAGCCTGGGGAAGAGACACAGGCAGGCATGCAGAGGGAAGAAGGAGCCGGTACACAGAAAGGCGATGCTGTCGTAAAAGGTGGCACCTCAGTGCTTTCTCCCCCATTGTTTTGTTTAATCCTTAGGATGTACATGGGAGTTAGGAGATTGTGCCCATAGCACAGATGTGACTACTGAGTTTCATTTATTCAGTGATTCCACACCTCTCCTTTCCTGAGCCCCGAGTCTGTGCCAAGTCCTGTATGGGGTGCCAGGGACACCGAGATGAATGACTTACAGCCTCTGGCCCTGTTGTCTGACTGAGCAATCTCCTTTGGGCGGGGTCACTGGGCCCTGAGGCCTTGGTCTTCCAGGTGAGCAGGTCCGGCAGGCAGAATCCCTTCTCCACATGGCACATGTGAGTGGTTGAATAGCATCATCAAGGGGAGCCTCAGCAATGGGCCCATTCGGAGCACAGACCCTGGAGGTAGAGGTCCTGTCTTACTCCCTTTTCAGCTGAATAGCTGTGGCCCAGTTAGCCTCTCTGACCTGTTTTCCCTTCTGTGAAATGGGAATTCCAAAGGACCCACCTCCTGGGGCTAACTGAGGATTAATTCTTTCCATATCTTCATTTGACATGAGGAGGAAAAGGCTGACAGAGGGAAAGGGCTCGGCCAGGGTCACACCGTGAGCTGGGGTCAAGTCAGGACTGGAGGGACCCTCCTCCCCAGCCCTGTATCCCAGTATAAACCCTCCCTACCCACTCTACCCCAAGCACCCAGATGCCAGGCTGTACATGTGACTACGGGGACATGTCTTAGGGCCCACCTCCCCTGTCAGCCCTGCCCCAGCCTCTGCAGCACCAGAGTCCCAGGTGTGCGGCAGTGGCCCCAGGCCCTCAGCAGTGGTGGAGGGTGGGGGAGTGCAGGGCTGGTCTCCCTGCCCGGGCAGCCTGGCCATATAAGGGAAGGAGAGATAGGCCTGGCTCAGGTCTGGTGAGAAAACCCAGACAGCCACTGTTTATTTTCTCCTTCTCAGCCTCCCAGAGTTCGGAGCTTCCGGACAGGAGACAGAGGTTCCCCGCCTCAGCAACATTTCCTGAAGACAGTGGGGAGCAGGGAGGGGAACACAGCCGGCAGGCTGCCCAGGTAAGATTCTGAGGCCACCTGTTCAACTGCCTCCTTTGACAGAAGGGGAAATGGAGCTGCAGAGAGAAGCACCCATGAGAAGTGACTGTACCAGCTGGTGGTAGAGCCTAGGTCTCCCCAGTGGCCCCCATCTCCTGGACCCAGAGTAAGAAGGAGCCTCTCATGGGGTAAGTGTAAAAGGGCGGCTCCTGACCCCCTTCTCAGTGAGGCTGGGGTTGAAGGAGACGGGGGTCAGGGCCATGCTGTCTGCCAAGTACGCAGGACTCAGGGGAGGAGACCCCCGGCCAGAGAGCTGGGAGAATGCCCTCCCTGCCCCCTGCTCCTCCTCCAAGGAGCCCTGCAGCCTTCCCAGACTTGGGAACCTCTTTGTCCTTGGAGCTCTCCGCAGGCCCTTCTCTGGTCTCTCTCCTGCCCTGTCACCTTGCCAGGGGCATTTCCTTCCGTCTCAGCCTGACTGACTGCCCTCCTCCAGGGCAAGGACCATGTCAGGTTCAGTCCCTCCTCCCCTTGAAAAATAAGGGACACACTTGGGTTGCTGCAGGGACAGGTGAAATGGATAGACCCTGTCCCAAACCCAAAGCATTGGTAAATTGGTCAGGGGATAAGACATCCACGATAGAGGCTAAAAATGAGGGTGCTGGGCCAGCTATTTGGAGTCAGGAATCCTGGCTCAGCAACTAGCTCCGTACCCTTGGAAAATTCCCTTCCCACGGAGCCTTGGGGATGCATGGGGATCAGCACAATTAAAATATTCAGTAAATGACTGTTCTTATCACAGTCAGAATCACTATGAATTTTTCTAGATGCAAAGGAAGAAAACTATAGCTACAGAGGACATAGAGGCAAATATCCCCCCTGGTCAAAGGCTGCATTCAAGCCGTGTCCCTGTGGCAGAGATCCTCCCAGAGTAGCATGGGTCTGCCCCCCACCCCATCTATTTCCTGTTTCCACACCAAGGAGAGATGCTATCTTTGCAGCAATATACCGAGTCCAGTGGAGTGTGCTGGAAATAGTCCTCGACTCCAGTGGTTCAAGCTGGGCCGGGACTCTGCAGCCACACCTCCCCTCCCTGGTCCGGCCTCACCAGCTGTTCTGAAGTTAAATGGACAGGGTGGGATCCCAACTGCAGTCCACTCAGATGTCCTCTTTTCCATTTTTGCTGTATCTGCAAACAATTATAATATTTTAAAATTTAAGAATGGTCATTGTTAATACCTAAATATAAGTAGCTACTTTAATGGAAAACTATAAGGCTGTCCATAATGAGGAGATAAAGGTAAGAATAAATACAGCACAAATGAAATACTTTACCTTGGTACTTGCAGGGCTCTGGGCCTAAGTCCTGCGGGAGATAAGCAGAGGCTCGAAAAGTATCAGAGACAGGATAGCACCGAACTGAGGCTTCCTCCTCCCTGGTAAATAGAACACTGAAAGCAAACTGATGGGGAATAACTTGAGTCACTCTGTGTTGCCAAGTTAGTGCAGAGGCCATGTGCAAAATCACTCCTTCCCTGTGCTTAGAAAACCAAAAGTGGTCAAGTGGAAGTGCTTTGGACCAAGTCTCATGCCAGGGAGTACAGGGGACTGGAGTTAGCAGCTTGGCTCCTGGTGGCAGAGGAGTGCCTTTCTGGGACAACTCTCCCTGGCTGCTTACAGAAACCTCCAGTTGGCCAGGCCAAGGGTTTTCTCCCGCAGGGTTGGTGGGAACCATCAGAGGATGGAGTAGACAGGCTGTGGACACCCCCAGGGTGGTGTCCCATGTTGGAATTGTTCCCAAGCCACATGCAGTTTGCAGAGTTCCTACAGGAGAATTCTGTATTAGAGGGAGGCAGTTCTCTGGCTGGGAGTACTCCAGGGAGGGACTGTCCCACTGAGCAGCCTTTGGACTGACCTGCCCCCAGGGGCAGAGCAAGGGAAAACACTGTTCAGACTGGGGCCTGATTTTAGAATTCTGCAAGAGGCACAGGACACACTATTTTTTTAAGGAACTATGTGTTTTTCCCACTCTTTCCCACCCCTGGGGAAAGACTGCCCACCCCACTTTGCCCCTCAGAGATCTCTGAAAGTGCAAGTCATCAGTATCAAGGCCACCCCATTGGGCATCGAGCAAAGTGAAAAGATCTCAGGGGGTGATCCTGAGATCCCAGCAGCGCAGCAGGAGTGGAGGGGGCTCCTCCTGCTCACTCAGAGGTTCCCACCCAAGCCAAGTCTTGAGAGAAAAATCCAACAGCTACACAGCCATTCAATCATCCACCAAATGGCATTTTCTGGGGCCCATCATCATACACAAAGGCCTCTGCAAGGGCCAGGGACTTCCTCAAATTAGCAAATTTGGGCAGTGTCCTCAGGCGACTGGAGATCTAGCCAGTCAGACCCACATAGAAATAGCTCTGACACTAGTGAGATTGAGGACTAAATCCAGTCATTCAATCAACACTTACTGGATGTCTACAGTGCTGGAAACTGCATTCAATGGTGAGTACACTTGCGAAGGGGCCCTTCCCTCACAGTCTACAAGTGGAGGTGGTCATACACAAAAACTACATCCCAAGTGCAGTAAAGGATTAGAAAGAGGGCAGGGGATGCATGAGGACATGGACCAGGGGTGTCCTGATGTCTGAGGAAGTCGGGGAGGGCTTCTCAGAAGAGGTGGCCATTTGAGCAGACAGTAAGCACACAAAAGGAGATGGTCAGAGGGCATGAGGAGGAGCAGCGTGGTACCTGGGGGCCCTGAGGTGGTAGGCCTGGGGCTTCCTGGAGGGATGGGAGTGGCCCGAAGGGAAGAGGCTAGCTGGGACTTTGATGAGGGTGTTAGAATTTAGTCAGAGGACAGTGGGGGCCCACTCAGGATTTTAAGCATAGGAAGGATATGACCATGTTTGCATTTTGAAAAATCACTCTGGGAGGATGTCTGGGAATGATGGGTGGGAAGAGGTGGGGAGTGGAAACAAGAAGACAAGGTAAGAGGTCAAGCAAATGTTTGATGTGATAATGTAAAATGTTAAGTACCATGAATGTACTTTTGGCTGGGCATACCAAGCATAAGGGTGGGGGTGTGGAGGCAACTTATTGGATGACTCCATTCATTACAACACCTAGACTCGGCAGCTCTACAGAGACAGGAGGTGGTCTGCCCGTGGTGGGCTAAGAGGGGTTAGATAGTAAGATTTCAGTGGTTGCACAGCTTTGTGAATGTATTAAAAACCATTTCCTCGCACAACTTTAGGTGGGTAATTAGATCTCAGTCAAGCTTTTATAAAGAGAAAAGGGAGGCTGTGGCTTGGTGCCGAAGGCTCCAATGCCAGGCTTAGGACAGCAGCACAGCCAGGAGAGTGCCAGCAGTCTTTCTCTGGTCCAAGAACTTGAGGGTGGGGTTGAGGCCCCTCCGATGCCCCTTCTCCTGCCCGGGGCGGACTCCCTGCCAATGGCCCCTGGCTGGGCCCAGCGCCCTGTCTCCCAGCCTGAGGTGCAGTGCTGCATCTCTGGTCAGTTGGGAGTCTGAGATGAAGCACTGTAGCTCAGGAAGGGAGAAGTTGCTCTGCAATGGCCAGCCTGGAAGCGGTAAGTGGCGGTGGTGTTTGGGGACACCAGGGAGGATGGGAGTGTTTTTGGTCTCTGTACTGTCAGCTGCTTGTGCTAAGGAAGTTCCTGGACTTAAGTCCTATCCAGGCCACTGTTTGCCTTGTGATTCTGGGCAAGTCCTGACTCCTCTATGCACTCCAGCTCATTCATCTGAAAAATGAAGTGTTGGGGCATTCAGTGGGGGCCATCACCCAGTATCCTGCCTCTGATTTCTCTTCCTGAGCCTACGGTGGGCACTGCTGATCAGCCAACGCATCTATTATTGAAGCATTCAGAATCCTTCTCGACACTAAGTCCTGGAGAGCTACTACTAATGATTCGGAGCTGAAACCCATTCATTGTGGATTACACAATTCCTAAAAATCGCTATGTCACTAAAGATGAGGTCCTAGACTTTGAATCAGGCTTTTCACTCTTTGAGCCCCTAACCTGGGCTCCAGGCTATTGCCTAAACCAATCCAGGCATCTCATAAATGTCTGACCTCTCTCAAAGGCTACAAACAAGCAGAGAACAACAGAGGAAAATCACTGGATTAAACAATTTTATTTAACCTCCCAACAAGCTTGGGAAGTGGGCAATGTTATGGACCTGTTTTACAGATGAGAAAACTGAGGCTCAGTAAAACAACTCCTCCAAGGTCTCACACTGACTATATTGAGCTAGGGTTGCAGCCTAACCTGTCTGCCTTCAGATCCATGTTCTTACCCACTGCGTGTGATTTCACAACCTGGAGGTGAGGGAGGAGGAGGCAAACAATAAATCCCACTCTGGTCTTGCCTTTACACCTTGGGTCACTTTTAGCAAAGACAGGCCCAGACACTCTCATCACTCCTACAGACCCCTTTCCTCCCCTCCCCCTGCAGTGGTATTTACCTCAGCTTATCGGTAGGTACCATACTATCCCATTTTACAGTTATTGAAAGCTGAGGTCAGATGGCTTGCCGGAGATCATCAGTGAGGAAGTTCCCAAACAGAGACTGGGAAGTGGATCTGCCCGGCTGGTTTCGCGTGAAGCCCTCCCTCTGCCTGGAGACTCAGGGACACACTCGACCCATGAAATCATGGGGGAGGCGGGGCTGGGATGCCACATGGCTCCTGATTGACAGCATGACGTTGACTAGAAGGTACTTTCCAGGACACTTGGGGTTCCAGTCACTCCTTATCCAGGAGCCATCAGCCGCTGTGATGCATGGCACCCACACTGGCTTCTGCAGATGGGGCTGGATGCAGAAGAAGGCTCCAGCAGGTCCTTAGGGACGTGGCCAGGCCTTGGCGCTAACTCTCTCCCCTTGTCCTCACGGTCCAGTTTTCCCAGGAATCCCTTAGATGCTAAGATGGGGATTCCTGGAAATACTGTTCTTGAGGTCACGGTCTAACAGCTGGATTCAAGTCCTTCCCAGCCCACAGCTGTCCCTGTGGGGCCTCGGCTCAAGCACGGGCTAAGGGTTGGGGAGAAGGCCACACACTGGAGGCAAGAGGGCTTGCACACTGTGTTCTTGACCTTTAAGTTGCCTTTTTTCCCATTTTGTCCATTCATGACATCACCATGAGGCTAAATGTGGGAGCTTCTCCACTGCTGTACTTGAGAAATTTGTCCCAGCTCTCAGCTGAGCGGCAGTTGGACCAGGACACCATAAAGCATGTTTCTTCTGTGTCCACTCCACCTTTGCCCCACTTCCCAGCATGCTTTGTGTAGGGGCCACAATATCAGATCCACCACACACATAAATTTATTTTAACCATTTATTAAATCAGTTAGGTAAACTAAAAGTCTTAGTTCAATTTGGAATGCAGCTACAGAAAAGTGAAAACGTTTTCATCGAGGTAAAGAACACAAAAAAGCTCAGAGCACCCTCTTGTGGTGACACCTGCCTCTCCCCACTCCAGAAACACTGGCGCTGAGCCCCACCCATTAACTCATTAGCAATGATGCCTCCATCACTTGCCAAGGTACCTTCACTTCCCCAGCCTGGCTTTGTCCTCAAAGCTCCCTGAAGCTCAGTGTGGTAGGTGAAGCTCGGAGGGAGGCATGAAGGGACCAAGGTCTCCCAGATGGCAAAAGGCAGAGCCAGGATTGATTCCACGTTCAGTAGCCTATGGCAATTACTTAGCCAAAAGCAAAAACTACAAAAATAAAAAATAAAAAGAAGACTCACTCTGAATAAACATGGGGAATGCCAATGATGGGAAGCCAAAGAGCTGAAGTGGTCCAGGTGCCACACTGGAACTTTCCTCAAAATCTTCCCTAGTGCTTCTTATGTTGCTGGTAGAGACAACAGGTGCCATGGCCCTAGAATCCTCACTTTGGGTCTGATCCCCACATCCCCAGGCTATCTTCCGAACAGGCCACCGTAAAGACATTTATGAAGTATGAGATCTCCCTCTATCTCACAGAGAGACTGGAGCTGATCTGACTTGCTCATAATAATAATAATAATAATAATAGTTTCCACTCATTGACTATTTACAATTTGTCAGGCACTGTGCTAAACACTTTCACAGGCATTATCTCAACCCTCACAAGTCAGGCAGACTCCATTATGTATTACACTTCACAGTTAAGGAAACCAAGGCTCAGAGAGGTGAAGAGATATAGACTAAGGTCACACAGCTAATAAGTTGTGAAGCTGGGGTCAAATCAAGTCTGTTTATGCTTTTAACCTGCCCTTCCCCCTCCCTCCCATTGGCCTGGCCTGGCGGTCAGGTTGTCTCCATGTGACCTCCCCTGGGGGAGAGAGTAAAACCAGCCTTCAGTGAGACCCAGCTGGACCCTCCTGTGCTCTGTGACTGTAATAAAGTGCTGGACCCTTGACTTGTGTCCTGTTTCTTCCTTGGAACGTGGTGGGGGGAGGGAGGAAGAAAATGCAGGGAAAGAACCTGAGAGTCTATATTAGTACAAAGTACCTCAGACTGGGTGGCTTAAATATATAATTTTATTTTCTCATAGTTCTGGAGGCTGGAAGCCTAAGATCAAGGAGTCAGCAGGGTTGATGTGTTCTGAGGCCACCATCTTTGGCTCATAAAGGGCTGTCTTTTCCCTGTGTCTTCACTCTGTGGGAGTCGGTGTCCGAATTTCCTCTTCTTACAAGGATACCAACCTTACTGGATGCAGGCCCACCAAATGACCTCGTGGAGCCTTAATCACTGCTTTAAAGACCCTGTCTCAAAATGCCATCACATTCTAAGGTACTGGGGGTCAGGACTTCAGCATGAATTGGGGGGCACAGTTCAGTCAATAGCACAACCCCAGCTGAGATGACCCCCAAGCATCTCTACATTGCCCTCTGTCTCCAGAGGGGTGGTGAGGAGCCCCGGGAAGCTGCCGTGCTGGATCCAGACCTCTCCACCGTGGAAAGGGAGGGAAGGGCGAGAGTCCCACAAGGGGAGATCCAGCGGTGTGAGGCACCGGCCAAGCCACAGAGCGGCCTCTCCCCTTCAGTCCCAAAGCTGTGACTGACCAGGTAGGGGTGGGAAGACACTGGTGTCAGGGTTCAGAGTGAGCTCAACTTCAGCTGTACCACGGGCTTCGTGGCCAGCACTTGGGGACATCTTAAACACAATTACCCCACCCATGGCATGATCCTCCGAGTTCCACCTTTTGAGCAAAAAAACTCAACAACCTGATAAACAACCTCTTACAAGACAGTTCCCAGAGGCACAAGGCCTCCCCATATCTCGTCTCGTCACCAGAAGCTGGCCTACACAGCCTACCCGGTGGCACAGCCCAGCAGGCCGGTGAGTGGCTGCTGCACAGCAGGCCTCCAGAGGGGAGGCTACTGACATCTCTTCTTTTGCTTAATCTGACCATTCCCCCAGTCAGAGCAGCCCCCATGAATCAGAACAAGCCCCCAGAGAAAAGACTGGGTTGGAAATAGAAGAAAGTTCAGGTGACTTCAGGGCACAACTCCCTGGCCAGCTTGGCCCCCAGGAGGAACAAGAGGTGACCAACATGAGGTGTGGGTCAGGAAAACAGGCGGAAAAATCTTGGTAGAGTTCCATTATAAATCATTACTATAGAAATTACAGCACGCATTGTTACGGTCAAGACCAATAGGGTGAATGCTGCTCATTCTGCTATGAATGGTTTCAGGGAACTACAGAAAAAACATGCCCCCACAGCGAGCTGAGTGAGAGTCCAGGTGAGCAAGTTTTAAGACACGTTCAGAAAACAGTGTGGCGCCTTGTAGAAATTTAACGTGAGATTAGAATCTAATGGTGTGAGAGCAACAGAAAAACCTTGAAGAGGAAAACATGGTGACCTTTCCTGGTTGGGAAAACAGGCGAACCCTCCGAGAAGTAGATTGTGCCATAAATCACCTGATGACACATGCCTTATGATGATTTTATGATGATGTCATGTAACCAATCCCCTATATATTGCTTGACGTTTCTATCAATGAACAGGCCAGCTTCGTGTCTCTGCTGGTGTCTGTGTCCTCGTGCGCCGACGCATTCCTCCTTTGGGGGTCCCTGGACCCGCTAGAGCCAGACTCTGTCTTCGTGCCTCGGAACAAGCTGAGAGGGAGGCCTACCTGGCTGCCCTTCATTGCAGAGGAGCCCAGGGTCCCTCAGGGCATGTGGCCATTTGGAAGCCACAGGGAGGGAGTGAAAGAGACAGGCCCCAGCTGTGTGCAGCACTCCACCCACCCTATGACACACCCCGCACCCTATTTTTTGTTCAGCTTTGAAAGAGAACCAGGCAGACACTGGGGCCTTCCTGCATCTCATAGTCCTCGTCCTTGCCGCAGTTCCTTCTAAAACTCCTCCCACACATGCCGGGGAACTTACTGCCAGCGTGATAGGGCATCCTGACTGCAACAGGTGGGCTCCGCACAGTGGTTTGCGATCCCCCCGGGATTGCGGGCTGGGCAAGAATAACAGCAAATATCCAACAAAAGGCATGCCCTCTCTATTCACACTGTGCAACTCCACCAGCTTTACTGAGTGCTTACATGTGCTTGTCCTGGGGCTACCGCGATTTCCAACATCCCTAAATGCCAAACCACGGGCCTCCATCCTGTGGGGAGAAGAATTGGCACTCCCAGGGACAATTCCATTAACAGATCTCAAGCACTCCGTCAGTGCTCTTCTGGCAGTGAGGGTCTGCACCTCCTTTTACAGAGCGGAAAACCTGGACCGGCTCCCTCCCGAAATGGCAAAGGGGCACACAGGCATGGGAGAGAGGGGGCCCTCTTGTGGCCACCCCTGGAAGGACGGGTTTCCTTGCTTAGAAGGACTCCGTCATTGGGTTATCGTTATCTAACATATTTGCATAGGATTTTGCATTTCAAAATACACTGTCCATCCCTTGACCTCATTTGATCCTGATATGAGATGCATGTTGTCATCATATTTCTACAGTGGCCCAGAGAGGTTAAGCAATACTTATGAAAATACTAATGCTAATGCTAATAGCACCTATGATATATTGAACCCTTACTCTGTGCCTGGCACTGTGAATTTGCTTTCTTCATATTATCTCATTTGTGAGATTCATGGTGGTCCTTATGGTGCAGATGGAGAAGAAGTTCAGAGTATTAAGATATGTCCAGGGCCCCATAACAGGTAAATAGCTATATCAGGAAGCCAACCCAGGATAATCTAGCACCAGCTCTCAGCTCTCAAGCCAACATCTCCCATACAAGCTTGGAGAGGAGTGTCCCATCTGGTCCTCCAGCTCCCAGAAGATCTCCCAGCTGCCTCAGGCTGGAAAGAAGGCCCTGGGAGACTGACCCTGTGATAAATCCCAGTATGTCATTGGCCTTAAAGGCAACAGCCCCTGTGGAGCCCCATCTCCTACATCCTGGGGTACCCTGAGGGGCCTGGCACCCCCGGCTCAGTAGACAGATTTTATTTCCTGCTTCAAAGAGAAAGCTGTCTCTCTCCGAGGGGGTAGCAGGAAGGGCACCCCAAGATTGCTGCAGGATGTGGTCTGATGATCTAGACAACAGAGGTGAAATGGAATGCTATGGTCTCCGAAAAAGGGCTTGACAGAAAGCTACCAAATCTGAGGGAGCCCAGGGGAGCCCAGAGGACAGTCTGGCCTGTAGGAAGTCCACCCTTCCAGCAAGCCTGCAGGCCTGGTTAGCAGGCCATGCAAGCCAAAGTCATTGCTGCAGAAGGGCAGTGGCCAGAGGAGGGGATCCAGGCCTGTCCCTGCATCTCGGACCCAGACAGCCACTCTTGGGGCCCAGGGAGCAGGCAAAGTGGAAACCAGCCCAGCACAGGGGCAGAGGGATGGGTCCAGACTTGCTCCTCTTATGTGGAATATGGGGATGGCAATCAAGTGGCCTCACTTCAGGGAAAGATGGTCGTGTCAGTTGCACTCCAACCTGTGGGAGGCTGGAAGGAACCATAGCTACCTTAGTTTAGAGACTGTCCCCTCTGACCCAATCCATCTATGACTGCTATGTCCCAGAACTGTGTTTCCTTGGTCCACTCATCCCAGAACAATTTCTGACAGAGAAGCATGCACCTTCTATTTGCATATGTTCAGCAAAAAGGACCTCACCACCTCACCAGTTAGCCCATGTCCTTGGTCAGCTTTGGTCATTAGGACACCCTCACCTTGTGGGAATAAAAGCCTGGCAATTTCCCCAGTCTCCTTCACCTGCTGCAGAGATATACAGACAATGACCTGGGCTTCCCTGGGCCTCTCTCCTCCAGGCAAAACATGCCCAGTGCCCCCGAGGGCCTCCAAGTCTGAATTCAATTTTGTGTCTCTTCCTGCCAGTCAAGCCCTGTTTTTTTTTTCCCCATTTTTTTTTGAGAGGGCATCTCTCATATTTATTGATCAAATGGTTGTTAACAACAATAAAATTCTGTATAGGGGATGTAAAGCACAATCATTAATCAACCCCAAGCCTAATTCTCAACAGTCTCCAATCTTCTGAAGCATAATGAACAAGTTCTTACATAGTGAACAGTACAAGGGCAGTCATATCACAGAAACTTTCGGTTTTAATCACGCATCATGAACTATAAACAATCAGGTCAAATATGATTATTCGTTTGATTTTTATACTTGATTTATATATGAATCCCATATTTCTCCCTTATTATTATTATTATTTTTAATAAAATCAAGCCCTGTTTTTAAGACCCATTCACATCCTGGCATCAGGACTACTTTGAGAATCTAATAAAAGCTGTTAGCCATCTCTGTTGAAGATAATGCATGTCTGCACAAGATGTTACAGACCACTTTAGAGAGTCCGTGGCCTCTAAGAATTCTTTGTGTGGTGTATGTCACAGTTTCTAGAAAATGATCAGCCTTCGGGTTTAACTTACATATTTGACAAATGTTTAGGGAAGACCTACTGCATGCCCAGAATTGAGGGGTGAACAAACAAAATCCCAGCTCAAAGAATTGGCAATCTAGAGCAGGAGACAGACACAAATAAGGAAACCAACACATTATCAAGACCATCTCATATTGTGACAAATTCAAGGAAGAAAATTAAACCAAGTGGCACAGTAAGAAGTGGCAGGATTAGGAGTGTTATTTTAAATTGAGAGGTCAGGGAGGGCTTGGGGATGACATTTGAATAGACATCTGATGACTGGAAGATGGGGGTACTGAAGGGTTCAAGGGTCAGACGGGAGCAAGGATGGGTGTCCAAACCCTAAAGCAGCAGGGGCATGAGATCTTTTGCCAGAAGACCAGAGGGACTTGCAGCCAGGGGGGAATGAGAGCAGGTTGAGGAGCCAGGCCGAGAGAGGCCCTGTGGGCTGCTGCCATGAGGGACACACTCAGACCCTGAAAAGGTCTCTCCTAAACAGGGCAGGGGAATCAAAACATATTCCCCTTTTGTATTTCTTATATCTCTATGAAGAAATTTGTGAAAATGTAAAAGAATCTAATAAGTATGGTTACCTAGAAAAAAAGCAAAATTTCTCAATATTTACATTTTATATTGTTTTGACATTTTGACTGCGAGTATATATTACAGGCATTTGTTTCTTGTGGCTGCAAATTATCACAAACCAGGTGGCCTAAAACAACAGAAATTTATTCTCTCCCAGTTCTGGATGCCAGAAATCTGAAATCAAGGTGCTGGCAGGGCCATATTCCCTCCGAAGGCCCAAGGGGAGCTCCTCTTCCTCACTTTTTCCATCCCTGTGGCTCTGAGCATTCCACGGCTCCTGGCTGCTGCACTGAATCTCCACCCACATTGCCTCCTCCTCCTGTCTGTCCGTCTCCCCTGTGAGGGCACTTATCATTGAACTACGGGCCACCTGGAAAAGCCAGGATGATCTCCCCACCTCAAATGCTTAACTTAGTCACATCTACAATGACCCTTTTTCCAAAGAAAATCACTTTCACAGATTCCGGGAACAGATCTGAACATGTCTTTTGGGGTACCACCTTTTAACCCATCACAATACCTATTCAGAAAGATCAAGGTAAACTTGAAAACTTTGTTCTAGCTCAGGAGTGGCAAATGAACTGTAGGGTGGCAGGATGGAGACAGCAGGAGAGGAGGGAGGGGGGTATGTGTGGGAGCAAAAGTCCCTAAGACTCCAGCGTGATCTGACATGGGAGGGGAGGGGAAGCCAGAAGCAGCGTCCCCCGCCCATGCCTGGGTCTGGCTTGAGCAAAGGCGCAGAACTTGGAGGCTGGGAAGATTGGAGGTCAAGGAGGCTCGAGGAAGGTGGGAGGTGAGACATGGGTGGGAGGTGTTTCAGATATTTCAGTGTAGAAGGTACCATGGAGGCAGCTAGATGTACACGAGGTGGGGGCTGCAAAAGCCTTTCAGGGAATGGAAGCCTCAGGGGGATGACAAGCCCAGGCTACAGAAGTCTCATGACCTCCCTCAAGTTGAAAGCTCAGCATTTACTGACACCAGCCAGACTGCAGCCAGTGGCTGTGACTCAGATGGGGAGATCTAGGTTTCTCCCGTCCTGCACGTACACAGCCAATTCTTTAAATGTTAATGCAAGACTTCTCATCTCCAGTGTGAATTTCAGGATCCCCATGACTAATCTTTCCCCATAATTCTGCCTGCAAACTGAACAGGGCTATATGCATAGTGTGATCCCATTTTTGTGGGGGAAAAAAACAACTCTCTTTATGTGTATTTATAATGACAGTTAATCCTCACTGAGGTTTTATGCTGAGCACTGCATACTTTATTTCATTTAATTCTCTCAATCACATTTTGAAATAGGCACTACCATTATTCCCTTCTTACAGAGGAAAAAAATAAGGCTCAGCGAGGTTAAGTAACTTGCCCACAGTCACCCAGCTAGTAATGTTGGGATTTACACCTTGGCCATTTCAGCTTTTGTGTCTATACCACTTTTGCCCCCACCTCATGTACGCCCTTGTGAATATAGATGCATATAAAAGGTTCAAGGATACCTACAAAGCTGTTAAGAGTGGTTGGTTCTGAGAGGGGCATGGGAGGAAGGGAGTACACATTATATAGTCTGCATTGCTTTGACTTATCTTCCAGGAATGTGCTTCTTTAACTTAAAAAATACACATGTATTCATCAAAAGAAAAATCTGGAAGAACATACACCAAAATGTCAGCCGTGGTTACAGCTGGGGAGAGTGAACATGGGAAACTATCTACCTTCCACACTATACAGTTCAGTGTTGTTTGAACTTTTATACAAGGAGCACACTCGGCTTTGGTAAGCAGAAAAAAGTAATTAAGACTAAAAAAAAGGACAAAGAGGAAAAGCGTGACTCAGCAGCTCTTCTGGGATCCTCAGCAGCTTCCAACAGAGGCTCCATCTCCCTTCATGAGCCTCTTTCCCCTACCCTTTCACATCCTAACCAGAAAAACCTGTGCTGGCATCAGCAGCCTCTGTCCTGCCTCTCTCCCCACCCAGCCTCTACACTAGGCCCGGGGCTGCCCAATCCCACAGAACAGCAGGATCCCTTCCCCCCTCCATTAGCAGCTTTGTAGTGTATGAGTTCATGCAATGCCTTCCCGTGCCAGCTCACACTTAGTCCTCCCAATGACACTACACAGTGGACAGTCTCATGCCCATTGTACAGATTCCAAAGCTGAGGCTCAGTGAAGCTGAGCTCCTTGCCCAAGTTCACAGAGCCAATCTGTGGGGGTGCCTGGGCCCAGATTCCCAGGCCAGACCTCTTCAGTGCTGCATCAGTTCAAGCTCATGTCAGAAACTTGAGTTTCAGGATTTAAAATCTGCCTGTTGGATCTTGTTCAGACACATGGAAGAGCAGCTGTGTTCCTGTTCTCTGAAGAACCTATCCTTGCAGCCTCCCTGGCATGCCCAGCCACAGCCAGGCTCCTGAGACTTGTCCCAGCTTTGCCTTGCATAGCCCAGGCCCTGGGACTAAGCCTGAAGTGAGAGCAGAATGGATGTGCCTTGGGGCCTAGCCAGAGGAAGATGGGAAAAAGAGACGTAAGGCAGGAAAGAGCAGACCCTGGGTGGTGGGTAGGGGATGGGCTGAGGCAGAGTCCTGCATATGACCTTTATGAAATCACTCAGTAGTTCTGGGCCTCAGTTCCCTCTGAAAAATGGGCATTACAGTAGAACCACCATTACAGAGTAATTCTGAGGACAAGGCAAGGAATCCTTGTAATGCATTCAACACAACTGGAAGAGAGAGGGGCAAGCTATCATTGTTTGGGAGCCCTGGGGTGGGAATCTGGTGGCCCTGACTCTCCTGAGGGGCACAGGAGCAGCTTCCTGGCAGCTGGAGAGAGCACACAGGACTCGTATGGGACCCCCAGGGTCAAGTAGGAGAGGCTTGCACATGCAGAGCTGTGGCCTTGGGCCCCTCTGAACCCTCATCTGTTCCGGTGTATAACAATGCCATCGGGGTGGAGGCACTGGGTGGAGCGGAGGCATCTGGGCCCCACACACACTCTCTGACTCCCGGGTGTGTCTGTGTCTGCGTCATCTTCCGCCCGGGCGTGGGCCAGCTCAGCACAATCCAGCGGGACCAGCCCGGATGCCCGGAAGCGGCAGGCTGGATTCCAGCTCCTCACTGCCCGCCTCCCCAGCTGACCCAATTGCCCCAATTTGGAGACAGCCTGTCTCTCCTGGGGCAGCCCTATCAAATGGGAAAGTCTGGCCCATGCTGAGCAGAAAAAGGCCAGCACTCACTCCCCACGGAAGTGAGCGCAGAATAAACCCTGGGTACTTGGTGGGTTCGGTGTGAGTCCTGCATGTGCACCCAGCTCACTGCTTCCCCTGTCTGGGCCTCAGCTACCCCTTTGATTGCTGAACCAATTCACACTTCCAGTTTCTCTTCACAGCGTATCCACCGAGTGTCAGGCCTGCGGTAAGCATCAAAGAGCCAGCGAGCACCGGCCCTAGGCTTTGAGGAGTGTGCAGCCTGGCCCCATGTGGCGCATGTGGCAGGAAAGCTGGAGGGAAGCTGCTCTGCATGGGGGCTGGGTTTGGGGGGCTGTTGGCTTCCCTCTGCGGTTGCCGGGGGAGGGGGCGGGCGGGGGCAGACATCCAGAAGAGGGCAGCAGAGAGCAGAATTCCAGAGGTAGGAAGCCAGTGACCTTGGGGGCTGAGTCTTGGGGATTTCAGCCTGACTGCTGTTGGGAAAATGTTTCACAAGTGCCTCTGAAACATCAGAATGCTCTCAGTCCTGGGCTCCTGACACCCCCATGCTCCAGTACTGGAAGGAGCCCCCCCCCAGGGCAGACTTCAGGCTGCTGGGCAGTCCAGGGGCCCGGCAGGAATGACCAGCTGTGCCCAGCACTGCGGGGAAAGGGAGGAGGGCGCTGAGGGCGTGGATCTGGATGGGGTCACTGGGTCATGGGCGTGTGCCCACCCTTGGAGTAGTGGGCGCCCTGCAGACACACAGACTCAGCCCTCACACTCCCAGACACACTTACAATCACATGAATTTCACGATCACGCTCATACACTTTCACATGAACATACCCATACACATGAATGCACACTCAATTTCACACAACTTGCACACCCAAGGCCCTCTCACACTCACACTCACATACAGAACTCACATTCATACTGTCAAGCACATCAACACACACCTAGTTTTTACACAGCTCTCACACATATCACATACAGAACTCTTACATATATTTAGACCACATATGCACACTTTACAGGCTACTGCACTCACACACTCACACACGTGAGCAGGTGCAGCCAGGTGTGGCTGTCAGCTCCGGTCCCTCTGGCTGAGGTTCCAGAGATCATCCCAGCTCTCAGAACCACTGCTTCACACCCATTTCCGAAAAGGGTTTGAGGTGGCTTAGAAGGTTAAATCCCCCAAAAAACGGATAACAAAAAAGAAAAGCAGGAGTGTAGAGGCATTAAAAATAAACTGTTCCTTCTCCAGGCTTAGGCCTTCTAACCTGGGAAGGACCTAATGGATGGTGATTTCAGAGCCCCAGGCCCACCCTGCCTCTCTCAGAACAACCTGCTGCACTGTGGCCCTTGCAGGCCTCTTTCTCCCTTACGTGCCCCAAGGTGGCCATGGAAGGGCTCACTCCCTGTCAGCGTGTCCACCTCTGCCTGGGGTGTTAGGGCAGCTGGGCTCTGCTTCCCTGTTGCTCCCCAGGAGGCTGGACCAAAAGACATTCACACGACTACCTCTCAGATGGAATTTCCCACCCACCATCAAACTCCTGAGATTTGGCTTTTCTCTTCTTCAAAGTGAATTCCCAGCCCTCCAGGGCACACCCATCACTGAAGCAGAGTCCCTCCCCTTGATATTCTAGAGTCTCTGACCTCATACTCCACTCATTTCACCCTAGGTCCCAACACTTCCCACCACCACTGAATGAGGTCCTCATTCAAATAAGACACCCAGTGATAAACCCTGAAGACAGAGCTGCTCAAATGTGTATTTCAGTCAGCTGTTGCTGCATTACAAGCCAACTCAAAGTGTAGTGGCTTAAAACAGCAATTTCTTATCTCTCGCATTCACACTCACTGGGCTGGCTGGGCTCGTCTGGATGGGTCTGCTCCATGGGGTGCTGGTTGGGACCACTCAGGCAGCTGCATTCGGCTGCATCCAACTGGTTTCAGGCATGGCTGGATCCAAAGGCTCAAGTGATGTCCTCAGGAATACATCACACTTTCCGCTCTGCTGTCCTCTATGTTCACTCATTCTCAGGCAAGCTCTTTCTACAAGGTGAAAATATGGTCATCAGCAATCAGATTTACATCTTATCAGTTAGCATTCCCCATAGAAAAGATGTGATTCTCTCCCAACCCTCAATGATTTCAGCAGAACTCCCAGGGGCGTCATTTTATGGCCCAGAAGACTGGACCATGATCCAATCCAGGAACCAATCACCATGATTCCAATTAGCCAGGCCTGTATATTGTGCCCACCCCCCAGAGAAGAAGAAGGGGCAGAATTAGCCCCACCAAACCACATGGACTAAAAAGCTATAGTGGAGGAGGGAGGGTTTCCCAAAAGGAAAGCAGGTGATGTTATCAAAAGGAGGAGGAGGGGTCATAACACTAAAAAGGCAAACACAGCAGAGGGTCATTACATTGTCTGAATGGAGTTAACAAAGAAAGAAAATCATGCGAGCTCAGCTGGTGATAAGCATTTTCCTGATTCTAAATTCCAGAATGCACCTCTTTGCATAAGTAATTAAATCTGTAAGGCTGGAGGTACTGGAGGGAGGAAAGCGAGGACAGTGCAAGCAGAACGTAGACAGCACCAAGTAGCTCTGTGCCATATGAGGAAGGAACGAACAGCTCTTCCTGGATTCCAGTCCCATGACATGCTGACAAACCCCGAATGCAGACCCCCTGCATCCGGAAGACCTCTGGCTGTCCATCACCCAACCCTGAGCCAATAAAAATTCCCCACCTACCCCTGGCGCGGCCCATTTCCCCCTCCCTTCCCTGTGCTTATAAAAACTCCCCGCCTGTCTGCCTGGGGGCGACTTCTCCAGCCTGTCCCGGTGCAGACTGGTGAACCTCGCCTGGGATTGCACTCAAATAAACTGCCTGGCCCTTTGTTGCCTCTCATCACCTGCTTATTTTGGTTAGAATTTATCTTACATTTGGTGCCAAAACCCAGGAAGGAGCATGAGCACTGGGCCCCGACCAGCCATCAGCAGCCCTGCCCTCTCCTTCCCCAACCCGGGACCTCAGCCTGCTCTCCGCTGCGTGGACTATTTTCCAGTGAGTCCCTCAGTTTCCCCTGGTCTGTTTCCCTTCCTAACCCATTTTCACCTGGTCCGTTTGAAATCGTAGCTACGTCCAGGTTTGGGCATCAGGCCCCTTGGGCATCCGGCCCATCTGCTGCAGGCATCCAGGATACCCACCCCTGGCCCTGCAGTGTGGGAGACATCCCTCACCCAGGCTCCCAGGCTGTCTCCCCTGACTTGGCACGCTTGGGACACTGGGTGCTCCTCTCAGTGGGATTAGTTGGGGAGGTGATGCAGACATGGGGAACCAGCCCTCGAAAGCAGAGGCTCAGACCCCGTTGCGGTGTCTCATTTCTAATTTGGCTGCTCTATATTTGTCCCAGGAAGCTCGCAAATAGAAGCTAGTCTTTCTTTGCTCTCAGGCTAGGCCTCAGTATCCCTTGGACAACCAATCTTGCTGGCCCCCTGAGGGAACTTTCAATTTTAGCCCCCTCACCGACTTAACTAATTATTGCCACCAAAGCAGAAAGTGGAGTGAAATCCCATATGTGCAGGCTTCTTGGACTCTGCAGGCCTGCCCAGATCTGTGTGTTAAGTGTTCTCCTTCCCAAGCTTTGTTGGCCCAGGCCTCCGCCAAGGACCGCCGACCTCTACCACTTCTATTACTGGGAGGCTCTTCTCTGACGGACTCAGTGGAGGATCTCGGCTACCCCCCTTCCCGCTCCTCCAGGCCCACCATGGGGGCCAGCTTTCTTCCTCAGAGTTCATGTCCTCACCCCCTCCTCCTCCCCTCTCTCTCCCCCATCTTGTTCCACTTCTCTTCCGGTCTCTCACCATCTTGTTCTCTTCCCGCCTCCCCACCATCTTGTTCTCTTCCCACCTCTCTGCCATCTTGTGCCCCTTCTCTTCCAGTCGCGCCGCCATCTTGCTCCACAGGTGCCGACTCCACTTCAGATAAAACGGATAAAAGCCCCCCATATCCTGGTCCCCAGCCTTCAAGTTCTGCACCAATTCCCAGGTTGTATACCCCACTACCAAAGTCGCCTCCTCCATCCCCTCCTGCAAACCCGCTGCTGTCCTACTAGCCACGGCTGGCACCCAGATGGCCTAGCCCTCTGGTAACCCACTCTAAGTCACAGCGGTCTCAAGATTATGTGATAGCTCCTCTGAGAGAGGTAGCACGAGCGGAGGGAGTAGTGCAGGTTCATGTTCCCTTTTCCCTGGCAGACTTGTCCCAAGTGGAACAGCGATTGGGGTCCTTTCCCTCCAACCCTGTAATGTTCACTAAACAGTTTAAATATCTCACATGAGCTTACAAGCTCACCTGGCACGATGTACATGTAGTCCTCCAATCCACTCTAACCCTGGAGGAATATGACCGTGTCACGGCGGCAGCACAGCATTGTGCCAATGAGGCCCATGCCACAGATAAGCGGGAACCTATGGGCAGGGAGGCTGTTCCTCTACAGGAACTCCTGTGGGATTATAATGCTCCCAAGGGTGAGGCATGCCATGATCGCATGGTTCACTACTTGATGGCAGGTATGAACTCAACTGCCCAAAAGGCCATAGTTACGATAAGCTTAGAGAGATTACCCAGAGGCCTAATGAAAACCTGTCAGAATTCCTCAAGCACCTCAAGGAAACCCTAGGGACTTTTACTAAGATTGACCCAGCCTCAGCATTAGGTTCCTCTCTCCTGGCCATGCATTTTATAACTCAGTCAGCTCCCAACATCAGGTGCAAGCTTAAAAAGGCTGAGGATGGTCCCCAGACCCCTCTAGGAGACCTGATAGATATGGCATTTAAAGTTTTTCATGCCCGAGAGGACGAGAGCGAGAGGAGGTCAGCTGCCCAAATGGCAGAACAGACTCACGCCATAACAGCTGCTCTGTGGCCGGCTCGTGGAGATTGTTGGGGTGTCCCTGAAGATTGACTCAAACCTCTGGGCCCTTGCTTTCAGTGTGGTGAAGAAGTGCACTGGGCACAGAAGTGCCCCAACCAACCACGCAGACCGACCAAACAGTGTCCCAGCTGTGGTAAGCAAGGTCATTGGAAAGTAGACTGTCCACTAGGGGGTGGTCTTCCTCTAGTGGCAGAGCCCCATGGGGGGCAGACCCCTTCGAAAGACTACCCTTCAGACCTTCTGGGCATCCAAAAAGATTGAAGACGCCTGGACTCGGACACCCCAATCACCCTCGCCGAGCCCAGGGCCAAGCTGTGGGTAGCAGGTAAGCCCATCTCCTTCTTGGTGGACATGGGGGCTACCTACTCTGTTCTCCCCTCCTTTAAAGGGCATTTATACCCTGCCAGGGTCTCTGTAGTTGGGGTCACGGGAACCCTCTCCAGGCCTTTAGAGATGGGCCTGGTGGCCTGCACCTTCCAAGGCATCCCGTTTACCCATTCCTTTCTGGTCATGCCTTCCTGTCCTACCCCTCTGTTAGGGCGGGATTTGCTCTGTAAGTTAGGAGCCTCTATTTCCCTCCCACCTTTTGAATGCTTAGGTTCCCTCATTGCTCTGGTCCACAAAGGAGGATTGGATGACAGGGACCTGAGTGTCCCAACTCCCTGGACTGTTGTCAATCCAGTCACGTGGGACATCTCCACCCCTGTGGTGGCAAACCACCACACCCCGGTTTTAATATGCCTTAAAGACCCATCCTGCTTCCCTTCTCAGCCTCCATTTCTCATTTCACAGGCTCACTGAAGGGGACTCCAGCCTATTGTTAATCGTCTTCTCTCACAGGGGCTGTTAGTACTGACTAACTCCATGCAATACTCCCGTCTTGCCAGTAAAGAAGCCTTCTGGAGCGTATCGCCTCATTCAGGACCTCTGAATAATTAACGAGGCTGTTATTTCCTTACACCCAGTAGTGCCTAACCCATATACTCTTCTGTCTCAGGTCCCTTCCGGTACCTCTCATTTTACTGTACTGGACCTTAAAGATGCCTTTTTCACTATACCTCTCCACTCAGACTCACAGCCGCTATTTGCCTTCACGTGGGAAAACCCTGACACCTGTCAATCTAGACAATTGACCTGGACAGTTCTACCTCAAGGTTTTAGAGATAGCCCCCATCTTTTTGGACAGGCCCTGGCAGAGGCCCTCTCGTGACATTCAATGGGCGAGAGTACTCTCCTCCAATACGTGAATGATCTTTCACTTTGCAGCCCCTCAAAGGAGGCCTCGGTTCTGGACACCACATCCCTTCTTAATTTCCTGGCAGACATGGGATACGGGGTATCCCCTGCCAAAGCACAGCTGTCTCTACCCCAGGTTACATACCTCGGGCTAACTCTAACTCCTACCACTAGAGCCCTAACGGCAGACCGAGCAGCTGCGATTAAAGCTCTCTTGCCACCTACTTCAGGAGCTGAGATACTATCCTTTCTAGGATTGGTAGGGTTTTTCAGACACTGGGTGCCTAACTTTGCCGTTCTGGCCAGACCGCTCTATGCGGCTGCCACAGAGACTCCTACTGGGCCGCTAACTTCACTCACCGAGGTGGCTTCTGCTTTCATTCAGTTGCGGGATGCATTGCTCTCATCCCCCCCATGGATGCTCCCCGACTTAACTAAGCCCTTTACCCTATATACAGCAGAGAGGGCAGGAGTGGAAACCAGGGTGCTGGTACAGCCAGTGGGGCTGGGGTGCCATCCCATTGCCTTTCTCTCCAAACAGTTGGATACCACTGCCAGGAGGTGGCAACCTTGCCTCCAAGCCCTGGCAGCTGTGGGAAGTCTGGCCCGAGAAACCCTGAAATTAACACTCCAACAGCCCATTAATGTGTATTCCCCACACTGGTTACAGGATCTTTTGAGTCATAAATCCCTGGCCTCCTTGAGTCCTTCAAGGGTACAGGAATTCCAACTTCTGTTCATTGAACATCCACAGGTAACCCTACAAGTCTCTCCACCCCTTAACCTAGCCTCCTTGCTTCCCGTCAGCCATCAGGCAGGTCAGCCCACTCATTCCTATGTAGAGATTGTAGAGGCTCTTAGAAAACCTAGAGCGGGCCTACAAGACATGCCCCTTGAAGACCCTGACTTGACTTTTTTCATGGATGGCAGCTCGGTGAAGGGGAGTGATAGGGTGTGAAGGGTGGCCTATGCAGTGGTGACTCTGTCACAGGTGATAGAAGCAAACCTACTCCCATCTGGGACCACCTCCCAGAAAGCTGAATTAGTGGCTCTTACCTGGGCATTACAGCTGGCAGGTGGGAAGAGGGCCACAATTTATACCGACTCTAAATATGCCTTCCTAGTTACACACACTCATGCTGCAATTTGGAAAGAAAGGGGCTTCCTTAGCACTAAGGGAACCCCAATCATCAATGGCAGGGCTATCAGCTGCCTGCTACAGGCCCTACAGGAACCCAAGGAGGTGGCCATTGTGCATTGTAAGGGACATCAGACTAGAAATGATCCAGCAACCAGGGGTAATGTGTTGGCAGATGCCACGGCCCGACAGTTAAAATCCAGGTCTAGCCAACCCTCTGTTCTGTTCCTTTCCCCCTCTCTATTGCCCCAATACCCTGATGATGAATGGCGACTGCTTCTACATCAAGGGGGGATGTTGGGAGATCAGGGATGGATATACCTCAGGGGACGAATTGCCCTCCTTCAAGCCCAAGGCCGAGATATCATATCCAAAATTCATCAGTTTCTACACATTGGGCCGGAGGCCATGCACCAGTTTCTCTCCCCCATATTTGCCCCTTATGGTCTCCGCAAGGCAATAGATCAGGTGCACCAGACCTGCACTACTACTTGTCATTGCGTCTTGTCTCAAGGTGCTCTGAAGACCCAGATGGCCCTCCACCAGATGAGGGTAACGATCCCTGGACAGGACTGGCAGGTCGATTTCACCCATATGCCTAGGCATAAAAAGCTCCAGTATTTACTAGTTCTGGTTGATACCTTTTCAGGATGGATCGAGGCCTTCCCCACCTACCGAGAGACTGCATCAGTGGTGGCACAAGTGCTGGTGGAGCACATCATCACTCGTTTCGGGCTCCCCACTTCACTCCAATCTGATAACGGACCTGCCTTCATCTCCCAGGTCATTCAGCTAACAGCCGAGGTTCTCAATATCACCTGGAACCTCCATATACCCTATCACCCCCAATTGTCGGGTAAGGTCAAAAGGGCTAACAGTCTCCTAAAAGACCAACTAACTAAGCTGTCTCTGGAGGTAAAGCTCTCATGGCCTGATCTTCTCCGCATCGCTCTCGCTCACCTGCGTGCTGCCCCCAAGGGACTGGCTGGACTAAGCGCATTTGAGCTAATGTATGGCAGGCCCCTCTTACTGAACACAGGCCTGCCCACTACCTCTCCTCCTTTGGCTTCCTACCTTCCTTACTTTTCACTGTTGAGACATCTCCTCAGGGAACACGCAGACCAGCTTCTACCCCAACCTACATCATCCAACAACCCAAGAGACATAGCAATCCTTCAGCCAGGGGATGAGGTACTTCTAAGAGAATTCCAGCCAAAATCCCTCCAACCCCGCTGGACAGGGCCTTAATATGGTAATCCTCACTATGCCCTCAGCAGTCATGCTACATGGGCATTCTGCTTTCTAGGTTCAAACACGGGCTTTTTAGGTTCAAACGGGCGCCCAGGCATGATGATTGGGTGTCTCATGAAGTGGCTCCTCTTAAGCTGCAGTTTAGTCATGTCAAGTGCAACCAGCCAGATGAATAGCCCAGTGGTCTCCAGGCAGAGCTACTCTGCATGGAAGTTTCAGCTCCAACTAGCTCTTCCTCACAGAACCAAAGCCCGAGAAGTTGGCACCCAAATTTGCCCACATGCAGGTTGTTAGGCACCAGTTCAAATACCAGTACACATAGACATCTTAAACACTTTCTCAAACCCAACACTGTGCTTTCCGTATGACCAAACCTCTCATACATGTACTTTCCTGTCCAACATATATGGGGGTGTCATCCTGAGATAGACACATGTAGAGTTCATGCAGTAAGGGATACAACAAAAGGAGTCTCTGACAACATGTTCGCCAGAATACAGGATAGGCTATACATTACCATTAGTGACCCATGGGATCAATGCTGGGAGAAAGGAGTACAGGGCAAGCTATACAATAGTTACCAAGCCCAGCCACAAGGCACAGTATACATCAAGAGAGAATGGACCACTGTGAATCCCACTCTCATGGAAGTTCTAAACACCCAGGTACAGGTATCAAGTAATATTCTACAGACAGAACAGGCACTGAGACAGAAGATCCAGTCGAACCCCTACCCCTGCTCTCCGCAACCAGCAGGAGCACCACTTTCCTGGGCTGGAGCCATTGGAGAAACAGTGCGGTTTCTTAATGCCTCACAAATCCTCAGCAGTGTGTCCAATTGTTTCCTCTGCGCCTCCCTCCAATGCCCCCCAGTGGCGGCAGTTCCCATTAGTTTCTTCCAGGTTCAACCAATAAACTCCTCTGAAAAAGACTGCAGCCTCCTTTTGAGCGAGATACGGATGTGGAAAATGAGCCTTAAGCCCGAAGCTCGACATAGGTCCAGGGCCACCCGAAAACAGCGTGAAGAATCATCATCCCCACTGACCTGCTACCTGACCCAGCATTCCACCATCTCGGGATTGTCAATGAGAAACCAATGCCAACAATGAGTAACCGTAGACACTCTAATTTCTCTTCAAGGAGGTGGGTTTTTCTGGTGCAACAATACCCTTACCCATGTATCAGCAACAGCATGGTAGGACCCTGCTTTTCAGTGATGCTAATTCCCCAAGTGATGTTATACAATAAACCTGAGGTAAAACAGGTGCTAGATAGATGGTCTGTGTATCCAAGAGCTAGGCAAAAGAGGGCTGTCTTCCTACCCATACTAGTAGAAGTAAGTCTGGTCACTGTAGTAGCCACGGCTGCCACAGTGGCAGGAGCGTTAGGCCATAGCCTAATCAGCTCTCAAGGTCTTGCAAGTCAACTGGCAGCGTTAGATGATAGAGTGAGCCTGACCCTGGGAGAAACCTCAACCTCTCTTATTTCCCTCCAGCGGCAGCTTACTTCCCTTGCCCAAGTCACCCTTCAAAATAGGCGGGCTTTAGATCTGCTTACCACAGAAAAGGGTGGAACCTGTAGTTTCCTATGAGAAGAATGCTGGAACCATAGAACAAAGCATAAAAAAATTACAAGAACTACAAAAAGACCTCCACAAAACATGAGTACCTGAAGGCAGTCCTTATGGGTGGCTTCAGTCCCCCATTATGGCCTGGCTAATGCCTCTACTGGGCCCCTTAATAACAGTTTGTGGTTTACTGTTAATTGCCCCATCTGTTTTCAAATTCCTTCAACAGTGCATAGCAGAAATTTCACACATAAAGGTTAATCAACTGTTGCTGTACAAGTACTTGCCCCTCCCGACTGAGCTTCCTCTGGCCATCAACCAGCCTTAAACACCCCCACAATGCCCCTTGTCAGCCAGAAGTAGCCAGATCAAGTCATCACCCATTATGACCAGAAGGCTGGAATGTAAGGCTAGAGGTACCGGAGGGAGGAAAGCGAGGACAGTACAAGCAGAACGTAGACAGCACCAAGTAGCTCTGTGCCATATAAGGAAGGAACGAACAGCTCTTCCTGGATTCCAGTCCCATGATGTGCCGACAAACCCCAGATGCAGACCCCCTCCATCCAGAAGGAGGAGACCTCTGGCTGTCCATCACCCAACCCTGAGCCAATAAAAATTTCCCACATACCCCTTGGAACAGCCCACGTCCCCCTGCCTTCCCTGTGCTTATAAAAACTCCTCACCTGTCTGCCTGGGGGCGACTTCTCCAGCCTGTCCCGGTGCAGACTGCTGAACCTTACCTGGGATTGCACTCAAATAAACTGCCTGGCCCTTTGTTGCCTCTCATCACCTGCTTATTTTGGTTAGAATTTATCTTACAAAATCCAGGTTATTTCCTGACATTCTGGAGAACTTCACCTCTACTTTTGCATAGAGAGGGAAACATCATGTGTGTTTTTTGTAGACTGTAAATTTTGTAAATTGTAAATTGCCCACATGTAAAAGCCAAGGACAGAACATCTCATTGCCCCATGGAAAGGCAATTTTGTAGGCTGCTGAACTCACAGGTTCCCAATGAGAGGCCTCCAAATATCAGGGTGGTGATCAGTCAGCATGTACAGCAGACAGGCTGTCCTCGCTCTGATATCAGGCATCTCTGTGAGTCTTCCCTGCCTTCCCTGAGCAGTCTTAGCATGTCCTACTCAACTCAGATACCCACTTTGTATCCAGAGTGAGGGTTCAGACCCTGGTTATAGTAACAGAGCATCAAGAATCAAAAACTCATAGACTTTTAGAGCTAAATGTGATCAGAAATATCACTCTTGTTGTTCTTCAACATCTCTTCTCCCCTTTCACAAATGGAATAACTCTCTTGGAAGGTAATCAGATGGAACCTAAAATGGAAACTTGGCTATCCAGAATAAAGGCTGCATTTCCCATCCTTCTTTGCCACTAGGCATGGCCATGTGACTTACTTCTGGCCAATGAGATGCAAGCATAAACATCACGGTAGATTCTGAGAATCTTACTTTGCCCATTCTGCCTTTCTCCCTGCACCTTTCTGATTCTGTACCTCCTTCCATCTTGCTTCCTGGAATGTGGGTGTGATGGCCACCACTTTGTACCACAAGGATGAGGGCCACATCATAGGGAAGGTAGATGTGAACCAGAAGGGCTAGGTAGAGCAGAGCAACCGCACTAGCCCTGGGCCACTCATCCTTACATTGTTTTGAGAGGAAGAAATAAGCTTCCATGTTATACAACCTATTGTTTTGGACTTGTTTCCTATAGTCACATCTAATCCTTACTGATGACATCATCTCTTCCAAGTATCGCATATCCTTCACCACGAACCCAAAATACATGGAATCCTCTCCAAACTATTGCTGAAAGGAGAATTGTATAGCTTATAAAACTACTGCCTCTCAAGGTCATTTCAGTCATTAGAAGAAAATTATTAGGAATGTATTAGAAAATTCTTCCTCATCTTCATTCATTCAATCCACATACAACTAAATTCTCCCCCTTAGGAGGGCCAACAAGAGTCCTGCTGACAGAGCTCACGTGCTCCCAGGACTTCCCTTCCCTGCCTGCTGCCTTCCTCTTAGAGTCTGCCTGCTTTCAGCGCATCCTTCAGGCCATTTCCCAAGGCCCCATGGGAAAATATGCCCCATGTCTGCAGCTCCCTGGCACATGGGTGAGGCTTCAGGTTGGCAGGGAGTTTCTGATTCTGAAATGCAATATATTATATCTCAGTACAGCCTGAGACACTTGGAATATGTGGCAAGAATCTCTCACATTTGTGTAGCAGCTTATATACACTTGAAAGCATTCTCCCTCACTTCCGTTTTATTACTATTATTAGTAACGATAATAGTAATAGTAATAATAATGTCTCCTTTTCAGAAATTTACAGACATACATAAAATGTAACATGAAAGTCCAAATATAAATTAAGAGCAGAAGAATAAAGGAAAACAAAGAGAACTGGATTATAAAATATAATCTGACCAACAGACATAAACCATACATGCATTATTATTATTATTATGCTCTGTGCATAACTTGATACTTAGTTCCCATTTATTGAGTGTTTATTCTTCCTAAGGCCCCAAAATAAGCAGGGGGCACTAGTAATAAAATCCTCATGAGTATCTTGAAAGTAAATTATTATTTTTTACTCATTTATTATTTTTTAAAAACTTTTTATTAAGGTATTATTGACATACAACATTATAAAGGTTTCACATGAAAAAACAATGTGGTTACTACATTTACCCATATTATCAAGTACCCACCCACACCCCAATGCAGTCACTGTCCATCAGTGTAGTCAGATGCCACAGATTCACTGTTTGTCTTCTTTGTGCTACACTATTTTCCCCGTGATACCCCACACCATGTGTACTAAACATAATACTCCTCAATCCACCTCTCCCTTACTCCCCATCTGCCCTCCCCACACCCCTACCTTTTGGTAACCACTATTTCCTTCTTGGAGTCTCTGAGTCTGCTGCTATTTATTCTTTCAGTTTTGCTTTGTTGTTACACTCCACAAATGAGGGAAATCATATAGCACTTGTCTTTCTCCACCTGGCTTATTTCACTGAGCATAATGTCCTCCAGCTTCATCCATGTTGTTGCAAATGGTAGGATTTGTTTCTTTCTTATGGCTGAATAGTATTCCATTGTGTATATGTACCACTTCTTCTTTATCCATTCATCTATTGATGGACACTTAGGTTGCTTCCATGTCTTGATTATTGTTAAAAAGTGCTGCAATAAACATAGGGGTGCATATATCTTTTTGAATCTGAGAAGTTGTATTCTTTGGATAAATTCCAAGGAGTGGTATTCTGGGTCAAATGGTATTTCTATTTTTTAGATTTTTTAGGAACCTCCATATTGCTTTCCACAATGGTTAACCTAATTTACATTCCCACCAGCAGTATAGGAGGGTTCCCCTTTATCCACATCCTCACCAGCATTTGTTTTCTTAGTCTTTTTGATGCTGGCCATCCTTACTGGTGTGTGGTGATATCTCATTGTAGTTTTAATTTGCATTTCCCTGATGATTGGTGATGTGGAGCATCTTTTCATCTGTCTGTTGGCCATCTGAATTTCTTCTTTGTAGAACTGTCTCTTCATATCCTCTGCCCATTTGTTAATCAGGTTATCCATACTTTAGGATGACTTTTTATTCTGTTCATCTGTCCTTTGCTGTAAAGAAAATTTTTAGTTTGATGTAGTCCCATGAGTTCATTTTTGCTTTTGTTTCCCTTTCTCAAGGAGATGCATTCAGGAAGAAGTTGGTCATGTGTATATTCAGGAGAATTTTTACCTATGTTGTCTTCTAAGAGTTTCATGGTTTCATGGCTTACATTCAGGTCCTTGGTCCATTTCAAGTTTACTTTTCTGTATAGGGTTAGACAATGATCCAGTTTCATTCTCTTGCATGAAGCTGTCCAGTTTTGCCAACACCAGCTGTTGAAGAGGCTGTCATTTCCCCATGGACTGTCCATGGCTCCCTTATCATACATTAATTGACCAGATATGGTTGGGTTTATATCAGGGCTCTCTAGTCTGTTCCATTGGTCTATGGGTATGTTCTTGTGCCAGTACCAAATTGTGTTGATTACTGTGGCTTTGTAGTAGAGCTTGAAGTTGGGGACCATAATCTCCCCAGCTTTATTCTTCCTTCTGAGGTTTTCTTTGGCTATTCGGGATCTTCTGTGGTTCCATATGAATTTTAGAATGATTTTCTCTGGTTCGTTGAAGAATGCTGTTGATATTTTGATAGGAATTGCATTGAATATGTAGATTGCTTTAGGCAGGATGGCCATTTTGACAATATTAATTCTTCCTATCCATGAGCACTGGATGTGTTTCCATTTATTGATATCTTCCTTAATTTCTCTCATGAGTGTCTTGCAGTTTACAGAGTATAGGTCTTTCACTTCCTTGGTTAGGTTTATCCTAGGTACTTTATTCTTTTTGATGCAACTGTGAATGGAATTGTTTTCCTGATTTCTCTCTCTGTTAGTTCATTGTTAGTGTATAGGAATGCAACAGATTTCTGCATATTAATTTTGTATCCCACAACTTTGCTGAAATCAGATATTAGATCTAGTAGTTGTGGAGTAGATTCTTTAGGGATTTTTTATGTAAAATATGATGTCATCCACAAACAGGGACAGTTTAACTTCTTCCTTGCCAATCTGGATGCCTTTTATTTTTTTGTGTTTTTGATTGCCATGGCTAGGACCTCCAGTAATATGTTGAATAGAGGTGGGGAAAGTGGGCATCCTTGTCTTGTGCTTGATCTTAAAGGAAAAGCTTTCAGCTTATTGTTGTTAAGTATAATGTTGGCTGTGGGTTTGTCATATAGGGCCTTTATTATGTTGAAGTACTTGCCCTCTATACCCATTTTGTTGAGAGTTTTTATCATGAATGGATGTTGGATTTTGTCGAATGCTTTTTCAGCATCTACAGAGATGATCATGTGGTTTTTGTCCTTCTTTTTGTTGATGTGGTGGGTGATGTTGATGGATTTTCTAATGTTGTACCATCCTTGCATCCCTGAGATGAATCCCACTTGATCATGGTGGATGATCTTTTTGATGTATTTTTGAATTTGGTTTGCTAATATTCTGTTGAGTATTTTTGCATCTATATTCATCAGGGATATTGGTCTGTAATTTTCTTTTTTTGTGGTGTCTTTGTCTGGTTTTGGTGTTAGGGTGATGTTGGCCTCATAGAATGAGTTTGGAAGTATTCTCTCCTCTTCTACTTTTTGGAAAACCTTAAGGAGGGTGGGTATTAAGTCTTCACTAAATGTTTGATAAAATTCAACAGTGAAACCGTCTGGTCAAGGAATTTTGTTCTTAGGTAGTTTTTTGATTACCAGTTCAATTATGTTGCTGGTAATTGGTCAATTCATATTTTCTGTTTCTTCCTGGGTCAGCCTTGGAAGGTTGTATTTTTCTAGAAAGTTGTCTGTTTCTTCTAGGTTATCCAGTTTGCTACCATATAATTTTTCACAGTATTCTCTCATAATTCTTTGTATTTCTGTGGTGTCCATAGTGATTTTCCTTTCTCATTTCTGAATCTGTTTATGTGTGTAGACTCTCTTTTTTTCTTGAAAAGTCATCCTAGGGGTCTATCTGTTTTGTTGATTTTTCTCAGAGAACCAGCTCCTGCTTTCATTGATTCTTTCTATTGTTTTATTCTTCTCGATTTTATTTATTTCTGCTTTAATCTTTATTATGTCTCTCCTTCTACTGACTTTGGGCCTCATTGTTCTTCTTTTTCTATTGTCATTAATTGTGAGTTTAGACTCTTCATTTGGGATTGTTCTTCTTTCCTGAGGTAGGCCTGTATTGCAATATACTTCCCTCTTAGCATGACCTTCACTGCATCCTACAAATTTTGCAGTGTTGAATTATTGTTGTCATTTGTCTCCATATATTGATTGATCTCTGTTTTCATTTGGTCCTTGATCCATTGATTTTTTAGAGCATATTATTAAGCCTCGGTGTGTTTGTGGGCTTTTTCATTTTCTTTGTGTAATTTATTTCTAGTTTCATACCTTTGTGGTCTAAGAAGCTGGTTGGTACAATTTCAACCTTTTTTAATTTACTGAGGCTCTTTTTGTGGCCTAGTGTATGATCTATTCTTGAAAACGTTCCATGTGCACTTGAGAAGAATGTGTATCTTGTTGTTTTTGGATGGAGTGTTCTATAGATGTCCATTAGGTCCATCTGTTCTAATACATTTTTCTGTTCCCCTGTCTCTTTACTTATTTTCTTTCTGGTTGATCTGTCCTTTGGAGTGAGTGGTGTGTTGAAGTCTCCTAAAATGAAAGCATTGCATTCTATTTCCCCCTTTAATTCTGTTAGTATTTGTTTCACATATGTAGGTGATCCTGTGTTGGGTGCATTAATATTTATAATAGTTATATCCTCTTGTTGGACTGACCCCTATATCATTACATAATGTTTTCTTTATCTCTTGTTACTTTCTTTGTTTTGAAGTCAATTTTATCTGATACAAGTACTGCAACTCCTGCTTTTATTCTCCCTATTAGTTGCATGAAATTTCTTTTTCCATCCCTTTACTTTCAGTCTGTGTATGTCCTTGGGTTTGAAGTGAGTCTCTTATAGGCAGCATGTAGATGGTTGTTTTTTTTTTTTTATCCATTCAGTGACTCTATATCTTTTGACTGGTGCATTCAGACCATTTACATTTAGGGTGGTTATCGATAGGTATGTACTTATTGCCATTGCTGGCTTTAGATTCGTGGTTACCAAAGGTTCAAGGGTAATTCCCTTACTAGCTAACAGTCTAATTTAACTCAGTTCATATGGTATTACAAACCCAACCAGAGGTTCTTTTTTTTTTCCTCCTTTTTTTTCCTCCTCCATTCTTTATATATTAGGTATCATATTCTGTACTCTTTGTCCATCCCTTGGGTAACATCTACTTAGCCTTAGTAATACTTCCATCTATAGCAGTCCCTCCAAAATGCACTGTAGAGGTGGTTTGTGGGATGTAAATTCTCTGAGCGTTTGATTATCTGAAAATTGTTTAATCCCTCCTTCAAATTTAAATGATAACCTTTCCAGGTAGAGTATTCTTGTTCCAGGCCCTTCTGCTTCATTGCATTAAACATCATGCCACTCCTTTCTCTCCTGTAATGTTTCTGTTGAGAAATCTGATGATAGCCTGATAGGTTTTCCTTTGTATGTGATCTTTTCTCTCTCTCTAGCTTCTTTTAAGAGTCTGTCTTTATCCTTGATCTTTGCCATTTTAATTATTATATGTTTTGATTTGATGTTGTTTTCCTTGGGTCCCTTGTTTTGGGAGATCTGTGCACCTCCATGGCTTGAGAGACTATCTCCTTCCCCAGATTGGGGATGTTTTCAGCAATCACCTCCTCAATGACACTTTCTATCCCTTTTTCTCTCTTCTTCTTCTTCTGATTCCCCTATAATGCAAATATTGTTCCTTTTGGATTGGTCACACAGTTCTCTCAATATTCTTTCATTCTTAGAGATCCTTTTATCTCTCTGAGCATCACCTTCTTTGCATTCCTCTGCTCTAATTTCTGTTCCATTTACTGTATCTTCTACTACATGTAATCTGCTTTTAAATCCCTCCATTGTATGTTTAATTTCAGATATGAAATTTCTTATTGATTGAATCTGCATCTTAAATTTGTCCCTGAGTTCTTGAATATTTTTCTGTACCTCCATGAGCTTTTTTATGATTTTCATTTTGTAGTCTCTTTCAGGAAGATTGGTGAGTTCAGTTTCTTTTGGCCCTTTTCCTGGGGTTTATGAGATTTTGGTCTGGACCAGGTTCTTTTGACATTTCATATGTGTATGTCATGCCCTCTAGTGCCCAGAAGCTCTAGTCTCTGGAGCCGCTCAGCCCCTAGTGTGAGGTTGGAGTTCATAAGGGTGCAGCACTGCTGCCTGGGGGGAGATAAGAGTTGTTTCATGATTCCTGGCTGCAGTGCCTGCCTCCAGTATCAGAGCCAGTGGGCTGAGCACATAGGTGTAAGCCTCTGTGCTTTGCGTCTCTAGCTGTTGTTGGTGGGGCTTCCCTCTGGCTGGCCTGACAGCAGCACAGTAACTGCTGGTTTGCAAGCCAGTGCCAGCAGACCAGGAGGAAGGATCAGCAGGCTGTGCATCACAGTGGAAGGGGACTTGGAGCTGAGTAGCCATCGAGGGGGATGGAGTGCCTGAAGCTCCCCAAGGGTCCCAACCTGCTAGGCAAAGTGCATCCAAACAACCTCGCTCACCTATTCCTTCTCCTGTGCAGCAAGCTCTGTGCAAATCCCACCCCTTCAGCAGCCGTCTCGGTGCTAGGAAGCCTTTCAGACCACCTGCCTTTCCTTTATCTCAGTTTCTCAAGCACTCTGCCTGTCCCATTTCCCCAACCCCACCAATCTCCAGAGCACCACACAATGCAAGTTTGTCCTCCAGAGCAGACCTCCAGGGCTGGAAGTTCAGTAGTTCTAGGCTTCCACTTGCTCCCTGCTCCATTTCTCTTCCTCCCACCAGTGAGCTGGGTGGTGGAAGGGCTTGGGTCCTGCCAGATCAAGGCTTTCACACATTAACCTGCTTCTTGAGGTCTGCTCTTTTTGTGAGGTCTGTATACAGTCTGGTGCAGCCTTTTTTCCTATTGCTGTTTTAGGGTTAGTTGTATTAAGTGTATTTTCTTATTGTATGTGGTTTTGGAAGGAGTTCTATGAGGTCTCATGTCTCATGACACATCTTGAATCCCTGAAGCTGCAAGTAATCTATTACTCTGTCTTTTGATTGGTGCATTCAATCCATTCACAATTAGGGTGATTATTGATAGATATGTACTTACTGCCATTGCAGGCTTTGGATTTGTGGTTACCAAGGTTCAAGGGTAGCTTCTTTACTATCTAACCATCTAACTTTAACTCACTTACTATGCTATTATAAACACATTCTGATGATTCTTTATTTCTCTCCCTTCTTATTCCTCCTCCTCCACTCTTTATATGTTAGGTCTTTTATTCTGTACTCTTTTGTGTTTCCCTTGACTGCTTTTGTGTATAGTTGATTTTATTTTTTGCCTTTAGCTAGTATTTGGTTGGTCTTCTTTCTTTGCTGTGATTTTATTTTCTCTGGTGACATCTGTTTAGCCTAGGAGTGCTTCCATCTAGAGCAGTCCCTTTAAAATTCATTGTAGAGGTTGTTTGTGAGACTCAAATTCCCTCAACTTTTGCTTGTCTGGAAATTGTTAAAGCCCCTCTTTCAAATTTAAATAATAATCTTGCTGGATACAATATTTTTGGTTCAAGGCCAGCATGGTTATGACTTTTATTTTGAATTATTTTTCAGGAAGACTAGTTATATTGATCTCCCCAGGCCCTCTCTCTGGTGTTTGAGTGATTTTGGACTGGACCAGGTTCTTCTGCCTTTTCATGGGGATAGAAGTGATTGCTGGCAAGTGGTGCACGTGTCAGCTGTGAGAACAAAGTCCGTTCCTGCTTGCTGGTCTCCTTGCCCTTCTCCACTGCTTGTGCCGGTTACCCACACACAGGGAGCAGTCTCTGGTTAATCCCCTGAGATGCTGTTGGTTGGGTGGCCCTGAGGATTGCCTAGGGCACTACCAGGGGTCTCAGGTGCCCAGCATATGTTCTCCTGTGAGAACAGCTCCCCTTCATGCCTTCTGGACTTTGCGCCACTTCCTCTGTCTGTGCTGGGCAGCTGTGCACAGGGTGCAGCCTCTGGGTCTGTCCTGGTTAGCTGCATGCTGGGAGAAGACTCTGTGTGGTTGCTGTGGGTGGAGCTTCTCCCTGGCTGGTCCACAGCTATGGCGGGTCAGCCAGTTTCCTGGCAGTGCCAGCCAGAAGGGAACAAACGGCATGCTGCTTATCACCGTGAGGGGCTTTGCAGCTGCGTTGCCACCCAGGGTGTTAGGGGACCTAAAGTTTCTTAAAATTCCCTCCTGGAATGAGTGTGCCATTACAATTTTGTCCACCTGTTAAACCCTTGTCCCTTTAAGACTTTTAAAGCACCCACTTTTCTTTTGTCCCAGGGCAGCAGGCTGTGGGGACCTGTTCACAGTCTCAGTCTCAGATTTTACTTTTCTGTTTCTCTAATATCCAGTACACCGTGCAATGTGTCTTTGCTCCCAGTGCAGATTACTAGGGGCTGGTTATTTAGCAGTCTTGTGCTTCCACTCCCTCCCCACTCTGATTCTTTTACTCCTGCTGGTGAGTTGGGGTCGGGGGAGTGCTCGGGTCCCGCTGGGCTGTGGCTTTGTATCTTACCCTTTTTGTGAGATGCTGAGTTCTCACAGATGTAAATGTAGCCTGGCTGTTTTACTGTATCTTCTGGTCTCTCTTTTAGGAATAGTTGTATTTTCTGTATTTTCAAAATATATATGGTTTGATTTCCACCGCCCTACTCATGCCACGATCTTGAGAAAATCCCTGAAAGTAAATTATTATCATTAATTTGCAGATGATGACAGCAAGCCTGGGGAGGTTAACTGCCTTTTCTAAGGGGCTTCAATGGTAGAGTTAGCTTCTTGACCCCCATGACCCTTACCTAGTGTTTCCTCCTCCATCCTTCAGATTGACTGGCCTGGAATGCTCTTCTCTGCCCCTTCTTGATGATGCTGGCACAAACTCCTTCTGCCCAGCTCAGCTTAAATGTCACCTCCTGGGCCCACCCTAACCTGGTATGACCTCATCTTAATTTGAGTACATCTGTCATGACCCTGTTCCCAAATAGGTCACAGTCATTGTTCCAAGTAGATGTGAATTTTGGGGGTCCTGAACAATCCCTTAGCCATCACTTTCCCTGATCTCTGTCTCTTCCCTCTCTGGTAACCTGTTCATAATGAATCTTAACACACACCGCAGTGTGGGGTTTGTTCAAAGCCCATCTCCCTCGCTGAGGCTAGTGCTGCATCTGTCCTGTTTGCTGCTGGATCTCAGCACTGAGAACAGAGTGTACAACCTTCGAATAGAGGCAGCCCAGCCTGCCGGGTGGCTGCACAGAGGCCCTGACTTCTGAGACTAAACGGTCTCTCAGAGGTCATCCCTGCATAATAGAAGGGGGAAACTGAAGCCAAAGAGGGCAAAGGACTTGTCAGGGCCATACAGTGGTTAGATACAGAGCTGGGGTACAGCAGGGTCCTAGTTCCCTGCTGAGGGCCCAACACCCATGGGAGGCCCCAACTGGGTCAGATTTGTGTCTATGGAAGGATAAAGTGAGGCAAGATGGCCCCAAAATGTGTCTGGTGGGAGGGGAGGCCAAGAACAATGTGGCTGGCCTGGGGAGGAAGGGGAGAGGCCTGCTGGCCAGGCTGGGCAGAAACCCAGCAGCAGCCTTGCTCGGTTTCCTCCCTGCCCAGGGGGAAGTAAACCCATTCCTCAGCTATGCAGGTATCCCCCAGCGCCAGCTGCTCGCCAGCTGTCAACACCTCAGGTCCCTGGCCAGTGGCCTGTTGTGTTACAGAGGGGAGGGCCCAGAGGGGGTACATCACTCACTCAGGGTCAGAGTAGTGTGATGGCTGGCACCCTTTGCCAGGCTGCCTCCTACCCCAGCACACAGAGGTGAGAAGGACAGTGCCTCTTCCTCCCAGGCCTGAACTGGGCCATGCAAAGGTTGGGAGACAGCTGGACCAGCTCCCAGGCAGGCTGGACCTCTCTGGAGATCAGCATCTGGTCCCCTTCAGCAGGCATGACAATGAGGAGGAGGTGCTCTGGGGATCCCCTGACAAGGCAGGAATGGCTTGTAGTGAGCACCAAGCCCTGCCTCCTTACTGTACAGATGGGAAAACTGAGGCTCAGAAATGTAAGGACTTGCCCTGCTGCAGCAAGGTCATGACTAAGCCAAGACCAGAACACAGATCTTATGGACAATGGCTTCATATGTCCCTGCTGCCTGCCAGGCCCTTCAGTGTCAACCCCAACACCTTTCTCCCTTAAGCTCTGGCTGGCTCTTGGCACATGCTGATTCTTTTGCCCAGTATTCCCTCCTTGAACTTTTTTGACTGGGCAAACACCTATCTGGACCTCAACACCATCGTGAGCTTTCCTACCATACAGACCTACAGCCTGGGGGTGGGGCAGTCCTGCCCCAGCAGCTGCCATCGATGCCTGCACCAGGGCTGCAGTCGTGGCAGCTGGGGAACCGGTTCTGGGCAGCAGCCAGGAATGGTTCTCAGGGAGTGGAAAGACAGGAAGGCTTGGGTAGACAGTCTTAGTATCAAGACAAAGTGCTGGGATCTAGACTTGGAGACCTGGCCCTCACCTGCCTCTTCCTTCAGGCCGTAGAACCCAGATGGAGTTCTTTAGCCCTCTGGGGAGACATCGTCAAGGGCTGTAACCTCTCAGACTTCTGGAGTTAGAGCCACAGGGCACAGTTTTTATAGCTTGTGCCAACCCCAGCTGATTGATAGTAGTTGTGTGTGTTGAAGGTTCAGAGGAAGGGACTCAGGTGGTAAAACTGCCACTTATTTGACACCCCTGGGCTGGGATGTCTCTAAGGGTCCTCCCTGCCCTGAGAAGCATGCCCTTGAGACTGGAATCAGCAGCTCTCTGAGCTGGGGCAGGGAGCATGGACAAGCACCAAGGCTGGGTCCTCCCACCCCACCTCTGGTCACCACAAACACACTAGAGCCCAGCTTCTCAGAGGGGATAAGGGTCCTGCCCAGGCCAGTGGGCATCTGGCTCTGGGCTCTAGCCCTCTACCTTCTGTTGGCCCCAGATAAACATTCTTCCCAGCTTGTGCCAGCCTCTGCATTCCCTCCTGAACTGCTGCTGGCTTGTTCTGGCCGGGTCAGCAACAAGCAGACCTGGTAGAGCACTGGGCTAAGCTCTTCCTGCCTGCTGGGAGGCTGGAGCCAAGACCCTGAGCCAATAAGCAGCCTGGGACATTGTCCTGAGAAGGCATTTCCTGTTGATGCTTTCTTCTTTTTCGTGAGTGTGTCTGAGGGCCTTTGTGGGTCAAGAAAACAGGATTTGAAGTCTAGCTGCTATATGGCCTTGGGCTGGTCTGTGCTTCAGTTTTCTCATTTGTAAAATGGAGAGAAATAGGCCTTAACTCATTTTGAAAAGTGATGGCTGAAGGATTGTACTGAGTCCCCCAAAATTCACATCCACCTGGAACAGGGAAGGTGACCCTATTTGGGAATAGGCTCTTGGCAGATGTCATCAAGTTAAATGAGGTCATACTCAATTAGGGTGGGCCCTAAATCTAATATGACTGGTGTCCTTATGGAAAATTTGGACAGAGACAAAGTGCAGACACCCGCAGAGAGAAGACTGTGTAAAGACGGAGACAGAGATGGAGTGATGCAGCCACAGCTGAGGCTGCCTGGGGCCACAGAGGCTGGAAGAGACAGGGGAGGGTCTTCCCCTGGAGCCTTCAGAGGGAATGTGGCCCAGCTAACACTTTGATTCTGGACTTCTGGACTCAAGAATTGTGAGAGGATAAATTTCTGCTGCTTTTAGCCATCCAGTGTGTGGGAAATTGCTACAGCAGCCCTGGAAAGTGAACACAGGGGTGTCTATAAACACATACCAGCCACACAGTGGCCATTCAATAGAGAGACACCCACGGTGCCACCAGTGTGTCTTGCCTCCCTCCTCTGGCCCTGTGGCCCCTGAGCTGCAGTGGTCTTCCTGACGCACAGGCCTGGTGCCTCCCTCCCCACCAGGCCTGCCCCTGCACTGCCTGCCCGCACGTGCCAGCCCAGGCTGGGCCGCAGGCTTAAAGCAAGACTAGACATGAAGGAATGGATGTTGGTCTCACCAAGGATGGCTGAAATTGGGCCCAGAAAAGACCAGCATTTTTCCCCACAGTGTGGAAGACAAAGGTGGGTAAGGGCCCTCAGTGGCCACTGAATTATAGACTCCAAGCTCCTCAAGGCAGGGACCAGATCCACTTTGTATTTTTAGCACCTAGCATGAGACCTGACATTTAGTTGAAGCCCCTGCTCTAAGTCCTAAAATTTACCCCTCACAACAGCCCTGTGAGCTGCCATTTCTGCCCTCACTTTACAGCTGAGGAAACTGAGGCACAGAGTGCCTAGATGACTTGCCCAAAGTCACACTATTGGTGAGTGACAGAGCTGGGGTTCAAACCTAGGATTTTATCTACTCACTATCAATATTTATTAAAGCAATAAAAGCCTAAAACCAGACTGCAGCCTGTGACAATTTCACACACATTTTCGTAAGGCCCAATCCCCACTCCAAACCCATCTGTCACCAGACTGCAGGTGAGGGCAGCTGTCACAGGGAGGATGGCCCAGGGATACGTACAGCTGGGTTCTAATTGAAGTTGGCTGTCACTTTAATCAGCCCCATTCCATGACCTCAGCAACTTGCCCTTTGCAGCCCACCCTGACATCTACAAGTGGAGGCTGAGACCCAAGCAGGTGGCCCCCAGCCCTTGGCATAGGAAAAATCTCTTTGGCCAGAAACAGATTCAGTGGGTTATGGAGACCTAGTTACTGGTAATCCGGCATGCGTGACTTATGCTTTCCCACATCCTCATCCAAGGTGACTCCCAGATACGGGAGTACTGGCTGCAGGGACTGGGGGGTCATCCCTCCGGAGCGCATACTTACCCCCACTCAGCTTCTCTCTTCTCTCTCTCTCCACTTCTGTGTGTTGATCTTATAGCTTCTGTTTTTGTGACCAACTATTCTATTCTTTGCCTTCAATTCACATTCTCTAGGAGGATCTACTTGGTGCAGTTAATTTCCCCACCAGCCTACCTCAAAGGCTGGTGAACCAGCCTATAGGTTGGGTGCTCATCCATAGTCCAATCAGCTGCAAGCAGGGACCGAGGGGCGGGGACAGGCGGGCTCGGGGTAGTCACATGGCACATAGCTGCTCTGAGAAGGAGGCTGTGGGAGGGGCAGGCAGACTGAGGCTGGCTTGGACCTGGTGCGACCAGAAGGTTGTGCTGTCAACTGTCTCCTTTCTGCCTCAGCTCCCTTTACAGACTAGAACCTGGTTCCCTCTCATGGGTTCCCCTCCACCACAGGAAGGGCCTCTGAAATGGCCCACAAGCTAGAGCCAGGATGTCAGTTTGGGACAAGCCCACTACCCTTACTTTCCGACCACAGCAGGAGTTATCAGTCAATCACAGCACTCCACCCCCTTGCTCAGCTGAGCCCAGAATCAGACTGAGAATCGACAGTGTGCTCCAGGAAGCCATCATCAAGCGATTCAGCTGACGTGACTAGACAGGATGGGATGATCTCTAGGGTTCTTTGGGCACTGGCATGGCCTGAGTCTCAGTCAGCACTCCTACTCATGCAGCACACGCAGCCTGGAACCAGTGGTCCAGGGGAGAGGTTCTACTCACTGATAACCCTCAGGATATTAGCATCTGCCAGGCTTGTGAGCGTTTCCCCAGGTCAAGGGCAAAGCTGGGGGTGAGGTGCTGACTCACTGACTCTAGGTTTGAAGTTCACCTAATCACCTTTTGTCTCTGTCTTCTGTGAGCCAAAAGGCAGCTTAAGATATCAATTCTGTGAGACCAAACTACCAGACAGTGGCGGATTCTCTCACCATTTGCCCAGACCTCTGAATTGTGCAGGACGTCTGGCTGTGTTTAAACACCTGTGAAGACTGGAGAGATTTTCCCTGAGCTGTGCTCTGTCAAGTGCTCACACACCCCCGGGCCATCAGCTTCACCATCACAGAAACACAGTGGTTCTCATCACAGCTGAGAAACCCTAAATTTAGGAAACTGCAATCTTTTATTTTATTTATTTTTTATTGAAATATCACTGTACACAATCCTATATTGCTTACAAATATACAAAACAGCAGCTCCTGACCAGCCCAGGATGACACTTCCCTTCTTGTCTCCTTGGAGCCCCGAGTGAGCACCCCTGAGGCCCCTATGTGCCCCTGTCTCACTGGCTCCAAGGAATGGCCAGGGAAGAGGGTGACCTGGGTCCAGCATGGTGAGTGCTGGACAATTAAAATAATTCATAGCATTTTTATTAAATCAAAAGAAGCTCTGGATGAGCTGTGAAGCCCACTGTGGGAAACCTGCTTTTAACAGACTGACCAGTGTAGGGCTGGGTGGGCTGGGCCAGGGTCCAGGCACCAGATACACCCCTGGACCCTTCTGGAAAACCCACACCTTATATTGTCAGAGACTCAGGTGAGCCTGGTGACAGGTAAGCACGTGGCACTGGGCAGCAGAGGTGGGCAACAGTCAGTGGCCTGGAACCCAGGTAGGCCTCATTCCCTTGGGAAACCACAGAGAACACTGGGTTGATCCTGGTCATGGGACAGCCCCAGGTTACAGCCAGAATTGCATCCCTTCTTGGGCTGACCAGGGCTGTGGCCAGGCCCCAGAGCATGATGGGAGTAGGTGACGGGCAGAAGGGCCATGGTGCCTGCCCCTTGACTGCCCTCTTTCCAGGATTCAGTCTGGCTTTGGCACAAGTTCCATCCATCTTGTTCTTTTTATTTTTATTTTTGGAAGAATTCACTTACGTCTTCTAAAAACTTTATAGTTTTCTCTTTCATGTTTGGATCTACCATATATCCGCACTTGATTCTTTTTTTTATATCATTAATCTACAATTACACGAGGAACATTATGTTTACTAGACTCCCCCAATCACCAAGTACCCCCCACAAACCCCATTACAGTCACTGTCCATCAGCATTGTAAGATACCATAGAATCACTACCTGTCTTCTCTGTGTTGTACAGCCATCCCCATGCCCCCCGCTACATTATACATGCTAATCATAATGCACACTTTCTTTCCCTCTCCCCTTATCCCTCCCTTCCCACCCACCCACCCCAGTCCCTTTCCCTTTGGTAACTGTTAGTCCATTCTTGGGTTCTGTGATTCTGCTGGTGTTGTGTTCCTTCAGTTTTTCTTTGTTCTTATACTCCACATATGAGTGAAATCATTTGGTACTTGTCTTTCTCCGCCTGGCTTATTTCACTGAGCATAATACCCTCTAGCTCCATCCATGTTGTTGCAAATGGTAGGATTTGTTTTCCTCTTATGGCTGAATAATATTCCATCGTGTATATGTACCACATCTTCTTTATCCATTCATCTACTGATGGACACTTAGGTTGTTTTTATTTCTTGGCATTGTAAATAGTGCTGCAATAAACATAGGGGTGCATATGTCTTTTTCAAACTGGGCTGCTGCATTCTTAGGGTAAATTCCTAGAAGTGGAATTCCTGGGTCAAATGGTATGTCTATTTTGAGCTTTTTGAGGAACCTCCATACTGCTTTCCACAATGGTTGAACTAGTTTATATTACCACCAGCAGTGTAGGAGGGTTCCTCTTTCTCCACAACCTCGCCAACATTTGTTGTTGTTTGTCTTTTGGATGTTGGCGATCCTTACTGCTGTGAGATGATATCTCATTGTGGTTTTAATTTGCATTTCTCTTATGACTAGCGATGTGGAGCATCTTTTCATGTGTCTGTTGGCCATCCTAATTTCTTCTTTGGAGAACTGTCTGTTCAGCAACTCTGCCCATGTTTTAATTGGATTATTTGCTTTTTGTTTGTTGAGGTGCATGAGCTCTTTATATATTTTGGATGTCAACCCTTTATCAGATTTGTCATTTATGAATATATTCTCCCATACTGTAGGATGCCTTTTTGTTCTATTGATGGTGTCCTTTGCTGTACAAAAGCTTTTCAGCTTGATATAGTCCCACTTGTTCATTTTTGCTTTTGTTTCCCTTGCCCTGGGAGATATGTTCATGAAGAGGTTGCCCATGTTTATGTCCAAGAGATTTTTGGTGATCCAGTTTCATTCTCTTACATGTAGCTGTCCAGTTTTGCCAACACCAGCTGTTGAAGAGGCTGTCATTTCCCCATTGTATGTCCATGGCTCCTTTATCATATATTAATTGACTGTATATGTTTGGGTTAATGTCTGGAGACTCTATTCTGTTCCATTGGTCTGTGGCTCTGTTCTTGTGCCAGTACCAAATTGTCTTGATTACTGTGGCTTTGTAGTAGAGCTTGAAGTTGGAAAATGAGATGCTCCCTGCTTTATTCTTCCTTCTCAGGATTGCTTTGGCTCTTTGGGGCCTTTGGTGTTTCCATATGAATTTTAAAACTATTTGTTCCAGTTTGTGGAAGAATACTGTTGGTATTTTGATAGGCATTGCATTGGATCTGTATATTGCTTTAAGCAGAATGGCCATTTTGATGATATTAATTCTTCCTAGCCAGGAGCATGGGATGAGTTTCCATCTGTTAGTGACCTTTTTAATTTCTTTTAAGAGTGTCTTGTAGTTTTCAGGGTATAGGTCTTTCACTTACTTGGTTAGGTTTATTCCTAGGTATTTTATTCTTTTTGATGCAATTGTGAATGGAATTGTTTTCCTGATTTCCCTTTCTGTTAGTTCATCATTAATGTATAGGAAGGCAACAGATTTCTGTGTATTAATTTTGTATCCTGCAACTTTGCTGAAAGATATTAGTTCCAGTAGTTTTGGAGTGGAGTCTTTAGGGTTTTTTATGTACAATATCATGTTATCTGCAAACAGGGACAGTTTGACTTCTTCTTTACCAAGCTGGATGCCTTGTATTTCTTTGTGTTGCCTGATTGCCATGGCTAGGACCTCAAGTACTATGTTGAATAACAGTGGGGAGAGTGGGCATCCCTGTTTTATTCCCAGTCTTAGAGGAAAAGCTTTCAGCTTCTCGCTGTTCAGTATGATGTTGGCTGTGGGTTTGTTGTATATGGCCTTTATTATGTTGAGGTACTTGCTCTGTATATCAATTTTGTTGAGAGTTTTTACCATTTAATGGATGTTGAATTTTGTCAAATGCTTTTTCAGCATCGATGGAGATGTTCATATGATTTTTGTCCTTCTTTTTGTTGATGTGGTGGATGGTGTTTATGGATTTTCAAATGCTGTACCATCCTTGCATCCCTGGGATGAATCCCACTTGACCATGGTGTATGATCCTCTTGATGTATTTTTGAATTCGGTTTACTAATATTTTGTTGAGTATTTTTGCATTTATGTTCATCAGGGATATTGGTCTGTAATTTTCTTTTTTGGTGGGGTCTTGGCCTGGTTTTGGTATTACAGTGATACAGGCCTCATAGAATGAGTTTGGAAGTATTCCCTCCATTTCTATTTTTTGGAAAACTTTAAGGAGAATGAATATTATGTCTTCTCTAAATGCCTGATAAAATTCATCAGTGAATCCATCTGTCCCAGGGGTTTTGTTCTTGGGTAGTTTTTTGATTACCGATTCAATTTCATTGCTGGTGATTAGTCTGTTTAGATTTTCTCCATCCTGTTCTTAATGCCGTTTTTACAAGTTAGTTGAAGCAGAGGCACTTCTGAAGCGTGTACTCAGAGAAGTGACATCCCCTAGCCCAGCCTGGTTATGTGGGGTGTGTGAAGGACAGGAGAGCAGTTGGGCTGTGATGGGAAGGTTCCTAAACAAAGCAGTGAAACTGTTATTCTATTGCTGTCCGCCATGAGCTGTGTGACCTTGGGGAAGTCACCTGCCTCTCAGGGCCCCACTTTCCCTTCTGCAGGGTGGGCAGGATAACAGCAGCTCCCTTCTGGGGGTGTGGGGGGTGGGCTAAAGTGAGAAAATGTGCAGAGGGCTTTGCCTCCTGACACCCACTAATCACGTGATATCTACTGTCATTTGAGGTAGGAAAGAGAATCCAGTTCTTATCGTTGGATGGGAGCAATGTGTCAGTTTACGTGTGAGGAGACAGAGGCCAAGAGAGGCAGAGGGTCCCAGTACAAGTCTGAGATGAACCAGAACCAGGCCCAGACCATCTGCCAAGTCCAGCCCCTCCCATCACACCCCATCTCAGGAACAAGTCAAAACCCCCATGTTTCTGGCACCCAGAGGAAGGCCTGCATACACATCCAACAGGCAGCCAAGTTGCTGCTCAGAACTTCAGGTGCCTGTATATCCCTGGCACTGGGGATGCACACTTGACAAGTGAAAGGATCTGTACCCTCCCACCAATGAGGCACTGTCCCCTGAGGTGGTCATTAGGAGCCAGCTGGAGGTCAGGGTAGGGTTCCAGGTACCACCACCCTCTGGACTCCGAGTGGGCCTCAAGTAAGCCTGGTCACATGGCCCCATCTGTCTCCAGCCTCCCTCTCATCCCGTCTACTTTACAAAGTGGTTTCACTCATGTCTATGACCTCACAGCTCATGACTCTTGTATTGCAGAGCTGCAAATCGAGGTGGGGCCTCAGAGGACTGGTGTGCGGGGCATCCAGAACCCACCAGGCCAGGCGAGGATGTCTCTGTTTGTTAGACCCTGAGTAGTCAGCACCTAGTATTCACGTAATTCATTCGCCACCTCAGGGCCTGACCTAACCCCGCACAAAGGTGGGCTCCAGATGAAGACCAACACCATCCACCAGCTCTTGGAAGTCAGTAAGCAAATGATGGTCCAGTTAACAAACTTGCCAGAGGTCTCCCTCTAGCTTTAACTTGCTAATGTCTTCACAGCAGGTCACCCACAGTCATTTTCAGAGGAAGCACGTGCTCTCCTTCACACCCACTCCTGACTGCCCCAGCTCTCCTGGGCTCAGCATGCTTTGCTTACAGACAGCACAATCACTCCTTTCATGTTGAAGGGGACAGGCTGAAAGTGAATGGATTCCTAGATTGAAGACTTGGGGCATCAGGGCTAGGGTTCACTCAGTCCACAGAGTACCACACAGGTGTCGGAGTGCAGCCGAGTGGGGAGGCGTGGGGAGGGCCAGGGTGAGTGGGACTCTGGACCCCTGTGCCATCCTCACCTGGCATGCTGGCTGAGTCGGTGTCATATATTGGATTCCTGCCCAAGGTTTCTTTTAGAGTTCTGCTACTGTTAAAAAAAAAAAAAAAGGAAAAGGAAAAGAAAAGGTGAAAATGAAAGATGAAAAAAAAATGAGAGCCATTGTTCCTGTCCCTTCACTTGGTTAAAACCAAATCCCCAGTTCAAGTCCCTTCTTCCCCCAGCCTCTCACTATGGAGGCTGCGGAAGCTGAACACTGGCTCCCTTGCACTCACGCAAGTTCACCTGAGGAAGCTGCGCAGAGCCAGGTGGGAGCCAGGCCTGGCAGCTGGCCATCTCTCCCTATGCCTCCCTGTACAGGACGCACAGCACCTTGTTCCTCCACATCACGTTTAGTCGTTCCAGGTCATTCCTATAATAACAGCTACTACAACAACCACTGACACTTACTGAGCACTTACTATGTACAGGGGGCTCTGCTAGGGGAGGGTTTTTTAAATCACCCCTACTTTATAAGGTAAAGCCATAATGTTATTATTCCCATTTTACAGATGGGGAGACTGAGGCCAAGAAAGGGCAGGCAAAACTCACCCAGACAGTGAGTGAAGAAAGAGTTTGAACCTACATTTATGTGATCCCAGCCCCCTATTCTATCTTTACCACATTACCACACCCTCCACCCATTTCCTGTCTGGGCCCACGCTGTTCCACTCGGTGGCCTTGGTGGGGTTCCCAGTCCCCAGCTCCTCCAGAGGTCTGCTCAGCACTTTGAAGGTGAAAGGGCCCAAGAGGGAAGGTGAGCTCCCTTTCCAGGCACTTCCAGTACAGGCTGCCCCAGTGGCCCTGCTGTCCCCAGGCCAGAGCCTTCCCCATGGGTGTCCGACCACCCCACCCTGCAGCCTTCAGTCTGTTTACAGCTCCTTTTCCAGTCACTGGATCAGGGCTTCCTTCTCCAGGCCAAGTGGACCTTGGGTATGAACCCCCTGCCGCCGTAGGAGTGGATGGCTATAGCAGGGGAGGGGGCATCTGCCTGCCTGCCAGGGGACAAACAGCCTCTTGGGACTGTCCAGATCCACCCCTCATCAACTCCACCATCCCAGTTCCCTGTGTGCATGTCTCCATGTCCAAATTTCCCCTTTCTCTAGGGACACGAGTCCTACCAGATGAGGACCCAGCCTCACAGCCTCATCTTAACTGTCAAAGACCTGTTTCCAAGTAAGGTCATGTTCACAGGTCCTGGGGTCACAGCATCAGCATCTCTTTGGGTGCACACACTCCAGCCCGCGCCACCGCCTCCCAGAACTGCTGAGTGGATGACACGAGGTGCCTGCTGCACAGTCATCACCTAACAAGTGTGCTTTGTTATCGTATCATTAATTCCCCGCAGAGCAGCTTCAGCGCCCTGTTGCAACACCCGCAGGGGTGGTGTGAGTGGACCCCTGCCATATGGTCAGAGGGGGCTCCAGAAGTGCACTGCGAGGAGGAGCTGGGGGGAGGGTCCAGCACCCTCACTGATGATCTCCAGCCACATTGGCAACGATGTTCCTGAAGCCACTCAGTCCTGCTTCGTGTGTGACTGAGAAACTGCCAATTGTTCATGTGTGTCAAATACCATTGCTGTGTTATCAATGCTTTGTGATGGTGTGTACAGAGGGGATGGTCATCGCTGGTTGTGGGTGGGGTTACTAAGGGCCCCCCTGGCACTGGTGACCCAGCCACCACATGTCATGTCACTGTGGTCAGACTGGTGGCCCTGAGGGGCTGAGTTGTGGGGTGATATTGGGATCCCCATAATGTGCCTAGGCCCCCTCAGTCCGACTATGTCCCATGGGATGGCAGCTGTCTAGCTGGGAAGCAATAGACCATTGGTGAGTGGGCGTGAATGGCTCAGACTTCTCCATCTGAGAAAGCAGGTGGCATCTCAAATTGCAGCCTGCCTCCTGCACTTAAGTTACTTCTTAACTTAGCACTTTGTGAAATTCATGTTCAAAGTCCTGAATGAAAGATCTGATAACGAGTCTTACCCAAACAGGACACAAAGCTTTCATTATGATGCTCGTAAATGGTCCCTATATATGTGTACTTCCTTGTATTTCTTCTTTGTCCATTTTAAAGTGTTTCAAAAGTTGAGGAAATTGAGACCTGAGCAGCCATCCCAATAGGGTAAGGGGAGATGGCCAAGAAATAGCTATAGATTGACCTAAAGGGCAGAGATCCCAGTAGCAATAATTAAGGAAGGGTGGTTATCTGAGCCATAACAAAAATAACTAACACTTATCAAGCATCTACCATGCCCAAGCACCAGACGCAGGGTTATTGTCTTTAATCTTCCCAGCATTACCACATAGTCAGTAGTATAATACACACATTTTATAGATGAAGAAAAGAAATGAAGGCTTAATGACTTCCCTAAGGTCACCTTGCCAAGGAGTGGTGGATTAGCAATTTGAAACCAGGTCTGATACTAAGGCCCAAGCCCTTGTGCACAATGTTGGTCTGCCTCCCATGGGCTTCATGAGTCCCCAAGTCTGGAGCAGAGCAACCAAGCCTCTCTCTAGCCACAAAAGGCCAGGAACCAGAGGGCTGAGCAAGGGTGGGCATTCCTGAGGGTCTTGTTAGGCTTGCTGAAAGAACTGGGCCAGGTGAAGTCATCATCCATGCACAAGATGTGAAGAAGAATAGACACAATGGGCTGTAAAAAAAGAGCAAACTCCTGTGATCCAAGACACCATGAGAAACCTCACAGACACAACAAATGACATGACACTTAGTGAAAGAAGCCAGACACAAAAGGGCACAACCTGTATGATTCCATTTTTGTGAAGTTCTAAAACTGACAAAATCCCATGGTGATAAAATCAGGTGGTCACCAAAGGCAAGCTTTCTGGAGTGATGGAAATGGCTCACAGCCCGATTCACATGGTAGTTACCCAGGTGGAGATGTATGTAAAAAGCCAACAAGTTGCACACTTCAGATTTGTGCCTTTTATTGCATTGAATTTCTACCTCAAATAAAAAAGATATGAAGCAAGAGGGCTAAAGATGGCAGTATGAGTAGGGCAGCAGGAATCTCCTCCCAAAACCATATACATTTTTGAAAATACAACAAATACAACTATTCCTAAAAGAGAGACCAGAAGACACAGTACAAGAGCCAGGCTACATCTATATCTGCAAGAACTCAGCATCTCATGCCCGGTGGGACCCGAGCACTCCCTCCCACCCACCCCAGCTCACTGGCAGGAGGAAAAGAGAGTGGGGAGGGAGTGGAAGCCCAGGACTGCTAAATAACCAGCTCTATTAATCTGCACTGGGAGCACAGACACACATTGCATGGTGTACTGGATATTAGAGAAACAGAAAAGCAAAATCCGAGATGGAGACTGCAAGCAGGTCCCCACAGCCAGCTCCCCTAGGGCAAATGAACAGCAGGCGCTTTTTAAAAATCTTAACGGGGCAAGGGCTTAACAGCTGGACAATATCTTCCTGGTACACTCAGCCCAACATGCTGGGAATCTTAAGGAACTTCAGGTGTCCTAGCCCCCTGGGGGATAATGCAGACCCAAAACCCCTCCCAGCAATAAGAAGCCTGCCATTCATTCTCCCTGGCTGGTGCTGCAAGCAAACCAGCTGACCCACCACAGCTATGGAGCAGCCAGAGAACAGCCCCACCCACAGCAACCACACAGAGTATTCTCCCAGCACACAGCTAGCCGGGACAGACTGAGAGGCTGCCACTAGCGTGCAACTGCCCAGTACAGAAGAAGTTAGAGCAAGGTCTAGAAGGAAGAAAGGGGTGTTGCTCTTGCAGGAGAATACACCTGGCATGTCTGCAACCCCCAGCACGGCCCTAGGCTATCCTGAGGGCCACCCCATCCATGTCAGCTCAGGACATTATTCCAGAGACTGCTGCCAGTGTGCAGGTAAATGGCACAGACTGCAGAAGCCAGAGCAAGGTCCAGAAGGCACGAAGGGGTGCCATTCTCACAGGAGAACACACCCGGTGTGTCTGTGACCCCCCACAGGACCCTAGGGTATCCTGACAGCTGTCTCACCCACAGCAGCTCAGGAGATCATCCCAGAGACTGCTCCCTGTGTGCGGTTAACCTGCACAGGCATCAGAGAAGGGCAAGGAGACCAGCCAGCAGGAATGGACTTTGTTCTCACAGCTGACACACACACCACTCACTGACAATCACTTCTATCACCATGAAAAGGCAGAAGAACCTGGTCCAATCACTCAGACAACCTCAGAGAGAGGGTCTGGGGAAACCAATATAACCAATCTTCCTGAAAAGAATCAAAATAAAAGTCATAACCATGCTGATGGACCTGCAGAGAAATATTCAAGAGCTAAGGGATGAAGTCCAGAGGGAGATAACAGAAATGAAGCAATCAACAGAAGGACTTAAGAGCAGACTGGATGAGGTGCAAGAGACTGTTAATGGAATAGAAATCAGAGAACAGGAATACAGAGAGGCTGAGGCCAAGAGAGATAAAAGGATCTCTAGGAATGAAAGAATATTAGGAGAACTGTGTGACCAATCCAAATGGAACAATATTCGCATTATAGGGGTACCAGAAGAAGAACAGAGAGAAACAGGAATAGAAAGTGTCTTTGAAGAAATAACTGCTGAAAACTTCCCCAAGCTGGGGAAGGAAACAGTCTCTCAGACCATGGAAGCCCACAGATCTCCCAACACAACAGACCCAAGGCGGACAACACCAGGACACATAATAATTAAAATGGCAAAGACCAAGGACAAGGACATAGTTTTAAAGGCAGCTAGAGAGAGGAAAAAGGTCACCTACAAAGGAAAACCCATCAGGCCATCATCAGACTTCTCAACAGAAACCTTACAGGTCAGAAGAAAATGGCATGATATATTTAATGCAATGAAAAGAAGGGCCTTGAACCAAGAATAGTGTATCCAGCAAGATTATTATTTAAATTTGAAGGAGGGGCTTAAACAATTTCCAGACAAGCAAGAGTTGAGGGAATTTGAATCCCACAAACCACCTCTACAATGAATTTTAAAGGGACTGCTCTAGATGGAAGCACTCATAAGGCTAAACAGATGTCACCAGAGAAAATAAAATCACAGCAAAGAAAGAAGACCAACCAAATACTAGCTAAAGGCAAAAATAAAATCAACTATCCACAAAAGTAGTCAAAGAAAACACAAAAGAGTACAGAATAAAAGACCTAACATATAAAGAGTGGAGGAGGAGGAATAAGAAGGGAGAGAAATAAAGAATCATCAGAATGTGTTTATAATAGCATAATAAGTGAGTTAAAGTTAGATGGTTAGACAGTAAAGAAGCTACCCTTGAACCTTGGTAACCACAAATCCAAAGCCTGCAATGGCAATAAGTACATATCTATCGACAATCACCCTAAATGTAAATGGACTGAATGCACCAATCAAAAGACACAGAGTAATAGAATGGACAAAAAAGCAAGACCCATCTATATGCTGCTTACAAGAGAATCACGTCAAACCCAAATACATACACAGACTAAAAGGGAAGGGAAGGAAAGAGATATTTCATGCAAAATATAGGGAGAAAAAAAGGAGCTGTTGCAGTACTTGTATCAGACAAAATAGACTTCAAAACAAAGTAACAAGAGATAAAGAAGGACATTCCATAATGATAAAGGGGCCAGTCCAACAAAAGGATATAACCATTATAAGTATCTGTGTACCCAACACAGGAGCACTGACATAACAAAATTAAAGGAGGAAATAGAATGCAATGCATTCATTTTAGGAGACTTCAACACACCACTCACTCCAAAGGACAGATCAACCAGACAGAAAATAAGTAAGGACACAGAGGCACTGAACAACACACTAGAACAGATGGACCTAACAGATATCTACAGAACTCTACATCCAAAAGCAGCAGGATATACATTCTTCTCAAGTGCACATGGAACATTTTCCAGAATAGACCACATACTAGGACACAAAGAGAGCCTCAGTAAATTCAAAATGATTAAAATTCTACCAACCAACTTCTCAGATCACAAAGGTATAAAAGTAGAAATAAATTGTACAAATAAAACAAAAAGACTCGCAAACACATGGAACCTTAACAACCTGATCCTAAATACTCAATGGATCAGTGACCAAATTAAAACAGAGATCAAGCAATATATGGAGACAAATGAAAACAACAGCACAATGCCCCAACTTCTTTGGATGCAGCAAAGGTAGTTCTAAGAGGAAATTATATAGCAATCCAGGCCTATTTAAAGAAGGAAGAACAATCCCAAATGAATAGTCTAAAGTCACAATTATTGAAACTGGGAAAAGAAGAACAAATGAGGCCCAAAGTCAGCAGAAGGAGGGACATAATAAAGATCAGAGAAGAAAGAAATAAAATTGAGAAGAATAAAACAATAGAAAAAATCAATGAACCCAAGAGCTGGTTCTTTGAGAAAATAAACAAAATAGATAAGGCCCTAGCCAGACATATTAAGAGAAAAAGAGAGTCTACACACATAAACAGAATCAGAAATGAGAAAGGAACAATCACAATGGACACCACAGAAATACAAAGAATTATTAGAGGATACTATCAAAATCTATATGCTAACAAGGTGGATAACCTAGAAGAAATGAACAACTTCCTAGAAAAATACAACCTTCCAAGACTGACCAAGGAAGAAACAGAAAATCTAAACAAACCAATTATCAGCAACAAAATTGAACCGGTAATCAAAAAACTACCCAGGTACAAAACCCGCGGTCCAGATGGATTCACCGCTGAATTTTATCAGACATTTAGAGAAGACATAATACCCATTCTCCTTAAAGTTTTCCAAAAATAGAAGAGGAGGGAACACTTTCAAACTCATTCTATGAGGCCAGCATCACTCTAATACCCAAACCAGGCAAATACACAACAAAAAAAGAAAATTACAGACCAATATCCTGATGAACATAGATGCAAAAAGACTCAACAAAATATTAACAAACTGAATTAAAAAATACATCAAGAAGATCATTCACCATGATCAAGTGGTATTCATCCCAGGGATGCAAGGATGGTGCAATATTAAAAAATCCATCAACATCATCCACCACATCAACAAAAAGAAGGACAAAAACTACATGATCATCTCCATCAATGCCGAAAAAGCATTTGACAAAATTAAACATCCATTCATGATAAAAACTCTCAAAAAATGGGTATAGAGGGCAAGTACCTCAACATAATCAAGGCCATATATGACAAACCCACGGCCAACATCATACTTAACAGCAAGAAGCTGAAAGCTTTTCCTGTAAGATCAGGAACAAGACAGGGATGCCCACTCTCCCCACCTTTATTCAATATAGTTCTGGAGGTCCTGGCCACGGCAATCAGACAACACAAAGAAATAAAATGCATCCAGACAGACAAGGAAGAAGTCAAGTTGTCCCTGTTTGCAGATGACATGATATTGTACATAAAAAAACCCTAAAGAAACCACTCCAAAACGACTAGATCTAATGTCTGAATTCAGCAAAGTTGCTGGATACAAAATTAATACACAGAAATTTGTTGCATTCCTATTCACTAATGATGAAGTAGCAGAAAGAGAAATCAGGAAAAAAATTCCATTCACAATTGCATCAAAAAGAATAAAAGACTTAGGAATAAACATAACCAAGGAAGTGAAAGACTTATACCCTGTAAGCTACGGGACACTGTTAAGAGAAATTAAAGAGAACACTAATAAATGGAAATTCATCCCATGCTCTTGGCTTGGAAGAATTAATATTGTCAAAATGGCCATCCTGCCTAAAGCAATCAACAGATTCAATGCAGTCCCTATCAATATACCTACAGCATTCCTCAGAGAACTAGAGAAAATAGTTTTAAAATTCATATGGAATGACAAAAGATCCCGAATAGCCAAAGCAATCCTCAGAATGAAGAATAAAGCAGGTGGAATTACATTCCCTGACTTCAAGCTCTACTATAAAGCCACAGTAATCAAGACAATTTGATATTGGCACAAGAACAGACCCATAGATCACTGGAAAAGAATAAAGAGTCCAGATATAAACTCGAGCATATATCATTAATTAATATACGATAAAGGAGCCATGGATATACAATGGGGAAAATGACAGCCTCTTCAACAGCTGGTGTTGGCAAAATGGGAGAGCTACATTTAAGAGAATGAAACTGGATTACTGTCTAGCCCCGTACACAAAAGTAAACTCAAAATGGATCAAAGACCTGAATGTAAGTCATGAAACCATAAAACTCTTATAAAAAATATAGGCAAAAATCTTTTGGACATAAACATGAGCAACTTCTTTATGAACATACCTCCCTGGGCAAGGGACACAAAAGCAAAAATGAACAAGTGGGACTATATCAAGCTGAAAAGCTTCTGTACAGCAAAGAATACCACCAGTAGAACAAAGACATCCTACAGTATGGGAAAATATATTTGTAAATGACATATCTGATAAAGGGTTGACATCCAAAATATGTAAAGGGCTCACACACCTCAACAAACAAAAAGCAAATAATCCAATAAAAAAAATGGGCAGAGGATATGAATAGACAGTTCTCCAAAGAAGAAATTCAGATGGCCAACAGACACATGAAAAGATGCTCCACATCATTAATCATCACAGAAATGCAAATTAAAACCACAATGACATATCACCTCACACCAGTTAGGATGGCCAACATCTAAAAGACAAATAACCACAAATGTCGGTGAGGATGTGGAGAAAGGGGAACCCTCCTACACTGCTGGTAATATAAACTAATTCAACCATTGTGGAAAGCAGTATGGAGATTCCTCAAAAAGCTCAAAATAGAAATACCATTTGACCCAGGAATTCCACTCTTAGGAATTTACCCTAAGAATGCAGCAGCCCAGTTTGAAAAAGACATATGCACTCCTATTTTATTGCAGCACTATTTACAGTAGCCAAGAAATGGAAACGACCTAAGTGTCCATCAGTAGATGAATGGATAAAGAAGATGTGGTACATATACACAAAGAAATATTATTCAGCCATAAGAAGAAAACAAATCATACCATTTGCAACAACATGGATGGAGCTAGAAGGTATTATGCTCAGTGAAATAATCAGGCAGGAAAAGACAAGTATCAAATGATTTCACTCATCTGTGGAGGATAACAACAAAGAAAAACCTGAAGGAACAAACAGCAGCAGAATCAAAGAATCCAAGAATGGACTAACAATTGCCAAAGGGAAAGGGACTGGGGAGGATGGGTGGGAAGGGAGGGACAAGGGGGAAAAGGGGGCATTACAATTAGCAGACAATGTGGAGTACACAGGAAAGACAGTATATACAGAGAAGACAAGTAGTGGTTCTACAGCATCTTACTATGCTGATGGGCAGTGACTGTAATGGGGTATGTGGTGAGGACTTGGTGATGGGGGAAGTCTAGTAACCATAATGTTGTTCATGTAATTGTACATTAATGATACCAAAATTAAAAAAAGTTTTTAAAGATATGAAGAAACCAGAAAAGATTCAGTAAAGAGTGACAACTGGGGCAAAAGGGGTGGACTAAGCTCTCTTTATAAAACAAAAGGAGTGTGTTTGGAGGGTGGTGTGGAGGTGATTACTGCCCCCGGTGGTCTTAACAACCAACACGTGGACCCACAGTTTGGTGCATTCGCTGGTACTGAAGCCTGTTCTGGCACGTTTGAGAATTCCCACAGTGGGTGGGCAGAAGAGTTTCTTGGCACACTGGGAATTCAGGGAGGCCTATTCCCTCATTTACCCTCTCTGTGCTCCTGCCACGTGCTGGGCACCATGCTTCGCCCTGGAACCTAGTACGAACAAACCTCTGCTCTCCTGTGGCTACCATCCCAGCGAGGACTGAGAGAACTGTTACTTTAAAATCACAGGTAAAGTCTGTTAGTTGGAGAAAAATAAACAAGGAAAAGAGTAAGAAGTGAAGGGTGGATTGCATCCCCAATCACGGTATCTGGGAAGGCCTCCTGGAGAAGGCAGTATTTCAGCCAACATCAGAAGGGGAATTCTTGGTGACATGCTGCAAGATGATGGCTAGTGCCAGTGCAGATTGGTGAGAGGGGAGCGCTGAGGGGTCAGGTGGCGGGGGGCAGGGGGAGTGACTGAGGGATAGCCACAGAACTGCCCTCTCAGAAAGGGTGGATGGCGAGGGTCAGGGCTGGTGCCGACAGGACTTACCTGGGCTGAGGTAGGATTTGGACGGAAGGCTGCCATGACCTCGCTGAATATTTGGATGACTCAGTGGCCGCTGCCCTGGGGAGGGACCACAGGATGCAGCTAGCGGAGGCTGAGGGCAATCCTGGGCTCGCTTACTGCACTGCGCCTCTGCACTCCCACCCTGTTTCTCCGGTGGGCTCAGACCTATGGGGCAGCGGAGGCAAAAGAGTGGGCCTTTTGCCCTCCCCTGTGGAGGCCACCCAGAGAGGCTGGAAGGCAGCGAGGTGCAGCGCAAGCCTCTCTGGACAGGGAGAGCAAAGGCCTTCGGAGAGGACAGAATGCACACAGGGATTGCTTCCTTGCTCTTTTGGAGGCTTTCCAAGGAAGCAGAGGTTGCCAGGCAAGGCTCTGTCAGAATCTCCCAACTGTAGCCAGAAGTGGAAAGATGAGGCGAAGGTATGAGATCATCTCAGGTCGGGCAGCACTCCCCTCCGCTTGTCAGAGAACTGCTGACTGACCTCACTCCTCTCCCTGAGCTGGGCGCCCAGCCACTGTGGGCCTGGGACAGGAGCGGAGAGCCTATTGGGCCTGGACATCGCTGCGGCTCCCTGCAGCTCAGCCCTTTCTCAGCAGCAGTGTTCTTTCACAGGGGAAGGCTGGAATAATGGAGGAGGCCCTCCGTGTGTAGGCCAACATTTCCACCGCTTGCTGTATGGCTTGTGCACATCAAGCTCCCACTCTGGGCTGTTCTCCCTCCTGCAAAATAAGGGGTTGGGCCAGAAGCTCCTGTATTTTCCTTTCATTCTCCAGCCATATCCACACAGCCTACTGCACACTTGGTCTCTACAGTGGGGACCTGAGCTTCAAGAAGCTCCATCCAGGAGTTTCTTAGGGCTGAGCCTTGGGTCACCTGCTGGCTTCTTAGCTCCCTGACAGGTGAAGAATGAGGCTGTTACCTACTTGTGGATGTGTCCCAGGTAGACTAATGCTCTGCCTTGTGCTCCCTATGTCACCTCCCCAAGGCAACATGCCACACCTTACGTCTAAAGCTACAGTATAGTTATGTCTTCAGTCACCTTTTCCCACTGCACACTCATGGTTCCCTGTAACCTTAGGAGCAAAGGCCTGTCTCTATAATCTAGTCTTCATGACCCTGGCAATCAGGGCCCCTTCCCTTCTGTTCCCCTTCCTACCTGCATTCAACTTTGTTTTTTTTTTTATTAAGTATTATTGATATACATTTTTATGAAGGTTTCACATGAAAAAACAATGTGGTGACTACATTCACCCATATTATCAAGTCCCCACCCACACCCCAGTGCAGTCACTGTCCATCAGCCGGCACTCTGCTTTTGAACCACTCTACAGCCTCCTCAGCCCTCAGGACATCACTCTGCAGCCCCAGGCCCTTAATTCAAGTCTGCCTGGAATAAATACCCTCAATTCCACCAGGTAGATACTTCCAGAGTCCTTTATAGTGACCCGTGTTTTGCAAAACATTATTGAATTCTCATAAAAGTCCCGTGGGACTGGCACCAGCCCTCCTTTAGAGCACAGAAGTTGAGTGATTTACCAAACCAGCCACACCCAGATTCCCTGCATCCCCAAAGCTGGAATCTTGGCCACCTACACTGATTCTCCCAGCCCCCGTTTACATGTTGGTCTCTGCTCTGGGTGGACCTGGGCCTCTGTCACCTCTCTGCTGTGGGCCTTGGTCGTCTAGCCCATGCTCTTTCCCTGCCCCGCCGGAAGCATTCCCTCTCCTCCTCCCCAGGGCTGGGACAGCAGCCTTTGCTCCACGAGGCAGGTGGGGGGACCTGCTGCAGCATGACTCACACAGAGCCGGGCCACCACCCTACCTGCCCTGAGAAGAGCTGAAGAACCCAGCTGGGTGGGGCTGAGCTGCCAAAGCAGCCCATCTGCCCACTTTCCCTGACTGCCCAGGCCTCAGCAATGTGGCTTTTGCTTTCCCCACTGACAATGGGCTTAAGGAAATAAGGTCAGCCTACCAGTTGGAGTTCTGTCTTTCTCCATCAAAATCCACCTAATCCATCATGTTCTCTGAGAACATGAGAGAGAATGATTTCTTTATGTATAAACAAGATCTCAGATGTCTCAGATTCTGGGGACTATCTTCCTTTCCAATGTTAATAATGATGGCTAACATTGGTCAACAGCTAACTGTGTGCTTGGCACTGTTCCAACCAGCAAAGCTTTTCTTTCCCTTGATTCTAGGTAGAAGGATAAAACAGAGCAGAAATTGGCATCCAAGTGTTTGGACTCAGGAACTGAGTTCAGGTGGAGAAGAGAGCTAACCTGGGTCACTGTGAGTGACAGAGAGAACCTTGGCCTCTGACTCCACCAGCTTTCGTGCTGTTTCCATGGCATCAAGCGGCCTTCCTGGAGCAAAGAGGATTCTGCTCATTTCAGAGCAAAGGTTAATGCAAGAGGAAATTACAAACATACACAGCTTTGATGTGACTTCATCTTTATTCGAAATGGTAGCAAGCCGAGGAAAGGATCCTAGTGAAACCTGAGATAACTAGTGTGGTCAGAAAGGGGCAAGAATCCAAGTAGGTCCAGATATAAAAGCAAAGTTAATGCCCTGAACTAAAATGCTAATGGAGGCAAGTTGGGGCCAGTGCCACACAAGTGAACTGGGTAGAGCCTGCTAGTTCCCTACATTGTCTAAGAGTCCATTGTAAATGGCTCAAAAAGCTGACAGTGAATGCTTTCAGCAAACTTGTCTTTTAAAAAGCACATCATTTTGAATGCAGGAGGTGAATGTGGTGGGCTAGCTTTCAGAGGCCATCTCTTTGTTGATTTTTCTAAGAGCAGCACCATTATTTTAGGTCTGGGTTGATTTGTTAACTGTACAGGGCTAGTCTCTGTCCTGCAGAGAGTCAGTTCATAGAGCAGATTTGTTAGAGTGGGAAGCAGAAAACAATCGTGATGTTCAGCTCAAGTGAGTTTCAGGCACCAGATTCAGAGATTCAGACCTGGAGGAGGGAGGGGATAGGTGAGCGCCTGTGGCTCCTTTCCGACTTGGGACCCCGAGGCCTGAGGATGGCTCTGGCCTAGAGGTATCAACTCTCTTGGGCCTCCAGCCAGCAGGCAGACTATAAAACTGCTCTTGTTTGTTCTAGAGGCTCCTTCAAGGAAACAGCCTTACAAAAAAGAGGTTGCCATGGTACAACATTGAAGAAGGTCAAATATGTTCACTGATTTTCGATAAAAGATCTCTAAGTGATTTTTTGGCATGTATCTTCGAAAGAATTCAAAGAATTGAGTGACACTGCAAAAACACATAACACAGCTCCATAGAATTATGTGAACAAGGCTACTACACTCACAGATTAAAATGAAAAACAGGGAGGGAATGGATAGTGACTCCTGTCGCAATTGAGAAATAAATAACGTTTCTCAATGTATATGTGAACATGCATTTTAACAATCCATCTTAATAAATAGAATTTAACTCTCCATTTTCAAATTATCAAAATTTACCACACACTTCAGTTATGTACAGCAAATGTAATGGCAACTCTAGCCAGAAGAAATAATGCTTCAAGGTTTTATAGTCACAAGAAATTAAAAATTTTAATTGGAATGTAAGTTTTTGTTTCAAAGAATACAATATGGCGATCATTAAAAGACAGTAAGGCATTAAAATGAATTGCATATATTATGAAATCCTGTGGGGAATGTGGAAAGGATATAGGACTTTGAGGAGAGAGAGGAATAATGTAAACTTTCTCACCAAAATTTGTCCATGAGTTCTTCAGAGGGTGGTGGTTAACAGAGCTGACTCTGAAGGGCACGGGCTCTACTTCCTCAAAGAGCACCAGCAGCCCAGGATAAACTGGACCTGAAGGCAGGCCAACAGGTGGATACCTTTTATTGACCCCCTTTGGGAAAACAATTGAACATAGAAACTTCAAAATTGAATTTTTTTAAATAAAAAATTTTTTGGTATGATTAATCTACAATTACATGAGGAACATTATGTTTACTAGACTCCCCCCATCACTAAGTTCCCCCCACATACCCCTTCACAGCCACTGTCCATCAGCGTCGTAAGATGCTGTAGAATCACTGCTTGTCTTCTCTGTGTTGCACAGCCCTCCCTGTGACCCCCGCTCCCACATTATGTGTGCTAATGGTAATGTCCCCTTTCTTTTTTCCCCCTCTTATCCCTCCCTTCCCACCCATCCTCCCCAGTACCTTCCCCTTTGGTAACTGTTAGTCCATTCTTGGGTTCTGTGAACTCCTGCTGTTTTGTTCCTTCAATTTTTTCTTGGTCCTCCTTCTCTACAGATGGGTCAAATCATTTGATACTTGTCTTTCTCTGCCTGGCTTATTTCACTGAGCATAATACCCTCTAGCTCCTTCCATGTTGTTGCAAATGGTAGTAGTATTTGTTTCTTCTTATGGCTGAAGAATATTCCATTGCGTATATGTACCACATCTTCTTTATCCATTCATCTACTGATGGACACTCAAAATTGAATTTTAACAGTGCTCAGAAGGGAGTCAATGTGCAGCACTTTGCGGAAACCCTCCTAGCATGTCCTTCACAACTAAAGTCATGATTTTAAAAAATGGGATGTCAACTTAAAAAGTGTGCAAAGAGATACATGATTTTCCAACTGTCCTTTAGGGGAGCATGTAAGCAAGAGAGTGTGAAGACAAAAATGTAAACCAGCAGTGGCAACCAGCATGACCAATTATGCTTCATTTTTCTCAAGAAACTCTTTCCTAAGCTATGGTCCCTTCTCTTGGGGGAAGTGAGTAGAACCATTTTCTCTCCCGCTTCTCTGATCTAAACCCAGTTCACATGAAAACTGGCATAACTGATAAACAGGCTTCTGAGTAAAGGAACCACTGTGCCACTAACTCATTCTGTGGTCTCAGTGTGGTCAGCTCTCCTTCTCTGGGCCTCATTTTCCTCAACTGCAAAGAGTATTGGATGGTATTCTTACATGAACACTTAAAAAGCACAATATTGTCCTGAAGGTTTATGGTCTTCAATGTCCCTCCCAGCAATAACATTAATGACTCTTTGCTATTTTCAATAGTTAAATATTGTGTTCTCTATGCTACTCCCACCTATACCCATCCTGGAGATGACTGAAGACATCTGTGGGTGAAACATAAGCTCAGTTTGAGACCATGTGTCCTACAGATTTGAGTTTCTCCCTGGTTTGAAGCCCTCGTCTCCTATCTCCAAGACAGTTCTATTTTAGCTCTAACTGCACTCGTGGTGTTCTAAGTCCATCAGTAGAGAAATATCCACTAAGCCCTTAATACTCATATACCACTTCTCAAGCATTAAGATTACAGACAGAGATGAGTTCCAGCCCATGAAGAGCTCTCAGTCTAGGGAGGGAGAAATGCATGTCTGAGTAATTGAAGAAATACAATTGCAAACGCAGCTAGGAAAGTGCTACACTGAGGCACAGAGGAGGCAGTGATCAATTTTTCTACAGGGATTGCTGAAGCTTTCTAGAGAGGTTTGAACTGAACAAATGGGCAAATTGCAAGAGAAAATGGGAGGCGTTTCTAGCACAGAGAAGTATACAGAGGCATAATGAGTCCTGGGAACAGTGAGTTCCAACTACCTGGAGTGTAGGGTGTTGGCATGGGGATTGGGGCTGGCGATAGAAGCTACTGAGATGCAGTTGGATAGGTTGGTAAGCAGGAAACAGGGAATGGAGTTGGTCATTATCTTGAAAGGGAGGTAGGTGGGGGGCAGCATATGCAGGAAGAGAGAGGCAGACAATGGCTTGGAGACCTTATACCCAAGGCAAGGAAACTAGACTGAGACTACTCTAGTTGTGAGTGCAGATGAGAGATGATCAAGGCCAAATCAAAGCAGAACCAGTGAGCATAGTGAGGAGATAGACTTGACAGGAGTCAAGGTCCTGCTTCTGAGTTCCACTCATCAGGCGAATTATGGAAGAGCAGGTTTAGGGAGGCAAACAGGAGGTTCATTTGTAGACATGGTTAGTCAGCTGATACTTGGCCAGCCATTACGATGGATCTTGGCATCCAGGTTGCACAAAAGTTGGAGGTGAGAGTTTATCACACACTATATGCAGCAAATCACTTGCACACACAATGTGACCAAAGTCAAAAGCACCTTAAGCTTGGGCTCTGGAGCCAACTATTAAACAGACCCAAATTAGTTTTTAAGTCATCTTCTGCTGTCTTTTGGAAAAGCAAAATGGCTGGCAGGTTCTTGAGCAACAGTCAAGCATAAGAAAGCACTTCCGTTTCAAAGTCTACTTGAGGGGTCAGTACAGTTTGGAGGAAGAAAATGAAAGTTGCCAGATTTACATATGTATGCAACACTGACCTTTTGAAAACATACTTAAACAAAACACACACACGCACACACACACATACACACACTCAAGCCCCTGATCAAGCACTGATAAAATGCCTTTTTCCAAGAAGCTGAATCTAGGGAACTTTTGCTGATCTCTTTTGGGGGGTGGCACTGATTATTGGTGGAGCCATAAGAAGCTCTGATTCTAAAGTCAGCATGTAGATAGCACAAATTTTTTTTCTGCATAGGTCCCAAGACAGATAGGCCTGGCAACAGATTTTGAAGAAGAGATAATGCAGGTTTTTAACTGACTACAAGTCCAGTGAACCAACAGCATGTTCCTGGTAAAAGAAAGCCAATATTATCCTGGCCTGCATTAATATTCAATAGCAGTTTTACTGGTCACCTTCTTGTACTAGACTCCATACAACAGAAAAAAACATTAAGGCGTCTGCCCTGCAAGAAACTCTTCTAGCAGGAGAGAGACATACTCCTTTCTTCCTTACTCCTGTGCCAACATGGAGATATAGCCTCCCAAAAGTCAAACAGATGTAGGTCATTTATGGGCAGGTTGCAACACTAAGTCCTCAGCAGACAAGCAGATTATTTCTTGTGTGTATATGGATTTCCTAGCAACGGGAATTGCATGGCTTGTTTTCCTATGTGACAAGTCCTGAAAGAGAGAGGAGCCTCTGGAGTTTATGGGCTCCAGTCTCTGCTGTCCTGGAAGACCTAGCCTGGATACCTGAGGGTATACAGCCAAAGGCAGTTCTCTGACACACCCAACTTTCTCTCCAACAATACTTGCAAACAATCATCAAGAAAATTAAAACTACCTACCTATCCATTCTCTTCCCTACAACTGTAAGCCTCTGGGGCAGAAAGATTGGGCCTGACTAGTTCTGGCTAATGGTCTATGGAGAAAAAAAGTGATACAAGTCACACCCCCACCATGGCAATTCATTGCTGATGTGTTCCTACATCTTTCCCGGCTGCATCAGCCTCAGAGGCCAATATGGAAGGCTACTCAGCTCACATTAAGGAGAAATGCATCAATGAACTAGAACAAAGAGTTCTAAAATTCATATGGAACCACAAAAGACCCCAAACAGCCAAAGCAATCCTGTGAAGGAAGAATACAGCTGGGGGGATTACACTCCCCAGCTTCAAGCTCTACTACAAAGCCACAGTAATCAAGATAATTTTGTACTGGCACAAGAACAGAGTAACAGATCAGTGGAACAGAATAGATAGCCCAGGTAAAAACCCACGCATATATGGCCAATTAATATATATGATAAAGGAGCCATGGATATACAATGGGGAAATGATAGCCTCTTCAACAACTGTTGTTGGCAAAACTGGACGGCTACATGTAAGAGAATGACACTGGATCATTGTCTAACCCCATACACAAGAGTAAACTCAAAATGGATCAAAGATCTGAATATGTCATGAAATCATAAAACTCAGAAGAAAACACAGGCAAAAATCTCTTTGAATATAAACATGAGCAACTTTTTCCTGAACACATCTTCTTGGGCAAGGAAAACAAAAGCAAAAATGAACAAATGGGACTACATCAAACTAAAAAGCTTCTGTACGGCAAAGGACACCATCAGTAGAACAAAAAGGCATCCTGCAGTATGGGAGAACATATTCATAAATGACATATCTGATAAGGGGTTAACATCCAAAATATATAAAGGACTCACATGCCTCAACACCCAAAAAACAAATAACCCGATTAAAAAATGGGCAAAGGATATGAACAGACACTTCTCCAAAGAAGAAATTCAGATGGCCAACAGACACATGAAAAGATGCTCCACATCACTAATTATCAGGGAAATGCAAGTTAAAGCCACAATAAGATATCACCTCACACCAGTTAGGATGGCCAGCATCCAAAAGACAAACAACAACAAATGCTGGTGAGGATGTGGAGAAAGGGGAACCCTCCTACACTGTTGGTGGGAATGTAAATTAGTTCAACCATTGTGGAAAGCAATATAGAAGTTCCTCAAATATCAAAAAATAGAAATACATTCGACCCAGGAATTTACAGTTTTAGGAATTTACCCAAAGAAAACAAGGTCACAGATTCAAGAAAACATATGCACCCCTATGTTTACTGCACCACTATTTACAATAGCCAAGAAATGGAAGCAACCTAAGTGTCCATCAGTAGATGAATGAATAATGAAGATGTGGTACATACACATAATGGAATATTATTCAGCCATAAGAAGAAAACAAATCCTACCGTTTGCAACACATGGATGGAGCTGGAGGACATTATGCTCAGTGAAATAAGCCAGGCAGAGAAAGACAAGTGCCAAATTATTTCCCTCATTTGTGGAGCATAACAACGAAGCAAAACTGAAGGAACAAAACAGCAGCAGACTCACAGACTCCAAAAAAGGACTAGCTTACCAAAGGGAAGGAGGTGGGGAGGGTGGGTGGAGAGGGAGGGAGAAGGGGATTAAGGGGCATTATGATTAGTGCATATAATGTAGGGGGGTCACGGGGAAGGCAGTATAGCAGAGAGGAGACAAGTAGTGACTCTACAACATCTTACTACGCTGATGGGCAGTGACTGCAATGGGGAGGGGGTGGGGGATTTAATAATATGGGTGAATGTAGTAACCACAATGCTGCTCACGTTAAACCTTCATAAGATTGTGTATCAATGATACCTTAATTTAAAAAAAATACATTGTGCTTGAGTTTGCCCATTGCTGCATTTAGCATGAAGTATATACCATGACTAATAAACAAGTTTCCTTTGTGACCTCTCCGTAGAGCACAGGTGACTTTCTGGCTGTCCTCCTTTGTTATTATTCGCCATTCTTCATCCTTGTATGCCCGAGTTCTGTGTTCAATCCTCTTCACATCCAGGTCAACACTGAGTCCAGAAAAAGTCAGTCCTGGAGTTTCAAGTATCACAACGTTCTTTTTTTATTGACAACTCACAAATCTACATCTCTGGCGTGGGGCACTGTCACCTCATGCCTTAATACCTTAAAGCTATTCCAAATGTGGGGCTTCACAGGTTTCATGGGTAACTGGTTTTGATAGAAAATAAAATCCTGTGAAGATGTATCAGATTTCTACCCTAATCTTTTTTTTAAGTTTGCAACTTCAGGGGATTTTATATCAATTATTTAAAAGGTAATTTTAACTCCAATTGTGACAGCGCAAATTAGGACAAAGAAAGTTGTTGAGTTTTGCAGTCTGGAACCAGTGGTGTGCTAATGAACCCACTGGGTTTAGTAGGAAAGCCCTGGTATATATTACTTCCCAATTCCCCACCAGTTAATTTTGAGTTACCAACATACCACTAAATGTGGTGTTGGAGAGTTGTGTACGTCCAATTTTCATGATAAGAAATTGCTTCAGTGTTCCATTGCCTGGGGCAAATCTTTCACCTATATGATGTTTCTGACTTGATTCATAACCACCAACAGAGTGACCACCTTGTAATTATTCCCGTTATATACAAGGAAACTGAAACAAATAGGTCTTAACACCTAGGGCCCTTCCCAGTTCATTCTGCCACCCATTTGGTCTCATTCTCTTTTTGCCAATGTTGCTCAAATTTTAGTGGGCATGAGAAGCACTTAAGTCTTCCTAAAACAGATTGCTGGGCTCTATTCAAAGTTCAATTAAATAGGTCTGGGTGGGGCATGGCATGAGAGCAAGTTCTCAGATGCAGTTCTTGGTCCTGGCAGTTTAATGGCAACAGGTCTCCAAGTGGACTAATCAGCTGTGACCTTGAACAGGGTATCATTCCAAACGAGGATCAGAGTGTCGAGATTGAATGATCTCATTGTTTACTTTCCCTGAATTGCTATTTTGTTTATCCATCTTAGCCTGTTACCACTCCATATATATTATCTGGAGACAAAAAAAGCACAGGCTTGGGTATCTTCAGATTTCCAAGCAGCAAAACTCCCTATTCAGCCTAATACTCTCCTTGGTGACAATGCAGAGAGTAGAATTAATATATGGTATTTTTCTTCATGATGTCCAATTATAAATACAGAACATTTTCCTCTAAAGATAGAAATTCGAGATAGACTATGGCATTTAAAAAGACATTAGAATATATTTATCCCATAGGGGCAGATTATCAGTCTTAAAAGCCAACAAAGATTTGCTTCAATATGTAATAGAATCCAAGGAGACCTCACCACCAATTTTTGAGGTTATTATTGAAGCACCTGTTAGCACCACACACAGGACATAGTAGAGGGCCGGACCTGATGTGAGGGGATGAAGACTATTGTTGGAACTGCCGTCTACTCTGAAAAAACCATTCTATTCCCATACCCGTTTCCTTAGTTTATTCTTGCTGCTTGAATTTTACACTGTCCTCGTCCTCTGCCCCTTCCACTTAAGGTTACTTATCTCATTATTGTTCTTAGATCTCCTTGATGGCAACTGCAAGGGCTTGTAGACCACTAAACTGTCTTTGGAAGTGACATGGCTGGATCCGTACTTATTTTTTCAAGTTTTTGTGAAAATTATTTATGACATATATTACTCAGGTAATCTCATTATCAAACAGATGTGAACCTCTAGCACTCACCACCTATACCACTCATCGGGCTCCGTGCAAAGGAGTACTATTCAGTTATTCATGTGGGTGTGCTTTGCTACCATTCCTTAAAGATGTTCACTCAAAGCGAGGACAGTCTTCTTTGCCTCCTGAAATTTTACTCATCCTTCAACATGTAATTCAGAAATTATCTTCTCTGACCTCCATCTGCTCCACTATTGCATCCATCCATATAACATCACATATAATATAGTCTCGTGACCTGTCACTCCTGAATTCCTAAGGGGTGGTGGCACAGTGCCTTGCACTTACGAGACTCTGTAAATGCTCCTTAATCGCTAGTCTATTTGTGAGAAAAAATAATCCTATTAGTGTTTGTACAGAACTTGTACTTTTGTACACAAGCTAAAAACCAATGCATGCCATCAAGATAAAGCAATTAACATATACATGCACCAACATTTTGCAAGAGCAGGGCAGGGTGAAGGGGTCAAGAATATTAAATAGTCCTAATTATGTACTTTCATGTGTTTTGGTGGCCACATACAGAAAACCTAGAGGCTGGTTTATTCGCTTTACTTTCTAAATCTAGACTAAAGCATTACACTCTAAATAAACTCATATTAGTACACCCATGAACCAGTTTTGAAATTGATACTTAGTAACTGAGCAGTTTATTCTAAAAATATCCATATCCCTTTTCTTCCAACCCTAAATATCTAGTGCAGTACCTTATCACCAAAATTTGTGCCACTGTCTGTTGACAAGAAACCAATGAATGGCTGCCTGACATCCCAGAGAAATTATTTCCAATGGTTGGTTATTAACTATTTCCACTTCTCTGAATAAGAAACACTGCAGACTTAATACGGTAATGTTGAGAAAAGGTTACATTTTTCTACCTAAGACCTTCTACTCCATAAAAAATATCATCAACATGCTATAAAAGTATTTTAGTACTGGGGAAGAGAAAACCCTCTCACTGAATAAGTACATTAGGACAGCCTATATAAACCTGGTTACATGGAAATGCTCCAACAGTTTAAAGGAAACATTCACACCACAAGCAAAAATAAAGTGACCAAATTCTTATCTAGAATGCAAATTATGCATCCTGTTTTGAATATTAGATATCTTAAATCTATCCAATACTAACAATCTTATCAATGATCATTTCAATTTTTAATGAGACTGTTTAGTAGTAAACTAGTTGACATTCTCTTCTTGCTATCAACACAGATACTTAGTGGTAACTAGGTAAAAGGTGGCTATAATGCAGTATAGAAAAGAATCACTCTGGCTTAATGGTGAATGTCACTAGGAAAAAACACATTTTATGAGAACAGTACTATTTGTTTGGCCTGGGTTCTGGGTATTTGAGCACATCTGTACATCTTTGTGGGCTTCACTTGCACCAACTAATTTCCAAATGACTGGAGAAAGCAAACTAGTACTTAGTCCTCAATGTGGACTAACAGCCAAACAGTTTAGTAGATGACTTATGAAAATCCTCCTGTCACACCACTTTGGATTTTAACTGTTCTTCGGCTGCCATCCTGATCCTTGTCTATAAACAGTATAAAGGGGAAAACGTTCTCACTGAACAAACCAGGAATGTAAATACCTTCACCAACTCTGCTTCCAGTATCCCTCAAAGTAAAACGGAGACACCTCATGGGAAGCTGTGGCAATGAGGCAAATACAAAGCACGTAGGAAAGTGCCTGGTGTACAGCACTTAATAAATGCTAACGAACATTACCAATGTTTCAAATGGTTTATAAGTGAGGGATATCATGATGTAAGGGTATGAAAACTAAAGGAAATCGGGTTTAGAGCCGGGCTCTGCAAAACTTGCCAAGGTGTCTTCCCATGGAGGATCCCACTGTTCTCAGTTCTTATCTAATGGGATTAACCTTTTTATAAAATTGTCATGAAGATTAAATGAGATAATATAATTTTAAAGTTCTGCATGGATTCAGATTCCTTAATTCTACAGCATTCCAATCTTTAAAATGGGGACAATCATACATTTCCAATGGAGAATGAGGATCAAAAAACTTGAGGGGTATTTTCATAAGTGTTCAGGCTAGGTACTTAAAATTTCCCTAAGTAATGTGTAAGAATATACTTTCAAGGCAATGTTTAATGAGCAAAACATTCTATGTTCTGCTCACCAAACTTGCACTTGCTCTTAGTAAAACGGTGATTTTTTCTGAAGCACTATTGTTTTTACCTTTACTAGCTAACATTCTACTTTAGGGGAGAACTTTTCCTTGTATTTTTTTTTATCAACATAGAAATCATGAGTTCTTGCAGCAATCACTGTTTTGGTAACCGATAGATTTGGCCCGTAAGAAGCTTTCATGTGGTTCGTTATCACTCTGACATGTACCCATCATTTTTTGAAATTTTCTTTCTGGCACAATAGAATGTTCCGGGCTCACCTTGTACTTTCTCTGCCCCAGACTCCAAGTCAGACTTTCTCTAGGAACCATTCCTTACAGAGTTTAGAAATCAAGATCTGGGTACCAGGTGTGCTCACTGCTACTATAGTATCACCGCTGAACACAGCTAGTTAATAAAAGCATTAAGTACACACACACAGTGTAACAATCATGAAAGACAAAAGGGTGAGAACTGTTGCAAATTAAAGGATACTACATAGACAAAACCAGGCACATAATAAGTGATCCTTGCATTGGATCCTGGACAGTTTGAAAAAAAGTCATGGAACGACACTGGGATAACCGATAAAAACTGGACTGGACTACAAAATGGGATCAATATTAAAATATTCTGGTTTTGATCATACCAAAGTTCTTGTTCTTAGAAAACCCACTCAAATACTAAGGTGTAAGGGGGCATGCTATGTAACCTACTCTTAAACAGTTAAAAGCAAACGTGCAAGGTAGGAGTAAATGGGGCAAAATGTTAACTGTTTAACCCGTTAAGCTTATGGGTACCACTATCCTATTGTAATTTTGTTTCAAATGGTATAAAAATGTTACAAAAAGAAAAAGCTTAAGAACACCTTAAAGTGAAAGGACATATGAAACATTACTTCTAAGGGTACTGACTCACTTCACTGAGATGATCTAGCGCTATAGCTTATCTTGTTTCAACCCATGATCCTATTACTTAGTAATTAAATGGGCAACTTGTTTAATCAATGAAAAGGGACATGTCTATCTTTTCTGAAAATAAAGTTAAAACATCCATATTAACATTTTCAATGGCATCAAAGAAACGTAGACCTAAATTTTGCTATAGGCATAGAAGTTTGAGTAACTGAAAGTACTTTTCACAGCTGCCAAATTTCATCGTGTGATTTAATGTTTCCTCCAAGTTAGATACACACGAATAGCGACATTATGAGAACTGAGATTTGAACCACATACATTCCTCCAGTTGAAGCCTGACTGGTACCTTCAGCAAGTCCATATCCAGATCATAAAGGTCTTTTATACTGTTTCCTTATCCAACTATTTATGTCCTCCACAAACGCCTTTCTGCTTTTGTGTAATGATCTTTCAACAGCCATTTACAAATGGGTTCCCTACCCCAATCTATTCATCAATACTTGTGACCCCTCCAAAGGGCACTTCCAATATTGCCCGTTCCTTTTAAGGGCTCTGAAGCTGTTTCATCTACCTGCCATTCTCAGTCCTGTCCTTATGTCAGACTGTTCACTTGCCACTCCCATCTAAAGTCTCTGTTGTTTAGACTTTTACTCTTCCCAAAGCCTCAAACTCCCAAGACTGAGTCGGATATCTCAGGTAGGTGCTCCCAGAGCACCTTAATGCTTCCTCTTCAGCAATGGCTACACTGTAGTATAAAATTACTCTCCTCTACACTATGATTTCTTAAAATGGGAGTCCCCATGACTTCTGAATTTCCTGTACCTGGTACAGCTCCTACAATCTAAAATCAATTTGCAATGTGGACTGATGCCAATCTTCCAGCTCTTCTGCATATTTACCTATGAAAGACATGTATGGCTGCAGTGATAAATGGCCAAGTAAAATAGAAAAACCTTAAACCTCAAATGAGTTTACAACTTTGACGCTCCAGTTGGCCTCCTCACAATGAAGGGCTTGGTTGTATTAATCTCTTGGGACTTTCTCCACCTCCATTTTATTCTTCTACTAGTGCAGAAACCACCTCATGAGTCAGGTGCTTTGACTCAGATTTTGCATGGTATTGACACCAATTAACACTGCTCCGAACTCTTAAAACAGTATTACAAACATGTCTTCCTAATTTTGATCCAGATAGGTGTGCCTGGCAGGCAACAGTGGGAGTGCCTCAAAACCCCTCTTCAAGGGAAAAGGCAAAGGTAAAAAGTGGAATTAACAAATTCACCCTCCAAGGCGAAAAGGGGCAGCAATCAAACAACTGTTAACAGGTGGGCTCCAAAGTGGCCGAGTCTTCATTCTCAGTGTGTAATTCTAACCACTGTGGGTTGACAGTCTCAACCAACGGACACAGTGCATTTGGCCAACCTGAAATGTGTCTGGGACAGCCAGGACTCTTAACAGCTCTGATACTGCTCAACATTTTTGCATTATGTCCTCAAAACTGGTCTAACAAGTCATCGCAGAAAACAAATCAGTTTACTTCAACAGTATTACTGTTTGATGATTAAAAACAAACTGCAGACTGATTTAGATTAACAACGCTAGATTCACTGCTGCCTTTCACCATTTCAAGAAACCAGATTTTCAATATTGAACACATTCCAGAGAAGGTATGGAAATTTGGGATTGGGGGAAGAATCCCCCAAATACAAGCAATGTTATGGTCTCAGTCTCTTTAACAGGGGCAGCACACCTGACACATGGACTCTCTCATCTGATATTTTCCAGTGAATGTTAGATAGGGCTCACTAGCTTGGGTTCTAAAATCCTTTTGCTCAGTATTTTTATTGTAACAGAAGTTTATCATTATTACAGTATACTCTGCTTGAAGCATTTTAATAGTATATCAAGGACTAGTAAAAATAGGGAAACCTCAGTATTTGTTGATGGAGAATAGTGAAAGCAAACCTCCAAACTCTTATTGGTAGGGCTGTAGGAGCATGAGCACAACCATATGGGGAGGAGATAACCAGTCTCTCCCTTCACATATATTTTATTAGTTTGTTATACCTTCCCCAAACAGAGACATTCAACAGTAGTTAGAATGGCCATCTCCCAACATTTAAAAAAAACTGCACCCCCCCCAATGGGTGAACAAAGTAAGAGCAGTAACCTAGAGTTCAGCGGAGTATGCCACTGTGGAGCCTTAAGTGGTGAAGTCTTCCGATTTCAGAGCATGTCTTCAACTTGTATCATCATGTTAGTGGAAAAACAACATAATTTAATTTTGATGAAATGAGATTCATATCCCGACAGGATTAGTAACAGCATTCACTGAATTTCACATTCTTCTTTTGTGAACTGTGAAGAAAATGAATGGTAGCTAGGAGACCAATGGTATTCCAGCTCCAGCTGCAGATGGAATGACAACATACCACGATAAAAACACCTCAATTTTGATTTACAAAGCTAACAGCAGTTTTAAATCTGCAACTTACAGACCAACTACACCACAACCTTTTCAAATGGCAAAAATACAAAAAAGTGTTACAAAAATATTTCAGAAAAAGTGCATAGTCTAAGTGCATAGTAAATAAAAGCACTGAAAAATATTTTGCTAGAGGGAGTTCAGCTTGGAAGTTATTACCAAAGCTAAACATTTTTATTTTACACTAACTATACTCAAAAATAGCTTTATGAGACTGATTTCTGGCTAAAAGTATCAAAGGGTTTATTAGTCAAGAAACAAATACCTTAACTGACATGGGTGGATATAAAAGAAAGAAGCTGCCTACCCCAGAAGTTCACACTCATTGAGATTTCTGCAGTACAATGGTGCTATTAATATTCTTTATGACAGAAAGTGGTAATCATGGAATTAATTATTGCTAAAGTACTTTTCAAAAGAAAAAAAGGTAACAAATGAAATCTGACACAGTCTGACCGAACACGTGTCAATTTACAGTTCCAAGGTTATTTTACAAAATACCTACATTTACACAATAAGCTTCTGGCAGCATTTTCAGACAAAAGTTCTTTTAATTTGTCTTGACATAAGTCAATAATTTAGGTTATTATTTAAAGAACTGTTTTTATCTTGGGTCAGAAAGAGAAAACAGCTGCATATAATATTTAAAGCAGCAAATTAACTTGTAGAAATGGGTGGAGGCCGAGGGATGATCAGCAATCATAGGAACCTCACTGAGGCTCTCCAAGTTTGAGTTAATCTGCTCAAAGCCATTAGTAGAAACTTGAAAAACTTCATTTGTAGTTAAACCCTTTAATGCTTTCATTGGTATTCAAAATCAGTCCAGCTGTTAGTCCAAGGCTGCAGGAGTGACAAAGCCAGAGTCCTGGCAGTCGCAGCTCTAGACACTGTGCCTGCAAGGCATTTAAAAGAAGAAAAATGAAAGAACGCCTTTCCCCTTTACAACTAAAAAAAAAAAGATTTAAATAATTTGAGTAAAAGTTGTAACACTAAACCTAAAATGATTTGTAAAGGAATATTATGCAACAAATGGCCTGAAGTAGTCTATTAAAAAACTGGGAAGATTTTTGATTTCATAGTGAGTCAGCAAGGCATTTTGCTATTTAAAAAAAATCTCATTTCCTTACAGAACGTTTTTAGTTTTTAATGAACTTGTAAACAAAAAAGCTCCCATTTCAAAATAAAAACAAAATCCCAGGTCATATAGATGTTTATAGTGATTACATTTATCTAAGCAACATACATACATGTTCAATTTTAAGATGTTAACTAAATTTCTGTGACAAATATGCATTCTTTTAAATACCAGAACATTATAGTTAATGCAGAGTCCTAAGGATATTCTAGTAGTCACTAAGTTTTTCTTAAGTCTTCACTTTAGATGCTGTTATTTCTAGCACAGGTAAGCAGGCAGAGTCTTTCATATGCTCAAACACTGGAATCTTTGGTTGCTACCACAACAGCTGGCTTGCGAACAAAGAGCCGGCCACTTTTAGAATGTTGTAAGTGAACAACTTGCAAACCCCAGGGGTGAATAAACCCTAAGAATGCACAATTGTGAGCATTTACAACCATCACAACTGTGGCTGAAGACTGTTCATGCCATTCTTCTGAAATGAGATCTCAAACAGCAGTGTAGTTCAAAATAAAATATTTCAACAAAAAATTGGCATATGCACAATTTCTCCACCAATTTGTGTGTCAACCATTTAGTTAACTTTTCCACTTGAAAAAATGCAATAGAAAACTGGACACCATGTTTCACTATCTCAGTTAATATTCACAATTACAGCGGCTACAACTCAGGACACAGCATCACCAATGCTGTCCAGAGCCAGTTTATAATGAAATTAAGTTCTTTATACCAAGTAAATGGTTGTCCACAACCACTGGCTAGTGTACATGTGAACTATAATTTCTAGATTTGGGGAGAAACAAATGCTGCTCCAATCATCTGCTCTGCTTCTTCTGTTCCTTGATTCATGCTTAGAAACCTGTTTTAAAAAATCAAAACAAAAAACAATGTTAAAATTCCAACTTAAAAAACTTAAAAAAAAAAAAAAGAGAGAGAGACTACACCCAAAATAAGAGATTGGGTGGAACTGGGCCAATAATTACTTTAAAATGGTGATCCATGTTGTTTTCATCTATCTGGAAAGCACTGGCTCAATTTTTTAAAGCCTAAAAAATTACCTAACTTTTGTTATGGATGCCACTAAGTGGGAATGGTATACAGCACATTAAAGCCTCCCCGTCAGCATAGTTTTCAAGCTAGAGAATTACTGGTAATTCCAATGGGCCTGGTTTGTTTACTTCTGTAATTCTAGTACCTAAACATTATTATATATTCAAATATTTGTCAAATGAACAAAAAATAGATTGCTTTGCCTTAACTAGAAAGCATAGTTTTAATCATGCTATGATCAAGAATCTTTCCATACATTATTTCTGTTACAAATGAATTTTTATATTAAGTGCATTCAATGCATAATTATGAATTATTCCACTGAACATAAACCGAATAGATGACTTTAGTACAGAAACCTCACACCTTTAAAATACTTCACTGCCATCAGTTACATTAAAAACATGAGGTTTTGTTACTGATCTGAGAATGTAAACAAGTGAGGCTTTTGTTACACTTCTCAAGCCTTCCCCCTCTAGAAACACTCCCTACCCCCACCCACAATTAGAGCCTAGGGCTTCTACATAAAGGCAGGTTTTAAAAGAAAGTAGCTTCAGGTAATAATCGCTGCATGCTTTGTCTATGGCTAATGGCAACCAGAGGAAATAGAACTCCTCTCAGCAGTAACATGAAAATCCCACCAGTACCCTGTTCCCACACCTATAGCCCAGCTTTAAGGCATCAATGCCCCTTGGTCCACCCACTTGCAACTCTTACAGCAGACCTAATTCTAGCTCATTCCAGCCCACTCTGTCTTACTTTTAGCACAAACTATGTTTTTGTCAATCATAAGCTGCTCCTTTTCTTGGGCTACTCAAGCATTTGTTGGACTATCTCCAGTAGGCTTTATGGATAAATAAAATGCTTCTGTAATTTACTTTTCATGCACATATGCCCTTGTTTTTCCTAAGACAATACCAATCATTTATATATAATTTCTTGGTAAATATTCTCTCACTTGCTAACTAGTTTTTTCACTGACGAACAAAGTCATCTTCATTTGAAAAATTTTTTGTGCTAACCCCCAAGGACAATGGGGCAAATGCTATATGTACTTCTGTTTGTTCATAGTGCCTATCAACAGAGCAGGTGCAAAATAAACCTTTGATGCCTGCCAAATACTATGTCTATACAGAAAATGCTAAAAATGAAAGACAATGAAAATTTCTGAAAATGTACTTCACCACAAGAGATACTATCTGTTTGATGTACATTATCAAACAGGATTAGCAAGGTAAACATAAAGAGAAAAGGCTGTCCTATAAAGCCTGAATTTAAATATCTGATCATATTCTATAACCTAATTCCAAAATTTTAAAGCAAATTAAAACCATGGCTTAGCTAAACAAAAATGACCATTACCTCTCACGCCCCACCATGAGCATTTGGTTTCAAGTCCTGCAATTATTCTTAAATATGATACAAAGACAAATTTCACAACTACTAAAATTGTTTTTTATCACAGCTTGCTTGTGCAATTACATTATATTACTACATCAAATACCCAAACAACTTTAAAATGGAGACCGCTGTCACTAACAAACTAAAAAGTAAACATGTTACATTGTCAAAATACTAGAAAACTCTTGTATCTTTAATAGAAGTAAATATTATATCTAGATAAGAATTATATCTGTTCATCTTTTAATCTAATATTTGGGGAATTGCTGGGTCAATTCATGATTACAATTGTTTACGGATTGGTTAAAGGCTACCCTAGCAATACTCCTGGTAGAATAAAGCAGTCAAATCCAGATTTAACTCTTCAGATTGGTCAGTGGTAGGATACGCTATCCAGGGATCAGTGTTTCTCCACTGAATTGTCTTAAGACATTACTGAAGTTTGCTTAAGGAAAAATCTCAATAGGAACGTTCAGCAGGTATTCAATGTTCAATCTTCAAGGCTAAGCATTCTTTTTTCCCTGGTGTGCATTAGTTCTTGGTTTTTATTTTGTAGTTTAGGTGATGTCTCCTGGCTTCTCAAAGTCCGAAAACCAATCTTCACTGTAATAGTGAAAATAAGGAATAACTTCCTTTGTTCCTAAAAAAGAGGGAAAAAAATGTTAAAACAGGGTTGGAGGATTAATGTGATCATTCAGGAGTTAATAGCTACATTTAAGTTTCTTTTCAAATCTGCAAAAGGAAAAACAAATTTTTTTATTTTTACACAGCCTGGAGATTTTATCTCTCAATCTGAAAAGTATGTTCTGCTTCTATTTGTGAACTAACTTCTGAGGTCCCTGATATTAAAAAAAAAAAAAAAAAGAAATAGAACCACAAACTAGCTCAAAAGGATATTTATGTAGTAGCAAGGCTTAGAAGTATGACATGGACTTTGAAATATAGGATCCTTTAATACAGTACATGACGTAACTTTTAAAAAGCAATTCTGAATATAATATTGACATTCACTACGCAATACCATTTAACTTTTCCTATACATTCTTGTGGTGGTTTTTTTGGCCCACAGAATCAGAATCAAGCCTGGAGAATTCTGAATCACACTGGCAGTATAAAAATCACAGAAGAAAAACAAAACTAAAATAACTCCTCCTTGACAGAAACTAAAAAAATATTACATTGGGAAAGATAAAGAATAGACTTTTTATCATTACAAGTAAGGTAAATGACAACTTTGGTATAGGAAGTACAATTCATCCCTAAACTGCATTTAAGAACAGACTGGTGATCTGATTTTGCCTTCCCTATCACAGAATTCATTCTGCTACAGATTTCTGAGGTTGTTGAGTTTAAAAATACCTGTTACAGTTGATTCCTTCCCCAACGGGGCAGCATGTCTGCATTATACACCACTGTATCACAGTGAACACTATACTCTCTTCTTCAGGGCTTCTGACTGTTGTTATCATCCAAGTTGAAAAGTCTGATAGGTCCAGCAAGCCTTGGAGACGTGGGCTTCAGATCACGACAAATTAATTCCTGCCCACTCATCATTTCCTGTTGGGTTATTTAGTTCTTTTCTGTCCAGCTTTATTGTCTGCTGAAAAGAGCTGACAAAAATGTCATCAAGCAGATGCAGCTCCCTGGCACTTCTCTGGATTGAGTGTATTCAGAGCAGATCAGTCTTCTCCAGACATTTCATGGTCTTCCCCTGTGATTTGGATTACCTTGCTGAGTGACCAGCCACGTTCCTAGCAGCAATTGGTGAAGTCAGAAAAAATTAAGCTAGACATAAATGGTAGGTGAAGCCCAGTAAATACTGGAAGGCAATTCAAGAGAGTCCATGAACATGGTAGGATAATGTAATGGAAAAATATTCCTCATGTCTTGGATATCAACAATTTGACATCTGTATATACAATTACGATAACACAATGCTTAGTATTGATGGCTGGAGTAGTAAACAGATGGGTTAAGATGATGAGAAAAGAATTATGTGAGGATCCACCTTTGGCTTCACTGCCTTCTGAAATTCTCCCCATCTCTGCCCTCAATGAAAGAAGTGGTGAACTTAATTGGATTCTCAATACCCTAAAAATATTTCCTTTTCCTTTCCTACTTCTTAAATGTTTTTTAAAAAGTACTTTCCTAATTATTACATACAGTTGAAGAAAATAAGAGTGAAATGCATTTGGAAGTGTATCTAATGTCTTTTATTTTTCTCTATACCATATGTAAAAATAATAATCATCTTGTGGTATGTGAGCACTTAGAAATAATATAGATCACAGCAGACATTAGGAAAGATGCCTTGTGCCATCATTTGGGGGAATTTTTCCAAGAATGGATATTCCTATAGTAGAGATCTACTGGCTAAAGATTCATTTAAGAAACTGAATTCTCTGACGTGGAAACCTCTGAAAGTGTAACTCCATGAATGACTATGTTTAAAAAGTACCTTCTCAAATTTTAACTAGAAAAAATTAATATGGTATGACCATCACTGAACGGATTTCTTGGAATCCAAGCAGTGAGTCGCTGAGATGCACAAGCTCTTCCTTGAGTGAAAACCAGAGCACGCCCTGGGAGAGCATGCTTTAAACACCCTTCAGTACTTAAGAGATTGGAATCAGGAGCAAGAAACCTAGAGCAGTTGTTTTCTGACTCCAGACTCCATAGATTTCTTGATGACCAAAATAATAGGGTTAAGGGGTAGAAGTCAGGGGAATAGGCTCCCCATACTTACTTTGTGCCACCCTCAACTTTGCTAATACTTCTATGGCTTTATATGTTGGGGTTTTGTGTCAGATTTGGTTGGGTTCTATATCCAAAACAAAACAAATGCTTTCAAGAAGTCAATGGTCAAAAATATTTTTGTTTTTATTCTGTGAAGTGGCACATTTTATTAGCAATACTTTGCTCAGAGTCAAAGTGTACCATCCGGAAGTTCATCTCTGAAAGTAGTCAGTCAATGAAATGATGTGTTTCATAAAGTCCATTTTCAAAAATTTTCTAAGTCTGTGTTTATATAATAATTTGTATAACCCCTGTGTCTAGTAACATGAAATTTTCTAAGATTTGAAGGTGCTTTTATGAAAAGTAGCTACAATACAAAATAAGGATTAAACTTAAGTTTAATTACAATTTTTTTTCCAAGAAACATACTAACTCAGGATAGAGATCTACTGGCTAAAGATTCATTTAAGAAACTTAATTCTCATCTTCTTCAACTTCTCATCTTTAAGACCTGGATAAGGCAGGACAAAAATTCTACTTGTTTATTGAGTTAAGAGACACACAGTAAACTAACAATGAACTAGTTCAAAATAAGCTAAATCTTTCTGATGGCTGCTAAATGTCTGAAGTGAAATGTTATAGGTCAAATGAGATTTCAATCTAATTTCATTTCAAGAAACTACAATGTGATGATCCTACTATCCCAGCTAGCTTTAGGCAAAAATAGGTTTATTTTGTGGGAAAAAGAAAATACAAGTGTCAAGTGAAACAAGTCCTCAGTTAGGATGCTCTATTTGGTCTCACCTAAATGGCAGGATCATTTCTCAGTGATGCTAGCAATGTACCTCATTTAAGAATTCCTTGGCATTACAATTAGTTACACAGTGATTCAAACACTCTAAAGGGGCAATTAAGTCCAACTGAGATGCAGAGGCAGAGCAATGGGCAGGCATTAGTGTTCGCTAACCTGAGCTGAAATTTCTTTATCTAAGAACCCCCACTACATTAAACCTGCAATTAATTTGTAGAAACCCATGGAAGAGAGGCACCTCAACTTCACTCCTACTGGATGAGCTGCTGGGATGAGGATATCAGTTAAGTATACTTCTTTGTAAAGTATGCTCAGATTAGAGTCTGTTTTTAAATCACAAAATTGGTTAAATACAACACTAAAAATACGGACCAAAGACAACCAAGTTCAGACTAGGGCAGTCGTTCATTAATTAAATTAGAAACCAAAAACCAACCCTTACCTGCCCACCACTTCCAGAAAGTAGGCAGGTATCAGGAGGTCACCCCCATAAGGGGGTAAGAAAAACAAAAAACATGAAGCACAGGGGTCAAACTGCATGGCAACAGTGGTTAAGAAATAGACCTGTGCCGTAACAGTTCCACCCGTCAGTCGCAGTAAGAGTGCCGAGAAAGACAGAAAGGAAATAAATTAACAGTCAATGGCATTTACCCCAGTTCTCCCCCGACCAATTTGCAAGGCCTAACTTCAGAATTCAATTCTACAATGGACCCCTAAACCCTTAATATTTGCAAGATCTTAAAAAATAAAGTGAAATACAAAAGAATCATTTTGAAATTAAGAACATATATAGTTCAACAGCCATTAAAAAAGATTCATTTTTGTGACTTGGGAAGATGTGTCGAGCTTTTCAGTTACTTGAGCACTAAAGAGACTAAATGAGATGCTCTGAAACTGAGAAGATAGACACTTTGGGGGCAATGCCAGACTCACCTCTTGAAATTATATCATGTTCACAATTTTGAATTTTAAATGCTAAAGCATTAACATGCAGAAAAAAATTCATAACAATGTTAGTTTGAAAAAATGTCAAAATTCCCTGGCTAACCAGATTCATTATTAAAAAATCAACAAGTGTTAGGTCTAGGATTTTGGACTGATTGATCAATTATACCATATTCCCAACACCAATTGTTTATTTTGGAAAGGGTTAAATGAATGAGTAAAAAAAGATGCAGTTGTTAAAAATGACCCAAAATCCCAAGAGAAATGATATAATATATATACACATATATGTATATACAAATACATATACATATATATATGAACAAGGACATTTGGGTTTAAAGTTAGTAGTCAAATTTTCCAAGGACGTCTTTTTTCAAAAACAGAGAGCCAAATTTGTATGTATTTTAAAACCACCTCCTCAATCTAACACTGTTAGAAATAAATGAATAACCCAATTTTTTGTGTTCAATTTTTTTCCCCTGTAACGTCACTTGGTTCTTGGCTACTAACCTTTCATGTTACTCTTGGTTTTGTCAGTTTGCTTGCCTGTGGGGGTTTGGGCCTGCTGACCCTGCCCACTTGAAGAGGCTGCCTGCTGAGCTGCTTTCTGCTTTAACATTGTCCAGTCAAATGTGTAGTCATATTGGTGGTTCAGGGTCCTGGAAAATAGAAAATTATGTGTGTTAACCCTCCCATAACAGAGTCCAGTTAAATTCTCTACTTAACTTTCAAGACAGTGAGAGAATTTTTTTAAGGAAACAAGTATTTTCTCTGAAGTGTGGTAGCCTCCAAAAGATTTCTTTCCTTATACATGATTTCTTATTTTAACTGTTCAGCAAATGAATTCCACTTTTTACATGTTACAATTGGAGGAAAATGGTGTCACTGTTTTGGTTTTTGGTCTACTGTATCAGTAAGAATAATCTTCTCCTTCTTCAAAAAGAAGCTGCCTTTCAACTTCCCTGGACGGGGCAGGGTAGTAGAAATGAAAGGCAGTATGAACCAAAGACACTAAAAGTCACCCTGTCAATTATCAAGGGGGATACTCATAGTAGGTATCACCTACTAAAAACACATCAGAGTAGGTTTGGGACTTTTGAGTTAGTTGGGGAAATTTCTATGCTGGTAGTTTGCAATCACTTTTCTGGGGTTAGAGGAATACAATACTCCAATTCCTACTCTCTTCCAACTAAGATTTCGAGCCAAGGGCACACTAGAGGCTGGGCCTACCTCCACACTATCATAGACTCCATAATTATAAGATATTTTCATTGTTTTTCATTTTGATATTAATTAGGGTTCTGTACAAAGGCTGGAGTGTTCCAAGGGCAAACAACAGATCTAATGTGAATTGCAATTATTGTAGAAAAGCTAGCTTCTACTTGGGCTTTGGTTCAATCATTTCTCCATCCAAAACTAAAGTAACTTCAAATTTATTTGCACTACAAATGGGAAAATGCCAAACGAACTGTTTCTTATTATTTTACTCCTGCTGGTAGGATCCATCAAACTTTGCTACTTATCAGAATTGGTATATTGGGTGGGTTTGACTAATTTCGCTCATTGGCCTTTACAGTCTTAAACACCTTAAAAACTGACCTGAAAAGAATGCGGAATAGCTGCCTCAGGTACATGTAATCCGGGGCTTCCTCAAAGCGCAGCCCACGACAATAGTTTAAATACATGGCGAATTCTGCAGGAAATCCCTGTAAGTTCAAGAATCAAAACATCAAGTAAAAAAACCAAAAACTTTTTTTTAAACAGAAAAACAAATATATTTAAATGCAAGCAAAAAATGTGTTTGAGGAGTGTTTTACTACTTCACCAGATCTGAGAAATAAAGTATAAAATGATTTGGTAGCCTCAAATTTAACAGAATTTCATCATCCCAATCTCTTTATTATGTATAATAATACATAACATTGGTTAAGAGTGAATTTGCATCCTTTTCTTACAGTCTAGTAATTCGATGGCAATAATAAACAAATGACAAAATGGAGGCCAGTAACACAGAAGAAACACATTTGGGGTTGGAGTACAGGTTTTAAGTCAGGCATATGATTTTGAAATACCTATAATTCATTAAGATAAATACACTGGGTTGGCTCTTAGAATAGGAGTATAGAAGGAAGTTAGAGATTTGGAAGTTTTAATAAAGGTTTTTTTGGTATGCTTGTTTTAAATCTGTTCTTGCTTCCTTTTGTGAACATACCCTTTTCCTACGTTACCGATTCTGGTTTGACTATCAGCCAAAGGGCCTTGCTTTCCCTTTCAGGATTGAGAGTCCGTGACCAAATGTCATGTCAATCAAAAAACAAAACTATGTACTGGTAAGGATGCTGGGAGAAAGCAGGTCATGTTTTTCAGTGTCATCACTAGCTGTAAGAACAAGCAAGCCCAGAGTAACTGATGGCCACCTTTGTCTCCATAGAGGCAAAGTCTGCAAATGAAGCTAATACAGAAGAAAACAGCTAACAAATTTAGAAAGCCAGACAACGTTCTTTGCCAGAACAGGACAATGAATGGGCACTTTCTCCACTCTGAAATAATTTTTTTAAAAAGGACATAGTCTATGCCTATATAAACAGAAAAGTAGAATCATTAAGAGTGCAATCATAAAGCAACTATTGTTGTGATACAGATCAATCCAATGTTTCATCATGTGAATAGAGTAGGTTTGTCTTCACTTCTCTGTTATCATACTGCAGTCATAACACATTCTGCTTTATTCCATCAACTATGTATTGCAAGCATACTTCTGTTATTTCCAACCTTTCATAAGCTTCTGAATAGCTGCATAATATCTGAACTCATGAATATATAACTAACCTGTTCTCTGTAACTGAACATCTGAGGGATTGCAATTTTTCCTCTACTATAAACAATACTAGTGAGTATGTTTTACTAGTATGTTTACTAGTAAGTAAAATTTATGTTCAGTTTCTTAAGATTCTCAAAGATGTATATAAACATTTTAGAGGCTATAGATAACCTCTAACCAAAAGAATTTTGCCATCAGGAATGTAGAAATGCTAAGTATTTAGACAACAAAAACCTCTACATCTCTACCCTCAAATAATGCAGATGTGAAGAGAAGTTAAGAGAGGCAGTCTTCTTTAGCATCTTACTATGCTGATGACAGCAATGGGGGAGAATGAGGGGGTGAGAATGCGGGGGTGAATGCTGAAACCACAATGTTGTTCATGTGAAACCTTCATAAGACCATGTATCAATGATACTTAAAAAAAAAGAAGAAAGAAGAAAGAAATGGGAAAAAAAGAGGCAGTCTTTTCCCACCACCTTACAATTTTGAGAAATTTCTCACATCCACGTCAATGGATATGCTTGCAACATGTATTTTTATTGACTGCACTGATATAAACAGATTTAATTTCTACAAAGCACTTCTATGAGGTAATGAATGTATTGCACATTTTTGTTTTTGTAAACTCTTAACAGGACTTCAAATTTTTTAATATACACTCATGGTCTGTATTAAAGGTAAGCCACATTTACCAAATGAACTTGCATTTTATATTATTACAAATGGAATTAAACAACCACAACTGAAGATCCAATAGTGTACTTCATGAACTGCCACCTTGTAAGAATAGGTAAAACCATAACAAAAGAAAAACTACCAATATCGTAAGTTACAGATTAAGTACTACCATTGGACCATGAGACTGAAAACAATCTCACTACTTAACAGTAATACCTTCACTATACCCTGAATCAATTATATGTGGCTAATCCAGTTTACAACTGCTAGATCATAATGAAGATGTACACAAGCAGACAAAGATGTAAAGTCTTCCTTTCTCTTCCTGTAAAACTTGCTGACTTTTCTGATAAGCCAAATGAATCTTACCATTACATGGAAATAGTGTATAGAAAATAGGATGTTTTGCTTCCTGAAGTACACAGATTTTAAAGTTACTTGGGTATGCTATATGAACATTTTATTCATTAACCTGAAGTGTATTTCATGATTTGAAACAAACCCCCAAGAGTCTCAGAAAAGATCCCCTCCTTTATTATAGATACATAGAAAAAGGAAAGCAAATTTGTGGAAGGGGAGATACATAAAGACATCACCATTTCCCCACTTCCACAAAGTACTATTTCAACTCATGTTGATTTCTCCCTTCTATGCAATTATATACTATTTTTTAATTACTTCAGGAATGTAACTATTATCTCAAAGATGAATGTGGTCTGCTTTCTATGGAAGAGACCATATTTATCCTTTATGACAAAAACACCACCCCACTCTTAACTCATGTGTCTCTCTGTGAAGTTTGAAATTTCAAAGAAATGAGCCTGATTCAAACTCATCTACATCTTCCGACATTTGCTATTTTGGATGGTTTTGATCTGCCTGTCTTTGTTCCCTAATTCCTTGATGTGCCAACTGCTGATATCCTTTCTTTTCTGGCAACAACTAGGGATAAGGAAAGTATTTCTTAATTTTTCTCCTAAGATGGTGAGGTTCTAAAAACTTCATCTGCCCTCTTACTTTTTCTCTAATTTTTAAATATTACTGGGGCCCAAAGAAACCAGAAACAAAACAAACACTTAAATGACTCCCATGTTCCAGCCATCTTTAAAGATACTTAGAATTATTAGAAAGGACATTTAAATGATAAATAACTAGCTATCTAGTAAGATGTCCAAGTTCCAGGGCTGGCAAATAAAATGTTTTTATTCTTGTCATTTACATTTAAAGCAAAATAAAACAAAAACTCACCATGCACACTTACCTTACATAAAACTTCAACAGGAGTGGACATTTTCTTTTCACTAATCTTTTCATATTTCTGTTTTTTTGTTGCAGCCTGTGAGGAAAATAAGAATCAAACCACACAGACATACTCAAGATTACTGAGAACCTTACTAGCTTAACATTTTAAACATAAACTTGAGAAACCATAATCTAGAATAAAAGAGAAATCTAAGTATATCACATCTAAAAATATTTCCCCCTAAACTCTTAATTTTTATGAGTTTCTACTTTAAGAACATTTTTACCTACTAGGGAAGGGTGAGTCTAACAGGAACATCAAGATATATGATTTAAGTAAATTTGGGTGGAGTGAAATTTGAAATGAATTTTCGTAACCCATATTCAACACTCAAGGAAGGAATAAGAGGAAAAAAACATCAGTAACTGGTGTTAAGTAAAAATATTTTTCCTATGTAAAAATATTTCTAAAAATATATATATACCTACACAAGCACTGAACAGATTTGTCAATTTCACAAGTGCTCAATGCAGGGACCATTTTCCTTTAAAGGACCAATAAAGTATCAAAATAGTCATTAGATTCTAGGACATACTGATTATTAACACACGAACACAAAAGTAATGCTGAAACTCCTATGTAAAAGAAACAAGATGTTACAGTAATTAGATAATAGATTAAATATTACTGGAAAACGTTACTTTACTGAAGTGTGTATTTCAACACACTGGCAACACATCAAAAGAGAAAGTCTTCACTGTTCTTAGTCTGTATCAACTTCCATCCAGATAGAGGTACTTACTGGTCACCAATGAATACCTGCTCACTGTCCCAAAACAACTGTTCGGCTGTGACTGTGGGATCCTATTAACTTATTTCTTATGAAAACGATCAGATTTTATTTTCACAATAAAAAGTAAAAATATGTTCAAGTTAATTCACTCTCAAAAACCCTCGTATTTTGAAAGAGACCTTAAAAGTCATCTCCAGTATGTATTTTTACTCTTAAAACAAAAGAAAAAACTGCTAACATGAGTATGGTTTACCTTCAGTCCTTGCCATGGCAGGCTGGTTCTATTAAAATACATCAAAACATATCCTAATGATTCCATGTCATCTCGGCGACTAGAAAAGAAAATGTACATTTATGAGCTAGGATTATTATGGAAAACATGTGAAAGCTAAGAAGAAATTTTTCCAAGAGAGAAGAGAGAATTGGTGTCTTGTGCAAGACGGTAATTAGTTAAGGCAAAAAAGAAGTTCATGAGTTACTTCTAACAAAATTTTCTCATAGAATCCAAAATTATAAAATCCAGCAGTCTTACAATTTAATTTTTAAAGAAAAATTTAAAAGATTCAGCTAAACAACTTTCCAAATGAGGTTAATGATGGTGGAAGAACCAAGTAGGACATATAAGATTTGTGAAGTTCTTAAAAAACTTCAGGACTGCTGAAAGAAATTAACATTTTAAAGCTAATTAAACATTTATATGAATATACACACACACATACATACAAATTCAGACACATAGATTTATTTAAGGACTGGCAATACTTTGGCCTACAGGAAATGTGAAATTATAGCTTAACCAGTAGTATTCAGATATTCATGGGTATTTCGGTACTTCCTAAGCTTAAACCTGGAAGAATATCACTTGTTATTTTTACATTTGTTTTAAGGAGCAAAACTTGGTTGATAAAAGATAAAGGAAACATGAAAAACTAGAAAAAAATAGAGAACAGAAGAAATAGAGCATTATAACAACATTTATGTAAAACAAGTTCCTATTAATAGGAAGGAGTGGAAGAGTAGAATATGAAACGGTGCACCCCCTTTTGGTTCACATGGGCTGATAGTATTTTCTTTGTAAAAATTACTAAAACCTTCTTCCCCAATATTCAGCTTACATCACTAAAATATAAAAAGCCCAAGTTCATCATTAAAATATAATTTTCAGCTTCAAAAATAAACATCAAGATAAAATTGAATTTATGCTTCTAACTTTCCATCATGCAACATTTTCTCCCCAAGAGATAATCACCAACCAAGAAAACAGAAGGCCTCAATTTAATTGCTTCTCTGCACTGGCTAAAGCAATAGCTATGAGATTCATGAGTATCCTTCAAATTCTTTAATATCTTTAAATATTATAAGAAACTATAGTATTCCCAAAACCCATTAATGGCTTTTGCTATGGAATTGATAAACACATTCAATTTTCAAACTTACCTCTGTTCAATACCAAGATGTGCATTGATGCTGGCGTATCGGGCAGTGCCAGTGAGATTTTTATCTTCTCTGTATGGTATGTGTTGCCTTGTCCTGTTGTCTCTGTACTTTTTGGCCAAACCAAAATCAATAAGGAATAACTTTAAAAGAAAATAAGGAGACATTAGGTTTCCAACCTTGTTCAATTAAACTACTCATTAAGTGGCATCTATTCTATTTTTTTCAATTATATCAAGATAAAGTATCATAAAGAAAAACAAGTAACACTCCTCATGAACAGGCTTTTACTAGACCTCATCAATAATCAAGTTTAAAAAATACAGTGAATTTATTGCACTTGTCTAGCTTGGATTAACACATAGTCTACAGGCACACACCTGATCATCTACATTTGCTCTCTTACAACACTAAACTATGTTTTCTACCTTTATCTTGCATCTACCTACCACTTCAGCATTTTATTAAAAATAATAATAACAATAATAATAATAATAATAATAAAGGGAGAAATGTGGGATCCACATATAAATCAAGTATAAAAATCAAACGAATATTCATATTTGACCTGATTATAGTTCATAATGCGTGATCAAAACCGAAAGTTTCTGTGATGAATGCCCTTGTACTGTTCACCATGTAAGAACTTATTCACTATGTAAGAACTTGTTCGTTATACTTCAGAAGATTGGAGACTGACGGGAATTAGGCCTGGGGTGGATTAATGATTGTGCATTGAGCATTGACTCCCCTATACAGAATTTTATTGTTGTTAACAACCATTTGATCAATAAATATGAGAGATGCCTTCTCAAAAAAAAAAAAATACAGTTAAAGCTTAAACAATTTCACAGGCTCAGTTCATTATCACTCAGAAGCCCATCTCTAGAAAAGTAGTGAAAACATGTATACATGCTTGATAGTGGAGTTGACAAGTGTGCTGTATGCCATAATGAAAACTGACTTTCTGTTACTATTGGTAAGCAAGAATGAGGTTTCAAAAACTAGACATAAGCTATCTGACTTGTCCATTCTTCAAAGGCCATTTGTCAGATTCCAACAAAATGCTCATTATCTAAAATATGACAATTCTGAAAGTTTGATATTGACAACAAAATAAAGACATTATTAACAAAAAATAAGAATTCTTAAAACAAGCATGAATTACATTCCTACTACTTCCTACTTATGTTTATGCATGTGATCAGGTTAAACTTCTGGAAAATATAACAAGTTGATATGAATTCTTAAAAAAGCACTTGGTATTTATTTAAATCAAGGTGACTTACAATTAGCTTAAATGAGCTAACTAAAACCCAAACTAGTATTTTAGAACAAGATGTTTAGTGCTGTCCCATTGACATGGTACACGGGGAGCAGGATAGTTGTTAATAATGTAGCTAATTTTTGAAAGTAATTCAGGTTTACTCTCCAAGATTAAAACCCTTGAAGAAGGAAAAAACAAAACCATTTTTAACCAAAAAAATCCAAAGTATATTCATATTTACCTACCTTCTAAAGCAAAATAATCTTTACTTCAAATTTTAGCCTCTACCATAAAATCACTTATTAAGTTAGGTCTGCAAACATTATTGAGCAAGGCAGGTCATCTATGTGCCTTTACACTATGTAGCACTAGACTATTTTTCTAGTTACATCTAAATATCGTAGTTCTTCTTTCCATTAGGGCTGATATTGTGTCCCTCCTGCCAGTTTATAATCTGTGATGCATTGGGAAACCCATCACACATATAGCCTGTTAGGGCTTGTGTCCAAAAATAAAGCAAGTTATCGATTTAGGTGAAAAAGCTACAACGAAGTACCTCCCTTAGGATGAAAAACCACTTATTTTGGGCAGACACTGTAACTAGTTTACACTCTACATACACTGGATGGGAAAGACACTGAGCTGTGAGCTTGTGTAGCCATGCTAACAATGAGATACTTATTTTCACTTTGCCTACTACAAAAGATTAAATTTTTAGTAAAATGTAATTGGATAATGAAAGCTCTCTAATAAAATTAATCTCACTTAAGCAATACAGTTTTTACAGTAATGAGAAAGTATTATAAAACACTAAGAGAAATAAAGCTCACAATCTTAGTTTCTCTTGATATGAAAACCAGCTCAGTACACAAATAGTGAGTGAAATACACTTCTGTTAATCAAAACAAAAATATGACTTAAGTTCTGCAGATTCACACTGAAAAGAAAACCTGGGGAAAACAAACACAAAAGGACATCCAGCTTCATGGTATTTAAAAAATACCCCTAAGAATTACGTGGGTTTTAAAGAGATCAGGAACTGACTCTCCTTGTAAAGCATATTTTCCATATATTTATATATTTAGTACAAATATATAAACATATTAATAATGTAAATATATTGAGTAAATATATATATTCAAATATAAATATATATTATAAATTAAAATAAATATTTAGTACTTCAGAAATATATTTTCTTTCCTTTAGTACTTCAAAACGGAGAGAACAGGAATAACTGAAATTATTATATCTGATAGTTTCTTTCATTTCTAAATCTACATTCAGTAGCTTCATTAGCAACTCAATAACCAGACACTTTCTCACAACTAAAAGACTGCGTGGTACAAACTCAGTGTTCCCAGAGCTCTTTCCTCCACAAATATAAAGGACAAAATCTAATGTTTTAAGAAAACAAAAAGCATACAAAATTATCTCCCTAAATATCTCAATCTCTAATATCAAAATAAAAAACTACAAAGCAAATAAATCAATTTCAAATTTTCTCATAAAAACTGAAAATAATGAAAAGTAATGTCACTGCTAAACATAGGTATCTTAAGAGAAAACAACTTTAAGGAAAACTATTAAAAAATGTTTTAATCTGTTGGCAATCATGATCTTCTAATACCTATCAATCTTCAGTAGCTCTCCATGCGTTGAACTTAAAAATAAATATAAACATATAATGGGAGTGTTTACACGAAACCACTTGATACCAAGGACATAACCAAACAGCCACAAATATGTAAAAGAACCAAGCAGGGAATAGTGTATATTCAGTAAGTCATTCAGTATAATGTATTTTATAGGTTTGCATATGCAAACCTCCTTGGTGGGTCAAATTGCTTTTCTGTAGATTTTAATTACATGCCCTAAGTAAAATGTGTGCCTGTTTCAAAGAACGTAGTGTATTCTTCAAAGGCATGTGGAAATGAGTTAATGCTGGGTGACTTCCTTCAGCAGTGCATTTTCTTCAGAAACACTATTGCCAATTTAGTTTTTAGTATTTGCAGCAACTTCATTCCTAAGCAGGGGTAACATTCCCCTGCCTTTCCAAAAAATTCACAAAATCACTTTTCCTTACAACCCAGCTAATCAGTATGTAGAGAATATACACAATTCAATTATTTTATGGAAATTAAATGATTATGCTACAAAACATAAGAAAAATTTATGAATGAATGGTTAAGTAAAAAGGGGCACTCTGTCTTACAATGTCCCCAACCAAGATCTGGTCACCACAGTTGGTTTTTCTTTGTGAGTAAAAATAAATTTGAATTTCTGAAACCTTTTTAACAGCAGAAGGTGGTCCCTAGAATAATACTGGACGGCATGGAAAAAGGTCACTGATTATGCAGATGATGCATATGGTAATTACCAGATGATAAATGTGGTAAATACAAACTACAAAGGATATTCACGTATCAAATACAAATTTTTTCTTTTCTGATTACTGATGCTAATACTTCCTTCTCAGTGTGTATTAAAAAAAAAACCCACTATTTTCCCTTGTTTGTCTGAAAATTCATACAGCAAGGAAGCAATTTAACTTCTACAGAACTAAAAGAAAATGTGAAGAGTTTTGCTTACATTAAAAACATATATTTAGATAATTATTGGGGTGTTTATCTAGCCTGCCAAACACTAAAACAGATTATGTAGTCATTTATCTTATGCATTATTAATGGTAACTGTTTGGTAAGTGCTCATATGTTATTGTTATAAGTATTAGATGCAATGTCTTCTAATTACAGAACATCTAATGCTTTTTAAACATTTTATGCCATTTGGTTGAAACAGAATACAGATTGAGATAAATCAATTCTTCCTTAGAAACACTAGATCTGAAATCTGATCTACACCTATCTCAAGTTAATTAGGGGAAGAGAGCTGCAGCAGAATATATTCATCATACAGATGATCCAACGAACTGAATTTAGATATATTTCAGACATTAAGTTCTGCAACTCCAAGTATATTTAAAAATACTAAGTTTATCTCAAGTCTACCATTAGGTAAAGAATTTCAATACTAGACTAACATACCATTTCCTCATGTGGATGTTTGAGCTAAACATAATCCTGTTTTCATTTACATTTTCTTGAAACTTCATAAACTTTAAGCAAAAGCCAGAAATCTTAGTAATGTTATATGTTTGCCAAGTATGTCTGAATAATGCCAACATAAGAGGTGCTTGAGCAAGATCTACATTCTCCAGAATTAAAACAAAACAAAAATACTCAAACAATAAAAAAGAAAAGCACATGAATTTGGGATTGAGGTTGGAATAGGAGACAGTTTCAGACCTGGTTTAATCCTGAGAAAGATGGGTCCTGAGAAGTACTAACAGTCATGCTTCTTTTCCTCTTCCCCACTGGAGATTCTAAACACTAAACAGACAATAGAGGGTGGCAGTGCATCAAACAGTATTGCTTACATTGCAACAATGGCCGGCGCAGACAGGCAACACCGAGGCATTAGAGAAAGAACAGGGTAGCCAAATGCCATCCTTCTTCCACCAAGCACTATAGCTTCTCAGTTTTCCAAGTAAGAATCACATGCTCAAGAACATTTGAATTCTGGAAAATACTCAGGTTTTTAATGCCACTATACTGTGCCACTGCCTGAATCAGGGATAGCAATGGTGACATTTGGCTCTTTAATTTTTTAATCAAAAATGGGAAATTTGGATCTGCAATCTTTGGTAACACAATCTGCCCTTTCCCCCAAAAAAGACTGTACAATGGAAAAAAATCTTCAGTAAGGAAGAGGTAGAAGGCATTTAGTCACCTTAAAATTTATTTTCATAAGCATGCAGGACTGATTACTGGAAGAGATGAGCAAATTCACTAAGATTGGAGTGGCCACTCCTAAATATCAAATTCAGAACAGTCTTTCAGATAAGAAATTTGACTTTAAAAATCAACCTCAAAAGCCCCCCAAAACTTTTTTCTCATGAATAGAAAACTACTGGAACAAACTGACCAAAGAATCCAGTCTCATACAACTGGCATTTTTCAAACTACAATACAGAAAACACTAAAAACCAACTATATATATATATATATATATATATATATATATATATAGACAAAATACTAATCTAAAATAATGTTCAAGAACAACATTTAGAATCTGAATCTTAGTTAAGTAAAACACTGCACTTCTACCCTCGGGTCTCTCTCCATCTGTGTAACAGCAACCAGCTCCACAGTATTTTTTCACCTCTCTGAAGAGGACACAAGATACTAAAAAAAAGGTCTGCCACACTGGGCAATTTGGACTTCCTGACACAACTATGTAATTAAACAAGATATTTGTAAGGGGGAAAAAAAGCAAAGAGGTAACTATTATCTAGGCCATCATTTATTTTTAAGGCAAAAACCATGTACTGCAACATCAACATGCAGAACAGAGATCTCATGAAGATTAACGGGTCTTTAGTGGGGAAGAAAATGGGAAGGAGAGGGCTGGGGGAACAGCCAAAAGACTAGGGTTAAACTTACAAAACTGCCCCAAAAATTAAGACCAGTAAAATTTTTTCCAATTACCAGGTTTTACATTATCAATTAAGAACCCGGATGTGTCAAAGGGAGAAGCCACATATACTTTTCTAAAACTGCAAGTTGGGAATGGAAAGGTAAGTTATGTGTAGATTTAAATGCCTTTCATTGCTTAAAGCTCAGCTTTCAACAAAAAAATTTAATTTCCTAAAACGTGGTCAGACCAATATCATCTCACACATTAACAAAAAAACACCAGTTCTAATGGTAATGGCTCCAAGTTGGCATTCATACAGGCAAACAAAGGTAAACATTTAAAGCTAGATCTAAAACCACCAAACATTTCCTAATGGTAAATTTAATAAAACATATGGGAATCTTTCTTCCAAAAACAGAACTAAAAACACAAAAACCAAAAGCCCCCAGTTGTCCTGAAGTTGAGAATTTCTATCAGATCATCAGATCGGAACATGCTTAGTGCATTGCCAATGCTGCCTGTCTGCCCGAGCTCAACAGTGAATCAATACATAAAGCAAGTCACTCAATAAAACTAATCATTGCGGAAAAGATTTCAACACAATTAGTTTCTAACTGCAATCATGCGTCACTAGCTAAAACCCAATCACCCCCTTAAGATCATTCTGAGACCCCAATTAACACTGATTTTGTTAGGCAAATGTTCATTTCATTTGACTATTTTCCTTTGAAAGGGGGAGGATGGGTAAAACCACCCAACTTGGCACCCAAGTAAGAAACTGTCGGCAGCTTTTGTAGCAGGCCCCAAAATTATCCTTTTGAATACACAAATTCAAGGACTGAAGAATTCTCATTATCAACCATGCTCAGTCAGCAAATGTTAACGCCATGGTGACAGATGGGTCAGTGGCTCCCACGCTGGCACAAGCACAAATTATTACAGAAACCCAAACTTCAGAGACAAAGGTTAAAATCTGATTTTAGCATTCAGGAAGAAAAGTATATGGGGTTCTTTCACTATTCGAATGAATGGAAAAACAGACAGAATTGTTGAATAAGTAACAAGTGACTACATAAAGCCCTTGGGAGTTTTATATCTCCATATAGATAAATAACCTTGGTTGGTTAAGTTGGAGAGAATTTATTTCAAGTTACTACGTTAATAGAGTTAGCTGATTATCCTTCTAGTACAATCTTTCAAAGCAATTATCCATAGCAAATTCAATTTACTATGACTTTTTAAAGATTGGAAGTTTACCAAAGCAATTATTGGTATTTTACTCTTTGTTCTTTCATGCAAAGAACATTTGACTAACCTTATTACAGTGACGCCCAATACCCATTAGGAAGTTATCTGGTTTAATGTCTCTGTGTATAAAATTCTTTGTATGCACATATTCGATTCTACTGATCATCTGGAAAAAAAAAATAAGGGAAGAAATAATTAAGTGATGAAAGAAAACAACACAGTAGTTCTCAATTATCTTTAATAATTTTAGAGTTCAAAAAGACAGTGCAACACAAAACTAAATGAGAAGAGCAACCAGCATCTCCATTTCTCTCTAGATTGATGGGGAGATCTAAGCATAAACCTGCAGCATACTGTGGCTTATTTTTCCAGTAATAAGAACAGTAACATAACAGCATGTAATCTGATGGGAAGAGTTGGTTCTTACAATTAAATTTATAAAGTACTAAATTTAGAGTTGTTTCAGTTGTAATACAAATTATATAAAGCAAAAAAAGCTAAACCACCACTTTCCACCTCCAATCCTATGCCCCTGGAGGTGACCTCTTTTAAAAAGCCTGGTGTTACCTGGACTATTTCCATGCTCTTATACATATATGCTTGGGGGTACGGAATGTTGACCAACTGATAGACACAGCCATATGTTGTTATTTTAAATTTAAATAGAAGCACCCTATTCACTTCATTCTTGTTTGCTTTTCACAAAACACATCCCAAACATTCCTAGAAATTGGTAGCATACAACATAAGCATATAACTTCTATATGAATGGAGACGTATACATGCTGTGTTCCTTTCCTCATGCTCTTCGGACTCTCCCTTGTTTTTTCTACCTTACTTATGCATTCTTTTTAATGATTACAATTATTATATTGTACAGAATTTAAGAATTCCCCAACAATCCCCAACTCCTAGTATTCCTACTATAAACAATAATGCTAATTTAAATATACCCTACCTAGTACTGCTTTTTATTTCTATGGGCTATAAATCCCATACAATTATAGGGAGAGTTGCTGGGCTAAATGGTATATTTTTCATTTGGATAGGTGCCATCAGACTGCCTTTCAAAATAGGCTACAACAATTCATTTTTCCAGCACTAGTATTTTAGAGTATTCTTTTTCCCACTAGCAAAGTTACTTTAGTTCTAAACTTTGCCAGTCTGATAGGTACTGACCTCACTTGCACTTCTCTAACACTTACTTTGGAAATCTTTGGGTCATTTGGATTTTCTATTATATGAACTGTCTGTCAATGTATACTTTTTGTCCACTATTCTTTAGGCTTACCCTTTTCTTGCCAATGTTTAAGAATTCCTTGCATACAACAGTTTTTATCTGCCATTTGTTATGTAAATAGATTAAAATTTTTTAAAAATCTGCCTTTTAACTATTTATGGTATCTCTTCTATAATAGTTTCAATTTTTAAATTATCAAGGATGTCTATCTTTTCTGTATGCTTAGAAGTTAATAGTTGAAAATATTTTACACATCCAAAGACTGCCAATATTATCTTTCTACCCACATGTTCTTACTCTTCTCAGTAGTGTGTGTCAGGATTCTATTTTTTATTTGTCCCCATTTTCCCCAGAGCTTTTATTACCATGGATATACAGATTCTAAATCTTAGTTCTCTACCTTGACAAATATCTTTTGAAGCCAATTCTGTAATCTCCAGCTTAAACTATTTATACTCTCAAGGAAATAAATATGTACAATGTTTAAATACCATCTTTAGGTACAGCAACAACTTGTACATGAAAGTAAAACAAAACACTGGACTCACATATTTGTCCTAGCTAAGTAATACCCATCATTAAACCATGACTATTAACTCACTGGGAAAAGGTCAGGCAAAAGATAATCAAATGACACAAAGTACAGACTAACTACTGCAGGTGTTGACCATCATCTATAGAGCACAACACAGGTGTCAGCTCCTTAAACAAACGCTATCCTACAACTCCCTTCCCTGAATTACACTCTTTTTCCTGTTACCAGTGTTCCCAACGTAGGGTTTTACACAGAACCTTGAACATATTATAACATTTTTCTCTACTAAACTTTATGCTCCTAGAGAAAAAGGACTAGTTCTTATTCTTCTTTGCACACCACCCCCATCCTGGTGGTGACCAAGTACAGTGGCAGGCCCTGAATAAATGTTCACTATATGAATGCCTATAGTGTTACTAAGCTTACAGAAGATAATCTCTTTTATTAGGATTCACTCACATATTAGTCAAAACAAATTAAACGGTTTTTAAAAATCTTTTTAACCTTTTGATACTTGAGTTCATAATATGCCATAAACAGAAGTTATCTGCTAATTACTTGAACTACTCAGTTTATGTTAAGCTTAGATACCCCATCCTTGATTATAGAAAATTAGCACTACTTTCTAATCCTTTGAATTTATACTTCCTAAAATTCTTCCTCAAATGCCAGTTCATCACTCATTTTTTTTTACTTTATTATGACATCCAATCTATATTTTTAAAACGTCATTCTCTTCCACAGAACTTTCATAAACACAGTTTAACTTGAAGCATTTCCAGCATTTTCCTGCCCTTAAATGGAAGAGCAAATCCTGACCAAAATTTAATATTGTAAATGCTCTGGCATTTACCTATTATCTTTTACTATATGTTTCCTCAGGTTTGTTCCTGATCCATTCCCCCTTCTTTTAATTTTTTAGAACTAGTTTCCTTTCCTAAAATAAAAAATTCTAAGCTCTGCTTTAAAGTAATTTAATCCAACCTCTAGACAGTACATGAATCTAATACATGGTATCTCAAAAATTTCCCTAGTTTTGCTTAAGTAACTACCAATCGCTGAGAATCCAATACTTCGAGAAGCATCTACTTGTTCAAAAATCCTTATTTCAGTACTTTATTTTCCTCAAAAAATATAGCTCTTAGAAAGGTTACATACTTAATACAAAGCACTGTTTGCTTAATTTAACCATAATATGCATATATATATTTATTTATACGTACACTCATACATACACTCTGAACCCTTTCTTCAAACATTATCTTGTAAGTTCTTTATAATCTTATAAGGAAACTCACCATATTCATCACTAAAATGCACTCTATCTGATGGAGCAGCTTGAAAAGTACTAGTCTACAGGTGACAATAAACCTAAATCTGTTTTTGTCCTATAACCACAGGAAAACATTCACAGATCATATTAGAGTAGTACTTGAATGACTACACCCTACTATTATGTCTTTTTTTGCTGATCCCAAAGTTAAATAGACACAGGATCATAATTCTCTGGTTTATAAACTTTTAAATTACAGTTACTAGTAAACAGCAGAATTCTCAGTTTTTTTCTCTTCAAAAGTTCACATACCTGGTCAGCTAACATAAGTACAGTTTTCATTGTGAACCTTCTTGAACAGAAATTGAAGAGGTCTTCGAGGCTGGGCCCAAGAAGATCCATGACTAGAACATTGTAGTCTTTTTCCTGACCATACCACCTACCAAAAAGAAGGCAAAAAGGAAAATTATGAAAAGCTGATTATCACTTAATGTCACCAAATTAAAAAAATTCTTAATCCCTTAGAACAAGATCGTTTTCCTTTTCTGTTTATGTTTTATTTAAGTTTCCCTCTATTCAGATGATGAACCCACTAACTATACCACCCCGACACAAAATAAGAGTAAGGGGACTTTTTCCTTTTGTCAAGTGACCCCACTGTCCTATTGAGAAAGGACTTGCATGGCAGCCTTAACACTCTTCTTACCAGAGTAGCCAAATTCTATACTCATCTGCCACAGATTCTTGTGACAGTGGGCAAGTTCCTTAATCTCACCTGGTCGTACTTTCTAGCTGAAAAAATGGAGACTATTTGCCATTCTAAAAGGTTTAAGAAAGCAAAGATCCCTCTTATTACAACTCCTGTCCCATTGCCTACCAAGTTCTACTTAATCAATAATTACTTTTTTTTTTTTAATAAAGGAGTTATATTTTTGCTTGGTCTCAAATTACAGAAAACAACCAGTATTACCACAAATATGACTTTGCTTTTGATTATTTTAATTATCCCATGCTGTATTACTGTGGATAAATGTACACTTTGTCCCCAAAAGCTCAAGGAATATCAACGGCTAATTTCAGAGACTTCAAAGAGTGGGAATTACTGCAGTAGGTGATTCCAAGTTTCTGTATACATACAGAAATCTGGTAAGGGTATTTCCCTAAAAATAAGTACTACCATTTTAATTTCAATCTTATCTAGATTACAAATTTTGCCTGAAAACTGGCCATTATTTTAAATGTAAAAAAGAAAAAAAGGTGAGCTATTTTAATGCTAGCCTGGAGTGATTTGTTAACTCCAATAAGAACTGATACCAAAATATACTTCTCAAATAAAAACATATTTGAGAAATATACGTTCTTAAAATATTCAAAGGGGGAAAAATCTTTAAGAAAAAAAACTGTATCCAAGGCATTATTAACCAGTATCAGTCTAGCAGGAAACTATTCACTGCTTTTAGTGTTACTCTTCTAAAAATTTGCTCTAACATTGTTTTACTGATATATGCCAATTAAAAGAAAATCAAGATTAAAGCTAGCGTATGGGGATTTAATACTTTTTCTAGAAAATACAAGATTAACTACTATGTGTGGTCCCGTATTTAGATGGAATGAATATGGCTCCCTGCAATCTTATGTTGAGAATAAAAGAACACAAGGGGACTTAACATTTACGTGAAAGCAAAGGTCATAGTGGCGGGTTTTTGAGGGTGGGGTTTAGGGTAGGCATGGGAGGAAGTAGATAAAATATAACAAATAATATTAAAGGTAAAAGGGAAACAAAGTAGACAGGTTATACTCTCCTTTTTCTTCCTCCTGAATTGCAGAGGCAAATCTGTGCTAATTTACCTAGATTTTAAAGAAAAAGAAATGACTCTATACAGTAACACTAAATACAGAGAGCTAGGGCAGTGCAGTGACACAAAGGCACAAAAGTCAAAGATGAAAGGGAAAGCATAGACCAATTATCATAAGACCATGTATCTCTGCATCAACAGATTCACACCACTGGCTTGCTAGCAAAACTACAATAAATAAGCAAGTCTTTCTTTTTTTAGTTTCATTAATTTACAATTACATGAGAAACATAATGTTTACTAGACTCCCCCCATCACCAAGCACTCCCCACATACCCCATTAGTCACTGTCCATCAAACAAGCAAGTTTTACAATCCATCTAAATGCAAACACAAATCTGAAATATAAGTCACAAATCCATACTTTGTATCTTCATACAATTCACACGTGATTTCATAAAGCACTTTTGAGAAATCATCTGCAAAATAAGCCTTTACCAGAATCTTCCAATAATTAGAAACCAGGGAGAATTAGATTAACTCAGAAACACACTTTTTAAACAAAAATCAAGTTATTGGGCATTTTTCTCCTTACTTGTTAAGTGTATAAGACATATCCACTACTCTCAATGTAAAGATAAATAGTCTATAAAAAGCAGCCAGAATATCAATGTTTCAAAAGGATTTTTCTCCATGGAGCAACTGCGCATTTCTGAAATAATTAGGTCTTTCTGCTGTATAGAGATTGGTACTATAACTTCTCAACCCTAAATGACAGGTGTTTCCATCTTTCATACTTTCTTTTGGTCTCAAGAAATACATAGTCTATTTCTCTAAAGCTAGCACCTCACACCCTCCCCACCTGTACTTTCCACCCGTCTTAACTCCTGCAGATAGATATTATTCTACACAGATTAGGAGCTCAGAAGACTCTTCTCCTATCCAGAGTCTACTTACTCAGTTTCTATCTACACTCACCTCCATGTTTTCTGTTTCTATTCCAAGAGCATGTAACTATTTTCAGTCCCAAGACCCTAACACCAGATGCCAAAGAATTGTTTCTTACTTAATAGACTCCCATATTCGTCTCCCATTTCACAGAATTCCCATAGCCATTAACTATGCTTGTATCCACAATCTAACTCCTTGACAATACAATATTCAGGTACTGTTACTTTGGTGTTCCTATCTCTGTATCTGGTAGGATAGAGCTTACTGGGGTTTTTTGTTCCTTTTTTTAAATAGTCTTCAAGGAATCTGAGTAATGAGCAGGCACTTACTTAATTCTCTGAGATCATTTTAAGTTTGCAGACAACCTGAAACATACCAACATGGAAACCTCACACCTATTCTCTACTTTCTAGGTACCTTTAGCCTGGAACTCAGGTCATCTTTAACAATTTTTATGTGAGTGAGTACGACTTTGTATTGCTACTAATTACACAGTGGTAAAGTGATGTGCACAATATAGGTACTAAGATAAACATGAGATAAAACAAAGAACTCTGGTATGATTTGGAGTTCCTCAACTGTCCTAACAGTTCTTAAAACATGCAGAAGAATCAAGTAATTTAATGGATGTAAGTAAAAAAAAAAAAAATGTCAAGGGGGCTCATTTTCCATTTGTTTCAAATCAATGTCTTCGGACCTAGTGTTGCCTGACCAATCAAGGAAGTAAAACTGAAGAATGAGTTTGCAATTTATACAACCATCACTACTCACTTAGAAAGTAATGAGAGGTACCTTAAGGTCTGAAGAAGATGCTAAGGCAAGATCCATCTCCCTGCTCTCAAATCCTTTCCTCTAAAAACCATATCCAAACTAAACCTCCTTTAAAAATTAAGACACACACCCACAAGCTGCTGCTCCCTCTCTCTGGGGCAGCCATTTTCTCTTTCAGATAATAAAATCTATTGCATGGGAAAAAAAAAAAAATTAAGACACACATAAAGAGCACAACTGTATGATAAATGCACAAGTCATTCAGGCTGACAAAAAAATGCTAAGAGAATTGAGAAAACCAAAAAAATCAATGGGAACTAAACCTGCCAAAGAAGCCTTATGAAAATGGTCTGTGTTGCCAATCAGACCCTGGAGGAAGGATCATATTTTAATAGAGATGCAGAAAAGGGTGTGGTAGGGTTGTGCTAGAACAGACTATGGGGGCTTCTACAGAGGGGAGAGCCAAGGCAGCTGATCATTTGGGGCTATATTATGGACTCTTGAGTTCCAGGCTAAAGGGCACTGAATTTTATACATAACTTGGGGAACCATCAGTAGAAAGTGGCTAAGATATAATGTAATTAAACCAATACTTTGGGGCTAGCCTTAGCAGTATGTAATACAGAAATCAGGGAGTAGGGGAAGGAGTAACAATGACATTTGGAGATCTGAAGCTAGGGTTGTCTTTTCTGAGAAAATGGCTGTATCTTAGGAAAGAGACTGAGTGACTGAAGTGAAATATTTTAAGTACTGCTATGAAGCCAAAGTACTTCCAAGAACAATAAACCAGTGTAATTATCATAAGTATGCAGTTCAGATTAAATATTTCCATCCCTATGCATATACCAATAGGAAGAGAAAAAAACATCTATTTAATGTGGGTCTTCCCCTTTAGACTACCAGCTTGAGAGCTGTGATGGTTCATTTCATGCATCAATGTGACTGGGCTAAGGGATGTTGGGATAGATGGTAAAACATTATTTTGGGGCATGTCTGTAAAGGTGTCTGAAGATTTCAATAATAAAAACAACTAGCATCTGAATGATAGATTAAATGGTAGAGATCACCTTCCAAATGTAGGCCTGAATAGAATAAAAAGGGAACTGAACAATAACAAAAAAAGGCAGGGGAGGGGAAAATTCACTCTCCTAGAGCTGGGGCATCCATCTTCTCCTGCCCTTGGATATCTGTGTTCCTGGTTCCAGGCCTTAGGACTCAGACTGGGAGTTAAAGCATTAGTTCCCCTGGTTCTTAGGCCTTTAGGCGTGGACTAGAATACCACTGATTTGTACAGTGAGGAAAACAAGGAATACAAAACACTCCCTACACCCTGAAAATATGAAATCATCAGGAAGGATCTACTCATCTTTTATTCAACTCAGCCAAGCAGTTACGAAAGTTTAAAAGTAACAGTTTTAACAGATGTGTCTTTTCCTACGCCATTTATCTTCCTGTCTATAAGTTATTAATGTCAGTCTTCACCAAACAACTACAAAGCATAAGGACTGAATCAGTGCTATAATATACTCACTTTCATTGCATCCACATTCTCTACACATGGTCTCTCAAACCTAGTTTCTTGCCAATTCATCATCATCCAACCTTTAAATTCTCTATGAGCATAGAAAATAAGGCCCTGGTCCAGTACATTCTTGCTAAACTCTTAAGCACTAGTTCAAATTACCCTGGCCTACTGCTAACAATTCCAGCCACATTGTTCTCTTTTGTTTGAATTCTTTTTAATATTCCCATACATTAATATTTATGTGAACCATTCGTAACAGCACAATTTTGCCATTCATAAGAGATACATATTCTTAAAATTATAGATACCCATTCTTGCCATCCTTAACCAGCATCCAAACTACCATGGATTAAAGAAATTACCTACAGGCAATTCTTGCTTATCTTTTCCTATACCCTTTTCCTTCCTGCTTCTCATTACAATCATGCCATGTTGGCTTCTTTTCCTCTTTATGTTTTATTCTGGGTGTGTCTGTGTGTTGGGGTTAACAATTAATTTATAGCCGTTAAAAAAGGCACTTCCTTCTTCCCCCCCCTCCTCCTAAACTACCATATTCCAACAGAAGAGCACTCTCAACCACAACACAACCCCCTCTATTCTCAATTTAAATTCCTGAGTCTCAGAAGTCACAGTCCTTCTGGTACTGCCTTCATTTGTTGATTACTTCTGGGAGCTGTAGGCATTTGAACTAATTTGACTCTTAGACACTGTAACCTTTAACCTAAAACTGTCAGAACTTACTAAGCTTTAACTTATTAATGGGATTCAGCATGAAAACAGAACGAATAATGCAAGACAGGTTCACTATACTTTGATTCATGGTTAACTCTTCAGCCCTTCTGAAAAAGAACTAGACATCGAAGTAAATGTGGGTTACCTTCTGGCTTTCTATTAATTCTTGGTAAACAAGTCGGCTATATTAACTGTCACTCTCCGTAAGCTTCCCCTGCTCAATATTTGTGGATGTAGATGTGTGGCCTTCATTTATTTTGAATACAAAGCTCCTAGAATTTAGGATCTAAACCTGATTTATCCTGCCATCAAAAATTTAAGAGCATCAATCTATTTCCTTCTCTTGGAATTTCACATTTTATGAATCTGCAATTCAGATTTTAAAAAGTCAGTAACACATAATCTTTACCTGTAATCTTTTAGATTTACAAACTACGGCTTGGGATTCAGAGCATTTTTGCTGGAGAAAGACACTCAGTGTTGCTATTTGGTTACTGCAGGAACTGGATAATCAGGTTTAATAAAGAAAATAGAGGTGGGTAGGTGAAATAGGTAAAGGGAATAATGAAACACAAAAGTCCCAACTATAGTATAAATTAGCCAAGGAGATGAAATTATAGCGTAGAGAATATTGTCAATAATACTGTAGTATCACTGTATGTTGACACATAGTAACAACACTTAACTGGGGTGAGCATTTAATAATGTAGGTAATTGTCGAATCACTATGATGTACACCTGAAACCAATACAATATTGTTTATCAACTATACCTCAATGAAAGAAAATAAAAGAAAAAGAAAAAAATAAGATAGACACTGTAGAAATACACCAGCTAGAAACTTAAATACAAATACAGAATAGACTGACTTCTCCATACTGACAACTTAGACATGAAGCAATTGGGAAAAGAACCATAGTTTTAGCTATGGGTATGGTGACTAGAGAAATAATTCTGATAACGTGACAATTTCAAATTTTAGATATTAATTCAACCTTTTATTTTACCAACTTTCCCCAGAATTGTTCAACCTTTTTGGACTGGCTGATTTCCTTCTTTACAATTTCACACCCCTGGGAAGGACATTAACAAGCTTGTTAGTAAAACTGAATCAGATTAGGAAGAAAAAAAGAAAGTTAAGTATTAGAAATCTACCTTGAAAGACAAACCTTGCAATCCCATGTGTTTACTTACAATGACCAAGAACCTGTTCAAACAAGTTGGGGATGTGGGGGTGGAGTAGCTCATTCTACACCAGGAATTCTGTATCTTTTTGATGCCACAGATATCCCCACCTTTGGTAGTCTGATAAAGCCTATAGATCCATCCCTTCTCAAAATATTTCAAACACATAAAATAAAATACACAGCATTGTATTGTACATGAACCCAATTATAGGGAAATTCAGCTACCATAAAAAAATCAATTTTGATACAGTAATATACATGCTCTTTGTTAACCCATTACATAAGAAGACACAGGGCAGGTCTAATTAGTACTATAATTTTATAGTGATGAGTGTAAATAATATTTTTGAGATAACCTGCTGCAATAATGTAATATGGAAGTATCTGCTTTCTATGACTGACAAAACCATAGATAGGTACTGTTTGTTGAAACTAGTGAGAGTTTCTTGCCTACATTTATAATGTAAAGAAATAACAGATCTTCCTCAATTTGCAATGGGGTTGCATCCTGATAAACCCATCTCATGTGGAAAATATCTTTAGTTGGAAATGTATTTAATACACCTTACCTAACTTAAACAGGCTCGGAACACTTATATTAGCCTATACTTGGGCCAAATCATCTAGCACAAAGACTCTTCTATAATAAAGTGTTTAATATCTCATGTAATTTACTGAATGCTGTACTGAAGGTGAAAAACAGAATAGTTGTTAAGAGTACTTGTTTAACCTCATGAATGCATGGCTGACTGTGAGCAGCAGCCAGCTGCTGCCACCCAGCATCACAAGAATATTAGACCATCTAGGACTGGGAAAAGATCAAAATTCAAAATTCCAAGTATGGTTTCTAATGAATGCATGCATATTGCTTTCACACCACTTTAAAGTAGAAAAACCCTAAATCGAACCACAGCAAGTTAAGTCTTACCAGAATTAGTTAGCAGTTCATGAAATGAAAAGTAATTTTTTGCTATCCAAATTCACCTACATCTTAGACAGTAGAGGTGGGGATAATCTTCCCCACTAGGTTAAGAACCCCTGCTCTAAACTGATTTTTAAAGTAAATAGAGCTATAGAATAAGATGGGCACATGTTTTATTCAGCAATATTATCAACTAAGTTGACTCATTTTCCTTTATCCTAACCCTCCTCTAGACTACTACTAATTCTTTTGCTCACAGTATCAACCCTATGATCCCTGAATTATGCTGTAACATTTTCATATTCCTCTCCTTGTTTCTTACCCTTTGCCTTCAAAGATGTCTCAATGTTCCTTAACCTGAAAAATTACAACACATAACAAAAAAATGTTTTGAGCCATATCATTATCAACTACTAAAGCTACTATTCATTTATTCATTCAATATTTATGGTGGCTTAACAAGAGTAAGCCAAATAATTACTGCTCCAACAGTTTAAAGCACAGCGTGAAAGCTAGTAATTAACACATGTGAGTGGAGGAAAGACCAGTGATGAGAGGGTACAAACTATGGGGACTCTATCTTTTAGAGGGCGACATTAGAGAAAATTTCTGTAATGACAAAGTATTACTGATTCTTGAAGCATAAAGGGAAGCTGGCCAGGTGAAGGTGTTAGGAGTGTGCCTAAAGCTTTGTGATCATAGGAAACTGAAAGTAGCCTTCACGACTGGTACACAGGGAGCCCAAATCACCTTGTCTTCTTGCTCACCAGTTAACTTGTTGAAAACCTATTTATATTTGCCACCTTACTCAAATTTTTTTCTTGGTTCCCAATAAAATGGTTATCATTCCCATCATACTACTCAAAATTTTATTTCAAAGATCGCAGATGATCTGATTTTTGTCAGTCCTTGTTGTCACTGCTTTAACATCGCTAGCATTTCTTAAAATAGTCATGGCCTCTGCAAAATAGTCACTAACTACCCCCAACAGCTCAATACAGTGGAGTGTCAAAACCTTGGCACAGTATTTCCGAAAGTGTGGTCCTGAGGTATTCAGCAGAAATTATCTGGGGTATTTGTTAAAAATACAGACCCTTGGGCCCCACTCCAGAATTGGTCTAAGAGAAATCGGGGGTGAGGTAGTAAAACCTGCATTTTTAAATGAGTGCTGTAGGTTATTATGCATGGATGATGCCTGTGAAGTGCTAAGAAAGCAGGATTCACTGGATGCCTTACTAGGATCCCATTCACCTGATCAATCAGGATGTAATCTCTTTGTGGTTCAGGAAACTGGAGCTCACGTGCATGGCATATGAGCAAAAAGAATGTAAGCCTCATAACATTTTTGCCTGTTCAACTGTAATGTGTCCAGGTATCTTCAACTGTGCCTGGCACAAAATAGGCACTCATTATGTATTTGTTGGCTGAATTAAGAAATGCTTGCTTATTCTCTAGAAGGTACTATATAAGGTGCTGTAAAGTGTATGTTCACCAAGACACTGAATGAACATCAGAGCTTTTAAAGCGTGAAGCTTAACATCCGCTCTCCTGCTCTAAGTACACAAAGTATTAATATTATGGAGATTCAAAACTGGGAACACTAGGATTTCAGTAAGCAGAGCTTGGTGGAAAAAATAATTTTAATCAAGTGAGAACAGCCCCAAATAAAACAACCTAGCCTGAATACCTAGTGAAAAGCATATTAAAGGAACAGAAAAGGGAAACAATGGTATTTATATAAAGCTATAAACTCCAGTCTGATGAGGATTTCATTATTTCAATATAATAATGAAATATTTCATTATTTCAATTATTACCAAATGTTACAATGTGTTCAACACTTCTAGTGAATCACCTGGAAAATCTGGACCTCTAAATTTACAAAAATTTCATGCTACTACTTTCCAACAAACAGCTATAAATCAGATCTCTCACTCTTTCCAAAAAGCCACCTTAATCACACAATAGCATGACAGTGTAGGGAAATGTAACATAAATATTTAAGAGCAGCTTCCAGATGACCTGAAATATAGGACAACCTCAAACTTCAGAAATTTGGAATGCTCCACTGTGCACTTAATGATGGCTTAGCCACTGTCACCATCTTGCCTGCCTTTTAAAAAAATCCTCTAGTACATAAGTTATAATTTCCTGGTGTTGAACTAGAACCAAAAAAATTCCCAAAGATTTCTACCACTAAGAGATGCCGACTGATACATAAGCTGACAAATGTAAACAAGAACCTTTACTGTGAATTTAACGGACATTAGCATTTAATACGGCAGTATCTTTACACTAGCATTCAGAGCTAAATGAACTAGTAGTACCGCCACATTTCTATTTGTAAACTGGCTGCCAGCTGCTGAGTTCAGCTGAATACTTAAGAAATACTAAGTACTACAGACATGATGAATATTTCCTTTAGGAACTTTGTATTCATCAGGTAACTCCACTCCTAAAATTCTATATGTATAGGAACCATAATTTTCTACACGGTTCCATTAGAAAGGTAAATGCATAGATAAAACAAATGCAGAATTTCCTCATTATTAGTGCCTATTATTCAAATCATTACCCAGCACTGTACTAAGAAACACAAAAATACTTCCATCAGCAAAAGGTGGTTCTTTCCCTCCTCAAGAAGTTTCTAGAATACTTTCTTGAAGGAATGCATCTGAGAAAAATGAATAGGAAAATGATTTCACATACTGGTTTTAGATACTTTTTAGAAATAAAATCATTTGGTATGGGATTTACAATGCACTTTCTATATATATATCATGTTTCCTAGTATAGGATTTCCTAAATTAACCTCATAATTATAGGAGGTGAATACTAAGAATCCAGTCACATGAGTTGTAGTCCTAGTTAAGATGAGGGTTAGTGGATGTGGGTGGGGAAACACTATTATTAACCTCTACAACAGAGTACAGTGGTTCCTCAACTCTGCTGCACCTAATAATCATCGGGGAAGCTTTTATAACTCTTGATGCCTAAGTCATACCCCAAACCAATTAAATATCTTATCAGGTATCAAATTTTTTTTTAAAGTTCTCCATGTGATTCCAATATGCAACAAAGTTTGGGAACTACTAGTACAGTTGCGAGAGGCAGAACAATCTATTAAATAATGCATTAGTTGTGTGACTTCAGGCAAATCAACTACTCTGACTCACGGACTTCATAAGAAACCCCAACTTACAGGATTGCTGTAATAATTGAGACCAAGGGCAATAATGGATAATGACTTTTTTTCTTGCAGAGAAATGGAAGGAGAATGCTTAGTCACAATGAATTCAACCAACTACCCACTGATTTCAATAGTACATACCAATGTTATGCTAAAACGCAGCTATACATTAAAGTTAGAACAAATAATTACCGCATCAGAGAATGGTAGAGGCAGCTTTTATCCTACTCATCTCATTAATTTATGTAATGCATTAAAAACAATCTTTAAGATCTTCTTGGTTCCACAAAATCCCTTTCATTAATGAAAGCTGAGACTACAATACAAAATTTATCCTAGGTTCACATCTAAATGACATCAAACAGAACTGTAACTCTTCTTGATTCTCAATATAATGCTCTTTCCATTTCCCTTTATATTGAGGATCAGAATGTACTCTCCAGCTAAACCTTTTTATATAGCACTTCCAAAGTCCCCACTAAAACAACCACTCACTGATGACTTACAGACGAGGAAAAGGCAGTATTCTAGTTCTTCAAAGGTGAAGATAAAGATCTCAACTGCCACCAAGTACTCACCCACCCTCACCTGATTATTCTATTAAGTCTTAGTGTTCTTCATGGTGATAAACAGATTCTGTCTTTTTGTGGACAAATAAACATCAAATCCAGAAAAAAATATGTAAATATGATTAAAAAACTAACAAACAGAACAAACCTATGTTGTCACAGACTGTAGGTTACTAAGGATTAGCAGTATTAAAAATATATATTTTTCTTCTTCATCTCATTAGGTGTGAGTTACCAGTGTATGCATTTCCTAAAACTGATTCAATGGCACATAAACATCTGTGCATTTTACTGCATGTAAATTACATCTCATTAAGACATGCATTAGTTCATGTTACATGATTACTAGTCATTTAAAATTTCAAAAGCCATCCCAGATAATACTGAAAACAAAAAACAGTAACAAAAAAACATCACTTAAACTATTCATTTATATTATGAATGCTATTAAGGCACTCATTTAACCTGAGAAAAAGCGTTGGAACAAGGCTGATTTTAAGAGCATTACAGAAGCTTTCAAGGTTCAATTTATAACATGTTTCAAATTCTAGTTGTTTCTCTTTACAGATCTTCTTGACAATAAAGTTTCTTAATAAACACTGACAGATCATGAGAAAACCTAGCTAAATAATACTTTAGGTACACCTTAAATATACTTTGAAACAAAATGATTTAGTTCTAAACATAACTAAAACCAAGGTAGTTAAATCCATATACTATACATGGGTTCACAAGTATTTACTCCAATTTAAGATACTAATTAATTTTTGTCCAACAAAAATTCTCAACCTGTGCAAATCCTTGGATTAGAGAGAGAGAGAGAGGAGAGAGAGACAGAGTTAACAGGTCAGGGCAAGCAAGGCCAGCAAATGGTGGGGGAAGGTGGGGGTAGGAATTACAAGCACCTGGTTAAATAATAACAAACAATAGGCTGCTTACATTCACAGGAAGAGCTTTTCAGTTTCTCTGCATGAGGCCCACCCAATGTTTCAAGGTGAAGTATGGCTTTCCACCACCAAATGGAAAGGTGTGGGGGTATGTGAGTAGGCATGATTTGACCCTGACATAAAGGTGAACATGGCTCACAGGAAAATGGGAGTTACGGGACTCTGGTAACCCCCGAGACTCAATAGTCTTTATTATGAGATGTTGGGCTCTATCAGGTCTCATTCAGCTCAAAAATGCCACCTTCTATTCCCTAATTAGAATTCATTTTAAGCTAATTTAAAGCCCCATTAGTATACCATGGATTCAGTTACCCTGAGTTAATTACATTTCCCATGCATCCCATGATCTGCAAAGTGTATCTCTAATAAAGACACAACCAGTGCGATGCCACCTTGGTTCTCTGATAACAGCATCAGAACTTATTCACAAGATACACGCCAAAAGCTAAGTTTAAAATATAAACTGCTTTTAACACAGAAGAGTAAGAATTAACTAGCATTTTATAAGTACCTTCTAGAATACCCCACATTCAGAGGGCAAAAAAAAAGTGGTTAAAAAGGCAACAAGTCTCCCATGCCCCAATACCTTCTCTCATGATTTCCGTGTAGAAGTATATATTATTCCCTTTACTGCCTTTCTTCTAAATGGTAGGTAACCCATGATCTTGAGTGGCATGTCATTACCAAAATAATAAAGGTTAAGATCTAGACATAACATCAAACTGTGATGAAATGGCTTTCTAGCTATTATTATCCAAAGGCTTAAAATTTCAGAGCTGAAATCTCTGAGATCAACTAGGCCAGTTACTTTTACTTAAGTAAGGAACCGTGTTCAACCAAACCATACCCAAAAGCTCAGCACGCAAAACTGTTTTTCCAGCAGAATAGGAAACCTTAAACCTTTCTGTCCAGCACTCTCCCCTGCCACTCCAACAGTTAAATCAATACTAACTTGGTAAAATTCTTTTATTTCACAGATGAGGAAACTGATAGGCCCAAAGAGTCTTGTTAAGGGCTTGAGAGATCCCAGATTTTAGTATGATTATATCATAATCACTTCTTTTGAGAGCATTAAGTTCAAATAGACACAAAGGAAGGGCTGTAACAAAAATACATTAATTTTAAACAAGCTCGCAGATGTCAATTCACAAGGTCCAAAGATTTTAGCTTCTTAAAGGATCTTCGTTTCTTAAAAACATCAAGAGACTGAATGACATCCTCTTATTCTTGCTTCTTAACACTGGACTCCTACGCTTCTGTGTAACAGATCCCTCAGAAAGCCCTTTTGTAGTGGGGACAAGGATTAATGGGGTCTGCTAAGTAAGCCAGGTGATTTTCAGCCCCTTTTAGGATAACCCAAAGTGTCTTAAAAGAAAATGGCAGCTGGGGTGAGGAATGAGTGCAAATGCAGCAGAACCTGATTTTTAAAAATTAGTGTTATCACTTCTACAACAATGGATACACACAGACTGCCTTATTTAATCTAGTTAAAGTCAATTTAATCCAATATTTACCAAGTGCATACATTATTGAGTGTATACTATATATAGATGATGTGGAAATAGTGGGGCACAAACGGGATGGGTAGATGTTCCTACCCAAATAAAGAATGCTAATGAAGTCTTTTATCCTTTCTGCTTCCGTGGAAAAAGTTCTCTCACACTTCAAAACTAAACAACCACCTTTATTTCTAGGTACCACACCACCACCACTCCTAAAACAAATTTACTTTCCCCACCTTCATCCAATTACTACACTGTACCTTAAGACTACTCCCAGAAGCCACGCTATTCTTGGATGCCCTCCCCAACCAGCTCACCAGGCTTTCTTCCTTAGAGCCAGATCCTGAATTCCCATCTCCTCTCCCAGGAAGCCTTAACTTGAAAGCCAGGTTAATCTCTCATTAGCTCCACCCACAAACAAGTTAACTACCACAACTCTCTGAACTCAACATCTTTTAATAGATGCCTATTATTTTGCTCATAAATTAATCTCATTTATTCATGTGCTTTTTCAGTATATTAACTACTGCCCTTGCTGGTTTCTGTTAGTGTTGTCCTTAAATACAAGCTACCAGATTAAAGGGCATGTACTTAATTTGCGTTTAGCACTGAAAATGCCAGATCCTTAGCACTTTTTAAAAATTACCTTCAAATACATTAAATTCAACCTGACTTCTGAAATTCATAAAACCTCCAAACATGATCTCAAAAGCATTATGCTAAGTGACAGAAGCCAGACACAAATGACCTCATACTGCATGGCTGCATCTACATGAAATTCTAGGAAAAACCAGTAATGGAAAGTAAATCAGTAGGGGCCAGGAGTGGATAGGACTAAACGCAAAGGGAAAGGAGTGTTAAAAATTTAGGTTATTGCAAAATCTTTTTATTTTGAAAAGAAAAAAAAGTTAAATTTTAATGAAGATTTTTACACAGTTACAAATTTTTTCCAACACAGCAGTGTTTTTTGGGGGAAGGATGGGAATCATTTAAAATCTGATTCACCTTAATCTCTACCTCAATAAAGCTGGAATTTTCTCTCAAATATTTTATCACTTATAACTAATAGAACATTTTATCATTTACTTCTCCATAAAAAATACCTATCAGCACTGGAAATATTTTAAAGATAGTGGTATTGTTTGTTTACACATCAAAATTTATATAATCCAGTCCTTAAGATTTGAAGAATAGAAACTCGAACGGAAAAAGAGGGTAAATACCATTACACTTAATTTTTATTTATTCTAGATCTTTTTGCCAATATTGTATGAGTAATTGTTGGAAAATGGCTGGGTTTTAAACTGTTTTAGTCCCTAATGTAAAAATTAAAAAGTCTCTAATAGTCTTATATAGTATCTATGACTCATATATAGTCACTGTGCTTTAATCTCACAAGTCAAACTACTCAAAAACCCCTCAGAGTTAACCATTTAAAAGAACCCAATGTCTTTATCTGGTCATTTTTTATCCCTGTTACTATTACTATTTGCCTTTACCAATATCCCACCTGCAAAAGGGTCACAATTTCCCTGACACGTGAGTTATAACTAAGTAACTCAACAGGTTATGGACACTTAATCAAACTGTGGTACGTGAGTGATTAAGCTTTCTTTTAATACATCTGACTTCAGTTAAATTTCAACAGTTCGTGCTGCTCAAGCTGCCTTTACCGTTATTCGTAAAAACTTAGTACAGACTGAAGGGCAGCAAACTTCACCACCCATGAAAAATTAACACTTTTAAAAGGATTGTGAAGGATTTTGCTTTGCATAATCTAACAATTTCAGATCGCATCTGCGGCAGAGATCAGACTGTCATTATGGCATCTCCTTCCTTGAACCCCGCCGCCTCCTTGCAGCTTTATTCGTGCCTTTTAAAAGGTTTAATCCATTCAGGGCTGCTCAATGGGTATCAAGGAAGCACAACTTGGGAACCCAAGCAGAAAAAAGGGCAGGAATGTGGTCTTGAGTCGCGTCGTTCCGCCATTTTCTAAGCGGAGGAGGAAGACATGTTGGAACAAAAACACAACAAAAGAGCAGCCATTTCCCAAGCCAGCTCCACCAGCAACCCCAACTGGTCGAGCCCGCTCCCTTCGGCACCTGCAAATCCACTTCCACTCCCGGGACAAACCTAAGAACATCCGAGCTGCCGGCGTAAAGAAAAAAGCAGCCAGCCCTACCCCGCAGGGATCAACGATCACCCTCACAGTTAGGTGCAAATGAAAGCCCGGGAAGAATGAGGGAAGCTAAATGGAACTGAGTATAACAAACTAAAATCCTTAACTAACTCGGCAAGGCAAAATTTACTCCAAGTGAATGTGGTGACTTACGGTTCATAGGAAAGCACTGCCTTCCAGGTAACTCAGTTACCCAGCCCCGAATTCAGCTGTTTACTGCCTCTATCCCTTTTTCCGCAATCCGTGCTTTCTTCAGTGGATCGCCCTGCCTGCCTATGGGTTCTTACCGTATGTGAGGGATGCCAACACCACCTTGAAGAATCTTATAGAGCTTGCTCTCATACAGCAACTGGGGATGCCTGGCCTTCTGAGATTCTAGCTTCACTGCCACTTCCTGCAGGAGATAAAGGGGATAATGGCATCAACATCTCTATGGATTCAGTGTCACTTGGGAAAGGAGGGGAGAGACATTAGCAGAGCTCCGACTCGGGACTAGAAGGCAGAATGACAGCCTGGGAAGAGAGAGATCTCTTTGTAATAATAAAATGAGGCAACCAGCCTCAAAGGCCTCTTCAGGGGATAGTGACGAAATCTGGACGTCCTCTTAAGTGCAGGGAAATGATTCATCCAGAAAACGTAATGAGATGTTATGAAGGAACCGAGACCAAAGTGCCGCCAATTGGAACAAGAACCCCCCAAAAATCAAATATATAGAAAATATAGGGAACACAGAAATAGGATTTTGCCATTCTTACCTTAAACGATGGTTTTGAAAAAGTTCGATTAAGGTGCATTTTTAACAAGCCGGGTAACTTCACTGTTAAATCTTTCTACCGGCTTCTTTTCCTTTTAGGGAAAGAGCGCGAGGGAGGTTCCTGGGGCAGGAAATCTGGCTCCCTCTGGACTCCCCAGTGCGTGCGGTGGGAACAGGCCCGAGCAGTTTGGGGGTGTGGGGGGTGAAGACAAGCGCAGCGCGGTCAGGTACCCCACCCTGGGTGATTACCTCGCCGTTGGTGATGTTGATCGCCAGATAAATGTCCCCGAAGGAGCCAGACCCGATCTTCCGTACTAGTTTGTATTTCCCTCCGACGATGAATTCGGCCTTGGAGCCGCTGCTGCTCGCCATCCTGAGAGACGAAGATGGAGGCTGGGGCCAAGCCCCGACACCTCTGTGAGGAGGACTGAGGCCCCTGGGGCTCGTCTACCGAGGAAGGCTGCGCAGGAGGGCGGCAGAAAATGGAAAACGCTGACCGGCCCAGAATCGGCAAAGGGGAACCTGATCACCCCCGCTCAGTCAGGTTTCTTTTTGCCGGGCCGCAGTTTGTGAGGGGGTTCTCGTCGTTACCAAGTCGGAGCCAGTTGCTTCTGGGCGGCCGCCGCGGCCTCGTTTCTGCGGCGACGTCGCGGGCAGGAAAAGGGGTGCGGTGAGTTAGGGCGACGATACCGCTGCTACCACTGCCGCCGGCTCCTGCCCGCAGGGACGCCTGTCACTCGGCCGACGCCGCCATCTTGTTACTCCGGCTCCAGCCAACACAAAATGCCCCCAGTCCCCGGGAGCCGCTTCTTTACGGCGCAGGGCACTCTGGGAAAGGGATCTCAGACTCTAGCCCCGGAGGGTCCGCAGCTAAAGGGAGGGCGGAACCGGATCCAGGAGAGTCGCGGCCCACGCTTCGGGCGTGGCGCGTCACCGCCCAACTGCGCATGCGTACTGCAAACCTGCTGAGTGCGCAGGCGTGATGTGACCCTCTTCACCCCCGCCCCGGCTTACTTCCACTTCTGGTCGTTGGCTGTTACATTTGTGCAATCTGTGTTTTGGTCACCTCGAATGCGCCGTTTTTATGAAAGCCTGTGTGTCCCCAGGTCTCCAGAACATGCTAGGAAGGGGTCACCTTGTAAGATGGGTGCTTCACGACTCCCTTTGAGTTGCTCTTTGAGGCGACTTAACCTTTGATCTTTCCTGGGACCACTCCCCCAGACCGGCCTATTCCAGCCCAATTTCTGTTTTGAGGGAGACTGTCACCTCTAGCGGAGAGAAAGAGAAAAGCAGTCCTGGGACGTCTGGATTTGTTCAGGGCTCCCGATTTTAACTGCTAGTTAATTAGTCTTAATAAATAGAATTCTGTGTTATACGGAATGTTGGAAAACACCTTTTTACAGAATGGGAAAAGAGCGAAAACAAATTACCCTGCCGCCCTATGTTTTTGTATCGTCCTGATATATTTGATCCCCAAGAAAAAAATCTTAACATCCTGATTCGTAATTTTAGTGGCAGATATATATAGTCAACAGAAAACGAAATTTACAACCGTGAGAAAACTCGCAGAAGTTGTTATACCCGTTCCCCCTCAAAAAATTCTGAAAAAGTCATGCCTTGTACTGAAAACTGCAGTATTGACCAAAAAAGGCGGCGTAGAAATAACATAAAATAGACGTTTAAAACTACGCAGTGAAGTTTCTTAGTAAAAACCGGTCAAAGAATCAAATATGACCACATTTGAGTTTACAAAATTTTACCTGGGAAAACAGGGCACAGTAGTAATGATGATCATGAAAGAACTCCATTGTCGATGCCGTCGTCTGTGATACGAATCAAACCCTGATGATGGATGAATCGAATCTCATCTGCAAAAATTTAAACAGAATTTCTATCCTAAATAAAATAATTTCATTAAAATGTAAATGGTAAAAAAAAAAAACGTAGACTTAACTGCAACTTTGAAAGCCAATCAAGTAATTAGTAATGGGGATCATCCTGGAAGATAACTAAAATTCCTCCGTGTTACTCTTGTTTTCTGACTTCAATATTTACATTCATAAAGCTCTAAATGTCTGGAATTTGAAAACAGAGGAGAAGAGAGTTCCGCTAAAGTTTAGAATGAAGTTTTGAGGCACTACCAACACCCAGGCTGCCTGACTGCCAAACCAGCTCTGTTAGACATTAGACATTGTCCTTTGGTGACTCTTAGACATGTTTGGCCTGCTTAAAATTCTCCGCTGTTGGAATCTGATCTTAAAAAAAAAAACAAAAAAAACCCAGCTAACATCTTGAAGGTGCTGATTTCTGCCACAGCCATTCAAAATTTTACAGGTTCCTCAGCTTGCAAAGTTCCCCATAAATGGGTGGGTTTTATACATTTAAAGGTATTTTTTGGTGTGGTGAGGATGCAATGCTGGATTGAGGGGAGAGGGGTTAGAGGTGTGCATGGAGTGGTCTAGATGAGGGGTTCCCAAAGGTCTTTGTATAGGCATGGGCAAGGCTAACAGTTTTCCATAGAGAGACTGGAAAAGTAAGAGCAGTGTAATGCATTTTTCTTTCATTTATCTAATTTCAAATTGTACTTTATTCTGAGATTTTTATCTTCCTACCGCAGTGTTATTAAAACACCCTTTTATAAAATGGTGCTGATGGTAGATGGTTGATTGGTTGGTTGTTAATACCCTTATTTGACAAAATTAAATGTTGATACTTTAGTCTGCTCTCCCTTTTTTTTGTTAACTTCATAAGCTTTTGAAATCCCACACGCTGGGACCCACTAGCCTAAATGACTTACAAAAGCCCTTCCAACTGTGAAATTCTGTGATTTTATATATATATTTGGTGTGTATCATCTCATTTGTTTTCTGCCTTCTGAAGTCACTATTCCAGCACTGACAATGTCCTGCAAAATGTACTAAAAAGCTGTATGAGAGGTTTTAGCCTTTTCAGATGTAATTTCTGTTGAGTCTACCTTAAGATTTAAATTTGTCAGATTTAAGAAGGGCAAAAGTTAGTGAGACAGGGACCGTAAGTGTAGTCAGAGTAGGGTGAGGGCCTCCAGAAAAAGCAAGGCAGGATATTTGCAGACAGAGCAATGTAACTACATGCAAGGAAACCCCCTACTAAAACTTCGAGTCATTCTTCAGTGATATCAGTTAATATACCCCAGATAAAGAAGAGTAGCACATGTTTATCTTATGCTAATCATTTTAATCATGTGTAAGATTCACTTTAACATGCTAAAAAGCCGAGGCCTCTGTGCTGTCTTTCCTCCTTCAGATCTGATAAAGTGATTTTGCAAACTGGGCAAACTAATTTAGCAAGTAAGCCCAGGCATAAATAACACAGTAAAAGGCAAGAAGGATTCCACCTTAAAGATAAGATTGCATTTTAATACCTAAGAAGTTAAGACGTTAAAAATTCTTAACTTACTCTTTAGCAAACAATACCTCAGCCCACCTTGTGGGCTGAGCAGGTGGCCTTGTTTCATATGCCTCCAGACCAAGATGCCGGTATCTCAGGGAGAAATCATCAGAGCAGGAAGTTACTTGTGTTAAGTTAATTCTAAATATTCTGAGACCACTTAGTAAGTCCACACCACTAAGCTTTTGTACATGTTCTTGAAAAATCGTCAACTGCCTATAAAACCCCTAGACAACGCACCACTTTGGACTCTCGTCCCCTCCTGGCATGAACCAGGAGCGCTGTCCTTTCACTTTATCTCTAAATAAAAGCCTTGCACCTTGCTCTCCTACCTTGAGTGTTCGTGGAGCTCATTCTTCGGCTTAGTGAACAAGAACCTTGGCTCATTAGGATTTTTTTTTATGGCAGAAAATGAAGTTTTTAGGTTTTGGCTATGACAGCCTTTTCCTTAAAATGTATATTTAATGTTTGTGGTAACTTTTCAGCCTCAGCAATTGAAGAATAATCTGTTTTTAGTGCTGCTATTTTAAAGTTACAAATCATTCTGTACTTAATGAATCAGCAGCAACTCTGGTGTAATGGAAGGAATCTTCTAAAATGTGCCAAAATGCAATTCCTGACTCCTGGATCAGATGAAATCACTAAAAATATAATAGAAGTATAGAATAAAAAATTTAGACTGTGAGGGAAATTTAGAGATCATCTAGTTCATAGTTCAATGATCATATTTTTAAATGCTTTGCAATTTACAGAGTGGTTTCACATATATCAGTCACACCCCACTAGGACAAAGTGGCTTGTCCAAGATCATGCAGATCTTAGTGGCAAAGAAGGACTGGAATCCCAACCTCTATCCAAAAGAAAGATGAAAAGGAAAGGGTAGAATGCAAATCAGAACAATCATGCACCAGTGATTGCTTCTGTGTTCATAGAGAGGTCAAGATAAACTGAAAACCATTTTTTTAAAGCCACAATGTTTACCCAAGGAAAGGTCACTTGTAACCGGAGTGTTTTCAGTAAAATGTTAAGGACAAACACAAAAAGTATAAATGGATACTGAGAGGAGGAAATTAAGAACATAAGTCCATTTACTGTTGTAGAAAAATCCAGAGTTGTATAGTACAAATAAGTAGAAAAATGAAATGCCATAGAATATGTAAAACACTGTCTCAACTGTTGTTTCACTATTACCAAGCTTTGTGTATAATCAGTATCAGGTAAGTGAGTTAGTGGAGTGATTGAAAACATGAGAACATCAGAAATACCTCACTGGGTCAGACTGATAATCCTTTCAGTTTGTTTTCCAGCCTTCGACCATGACAGCAATCTCCTTTTCTTGTCTCAGTTCCTGTTCTTCCTGTCTGCACTGTTCAGGAGGTTTTATGAAAGGGGATTGCCACGCCTACGACAGCAACTTTAAACATGTTTAAGACATTCTGCAAATATTTCTTACTTTTTATGGAGTTATTTCAATTAATTCTTTGAACTTCTGTGTGCTTTTGACCCATATAGCTTCAATATTCTAAAGAGCGATAAGAAAGATAACCACCTAGTGATCTTTTAATGATTATATATACATGTAAAATGTTTATTGTTCTTTTCCTTATGAAAGTGACAAATATTCATTTGGAAAATTGAGCAGAAAAAGGAAACAAATCTTTCAAGAGATAATCACCAAATGTTAACATTTTGCTGTATATAAATGTCCAGTTTTTCTTTCTATGCATATTGTGTGTATGTTGGGTGTACGTATTTAAGTTTATATGCGTATGTATATGCATATTTAATTTTATTTCCTAAAATTTACAACAAGTTGTCATAGTGCACATTCAGTTTTGAGACATGTTTTTTTTTACTTAGTGATTTGCTGGACACATGTTTCCATACAACTAAATAATCTTTAAAAAAAAACACTTTTAATATCTGTATATTAAATATCTATTGTATTCATGGAACAATGTTTAATCTCAATTGAGTATTCTGGTCATTTCCAAACTTTTGATAGTATAAACAAGGCTTCAGTGAATATTCCTTTAGCTAAATCTTCACTTGCATCCAAAATTAATTGGTTAGGATATGTTTCTAGAAATGCCACTGGTCTTAAAACCCTTTGAATCGTAAACAACACTTTCTTATTATACTTTGGTACAGTCTGTAATGGTTAAACCCATTTTCATGGGCTATCCTATCTTCTCATTTCTTAAATTTATCTTTACAAACTTAAATCCTAATCCTTTCATTCTATCCTTAGAAGTTGAAGTTTTCTTTTCTGACTAGCCCCCGTTGTAAAACCTAATAAACTTAATTACAAGGGATCTTTTCTTTGTAACTCCCTTATTCCCTTCCCCACCCATTTCAAAATCTCAAGAATTTTGCAATTCTGTGGTTCACAAGGAAGTGCTCACTGTGATTTAAAGTGTCCCTTCTATGAACACAGGTAACAAGACACACTTCTTGGCCATTTGTGAAGCAATTGCTTTCTATAGGTGTTTTGATTTAGTTGAGTTAGGGAGGGGAGAATTAGTTTCCTGTAAGAGAGAATAGAAGTCAAAGTACCCTCAAAATCAAGAATGTATTTAACCAAGTATGAAAAACAGGATTTTATATATGTTCAAATCTCCCATATTTTGAAGAAACTCAAGTATCCTAGAGAAATAAATATATATTCCTACAAAATTAAATTTTCAGGGTTGTAGAGATGAGAATAATTAATTTGTAACTAAATTTGTTCTAATTTGTTCTAAAACTGAGATTAACCCAGTCTTTAAAGAAATTTTTTAAATGGTTGAGTTAGGCATTTTAGTGTACTTTGTTAAATGAAAATGTGCCTTTTTCCACCTCTGTAAGTAAAACATTGACATCTACATTTAGAATAGTCGAGGACCTGGAGGTTTGTCTAACTTTAAGCAAGAGCCCATGAAAACAATAGTAGAGTAGTGGAAATTTATTTTATTCTTAAAATGTAGTTTGGGGTGGGAAGGAGAAACAAAATGATTTCTTTACTGAATATTTAAGAACTAAGTTAAATGGTGTAAGGAAATGTATCTTGACCTAAGCAGTTATAAATCTGAATTTTAGTTGTGATTCTACCTTAAATATTTTCCTAGGTGTCAATGTTGTAATCTTTTCAAAGAGAAGTCAAATTCTAAGTTTACAGATTCACAATAAATTCTGTGCTATTTACTGACAATAACTCCTGTATTTTGAAGGAGGAAATTAATATGCTCTTTTCCTTTTATAATTTCTTAAAATTCAGATAATATGTAAAACTCTGATGATCAGATCCTCAGCCCAGCATCCTAATACTTAATTGTCAGGAAAATCAGATTCTCTAACAGTGAAACATAGCAATGGAGAAATAGTTAAAAGAGACTCCCAAATTAGAAGAGATTGGGAAATATCTTTTTTAAAGAAAGACAAAAATTGTATTAGTTTTAGGTATAGCCCTCCCTGGAGGTGGGGGAAGGACCTCACTTAAATGATCTCTGTAGATCCCTTTTAGTCTTAAAAAAAAAAATCTTTACTTATATTCTCACAGGAAAAGCATGAAATGACTTTACTCTTTTTCATAGTCTTATTCTGGGCAAGGGTGAAAATCAACAGTGAAAATCAAGCAAAGCTTGTTTCATGTCCTGGTGTAGTACTGTTTCCACTGATTGCCTCCCAATCCCGCCCCCGCCAGAGTTGCTTTGAAATAACACCTGAGGCTTTAACTCATTTCTCTGCAACAAACATTCTGCAGTGTAATATTTAAATGCCAGGGATATGTCCTGACAGGGAGGAAATACAAATCATTGATGTTCCGTGTATTAATTGAAAACCTTATTAAAGCCAGGAATTGAAAGGCAGTATAAAATATGCAATGCTTGAGTCCCCACCTTCTCTCTTGCATCCCTTTCAATGCATCTTGTTCTGGTCAATCTGTCTGACATGGCAATATTTAAATAACCAAATTACATTTTTAAATTTCTATTTTAATCACACAAACCACTAATTCCTGGAAATGCACTGTCATGCATGGCATTTGGAAATATGTGTGTTGGCTGTTTTTATTTGGTAGATTTTTATTAGTCTTTTGGAGTTTCTGAAATTTCTATGTCCCTTTCTTTTCTCAGTCCCTGTTCTCTTACTCTACATTGTTCATTAGTAAGGGTATGAAACTGTGCTCTCAGTGACTCATTATTACTCACTATAGTAATCTACATTTCTTTGTGACACTTAATTTGGAAGACACTTGAGTTGCCATTCCTGAGGATAGCAGTCCTAAGAACACATCCTGTTAACTCAGCTCTCTCTGCTAATGCCAGGAAGCACTGACACCCATCACAGGGAATGGGATAGCTGCTCCATTTGATCCTGGCCAACCCCAACACTGCTGCAGAAAGACTCTGCAGTGAACATAGCCAGGGACCTAATTGGACAAAAAAAGAACTCTGGATTGTAGATTCCTGATCTGCAAAGCAAAAAAAGTTAAATTTTATTTATATAGCCTCTTACAGTTCATAAAGTATTTTGTGATAGACTAACTTGTGCTTTACATGACCTGTATTAGAATAGGTAAAGCGTTTATGGTTATACACTCATCTCGTGTGTGAGGAAGCTAAAGCTCTGGAGGGATGTTCTTACCCAAGAACACCAGCTTTTGAGAACTCCCCAAGATCCGTACCACTGTTCTATAATGTATGCCTGTCACTCTCACAGCATGTCCTGTTCACACCTAGGGGCCTGCTCTGGATCTGGACAGGGAGCATATTAGCAGTTACTACCTCAGTAGACCTACATTTGACTTAACTCATACTCTTCCGACTGGTTGGCTCAGCTCATCTGAAGCTCAATTGATCTCTCAGTGTGGAGGTTCTCCAACTTAGTGCTCAATCAGCTGAGCCTGGACTCCCACACTTTTGAGGGCTGACACCCATCTCCTCCATGTCTGAGACTCAATAGTCTCTGTCTCTCAAGCTGGTTCCTAGATTCTAGCTACATTAGTTATTGCCTTCCATCCTCCTGCCCCACCAGACATTCTTCCTAGACAATGCTGCTTACTCCTGCCTCACCAGTGTTAATTTTTTCTGCTTCTCCCCCTTTTAGATTCTAAAGCCAACTGACCTAATAAAATCTTAGCTACATGCTAGGTTTTCCAGACCCTCCTTACTTTCTATTGGACCTTGGACCTGATCTGAACTCCTAAGACTGTTACTTTTTTTTTTTTATCATGTGCTATACTGCCCTCCTCGTGTCCCCCCACACATTATACATGCTAATAGTAATGCCCCTTATTCCCCTTCTCCCTCCCTTCCCCTCCATTCTCCCCAGTCCCTTTCCCTTTGGTAACTGTTAGTCCATTCTTGGGTTCTGTGAGTCTGCTGCTGTTTTGTTCCTTCAGTTTTAGCTTTGTTCTTATACTCCACAGATGAGTGAAATCATTTGGTACTTGTCTTTCTCTGCCTGGATTATTTCACTGAGCATAATACCCTCTAGCTCCATCCATGTTGTTGCAAATGGTAGGATTTGTTTTCTTCTTATGGCTGGATAATATTTCTTTGTATATATGTACCACATCTTCTTTATCCATTCATCTACTGATGGACACTTAGGTTGCTTTTATTTCTTGGCATTGTAAATAGTGCTGCGATAAACATAGGGGTGCATCTGCCTTTTTCAAACTGGGATCCTACATTCTTAGGGTAAATTCCTAGGAGTGAAAATCCTGGATTAAATGGTATTTGTATGTTGAGATTTTTGAGGAACCTCCATACTGCTTTCCACAATGCTTGAACTAATTTACATTCCCACCAGCAGTGTGGGAGGGTTCTTCTTTATCCACAACCTCACCAACATTTGTTGTTCTTAGTCTTTTTGATGCTAGCCATCCTTACCCATGTGAGATGATATCTCATTGTGGTTTTAATTTGCATTTCCCTGATAATTAGCAATGTGGAGCATCTTTTCATGTGTCTGTTGGCCATCTGAATTTCTTCTTTGGAGAAGTGTCTATTCATATCCTCCACCCATTTTTTAATAGAGTTATTGCTTTTTGGGTGTTGAGGCATGTGAGTTCTTTATATATTTTAGATATTAACCCCTTGTTGGATATGTCATTTATGAATATATCCTCCCATACTGTAGGATGCCTTTTTGTTCTGCTGATGGTGTCCTTTGCTGTACAGAAGCTTTTTAGCATGATATAGTCTTATTTGTTCATTTTTGATTTAGTTTCCCTTGCTCAAGTAGATGTGTTCAGGAAAAAGTTGCTCCTGTTTATATTTAAGAGATTTTTGCCTATGTTTTCTTCTAGAGTTTTATGGTTTCATGACTTACATTCAGGTCTTTGATCCAATTTGGGTTTACTTTTGTGTATGGGGTTAGAAAATAATCCAGTTTCATTCTCTTGTATGTAGCTGTCCAGTTTTGCCAACACCAGCTGTTGAAGAGGTTATCATTTCCCCATTGTATATCCATGGCTCCTTTATCGTATATTAATTGACCATACATGCTTGGGTTTATATCTGGGCTCTCTAGTCTGCTCCACTGGTCTATCCGTCCGTTTCTGTGCCAGTACCAAATTGTCTTGATTACTGCAGCTTTGTAGTAGAGCTTGAAGTCCCAGAGCATAATCCCTCCACTTTGTTCTTCCTTCTCAGGATTGCTTTGGCTATTTGGGGTCTTTTGTGATTCCATATGAATTTTAGAACTATTTGCTCTAGTTTGTTGAAGAATGCTGTTGGTCTTTTGATAAGGATTGCTCCTAAGACTGCTTCTTATTTGTGTTGCTAGGTAGGCAAAAGATAGACATAAGACCCTTTCTACCTGCCTTCCAGACCCCACTAATCTAAATGAAACACATGTATTTTTATACTTTCTTTTGTTGCTTAGAATTTCAAATCCTACTTATCTTCTTAGCCTATATTTTCTTGTCCCACACTATATCTTTGATTGTCATAGCTTTTACCCCAGTTGAACTAACATATGTAAAACCACTCTGTTTAAGCCACAAATCTCATACAAATATACCCTGCTGCTGCTGTTATTAGGTAATTCAAGCCAGAGGTGGCTTTTTCTAACCTCCTGGTGGAGTGAGACATCTGTCAGTTAAAGTAGGAACTTCACAATTTATTGTCCAAAGCCAAAAATAAGAGAAGGGAGAAGTGTAACAACTCTGCCATACCACAACTAATTCCTTCATGTAGAGGATTCCTTTTGACAAGGTCACTATGATAGGCTTTTAAGATGTGTTGCAAGAAGAAATCAAGTATTTTAGGCTTTTCTAAGACTTCAGGACCTTCTAATCAACCTGAAGATACTGAGTTTTCAGATGACATCTACCCTGATTGATTTTCCTATCCTAAGATAATAATTACTTTCAATATTTATACAGTATTTTATACAGTAGTATTCTTATTCTATAGTATGTCATAAAAATATTTCATGCAGAAAGCAATTTCGTTGTTTTAAAGTTTTAGATAGGGCAGCTGAGGCGTAGAGATCTTAGTAAACTTGCCCAAATGCACTGAATGAATCAGGGGTGCATTGTGTATTTAAATGCAGATTTTTTTCTGATTCCAAAGAACCTGCTTTTTCATTTCTCTAGTCCATGCATCTCAGAACTGTAAAACACTCTGGGAAGGAAACTGATTATTTATTTCAAGATTAACTGAAGATCATCTTACTTACACTGATGGACAGTGACTGCAGTGGGGTGTGGGTGGGGACTTGATAATATGGGGAAATGTGGTAACCACATTGTTTTTCATGTGAAACCTTCATAAGAGTGTATATCAATCATACCTTAATAAAAATAAGTAAAAAAATATAAACGGAAGATACTAAGACATCCACTTAATAGATCACAACAAGCTACAGAAGGGTATCCAGAATCCATGCCACAGCATGGCTTCCAGTAATTATACAATGCTGCCATCTTGTGGATATACTCATTTGCTGTTATTCAGCCTAGTTAGTATCTACTGTATGGCCAGAATTACCTAGTTGGATCTGAACAATGAAATGTTAAATAGCCAGGAAAGAACTGGAGCCAGGGAACTTAGAATAACATGTGAGGGTCTAAACTAGAGTCAGGAGTTTGAGCAACCTATGGTGCTTTCTGAACAAGATTAAGCATTGCATTATTTGTTGTTAACAATGCTTGAATACTACAATATAAAGTCAGTGCATCTTCTGTCACATGATCAAGGGATAAGAGAGAAAAGAAAATAAATATTTTATATATATATGCACATATATGCATATGAATGTGTGTGTGTGTTTATCTCATATATGTTACCCATATAATCTATCTATATTACATATAGATAACCAGTTTTTCCAGCATCACTGGTTGAAAAGACTTCTCCCTGTCTTGGTTCAGGATGTTATAACAAAATACCATAGACTGGGTGATTTAAAGAACAGAAACTTATTTTCTCACAGTTCTGGAAGCTGGAAGTCTGCATGATGAGTTCTGGTGTGGGTCCTTTTCCGGGTTACAGACTTTTCTTATCCTCTCATGGCAGAGAACATTTATGGGTTATTGGGGAGAAGAGTAAACATCACCCAAGGACATTGTATCTTCTTCTGGGGAAAGGGAGTATGTTTTTGGTTGAATATGAGATATTTATTTTGGTTATATACAAGTATCATTTTAGGTGGAAGTATGACCTTGTTATTGTCTTTATTCAGAGACTAGGTATGATTTAAGGAGATGCATAAGGTGCCAAATAGACAAGGGATGGACTCATGATGATTAATTTTATATGTCCACTCAGCTAGACCCTGGTGCCCCAGATATTTGATGAAACATTATGGACCTTTCTTAGATGAATTAACATTTAATAAGTGGACTTTGCATGAAGCAGAATAACCTCCATAACGTGAGTGGCCATCATCCAACCAGTTGAAAACCCTAATAGAACAAAGACTGACCTCCCCCAAGCAAGAAGGAATTCTGCTGGCAGACAGCCTTTGAACTCAAACTGCAACTCTTCCGTGGGTCTCTAACCTGCTGCCCTAACGTGCAGATTTTGGACTTACCGAGCTTCCACAATCACATGAGCCAACTGTTTAGAGTGTCTCCCACTCTTTCTCTCTCACACCCATGTACATATATATACACACATACACACATGCATATATGTGGGTAAAATTGTAATATTTCCAGAATATCTTGCCTGGCTTTAGTACATATGCATATTAACAGGCCCTCAAGGGTGGAGAGAAGTATGGCTTTAGTGCATTTGCATCATTCCTCAGGGGTGAAGAGAAGTTCATCTCCGTATCAGTGGGTAAATTACCTGGGCAAATAAGGGCTTATCTGTACCTGAGCGGTGAGGGGGAGGGCCGGTTTTGCCTTGGCTGGAGGAGGAAAAAGAGAAGGGCCTGGACTGCAGCTTGTAAACAATAAACAGATTTTAAACTTTATTTCTCCCTTTGACTGATTTTGGTTTTTAGAGGTATTTTGCCCCGGGATTTCCTTTCCCTGGACTTACAAATGTATGTATACACACACACACAACCTGTTGGTTCTGTATCTCTGGAGAACTCTGATACACTCACTTGTGTGGGAATTTCCATAGGATACATTAATAGAAGTGAAATTCCTGAGTCAAAAAGGTTTTATCAACTTGCATTATTACAGATTATACCATTGCCCACACAATTGCAGATCCTTAAGTGAGCAGCAAAAAGTCCTTGAGGCTGTATTCTAGGGCAGTGAATGCATACACTGCAAGTGAGGAACTTTCCCCTTTTCACTAGGCATTTTTCTCATAGAGTTTCCAGGAAACATTGCATCAACACAGAGACTTCTAATAAGAAATCAATGAATAAAATCAGATAGTACACTAATTCAAACAACACTTGAGAGGGCAGTGGTCAAATATTTTAACTGTAGTTTTATTTGGTAGTGTGAGACCAGATTGAAACACAGAATTTCCAGGGAATTTTTCTTAAAGAACTTTAATAAAAGGCCAGCTCACCTCCCAGCTCTATCTGAGCTCACCCTCTCAGTCTTTCCTGGCTCCCATTTTTTTGCCTGCTCCTTGGTCGTGTTACCAGGTTGTGGGTAAAATTGTAACATTTCCAGAATATCTAGCCTAGCTTTAATACATCTGCGTATCAACAGACATTCAGAGGTGGAAAGAAGTATGGCTTTAGTCCATTTGCATCATTCCTCAGCGGTGGAGAGAATTACCTGGGCAATGGAGGGCTTATCTGTACCTGAGAGGTGAGAGGTGGTGCTGGTTTTGCTGCTGCTGGAGCAGGAAAGAGAGAGGCCCCAGACTGCAGTTTGTAAGCAATAAACGGATTTGTTGTTGTTGTTGTTGTTGTTATCATTAATCTACAATTAGATGCAGAACATCATGTTTACTAGGCTCCCCCCTTCACCAAGTCCCCCCAACACACCCCATTACTGTGTCCATCAGAGTAGTAAGATGCTGTCCATCAGCGTAGTAAGATGCGGTAGAATCACTACTTGTCCTCACTGTGTTGCACAGCCCTCCCCATGCCCCCCCCACATTATACATGCTAATCGTAATGACCTCTTTCTTTCCCCCCCACCCCTTATCCCTCCCTTCCCACCCCTCCTGCCCAGTCCCTTTTCCTTTGGTAACTGTTAGTCCATTCTTGGGTTCTGTGAGTCTGCTGCTGTTTTGTTCCTTCCGTTTTTCTTTGTTCTTATACTCCACAGATGAGTGAAATCATTTGGTACTTGTCTTTCTCTGCCTGGCTTATTTCACTGAGCATAATACCCTCTAGCTCCATCCATGTTGTTGCAAATGGTAGGATTAGTTTTCTTCTTATGGCTGAATAATATTCCATTGTGTATATGTACCACATCTTCTTTATCCGTTCATCTACTGAGGGACACTTAGGCTGCTTCCATTTCTTGGCTATTGTAAATAGTGCTGCGATAAACATATGGGTGCATCTGTCTTTTTCAAACTGGGCTGCTGCATTCTTAGAGGTAAATTCCTAGAAGTGGAATTCCTGGGTCAAATGGTATTTGTATTTTGAGATTTTTGAGGAACCTCCATACTGCTTTCCACAATGGTTGAACTAATTTACATTCCCACCAGCAGTGTAGAAGGGTTCCCCTTTCTCTGCAACCTCACCAACATTTGTTGTTTGATTTTTGGATGGTGGCGATCCTTACTGGTGTGAGATGATATCTCATTGTGGTTTTAATTTGTATTTGTCTTATGACTAGCGATGTAGAGCATCTTTTCATGTGTCTGTTGGCCATGTGAATTTGTTCTTTGGAGAACTGTCTGTTCAGCTCCTCTGCCCATGTTTTAATTGGATTATTTGCTTTTTGTTTGTTGAGGTGCGTGAGCTCTTTATATATTTTGGATGTCAACCCTTTATCAGATCTGTCATTTTTGAATATATTCTCCCATACTGTAGGGTACCTTTTTGTTCTACTGATGGTGTCCTTTGCTGTACAGAAGCTTTTCAGCTTGATATAGTCCCACTTGTTCATTTTTGCTTTTGTTTCTCTTGCCTGGGGAGATATGTTCATGAAGAAGTCACTCATGTTTATGTCCAAGAGATTTTTGCCTATGTTTTTTTCTAAGAGTTTTATGGTTTCATGACTTACATTCAGGTCTTTGATCCATTTCAAATTTACTTTTGTGTATGGGGTTAGACAATGATTCAGGTTCATTCTCTTACAAGTAGCTGTCCAGTTTTGCCAGCACCATCTGTTGAAGAGACTATCATTTCCCCATTGTATGTCCATGGCTCCTTTATTGAATATTAATTGACCATATATGTTTGGGTTAATGTTTGGAGTCTCTATTCTGTTCCACTGGTCTGTGGCTCTGATCTTGTGCCAGTACCAAATTGTCTTGATTACTGTGGCTTTGTAGTAGAGCTTGAAGTTGGGGAGTGAGATCCCCCCAACTTTATTCTTCCTTCTCAGGATTGCTTTGGCTATTCTGGGTCTTTGGTGTTTCCATATGAATTTTTGAGCTATTTGTTCCAGTTTGTTGAAGAATGCTGTTGGTAATTTGATAGGGATTGCATCAAATCTGTATATTGCTTTGGGCGGGATGGCCATTTTGATGATATTAATTCTTTCTAGCCAGGAGCATGGATGAGTTTCCATTTGTAAGTGTCCTCTTTAATTTCTCTTAAGAATGTCTTATAGTTTTCAGGGTATAGGTCTTTCACTTCCTTGGTTAGGTGTATTCCTAGGTATTTCATTCTTTTTGATGCAATTGTGAATGGAATTGTCTTCCTGATTTCTCTTTCTATTAGTTCATTGTTAGTATATAGGAAAGCTACAGATTTCTGTGTGTTGATTTTGTATCCTGCAACTTTGCTGAATTCTAATATTAGTTCTAGTAGTTTTGGAGTGGAGTCTTTAGGGTTTTTAATGTACAATATCATGTCATCTGCAAATAGTGACAGTTTAACCTCTTCTTTAACCATTCTGGATTCCTTGTATTTCTTTGTTTTGTCTAATTGCTGTGGCTAGGACCTCTGGTACTATGTTAAATAACAGTGGGGAGAGTGGGCATCCCTGTCTTGTTCCTGATCTCAGAGGAAAAGCTTTCAGCTTCTCGCTATGATGTTGGCTGTGGGTTTCTCATATATGGCCTTTATTATGTTGAGGTACTTGCCCTCTATGCCCATTTTGTTGAGAGTTTTAATCATGAATGGATGTTGAATTTTGTCAAATGCTTTTTCAGCATCTATGGAGATGATCATGTGGTTTTTGTCCTTCTTTTGTATATATAGTGGATGATGTTGATGGATTTCGAATGTTGTACCATCCTTGCATCCCTGGGATGAATCCCACTTGGTTGTGGTGTATGATCCTTTTGATGTACTTTTTGATTTCGGTTTGCTAATATTTTGTTGAGTATTTTTGTATCTACGTTCATCAGGGATACTGGTCTGTAATTTTCTTTTTTGGTGGGGGTGTTTGCCTGGTTTTGGTGTTAGGGTGATGTTGGCTTCATAGAATGAGTTTGGCAGTATTCCCTCTTCTATTTTTTGGAAAACTTCAAGAAGAATGGGTATTATATCTTCTCTCTATGTCTGATAAAATCCGAGGTAAATCCATCTGCCCCAGGGTTTTGTTCTTCGGTAGTTTTTTGATTACCAATTCAATTTCTTTGCAGGTTTGTTTAGATTTTGTGTTTCTTCCTTGGTCAGTCTTGGAAGGTTGTATTTTTCTAGGAAGTTGTCCATTTCTTCTAGGTTTCCCAGCTTGTTAGCATATAGGTTTTCATAGTATTCTCTAATAATTCTGTGCATTTCTGTGGGGTCTGTCGTGATTTTTCCTTTCTCATTTCTGATTCTGTTGATGTGTGTTGATTCTCTTTTTCTCTTAATAAGTCTGGCTAGAGGCTTATCTATTTTGTTTATTTTCTTGAAGAACCAGCTCTTGGTTTCATTGATTTTTTTCTATTGTTTTATTCTTCTCAATTTTGTTTATTTCTTCTCTGATCTTTATTATGTCCCTCCTTCTGCTGACTGCAGGCCTCATTTGTTCTTCTTCTTCCAATTTTGATAGTTGTGATGTTAGACTATTCATTTGGGTTTGTTCTTCCTTCCTTAAATATGCCTGGATTGCTATATACTTTCCTCTTAAGACTGCTTTCGCTGCATCCCACAGAAGTTGGGGCTTTGTGTTGTTGTCGTCATTTATTTCCATATATTGCTGGATCTCCATTTTAATTTGGTTGTTGATCTATTGACTATTTAGGAGTGTATTGTTAAGCCTCCATGTGTCTGTGAGCCTTTTTGCTTTCTTTGTGTAATTTATTTCTAGTTTTATACCTTTGTGGTCTGAAAAGTTGTTTGGTAGAATTTCAATCTTTTGTAATTTACTGAGGCTCTTTTTGTAGCCTAGTATGTGGTCTATTCTGGAGAATGTTCCATGTGCACTTGAGAAGAATGTATATCCTGTTGCTTTTGGATGTAGAGTTCTATAGATGTCTATTAGGTCCATCTGTTCTAGTGTGTTGTTCAGGTGCCTCTGTGTCCTTACTTATTTTCTGTCTGGTGGGTCTGTCCTTTGGAGTGAGTGGTGTGTTGAAGTCTCCTAGAATGAGTGCATTGCATCCTATTTCCTCCTTTAATTCTGTTAGTATTTGTTTCACATATGTCGGTGCTCTTCTGCTGGGTGCATATATATTTATAAATGGTTATATCCTCTTGTTGGACTGACCCCTTTATCATTATGTAGTGTCCTCCTTTATCTCTTATTACTTTCTTTGTTTTGAAGTCTATTTTATCTGATACTAGTACTGCAACACCTGCTTTTTTCTCCTTGTTGTTTGCATGAAATATCTTTTTCCATCCATTGACTTTTAGTCTGTGCATGTCTTTGGGTTTGAGCTGAGTCTCTTGTAAGCAGCATTTAGATGGGTCTTGCTTTTTTATCCATTCTACCACTCTGTGTCTTTTGATTAGTGCATTCAGTCCATTTATATTTAGGGTGATTATTGTGTGTGTACTTATTGCCATTGCAGGCTTTAGATTCGTGGTTACCAAAGGTTCACAGTTAGCTTCTTTAGTATCTTACTGTCGAACTTAACTCACTTATTGAGCTATTATAAACACTGTTTGATGATTCTTTATTTCTCTCCCTTCTTATTCCTCCTCCTCCATTCTTTATATGTTGGGTGTTTTATTCTGTGCTCTTTTGTGTTTCCTGTAACAGCTTTTGTGGGTAGTTCATTTTATTTTTTGCCTTTAGTTAGTATTTGGTTGGTCTGCTTTCTTTGCTGTGACTTTATTTTTTTCTGGTGAAATCTATTTAGCCTTAGGAGTGCTCCCATCTAGAGCCGTCCCTCTAGAATAACCTGTAGAGGTAGTTTGTGGGAGGCAAATTCCCTCAACTTTTGCTTGTCTGGGAATTGTTTAAGCCCTCCTTCATATTTAAATGATAATTGTGCTGGATACAGTATCCTTGGTTCAAGGCCCTTCTGTTTCATTGCATTAAATATATCAAGCCATTCTCTTCTGGCCTGTAAGGTTTCCGTTGAGAAGTCTGATAATAGCCTGATAGGTTTTCCTTTGTAGGCGACCTTTTTCCTCTCCTTAGCTGCCTTTAAAATTCTGTCCTTTTCCTTGATCTTTGCCATTTTAATTATTATGTGTCTTGGTGTTGTCCTCTTTGGGTCCCTTCTATTGGGAGTTCTTTGTACTTCTGTGGTCTGAGCTACTATTTCCTCCCCCAGTTTTAGGGAAGTTTTCAGCAATTATTTCTTCAAATACAGTTTCTATCCCTTTTTCTCTCTTCTTCTTCTTCTGGTACCCCTATAATGTGGATATTGTTCCTTTTGGATTGGTCACACAGTTCTCTTAATATTGTTTCATTCCTGGAGATCCTTTTATCTCTCTCTGCATCAGACTTCCAAAAAGCACTCTCTGTTCTTTTTCCCAGGGGCGTTGGCTGCAGGGACCCGCTTGCAGATTTTATTGTCCCATTTACCTAGTATCCAGCACTCCATGCACTGTGTGTCTGCACTCCCAGTGTGGATGGCTAGGGCTGGGTATTTAGCAGTCCTGGGCTCCCTCTCCCTCCCCGATCCGATTCCTCTCCTCCTGCCGGGAGCTGGGGTGAGGGGCACTCAGGTCCTGCTGGGCCACCACTTGTATCTTACCCCCTTCGTGAGGTGCAGGGTTCTCGCAGGTGTAGATGTAGTCTGGCTGTTGCCCTGTGTCTTCTGGTCTCTCTTTTAGGAATAGTTGTATTTGTTGTATTTTCAAAAATATATATGTTTTTGGTAGGAGATTTCCACTGCTCTACTCACGCCGCGGTCTTGGCTCCTCCTCCTCCAATAAATGGATTTTAAACTTTATTTCTTCCTTTGACTGGTTTTGGTTTTTAGAGGTATTTTGCCCCAGGATTTCCTCTCTCCAGACTTACACAGGTCTTTTGCCCTATTCATTTCATGCCCTCCCTGTTTTCCCCAGGGTGATCTCATTCACTCTTGTGGCTTTGTGTACAATAGATAAGCCAGAGAATTCCCAGTCTACATCGTCAATTCAAACTGCCCCCTCCCAGAACCTTACATCCTTCTTCCCACTGAACACATTGACTTGGATATACCACAAGTGCCAGCTGTTCCAAACTGATCTCATTACTTTTCCCCACACCTGTTCCTTCTCTATGATATCTTTTCTTTAATGAAGGCTATCACCATCTACTTAGTTTCCCAAGACAAAAGTCTCAGCCTAGGCCCTCCATCCCCTCATATCCTGTAAGTCATCAAATTCAATAGATATTCCTTCAACATTTTACTCTAACCCTCTCCTCCTTTACTTCACTGTTACTGCAACTTTAACCTGAAGCCTTATTACCTGCCATCTGGTTGAACACTACAACTTTCTAACTGATCTCCCAGATTTCAGTCTTATATCTTTTGGGATCACTTTCCATTCTCTAGGTAGATGATCCTTTTAAAATTCAAATAATATCTTGCTGTTCCTCAATCAAAGTTAAATTCCTTAGCCTGGCATGCATGTCTTCCATGACTTGATGCCTGCCTACACCTTTCTCTAGTTTTATCTGTCACTGCACACTCCAATGTATATCATTCAATCCAGTTATAATGAAGTGACTGCAGTTTCTCAAAACACAAAGTAGTTGCATATTGTTATTTTCCTTGTCTGTTTACTTGGTAGGAATTCTCTTTAAAGACTCAACAGAACAAGTTCACCTTATCTTTGGCTCCCCAACTTAAGGATCCTTCCTGTAGCAGATGCTGTCGGCTGACTACGCAGAGGTGTTCCTCTTTGTCCTTCTGTCCTGACAAAACTCCAGTTTTGTTGAGGCTACATGAGTATTGGCTTCAGAGAGGACTGGCCCAGTGTTTGGTCTTCAGTCATTGAAGCCAGTCAGTGACTGGGTTAGGTACGGTATGGACATGCTATTCTAGTCAGTGAAATAGGAGGAAAAGTCTGCCAGAGAGATTTTGGAGGACTTATTCTCTGGAGACACAGAGGCAGTGATGGTCTTTGGACATTATAGCTTTTGGATGATTTGAATTTCTAGTACTGAAATTCAAGGAGTACTGACTAGTACAAGGGGTATGGTAAAAGCAAAACAAGTTTCTCAAACCTGGGTTAAAAAATCATGGTAACAGTTTAAAGCTAGTTGCTGTAACATAAGCACTTATGCAGTGATGGAGTTCTGGCAAAGTAGTCTTATAGGGACTCACCTGAGCTTCAAAGTTAAGGTTCCACATATTTATACAGATTAAGAATTGGATCATTAACAGAGCTCAGGGCTGTCTATATGGGGAGGGTGTGTCTTTGTCTGTGGGAACAGGTTGCTAGAAAACCTGTAAGGGAAAAGAGAACAGCTCTGTCTTTATAAGGTTTATTATACCTGGGAAGAGCCAGGAACCCAGATGGAAGCCATTGGAAGCCAGGAAGAGAAAGAAACAGAAAAGGTATTAAAGATGTTTCTCAATACAAATTATAAGAGTGGCCCAGAGTGGGTATGACAAACTGGAAGAAATGCAGGCTTTGGAGTTATACTACTGAGGTTGCATACCCAGTTCTTCCACTTCCTAGCAGCAAGGCCCCTGGCAAGTTTCCTAACCTCTCTAAATCTCATGTTTCTTATCTGTAAAAAGAAAATGGTAATATTTAATCTCTTAAGGCTAACTAGCAGAGTACCTGATTTATGATATGGGCTCAACAAAGCAGATAATTTTGTTATAAACATTTTTATACATTAGTAATGAGGTTGGTAAACTAGCCTATTTCTGATTAAATTAATTCTTCTAAAGACATAGCGATTAATAATTTCTTGATTTGTTTTTATGACAATTTAATATCTCAGAAGAGAGAAGAAATAATTTTCAAAACTTACATTCATATTTAGTAGAATAAAAAAATTACGATGGGAATCTTTGGAGAAAGCAACTACATGAGAGGCAGTATTGTATGGTAGAAGACTTGGTTATGAACTTGTTACCTATAAACCATGTAATCTTGGACAGGTTTCTTAATCTTTGTGAGCTTCAGTTTCCTCATCTGTGAAATGCAAATAATATTTTTCATATAGGGTGATAGGATTAGAAATAATCCATGAGAAATTTCTAATATTAGTATGTTAATTCATGCCCTAGATATCCAGTAAATAGCACCTACTTTTTTTTTTAGAGGGCATCTCTCATATTTATTGATCAAATGGTTGTTAACAACAATAAAATTCAGTATAGGGGGGTCAACGCTCAATGTACAATCATTAATCCATCTCAAGCCTAATTCTCGTCAGTCTCCAATCTTCTGAAGCATAACGAACAAGTTCTTACATGGTGAACGAATTCTTACATAGTGAATAAATTCTTACATGGTGAACAGTACAAGGGCAGTCATCACAGAAACTTTCGGTTTTGATCATGCAATATGACCTATAAACAATCAGGTCAAATATGAATATTCGTTTGATTTTTGTAATTAGCACCTACTTTTATAATTATTGTAGAAATTAGAGTAATAGGTTTCACAAAGTTGAATGAAAAAATAGATATGATACCAACACTCAGACTGTAGGAGAGGTAGCAGTTAAAAAAAAAACTTACCAGAAAAATCAACTGGATTTATTAGGTTCATGGAACTGCTCCTATTGTGCTAATATACCTTTGGCACAGTTTGCCTTTCTTCTCAACCTTTCTTTGTTTGACTGCAATTGTAAGTGATTCCAACAACACAGAGGAGGAAAAGGTTTGAGAAGAAAGTATTGGTGCTGTACAGAAATTCTCTGATCAGCTGAAATTTTAAAAGGGTGAGTAATGACTATAACATCCACTTCTGGTTTGGAGAGTTCAGTTCGGGTGCTGCATTAAGCACTTTATGCTCTTTAATTCTTTCTATTTTGGCCCTACAAATTATTAAAAGATGACTGTATAGTGGACATGCATCATTTTCCTAGTTGCCTAGCCTCCAAATTGCCTTTATAAGTTTGGAGAACAGTCCGTTGTGTGAGGCAGGACCCTGCATTTCACTCATTGAAGCCAGAAGTTCATAGGCTTCTGGCTTCTATGAACGGTTTCAGTTTTCCCTGACTGCTGACTGCTTGGAGCCCAAGCCTGGCTGATTAGGCAGCCCCTCCAGGATTGTAATTCTGGAGAGGGAAGACAAGGGAAGCAGGTAAAGTGTGAAACTTATTCTGGGAGTGTGGCATTCCATATCTGGTGGCACTGATGGCAGCTGCGTCAGCTATAGTACCATCCCCAGGGCATTGCCAGTGTCCAGCTGCAGCATTTTTCCTGCGGCATAGTTTCCTCTGTGGGTCTGTCTGCATTCCTTAGCCAGTTCTCCAGCCTTCCCACTGATTCTTTGAGCTCCCCAATACTCTTTCAGTAAATTCCTTTTCTGCTTCAGTTAACCAGAATCAGTTTTTGTTGCCTGCAACCAAACGACTCCGGCCAGTACGTAGTCTTTGGGTAAGGCTCAGCCCAAAAAGGTCTGATGCGCAGATCCCTGGATAAAGTCATGGTCAAATTTGCAGCTGGTCTGGGAGTCCTGTCTGGGTTCCCTTTAAGCCTATGAACCTCAGGCAAAATGTCTGCTGCCCCACCCTAAACCACCTCTTCCTCCGTTTCCCACAACTTCCTAGTGTCTACCTAGTGTATAAACACTTATTCAGCACCTACTGTGTACAACGCAATATGCCGGGTGCCTACAGAAATCCAAAGATCAATTAGTTGTAGCTATGACTGTTGAATTTTGAACCAGGTAAATATATTTTCTTTTCAAAAAATAAATTTTAAAAATTGATCACTCTACTGAGGGTAGAAGTGAAGGGGAACTCTTTTTATCTTTGAGTTAGTGTCCCTGGAGCAAGTTAATGGCCATTTCTTTGTAAATGTGCTAGTGATCAGTCCCCAAAGCAGCTGGATTCCTTTGTTAGATATTTCCAATTGAAAACAAACAGCTCTCTAGAGCAACAGGAAAAGAATACCTCTTCTGAAGTTGACAACTAGATTGCTGCTCATCAAAGTATTTGTGACTAGGATGGAGATGGGGAATTAGTGCCTTGAATTAGAAATTTAACTCAAGAAAACCCAAAGATGTAAACTAGAATCAAAGAAATATCAATTTGAAATGAACCTACTATCCAGCTTCTTTTCCTTAAATTCCCACATAATTTCTCTAGGGGAGTAGGGACCCACTAACTCTGGGACCCCTATAATACAGCCATTGCTCAGGGGGGTCTGACACTTGCATCTGACAATACAGAATACTCAACACAAGCAAGGAGGAAGGGCACATATTAGCAATGTAAAGTGAAACAGGTAAAGCAGAGGATTGCACACATCCAGGAAAAGATGGCTCACACACACACACACTTTACAGGAGGCTGCGCACTCACAAGACCCTTACCCACAAACAGAAAGTCTGATCTAGAGGTCAGACTTGGTTTCGCAGTCAGGTCTTCACTCCCTGGTGACTCTGGACTAGTCACTTAACCATTCTAGGGCTGTTTCCCTCCAGAATTCCTTCAGAATTGGAAGGAAACTTAGAGATACCCAAACCAGTTTTTAATTTTTACATCACTCTTCTTTGAAGCATCCCTAATACACCTCTCTGCTTGAATGCTGACTTAATGACAGGAGGCTCACTCTTTCTAGGCAACAATTATCATTTTTGAAATATTCTGATTTTTAAACAAGTTCTTCCTTATGTATTGCAGTATGTCTCCCTATAGCTTCACTGTGCTAGTGACCTCTAAGGTCATTCAGGTTAAGTCTAATCCATGCATTAGCTCTTTTTAAGCTCTCAACTTCCTGTTTTTCTTTCCTCAACAGGCTAAACCAACTCTCACCCCTTCTATTGTTTTACCCATCACATTCAAGATACACCACCATTGTGGTCTCCATATTTTTATGGGTGTAGAGAAGTGGTTAAGTACACTGTGGCTTGGACAATCTGAATTTGAATACTCGTCTTGTCCCTTAGTTGCTGTTTAACAGTGGGCAAGTTACTTTAATTTCTCTGCCTTAGTTTTCTCTCTCAAGTTAGGATGATAATAATAATAATAATCACACCTATCTCTTACGGAAGTTCTGAATGAGATGAGTGAGAAAATAAAGTAAAATGTTTAATACAGTACCTGGCACTTAGTAAGCAATATTACTATTGCTATCACTAATAATAATAAATAATAAGCCCCTAATAATGGGAATACGGATAAATGTTAGAACCGGGAGAATTTAGAAAAATTAATGTAGGCCATTCCTGACCCCACAACAAGGTTTGGTTGCCCTGATATCAAACTTTACGTGCTTTTCATAAATCCCTTTCAGTTTTATGTTCAATGACTGTCGTGTTGACTGATGAATACTTAGTGGCTAGAACAGTGTCCTGCTCACAGTAGTGAGAGAACGAATACCTTCATATTAGAGGAAAGGAGACTGTGGTTCAGGGAGACCGGCAGGTTTGTCTAAGGTTGGGCAGAGAGCTCCCGGGAGAGCTGCGGCAAGTGTCCTGGGCAGTGGACGCTCAGAATTGAATCAAGGTCCAGCCCTGAAGTTGTTGCGGACTGCAGCCCAGGTACCCAGGAATGTTGGGTCAACATTCCCGCCGGGTGGCCTAAGTGCCGGCCCTTGTTTTCGTGGAGATAAAGCTGCTTAATGTGCAGCCATGATGGGCGGGCCCCCAGGCGCGGCACTAACACCCGCCCGCAACGCTTCGCGCTGGCTGCGGGCCGGAGTATGGCTGCCGCTGCAGCCACCAGGCTCCCGCGGCCGGGGCAGACCCCCGGGAGCCGAGTGGAAAACAACCCGGCTCCACACAGGAACAAAGGCTGGAGCCCCGCCGCCCTTCGCGGCGCACGCACGCACGCAGCGTGGGCAGAGCCGCGTCTGCCCGCCCCCTCCGAGGAGCAGCGCGCCCAGGTCCCCGCGCCGCCCTGGCGGCCGGGCTCCGAGCATGAGCGCCGGCACCTGGCGTGTGAGGTGAGTCCGCTCGGGAGATTGGGGCCGAGCCGGCAGGTTGGGGCCGAGGGGCGCGGGAAAACAGCTGCTGGCTGGATCCGAAGACGGAGATGGGGGAGCGCGCGAGGCACGATCGGGTCCCCGTCCCAGTCCCTGGTTGCCCCGTCGAGATTTGAATCTTGAGCCTTATGTGAATGCAGGCCACCTGATCCCTGTGACCCAGCCGAGTCCCTTTACACGTGGGAAACTGAGGCTCAGAGAGGTAAGCTGGTCTAGAAAAAACTAATTATTATTCCTTGTGTCTGTTTATTCCTGCCTGCTTCAGTGTAGGACTTGGGGCGACTTTTAATAATCCATACAATTGTGAAACAATAGGAAAATGCAAACAATAGTAAAAAGTCTTGCCAAGGAAAATATCATTATGAAGAGACAGTTAAGGCCAGGGGAAAAGAGAATGGAAATCTGTGGTCCGTAAGGTGAGCAGCCTTGGAAGGATCCCCAGAAAAGTAGTACTGAAGCTAGGATCGGAAGCCTGCCCCTGCGGCTCGCCTTCCCTGCACGGTGAGCACTGGGAACTTGGAAGGCAGTAGAGTTTGCTGGTAGCCGGCGCAGGCGTGGTTCTTAACTTTCTCGGGTTATTGACCCCTTAGAAATTTGAGTACCTTCTCTACAGAGGCAGCATTTACCTTGGTGACAGTAATCTAAAGAAGAGTTCAGGAATGAATGCACCACATCAATATTTTACCCATGGTGAGATGCTGAAAGTAGAAACTACCAGTCTAACAAGGACTGTTTACTGGGTCTTGCTTGCCTCTCTGGAATGGAGCTGGCACCTGTGTAGTTTATTTCTAAATGAGAGGAAAGAGGAGGACATACATGGGGACCTGGGCATGGAGGCTTAATGCAGTTTCCGCCAGGGTATGGGAGTTGCTGGCAGTTGGCTCACAACCACCTTGGATCAGCAGCTTGCATGGTGAACAGTGTCTTGGTTGATGCTGCTCTAGGTCAAATAAATGGCTTTTTATTTAACTGATGGGGGGCGTCTGTCTTTGGGTTCTGTAACTGAAGCAAAATGGCATTTGTTGAGCATGATTGCCCAAAGCCTACTGCTTATTGACAGGATTAAGAATTTTAAAATCTATGAACCCGAAATTGTGAGGACAGGGCCTGGCAGGCCTACTTATCTATAAAAAGAACTCCTACAAAATACTGTAGTGTCTCCTTTCTCTACCATTTTAGGCCTTGCAAATACAGCCAGGGAAATACGGCTTAGAGCAAGTAGCTTTTATTTAGCTTGGGTTAAGACACTACCTGCCAGTGGGTGACATTCCTCTGTTTATTTATAAAGAGGAAGTTTTCTCAGAAAGAGAGAGAGAAAGTGTATGCATGTGTGTCTGGGATGTCCCATGCCCTCTCTCTACCTCACACCCAATTAGTCATTTCTCAACCCAGCGAAGACCTTTTCTGCAAGCTCGGTGACTGTGGCAAGTTCCTTCCCTTCCTGGTTTTGTGGCCTGATTTCGTTTCACAGTAGCTCTGTTGGAAAGTTTTTTCTAATTTGACCTTTAGGTTCCAAACTTTTGGTGCTCCTTAGGATGACATGGATCAGACATGCTTGCTCTCCCAGGCAAAGGCATTTCCTCATTTGAAGGCAGCTTGTGCACCTCTTCAGTGTGTTTTTCCTTCCAGACTACTACCTCCATCCCATCAACCACTTCTTAGAACAGGGTTAAGAGCGGAATTTCTCAGGAAATGATCTTGATCTGTGATTAAGAAATGCATCGGATCACAGCTTGTTAAAATGCCCCATCTCTGACCTACTGAACTAGAATCTTCAAGAAGGGGGGCAAGAATTTGCATACTAATTAATTGTTCCTGATGATTCTTATGCACCTTTGGGTATCTATGTTTGTGTTGGAGGATGGGGTTGATAATGGGGGACTCTATATAAATTTGTGTATTGCCTGTCCAGTTATATAATGAGCAGTAGCCTCTTTTGTAATTCAAACAAACTGTGATGTCCAGAGAAGCTATACGGGTGGCAAATGAACACTTGCAAAGATGCTCAGGATCATTAATAATTAGGGAAGTGCACATTAAAACCGCAAAGAGATATCACTTCACGTCTTTTAGGATGGCTAAAATAAAAAGATCGTATTCCAGCCATTGACAAGGATGTAGAGAAACAGTGTATGTACTTCCATACACTGTTGGTGGGAATGTAAAATGGTGCAACCACTTTTGAACGGTTTGATATCTTTCTAAAAAGTTAAATATACAAGTATCACATGATCCAGACTTTGTATTATTAGGTCCAGCTTTATTGTAATAGAGAAACTGGGAACAACCAGTTGTTTGTCTAGTGCATGAATAAACAAACAGTTGTATGTCCTTACAATAGAACACTGTTCAACAATAAGAAGTAATAAACTATTGATACATGCTACAACATGGATGGATCTCAAAATATTTTTGCAGACAAAAAGAATACATAATGTATTATTCCATTTATATAAAATTCAAGGGGAGTTGCTCTTTTTTTGGCAGCTTCCAAGAGTTGTGTATGATATTAGTCTAACTTGTAACAGTGTTAGTGGCAGTTTGATCATTCTTCTGCCAGTGTTGATCGACGTCACTCATTCATTAATTCAACTACTTGGGCACCTACTGTGTGCTAGGTCTAGAATAGACACTAGGTAATGTGTTGATGAATAAAAGAGACATGACACCTGCCCTTCTGGAGCTTGTACTCTAGTGAATGAACCAGTAAAATAAATCGAGTAAGAAAAATAATTACTGGGGGAAAGAAGTGGTTTTTTGGAAGGGGCATAGGAATCAGGGAAAACTTGTCTGGGTTTCAAGCAGAGAAGTAAAGCAGTTTCATGTTTTTGAAAGACCATTCCACTCTGGTGTGAGGCTGTGGAGCTAGTCCAGGAGAAAAGTGGTGGAGATTTAGACTCAGGTGGTCTTAGAGGTGGAAAGCACCAAAAGAACTAGTGGGCAGATCTTTAATAAAATGGGGCAGATCCCAGAGGGTGACACTCTTCAACGTTTTTGAATTGGGTAATTTTACCAGTTTTTAGTCCCTAATTATTGTCCTGTTGCCACCATCCTCCCAGCCTCTCCATCACATCTTATTTCTTACTTGTAAGGATATTACAAGAGAGACCACCAGAACCTTGCTGGTCCAGTTACACTAGCCTACAGCATTCCTTTGATCTGCTGATCTAGCCAAGGAATGAGGATAGTCTGACATGACCTGTTTTTCTGTTTTTTTTTGTTGACCCACGCTAGTTCCCAGTGATCTCTGTTTCCCTTTCCAAGGGCTGACCATCTGTTTTAATCAAGTTTCAGAAACTCAACTCCAAGTGACTTAGGCCAAAGTGGGGTGGGGAATGAAAATATATTAGCTAATGTAAAAAAATCCAAAGGGACTCAGTCTCCTTCATGGCTGGATTGAGTAATGTACCAGGGCTCAGTGCCATGGTCTCTCCATCTCTTAGCTCCATTTCCTTGGCCAATAATTTAGTCAATCATGACTATGCAATCAGTCAACCTCTCATATATAGTTCTTATTTTTATCATCATGATTAGCTGTTCTATTGCCATCTGCTTGAGTATGATCAGTCAAGTATCCTTAGACTTCTTCATCTATCTGATCCATTGTATTCTTTCCAGTTTAATAGTAATAGTAAAAAAACAACAGCTACAGTTTACCATACCAGGCACTCTGTTAGACATGTCACATGGATATTTTTATGAAATCATATACCACCCTATAAGGAAGGTGATGTAATTATCTCAGGAAAGCCAGCCAATTGATTGCAGAGTCAAAACTAGAAACCTGGTTTTCTGGCTCTGGGGTCTGGGCTCTGAGCCTGCACAGTGCCTCCTGCAGTTACTCTTTAGGGCTAAGGAAAGGAAAGCAAGCCACCAAATAGTATGTCTAGTTCTTACTCTTTTGAGCATAAATCTTAAAATATACTTGGTAATCATAGAAGGGGTAGAATTTGGAAGTTTTTTCTTATAATTTTGTCAGTCCAGATCCTTCTGGGTCTTAGAGTTTTGGAAGCTCTTTGTTCAGGCTCTTTTCTCTGGCTTGTTTATATGTTTATACAGATACTTTTGTGGCCACTTTTATTGCTATAAACGTTCCCTGCATTTATTCTTCAGCAGGGTCTTTTGCTATCAAGATTCTTGAACTTCACCTTTGACAGCCTTCCAGGAACTCTCATTCCTGGAGTGTCAGATCAGAGGTCTTACTTCTTTAAACCTAGGCAGGTAGTTGATTGGATGCTCAGCTTTCCTTGCTATGACATTTTACCTTCTGAAAGAGCTTTTAAGAAGACGGTTTCGCTTTCCCTAGGGATCTGATTACTGCACTTCTCTATTCAATTCTTAGGGTTGGTCAGAATAAGGTTCGGTGTATCATTTCTCCCTGTTAGTTTTTCTTTCTTGAAAGGTATGAAATAATTGGGATGTCTATAACACTTACTTAGTTCATTGGCTTTTCATGGAATGAAACTGGGAGCAAATAAGCAGGTATTTTAAATGCCCTATCCTTATTATAGAGCCATTTTTTTCTTGATCTTTGTATCCTCAGAACCCGGAAAAACACTTGGCAATTGCTCCAAATATATGTCGAATGAATGTGTGAATACCCAAGTCCCTCTGTGCTGGTGTGGACAGAGGACAAGAGAGAAGAAGAGCTGTTTTATCCTATCCTAAAGTCAGAAGCAGTCACTGCAGAACACTCAACAGACATTTTGCTTCTAGCACCAACTGCGCTAAACTGATTTTAGTTCTTAAATGCTTACTCTAGGTCATCACAGGATCTCAGAAGGGAGCACTGACTGGAAAACCATGCTTCCCACAGTGGGTTTAGCCTCCTTATCAGGCCAGCCCAGGAAATGGATCAAGGGCACCCAGCTTGCTCTCCCAGGCTTTTAATAAAGCTAGGTTTGTCCTGAGAATGTTGCAAATATAGTGGATAACTTAACCTATAAAATATTTTGTTTGTTTTTAACTTTTTGTTTGAAGTAATTACAGATTATCACAAAGTCACAAGGGATAGTATGGAGGGCGGTTCTGGGTACCCTTCACCTGGTTCCTCCAATGGCTACCTCTCATTTAAATATAGCACAATATACAAACCAGGAAGTTGGCAGAGGTATAATATTTGTGTATGATTGCTCTCTGCTATTTTATCACATGTGTAGATTTGTGAAACCACCACTTCAATTAAGATAAAGGACTATTCTGTGACCACAAAGCTCCCCTTTGTGCTAATCCTTTGTAGTCACACCTACCTGCCTTCCACCCTTATCCTAACCAGATGGCCACTAATCTGTTCTCTGTCTCTGTAATTTTGTGTTACATAAATGGAATCACACAGTATGTAACCTTTGAGATTAGTTTTTTTCAGGCAGTATAATACCTTCCGGTTGTTGCTGTATATCAATAGTTAATGCCTTTTTATTTCTGAGTATTAGTTGGTATTGGGTATACCACAGTTTTTTTTTTAACCATACCTATTAAATTCACCTCTTCAAACAACATTTTGGTTGTTTCCAGTTTTTGTGTGTTATAAATAAATCTTCTATGCACATTTGTGACCAGGTGTTCGTGTGGACATAAGATTCTTTCTCTGGAATAGATGCCCTGGGGTGTGATTGGTGCTAAGCATATGTTTAGTTTTTGAAGAAACTGACAGACTGTTTTCCTGAGTGGCAGTACTGTTTCACAGTCCCACCAGCAGGGCCTGGGAGGTCTGATTTCTCTGCATACTTGCCATTGGTATTGTGATATAATGAATCATAAGAAATATGTATTTGGTCACTTACATGACCAAATATATATTTCCCAGGTATATTTGCTCTTCATCTGCATTCCCTAAAAACACTGCAGAGTCTTGAAGGTGAACACTGCAGGCTGAATCAGCCAATGGCCAATAATTTAGTCAGTCATGACTATGCAGTGAAGTCCTCACAAAAAACCCTGAGAGGAACATAGTGCTCTCCCTGCTCTGCTCTGCTCTGATAATCCTGCTTCTCAACTGGGGAGAGCTTCTAAGCTTGGGGAACCAGAATGCCTCCACGTGCCCCTGAGCGAGGCCCCAAACTCCACGAGGACAGGAGCTCCTTTATCTGGGACCTTGCCCTGTGTCTCTCTTCATCTGGCTGTTAACTTGTATCCTTCTTGGTATCCTTTATTAAGCTGGTAAACATAGTGTTTTCCTGAATTCTGTGAGCCACTCTAGCAAATCAGTTGAACCTAAGGGAGAGGTTGTGGGAATCTCCAATCTGTAGCTGATAGGTCAGAGGCACAGGGAACTGCCTGGGGCTTGAAACCAGCGTCTGGAGTGGAGGGTGGAGGGCAGTCTTATAGGACAGAGTCTTTAACCTGGGAATCTGGTGCTGTCTCTGGGGCAGATAGCATCAGAATTGAGTTGAATTCTCAGACACCCTGCTGGTGTTCGAGAATTGCTTGGTGTTAGTATTTGTGGGAAGAGCCCCTCCCACGTACTCACACACAGTGGAATTGGGTCCAGGAACCTTAATGAAGTTACACTGCTATTACTGCTGTGTATAATATTGTTATATATATATGTAAACACACACACACACACGTATGTAGGAAAAGAATTCACCCTCGTAGGTATTAGATATATTTTATATTTTTTTGGAATTGCTTTACTGAGATATAATTCACCCATTTAAAGTGTACAAATCAATGGTTTTTAGTATACTCACTGAACTGTGCAACCATCACCACAATGAATTTAGAACATTTTCATCACCCCAAAGGAAACCCTGTACTCAATAGCCACTACAACCCAAATCCTATCATTTCTACCTTGAAAACCACTAATCTGCCTTCTGTTTCTGTAGATTTGCCTACTCTGGACATTTCATATAAAAGAACTCATACAGTATGTAGTCCTTTGTGACTGATTTCTTTTACTAAAAATAATGTTTTCAGGATTCATCCATGTTGTAGCATTTATCAGTACTTCATTCCTTTCCATTGCCAAATAATATGTAATATTTTTAAGGAAATAAAAGTGGCTTTCTTTCCATTATATAGGCTATAAAGTAAGAGGTAACAAAATGCTGCTATAGAGAGGTTTTGCCAGGCCTGCTTGGAGGTCGAGATGGCAATTAATCTAAGTGCAAATTAATGCTATTTTAAATGTTCAGCAGTTCTTTATAAAGTTTTATTTATGCTTTTTGTTTATTTAGCAATAGTTCTGATGGTATAACCTGGGTAGCTCTCCTGAAATCCTATTGGAATCTTTCCAGAAAGGCTACGCAGAGGTGGTGAATGTCAGTGATTCAGGCCAGGGGCAGGTCAGCAGACCACGGCAGTGTTCCAGAGCTGGGATAGAGTTGTGCATCAGACAGATGCATTCCAGGATCTTTCTGGGCCCTTTGCCTTCTGAGTAACCTTGTCCTCTCCACACACTCAGTTTGCATATTATCTGATCCCCAGGTCAGTGCTTTTGGCCCAGGACAGAAACTTCTGCTGCTACTAATACATTCAAAAGAACCATGTGTGTATGCAAATATGTATTAATCGTCAGTATTGTGAGGCGCAGAGGAAGAAACAAGATGAATGGGTGCTCATCTTACATCTGAGAGCTTAGTTTCTGACTGAGAAGATGAAACATAGCCTTAAATAACCTGAGGTTAAATTGGATGTGTGCACTTTAAATATTAGGAAATATCTTAGCCATCCAGAAAAGAACATAAGAGCAATACAACATGATATTTCATGTTCTTACCACATATCTTTGTTATATTTTAACATTTTGCCACATTCACTTCATTTGTTAAAAATAACATCTCAGGGATTTAAGATGGCGGCATGAGAGGTGAGACAGAGAACTCTTCCCAAAACCACATATAGTACAAAAATATAGTTAATACAACTAACCCTAAAACAGCAACAGGAAAGAAGGCTGCACCAGAATGCATACAGACCTCACAAACAGGGCAGACCTCACGAAATGGTAATTACCAAAGCCTTGATCCGGTGGGACCCAAGCCCTTTCCCTACCCCAGCTTACCAGTAGGAGGAAGAGAAATGGAGTGGGGAGGGGGTGGAAGCCTAGGACTGCTGAACACCTAGCCCTGGAGATCTGCTTTGGGAGCAGAAACCTACATTGGGTGGTGCTCTGGAGGTTGGTGGGGTTGGGGAGCTGGGACAGGCAGAATGCTTGAGAGACAGATTCTGGCCATTTGTGGAGTACAGGATCCATGTCTGGCTGCTCTGTGTCAGAGGAAAGGCAGGCAGTCTGAGAGGCTTCCTAGTAGCTAGAGGGCTGCTGAAGGGGTGGGGTTTTCACGGAGCTTGCTGTGCGGAGGAAGAGATAGGTGGACAAGGTTGTCTGGGTGTGCTCTGCCAAGCAGGTTGGGAACTTTGAGGAGCTTCAGGTGCTCCACTCCCCTGGCTTGCTACTCAGCTATGAGGCCTCCCACTGTGACACACAGCCTGCTGAGCCTCCCTCCTGGCCTGCTGGCACCGGTTCACAAACTGGCAGTCACTGTGTGGGCATCAGGCTAACCAGAGGGAGGCCCTGCCTACAACAGCTAGAGAGGCGAAGCACAGAGGCTTACACCTGTGTGCTCAGCCCACTGGCTCTGACACTGGAGACAGGCACTGCAGCTGGGAATCAGGAAACAGCTCTTTCCTCCACCAGACAGCAGCGCCACTACCCTGTGATCCCCAACCTCACTCTAGGGACTGAGCAGCTCCAGAGACTGGAGCTTCAGGGCACTAGAGGGCACCACATAGAAATATGAAATGTCAAAAGACCCTTGTTCAGATCTAAATCTCACAAATCCCAGAAAAAGGGCCAAATGAAACTGAACTCACCAATATTCCTGAAAGAGAGGTCAAAATAAAAATCATAAACATGCTCATGGAGTACAGAAAAATATCCAAGAACTCAGGGACAAATTTAAGATGGAGATTCCATCATTAAGAAATTCAATATCTGAAATGAAACATACAATGAAGGGATTTAAAAGCAGATTAGATATAGTAGAAGAGATGGTAAATGGAACAGAAATTAGAGAAGAGGAATACAAAGAAGTTGTGGACAGAGAGAAAAAAGGATCTCTAAGAATAAAAGAATATTGAGAGAACTGTGTGATCAATCCAAATGGAACAATATTCACATTATAGGGGTACCAGCAGAAGAAGAGAGAGAGAAATGGATAGAAAGTATCATTGAGGAGGTAGTTGCTGAAAACTTCCTCAATCAGGGGAAGGAGATAATGTCTCAGGCCATGGAGGTGCACAGATCTCCCAACACAAGGGACCCAAGGAAAACAACATCAAGACATATAATAATTAAAATGGCAAAGATCAAGGATAAAGACAGACTTTTAAAAGCAGCTGGAGAGAGAAAAAAGATCACATACAAAGGAAAACCCATCAGGCTATCAGATTTCTCAACAGAAACCTTACAGGCCAGAAGGGAGTGGCATGATATGTTTAATGAAATGAAGCAGAAGGGCCTAAAACCAAGAATACTCTACCTGGCAAGGTTATCATTTAAATTTGAAGGAGGGATTAAATAATTTTCAGATAAGCAAACACTAAGAGAATTTATCTCCCACAAACCACCTCTACAGTGCATTTTGGAGGGACTGCTATAGATGGAGGAATTCCTAAGGCTAAACAGATGTCACCCAAGGGATAGACAAAGAGTACACAATATGATACCTAACATATAAAGAATGGAGGAGGAAGAAAAAGGAGTAAAAAAAGAACAGAACCTTTAGGTTGGGTTTGTAATAGCGTACAAAGTGAGGTAAATTAGACTGTTAGATAGTAAGGGAATTACTGGAATCTTTGGTAACCATGAATCTAAAGCCTGAAATGGCAATAAGTACATACCTATCGATAACCACCCTAAATGTAAATGGACTGAATGCACCAATCAAAAGACATAGAGTCACTGAATGGATAAAAAAACAAGACCCTTCTATATACTGCCTACAAGAGACTCACTTCAAACCCAAAGACACACACAGACTGAAAGTAAAGGGATGGAAAAAGATATTTCATGCAACTAATAGGAGAAAAAAGCAGGAGTTGCAGTACTTGTATCAGACAAAATTGACTTCAAAACAAAGAAAGTAACAAGAGATAAAGAAAGGCATTACATAACGATAAAGGGGGCAGTCCAATAAGAGGATATAACTATTATAAACTATTATAAATATCTATCTATGCACCTAACAGAATTAAAGGGGGAAATAGAATGCAATGCATTCATTTGAGGAGACTTCAACGACAGATTAACCAGACAGAAAATAAATAAAGAGACAGAGGCACTGAACAACGTATTAGAACAGATGGACCTAATGGACATCTACAGAACACTCCATCCAAAAGCAACAGGATACACATTCTTCTCAAGTGCACATGGAACATTTTCAACAATAGATCATACACTAGGCCACAAAAAGAGCCTTAGTAAATTCAAAAAGATTAAAATTGTACCAACCAGCTTCTCACATTGCAAATGTATCTGAGAAGCTAGAAATAAATTACACAAAGAAAACAAAAAAGCCCACAAACACACAGAGGCTTAATAACATGCTCCTAAATAATCAATGGATCAATGACCAAATAAAAATAGAGATAAAGCAATATATGGAGACAAATGACAACAATAATTCAACACCACAAAATCTGTGGGATGCAGCGAAGGCCGTGCTAAGAGGGAAGTATATTGCAATACAGGCCTACCTCAGGAAAGAAGAAGAATCCAAAATTAAGAGTCTAAATTCACAATTAATGAAACGTTCACAATTAACGAAACAAGAAAAGGAAGAACAGATGAGGCCCAAAGTCAGTAGAAGGAGGGATATAGTAAAGATCAGAGAAGAAATAAATAAAATCGAGAAGAATAAAATAGAAAGAATCAATGAAAGCAGGAGCTGGTTCTTTGAGAAAATAAACAAAATAGGTAAACCCCTAGTCAGTCTTATCAAGAAAAAAAGAGTCTACACACATAAACAGAATGAGAAATGAAAAAGGAAAAATCACTACAGACACCACAGAAATACAAAGAATTAGGGAATACTATGAAAAATTATATGGCAACAAACAGGATAACCTAGAAGAAATGGACAACTTTCTAGAAAAGTACAACCTTTCAAGGCTGACCCAGGACGAAACAAAATCTGAATAGACCAATTATCAGCAAGGAAATTGAATTGGTAATCAAAAAACTACCTAAGAGGAAAACTCCTGAACCAGACAGATTGTTTCACTGCTGAATTTTATCAAACATTTAGTGAACACCTAATACCCATCCTCTGTAAAGTTTTCCAAAAAGTAGAAGAGGAGGGAATACTCCCAAACTCATTCTATGAGGCCAGCATCACTCTAATACCAAAACCAAGCAAAGATACCGCAAAAAAAGAAAATTACAGACCAATATCCCTGATGAACATAGATGCAAAAATACTCAACAAAATATTAGCAAACCAAATTAAAAAATACATCAAAAAGATCATCCATCATGATCAAGTGGGATTCATCCCAGGGATACAAGGATTGTACAACATTTGAAATCTTTCAGCATCATCCACCACATCAGCAAGAAGGACAAAAACCACATGATCATCTCCATAGATGCTGAAAAAGCATTAGACAAAATTCAACATCCATTCATGGTAAAAAACTCTCAACAAAATGGGTATAGAGGGCAAGTACTTCAACATAATAAAGGCCATATATGACAAACCCACAGCCAACATTATACTTAACAGCAAGAAGCTGAAAGCTTTTCCTTTAAGGTCGGGAACAAGAAAAGGATGACCACTCTTCCCACTTTTATTCAACATAGTTCTGGAGGTCCTACCCAGGGCAATCAGACAACACAAAGAAATAGAAGGCATCCAGATTGGCAAGGAAGAACTCAAATTGTCCCTGTTTGCAGATTACATGATATTGTACATAAAAAACCCTTAAGAATCCACTCTAAAACTACTAGATCTAATATCTGAATTCAGCAAAGTTGCAAGATACAAAATTAATACATGGAAATCTGTTGCATTCCTATACACTAATGATGAACGAGCAGAAAGAGAAATCAGGAAAACAATTCCATTCATAGTTGCATCAACAAGAATAAAATACCTAGGAATAAACCTAACCAAGGAAGTGAAAGACCTGTACTCTGAAAACTACAAGACACTCATGAGAGAAATTAAAGAGATACCAATAAATGGGAACACATCCTGTGCTCATGGATAGAAAGAATTAATATTGTCAAAATGGCCATCCTGCCTAAAGCAATCTACAGATTCAATGCAATCCCTATCAAAATACCAACAGCATTCTTCACCAAATTAGAGCAAATAGTTCTAAAATTCATATGTAACCACAAAAGACCCCACCTAGCCAAAGCAATCCTGAAAAGGAAGAATAAAGCTGTGGGGATAACACTCACAAAGCCACAGTAATCAAGACAATTTGGTATTGGCACAAGAACAGATCCATTGACCAATGGAACAGTCTAGAGAGCCCAGATATAAACCCAAGCATGTATGGTCAATTAATATATAATAAAGGAGCCATAGCCATACAATGGGGTAGTGACAGCCTCTTCAACAGCTGGTGTTGGCAAAACTGGACAGCTACATGCAAGAGAATGAAACTGGATTATTGTCTAACCCCATACACAAAAGTGAACTCAAAATGGATCAAAGATCTGAATGTAAGTCATGAAACCAAAAAACTCTTAGAAAAAAACATAGGCAAAAATCTCTTGGACATAAACATGAGTGCGGGAGTCTAGCTCCAGCAGGGGGGTGTGTGAAGCCCAAAAGGATGAGACGGAGTTGGCATATGGAGAGACAGGACACAGAGTCAGATGGAGGTGGTCTCTCAACAAAGTGTCAATGACAGCTTTATTTATACCATTTTGCACAAGGATATGATTATTTTTTATTATTCTGATGATTAATTAGTATGGGCAGTTGGTTAATAAGTATAGGCAAGCTTTTTTCTTTCTTTTACTTTCCAATCTATTCATGGTTGGTCAAACATTAGACAGGTGATTGTTTTTCTGTTCCTTGACTAAAATTTTTCCTGTCAACATGTACACTATTGTGTTTTACGTTTCTATGCAACGCAGTTTTTAAGTAGTGCATGTGACCATAGGAGCATGTAGCAGTGACTATGGAGTCTGTCAGCTCAGGGTGAAATACAGGTCACTTAGTGCCACAGTTAGCTAGGATTCTTTCCCACAAAAATATTCTTAGAGGCTTTAATACATTTATAATCAATCTAAAATCATAAATTCATATCTTCACTTTATACTCTTTTATAGGGCACAGTAGGCAGCAAACTAAATTTCCCCTTCTTATCTACATTTCTCTTTTTTGTGTGTGGATACCAAAATCTCCCTGACATATGCTACACAGGTCTCCATGACTCCACTACTGCAGGGACTAAACAAGTTCTTACATGGTGAACAATGCAAAGGCATTCATATCATAGAACCTGTTTCTGTTTTAACTACAAACCTTAAACTATAAACAATCACGTCAAATATAATGTATGATTATTCATTTGATTTTTATACTTTATATGTGAATCTAATAAAATGTTAATGTAGTAGGTAAATGCAAGATATAGATAGAAAGCATGATTTAGAACTGTAAGAAGGCAGGTGTAGATGATCAAGTTTGTGCCTACAGACCAGGTCTTAATCCAAGCTGAACAAGGGCAACAAAACATCCACAGGTGTAGAAGATTTCTCTCAAAACTGGTGGGGTGAGGTTCTAAGCCTCACCTCTGTTGGCCCCCTTTTTCTCACCTGATGGCCCCCCTGTGACTGTGCCTGTCTTAGGCTGTTCCTCCCTTGAGGAATCTTACCCGTCTCTGGCCAACCAGCCATCTTACGGGGCCATACAGGGAGATGTAAAGCTGGTAAGTGAGAGAGAACTAATATTCTTTGAAAAGGTTAGTTTTTCACTTCTTTGCAGATTTATGCTTCATGGCTTCTATGCCCAACACTTGTTTTTGAGGTATCTTTACTTCCTGGAATATGGTACTTGGTAATTTCACGTATGAGGCACAAATTCTAGTAAAGGTGAGGCACAAATTCTAGCAAAGGGCTGTGATTAGGAAAGAAGAAAAACAAACTATAGAAGTAGTAAAGGGAAGAAAACATGAGATGATTAATTGTCAACAGGGTTATTCTATTCAATATTCTCTCATAACTTTATTTCTAGAAAACTTTCCATCACTAGTTTCACTAGCATTGTAAACAAGGGGGGCATTCTCAGTGGAAATGGGGTGGTCAGAGTTTGACTAACTAACAGTAGGTTTTGGTACTTTATGCCAAGATCGCCATTTGGCTCCTGTGTGTTCCATTCTTTAGGAGCACTGTCCTGAAAAGCTCCTGGGAAACTTATGTTCTCATCCTTTCCACACTGCTCAGCAAAGGTTAGTTAACCCTTGGCAACAATGCAAGCAAAAACAAAGCCAATAGTATAATGGAAAATAATAAAATCAAGGTGGGTAATAGAGGGAGCCAGCTGTGAAGACCCCTGCTTTGCGGGGGTCTTCCTCTAGCTTGAGCTTCGCTACACAGCTTGAGTAGCATGGCTCCCAGCACATGAGCAACTTTTTCATGAATATATCTCCCCAGGCAAGGGACACAAAATAAAAAATAAACAAGTGGAACTGTACCAAACTAAAAAGCTTCTGTACAGCAAAGGACACCATCAAAGGACACCATCAACAGAACAAAAAGACATCCTACAGAATTGGAGAATATATTCATAAATGTCGTATCCAATAAGGAATTGACATCCAAAATATATAAAGAGCTTACACACCTCAACAGACAAAAAGCAAATAAGCCAATTAAAAAATGGGCAGAGGAGCTGAACAGACACTTCTCCAGAGAAGAAATTCAGATTGCCAACAGGCACATGAAAAGATGCTCCACATCGCTTGTCATCAGAGAAATGCAAATTAAAACCACAATGAGATATCACCTCACACCAGTTAGGATGGCCACCATCCAAAAGACACACAACAAATGTTTGTGAGGATGTGGAGAAAGGGAACCCCTTCTGCACTGCTGGTGGGAATGTAAATTAGTTCAACCATTGTGGAAAGCAGTATGGAGGTTCCTCATAAAACTAAAAATAGAAATACCATTTGACCCTGGAATTCCCCTCCTAGGAATTCACCCTAAGAATGCAGGATCCCAGTTTGAAAAAGACAGATGCACCCCTATGTTTATAGTAGCATTATTTACAACAGCCAAGAAATGGAAGCAACCTAAGTGTCCATCAATAGATGAATGGATAAAGAAGAGGTGGTACATATATACAATGAAATACTATGCAGCCATAAGAAAGAAACAAATCCTACCATTTGCAACAACATGGATGAGCTGGAGGACATTATGCTCAGTGAAATAAGCCAGGAGGAGAGAGACAAATGCCAAATGATTTCCCTCATTTGTGGAGTATAACAATGAAGCAAAACTGAAGGAACAAAATGGCAGCAGACTCAGAGACTCCAAGAATGAACTACTGGTTACCAAAGGGGAGGGTTGTGGGAGGGTGGGTGGGGAGGGAGGGAGGAGGGGACTGAGGGGTATTATATTTAGTACACATGGTGTGGGGGATCACGGGGAGAACAGTGTATCACAGAGAAGGGACATAGTGGATCTCTGGCAACTTGCTGCACTGATGGACAGTGACTGCATTGGGGTATGGGTGGGGACTTGATAATATGGGTAAATGTAGTAACCACATTGTTTTTTCATGTGAAACCTTCATAAGAGTGTATATCTATCATACCTTAATAAAAAAAATTGGAAAAAAAAGAAGTAAATATACACAATGGAATATTATTCAGCCATAAGAAGTAAACAAATCCTACCATTCACAACAACATGGATGGAGCTAGAGGCTATTATGCTCAGTGAAATAAGCCAGGCAGAGAAAGACAAGTGCCAAATGATTTCCCTCATTTGTGGAATATAACAATGAAGCAAAACCGAAGGAACAAAACATCTGCAGACTCACAGAGTCCAAAAAGGAACTAGCATTACCAAAGGGGAGGGATGGGAGAGGGTGGGAGGAGAGGGAGGCAGAAGGGGATTGAGGGGTATTATGTTTAGTACACATGGTGTGGGGGGTCATGGGGCTGACAGTGTAGCACAGAGAAGGCAAATAGTGTGTCTGTGGCATCTTACTACACTGATGGACAGTGATTGCAGTGGGTGTGGGGGGGACTTGATAATATGGGTGAATGTAGTAACCACATTGTTTTTCATGTGAAACATTCATAAGAGTGTATACAATATCCTAATAAAAAAGTAACGTCTCAAATACTCAGCAATATAAAGTAATGAACTATTGATGACATGCAACAACTTATATGAATCTCCAAGGTATTATGCTGATTGAATAAAAGCCAGTCCCAAAAGATTACACACTGTATGATTTCATTTACACACATTCTTGAAATGAGAAGATTATAGAAGTGGAGAACAGATCCCTTGTTGCCAGGGGCAAAGGATGGGAAGGAGATGGAAATGCGTGCCAAGTGGATGGAAAGGCAACTTGAGGGGTCCTCGTGATGGAACTGTGCCATATTACTGACATGTCAATGTCAGTATCACAGCTTGGATATTGTACTATAGTTTTGCATGATGTTACCATTGGGGAAATTGGGTAAAGGTACACAGAACCTCTGTTATTTCTTACCACTGCATGTGAATCTCTATCTCCAAATAAAAAGTTTAACTGAAACAAAACAAAAAACTCAGATACCATTAAGTCCCCTTTGATACTCTCCCCAATTCCATTCCTCTACTTTCCTTTCCAGAGGTTACTATTACTCTGAATTTATTTCTAATCACTCCAGGATTAGAAATACCAGTGCCACATGTGCATATATCCCTAGACAATATCTGACATTGTTTTACATATTTTTTTGGTATCATTAATATACAATCACATGAGCAACATTGTGGTTACTAGACTCCCCCCATTATCAAGTCCCCACTACATACCCCATTACAGTCACTGTCCATCAGCGTAGCAAGATGCTACAGAGTCACAACTTGTCCTCTGTGCTATAGTGCCTTCCCTATGCCACCCCCCTCCATGTTATGTGTGCTAATCATTTTATGTATTTTAAACTTTTAAAAATAGTGTTATACTCTATGTACCCTCCTGGGACTTGCTTTTCTTGTTTTTTCTTAATTGTGTTTGTGAAGATACTGGTACATGATTATATACTTTGTTCATTTTCACTGTTTAGAATTCCATCATATGGACATACTACAACTTATTTATCTACTCTCCTGTTGATGGACATCTATGTTGTTTCTAATTTCCCGTTATTATCAAGAGTGCTGCAGTGGACATTCTTGTCTACATTCCTTCCATATATGTGGAGAAGTTTCTTGAAGGCAGGATGTATTTTATGAGTAGAACTGCTTGGCATGATGGGGTGTGCATTTTCAACTTAATCTACTTATTGCCAAATTGCTCTTTAGAGTGATTACAACAACTTACATTATCCTATCAGTATATAAGATTTCCCATTCACCTATAGTGTCACCAACATTTTATTTTATTATTTTTTAATTTTTTTATCATTCTTTTTTTATTATTAAGGTATCACTGATGTACAATCACATGAGCAACCACAAGATTACTACATTCCCTCCTACTATCAACATTTTATTTTTATACTTTGCCAATCTGATGGCAAGAAATGGTATCTCATTATGATTTTAATTATTCACATTTGCCTAGTTACTAGTGAATTGAGCATCTTTTCATTTATGTATAAGCCATTTAAATTTCTTTTGTGAATTATCCATTCATACCTGTATCAGCCAGAGTTTATTTATAGATAGCAACAATCATTCTATATTAACCAGTAAGGGATTTAAAAGAGGATACTAAGTGCTTTCTAAATTAGTGGCAGGGCTGGACAAGTAGGCCACAGAACAGGCCGCTAGGAATGAGTCCTAGAGCAATACTATAGGAATGGACCTCCAAAGATACTGCTATCTCTGCAACAATCAGAAAGTTGGACAATTGGGTAGCTACTGTCCCTGCTATTAGCTTCAGGATTCCATAACTTCAGACACAGTCTACTGCCAGAACCATTGACTTCAGACAGTATAGTGCCTGTCCCATTAAATGGACAAGAACCACCTCTCTTCTTCTTAGCTCATTCTAAACTCGGGGATCATGTGAAATCACATGATTGGTGGGGCTGAAAGCACATCTTGGAAACTTGCCTGCCAAGGAGTCTGGGAGGTTGGGTTTTAGCTCTCCAGTTTCAGTATTACAGTATTACAACAAGACCTAATAGGAGGCGGTCAAAACTGACATTGAATCAACCAAAGTACTGTATTTGCAACAATATCCTTTGTCAATTGTTTTTTAGATTGCTTTGTTTTAATGATTCATAGAAGTTGTTTATATGGTCTGAATATTAAAATTTGGCAGGTTACATTCATTGCAAATATCTTCTCCTGATTGGAAGCCTCTCTTTTCCTTTTGATTGTAGAATTGTTTGATAAACAGAATATTTCAGGATTATTATAGTCAGATTTATCAATCTTCTCTTTTGAGGTTTGTACCTTTTATGCCTTATTGAAGAAATCTTTTCCATATGGAGAGCACAAAAATATTTTCTTATGTTTTCTTCTAAGAATTTTAGAGTTTCACCTTTAACATTTAGGTCTTTTACTTAGGGTATGATGTGGGATTGCATTTGTTAGTTTTTCTACATGGGAAGCCAATTATCCCATGGGCGAACCTTTTCCCAGAGACTTACAATGATACTTATGTCATATATCAAGTTCCATATTTACTGTGGCCTATTTCTGCACTCTCTAACCTGTTCCACTGATATGTTTGCCCCATGTCAATACTATACTTTTTCATTATTATGGCTTTCAAGTAGATCTAGATATCTGATAGGATGGGTCTCCCTACCTTGTTGTTCAGAATTGCCTTAGCCATTCTTTGCCTTTTACTCTTCCATATATATTTTAGAATCTTATTTTCATTTTGCATTTTTAAAACAAAAACAAAACAAAACCCTGTTGGGAGTTTTATTGGAATTGTATTGAATCAGGGAAGAATTTTTATCTCAATGATATTGAGTCTTCCTATCCATGAACATGGTATGTTCCTTCTTGTAATTAGTTCTTAAATATATTTTAATCAAGTTTTATAATTTTCTTTATACAGTTCTTGTGCATCTTCTGTTCAGAAAGTTTTGGAGAAATAAATATTTATCATTATATAAATATTTTTATTGTGCTATTATCTTTCTTTAAATTGCACTTTTAAATATTGTTGATCTATATACAATGTGATTTATTTTTGAACATTGATCTCTAGCAAAACTGAGGAACTCTCACTTCTTATTTAGTTTTTAGTTCATATAAAACCTATTAAAGCATATAATTTAAAGAGATGGATAGTTCCATTTGCTATTAGAAACAGGAACAGGTAATTCTATAACATTTGTTAAGAAAAACAGCCTGGCCTCTTCACTTTCCTTCCCGTTCCAGCCACAACCAGGCAATTCTATAATTTTTAGCTGATTATTTTAATATTTCCCTCTATGGCTTTAAGTAGTATACATGGACTGCTACTTCTTGAGCTGTTGGTTTAGGCATTCTTTGACTTTCCACTATGAAGATGAAGATTTAGCTATTTTTTTAAATCCTCCTTCCACCTCACATACACACCCTTCCCATTACCCTATTCCCCAAGTATAGTTATATATAATATTAATTAGATCATTTTTATTGTTTTGTGTATAAATTTAATTTGTAATTGAACCAAGTAGTAACATGTAATAACTTTTATCTTTTTTGCCCAATTTTTTGTTATAACAATTGTTTTGTGTTTGTTAGTTTATTTCTTCATTTTGATGTTATTTATATGATTGTCCCTAAATAAACACCATATTCTTTACCAATTCAGTAAATCAGTTCTCAAGACATTCTAATACTTTGTGAAGTACTCTGGTCCAATCTGTTTGTCGTCGCCTGTAGCCAACAGTCAATCCTAGGATTTCCATTCATCTGTCCTAGGGATTTCTTCAGTTCCTCTCCTGTATTAGATCACCAGTTTCCCATGTCCTGTGTCTTCCTCTTTATTTATTTATTTATTTTGGTGGAGCACATTCTTTTATAGTTTCCTGAGAACAGGCACATATGAGATAACTTCTCTAGGCCTTTAAGGTTCTTCAGTTTCTCCTCAACATATTTAAATATAATTCTTTTTTTTTTTTACTTATTCTGCTTGGGACTTGTACTTACTGGATCTAAGAAATCATGTCTTTTGTAGATTCTGACAGTTCTTGTCCTATCTCTTCAAACACTGCCTCTCCTCACTCTCTATTTTTGCCTTCTAGGAGCTCAGATTTGATCCATGCACTTCCATATTTCAACATCCAGATCCCTTAAATTCTCTTTCAAATTTCCATGCTTCTCTCTCTTTAGCATTTTGGATAATTTTTTCAGATCCACCTACCCCTTTCTTAGTTCATTTTGCTAGGTATCTGTTTAATCTGTCTATTCAGTTTTTAATTTCAAAGGCTAAAATTTTAAGTTCTAGAAGTTCTTTTAAAAATTATACAGATCTTAATTTTTTTATATAATGTCTCCTTTTCCTGCTTATTTTATAGTTTGTCTGATATTTTGATTATCTGATGTTCTTGAGGTCTAATCCTGCCAATTATTGCTTCTGCTTTTGCTCACTTAAATGGAGTTCTTGTAATTTTGGATTTTAAATTCACCTTCAGGACAGCATAATTTGTTGGAGTACCATGTGGCCTAGGTTAAGGATGTTTTCTTCTGGACACATTTTATTTATCCTATGGGCACTCAGAATAGCATTTAGTACAAAACCTTTTTTGTTAATTTCTCAACTTTGGATTACTTGGACCATATGCATAGTATTAGTCTGAATGAAAAACCCAGTGAAGGCAGGCCTGTTGTTATGAATTTCCAGAGACTTTTTGTCCTCACACAGGACCCAAGCCAAGATGGAGAAATATCTTTGTCATCTTCTGGGTGGGTGGGAGGGGGATATTTTTTTCTGATCCACCATTTTCCTAGAGTCCCTGGGGGTCACAGTTCTGTGAAGGAGCTTGTCTCCTGCTCCTGCCTGGGCACCAACACTCAAGTCCCTGGTCCACCAAACTTGACAGTGCCCTCTTTCCTGCCCAGTTGTCCACTTTGGGCCACCATTGTGTCAGCCTAGCTGCTCCTGCTGTGGTTTTCAGTTCCCTCTGTTTTGGGGCCCTGCTGATTTCCTTTACTCTGTGGCAGGCCCCGCCATGCAGTTAAAAGGAAGTTTATTATAGCTGATGCAGCATTTCTAGGCATTTTGTAGGAGGGAGGTTTTTCAGGCCATCTTGTCCACAGTATTGCCATTTGTACTTATTTTGTTCCTTCATTTTTCTCATTTATACTTTTTAAGCTTAGAGATAAAAATGTGGGAATTTCAGAGAAGAAAAGCCCATCTGGTTGGGAGGGACGATGAGGAGATGTCCATCAGAGGATATAGACATGGGATGGGGCATGGCAGGTGCAAAAGCACAGAGGCAGGAAATGACCTTGCGGATATAGAGAAAAGCAGAGAGCTGTCTCACCAGAGTACTGCCTCTGAAGGGGAAAACCAGGCTGGAACAGCAGGGAAACATCTCACAGGAGGGAGTGCCATGATCTCAAGCTTTGTTTCAGAAAGTTTAAATTGGAAGCAGGGCCACGAAGGATGGGTGTGGAATTTGGGTTTGGAAAGAAGATTCTAGAGGCTGTGGAAGTATCCTGATGACAGGCAGTAAGGCCTGAACAAGGAAGTGGGGGTGCAGAGGAAGGAACCAGTGGGAGACAGAGGGTGACAGAGACTCACTGAATCACATAAAGAAATCTGGGTCAAGAGCAGGGGAAAAAAATAGAAGAAAAGCTAGGCAAGCACATGATCTGAATCCTGGGAAATGAATTTAAAATGTCAGCAATTAGCTTCCTGCTACGTTTTAAGATTGCCCAGATACTGCCCACAAATGGTAATACACAGTCCATCTTGACTTTGTACACAGCTAAAAATGTATTTAGTCCACCTGATGAATACTTGTCTTTGGGTTAGAGACAGCATGTCCCAATAGAGCCCCTGGAAGTGAGTTGGGATGCGTTCATTTGTCTTTCCCAGAACCTGCTGCCATGGCTGAACGTGGGGTTGATGAGCCGTCCTCCAGGACTGGGAGTTCGGATGGGGAAGATCAGGTCTCTGAGGATAGGTCGTTGCTCCATCAGAGGCTGGCCATCAGGGAGCTCATGGACACCGAGGTCTCCTACGTGCACATGCTCCGGCTCTGTGCCTTGGATATCAGGAGCCGTCTGCAGCAGGTACCTGGATGGGGCCACACACAGCCTGTCTTTGTGGGGGGAAATGTGGGCCCCAGCTTCTAATACCCCACTTCTGTTCCTGAGGAGATGGCTATGCAACCTGCAGCAAAGCCTTTAACAGCTTGGAGCCTTAGTGTATTCATCTGTTAGATGGGGAGAGAAATAATTACCTCAGAGAACTAAGTGAGTTATTGAATAAAATAGCCCTTTATCAAGTTTAGAACAGATTGCTTAAACTGACCTCCATTCTAATTGTCTCATTTGGAGGACAGTAACATGGAGAAATTCTCACATGATGTGTTTCTATTTTAGTGTTCATTTTACATCTCTTTTGCCCCTGATTTCAGAAATAATATAGGCTTTCTCTATAAAATTTCAAGATTCCCCTAGCATGTAAGTTCCATAAGGGTAAAGAATATTTAGTACAGTATATCTCAGTTCTTAATACGTAAATAATGGACTTGAATGAATGAAATATTCATTGAATTAGTGTTCTTGAATGAATGAAATGCTCAAGTACGTAATGTAGAAGGTGAAAGTCTTTTATGCTCCAGAAATTAGGATTTTTCTCTGTAGGCATTAAGTAAAGAAAGCTGGTTACTTATTTTCACAAAAATAAGAGCATACTCTATGTATTTTTCTACAGTTAGCTTTTCCCACTTCATTGTATATCCAGGGCAATACATAGGATTGTATATCATACACACACACACACACACACACACACACACACAAACACACACACACACACACAAACACACATGCCTTTGTATATAGATATGTCGTGCATCCTTTTTAGCAGTGGTTAGCCTAGTTAATAAGGGCTGGAGTTCAGAATGCATCTCAAGGTAATGGTGGTATGTGACAAATAAGTCAGAGCTGGAAGGAAGTCCAACTTCTCATCCTTATAGGCCATATGGGAAAACTGAGAAAAGAAAAATGATAGGTGCCAGCAGATCTAGTATAAAACCCCAGTTCAGCTTTCCTTCTGTGCTAAGTACATCTCTTCCTCTCTTCCTGTAAAGTAACGAAATTACTTCAACTGGGGAAATTTCAAAGTCCTTGCAAACGCTCCACCGGGGCAGTCTTCCCAAGAGCGATAGGACCCTGAAGGTGTGGGTGTTCTGGGCTGCTCCCCACGGCCAGCAAATAAAGTCACTCTGCTGAACTCCCAGTAACCTCCCAAGGCTTCTTGTTTCTTCCAGCTGCCCCAGGGAGATCTGGACATCCTGTTCTCAAACATCAACGATATCATCAAGGTGAACAGCAAATTGCTTGCAGATCTGCAGGAGACAGCATCCAGGGAAGAGGAACAAGTACACCTAATTGGTAAGTAAAAGACAAGGCAGCTGTCAGCCAGCCTTAGCTTCCCATGGAATTAGCCTTGATATATGGGCACTGCTGAACTATCTTCCAGGGTTCCAGAAAAATGCATCTGGGACTCTGTTTTGGGGATCCCTGAAACATAGTATGTCAGAGCTGGCAGGACTCTCAAATAATATCTAGCCTGATCCCATTGCTTACAGATGAACAGACTGAGGCCCAGAGACAGGGAGGAACACATAGGCTAGTGTCCTGGCTGAGTCTTTAGTCTGGGGTTCTTTCAGAGTCATTCATTAACAATTATTTACTGAGCACCTGCAGCATGCCAGTCACCATGTTGTGTGCTGGGGTCCCAGCGTCAACAAATGAGTCTGAGTTGACAAGTTAGTGAGAGAGACAAGATAAAAAGATCAACAAGAGAATTTTAGGTAGTAATTTGAAATCTGAAGAAAAGAAACAATGGCAGTAACTTTTGGATGTGAGAGTAGGCTCCTGAGAAGGGGACAGTCAAGCTGAGACTGTGATGTTAGGAAGCAGCCATGAGAAGATCTGGAGGGAGAGTAGAGAGAATAGCTGTGCAAAGGCCCTGAGGCAGGGATAAGCCTGGAATATTTGAAAGACATATAGAAAGAAGGCTGGTGTGGCTCCAGGGGAGGACGAAAGTGTTAGGGGATAACACTGAAGAGGCAGAGAAGGTCCAGAACGTGCAGGGCTTTCATTGCAACTGTGATAAGAAACTGGGACAGTTTTGAGCAGGGAAGTGATATGGTCCTGTTCATGTTTTTCGAAGATCCCTTTGGCAATTGTAAACAAAGACTAGGAGTGGGTGGTGAGTGTGGAAGTAGTGAGACCAGCTCATGGCTTTACTATTGCCTAGGTGAGAGATGAAGGTAGTTTTCCTGATTCCAGAAAGGTTAGGATGACCAGAGCATAAACAAGGAGGGATAAGTGGGTGTAAATGTCTTACCTGTCTCCCTCAGTGTCTTTTCATCTGACCTGGGGCCACTTGACAACATTTCAAGGTCAGGGTTTCAAGTGTAGTTAGGGGAGGAGGGTGACTGGGTGCCGGGCAGAGAAGAGAAGGGGGGCCATGGCACCCAGTACAGTGGCCATCCAGGTCTCCCTGGCCTTTACACCAGCAATCTTCCACCTTTTTCTAGGCATGAATGATGATGGTGGAGGCTAAAAATAACAAATATACAAACAAAAAATTTTTAAAGCCTACTTCCTGAGCATTTACTAAATGCTCAGCACTTTTCTGATGTATTAACTCATTTATTCCTTGCAACTGTGCAAAGTAGATACTGTTATCTCAGTGTCAGTTGAAACTGAGTAGCCTCTCAAGGTCATGCAGCTAGTGGTGGATACAGGATTTGAATTTGGGCACTTGACCTCTGGAGCTGGCACTCTCAACTGCTGCACTGAACAGCTTCCAGGTAGAAGAGAATGGCATTAAACCTCTGTGTTACGTGTTTACTATTTCCTTGAAAATACTGTCCTTTATTAAAACAGTGATTGAATGGGTTACAATCTCCTATAAACTATAGAGGATTACAAAATTAAATAACAAGATTTTTTTTAAGTACCTGGTAGATACTCTCACCTTTTATCATTTTATCCTTATTCCTGTTACTTGAGTGGGAATTGATATGGCCTCAGGCTGAAGATTCCCTAAGGGTCTGGGAGTCTGAGGTCAGGCTCTTCTGTTGCTGTGGGTTTGGGGCTCCGTGTGGTTCCCTGGTAAGGGTCCATCTCTGCCTTCCTGCTTGACCTAAAAGGAGTCCAGATGCCGCTTTGTTCCCTGAGTACACCTGCTGACACCTCCATTCCCTGCCTTCATCGCTTCCCTGGTAGAGTTGCCAGATAAAAAACAGGATGCCCAATTACATTTGAATCTCAGATAAACAATGAGTAATATTTTTTTTTGAGTTTTTATAATTTTAATAACTATTGCAAAGCTGTTGCTATTAGTTGAATTTGATAGTACCAGCTTTCCCATACCTTTATCTCTAGTATTATTGTATTAAATTTTAAATTTTTGCTAGTCTTAATATTTCCTCTTTTAATGAATATTTCCTTAGATAATTGTTGCTCATTTGGTTGTTTGCAGAAATGCTACTCCCAACATTTTATTTATTTATTTATTTATTTATTTTATTATCATTAATCTACAATTACATGAAGAACATTATGGTTACTAGACTCCCCCCTTCACCAAGTCCCCCCCACAAACCCCATTACAGTCACTGTCCATCAGCATAGTAAGATGCTGTAGACTCACTACTTGTCTTCTCTGTGTTTGCACATCCCTCCCTATGTGCCCCCCACATTATACATGCTAATCATTAAGCCCCCTTTCTTTTTCCCTGCCCTTCTCCCTCCCTTCCCACCCATCCTCCCCAGTCCCTTTCCCTTTGGTAACTGTTAGTCCATTCTTCGCTTCTGTGATTCTGCTGCTGTTTTGTTCCTTCAGTTTTTCTTTGTTCTTATACTCCACATATGAGTGAAATCATCTGGTACTTGTCTTTCCCGCCTGGCTTATTTCACTGAGCTAATACCCTCTAGCTCCATCCATGTTGTTGCAAATGGTAGGATTAGTTTTCTTCTTATGGCTGAATAATATTCCATTGTGTATATGTACCACATCCTTTTTTTTAATTTAATTTTATTTTGGTATCATTGATCTACAATTACATGAAGGACATTATGGTTACTAGGCTCCCCCCTTCACCAAGTCCCCCACACACCCCCCATTACAGTCACTGTCCATCAGTGTAGTAAGATGCTGTAGAATCACTACTTGTCTTCTCTGTGTTGCACAGCCCTCCGCGTGCCCCACCACACACTATACATGCTAATGGTAATGTCCCCTTTCTTTTTCCTCACCCTTATCCCTCCCTTCCCACCCACCCACCCCAGTCCCTTTCCCTTTGGTAACTGTTAGTCCTTTCTTGGGTTCTGTGAGTCTTGCTGCTGTTTTGTTCCTTCAGTTTTTCTTTGTTCTTATACTCCACATATGAGTGAAATCATTTGGTACTTGTCTTTCTCTGCCTGGCTTATTTCACTGAGCATAATACCCTTTAGCTCCACCCATGTTGTTGCAAATGGTAGGATCTGTTTTTTTCTTATAGCTGAGTAATATTCCATTATGTATATGAACCACATCTTCTTTATCCATTCATCTACTGATGGACATTTAGGTTGCTTCCATATCTTGGCTATTGTAAATAGTGGAGCAATAAACATAGGGGTGCATCTGTCTTTCTCAAGGTGGGCTGCTACATTCTTAGGGTAAATTCCTAGAAGTGGAATTCCTGGGTCAAATGGTATTTCTATTTTGAGCTTCTTGAGGAACTTCCATACTGCTTTCCACAATGGTTGAACTAATTTGCATTCCCACCAGCAGTGTAGGAGGGTTCCCCTTTCTCCGCAACCTTGCGAACATTTGTTGTTTGTCTTTTGGATGGTGGCGATCCTTACTGGTGTGAGGTGATATCTCATTGTGGTTTTAATTTGTATTTCTCTGATGACTAGCGATGTGGAGCATCTTTTCATGTGTCTGTTGGCCATCTGAATTTCTTCTTTGGAGAACTGTCTCTTCATATCCTCTGCCCATTTGTTAATCAGGTTGTTTGCTTTTTCGGTGTTGAGGTGTGTAAGTTCCTTATATATTTTGGATGTTAACCCCTTGTCAGATCTGTCATTTTTGAATATATTCTCCCATACTGTAGGATGCGTTTTTGTTCTGTTAATGGTGTCCTTTGCTGTACAGAAGCTTTTCAGCTTGATATAGTTCACTAGTTCATTTTTGCTTTTGTTTCCCTTGCCCGGGGAGATATGTTCATGAAGAAGCCGCTCATATTTATGTCTAAGAGATTTTTGCCTATGTTTTTTTCTAAGAGTTTTATGGTCTCATGACTTACATTCAGGTCTTTGATCCATTTTGAATTTACTTTTGTGTATGGGGTTAGACAATGATCCAGTTTCATTCTCTTACATGTAGCTGTCCAGTTTTGCCAACAACAGCTGTTGAAGAGGCTGTCATTTTCCCATTGTACGTCCATGGCTCCTTTATTGAATATTAATTGACCATATACATTTGGGTTAATGTCTGGAGACTCTATTCTGTTCCACTGGTCTGTGGCTCTGTTCTTGTGCCAGTACCAAATTGTCTTGATTACTGTGGCTTTGTAGTAGAGCTTGAAGTTGGAGAGTGAGATCCTCCCAACTTTATTCTTCCTTCTCAGGATTGCTTTGGCTATTTGGGGTCTTTGGTGTTTCCATATTAATTTTTGAGCTATTTGTTCCAGTTTTTTGAAGAATGCTGTTGGTAATTTGATAGGGATTGCATCAAAATTGTATATAGCTTTGGGCAGGATGGCCATTTTGACAATATTAATTCTTCCTAGCCAGGAGCATGGGATGAGTTTCCATTTGTTAGTGTCCTCTTTAATTTCTCTTAAGAGTGTCTTATAGTTTTCAGGGTATAGGTCTTTCACTTCCTTGGGTAGGTTTATTCCTAGGTATTTTATTCTTTTTGATGCAATTGTGAATGGAATTGTCTTCCTGATTTCTCTTTCTATTAGTTCATTGTTAGTGTATAGAAAAGCCACAGATTTCTGTGTGTTGATTTTGTATCCTGCAACTTTGCTGAATTCCAATATTAGTTCTAGTAGTTTTGGAGTGGAGTCTTTATGGTTTTTTATGTACAATATCATGTCATCTGCAAATAGTGACAGTTTAACCTCTTCTTTAACCAATCTGGATTCGTTGTATTTCTTTGTTTTGTCTAATTGCCATGGCTAGGACCTCCAGTACTATGTTGAATAACAGTGGAGAGAGTGGGCATCCCTGTCTTGTTCCCGATCTCAGAGGAAAAGCTTTCAGCTTTTCAGTGTTCAGTATGATGTTGGCTGTGGGTTTATCATATCTGGCCTTTATTATCTTGAGAGTTTTTATCATGAATGGATGTTGAATTTTGTCGAATACTTTTTCAGCATCTGTGGAGATGATCATGTGGTTTTTGTCCTTCTTTTTGTTGATGTGGTGGATGATGTTGATGGATTTTCGGATGTTGTACCATCCTTGCATCCCTGGGATGAATCCCACTTGGTCATGGTGCGTGATCCTTTTGATGTATTTTTGATTTCAGTTTGCTAATATTTTGTTGAGTATTTTTGCATCTATGTTCATCAGGGATATTGGTCTGTAATTTTCTTTTTTGGTGGGGTCTTTGCCTGGTTTTGGTATTAGGGTGATGTTGGCTTCATAGAATGAGTTTGGGAGTATTCCCTCCTCTTCTATTTTTTGGAAAACTTTAAGGAGAATGGGTGTTATGTCTTCTCTGTGTGTCTGATAAAATTCCAAGGTAAGTCCGTCTGGCCCCGGGGTTTTTTTCTTGGGTAGTTTTTTTATTACTGCTTCAATTTCTTTGCTGGTAATTGGTTTGTTTAGATTTTGTGTTTCTTCCTTGGTCAGTCTTGGAAGGTTGTATTTTTCTAGGAAGTTGTCCATTTCTTCTAGGTTTTCCAGCTTGTTAGCATATAGGTTTTCATAGTAGTCTCTAATAATTCGTTGTATTTCTGTTGGTTCCGTCATGATGTTTCCTTTCTCATTTCTGATTATGTTGATGTGTGTTGATTCTCTTTTTCTCTTAATAAGTCTGGCTAGAGGCTTATCTATTTTGTTTATTTTCTTGAAGAACCAGCTCTTGGTTTCATTGATTTTTTCTATTGTTTTATTCTTCTCAATTTTGTTTATTTCTTCTCTGATCTTTATTATGTCCCCCCTTGTAGGCCTCATTTGTTCTTCTTTTTCCAATTTTGATAGTTGTGATGTTAGACTATTCATTTGGGTTTGTTCTTCCTTTTTAAAATATGCCTGGATTGCTATATACTTTCCTCTTAAGACTGCTTTCGCTGCATCCCACAGAAGTTGGGGCTTTGTGTTGTTGTCGTCATTTATTTCCATATATTGCTGGATCTCCATTTTAATTTGGTTGTTGATCTATTGACTATTTAAGAGTGTATTGTTAAGCCTCCATGTGTCTGTAAGCCTTTTTATTTTCTTTGTATAATTTATTTCTAGTTTTATACCTTTGTGGTCTGAAAAGTTGGTTGGTAGAATTTCAATCTTTTGGAATTTACTGAGGCTCTTTTTGTAGCCTAGTATGTGGTCTATTCTGGAGAATGTTCCATGTGCACTTGAGAAGAATGTGTATCCTGTTGCTTTTGGGTATAGAGTTCTATAGATGTCTATTAGGTCCATCTGTTCTAGTGTGTTGTTCAGTGCCTCTGTGTCCTTACTTATTTTCTGTCTGGTGGATCTATCCTTTGGAGTGAATGGTGTGTTGAAGTCTCCTAAAATGAATGCATTGCATTCTGTTTCCTCCTTTAGTTCTGTTAGTGTTTGTTTCACATATGCTGGTGCTCCTGTGTTGGGTGCATATATATTTGTAATGGTTATATCTTCTTGTTGGACTGACCCCTTTATCATTATGTAATGTCCTTCTTTATCTCTTGTTACTTTATTTGTTTTGAAGTCTATTTTGTCTGATACTAGTACTGCAACACCTGCTTTTTTCTCCCTATTGTTTGCATGATATATCTTTTTCCATCCCTTAATTTTTAGTCTGTGCATGTCTTTGGGTCTCTTCTAAGCAGAATATAGATGGGTCTTGTTTTTTTTATCCATTCAGTGACTCTGTATCTTTTGATTGGTGCATTCAGTCCATTTACATTTATGGTGATTATCGATAGGTATGTACTTGTTGCCATTTCAGGCTTTAGATTCGTGGTTACCAAAGGTTCCAGGTTACTTTCCTTATTATCTAAGAGTCTAACTTAACACACTTTGTATGCTGTTACAAACACAATCTAAAGGTTCTTTTCTATTTCTCCTCCTTCTTTCTTTATATTTTAGGTATCAAATTCTCTACTTTTTGTCTATCCCTTGATTGACTTTGGGGATAGTTAATTTAATTTTGCATTTACTTCATAATTAGCTCTTCTACTTTCTTTACTGTGGTTTTATTGCCTCTGGTGACAGCTATTCAACCTTTGGAACACTTCCATCTATAGCAGTCCCTCGAAAATACACTGTAAAGATGGTTTCTGGGAGGTAAATTTTCTCAGCTTTTGCTTATCTGGAAATTGTTTAATCCTTCCTTCAAATTTAAATGATAATCTTGCCAGATAAAGTAATCTTGGTTCCAGGCCCTTCTGCTTCATGGCATTAAATACATCATGCTACTTCCTTCTGGCCTGTAAGGTTTCTGTGAGAAGTCTGATGTTAGCCTGATAGGCTTTCCTTTGTATGTGATCTTATTTCTGCCTCTGGCTGCTTTTAACAGTCTGTCCTTATCCTTGATCTTTCCCATTTTAATCACTATGTGTCTTGGTGTTGTCTTCGTTGGGTCCCTTGTGTTGGGAGATCTCTGGATCTCCATGGCCTGAGAGACTATCTCCTTCCCCAGATTGGGGAAGTTTTCAGGAACTACCTCTTCAAAGACACTTTCTATCCCTTTTTCTCTCTCTTCTTCTTCTGGTATCCCTATAATGCGAATATTGTTCCACCTGGATTGGTCACACAGTTCTCTCAATATTCTTTCATTCTTAGAAATCCTTTTTTCTCTCTGCGCCTCAGCTTCTTTGTATTCCTCTTCTCTGGTTTCTATTTCATTTAATGTCGCCTCCACCGTATCCAACCTGCTTTTAATAGCCTCCATCGTGCTCTTCAACGATTGGATCTCCAACCTGAATTCATTCCTGAGTTCTTAGATGTCTTTCTGTACCTTCATGAGCATGCTGATGATTATATTTTGAACTCCCTTTCAGGAAGAGTCATGAGATCCATATCATTTAAATCTTTCTCGGGAGTCGTATTAATAATTTTACTCTGGACAAGGTTCCTTTGGTGTTTTATGTGTGTATATGGTGCCCTCTAGTGTCCAGAAGCTGTAGTCTCTGGAGCTGCTCAGCCCCTGAAGCAATGTCGGGGGTCGCAGGGGAGCAGTACTGGTGCCTGGGGGGAGGAAAGAGCTGTTCCCAGCCTTCTGGCTGCTGTGTCTGTCTCCACTGCCTGAGCCAGTGGGCCGATTACACAGGTATGTTTTTGTCCCAGAGCAGCCGGATATGGATCCCTGCTTTCCACAAGCAGCCGGAATCCCAGTCTCCCCAGGAACTCGCCTGTATTAACTTTCCAACCCAGTAGTCATGCGAGTCTCATGAAAGCACCATGAAATTTTTGTGCTCCAAGAGCAGATCTCCGGAGCAGTTAGGTACTCAGCAGTTCCAAGCCTTCCACTCCCTCCCTGCTCCATTTGTCTTCCTCCCCTGGTGAGCTGGGGTGGGGGAGGGAGTCAGGTCCCATGGAGCCACAGCTCTGGTACATTACCCTGTTCCGTGAGGTCTGCTCTTTTCTCCAGGTGTGTGCAGTCTAACGCATCCTCTTTCCTGTTGCTCTCTCAGGATTAGTTGCACCAACTATATTTTCTAATTGTATCCAATTTTAGGAGGAAGCCTCTGTCTCTGCTCTCACACCACCATCTTTTATGAGTAATGTTTTAGTATAAGTATATCCATGCACCATTTGGGATGTATTATACTAAAAAATTGTTCATTGTTTACCTGAAATTCACATTTAACTGAGCATCCTGTTTTTCTCTCTCCCACCACTGAATTTGGCAACCCTATTCCCTGACCTTTACAGAGTCAGCCTCCCTGCCCCTTGTTGTTAGCCAGAAAGAGGCACAAAAAGCCCACAGGGCTTTCCTTCCCCTTGGTGCACTGCGGGCTGGGCCCAGGCTACCCTGGCTTCCGCCACCTCTCTCTAAGCCTCGTCCAGCCTCAGCCTTCCTGTATGAGGAAGGCCCTTTTCCCAGTCCAGCAGCCACAGCATTTAAAATTTTGGACCTCAAGCCTGACTGTCTTTTTTTTTTTTTTTTTTTTTTTAGGAGAGCCAGGGAAAGGCTTTTATTTAGAAATATAGTGAGAGGAAAGAGCTCCTGGCTCACGCCAGGAGGGAACAAGAGAACCTGGGGTGGTGCGTTGTCTGGGGGATTTATAGGCAGTTGAGAATTTTTGGGAATTGAGGATTTAGGGTGTGGACTTGAACCACCCGCCCTGCCCCCAGGGTGGGCTGGGTTGTTACCTGTCTGCTAGGGCTGTTTACAGTGAAGTCACGGATTATGCTGAGATACCCTTGCGGAACACTCACACATTCCAGGCCAAGTTGCTCCTGGCCTTTTGACCTTTAACTGATCTTACTGAAGGTGTCTATATTCCTAGTCTGATATCTTTACCCTAGACAATTAGTGTGACCTTGACTTTGCATAATGCTGAACACAGTGTTTTGATAGGGACTTTACATTGTTACACTGCTTTGACTGTAGGTATCCTGCCTTGTTTTTTCCAGAGGCTCTCACTTTACTCTGACTACACCCATGGTCCCTGTCTCATTTCCCCCCTCTACAGATAGAGACCCTAGCTGCTGCTAGGGAAAGGGGGTGATGACTGCTCTGGCTACTTCATGCTGAGAGAGGGCACAGTGAGGGGTGCAGCTAGGTCTCCATCACTGGTCAGTTGAGAGGGCCTTGGAAGATGGGCACTTCTATTCTGGGTTCCATTTCTATTACTTTTTGTGGTTTTATGGCTTCTAGACAAGATAGAACAAATTGTGCTACTAGGTTAAGTAGTAACATTTGGAGTTGGATTTCCATTCTGGAAGGACAAACTTGATGAGATTAAGAATGCATGGCTGAATATGAGGACTAGAAATAGTAAAACCTTAATTGAAATGATGGGAGAAAAGTAAAACATCTGTAAAATCATAGCCAGATATTTTAAATAAACTAGAAATCTGAATCTAGTTTATGTCCCAATGACTAGTATTAGGATTTAGTATAGATAAGGCTGCATTATTGAAACAACACTTTTCTCTAAAATCACCCTCATTTTTATTAGAAGTAACCAGATTAAAAAAATAATTAACACTTGGCTTGACTATTTGCATAAGTGCAACAAGAAGAGCAATTGATTACATAGGCTCTTTTAAATGAGCTTTGCTGGAACTTTTTATAAGGAATTTCAGATTGGGCTTTTTAAGGCTTCTTGAGGCCAGAAAGCCAAGCCAGACTTGCCATAAGGTTTTGCCTGCAGTACCTGTAGATTTTCAAAAATTCCTCTCTTCTTGAGGTTCCCAAGGCATTCCTGAGGTTCCTGCACCGGCCAGGAAGTGACCTTCCTTACTCAACTGGTAAGGCTGATGGAAACCCTGTAAACAAGGTACCAGGCCAGTTCTTCCAAGGGGCTTTGTTGGCCCCATAAAGTCAATCTTAGTTCCTTAAAGCTGTCTGGTTATATCTGAGTTTACACATGTGTCTCTCAGGTATGACATTCCAGTCAAAGCCTTGGTAATATAACCTGTGTTTTTAATTGGTCCTCTTACAAGGAAAGCAGATTCTTATTGAACTTATGCAAATAAACATCACTGCCTTGAAATATAAAAATAGTCACTGAAAGTTTTTAAATTCTGGAGGGATCAGGTAGAAAGATATGTTTCAATTCTGCTTATAAAGATATTGTCATTTACTAAACTGTTGTCAGCTTAAGAGAAAAAGCTTAAAACACTTTATCAGCAACATTTGAAACAAAAAGCCACAAAACCATCTTCCTTAGTTTACTTAATCCTATGTAGCCAATACCTGTTCTACTGAAATCTAGTTCTTTACTAGTTTAGGAGTAATAAAACAGTAACTATAAATGACAAAAGACTTACAAATGACAATGGTTAAAGGTCTGATGAGAGTTTACTGTAAGACAGTTGACATAAGGAAATTGGGATATTTCTGTAACACAAAACATTCAGTAACAAAGTTTAGCATCATTCCCTTTGACAGTGTTTTCCAGGTAATTAAGCAGGTAATTATATATCAGATAAATAAGCCAAATTAGCCAAATACTTTCCCCAATGAGAAAAAATTCATCTGACATGTTCAGGGGCCCTCTGGAAAAAATCAGAGTTAACTAGAGGTAAAAGCACCTTTTTGAATTTGATTTTGGGAAGTTGTCAGAAGAAAGTTTATTTGGCACTTGCTTAAATAGTATTATAGGTTGCTATGAAGCAATACTTATCCATTTAACCAGAATGACAAAATACCCCAAAGGCAAATAAATAAGTTTACACAGTTGTTAGCAAAGTTTAGCTTTTAGTCCTTTTAATATTAAGATCTCATTTTCTTAAATACTCAGACAACTTATTGAGACTTTAAGCATGAGAAACTGCTTTGATAAAACAATCAGAAAACCTTTTGCAATCTTTCAAAATAAAGAGCAAACTTTTTTAGAAAAATTCATCTTTTTAACTGAAAACAAAATTCTAGTTTTGTTTTGTATTTGATATTAAGACTCATTTGCTTTAGTTTCACATAGCATGACCGTATTAAATTCTTCCACAAATTTTCTACAACCTTCTTTTTAGGTTTAGAATTCCCCCCTTTAGATAAACATCTGTACTTTAGAACAAAGTTACTTTCTTTTATTAAAAGGCACAGTCTTTAGCATACAGAAATGTTTTTCTTATTACTTCAAGTAGTTTTAATTAAAATTTAAAACCATTAGGAACTTTAATTTTCAGTGAACACTGAGAAGAAGGCTACTATAAACTGTCACAGTAGCATTCTTTAGATTGACAAATTTATGAACACATTTTATAATTTCTGGAACCATGTGCTTTGCAGCACAATCTCACTAAGCACAAAATATGTCTAAACTTAGCAAAACTTTAGTCTTTTAGATTACTACAAAAATTCTCAGGTTATAGGTAGGTATACATACTGTAACACATAATTATTATTAAGATGTTTACTTCCTACACTTAGTTTACTCATTCCTAACAACTATGCTAGATTACTTACAAAACCTTTACTGAACATTAGACAAAGTCAAGCCTCTAAGCATTTTATTCTTGAAAGATTTAGCAGATACCATCAACTTAAATGACTTTAGATAAACTTAGGCAGCTGATAACCATAAGGACATGTCCATTTCAGTTTAACTTAAATGTAGCATTAATGCTTAATATCTTTAACTGGAATTTTCTGGAAGTTTTATAATGCCCAATTTTCACAAGCGCTTGTCTTTAAATCAGTTTTACTAATACCATCAGGAAGTAGAAAAAGATTTTTCATTTACATGCTTAGACACACAAACATACAGATTGAGATGTAATGACTATAGTTAGCAATACTTTTCATAAAAGAACATATACACAGATAAACTGATACAGAGATGAGTTACTGATATTCAATTGCCTTCTTTCCTTTTAGCTTACTTGACTAAAAGTATCTCAGTTCTCAAGAATAGACTCTTAAGGGTGAGCAGTTTACATCACTGGGTTATGGTTTAGATGGCCCTAGACTAACAGGGCTGATGAAGGCTCTGAACTGATAGAGACTGTGCATGTCCAGGGAGCTGGAAATGAAATGCAAGTACAATTCTAGCTCCAGTCATTTAAAGCTAGGCTGTATTGTAAAAGATAAATATCTTTCAAGGAGTTTACTTAAAAAACTTCCCAATTTTTGAGGATAATGATGAACCCAGTAAGTAGAATAGATTTTCACCAAAAAAATTAGAAAACTAGTTCCATATTGTAGTAGTTCATGGGACTTTTGACTATTTTTCTTCCTTGTGGCAAAATATATTTAGCTGCATAACCTTATTATATTGTATACTTCTCTCAGAGGCCAAGCCTCTCTAATCAGAGACTTTGTATTGATGCCAGGCTTGTGAAGAAGATAAGGCACTTTTTTTAGGGTTTAGGGATCGAATTGCTCCCAATTCCCCAGAATGCATGTCAGAGGCCTGTCTGGCTTTACACTTGAAGAGGATGCTCCTACCTGGAAGAGAGAGAAGGACAGGTGTGCGACACCTGATTGGCCTTTCTCTGTGAGGGTGTCCCCTCACTTGGAGCCTGGGTGACAGTGGTCAGTCACCCCCTCTGCCAAGCCTACTGGACTTAACCACTCCTTACCAGTGTGGCCTGTATCTTGCCTTGATTTCCCTCTTGCCTTCCCACTCAGCAAGAGTTGCTTCAGAGTCCTGGATCTAGTGGGAACTTCACCAGTGTGCTCTTACTTTACGCCTTCTGGGAGTCTTGATCCAGACTCTAGTTTCTCTGCATGAGCCTTAGCAGAGTATACTCGGGATCATTCCTTGAGAGCCCCCTGCCTGTCCGATAAGTGCAGGGACTGTGTGACCTCTCCCTGCCAGAGCCTTGGTCAGAGCCACATGCCTGTTTTGTTTCTCTGGGGCTGCAGAAAAGGAAATGCCTAGCCCCAGGATGGCTGCCTCTAAGATAGGGAGGTCAATAGAATAGACCATTTACATGTTGGGCTTTACAGACTTCATTTATATTACACAGGAGAAAGTGGTGTAGGCCTAAGAGGAGGGCTTTGAATGGGGAGCAGGGGAACTTTTTCCAAGGCCAGAGACAAAATTCAGAGGCTGCCACGGGCATTTGTGGATGGGTGGGGGAAGTTTATACTCTTAAACACCAGTTCCTGCCATTGCCTGGGAATTATCCCGCTAGTTACCCACTGCAGCAAATCTGATCCGTGAGACAGGAAGTCAGGGGTCATCTGCGACTCTTGCATAGGCAGCAGCCCAGCCGGAGGTTCACTCAGCACCATGGGATCAATCGGCCAGAGCTGAGATCCAGGACCACTGTCCACTAGTCGGTCTGCCCTCAGAGTCTGCAGATTAGGAGAGGAAAACAGGAAATTGGCTCAGCCACTCCCCAACATTCCCGTTCATCCGGAGGTAGGGGATCAGGAGCGACAGAGGGAAACCTTTCACCCGAGACATAAGACTGGTAGCCGACGCTAATTGTCTTTTAAGTGGCTAATGAGTGCCCAGACACATTTTTATGAGCTAAAGAGTGCAGCATTAAGTCAGGAATAAGAGCAAAGTGTGGAGAGAGTTAGGGATGCCCCCCGCCTCACCCAGCGGCCAGGGCGGCCTGAAGCAGCAGGCTGGGAGTCAGAGACAGAGAGAGTCACTCCTCATGGATACCCAGTTGGGCTGTCGGGGTCTGATTCTAGACACGCGGGCCTTTGAGAAGCCGCTGAAGTGCAGCCTCAGCCTGGACTCCCGCAGGTGCCCATGGCCTTCCTCAGTCCCTCGCATCTGAGGAGAGGCCTCTGAAGGGGAATCCTGGCCTCCACTCAGGTGACTTTCCCAGCTCCCAAGGGAGATGGGGATCCACTGAGGGAGACTCAGGGGAACCTGTCACTCGGGACTTTGAGATCAGCAGCCAGGCTAGTCCCATGTCAGTGGCTGATGAGAGCCCGATGGTGTGTGCCACAGACGGCTTCCTTCTGTAAGGACAGTGAAGGAAAAGGCAGGCTCTGATGCCGATACTCACCTCTGAAGCTATCCCGGATGAGCCCCCAAAGATGATGCCGGGGTTCTTGTTTGCAGAGTCGAAGAATGAACTTAGCAAATGCCCAAGGTAGGAGAGCCAGGGAGAGGCTTTTATTTAGAAATAAAGTGAGAGGAAAGGGCTCCTGGCTCATGCCAGGAGGGGACAAGAGAGCCCCAAGCCTTACTGTCTTTAATGGACTTTTTCCCTTCCAAAGGAGTCAGGTCCCTTGTCCTTACGAATGATTCCCAAACCAGCACAGATGTGCACAGGACTTCCTGCACAGGGCCATGTCACTAGAAGGCCCCATGCTCTGGGGCGATGCTGTCCAACGGAAATACAATGCACATCACAAATTTAATAAAAATTTTGAGTAGCTACATTAAAAAGATTTAAGAAGCAGTTGAAATTAATTTTAATAATATATTCTATTTAACTCAGTAGATCCAAAATAATATTTCAACATGTAATCAATATAAAAATTACTTATATTTTACTTCTTTTTCAGTACTATCTGTGAAATCCAGTGTCTTTACACCATCAGCACACATCAGTGAGGACCCTCCATATTTGTAGTGCCCAATAGCCACGTGGAGCTGGTGACTACTGTTTTGGGGCAGTGCAGGTCTAATGGTTCAGAGTGGGGCTTAGGAGGTCACTGGCAAGCCTCACTTTCTGCCTCTTTAACATGAGCCAGCTATGACTCAGAGTACCCAATGTATAGTAGCCCTTTCCATTCTCACAGCACTGGTTACTTGATGATGATCATCATCATCTCCATCTTACTAAAGAAAAAAAACTGAGGCTCAGAGAGGTTAAGTAACTGACCCACAGTCACACAGCTTCACCAGGCAGTCAGGATTTGAACCCAGCTCTTTGAGACTCTAGAGCCTTTGCTCTTGACCATCCTGCCTCTCTTTCTCTCCTTTCTGACTAATTTCATCCAGAGTAGAGTATCCTTTTGATGCTGAGAGTAACTTCTTTGCTGCCATGCCTTCTTTGCAGTCTGTGGCTATAGAAGGACAGGAGAAGAAATGTCTTTACTTTGGTGTCCTGGGTAATCCTGCCTTATTGAACACCTCTGCACTCTGGGAGTTTACCTTTCTCTGCTGTTCAGTTAATGATACACCCCTACCCCTGGCCATACTGGTTATGATACAGTTTCTTTGGCATTATTCACATTCCTGAGGAGGCACATACCCCTGTTAAGTAGAATGTGGGGACCACCCTAGGTTTCATGGCTATGCCCAAGCTATCTCTTAGCAGCGATGTCTCCACAGCTGGCTGATCTCCTATCATTCATCAACTCCATAGCTGCAGTTTCCTGTGATCTTCCCTGGTCATATTCTCCCTAATTCTGGGGGCTTCTTCTTAGGGAGTGCTCTCTGATGATTGGCTGGATCAGCACTGGGGAACAGGATTGGTCCTGGGGTGGCAATCTCATTGCGGGAGTCTCTGCTGAGAGCTGGACCATGCTGGTATAGGCACCATTTGATGTGTCCCAAGTGGGACCTGGTCTGGGTCAGAGGTCCACCCTATAGCTTTAGTGGGCAATAGGGCCAGCTGGGCTTTCGGTGGTCCATGGCTTCCCACCTGCCCTTTTGTGGCTAATACATTCTCTTCACCCTCACCACCTCCCCCAGATGGACAACCAAATACTCTTGCCTGGGAATTTGTGGTAGCTTTCTAACAGCCAAGTCTGAACCACTTTTGACCCCTAGTTTAGTCTCAACATAGTATACATCTTTTTTTTTTAATTAATAAACTTTATTTTTTAAGGTACTTTTAGGCTTACAGAAAAATTAAGTAGAAAGTACAGAGAACACCTATAAACTCCTATCTCCCTTCCCAAGCTACCCCATTAACATCTTATATTAGTGTGGCACATTTATTATAACTGATGAATGAATATTGACATATTATTATTGACTAAAGCCCATAGTGTACACTGGGGTTCACCCCTCTTTGTGTTCTACATTCTCTGGATGTAGACCAATGTATAATGCCTTTCATGCATTGTTACAGTATCATACATGTAGTTCCCCTGCTCTAAAAATCCTCGTCCTCCCTCCCTCCCCTCACCCCTGGAAAGCACTGATCTTTTTACTGTCTCTGTAGTTTTGCATCTTCCAGAATGTCACACAGCTGGAATCAGACAGTGTGTAGCTGTTTCTGAGTGGTTTCTTTCATTTACTAATATGCATTTAAGGTTTCCCATTTCTTTTCCTGGCTTGATAGCTCATTTCCTTTTTTCTCACTGAATAATATTCTATCGTATGCATAGAGCACAGCTAATCTATTCTGCTACTGAAGTACATTGTGGTTGCTTCCAAGTTTTGTCAGTTATGAATAATGCTGCTATAAACTTTTGTGTGTAGGGTTTTTTTTTTTTGAGAGGGCATCTCTCATATTTATTGATTGAATGGTTGTTAACAACAATAAAATTCTGTATAGGGGAGTCAATGCTCAATGCACAATCATTAATCCACCCCAGGCCTAATTCCCATCAGTCTCCAATCTTCTGAAGCATAATGAACAAGTTCTTACATGGTGAACAAATTCTTACATAGTGAATAAGTTTTACATGGTGAACAGTACAAGGGCAGTCATCACAGAAACTTTCGGTTTTGACCACGCATTATGAACTATAAACAATCAGGTCAAATATGAATATTCGTTTGATTTTTATACTTGATTTATATGTGGATCCCACATTTCTCCCATTATTATTATTATTATTATTATTATTATTATTATTATTTTTAATAAAATGCTGAAGTGGTAGGTAGATGCAAGATAAATGTAGAAAACATAGTTTAGTGTTGTAAGAGAGCAATTGTAGATGATCAGGTGTGTGCCTATAGACTATGTGTTAATCCACGCTAGACAAGGGCATTAAAACATCCACAGATGCAGAAGATTTCTCTTAAAACAGGGGGGGTGAGGTTCTAAGCCTCACCTACGTTGATCCCCAATTTCTCACTGATGGCCCCCCTGTGACTGTGCCTGTGTTAGGTTGTTCCTCCCTTGAGGAATCTTACCCATCTCTGGCTAACCAGTCATCTTCCGGGGCCATACAGGGAGATGTAAAGTTGGTAAGTGAGAGAGAAGCCATATTATTTGAAAAGGTTAGCTTTTTACTTCTTTGCAGATTTATGCCCTGTGGTTTCTATGCCCAGCATTTGTCTTGAGGTATCTTTACCACTTGGAGGAATTATAATACTCGGTAAATTCGATATGAGGCATGAATTCTATTTAAGGGTTGTAATTACGAAGGAAGAAGAAAAGCTATAGAGGTAGCAGATGGAAGAAAACATGGGAGGATTGATTATTTCTTTGACATATCTTCTTGTAGAGTAACTTAAGCATGTATAGGTTTTAAACTACTAACTAAATTGTGCACACACATTAACATAATAGGAATACAGTTACATAACCAAAGCAGATCTATAATTACCATCCATCTCCAGTGAAGCCAAGAAAACCAGTTAGGCACCCTAGGCATTTGTGAAAATTTGTCTATGATATGATGGATATTGTCCAACTGTACTTGAACAGTCTGAGAGAAATCAGACAAATTAAAACAACCCATTCCTGGGAACTGTTTACATCCCATATGTTCTTTTAACAGTAGATAGTCTGTAGTCATAAGATTTTGGAGTGCTACAACTTGCACTTCTCCTAATTCTTGGTTGAGTTCCAACAGTATAGATCCAGTCAAATATGTTGTTTTACTGAAAGCGCAGGCCAGCTTAGATATCTCCTTCTTCATTCCAATGGCAAGTCCAGGAACCGGTGGGATGGATGTAGCTACAACTGCAGCATCGCCTGGATCTTGTTGAGATTATTTGATGATCATCTTCTGGTATGACTCTTCCAGAGAGTGCTGATGTTGGAAGTTCTTCTTCATATCGTATCTTAGTTCATTTTCTGGGTAGCCAAATTAGGCTTTGATCTTCTGTATAAACACAAACAGACCCTTTGCCCTCACTTTGATATGGCCTTTATACCATTGTATAGAACTCATTGGAGGTCACCACACAGGAACTGCTTTTTTTTTTTATTAAGAGAAAGGAATATTATCAGCAAAGTGTACCTCCATACCCGATCATCTGACACCCTTTAAGTGATCAAAATTAATGATATTTAAAGCATGCATTAATCGTTGATTTACAGTCAGTTTTATCCTATCAAGGAGTAATCCCCCTTTTCTTTCTTTCTTTCTTTTTTTTTATCTTTAATCTACACTTACATGAAGAATATTATGTTTAGTAGGCTCTCCCCTATACCAGGTCCCCCCTATAAACCACTTTACAGTCACTGTCCATCAGCATAGCAAAATGTTGTGGAATCACTACTTGTCTTCTCTGTGTTGTACAGCCCTCCCCTTTCTCCCTACCCCCCCATGCATGCTAATCTTAATACGCCCTTTCTTCTTCCCCCCGTTATCCATCCCTACTCACCCATCATCCCCAGTCCCTTTCCCTTTGGTACCTGTTAGTCCATTCTTGGGTTCTGTAATTCTGCTGCTGTTTTGTTCCTTCAGTTTTCCTTTGTTTTTATACTCCTCAGATGAGTGAAATCATTTGGTATTTCTCTTTCTCCACTTGGCTTATTTCACTGAGCATAATACCCTCCAGCTCCATCCATGTTGCTGCAAATGGTAGGATTTGCCCTCTTCTTATGGCTGAGTAGTATTCCATTGTGTATATGTACCACATCTTCTTTATCCATTCATCTACTGATGGACATTTAAGTTGCTTCCAATTCTTGGCTATTGTAAATAGTGCTGCAATAAACATAGGGGTGCATCTGTCTTTCTCAAACTTGATTGCTGTGTTCTTAGGGTAAATTCCTAGGATTGGAATTCCTGGGTCAAATGGTAGGCCTGTTTTGAGCATTTTGATGAGCCTCCATACTGCTTTCCACAATGGTTGAACTAATTTACATTCCCACCAGCAGTGTAGGAGGGTTCCCCTTTCTCCACAGCCTCGCCAACATTTGTTGTTGTTTGTCTTTTGGATGGCAGCCATCCTTACTGGTGTGAGGTGATATCTCATTGTAGTTTTAATTTGCATTCCTCTGATAATTAGCGATGTGGAGCATCTTTTCATGTGTCTGTTGGCCATCTGTATTTCTTTTTTGGAGAACTGTCTGTTCAGTTCCTCTGCCCATTTTTTAATTGGATTATTTGTTTTTTGTTTGTTGAGGCATGTGAGCTCTATATATTTTGGATGTCAAGCCTTTATCAGATGTGTCATTTACAAATATATTCTCCCATACTGTAGCGTTCCTTTTTGTTCTATTGATGGTGTCTTTTGCTGTACAGAAGCTTTTCAGGTTAATATAGTCCCAGTTGTTCATTTTTGCTGTTGTTTTCCTTGCCCAGGGAGATATGTTCAAGAAGAGGTCACTCATGTTTATGTCTAAGAGGTTTTTGCCTATGCTTTTTTCCAAAAGTTTTATGGTTTCATGACTTACATTCAGGTCTTTGATCCATTTTCAATTTACTTTTGTGTATGGGGTTAGACAATGGTCCAGTTTCATTCTCCTACATGTAGCTGTCCAGTTTTGCCAGAACCATCTGTTGAAGAGACTGTCATTTCGCCATTGTATGTCCATGGCTCATTTATCAAATATTAATTGACCATATATGTTTGGGTTCATGTCTGGAGTCTCGAATCTGTTCCACTGGTCTGTGGCTCTGTTCTTGTGCCAATACTAAATTGTTTTGATTACTATGGCTTTGTAGTAGAGCTTGAAGTTGGGGAGTGAGATCCCCCCTACTATATTCTTCTTTCTCAGGATTGTTTTGGCTATTTGGGGTCTTTCATGTTTCCATATGAATTTTTGAATTATTTGTTCCAGTTCATTGAAGAATGTTGCTGGTAATTTGATAGGGATTGCATGAAATCTGTATATTGCTTTGGGCAGGATGGCCATTTTGATGATATTAATCCTTCCTAGCCATGAGCATGGGATGAGTTTCCATTTATTAGTGTCCCCTTTAATTTCTCTTAAGAGTGACTTGTAGTTTTCAGGGTATAGGTCTTTCACTTCTTTGGTTAGGTTTATTCCTAGGTATTTTATTCTTTTTGATGCGATTGTGAATGGAATTCTTTTCCTGGTTTCTCTTTCTATTGGTTCATTGTTAGTGTATAGGAAAGCTACAGATTTCTGTGTGTTAATTTTGTATCCTGCAACTTTGCTGTATTCCGATATCAGTTCTAGTAGTTTTGGAGTGGAGTCTTTAGGGCTTTTTATGTACAATATCATATCATCTGCAAATAGTGACAGTTTAACTTCTTCTTTACCAATCTGGATTCCTTGTATTTCTTTGTTTTGTCTGATTGCCGTGGCTAGGACCTCTAGTACTATGTTAAATAACAGTGGGGAGAGTGGGCATCCCTGTCTAGTTCCCGATCTCAGAGGAAATGCTTTCAGCTTCTCGCTGTTCAGTATAATGTGGGCTGTGGGTTTATCATATATGGCCTTTATTATGTTGAGGTACTTGCCCTCTATTCCCATTTTGCTGAGAGTTTTTATCATGAATGGATGTTGAATTTTGTCAAATGCTTTTTCAGCATCTATGGAGATGATCATGTGGTTTTTGTCTTTGTTTTTGTTGATGTGGTGGATGATGTTGATGGATTTTCAAATGTTGTACCATCCTTGCATCCCTGGGATGAATCCCACTTGGTCATGGTGTATGATCCTTTTGATATGCTGTTGAATTCTGTTTGCTAATATTTTATTGAGTACTCTTGCATCTCCATTCATCAGGGATATTGGTCTGTAATTTTCTTTTTTGGTGGGGTCTTTGCCTGGTTTTGGTATTAGGGTGATGTTGGCTTCATAGAATGAGTTTGGGAGTATTCCCTCCTCTTCTATTTTTTGGAAAACTTTAAGGAGAATGGGTGTTATGTCTTCTCTGTGTGTCTGATAAAATTCCAAGGTAAGTCCGTCTGGCCCCGGGGTTTTGTTCTTGGGTAGTTTTTTTATTACTGCTTCAATTTCTTTGCTGGTAATTGGTTTGTTTAGATTTTGTGTTTCTTCCTTGGTCAGTCTTGGAAGGTTGTATTTTTCTAGGAAGTTGTCCATTTCTTCTAGGTTTTCCAGCTTGTTAGCATATAGGTTTTCATAGTAGTCTCTAATAATTCGTTGTATTTCTGTTGGTTCCGTCATGATGTTTCCTTTCTCATTTCTGATTATGTTGATGTGTGTTGATTCTCTTTTTCTCTTAATAAGTCTGGCTAGAGGCTTATCTATTTTGTTTATTTTCTTGAAGAACCAGCTCTTGGTTTCATTGATTTTTTCTATTGTTTTATTCTTCTCAATTTTGTTTATTTCTTCTCTGATCTTTATTATGTCCCCCCTTGTAGGCCTCATTTGTTCTTCTTTTTCCAATTTTGATAGTTGTGATGTTAGACTATTCATTTGGGTTTGTTCTTCCTTTTTAAAATATGCCTGGATTGCTATATACTTTCCTCTTAAGACTGCTTTCGCTGCATCCCACAGAAGTTGGGGCTTTGTGTTGTTGTCGTCATTTATTTCCATATATTGCTGGATCTCCATTTTAATTTGGTTGTTGATCTATTGACTATTTAGGAGTGTATTGTTAAGCCTCCATGTGTCTGTAAGCCTTTTTATTTTCTTTGTATAATTTATTTCTAGTTTTATACCTTTGTGGTCTGAAAAGTTGGTTGGTAGAATTTCAATCTTTTGGAATTTACTGAGGCTCTTTTTGTGGGCTAGTATGTGGTCTGTTCTGGAGAATGTTCCATGTGCACTTGAGAAGAATGTATATCCTGTTGCTTTTGGATGTATAGTTCTATAGATGTCTATTAGGTCCATCTGTTCTAGTGTGTTGTTCAGTGCCTCTGTGTCCTTACTTGTTTTCTGCCCGGTGGATCTATCCTTTGGGGTGAGTGGTGTGTTGAAGTCTCCTAACATGAATGCATTGCAGTCTATTTCCCTCTTTAGTTCTGTTAGTATTTGTTTCACATATTCTGGTTCTCCTGTGTTGGGTGCATATATATTTAGAATGGCTATATCCTCTTGTTGGACTGAGCCCTTTATCATTATGTAGTGTCCTTCTTTATCTCTTTATACTTTGTTTTGAAGTCTATTTTGTCTGATATTAGTACTGCAACCCCTGCTTTCTTCTCACTGTTGTTTACCTGAAATATGTTTTTCCATCCCTTGACTTTTAGTCTGTGCATGTCTTTGGGTTTGAGGTGAGTTTCTTGTAAGCAGCATATAGATGGGTGTTGCTTTTTTATCCATTATATTACTCTTTGTCTTTTGATTGGTGCATTCAGTCCATTTACATTTAGGGTGACTATTGAGAGATATGTACTTATTGCCATTTCACACTTTAGATTCATGGTTACCAAAGGTTCAAGGTTAGCCTCTTTAGTATCTTTCTGCCTAACTTAGCTCACTTATTGAGCTGTTATACACCCTGTCTAGAGATTCTTTTCTTCTCTCCCTTCTTATTCCTCCTCCTCCATTCTTCATATGTTGGGTGTTTTGTTCTGTGCTCTTTCTAGGAGTGCTCCCATCTAGAGCAGTCCCTGTAGGATGCCCTGTAGAGGTGGTTTGTGGGAAGCAAATTCCCTCAGCTCTTGCTTGTTGGGGAATTGTTTAATTCCACCATCATATTTAAATGATAGTCATGCTCGATATAGTATCCTTGGTTCAAGGCCCTTCTATTTCATTGTATTAAATATATCATGCCATTCTCTTCTGGCCTGTAGGGTTTCTGTCGAGAAGTCTGATATTAGCCTGATGGGTTTTCCTTTATAGGTGGCCTTTTTCTCTTTAGCTGCCTTTAAAACTCTTTCCTTGTCCATGATCCTTGCCGTTTTAATTATTGTGTGTCTTGGTGTTGTCCTCCTTGGATCCTTTCTGTTGGGGTTCTGTGTATTTCCATGGTCTGTTCGATTATTTCCTCCCCTTGTTTGGGGAATTTTTCAGCAATTATTTCTTCAAAGACATTTTCTATCCCTTTTCCTCTCTCTTCTTCTTCTGGTACCCCTATAATATGGATATTGTTCCTTTTGGATTGGTCACATAGTTCTCTTAGTATTGTTTCGTGTCTGGAGATCCTTTTATCTCTCTCTATGTCAGCTTCTATGCATTTCTGTTCTCTGGTTTCTATTCCTTCAGTGACCTCTTGCATCTTATCCATTCTGCTTATAAATCCTTCCAGGGTTTGTTTCACTTCTGTGATCTCCTTACTGACATCTGTGATCTCCTTCCGGACTTCATCCCATTGCTCTTCCATTTTTCTCTGCATCTCCATCAGCATGTTCATGATTTTTATTTTGAATTCTTTTTCAGGAAGACTGGTTAGGTCTGTCTCCTTCTCAGGTGTTGACTCTGTGATCTTTGTCTGCCTGTAATTTTGCCTTTTCATGGTGATAGAGATAGTTTGCAGAGCTGGTACAAGTGACAGCTGGAATAGCTTTCCTTCTTGTTGGTTTGTGGCCTTCCTCTCCTGGGAGAATAGCGACCTCTAGTGGCTTGTGCTGGGCAGCTGTACGCAGACAGGATTTCTGCTTCCTGCCCAGCTGCAATGGAGTTTATCTCCACTGTTGCTGTGGGTGTGACCTGGCTCGGGCTGCTGCTCCAAAATGGTGGAGCCCCATTGGTGGGGGAGTGGCCAGGAGGCTATTTATCTCCATAAGGGGCCTCTGTGCTCCCTGCCGTCCAGGGGGTTAGAGTGCCCAGAGAACCCCAGATTCCCTGCCTCTGGACTAAGTGTCCTGCCCTGCCCCTTTAAGACTTCCAGAAAGCACTCTCTAAACCAAAACAACAGCAACAACAAAAAAATAATTAATTAATTAATTAATTAATTAAAAAAGAAAAAAGAAAAAAAGAAAAACTCATGATTTTCTTTGTCCTCAGGCGCTGGTTTCAGGCACCCGCTCACCAGTCTTGCTTCCCTGTTTCCCTAGTATTGGGGTCCCTGTCCTTTTAAGACTTCCAAAAAGCACTTGCAAAAAAAAAAAAAAAAGAGGAAAAAAAATGGCTGCCCCCATTTCTTTGTTCTCTGGCGTCGGCCTCGGGCACCCGCTCACCAGTCCTGCCGCCCTGTTTCCCTAGTATCCAGGACCCCACCCATGCACTGTGTCTGTGCTCTCGTCCAGATGGCTGGGGCTGGGTGTTCAGCAGTCCTGGGTTCCTTTTCCCTCCCTGCTGACTCCTCTCCTCCCGCTGGGAGCTGGGGGGAGGGGCACTCGGGTCCCACCGGGCCGGGGCTTGTATCTTACCCCCTTCGTGAGGCGCTGGGTTCTCGCAGGTGTGGATGTGGTCTGGATGTTGTCCTGTGTCCTCTGGTCTCTATTTTAGGAAGAGTTGTCTTTGTTATATTTTCATAGATATATGTGGTTTTGGGAGGAGATTTCTGCTGCTCTACTCATGCTGCCATTTTGGGTCCGCCTCCAGCTTTGTGTGTAGGGTTTTTAAAGATCTTTTCTTAAACCTTTTTTATTGTGGCAAAATATAGACAACATAAAATTCATCATTTTAACCACTTTTAAGCCTAAGTCCGCTGGTATTGAGTACATCCACATTGTGCAACCATCACCACCATCCACCTCCAGGGCTGTCTCCCAGCAGTTTTGCTCTATAGCAGGAGGCTTAGCTGTCTCACTCACTGCCTGCCTGTCTCAAGCAAGGGGGCATAGACACATGCCTCTGAGAATTCTTGCTGCTCTTCCACTATCAGGTAACTTATTCCTGGAATTCCAAGAGGAGTTGGAGCGAGTCTATAAAGTCTACTGTGCCAGCTACGACCAGGCCCTGCTGCTGGTGGACACCTACCGGAAGGAGCCAGAGCTGCAGCAGGAGATCCAGGGCATCATTGAGGCGGTGGTGTGAGTAAGATGACCAGTGAGCACTCTTCTCTGCTGTCCTTGACCCCGAGGTCAGGGACCGTTAAGGTCTTACCCCCACTTGGTGGTGCTCCTGCTGCTTCAGGAGTGTCTCAGACAGGATAGGCTGCAGGGATAAACAACTCCCAGCACTCAGGACTTCAAACAACGAAGCTCTATACCTTCCTTATTCTCCATCGTGGGTTGACTTGAGGCTCTTCTCTGCATCATCCACGATCTGGGACCCAAACTGAAAGCAGCCACTATCTGGATTATTGCCAGTAACTGTGCAAAGGGAAAAAGAGCTCTGGAGGGTCTGATGCTGGAAATTAAATGCTCCAGTCCAGAAGTGATACCATTTGCTTTTCATAATTGATGAGCCATAACTAATCATGTGGCTTTGTCCAGCTACCAGGAGGCCAGGGTGTCCTATCCTGCCATGTATCCAGAGTTAGAAAAGCAGAAACATTTGGTAAACAGCCCTCAGGAATATCACAGGACAGTAGGAAGGGTAGTGGGATGGTGGGAACCATGTGCTTTAAGAAACAGGAGCAGGAAGCAGGTTTGTATCACCTGGGGAGGCCTTTGTATAGATAGCTGATATCCTGCCCCATGGAACAGGACCAGAACTATACTGGGTGACCTCACAGCCCATAGCTGGCACCATGGGTGGAAGCCCCAGGTAGAGATAATGTAGAGAACAAAATTTTTTTAATTAAAGATCTTAATGGGCATGATAATTACATGGTTCAAAAGCTTTAAAACATCCAAATTTATACAGTAAAAAAATCTTCCCAACCCTTCCTCTACCCAATTACTTCTCCAAAGTTAACATAACCATGCTTAAATTATTTATGTATCTTTGCAGAGTTCCTTTATGCATATACAAATGCAAATACAGACCCTTATTTTCCTACTTTTTAAATGTACATTTGTATTTCTTCTCATGTACAGTATGTCCTAGAGGTCTTTCCCTTTCAATACCTATGTGTATAATCCCTTCAACAGCTATATAATCTTCCACCATGTAGCTGTTCCACAGTTTAACCAGTCTCTATTAATGGACATTGGTTTGTTTCTATTCTTTTGATACTATAGATAGTGCTACAGTGATTACTCATGAACGTAAGTCATTCTGATCATTTTTTTGTACATTTAGTAGTCACTTGTATTTCCCTGCCTGTGAATTATTCTGCTTCTATTCTGTCTTAAAAAGGCTGTATCTTTCCCAATGATGAGCTCACCAAATGGAGGTAAATGAAGGTGGTTTCCTGGAAATCAGAATAATATAGGAGGAATAGAGATTATTATTATTATTATTAATTCAGCTAACTTAGACCTTCCCTTTACACCAAGGGAAAATGTAGATTTAGTCTTTGAAGATGACATTATCTCACTTGAAACCTGCTGCCTGTCCTCTATCTCTCCCTTATCTTATCCCCTCAACTTCCTGAAGCCTGCTTTTCAAATACCCATGTCCTAGCACCCTTCTTCCTCCAAAAATACTGTATTCATTTTCCGCTTTGATTCATCCCTTCATGGCTCTTACAAACTAAGGCTTACGCAAGTGTCACTAAATCTGTTTCTCCAGGAGTGAGGCAGATAACAGAAATGAGGGAAACAAGGTGCCAAATGTGGGACAAAAGGGAGTAGTGGAGACTATGGCAAACCAGAGCCAACCGGCCCTGCATAGAGTACAGCTGCAGCCCAGCCACAGCTGATTGTTGCTGTATCAAGCTTTTGCTAGAAAACAAACCACCCCAGAACATAATGGCTTACAACAAACATTTATTTAGCCCACACCTATGCATGCTAGCAATTTAGCTGGGCTCAGTAAGTGATTCATCTGGTCCTGGCTGAACACCTTCACGTGTCTGTGATCAACTGCAGGTCATCGCTGCTCATCTTTGCTGGCCTCTCTCATGTCTGGGACACTTGAGCTCTGGCCAGTCTCATTATCCTGCAGGCCAACCCAGGCTTGTTCATACCATGAACACAGAGCTCAAAGAGAGACAGAGAGAGACAAAGAAAGAGGAAGAAAGTGGGCAGGAGAGGAAGAGTAAGGCCTTTGGATGTCTTAGGTGGGAATTGGTGTGCTGTGCCAGCCTCATGGGGAAGAGAAATAGGCCTTCTTGATGAGATGAGCTTCAGAGTCATGGATGTGTGGCTACAGAGAGTAGAACAATTGCAGCCATTTTTTGCAAACCATCTGTCTTACCTGCCAGGTAGGAGTGTGAGTCCATGGCGGCCAGGTCCTCTGATTTTTCAACAGAAGCCAGAAACTTTGATGTTTCCCCAGGTTAAATGTTGGCATCCAGTTCAGATGTGTTAGGGTGTGAGAGTATGGCCCTGGTTGGCTCACAGGTGGCTGTTAGCCATGTCCTCAGTATTCTCCCATCCAGGCCAGTCTAGGCTTTCTCATGGGCTCTGGGGCCAGGCTGCCCAGTGGAGGATCTAGCCATGCACCTTGCTTACCTTGGCAGAACCATTTTGTGTAAAGAATCTGGTTTTCTTGTATGTAACGTGGGAATAATAATGTAATATACATGTTACATATACATAATATATGCCCCCAGCACTTTACTGGGGCATATATTCATTGTGCATACATGACACTCTATACATCCCAGCTATTATGTCATCTTGGCTAGGCAGGGATTACATTTCTCTCATTGTACATCTCATGTACAATGTACATCTTAGCTCTATTGGTCCCAAAGCCCCCTTTTTATAACAAACATTAAATAAATAAATGTACTATCCTGAGAAATATTCTGGAGATATAGGTACTTATCTCCTACCTATATACATAACTGAAAAAAATAAAGCAATATAATTGATTAAGTATAATAAAAAGGAAATCAATTTCTAATACAGTAATATGTATTTCAGTGTACAAATGCTTGGGTACTGCTACACTAGAGGGTATCATGAAATAATCAGAATCATGTACCTACTTATAATAGATAAGTTTGGCTTTAAGAAGAGTCCAAAGCCCTTCTGTTTAAGAAGTACAGAAAAATGAAATAGCAGAGAATGCATGTACCCGAGAATAACAACTAGCAATGATAACCAGCTTGTCTATGAGAAGAGAAAAAAGGAAATAACACAATTGAAGTGGGAATAGCATTTTGTACTGGGGAGGCAGAGCAAATGAGGAAGTGTGATGTTCTTGCAAAAGATCTGGGTCTAATTTAGACCCAGTGTTATGATACGTGACTGCATAGAGTCATTCCCAGTGTTATGATATGTGACTGCATAGTCAACAGGTCACAAAAATATCTCAGTTTTTGAGGTTTCAGCACATTTCAAGGCACTCATTTGGTCTCTGCATGTTCCAGGGGCCTTTTATGAGGCAGGGAATGAAAGGGCAAGCTTCCAAATTCTATTTCAGCTACTTGGGACCTGGATCCTACCTCAGCCAATCGGGACCTGGATCCTATTTCACCTAGTCGGAGCTTGGTCTCTCTCCTCTCCAGTCAGCAAAGAGCTCACCCACCACCCTTAGACCCTGCCAGTTGACCAGAGCCATGACTTATCACCCCACCAACTACCCCTAGATCCAGCCAATCAGGCAGAGCCATGACCATCACCCCACCAACTGCCCTAGAACCCCATAAAACCTTTGTGGTATTGAAACTCGCTCTCTTTCTCTGGCATCTTGCCACTGTGTTGATGTAGATGAGAGATTGAGTTCGAGCTAGCTCGAATAAAGGCTCTTTGCTTTTGCATCGGTGTTGGCTCCTTGGTGGTCTTCTGGGATTCACAACTTTGGGCACAAAATTTGGGGGCTCATCCAGGATCCCAGAGACCCCCAGGATTCCCAACCCGGAGGGCCCTGTGCTGGCTGGTGAGTGCACTCAGTTATCTGTCTGTCCTTGTCTACCTGTGTCTCACTCTGTCTTTATCTGTTTTCTCACTGTTTTTGTTCGCAAACAAGCCTGTATAAGCCTGTAGGAGCTCCAATCTGTATCTGGGTCGGCATTGACTTAGGTGGATGTGCTGGCGGGTTGCTGACCAGGGGTCTTGGGAGACGTCCCTTGCCCCCGTCTGGAGGAAGAGGTCCTCATCTGTGAGGAAAGTCGGCTGCCGCTGCAGTCCAACAGGCCCTCAACTTACTTTCAGTTTTGCCTCCATGGCCACGGCAGCCTGTTTGTTGTTTGTCATGTTTGTCTTAGTCTTGTTGACAGAAGAAATGAGACAGACACAGACGACCCCCTTGTCTCTCATGACAGACCATTTTTCTCAGACGTTAGGGAGAGAGCTCACAATTTGAGCACGGACGTCAGGAAGGGAAAATTTCATGTTTTCTGCATCTCCGAGTGGCTGTCCTTTAACGTTGGCTGGCTGCCGGAGGGAACATTTAATCTAACCACTCTTTTAAAGGTTAAAGATATCAGGGGAAGAGCTAACAACCTCAGTGTGGAAGTCCAGAAGGGTTGGTGGCAGACTTTTTGTTCTAGTGAGTAGCTAGTTTTCAATGTCGGATGGCTGCCAGAGGGAACCTTATCATTATGTCTCAGTCTGTACGTTTGTGTGTCTAAGTGTGTAAATGAAAATATCTTTCTACCTCCGGATGGTATTAATGAAATTGATTTAAAGACAAGCACTTGTGAAAATTGGGCATTCTAAAACTTCCAGAAAATCTGATAAAAAATGTTAAACATTAATGCTAATTTGGGTTTGCTTGAAGCGGGCATGTCCGTGTAGTTATCAGCTGCCTAAGTTTACCTAAGGTCATTTAAGTCCGTGTTATATGCTAAATATTTTAAGAATAAAATGCTTAAAGGCTTGACTTTGTCTAATATTCAGTAAAGGTCTTATAAGTAATCTAGCATAGTTGTTATGTATGAGTGAACTAAATGAGTGTGGCAAGTGAACACCTTTTTAATTGTGTGTTATAGTGTGTATACCTACCTGCAGCCTGAGAATCTTTGTAGTAACCTAAAATCTTAAAGTTTTGCTAAGTTGATATACTTTATGTTTAGTGAGAGATTGTGCTGTAAAGCTCATAGTTACAGAAATTATAAAATGTTCATAAATTTGTCAATCTAAAGAATGCTAGTGTAACAGTTTACAATAGCCTGCTTCTCAGTGTTAACTAGATTAAGGTACCTAATGGTTTTAAGTTCTAATTAAAACTACTCAAAGTAATAAGGAAAACTTTTCTGCATGCTAAAGAATGTTTTTTGATAAAAGAAAGTAACTTTATTGTAAAGTACAGCTGTTTATTTAGAAAGAGAAATCTAAATATAAGAAGAAGGTTGTAGAAAGTTTTGGAAGAATTTAATATGGGCATGCTATATAAATTAAAGCGAATGAGTCTTGGTATCAAGTACACAGCAAAATTAGAATTTTGTTTTCAGTTAAAAAGACAAAGTTTTCTTAAACTGTTAGTCTGCTCTTAATGTTGAAAGATTGCCAAAGGCTTTCTAATTGTTTTATTAAAGAAGTTTCTCATGCTTAAAGTCTCAATGAGTTGTCTGAGTATTTAAGAAAATGACATCTTAATATTAAAAAGACTAAAAGCTAAAGTTTGCTAACAACTGTGTAAACATATTTATTTGCCTTTGGGGTATTTTGTCATTCTGGTTAAATGGATAAGTATTGCTTCATAGCAACCTACAATACTATTTAAGCAAGTGCCAAATAAACTTTCTTCTGACAACTTCCCAAAATCAAATTCAACAAGGTACTTTTACCTCTAGTTAACTCTGATATTTTCCAGAGGGCCCCTGGAACATGTCAGAGGAATTTTTTTTCTCATTGTAGAAAGTATTTGACTAATTTGGCTTATTTATCTGATATATATAATTACCTGCTTAATTACCTAGAAAGCACTGTCAAAGAGAATGATGCTAAACTTTGTTACTGAATGTTTTGTTACAAAAATATCCAAATTTCTTTATGTCAACTGTCTTATAGTAAGCTCTCATCAGAACTTTAGCCATTGTCATTTGTAAGTCTTTTGTCATTTATAGTCACTGTTTTATTACTCCTAAACTACTAGTAAAGAACTAGATTTTCAGCAGAACAGGCATTGGTTACATAAGATTAAGTGAACTAAGGAAGATGGTTTTGTGACTTTTTGTTTCAGATGTTGCTGATAAAGTACTTTAAGCTTTTTCTCTTAAGCTGACAACAGTTTAGTAAATGACTATGTTTATAAGCAGAATTGAAACATTTATCTTTCTACCTGATCTCTCCAGAATTTAAAAACTTTCAGTGATTATTTTTATATTTCATGGCAGTATGTTTATTTGCATAAATTCAATAAGAACCTGCATTCCTTGTAAGAGGACCAATTAAAAACACAGGTTATACTACCAAGGCTTTGACTGGAACGTCATACCTGAGAGACACATGTGTAAACTCAGATATGACCAGACAGCTTTAAGGAACTAAGGTTGACTTTATAAAGCCAACAAAGCCCCTTGGAACAACTGGCCTGGTACCTTGCTTACAGGGTTCCCAGCAGCCTTACCAGGTGAGTAAGGAAGGTCACTTCCTGGCAGGTTCAGGAACCTCAAGATGTCTCGGGGACCTCGAGAAGAGAGGAATTCACCCAAATCTACAGGTACTGCAGGCAAAAACTGATGGCAAGTCTGGCTTGGCTGTCTGGCCTCAAGAGGCCTTTAAAAGTTCAATCTGAAATTCCTTACAAAAAGTTCCAGCAAGGCACGTTTAAAAGAGCTTTTGTAATCAATTGCTCTTCTTGCTGCACTTATGCAAATAATCAAGCCAACTGTTAATTGTTTTCTTAATCTGGTTAATTCTAATAAAAATAAGGGTGATTTTAGAGAAAACTGTTGTTTCAATAATGCTGTCTTATCTATACTAAATCCTAATATCCAGAATTCTAGTTTCCCTATAATACCTGACTATGATTCTCAATTAGTCTTCATATTTCTAGTTCTCACATTCAACCATGCATTCTTAATCTCGTCGTTCGTCCTTCCAGAATAGAAAATCCAACTCCAGATGTTGCTACTTAACCTAATAACACAATTTGTTTTATCTTGCCTAGAAGCCACAAAACTGCAAATAGTAATAGAAATGAAACCCTGAACAGAAGCGCCAACCTTCTGAGGCCCTCTCAACTGACCAGTGATGGAGACCTAGCTGCACCCTTTACTGCACCCCCTTCTCTGCAAGAAGCAGCCAGAGCGGTCATCGCCTCTTTTCCCTAGCAGCATGTAGGGTCTCTACCTGTAGAGGGGAGAATGAGACAGGGACCATAGGCTTAGACAGAATAAGGTGAGAGCCTCTGGAGAAAGCAAGGCAGGATATTTGCAATCAGAGCAACGTAGGTAGCTACATGCTGGAAACCCCCCCTACTAAATCTATGTAGAACATTAAGCTCTAGAATCATTCTTCAGTGAGATCAGTTAATGTTCCCCAGATAAAGAAGAGTAGCACATGTTTTATTATGCTAATCATTTGTGATCCTGTATAAGATTATTTTAGCATACTAAAAGGCCCAGGCCTATGTGCTGTCTTTCCTCCTTCAGATCTGACTAGGTAATTTTGCAAGCTGAGCAACTGACTTAGCATGCAGACCCAGCTGTAGACAGCACAGTAAAAGGCAGGATTCTTTAGCAAATAACAATATGTCAGCCCACCTTAGAGGCTGGGCATGCAGTCTTTTGATGTGCGCCCGAACCAAGGCGCCAGTGTCCCAGAGAGAAATCAAGCAGGAAATTAATATTCAAGGACCCCTTGCCATCCTACTCCTTTTACTAACCCTTGGGCCCTGTATCATCAACAGGCTGGTCCAGATTGTCAGAGACCATGTGGGGGCCGTCCAACTGATAGTCCTCCATGCTCAATATAAGCCCCTAGTAATCTTGTTACCTTTAGACCATGTATCCTCAATAAACTGATAACTTTTATTAAAAAGATAGAATTAATACAGTCCAGCTAATGGTGCTAAGACAACAGTGTCAGTCTTTATCTCCTTACAACTGCAAAACCTTATTAGATCCATGATTGGGTCCCTTCTTAGGATCCAGAGAAAGGGGGGAATGAAAGGGCAAGCTCCCAGATTCTATTTCAGCCAATTGGGACCCGGATCCTACCTCAGCCAATCGGGACCTGGATCCTGTTTCACCCAACTGGAGCTTGGTCTCTCTCCTCTCCAGTCAGCAAAGAGCTCACCCACCACCCTTAGACCCTGCTAATTGACCAGAGCCACAACCTATCACCCCACCAACTACCCCTAGATCCAGCCAATCAGGCAGAGCCATGACCATCACCCCACCAACTGCCCTAGAACCCCATAAAACCTTTGTGGTATTGAAACTCACTTACTCTGGCATCTTGCCACTGCATTGGTGTAGATGAGACCTTAGACCCTGCCAATTGACCAGAGCCACGACCTATCACCCCACCAGCTACCCCTAGATCCAACCAATCAGGCAGAGCCACGACTACCACCCCACCAACTGCCCTAGAACCCCATAAAACCTTTGTGCTATTGAAACTCGCTTTCTCTGGCATCTTGCCACTGCATTGGTGTAGATGAGAGATTGAGCTCGAGCTAGCTCAAATAAAGGCTCTTTGCTTTTGCATCGGTGTTGGCTCCTTGGTGGTCTTCTGGGATTCACAACTTTGGGCACAACAAGAACAATTCTTGCAGGACTGTCTGTAAGTCTGGGGAAAGGAAATCCCGGGGCAAAATACCTCTAAAAACCAAAATCAGTCAAAGGGAGAAATAAAATTTAAAACCTGTTTATTCTCTCAAACTGCAGTCACGAGCCATCTTTCTCCTCTGCTCTGGAAGAAGCCAGCAGAGCAAACAAGCCAGCCAGCCCCCTCCCCTTAATGTCTCAGGCTCAGACACGCCCTTGGTGGCCCAGGTAATTACCCATTGATATGGAGATGAACTTCTCTCCCCCCTTGAGGACAGGCAAATACACTAAAGCCAGGCGAGATATTCTGGAGATGTTACAATTTTACCCACACTGTCCTTGAAGATTTGCGGCACCACCTCCCCATCCCCCCACCGGTGCTGGTGTTGGGGGGAAGTTGGTTCGGAGACCCAGGGAAGTCAGAGTACAAGGTGAGGAAAGAATTTATTACATTGTGAGTGTCAGGGAATGACAGAACAGAATCATAAAGGAAGTTCATTGAACATCTACTTAGCATGGGGGACATCCCCTGCTAACTCCTTAAGGGAGTGTATCACCTGGTGTCCAGTGTCTGCTTGGATCTGCATGGTGTGGGAACTGAGTCCCTACCACCCTGGGATTTGGGGGAGCTGCAAAGCCCTGAATGGAGTGAGATTATGTTCTGCAAACTTCTTATAGGCAGAGGAGGGAGACTTTCAGGCAGGCTACCAAAGAGCATGACTGTAAGCTGCAATTCCATCCGGTCACCCAGGCAATGGTAATTTGCAAGCCCAGATCTAGGCTCTCCGCAGCCCCCTCCCTGCTTATCTGAAATAAGACAGGGAAAGTGAAGGTTTGAGCTGAAATTCGGAGGATTAGAATGAAAAAGCAAGTAACAAAGACATTTACCACTTGAAAAGCACAGAGACAAAACTAGGGTCTGAGGTTTCACAGGCGGTTGAGGACTTTCAAAGGGCTAGGGGTGTGGACTTGTTAAGTGGTCCCAGAATGTTCATACTTGATGAGTCATTAAATCTCTTTTCTTAGTAATCCTCTAGGTAATTCTGCAAAATTAACATAAGAAATTTACTGCTGATTTCTTCCCAGAATAGCAGCTAACTGGTCTGGGGGCATATCAGTTAAGACCACCTGCCCTGCCCCAGGGTGGGCCAAGTTATTGTTAGGTTGCTAGACAGTATGTTAAGCTTACTTGCTAAATTAGTTGCCCAGTTTGCAAAATCACCTCATCAGGTCTGAAGGAGGAAAGACAGCACATAGGCCTGGGCCTTTTAGCATACTAAAGTGAATCTTACACATGATTATAAATGATTAGCATAATAAAAACATGTGCTACTCTTCTTTATCTGGGGAATATTAACTGATCTCACTGAAGAATGACCCTAGAGCTTAATGTTTGACATAGAATTTTGGTAGGGGGTTTCCTTGCATGTAGTTATGTTGCTCTGACTGCAAATATCTTGCCTTGGTTTTTCCGGAGGCCCTCACCCTACTCTGACTACACCCACAGTCCCTGTCTCACTTTTACCCACCCCCTACACCCACCCCAACTCCTCCCCCTCATTAACCACTAGTGACTTCTAAGTGTCTATGAGTCTACTTCTGTTTTGTTTCTTCTGTTTTGCTTTGTTTTTATATTCCACAAATAAGTGAAATCATATAGTATTTGTCTTTCTCCACCTAGCTTATTTCACTGAGCATAATACCCTCTAGATACATCTATGTTATTGCAAATGGCAGGATTTATTATTTTTTTATGGCTGATTAATATTCCATTGTGTATATGTACCACATCTCCTATATCCATCTATTGATGGACCCTTAGGTTGCTAATATCCTGGCTTTCTTATGCTCATGATCATGGGACTCTTTCTGGAACTTGGCAGAGTATAATCAACATACCAATAAATGGTTCTTTCTCAGCTAGTTAGGATAGGTCATACCATCTAATTAGGTTCTTTGTGATTCAAAAATGCATGCTGTCTCACACCCTCTATTTGAGTGGGTGAGTAGGTGGTACATTCAGTTTATCTTGGCTCTTAAGGCAGTGCTTCCTGCCTGAGGGCCTAAGAGATCAGAAGCTTGCCCTTGCACCAGGCAGTAAGTTCTGCCTTAGAGGAACCATGCTAAAAATGGTCTAATTGTCAGTGGAGATGAGACTGCCTTGCAGAGGTGGATGGGTACAAAGCTCCTGCAGTTCTGGAACAATGGCTGAGACAGTGTTTGGCGAAGGCAAATAACCTCCTTTGTTTTTCTTCTAATGGCAATATTTGTTTGTTTTAAACATAAAAGTACAGTATACTTACTGAGAAAAAGAAAATTCATATATAGGAAAAGGTGAAAGTCCACTCCCCCTTGGTCTCCCACTTCCCCATTCCTCCCCCAATAGTTAACATTTTCCATTCAAATCATTTTCTGTATATTTACAGACAGACAGGAAATAGACTTTTCATGGGAAAGTCCAGACATTGAATGGATGGATGGATAGATAGAAAGGAAGAGATTTTTTTTAAAGGGGCTCCTACTGTATATGCTGTTTTAGAACTTGCTTTTTCACTTAACCATCATCATGAATATCTTTTCAGGACAGTATAAATAATTCTACTGTGTTCTTTTTAATGGCTGCATAGAGTTCCTTTCCAGGGCAGTTCAGACTATGGTTTATTTATCAATTTCCCTATTTATGGATATTTGGCTTGTTTCTAATTTTTTACTGTGGTAAATAGAGTTGCTGAACAACATCCACCTTTATCCTTGCTCACTTGAGTTCATATTTCTGTGGGTAGATTTCTAGAATAGGATGGATAGAACAAAGGGTTGTACATTTCACAAATTGCCACACTGCTCTCCAAAAAGATTGTACCAACTGATACTCCCACCAAAAGAAAGTAAGAGGGCCTGTTTTTTCACACTTAACCAGTCACTGGGTGTTACCTTTTAGTTTGTCTGGCCTATCTTGAAAGACTGCATAAAAAGTTTCCTCCAAATTACCTTGGAAAGGTTGTAAATATAAGAGGCTGCCATAATTCTGTAGTGACTCCTTGATCATTGTGGAGAAGAGATGTGGTCATTTCTTTGAAGACTCCCTGCCCTCTGATTTGTGAGGTGACACTTGTCCCCATGAGGCAGTTGGCCCTTTTCCAGAGAAATTAAGCCAAGAACACAGTTTTGCAAATATCTGGTGATTGTTTCCACCTCCCCTGCACACGGTCAGCAAAGCACTAGGAAACTCCTGGTGAGAGCAGATGGTCAGCGTAGGTGTGTCCTGACAGGTAATCCCACCCCTGCCTTGCCACCCCTGCAGCTGATGAGGATCTCCCACCTAGGCCTATTATTAGCTCTGCCTATTCTTAGCCTCATGGCTGATCTTGCCTGGACATTTGGTCTGGAGATTCTCTTAGGAAGAAGAGCAAGAGACATTGGTACTGTGGAGAGGGGCCAAAGAAGGGTTGTGAGCAGCATTTGTGAGTCTTCTTGGAGGAGGCATGATAGACATTTACATTTGCAACAAAAGGCAGGTATGAGGGCTGCTTGTGAACAAGAAAAGATTGGTGGAGCCTCTTCCCAGATGCTGTTGACTTGGGCACTCTGCAATTCCAAGCATCATCAAGAAGGGGACTAGAAATATTCATTCATCAAATAGTACATCTGGGAGGGACCTTGACAGTATTGCAAGATAAATTATAACCGAAATAAGCAGGCGACGAGAGGCAACAAAGGGCCAGGCAGTTTATTTGAGCGCAATCCCGGGTGATGTTCCCCAGTCTGGCTAGTTACAGGCCGGGGAAGTCACGCGCAACCAGACAGGTGGGGAGTTTTTAAAGAAGGTAGTGGGGGGCAGAGCTTAGATTTACAGTGGCGCAAGGATTGGCTAGCCTAAGGCACATTTTTCAGGTTGGGAGGGGGCAGCAGCCGGGGACTTTGGCACGTCATCAGTGTCCGACGTGCTCGCTCCTCCCTCCAGTGCTTCCAACCTTACAAGTATTAATTCTAATGTTTTACTTTATTTTTCACTCTTTTTTAATGAAAATTTAAAAACCTATAGAAAAATAGAAGAATGTAATGAACACTCACTTCCCACCATTTAATTTAACCTAAAAATAAAGTGTTAACGTTTTGCTGTTTGCTTTATCTATTTTTATGCTAAACTATTTGAAGGAAAACACATACTATGACTTTTTACCCTTAAATACTTTAAATGAATCACTAACCTTTAGTTCCTGTGATTTTAAAAACTTTTCTTTTTCAAAGAAGCAGATCTCTTTTATTAAATGAACTACCATGTGGATGTCCAACATTGTGCTTCTGACATATCCTAGTAGAGATGTCAAGTAGGCAGTTGAGTGTGTGAGTCTGGAGCTCTGGACTCAAGCTGGAAGTGGAGATGTGGGTTTGGGATATGTTTAAAGCCACAGAACTAAATGAGGTCAGTAAGACAGTGAGTGGAGTGGGGAGAGGAGGCCCAGGGCACTCGGGCATAGGGGAGAAGCCAACAGGGGGCGCCAAGAGAGCGGCCTGTGGACTATGGGAAGCAGGATGAAGGGCGCCTCTGGGGCCAAAAGAAGAAAGTGTTCTGGGAAGGAGTAATAGCTGTGTCTGCTGTTAAGAGTCTGAGAGAGCTGAGGGCAGGGAACTGACCACTGGCTTAGTACAGATGGAGAACCAAGGCCCAGTAAAGTGGAAACTAGCAGCACCTGTCTAACATCCAGGCCTCCCAGACTACAGATGAGGAAACTGAGGGCTACAGAGGCTGGGTGCCTTGCCTGAGATCGCACAGCTGGGAGTAGAGCCCAGGCCCTCTGGTGCCCCCAAGGGTGGGCTTTACCTATCTAACACCAGCCTTCTCCCACAGGCCGCAAGCTGGACCCTCAGGCCTCAGTTTCTTACTGGTGATTCCTCTGCAAAGGATTACCAAGTACCCATTGCTGCTGCAGAAAATCCTGGAGAACACACTCCCTGATGCCAGGGCCTACCCTGTCCTGCAAGGGGCTGCCTCCGCCCTCCGGGACGTGAACACTAACATCAATGAGTACAAGATGCGCAAGGAAGTGGGTAAGGACTGGGGAACTGAGGGGATGCACCAGTGAGAATGCGTCCAGTTACAAAGAGCTCACCTCAAACTGGCTTCACCAGTGAATGCAATGTAGGACTCATGTAACCTCAAGCCCAGAGGGAACAAAGGCTTAGGAAGGGTTTGATCAGGGTGCTGGCTCTATTTCCCTGTAGTTCTCTCATCTCTGCTCTCTCCTGTGTGTCAGCTTAGTTTTCAGGCTGACCTCCCTCACAGTAGTAAACGCCTATTGATGTTTCAACATTCACATTTACATATCACACCTTCCAAAATAAAGTAGGGCCTTGTTCTCCTCAGCCACAAAAATTAAATTGGAGCTTCACTCTGGTAGGACCCAGATGGGTCTTCTGCCCTCCTAGAACCTGTTGCCGTGGTTAGGAACATGCCCTGAGCTTGTAGGTATAGCCAGGGCTGTGACCCCCTTCTTTGAACCAATCACTGTGGCCGGAGCAGTAGAATTATATGAACTGGCTTCTCCCAGTCAGCACTCAGCCCTTGAACTGAGATGAATCCTGTCCAAACCACATGGCTGCTTTACTGTGGAGGAGAGATGAGTACTGAGGAGGCAAAGAGCTGTACATACCTGGTGGGGGGTACAGCAGGAGGGGTGGGAACTCTGCCTCTCAGGTTGTTAAAATAGGGAGGCTTGGAAAATGAAGCAGTGTCCCAAATAGAGAGAAATCGAGTTGCACGACTGCGGCAGTGTAATAATGGTATAGTTAATGTTTACTAAGGGGTAACTGACACATTTTTCATTCATTACCTTGTTTGAGCCTTGTAGTAGTCCTCTGAAGTTGTCCCCATTAGTCCCGTTTCACAGTTGGGTAAAATGAGAGCTTACTTAGGTCGCTTGTTCCAGATCACACAGCTGGTAAGGCACAGAGCCGATTTCAAACTTAGGCCTGTGGTCAGGTCACAGATTTGGGAAAAGGCCTTGAGGCAGGGGTGGGAAGCCTAGCCTGGCCAACATGAGTTGAGGACCTCAGGCAAATCACCTCTCGCTTGTTTTCTGTAGAAAGCACTCTCAGATTTACCACCTTCTGTGATCCTCCCAGCAGTGCTGCAAGGCAGCCGGCCTTATTCACAAATGAGGAAACTGAGGCCCAAGAAGTGGTGTCTTGCCAAAGGCAAGCAGGCAGGAAGCTGGTCAGTCAGGGCTCACACCTCAGTGTGAGAGGGGCTCGGAGTCCTGTGCTTTTCCTGTGACTCGAGGTCCTAATGGGTGTGACTGGTGCTTGAGAAGAGGCCCCAAGGGGGTGTCTAGCCAGGTGTGCCAGGGGCGCTTGCCTTCCTGGGTCAGCCTGGGGCCCCACGCCCTACCTCTCCTCTGTTGGTGCAGCCTCCAAGTACACCACGGTGGAGCAGCTGACGCTCCGGGAGCGGCTGTCTCGCATCAACACGCACACCCTCTCCAAAAAGACCACCCGGCTGAGCCAGCTGCTGAAGCAGGAGGCAGGGCTCGTGCCCAGGGTGAGCATGGGCCAGAGGAAGGGCCACATCCCAGTCATCCCAAGGAGCAAGGATGTGCAGCAGGTGGGCAGGGGACTTAGACTTGTTTCAGAGATAAGGAAACTGAGGCTAAGGGATCCAAGCGGCCTCCCAGCATTGCATAGCCAGCAGGAGGCATAAGTGGCACCTTGCTTGATTCCAAAGAGCCAAGGTAGTGCTTTCTCCACTGCATAGTGTGCCATACCTTCTGAGTATGTCTTTATGCAGACAGGAGGGCTAATCTCTGGGCCTGGGCAAGGAACCAGTCTTGAATAGCTACCAGTAGCAGCTCAGTAGTAGATTGATTACTTACTCTGAACCTGGCGTTACCTGAGCCATACAATGACACAGGTGTTGCTATTACCCCATTTGGCAGATAAAACAGGCTCAGAGAAGGTAAAACACTTGCCCAAGGTCACACACCTAGGAAGCAAGTGGGCTGGGATTATATGTCTGTGTGTCTGATTACAAAACCCTAAACTGCACTCAGTGCCTGTAACCATCCCACTCAGTTTTCTGGCTGGAGGGACTGGCTCTGATGGGCGGGGTCTATTGACAGGTGAGGACTTGGGCTGCCCATGTGAGGTGTAGACTGCCCCCATGTGGATATTCTTGACCCTCATAAGCATAACTACTTGCAGACAGAAAACAAGGAATTTGATGATTTAGAAGAGAGGTTCCACTGCGTGTCACTGTGTGTGACCGAGATGAAGAACAATGTGGCTGTTTACCTGGATAATCTGGAGGTGAGTATCCTGCAGTTAATAATGGGTGGGGCAGGCTGGTTTCCCCAGGCAAGTGTGGCCTATCAGACAAGCTGGCAAAGGTATAGCTGCAGGAAAAAAATGGAAGACGTCATCCAGTGGCTGGTGGTAAGCCAGAATAAGGGCCAGGGAGAAGCACTCCTTGTCTGAGTAGGGCAGTGGCTAAGCCTAGTCCCTCAGGAGATGAGGTTCCTACTGGGCAGGGTCAGAATTCACTTGGATCAGAGCCCTGCAGAGGGACCCTGCCAGTCCTGCACCTACAGCCCATGACAAACTTAGGTGCCTAAAGGGGCCAGGCAGGCAATAGTGAAGCAAGCGTGTGAGGTTTAATTTCTAACACGCTGTTAGGAGACTTCAGGAGAGTTAAATATATAAATAGTATTTGAAATTTGAATGACTGAGTGAACAAATCTAAACGGGAGCTATTACATGGCTCGGGGGTGCTGCTGTGGGAATGTGGAGCCAGTGTGGCATTTCTTCTGATTTTAAGGAAGAAAACTGGAAGTTCAGACTTAGGTGAAATGCATCCACGTGAACAACCAATTAAATAAAGATTTAAATATCATACAGGCCCAAGAAAATACATGTCTACAAACTGAATTCAGCTCACAGGAGTACCAGTTTTCATGCCTTTGCAGCTTGTCATTTCCTTGCTCTGGGACCCCCCTTCATTTTTGTCATTGATGCTGACTGATTCCATCTACTCTGTCCCTTTAATTTATTTTTATTTTATTTTGTTATCCTGAATCTATAATTACATAAAGAGCATTATGTTTACTAGGCTCCCCCCTTCACCAAGTCCCCCCCCACACCCCATTACAGTCACTCTCCATCCGTGTAGTAAGATGCTATAGAATCACTGCTTGTCTTCTCTGTGTTGTACAGCCCTCCCCGTGCCCCCCGCCAATTATACATGCTAATCATAAGGCCCCCTTTCTAATTCCCCACCCTTATCCCTCCCTTCCCACCCATCCTTCCCAGTCCCTTTCCCTTTGGTAACTGTTAGTCCATTCTTGGGTTCTGTGAGTCTGCTGCTGTTTTGTTCCTTCCGTTTTTCTTTGTTCTTATACACCACATATGAGTGAATTCATTTGGTACTTGTCTTTCTCTGCCTGGCTTATTTCACTGAGCATAATACCCTGTAGCTCCATCCATGTTGTTGCAAATAGTAGGATTTGTTTTCTTCTTATGGCTGAATAATGTTCCATTGTGTATATGTACCACCTCTTCTTTATCCATTCATCTACTGATGGACACTTAGGTTGTTTCCATTTCTTGGCTATTGTAAATAGTGCTGCGATAAACGTAGGGGTGCATCTGTCTTTTTCAAACTGGGCTGCTGCATTCTTAGGGTAAATTCCTAGAAGTGGAATTCCTGGGTCAAATGGTATGTCTACTTTGAGCTTTTTGAGGAACCTCCATACTGTTTTCCACAATGGTTGAACTAATTTACATTCCGACCATCAGTGTAGGAGGGTTCCCCTTTGTCTGCAACCTCGCCAACATTTGTTGTTGTTTGTCTTTTGGATTGTGGCGATCCTTACTGGTGTGAGGTGATATCTCCATTGTGGTTTTAATTTGCATTTCTCTTATGACTAGCGATGTGGAGCATCTTTTCATGTGTCTGTTGGCCATCTGAATTTCTTCTCATGGAATTCTTTTATCATGAATGGATGTTGAATTTTGTCGAATGCTTTTTCAGCATCTATGGAGATGATCATGTGGTTTTTGTCCTTTTTGTTTATATAGTGGATGATGTTGATGGATTTTTGAATGTTGTACCATCCTTGCATCCCTGGGATGAATCCCACTTGGTCATGGTGTATGATCCTTTTGATGTATTTTTGAATTCGGTTTGCTAATATTTTGTTGAGTATTTTTGCATCTACATTCATCAGGGATATTGGTCTGTAATTTTCTTTTTTGGTGGTGTCTTTGCCTGGTTTTGGTATTAGGGTGATGTTGGCTTCATAGAATGAGGTTGGGAGTATTCCCTCCTCTTCTATTTTTTGGAAAACTTTAAGGAGAATGGGTATTATGTCTTCTCTGTATGTCTGATGAGATTCCAAGGTAAATCCATCTGGCCCAGGGGTTTTGTTCCTGGGTAGTTTTTTTGATTACTGCTTCAATTTCTTTGCTGGTAATTGGTTTTTTTAGATTTTGTGTTTCTTCCTTAGTCAGTCTTGGAAGGTTGTATTTTTCTAGGAAGTTGTCCATTTCTTCTAGGTTTTCCAGCTTGTTGGCATATAGGTTTTCATAGTGTTCTCTAATAATTCTTTGTATTTTATGTGGGGTCTATCGTGATTTTTTCCTTTATCATTTCTGATTATGTTGATGTGTGCTGATTCTCTTTTTCTCTTAATAAGTCTGGCTAGAGGCTTATCTATTTTGTTTATTTCCTCAAAGAACCAGCTCTTGGTTTCATTGATTTTTTCTATTGTTTTATTCTTCTCAATTTTGTTTATTTCTTCTCTGATCCTTATTTTGTCCCTCCTGCTGACTTTAGGCCTCATTTGTTCTTCTTTTTCCAATTTCGATAATTGTGATGTTAGACTATTCATTTGGCATTGTTCTTCCTTCTTTAAATATGCCTGGATTACTATATACTTTCCTCTTAAGACTGCTTTTGCTGCGTCCCACAGAAGTTGGGGCTTTGTGTTGTTGTTGTCATTTGTTTCCATATATTGCTTGATCTCTATTTTAATTTGGTCCTTGATCCATTGATTATTTAGGAGCATGTTGTTAAGCCTCCATGTGTTTGTGATCTTTTTTTCTTTCTTTGTACAATTTAATTCTGGTTTTATACCTTTGTGGTCTGAAAAGTTGGTTGGTAGAATTTCAATATTTTGGAATTTACTTAGGCTCTTTTTGTGGCCTAGTATGTGGTCTATTCTGGAGAATGTGCCATGTACACTTGAGAAGAATGTGTATCCTGTTGCTTTTGGATGTAGAGTTCTATAGATGTCTATTAGGTCCATCTGTTCTAGTGTGTTGTTCAGTGCCTCTGTGTCCTTACTTATTTTCTGTCTGGTGGATCTATCCTTTGGAGTGAGTGGTGTGTTGAAGTCTCCTAGAATGAATGAATTGCATTCTATTTCCTGCTTTAGTTCTGTTAGTATTTGTTTTACTTTTGGTTGTGCTCTTGTGTTGGGTGCATATATATTTATAATGGTTATATCTTCTTGTTGGACTGACCCCTTGATCATTATGTAATGTCCTTCTTTATCTCTTGTTACTTTCTTTGTTCTGAAATCTATTTTATCTGATACTAGTACTGCAACACCTGCTTTTTCTCTCTGTTGTTTGCATGGAGTATCTTTTTCCATCCCTTGACTTTTAATCTGTGCATGTCTTTGCATTTGAGGTGATTCTCTTGTAAGCAGCTTATAGATGGGTCTTGCTTTTTTATCCATTCTATTACTCTGCATCTTTTGATTGGTGCATTCAGTCCATTTACATTTAGGGTGATTATTGAAAGATATATACTTATTACCATTGCAGGCTTTAGATTCATGGTTACCAAAGGTTCACGGTTAGCTTCTTTAGTATCTTACTGTCTAACTTAACTCACTTATTGAGCTATTATAAACACTGTTTGATGATTCTTTATTTCTCTCCCTTCTTATTCCTCCTCCTCCATTCTTCATATTTTGGGTGTTTTATTCTGTGCTCTTTTGTGTTTCCTTTAACTGCTTTCATGGGTAATTGATTTTATTTTTTGCCTTTAGTTAGGATTTGGTTGGTCTGCTTTCTTTGCTGTGATTTTATTTTCTCTGGTGACATCTATTTAGCCTTAGGAGTGCTCCCATTTAGAACAGTCTCTCTAAAACCCCCTTAGAGGTGGTTTGCATGAGGCAAATTCCCTCAATTTTTGCTTATCTGGGAATTTTTTAATCCCTCCTTCATATTTAAATGATAATCATGCTGGATACAGTATTCTTGGTTCAAGGCCCTTCTGTTTCATTGCATTAAATGTAGCATGCCATTCTCTTCTGGCCTGTAAGGTTTCTGTTGAGAAGTCTGATGATAGCCTGATGGGTTTCCCTTTGTAGGTGACCTTTCTCCTCTCTCTACTGCCCTCAAAACTCTGTCCTTGTCCTTGATCTTTGCCATTTTAATTATTATGTGTCTTGGTGTTGTCCTCCTTGGGTCTCTTCTGTTGGGAGATCTGTGGGCTTCCGTGGTCTGCGAGACTATTTCCTCTCCCAGTTTGGGGAAGTTTTCAGCAATTATTTATTCAAATACACTTTCTATCCATTTTTTCTCTCTCTTCTTCTTCTGGTACCCCTATAATGTGGATATTGTTCCATTTGGATTGGTCATACAGTTCTCTTAATATTGTTTCATTCCTGGAGATCCTTTTATCTCTCTCTGTGTCAGCTTCTATGCATTCCTGTTTTCTGGTTTTTATTCCATCAATGGCCTCTTGCATCTCATCTATTCTGCTTTTAAATCCTTCCAGAGATGGTTTTATTTCTGTTGTCTCCCTCCCTTCTTTGTACATTAGTTCTTGTATTTTTATCTTCAGCTCCATCAGCATGGTTATGACCTTTATTTTGAATTTTTTTTCAGGAAGATTGGTTAGGTCTATCTCTCTAAGCTCCTTTTCAGAGGTTGTTTCTGTGATTTTGGTCTGGATCAAATTCTTCTGCCTTTTCATGGTAATAGAGGTAGTTGGTGGGAGCTGGCGCATATGTTGGCTCAGAGAATGTCCCTTCTTGCCAGTTTGTGGCCTTCCTCTCCTGGGAGAACAGCGACCCCTAGTGCCTTGTGCTGAGCAGCTGCACGCAGACAAGATCTCTGATTCTTGCCCAGCCACTGTGAAAGAAGCTCTGCCCTGCTGCTGTGGGATTGGCCAGCCTCAGGCTGCTGCTCTGCTGTGGTGAAGCTGCGCTGGAGGGGTAATGGGTGGGAGGCTGTTTATAGCTGTGAGGGGCCTCCGAGCTGCACTGCCACCCAGGGCATTAGGGCACCTGGTATTCCCCGGGATTCCCAGCTGCTGGGCTGTGTCCCGGGACACTTATGTTCAGCTGTGGGGTCCCTGTCCCTTTAAGACTTTCAAAGGGCATTCACTTTTCTTTTGTCCCAGGGGCACTGGCTGTGGGGACCTGCTCACAGGTTTTACTGTCCTGTTTCCCTAGTATCCAGCATAGCATGCACTGTGTATCTGCACTCCCGGTGTGGATGACTAGGGCTGGTTGTTTAGCTGTCCTGGGCTCCCTCTCCCTCCCTGCTCCAACTCCTCTCCTCCCACCAGGAGCTGGGGTGAGGGGCGCAACCCGGGCTTGTATCTTACCCCCTTCACGAGGCGCTGGGTTCTTGCAGGTGTAGATGTTGTCTGGCTGTTGTCCTGTATCTTCTGGTCTCTTTTAGGAATAGATGTGATTGTTTTATTTTTAAAAGTATGTATGATTTTGGGAGGAGATTTCCGCTGCTCTACTCACACCGCTGTCTTGGCTCCTCCCTCCACTCTGTTCCTTTTATGGACCTATGTCCACCTCTTTGCACAAGCCAGCTGGTTAGGTGATAACAGGCTCTTTGGACAGCGGGATTTGGGGTGGCCTTATTGCAAGTACATAAAAGGCAGGAGGTCACATCTTTCCCTGTTCCCCCTGCTTGTTCTGCTCCATTCTGGGCTCCCAAGCAGAAGGACCCTGTTACGCCACCCTGGAAGGGGAAAGCACTCAGAGCCAGGTCTTAAGAAAGAAGAGAGGGGACCTGGAGAGAGAAGCCAGAGGCATGAGAGAGACACATCAGGCTTTGCAGGATAGGATGGATATTTGGAAGCATTAAGACTGCATTTCCCTAGACACAGGACTTGCGCGATAGATCCAGCACTGATATGGAATCCCAAAGCAAGAGAGTGACTCCCCCTTTTAATCATCCAAGTCCAGGAAAAGCCTCTTTTGCTGGCATGTCATTAATAAAGGCAGATCAGCCAGCAATGACATCTGGAAAGAACTTAAAAGCATTGGGTGGTTTTTTTTGTTTTTTTGTTTTTAATTTTTTTATTAAGGTATGATATACACTCTTATGAAGGTTTCACATGAAAAAACAATGTGGTTACTACATTTACTCATATTATCAAGTCCCCACCCATACCCCAATGCAGTCACTGTCCATCAGTGCAGCAAGATGCCACAGATCCACTATGTCCCTTCTCTGTGCTACAGTGTTCTCCCTGTGATCCCCCACACCATGTGTACTAAACATAATACCCCTCAATCCCCTTCTCCCTCCCTCCCCACCCACCCTTTCACACCCCTCCCCTTTGGTAACCACTAGTTCATTCTTGGAGTCTCTGATCTGCTACCATTTTGTTCCTTCAGTCTTGCTTCATTGTTATACTCCACAAATGAGGGAAATCATTTGGCATTTGTCTTTCTCTGCCTGGATTATTTCACTGAGCATAATGTCCTCCAGCTCCATCCATGTTGTTGCAAATGGTAGGATTTGTTTCTTTCTTATGGCTGAATAGTATTCCATTGTGTATATGTACCACATCTTTTTTATCCATTCATCTACAGATGGACACTTAGGTTGCTTCCATATCTTGGCTATTGTAAAAAGTGCTGCGATGAACATAGGGATGCATATGTCTTTTTGAATCTGAGAAGTTGTATTCTTTGGGTATATTCCAAGAAGTGGGATTCTGGGGTCAAATGCTATTTCTATTTTTAGTTTTTTGAGGAACCTCCATATTGCTTTCCACAATGGTTGAACTAGCTTACATTCCCACCAGCAGTGTAGGAGGGTTCTCCTTTCTCCACATCCTCACCAACATTTGTTTTTCTTAGTCTTTTTGATGCTGGCCATCCTTACTGGTATGAGGTGATATCTCATTGTAGTTTTAATTTGCATTTCCCTGATGATTAGTGATGTGGAGCATCTTTTCATGTGTCTGTTGGCCATCTGAATTTCTTCTTTGGAGAGCTGTCTCTTCATATCCTCTGCCCATTTGTTAATTGGGTTATTTGCTTTTTGGGTATTGAGGTGTGTAAGTTCTTTATATATTTTGGATGTTAACCCCTTGTCAGATATGTCATTTACAAATATATTCTCCCATACTGTAGGATGCCTTTTTGTTTTTTTTGATGATGTCCTTTGCCATACAAAACCTTTTTAGTTTGATGTAGTCCCATGAGTTCATTTTTGCTTTTGTTTCCCTTTCTCAGGAAGATGGGTTCAGGAAGAAGTTGCTCATGCATATATTCAGGAGATGTTTGCCTATGCTTTCTTCTATGAGTTTTATGGTTTCATGACTTACATTCAAGTCGTTAATCCATTTCAAGTTTACTTTTGTGGATGGGGTTAAACAAGAATCCAGTTTCTCAACTGCCCAGTTTTGTCAACACCAGCTGTTTAAGAGGCTGTCATTTCCCCATTGTATGTCCATGGCTCCTTTATCATATATTAATTCACCATATATGGTTGGGTGTATATCAGGGCCTTCTAGTCTGTTCCATTGGTCTATGGTTCTGTTCTTGTGCCAGTACCAAATTGTCTTGATTACTGTGGCTTTGTAGTAAAGCTTGAAGTTGGGGAGCGTAATTTCCCCTGAAAAGCATTGTTTTTATAGAAATTATTCTTATATGTCTATTTATGGCAGTTAATTCTGGTTTCCCCTTTGTGATAGTATTGTAAGGTTCTTTTTTAATGGGTTGATTTAAATAGAACAGTTAACTGATTTCAAAAGAACTATTAATAGAACATGTAGAATATGGACATGGCAAAAAAAATCACACAGGTGCCACAGAAATGTGTCAAGATGGGGAAGTGCTGGAATAGGGAGAAAGATATTAGCTCAGTCTAAGAAAGAGCTTTCGAATTACTGGAATTGTGCAAGGATAGAATAGGCCACGTACAGAGGGCCTGGACAACCTCTTTGGGTGTGGGTATAGTGGAGGGGGATTCAGGCATGAGATGGCCATGACAGGCTGTGATTGGCTGCCTCTCATTTGCCCTGGCTCCAGGCTTTCCTCCACTTCAGGCCCCAGGAGTGCGACCTGGACATCCCCGAGGGGCCTGTGGTGCAGTCCTGCAGCCTGGCCAGAGACCTCCAGCTCCAGGCCTTCCCCCAGTTTGTAAGTGGAACATCTCCTTTCCCTTCTCTTTGTAGGCAGGTGACAGAGCCGCTAAGAATGATAGGTAGAAGTCAGGCCCATTACATGGTTGTCACGTCCATAAGCACCCTGGCTAGTCAGCTGAGCAGAGGTTATTAGTGAGTTTTACAGATGAGAGTGGCCCTGCCTAATGCTTATTGAGGTTCACCACCTGCCCAGTGCTGCGCTAAGCCCTTTACATTCTTCACTTCATTCAATCCTCACAACACCGCTTATGCAGTACATTAATAGCCCCATTCTGCAGATGAGAGCTTGAGGCTCAGAAAGGGTGACCTCCCACATCATTCAGATGGTCAATGGCAAGCTAGAATCTGAGTACCAAAGACTATGCTTTTGACCACTACTTCATACAAAATTTTTTTCAAGATCTGTGCACAGTAATGATATTAAGAAGTGACATATGTTGAAAAACTTCCATGCCAGGCACTCAGCTAAACCCATTTTTCAGAAGAGTACATTGAGGCTCAGAAAGGTTAGATAACATGCTAGAGGTCCCAGTGAGTTGGTGGGGGTGGGATTGGAGCCCAGTCCTGCCTACTCCAAAACCCCTTCTTCCAGTGCCCATCCTCTGCCGCGCCCTCCCACGACTCCCAGGCTCACTTGTCCCCTGCAGAAGCAGCGGCTGGAAGGCCTAGTGTGGCAGCCACTGTGCAGCCTGGCCAAAGCCATGACTGGACCTCAGAACCTGATCAAGAAGCATCTAGACAAACTACTGGACTTTGAGAGGGTGGAAGAGAAGCTGCTGGAGGTGGGCAGCGTGACCTACAAAGAGGAGGTGGTGCAACACACGTTCCAGGCACTCAACTCCCTGCTGGTAGCTGAGCTCCCGCAGTTCAACCAGCTGGCCATGCAGTGGCTGGGCCACATCCTGTGCACACTGGTGGCCCTCCAGAGGGATCTTGCCGAGCAAGTGCTGCAGAGGGCAGAGGGCAGGTTGGCCCAGGTAAGGCCTCTGGGACTGGGGTGCCTCTGGAATAGCCAGGCGAGGCCTTATAGCCCCTTCAGCCAGCTGTTGGCAGAGGCTGGAATGGAGTGAGATTGGGCCTTCCAAACAGGCCATCAGGTGCTTGGGAGGAGGCCATCAGGGCCTTTTGGGTTTCTCTCATACCTGTTCTCCCTCCATTAATGGAGTCAGACCATGAAAACAAGGATAAAACTGGGACTCCAGGCCATTCTCAGGCTGTGGGATCAGAAGCAGAGGAACCTCTGCTGGTAAGTAGCAGACTCTGGGGCCAGTCCCTGGAGTATATTAGAAGTCAGTGACACAGACAGGGTCCATTCTGTAGAGTCAGAAGTAAATGTACCAAGCTGGGGTTCCTGCTACTGTTAATGCTTCCAGCAGCTGCCTCCTTGTGAGCCCTTACTGTGCACCTGTTTGGAGCACCTTCCAGGTATTACCTGACTTAATTCTCATAATACCTTACAGAGTAGTAGTATCTTCATTTCAAAAGAGGTACAGAGAGGTTAAGCAGCTTGCCCAAGGCCACACAGCCAATAGCAAGATTTGAACCCTGGCAGTTCAGCTCCGGAGCCTGGGTACCGACCATGATGCTCTACAGCCTGTAAGAGGAGCTGTCTGCTGGAAGCATAAATAGGTTGCAAAGACAAACCTCTAAATGCAAACTTTGATTTTGAAGACTGGGGTTGATGCAGGAAAGAATACACCATTGCTTTCAGATCTCCTTCTCTGATGTCAGTGCCAGAGATCAGTGGCCTGTGAGGCCAATCAGTGGAACAGTTTCAGCCCTCCTTTTACCCAATGCTATCTCCTGTGCTTTGTGTTTGCCAGCTCAGCCTTCCCCATCAGTCTGCTCCTCTAAAACTGACCCCCTCTCTACCCTTCCAGCCTATAGTCCCACTCTGTGCCTGTATCCCCCACTTCCAGCATACCTCTTCTGCGTGTGACCACAGTCCCTTTGCACAGACTCCTTCCTTGGCCTAGAATACCCCTCCCCATCATCCCTCATGCCTTTCATGGTGTCTGGCTCATGGTAAGAACTCCCCAAATATGTGACAAATGAAAAGTCTCTTTATGAAGCTCAAAATCTCCCTCTCCTGGCTGGGAGAGCCCACCACACACTTGCTCTACTCCAGCAGCCTTCAGGATATGCTTCTGCTAAGCACTGCTCACAACCCACTTTCTGCGGGGGTGATGCGTACAGTTGTTTCTCCTCATTGAGGAGGCTGAGGTTATGGGCATTTTTCTTCCTTTTGACCCTCACAGCATTTAGTACAGGGTTCTGTCTCGAATATTGTTTTTGAGTAGAATTAAGCCTGAACCATCTGCAAAAAGATGCATTTCTCTTTTCTGAAGGCAGAGGGTAAATCTGCTTAGATGACCTTTTTATTCTTCTCCCACCCTCTAGTTTTCTCTCCAGGGCCACCGACCCCCTTGTAATTAGACTGGCATGGGCAAGGCTGGGGAGTGTTATGGGATATCACTCCTAGGTCCCCTGGTGGAAATGCAAGAGATGCCTAACAGGGCCATGGTCTTAGGATAGAGGATGGAGTGTTACTCAGAACTGCTTGAGTTCCAAACCTGCTTAGGCATAAAGAAAAACGTGCTGACTTGTACCCCTAGGAGGCCCGGGAGGGGGTGGGGGGGTCAAGCCTCAGGCCCAGCTGCATTCAGTACAAATAATGTTGTCAGAGCTCCAGCATTCCCTCCACCTCCTAGCTCAGTTCCCTGTCTAGGTCGGTGGATTCTCAGGCAAGCCTTCTTCTGCAGGGTGGCAGAGATAGCTCCCAACAGCACCCAAGTGTTTGCCTTTACATCAGAATCTAAAGGAAGAGCAACCTTCTCCATCTCAGCCTTCATATAATAAATCTGATGGGAGGATTCTGACCAGCCTTGCTCAAGTGCATTGCCCAGTCATTTGGCCCATCACAGTGGATAGGAGAAGGGATGCTATGACTCCAGCCCTGTGGCCAGAGCACCTCATGGGCAGCACTGAAAGGGAGGGGCGCCCACAGAGGGGCGCTTCTGAGAAGCAGCAGGGCAGTGGGCAGACAAAACAACGGCTGACAAAGACAAAAAGACCCATCTTAACACATCTGGGCCTAGAGTGTGGGCTGCCAGGGTCCCCCTGTCCCCCTTCTCCCCAAGAAGGCTCTGTTGACAGTGTGTGTCCCCACCCAGCTGCCCCACCACCATGTCTCTGAGCCAGCCTTCAAGAAGCTGATGGAGGACGCACTAGGCCAGGCGGGTCAACAGCTTCGCTCCTTTCAAGAAAACTTTGAGACAGTGCTGCCACCTCCCAACACACAAGTAAGTGTCCCTCCTTCTCCAGCAGAGTCTGTCAAGTCCTTCACTTGCCAGTAGGGTGAGGCTCAGTCCTCTATTTACTTTCCCTTTGCTTTCCTCGGTGTTTCCTGTTACCTATGGAAACATTTTCCTGCTCTCTCTCTCTCTCTGAACTGGAGGGCTGGTACGGGATAGATTCCCACCCATACACACACATGTTCTTCATGGCCAGTAAGCATAGGAGCAGAACAGAACTCTGAGGTGGAGTAAGAAAACCCAGATATTTTAATATTAAGTGAAGTTAGACATAATAATGGGCAAGTGGCATTAAACTCAAAAACCTGGACCTTCAACTTTTTCAACATTCACCCTGTTTCCTCATTACCTTCTCAGTGAACCTGCTTCAGATACTAGCACTCAGGTTGAATAAAAAGTTTGAATAAGAAATCATTAAAAATTTTCTTTTTGCCGTGGAATTTTTAATTGTAAAAGATAGTATTTCAGCTGCATTATGGTTTACAAAACTTTGGCTGGCCAAATACTTTCTTTGGTAAAGAATTTTTCCCTAAAATATAAAGAAAAGATATCTTGTAGTCCAGTTGACGAATATACTCAAGTTATATATTTTTTTAAAAGAACTCAAGTAGCTGAAGAGAGAAGGGGCCCCCAGAGTATGACAAAACCTGGGTTAGAGAAAGCTAGAATGTTATATTCAGTCACATGTGAGATGTGAAGTGAGAGCTCAGAAGACAGCCCCAGGGTTCTCCACAGAGACAGAGAGACAAGTAAAAGAGCCCACACAGCTGGGCAGACACGAGGCCTTCACATCTGGCTGAGTGCAGACCAGCAAAGATCATCAGAGGTGTGTGTCTGCTCCAAGTGGGGCCTGCTCCTCCTCAAGCCATAGCTGTCCCCCATCCTCCCCCACCAGCAGAGACCACATGGGGGACCAGTGTGGGTCCTGAAACTTGGGGAAATCAGGGTGCAGAAATGCTAACAGAGCAGCCACTCAGTTGAGCCCTAGGAATCTGTCTCTTTCTACTTAAAATAACATTTTTCTTACTGGAAAAGCAATCCATGCAGATTGTAGGAAAAAAGAGAAAACAAAAAGATGAAACAGATGGGAATATCATACTTCCAGTGTGTATTACACATTGGTGGGAAGAGAACCCTCTTCCCCCATCCACAGCCACCTTCCCCCAACCCACCCACACACACACACACACACACACACACACACACACACCTATCCCTACTATAAGTTCCTGACTTATTTGGCTAAGGGTATAGAATGGAAAGAAGCAAAGCAGCCACCCACAAGCGGTCCTACTGATATCTTTACCTGCCTCCTCCGACCCCCCCCCGGGGGTGCTGCAGTTCTCGCACAGGAGGGGCCTGCCAGCTTGAGAAGGAAGGTGAATGTTTGCTACACCACTGGCTTTTGTACTCGGGTTAATACTACCACTCTGAAAAAGGTACCCTGCTTCTACACTTCTGTTTAAGGGCCTGTTAAGATACACTGGGTTCTGGTTCTTGACTCAGTGAACTCGTTGGAGTGGAGTAATGGCAGAGTCTGCACCCACATGTCTCTGAAGGGCACCTTTGCCTACACCAAGCACCTCCCCACCCAGAAATAACCATGTAGAATTTGGTGAGTCCCTCCTTATCGATACTTTGGCTGGAAGCAGTGAATAAAAAGCCAAAGGCAATGCCAGGAGAATTTTGGATGAGCTGAAAGTGCCACTGACCCATCTCCTCAGCTGCCTGGCAATTTCTCCCAGGGCAATACTCTCTCCTGTGTTTCTGACACATTCACCAGGCTTACCATGCCTTGTAAATGGTAGGTGCTCAATAAATACTTCTGGGCAGAAACTCATGGAATAAAAGATACAGTCCCTTTGTTGACACGTGTTTGAGGATCTGCTGTTGGCTCTGTGCTGGCTTAAGATGCTCGATGAGCACATGGTACCCACATGGAGCTCACAGTCTTGTTCACTGGGGTCAAAAACCCTGTGCAAGGCATTTTGCTGTGGGATAATTCTGCTTGATGGTATGGGTGGAATTGAGGACTCAATCCTGGAGCTCTGAAATGGAGAAATTTCAGAACCTGAATTAGAATTGTAAAGAATACCAGAAGTTTAGACCTGGGAGGAATTTGTGAGATCAAATTAGAGGTTTCTTCTGAGATACCTTGGGATACAAATAGCGTGTGTTTTTCACCTAATCCAGCCATCTATTAGTGAGGGAACTGTTGCTCCGATGGAGATGGGCCCACCGGCAGCAGAGGCAGGCTGCCAGCAGTGGGCAGCATTGACACTCCAACAGGAGACCTTGTCTGTCTCTCTCCCTCTCCCCAGCCACTCCTTCCAGGGTCTGAACGCCAGGTGCAGTCTCTCCTGAGCAGATACGGCCCAGGAAAACTGTACCAGGTGACAAGCAGTACCAGCGGGGCTGGAACTCTGGACCTGACACTGCCACGGGGCCAAATCGTGGTCCTGCTTCAAAACAAGGACACGAAAGGCAACAGCAGCCGCTGGCTGGTGGACACCGGAGGTACCTAGGACCCCTTGGGCCCTTCTCCTCTCTCTGGGAAAACCACCCAACAGGAGTCAGTGGGGCGACATGGACCCTCTAGTGGGCCAAAGTCTGGTCATGCAAATCCAGGATGGGATGAGTGTAGGTGAAAATGCAGGGCCTGGGGCACAGCTGGCTGGGTGCAGTGCATGAAATGCCAAGAAGAGTTCAATTTTGTACTACAACATCGGTTATCAGGCACCTACTGTGTGCGGGGCACCGTGCAAGGGAAACAAGGACCCTGCCTTGGGTAGCTCACAGACCATTGGGGTAGACAGAGATGTCAGGAGAGAACTTCAGCATTGCCCTGAAAGATGGGGACAGGTGTCTGACCTCCTGAGCAAGCCAGGTGTTATCCTGTCTGCCCTGCGCTGGTCACGGCCTTGGGGTGTGCTACAGTGGTCGGGTGCAACCGGGCGGGAGGCAATGGGCATCGTGAACCCAGGAGGAGATGGACTAGTGGAGCTTCTTCCAAAGAGGGAAACATGACCCACGAGATGAAGGTCACACAGGATTATCAGGAGGGCACCTACAGACAGCTTTTCCTCCTTTAGGCAATTTATTAGAATTGTTAGTTAAGTATTTTTCTGTGTATTACAACAATTATAACTAGTACATAATCCCATGATTTTATTTGTATTACTGGATAGAACAAGACTAATTTTTTAAAAATTTTTTATTAAGGTATGATTGATATACACTCTTATGAAAGTTTCACATTAAAAAACAATGTGGTTACTACATTTACCCATATTATCAAGTCCCCACCCATACCCCAATGCAGTCACTGTCCATCAGTGCAGCAAGTTGCCAGAGATCCACTATGTCCCTTCTCTGTGATACACTGTTCTCCCCGTGACCCCCACACCATGTGTACTAAATATAATACCACTCAGTCCCCTTCTCCCTCCATCCCCACCTGCCCTCCCACACCTCTCCCCTTTGGTAACCACTAGTTCATTCTTGGAGTCTCTGAGTCTGCTACCATTTTGTTCCTTCAGTTTTACTTCATTGTTATACTCCACAGATGAGTGAAATCATTTGGCACTTGTCTTTCTCCACCTGGCTTATTTCACTGAGCATAATATCCTCTAGCTCCATCCATGTTGTTGCAAATGGTAGGATTTGTTTCTTTCTTATGGCTGAATAGTATTCCATTGTGTATATGTACCACATCTTCTTTATCCATTCATCTACAGATGGACACTTAGGTTGCTTCCATATCTTGGCTATTGTAAAAAGTGCTGCGATGAACATAGGGATGCATATGTCTTTTTGAATCTGAGAAGTTGTATTCTTTGGGTATATTCCAAGAAGTGGGATTCTGGGGTCAAATGCTATTTCTATTTTTAGTTTTTTGAGGAACCTCCATATTGCTTTCCACAATGGTTGAACTAGCTTACATTCCCACCAGCAGTGTAGGAGGGTTCTCCTTTCTCCACATCCTCACCAACATTTGTTTTTCTTAGTCTTTTTGATGCTGGCCATCCTTACTGGTATGAGGTGATATCTCATTGTAGTTTTAATTTGCATTTCCCTTATGATTGGTGATGTGGAGCATCTTTTCATGTGTCTGTTGGCCATCTGAATTTCTTCTTTGGAGAACTGTTTCTTCATATCCTCTGCCCATTTGTTAATTGGGTTATTTGCTTTTTGGGTATTGAGGTGTGTAAGTTCTTTATATATTTTGGATGTTAACCAAGACTAAGTTTTAAAACATACATCTGTTACAAAAATTAAGACCATGGTACAAATCTGGCAGAAATTATGAAAAGGCAGTCTCATGACTAACATTGAAAAACAGCTGAATCCCACTCCCCAACTTCAAGCTCTACTACAAAGCCACAGTAATCAAGACAATTTGGTACTGGCACAAGAACAGAGCCACAGACCAGTGGAACAGAATAGAGTCTCCAGACATTAACCCAAACATATATGGCCAATTAATATATGATAAAGGAGCCATCGATGTACAATGGGGAAATGACAGCCTCTTCAACAGCTGCTGTTGGCAAAACTGAACAGCTACGTGTAAGAGAATGAAACTGGATCATTGTCTAACTCATACACAAAAGTAAACTCAAAATGGATCAAAGACCTGAATCTAAGTGATGAAACCATAAAACTCTTAGAAAAAAACATAGGCAAAAATCTCTTGGACATAAACATGAGCAACTTCTTCATGAACATATCACCCCGGGCAAAGGAAACAAAAGCTACAATGAACAAGTGGGACTTTATCAAGCTGAAAAGCTTCTGTACAGCAAAGGACACCACCAATAGAACAAAAGGCAGCCTACAGTATGAGAGAATATATTCTATTCATAAAATGACAGATCCGATGAAGGGTTGACATCCAAAATAAAGAAAGAGCTCACGCACCTCAACAAACAAAAAGCAAATAATCCAATTAAAAAATGGGCAGAGGAGCTGAACAGACAGTTCTCCAAAGAAGAAATTCAGATGGCCAACAGACACATGAAAAGATGCTCCACATCGCTAATCATCAGAGAAATGCAAATTAAAACTACAATGAGATATCACCTCACACCAGTAAGGATGGCCAGCATTGAAAAGACTAAGAAAAACAAATGTTGGCGAGGATGTGGAGAAAGGGGAACCCTCCTACACTGCTGGTGGGAATGTAAATTAGTTCAACCATTGTGGACAGCAGTATGGAGGTTCCTCAAAAAACTCAAAATAAAAATACCATTTGACCTAGGAATTCCACTTCTAGGAATTTACCCTAAGAATGCAGCACTCAAGTTTGAAAAAGACTGATGCACCCCTACGTTTGTCGCAGCACTATTTACAATAGCCAAGAAATGGAAGCAACCTAAATGTCCATCAGTAGATGAATGGATAAAGAAGATGTGGTACATATACACAATGGAATATTATTCAGCCATGAGAGGAAAACAAATCCTATCATTTGCAACAACATGGATGGAGCTACAGGGTATTATGCTCAGTGAAATAATCCAGCTGGAGAAAGACAAGTATCAGATGATTTTACTAACCTCTGAGAAGGAGAATCAAGAGAAAATGAGTGAGCAGAATAGCACCGGATTCACAGAACCCAAGAATGGACTAACAGTTACCAAAGGGAAAGGGACTGAGGTGGATAGTTGGGAAAGGAGGGATTAGGGGAGAGGGAAAGAAAGCGTGCATTACGATTAGCATGTATAATGTGGGAGGGGGTTCAAAGGGAGGGTTGGACAACACAGAGAAGACAAGTAGGGATTCTATAGTGTCTTACTATGCTCATGGACAGTGACTGCAATGGGGTATCTGGGGGCATCTTGATGATGGGGGAGTCTAGTAAACATAATGTTCATGATACTAAAAAAGAAAAAAGAAAACCAGCTGAATGGGGATTCTAGCAAGGCTCCTGGGTTCAAGAGGACTGGGTTTGGGTCCCAACTGCCACACCCTAACCTGCATGACTGTGGGCCTTTCTGAACTCAGTTGGCTCAGCCAGGGCCATTAAGTGGCATTAACAATACCAACCTGGAGAGTTGATGTGGAGACCACATAAGGAAATGCCAGCTGTGGTACCTATCAAGCTCTCGGAAAGTGATGGCTATTCATAATGACAGCAGCCAGGGCAGCACTGGAGGAGCTGTTACACAAGCCGGACCTGGTGGCACGTGGAGGAGAAAAGGGCAATTTCTGCCCTCTGGGGAAGGCTGCCCTGGAGTGGGGAAGCAGCCTTGGCCCAGGCCTCCACTAGAGGGGAAGGGGACCAGTGGTGCCAGCATCAAGAAAGCAGTTTTCACACCAGTCCAAGAAAGAACTTGCTGTCTCTGTCAGAGCTGTTCAAAGCGGAGTGGGCTGCCTAAGTAGGGAATGAGCTCCCTGTCACTGGAGGTGTGCAAGCAGAAACTAGAAACAGTGCGGGGTGGGGTAGGGCTGGGTTTGTGAGGTTCCTAGGTGACCTTTTCAGGTCCTTCAGTGCTGTGAAGCTGTGTTGGAGGCATTCACATTCATAAATGGTGACTTCCTCTACCACTAAAAGAGATGGGGAAGGTGGTCCAGAGCCAGATGATGTTCTGTGTGTCCTGTAGGATGTCGTGGTTACGTGCCAGCTAGGAAACTGGAGCTGTACCAAGTCTTCCTGAGTAAGGAGGAGCTCAGAGGGCAAGTGGAGCCTGGCAAGAACTCTCAATGTCTAACACCAGAGCCCACTCCAGCCCCAGTCTCTGTCCTGACCGTGACCCAGGTGAGTCTGGGAGAGGGTGGGGGCTTGCCTCCCAGGGCAACCTGGAGTGGGGCTTTGATTTTCCTCCTATCTGGAGGGGCTACCACCCTGTTAGGCAGGGCCTCAGTCAGTGGCCATATCAGGGTCCTGGCCAGGGGTGGGGCCAGAGAAAGGAGCCTCCTGTTCCTGCCTTGTCAATAACAGAGAATAATACCGCTTGCTTCCCATTAGGAGGGCAAGTGCAATTCATTCATTCATTCATTCACTCACTCAATATTTGCCAGGCATGTGCTAAATGAGCAATATAATGATGGGCAAAAGTAATCTAGGTCCTTGACTCCTCACATTGATAATTTGGGAGTCAGAAAAACAGCAAGTAATAAAATAATCATGAATAATTGTTGACTTTTAGCGGTGATAATTGCCAGAGCCCCAGATGAGGGAGAGGTTCGGGAAAGGCTTTTCTGAGAAGAATGGTGCTTATTCTTAGAGTTGAAGGGTGGCTAGGAGGGGGTGTGCTGGACAGCTCCTTCCAGATGGGAAGAGCTCTCCAGAAAGTGTGCCTTGTGGCAAACACAAACGTGCAGTGACAGGGAAGACAGGGCGTGAGAGGAACTGAATGAAGCCTTGAGGCTGGGACAGTGGGGCAGGGCCAGGCCGGCAGGGCTGTGGCCTCTGTGAGGGTGCCAGTCTTTATCCTAAAAGCAATGAGAAGCAAGCACCAGCATGTTACAGCAGCAGTGTTCATAACAGACAAGAAGTAGAAACAACCCAGATGTCCATCACCTGATGAATAGATCAACAGAATGTGGTCTAGCCATACAACTCAATGTTATTCAGCCACAAAAGAGAATGAAGTGACAATCCATGCTGTCACATATAGTCTGTCACAAAAGGCCACATATTATATGATTCTATATATATGAAATGTCCAGAATAGGCAAATGCATAGAGACAGAAAGATCAGTGGTTGGCAGGGGCCAGGGGGTAGAGGGCTGGGAAGTGGCTACTAACTGGTGTGTGGTTTCTTATTGGGGTGATGAAAATGTTCTGGAATTAGATAGTGGGGATGGTCACACAGCCTTTTGAGCATATTAAAAACTATTGAATCATCTACTTTAAAAGGGTGTATGTTATGCTATGTGAATTATATCTCAAAACAAAGAAAGGGATGAGAAGCCATCGAAGGGTTTGGCTTTGCTGGGATGGACGGAGTCCTCGAGGGGGAAGAAGCTCAGTGGGGTTGCTGTGAGGATGGGGTGAGATGGAAAAGGCAGGCTGGACATATGTGAACTGCAGTAAATGGAGGATGCACTCAGTTATAAAGGAGAGGGTACACAGGGGACAGATAAGAAGGGACCCAGACAGGGGCGGCAGCCCCCACCGGAGCCTTGCAGTGACTACGGGGGATGCCTCAGGCCAGGGCGGCCGGAGGAGCCTGGGTGAAGGCCGTGTAGAAGGCTGCGGAGGCTTCCCGGGTACAGCCCCAGGAAGGCTTTCAGACCAGTGCCTGCACCATTTGACAGAAGTAATGCATCAGGGCTGCCTCCTGCTGGATATCCTCCAGTCAGTGAAGGACCCACGAGAATCCCGGGAGAGGGCCTGGCCACCCAGCTTAGCTCCAGCTCCAGCCAGTGTGGCAGGGCCTCTGGGAAGCATCATCCCCGCCGCACACCCCCACCCGATCCCCCAGGGGCTTCTGAGGTGAGCTCAGCTGTCCGCCCACCCAGACACCTCAGCTGCTGCTTCTGTTGGTGGGGCTGCTCAGCGGAACTCACGTGGGCCCATCCCAGTTCACCCTTGCTCCTGATTGTTCCTGAGCCTTGGCCACAATAACAACAGTAAAAATAGTCAAAGCAGCCACATTTGCTGAGCCCTTACTATGTGCCTGGCACAGGCATTCATTCATTACATTCCCACAATTACCTGGAGGGGAGGATAGCATTCCCATTTGATGAAACTGAGACCAAGAAAGGTGAAATATTAGTCTAGTAAATGCCCTTTCCAATTTTTTTCTCTAGTTCAGTGTCTTTGCCTAAATAGTAACCAAGTCTCCCAGTCCCATTTCTACTCTAGTCTGGGAAACTGGCCTGAGTAGATGACACCCCCAGATCTGGGGAGGGAGACGGGGAGAGGGTGCTGGGTCTGCTGCTTAGTGAGATGGCAGCAGTGGCTTGAGAAGACCCCTTCTGATGTCAGACAGGCCTAGCTTCACTGCTGTGTGATTTTGAGTAAGCTCCTTAACTTCTCTGAGTCTCAATTTCCTTATCTGAAAAATGCAGCAAATAGAATTATAGAATTGTGAAAATCAAAACCAGGTGAAGTGCTGGGACAGAGCCTGCCTTATAGCAGGTATGAGTGGTGGAAGTAGCAGGAGTAGCTGTCGTCTGCGGCTTACAGACATGCTTGGGAGGCTATGGCTATCCAGCAGTGGGAACCAGCAGGATAGCAGCCTCTCTGGGTTGGCTTTGTCTTCCCTTCCCGACCATATCTCTGTCACTTCTCATATGTTTCAGGTGGTGGCAATGTACCCCTTTGTGGCCAGAAGCAGCCATGAAGTGAGTCTGCAGGCAGGTCAGCCAGTGACTGTCTTGGAAGCCCAGGACAAGAAGGGGAACCCAGAGTGGAGCCTGGTGGAAGTGAACGGGCAGAGGGGCTACGTGCCTTCCAGCTTCCTGGCTAGGGCCCCAGGCCCAGCTCAGTGGGGTTGGAGTCTGCCCTCCTAGGTGCCCTCCTTGAGCCCATGTTGCCGAGGGAGGGGGGAGGCTTAGAGGCTGTGACCCTGCAAGGGAGAGGAAGCAAAGAGAAGGTGGGGGTGGAAAGGGAGATCAGGCCAGGGTGGGGTGAAGGCCACCCAGAGGGCAGCTGGAAGAGGTGGGTGGGCTTTGCAGAGTGCCTGGCGCTGGTGGGCACAAAAGGCTCCAGCCAGGCCCACTCATGTCTACATAAAGAGGTCATTCCTATCTGAAGTCACAACACCCTGGATGGCCGGTCTAGCTGATTAGGCTTTGCCATGGCTTCTGGCCAATCTTACCTGTGCCCAGATCCAGGCCTGGTCATGGGAGTGGGTGGCCCAGGTGAATGGTACCTGTGTGCTGTGTGGTTGCAGGGAGGGGCCCTGGAGAACCAGAACTGTGGGCCCTAACACTTTACTTCCTACCTGTGGTATCAGGAGGCACCATAGCTGACCAGTCATCGGCTATTTCTCCATGCTGGGAGTGGAACCATCTTGGGCAGTGAACTCCTGGGAGCCCTAGAAGGGGAGTGAGACTTGTCAGGGCAATGAAGAGGTTCCCAGGAGACTCTTGGCTGGACCTAGGGGTGGGTGTGACTAAGTCACAGGTCTGGAATGTGTGTAGGAAAAGTCAGAGGCAGTTCCAGAGAAGAGGGGATTTTGAGGGTGTGTGAGACTTCTGGCAGCAGTTCTACACTGCTCCTGTGTTCTCTGGACTAAGGGACAAAGGGTATGCAAATCATAGAGAAAACTCTGTGAAGCTGATGACTAAAAGCCTGCTGGGTGGAGAAGGTTAGGCAATGGCTTGTTTTTCTGTTTCTGGAAGAAGGGGAAACACCTGTGGTTTCAGGAGGCCACTGAGGGCCTGGAGGCAAGAATGGACATGATGCCAGTTGGCTCTGGGACCTTGGACATAGGACACAGCCTGATTTTTCCCATCCATAAAGACTAACTCATAGGGCTGTGGTGAGATTAACATGAGGCTAAGATATGAAAGCTCCTTGCAAATCATTACGTATGATATAAATTGCCATCAGTAGCAGGATGTGCCTGGATGTGGTCTCAGGGTGGCCCCAGCATCAGCTGGCCCTGGCTGCAAATGGGAGCATCATACTGCTGTTTCCCAGCCCCTTTCCATGGCAGATGTCATTAATCAGCATGGTGTCCTTCCCATAAACCCAGGATCTACCTTGGGATCCTTCTCAATGCTGCATTCTAGGTAGCCAGTCTCTAGAACTTGGTGAGGTCAAACCTAATGTCATTCCTTTCTAGAACCTGGAAATTGAAAAACAGTTCCTGTTCAGGGAAGACTAACCCACTTGGGGCAGTGTTGGGTATAGCTCCTATTGGGACATCATCTCTAGGTTGTCACTTTGGGCTAAGATAAATTTCAAGATTCACAGAAGAGGGAAAAGGTGATCCAGAATGATCTTTAATAGAAATCACAAATTTTGGAACCAACCCAAGGAGAGTGTATGTGAAAGCAGGCAGCAGTATAGACTTATTTCCAAGAACATTTCTATGTTATTGTAACTATAGAGCCAAAGCTATTAGCTCTGGGTTTTGGAGGGCTTTTAAGAAACAGATACAGTCTGTAACTCACCTTGTCTGGGCTTGTGAAAGCATGAAGCCTGCATAATGCAAGAGCAACTCAGTCCCACAATCCCCTTCCTGGCACCAAATTCACTTAACAAGGTGCTCTTGAGTCCTTTCCCTTTCTCTTTCCTGCTCCGATTTATAATACAAATAGGAAGCTTAGGGGAACAGATGATAAAATAGGAAATGCATTTGTGGATTCCACAGGTACTCACTGAGACTCTACTGTGGGCTAGAACCCTAGCTCAGGGCTTCTCGGTGTGGCCGCTCGCTGCAGTCACCGGCAGCTTTCAGCCGTGATGGACGCCAGGATCCCACCCAGAGGTTCTGATGTAATTAGCCTGGGGTACGGCTTGGGCCTCAGGAACTCAGGAAGCTCCCCCACGTGCTGCTAATGTGTGGCCAGGGTTAGGGACCTCTGCGCTAGACACGCAGTGCTAGACAAGATAGGCTGGGGATCAGAAACGGCCACAGGCTGTAAGCTAGGACACGCCGCGTCCAACCTTTGTACTAGCTTAGATGTTTTGAACAGCCAGTTTTGGGGGTGATTTGAAATAGGACAGCCTGTCAGGTCCCAGATGTATGTTTATTAAGTGCCATTAAAAGGGACCTGAGCAAAATTGGATGTTCTTATAGGCATAAGGGAGAAAACTGAAATACACTTGGAACCAAATCTATCTCATGAGGGTGAAATAAAAATATATTCCGTAACACATGGGTTATGGTTTCCCATAGACTGGGCGATGAGATTAAAAGCCACTGAAGGGTGAGAAAATGCATATTGAGAAGATGGAGAATGGCTTGAATTTTCTCCAGGGGACTCGGTAATGTGCCTTTCCCCCTCCCAAATGCCTAGAATCGTTGCGCTGTGTCTTATTTATTTCACTGTCTGCCTGTCATGCATTAAACTTGCTAAGGTATTTGCTTGTGAACTGAACAAGACTTGCAAGAGTTGAAGACTAATTCACAAGGGTGCTCCTTGCTCCCTGCTCTGGAGTAAGACCTCTTTAACCTTTCGGACCCCAACATGAGGACAAGACTACAATATCAAAGGAAAGAGGAACGAATTCTTGGTACTATGATGGGCTCTGGCTTGGTGGATAGCTGATGTGAACTACTGAGAATAAAGAACGTTGAAGATGTGAATGTCTCGGAATTTGTGTGACTCTAACCACTAGATAGTCAGATGGCCCAGAGGGGCATTTGTTCGCCGCATACTTGCTATATGTAAAAATGGTACATTAATTCATGTGTTCATTTAATGAGTGTCTGTTGCACACTCTTGGTGCCTAAGGAGTTGGCCTTAGCTGCTGGAGATACAGCAAGAAATCAGGCAGATCAGGATGCTGTCCTCCTAAATCCCAGTGGAGTGAAGGAGACAGACAAGTCAACAGTCAGTTACATGGAGAATGGCTTGAATTGTTACGTGTTAGAATAGGGCACTAACAGGTTTCTCTGGAGCCCAGGGGAGGGGCCAGCCCCTGAGTCAGACTTGGGAGCTAGGGAAGGCTTCCTAAAAGAAGTGATAGGCAAGCTGAGGCCCAGTGGGCAACCAGGGTTGGGTGAAGGAGGGGGGAGGGCACACACAACTAACAGGTGCCTCTGGAGCCCAGGGGAGGGGCCAGCCCCTGAGTCAGACTTGGGAGCTAGGGAAGGCTTCCTAAAAGAAGTGATAGGCAAGCTGAGTCCCAGTGGGCAACCAGGGTTGGGTGAAGGAGAGGGGAGGGCACACACAAAGGCCCAGAGGCAAGTGGAACTGTCGTGGGAATGAAAAGGCTCTAGAGCTAGAGCCCGGTGCATGTGTGTTGCAGGGTGTGAGTGTATGTAGTGAGAGATGGCTCAAGAGAGGTCAGCATGGTAAAGGGCACTGGGGGGCCTCTAAAGGAACTGAAGGGAGGAGTGACCCTCTGGGTTGTATTTCAGGATGCAAGCTCTGGTTCATCCTAGAATCTGCCTGAGCATCTGTCATGTGCCTCAAGTAAAGGACATTTAATATATATAGATAAAAATCCCAGAGGGGATGGAAACATGGAAGTCCTGCCTCCAAGGAATCTCCCAGCCAGCTGGAGAGGTGAGACGTGCAAGCATCAGGCAGTTGCCAGGCACCACAGGGTAGGACCAGGGGTACTATAGACCAGGCTTCAAGGTGTTCAGACAAAGGGGAGTCCTGAAGTGGTCAGGGAGACCTCCTGGAGGAGGCGGGGCAGGTGCTGAACTCTGAGAGATAAGTAGGATTGGGGAAAGCACAAGGGGAGGCAGCATGGTGTGTGGGAAGTACCTGGCACTTGGCCTTAGCAAACCTGAGTTCAAGGCCTACTTGGCCATAGGCACGTGGCAAATGCACTTACCATGGTTCCTGCATGTGAAGAAGTTTGATGAGGGTCCCCAGCCTCCACACTTGGCCTTAAAGTACTCATTGTAGAGTTCTGGCTTATCCAAAGGACCCCCTGGCTCTCTCCATGAGGACCTGATGTCCAGCGTGTAAGAGTCACCTTAGGACCTGAGGTGGTAGGGCAGAGCCTAAAGTACCTTGGGCTGGGGTTAAGGAAAGGGCTGGTTCTGCTCCTGGCAACATCACAGAGAGCTGGTAACCCAAATATTCCATTCACTAACCTTGCTAATCTGTTTTCTTCCTTCCTTCCTTCCTTCCTTCCTTCCTTTCTTTCTTCCTTCCTTCCTTCCTTCCTTCCTTCCTTCCTTCCTTCCTTCCTTCCTTCCTTCCTTCCTTCCTTCCTTCCTTCCTTTCTTTCTTTCTTTCTTTCTTTCTTTCTTTCTTTCTTTCTTTCTTTCTTTCTTTCTTTCCTTCTCTTTCTTTCTTTCCTTCTTTCTCTTTCTTTCTTTCTTTCTTTCTTTCTTTCTTTCTTTCTTTCTTTCTTTCTTTCTTTCTTTCTTTCTTTCTTTCTTTCTTTCTTTCTTTCTTTCTTTCTTTCTTTCTTTCTTTCTTTCTTTCTTTCTTTCTTTCTTTCTTTCTTTCTTTCTTTCTTTTCTTTTTCTTTCTTTTCTTTCTCCTTCCTCTTCCTTCCTTCCTTCCTTCCTTCCTTCCTTCCTTCCTTCCTTCCTTCCTTCGTTCCTTCCTCTCCCTCTTTCTCTCCCTCTCCTTTCCTTCTCCCTCTCTCTCTGTCTCTCTCTCTCTCTCTCTCCTTCTTTCCTTCTTTCTCTCTCTCTCTCTCTCTTTCTCTCTTTCTTTCTTCTTCTTTCCTTTCTCTCTCTTTCTTTCTTATTAAGGTATGATTGATATACAGTCTTATGAAGGTTTCACATGAAAAAATAATGTGATTACTACAGTTACCTGTATTATCAAGTCCCCACCCACACCCCAATGCAGTCACTGTCCATCAGTGTAGTAAGATGCCACAGATCCACTATGTCCCTTCTCTGTGCTACACTGTCTTCCCCGTGATCCCCCTGCACCATGTGTACTAAACATAATACCCCTCAATCCCCTTCTCCTTCCCTCCCCACCAGCTCACCCACATCCCTCCCCTTTGGTAACCACTAGTGTCTTCTCGGAGTCTCTGAGTCTGCTGCTATTTTGTTCCTTCAGTTTTGCTTCATTGTTATACTCCACAGATGAGTGAAATCGTTTGGCATTTGTCTTTCTCCACCTGGCTTATTTCACTGAGCATAATGTCCTCCAGCTCCATCCACGTTGTTCAAATGGTAGGACTTGTTTTCTTCTTATGGCTGAATAGTATTCCACTGTGTATATGTACCACATTTTCTTTATCCATTCATCTACTGATGGACACTTATTTTGCTTCCATATCTTGGCTGCGATTGTAAAAAGTGCTGCGATAAACATAGGGGTGCATATGTCTTTTTGAATCTGAGAAGTTGTATTCTTTGGGTAAATTCCAAGGAGTGGGATTCCCGGGTCAAATGGTATTTCTATTTTTAGTGTTTTGAGGAACCTCCATACTGCTTCCCACAATGGTAGAACTAGCTTACATTCCCACCAGCAGTGTAGGAGGGTTTCCCTTTGATCTGTTTTCTTATCAGTAATTTCTGAACGTACTCTTTCCTGTTTTCTCTTCTATAAAATCTGTACAATTCCAGATCTCACAAAGTGGATGAAAAGATAAAACAAGGCAGGATGTGAATGGTCATGGGACACATCAGGTGCATCACTGCTGTGCAGACAGAAAATGTGGACTGTGACCACCAGGTGGCAGCAGGGCCCTACCAGCTGAGGGAGGGCTGGAGGCACCAAGGGGTCAAACTGAATGCCCATGGGTGCTGGACAGGTGTACAAATAAGAGGAAGGGCCATGCGAAAGATATTAGGGAGTGGCAGGGACTGTGTTGGATCAAAACATACATGCTCAGTCTAAGGAACTTGCAGTAGCGGATGAAGAACTGAAGAGAAAGGGGTGATGCTGGGGTTCTTGTTCATGGAGCTAAAGAATGAACTTCACAAACAGTCAAGGTAGGAGAGCAAGTAAGCCAGAGAGAAAAGTGGTCCCAAATACCTTTGAAGAAACACTCAGTTTCTTATTAGTCTCCCTGGTTATTTACAAGAATTTCACTGTTCTGATTTCCTCCCAGGATAGCAGCTTCCTGGTCTGGGAGCATGTCACTCAAGGCTGCCTGCTTTGCTCCCAAGGTCAGCTGAGTTATTATCTGTTAAGAAACTTTTTTTTACCTAATTGGGCTTTAAGATGGAATCCCTCCTGATTTTATTATGTTGTTTTGGGCTTGCTTGCTACATTGCCTAAGTTGCAACAAATCATTTGTTTAGGGCTGGAGGAAGAAAAGCAGCACTTGGGTAGTTAGACAAATAGGCTGGGCCCCCCAGCAGGCCAAAGCAAATCCCACAATGGATTATCTTGCTTTGTTTTTTTCCAGAGGCCCTCACCCTCCTCTGTCTAAACCCATGGTCCCAGTCTCATTCACCCCCTCTGCATATGGAGACCCTAGCTGCTGCTAGGGGAAAGGGGGTGATGACTGCTCTAGCTGCTTCATGCTGAGAGGGGGCACAGTAAGGGGTGCAGCTAGGTCTCCATCACTGGTCAGTCGAAGGGCCTTGGAAGATGGGCACTTCTATCTTGGGTTCCATTTCCATCACCATTTGCAGTTTTATGGCTTCAAAAGGATTTAGGAAACCAGCTCCATATTGTAGTAGTCCATGGGACTTCTGGGCCTGACACAGCTTGGACTTGCTTTCAGAGGTCCTGGAGTGAATTAGAGACATTTTGTGAATAATTCAGAATGTACACACGACACACAACTTTAATTATATAGCACAGGTCCCACCTGTGCTGCTGTTCAGATGTCTAGTGCCATTCTATTTTGTATAACTGCTTGGCGCATTTGTTTAACTTTAGTATTTAGGAGAGTTATTCCTTGGATAGTATCATTTAAGGCCTTTTGAGTAAAACTGGTTAAGGATTTGATATGCCAAATTACATCTTCTAAAACGAGAGATGGTATAAAAATGGAGGCTAGGTGATCATACCAATGAAAAACACTCCTTCCTAGTCCATCGATACTGGAGGCTTGGGAAGTTTGCAGGGTGTGGGATGTTCTTAACTCAGCATCCCTGCAAGAAGTTCAGTTACTACAGTTTAGTTCACTCATTCTTAACAACCATGCTAGATTACTTACAAAACCTTCACTAAACATGACAAAGTCAAGCCTCTCTTTAAGCATTTCCTTTGAAAGATTTAAGCCAAGCTGTACTGTAGAAGATGAATTTAAGGGAGTTTAGTTTAAAAACTTCCTAATTTTTGAGGATAATGATAAACCCAATAAGTAGAATAGATTTCCAATAAAGGGATTTAGAAAACCAGTTTTATATTGGTAGTACTTCACGGGACTCTTGACCATTTTCCTTCCTTGTGGCAAAATATATTTAGCTGCATGACCTTATTATATTGCATACTTCCCTCAGAGGGCCAAGCCTCTCCATCAGAGAGTTTGTATTGAGGCCAGGCTTGTGTGCAGAAGATAAGACACTTCTTTTTCAGGGTCTGGGATCAAATTTCTCCCAGTTCTTCAGAACGCATGCCAGAGGCATGTCTGGCCTTAACCTTGAAGAGGAAGCTCCCATCGGGAAACGAGAGAAGGACAGGTGTGTGACACCTGGTCGGCCTTTCCTCTGTGAGGGCGTCCTCTCACCTTGGAGCCTGGGTGACAGTGGTCAATCACCTCCTCTGCCAGGCCTACTGGACTTAACCACTCCTTACCAGCGTGGCCTGCACCTTGCCTCGATTCCCCTTTTGCCTTCCCACTCAGCAAGAGTCGCCTCCTTGGAGCTCTGGATTTAGTGGGACCTTACCAGTGTGCTCCTACTTTATGTCTTTTGGGAGTTTTGCTAGTTTTCTCTGCACGAGCTTTAGTCATTCCTTGAGAGGCCCCTGCCTATCCGATAAGTGCAGGGACTGGTGACCTCTCACTGCCTGAGCCTTGGTCAGTCACAAGCCCATTTCGCTCCCTAGGGCCACAGAAAAGGAAATGCCTAGCCCCAGGATGACTGCCTCTAAGGAGGGGAGAGCAATAGAATACAGCCACTTACATGTTGGTCTCAGGTTTCAGCTTGATTACTTTACAGACTTGTTTTACATTATACAGGAGACAGTGGTGCAGGCCTAAGAGGACTACTTTGAATGGGGAGCAGGGGAACTTTTTCCAAGGCCAGAGATAAAATTCAGACAGAGGCTGCCATAGACAGTTATGAAGGGGGTTGTGAGGGGGTCTGCACTCTCAAACACCAGTTTCTGCCACTGCCTGGGAATTATCCCGCTAGTCACCCACTGTAAGAAATCTAACCTGTGAGACAAAGAGGTCAGGGGTCATTTGCAGCTCTCACATAGACCTTAGCTGGAGGTTTATTCAGCACTGCCAGATCAATAGGCCAGAGCTGAGATCCAAGGACCACTGTCTACTAGTCCAGTCTGCCCTCAGAGTCCGCAGATTAGGATAGGAAAGTAGGAAATTGGCCCAGCCACTCCCCGACATTCCTGTCTGTCTGGAGGTGGGGGGATCAAGGAGCGGCAGACACCGGGAGACCTTTCCCCCAAGACTTAAGACTGGTAGCCGAGGCTAATCATCTTTTAAGTGGCTAACGGGTGCCCAGACACATTTTTATGAGCTAAAAAGTACAGCCTTTAGTCAACAGTAAGAGTGAAGCATAGATCTCCTTCTTTGTGGTGGTGAGCATCAGGTTCCATGAAATTGATGAAGTTAGAGGCACACAGAGAGTGTGTAAAGTAAAGAGCATCCTTGCCTCGCCCAGCGGCCAGGGCGGCCTGAAGCAGCAAGCTGGGAGTCAGAGACAGAGAGAGAGAGAGAGTCACTCCTCATGGATACCCAGTTGGGCTGTCAGGGTCTGATTCCAGACACGCGGGCCTTTGAGGAGCCGCTGAAGTGCAGCCTCGGCCTGGACTCCTGCAGGTGCGAATGGCCTTCCTCAGGCCCTCACATCGAGGGGAGGCCTCTGAAGGGGAATCCTGGCCTCCACTCAGGAGACTTCTCCCAGCATAGATGGCTTCCTTCTATAAGTAGAGTGAAAGAAAAAGGCAGGCTCAGATGCCAATACTCACCTCTGAAGTTACCCTGGACAAGCCCCCAAAAATGATGCCGGGGTTCTTGTTCATGGAGCCAAAGAATGAACTTCGCAAACAGTCAAGGTAAGAAAGCAAGTAAGGCAGAGAGAAAAGTGGTCCTAAATACCTTTGAAGAAACACTCAGTTTCTTATTAGTCTCCCTGGTTATTTACAAGAATTTCACTGTTCTGATTTCCTCCCAGGATAGCAGCTTCCTGGTCTGAGAGCATGTCACTCAAGGCTGCCTGCTTTGCTCCCAAGGTGGGCTGAGTTATTGTCTGTTAAACTTTTTTTTAACTAATTGGGTTTTGAAGCACATCTGTTCCCAGCATATTTCATGGTTCCCCTCTCAGGCCCATCTGCCTCTCACGCGCCTGGGGATCCTCGGGGCCCATGAGTGAAACAAGCTCTCTGAACAGTGGCTACAGGTTTGGGATGGCCCTGCTCCTTGGGAAGGCTGGGTCAGATAGGTGTAGGAGTTACAGTCACCCCTTCTGAGTAACTCGTGTCTCCAGGAGTCAGTTATTTGCTTGCTTGCTCTCCCACTCCTTCCCTTCCCTGCTGGGCTGAAGGGGACTACATTTCCCAGGCCCCTTTGCCCTCTGGTTTCCTGGTCGTTTGGCCAATGGGAGGCACTGGCAGGAGGGAGGAGGGGTAAGCCCAAGCTCTGTTTCAGGCAGCATCTATTCCCGTGGTCAACCCTGTGGTTCTTGCTCCCACCGGACAGCCCCTCCTTTGCAGTCTCACGTCCCGGTCCATGGAGAGGCCTAGCGATGCTTCTGCCACCCCAAAGCCACTTCCATTTCAGATGGAAGGTAACTTGAGATACTGGGCACTAATAATACCACCTCTTCCCTATGTCTCTCCTGTTCAGGACTGGTATCTTTGCTGTTGTTAATCTCTGGAGTTCTTCGCATTAATAATAAGATATTTCATCTGTGTAGCCTCCTCCCTATATTAAATTCCTTCTGTTCAAAGCATGGAGTCGTTCTCTTTCTGACTGAATAGGGACTGATATGCTGCTCAACAGCAAGGGGTGCAGGGAAGGACTAGGTACTGACCCAATGGGGCCCCCAGTTATCTCTGCCCTTCAGGCTGCCCAGCCTCAGGGAAAATTGGGACCATCAGTACGTCTGCTGCCTTCCCTGGGCCAGGGTACTGTCTTCCCTTCCCCACCTGGAGCTCTTGGAACTGTCTTTGGCTGCAGAAGGCAGCTGGGTGGGTCACTCTCCAGGGTCCGTGGCTGTAAGGGTTTGCCGAGCGGCTCCTAGTCTTGGCTAACTGAGGGTGTTCCTGCAGGGCCCAGAGCAGAGACACAGAGGAGACGGAAGGTGCCCTGTGTAAAAGCAGAGCCAGGCTGGGGGCGGGGAAGGGCCGCCTCCTCCAGCTGCATGCTGGCTGTGTCTAACTCTGGCTCCCTAGGTCAGAGAGACAAGAAGTGGTGGTAGGACTTCCAGCCACGGAAGAGGCTGCTCGATCCTGGGACCTCTGGGCTCCTGGGCGCCTCAGCAGAACCTCTGGCTTGGGAAAGTCCAGCACATTAATAATAATCAGCACAGCTTCTGTTCACTACTCACAGGGCCATTTGAAGGTAACGTGAGGTAATCCACTTTACATGCCAGTGCTTGGCATACAGGAAGCTCTCAAGAACCTCAAGCTAAAAAAAAACAAACACAAATCTCAACAGCAGCCAGCTGCTGTGGACCTCATTCTGTCGGCACTTCCCAGGACAAACTGGTGTCCCTGCTAGGACTGAGTCCCTGGCCTCTTTCCTGGGGCAGGGCCGGGGCTGGGAACACAGCACCGGCTGCCGGGGGCAGAAAGAGGATTGAGTCAGGTGAAGGAGTCGTGAGGCTGAGGAGCACAGTGATGCAGGGCACACGCCCCAGGAACATGGGGCAGGAGGCCAGCCCATGGTGAGAGCCCCAGTGGGGCTTGAGGGCAGGTACCCCCGAGATCAAGATCAGTCAGAAGGTGGGTAGTAGGATCCTGTTCTTTGAGCTGAGTTTAAAGTACCCGGCCCTGGGAACTCAGGGGTCAGGCCCACTAAAGATAGGGAGATCCCGGCAGGAGGCTGGGCTCAGAGTGTATGAGATTTGGATCCAGCTTTGTACTGACTTCATACGGAGTCCTGGGGGCTGGCCCACACCTGTTTGAAACCCTCTCATCTGAGGGCAGTGTGGGACAAGAGAGCAAGGTGGGCTGGAGCTGGGAGAGGGTCTGGGGTGAAAGGCGGCAATCGGCGGGAGCCCAGCTTCATGTTGCAAATAGCCTGAGTTCAAATCCTTAGCAGCTGTGTGACCTCAACGGGTTACATCGTCTCTCTAAAACCTCATTTTCCTCTTTGTGGGTGAATCAGGAAATCAGTCCTACCTCAAAGAGTTGTTGGGATTTCGAAATGGATAAGGCAGGGAGTGTTCGGCACTGTATCTGAGATGTGCAAATGCCTAATCAATGACCAATCCTTGATTGCTGAGCCAGCCTTGCCCCCTCCCGCTCCCTCCACAGAATTCCTCCCGGACTTTGCAGGCAGTGACCCCGGCCGGAGTTTTCTCTTCTCTGGCCTAATGCACCACTTCAACCTTTCCTCTAATGCCTGTGTTCCTGACCCTTCACCACCTCAGACTCTGAAAACTACCCCCTCGATGTGTGAGCTCTTTCAAAACTGAAAACAAGTGGATGCCTAAAGAGGCCAAAGGTTGTTCCCCTGGGAACGTAACTGGGATACGTCCTCAGACACTCTCTGGTGATCAGAGTGGCCACACTGAGTTACTACATTGTCTCTGGAAACTTCCCCCTCAGGCCTCGTGGCCATAGACAGTCTCACGATATGGCCAGTATGTGTGGGTATACCTTCCCCCTATTTTATCTTATGTTTTTGTTTATTAAAATATCATTGATATACAATCTTATGATGGGTTCACATACATAACACAGTGGTTTCAACACTCATCCATATTGTCAAGTCCTCACCCCTCCACTGTGGTCCCTGTCCATCAGCCTAGTAAGATGCTAGAGGGTCACTACTCTGTGCTGTACTGCCTTGCCTGTGACCTGCCTATATTGTGATTGTGAATTACAGTATCCCTTAATCCCCTTCTCCCTCCATCTTTTGTTTTTTTGTCTCAAATTCTTCTTCACCCTTCCCTCCCCTCCTAAATCCCCCCAGAAAGCTAGGGACAGAAAAGCAAGCATAAAATAAAAATACAAGCACAATGACATATATATACAGATGCAATTGGAAAAATCTCAACATACATGCCCTTCCCCTCCACACTACCCCCTCGCAGGCTGGAAATTCCAAACCATGGCACTTCCCAGGGGACTCATGTCCCCTCCCCCAACTGAAGAACCCCAGCTACCAGCCAAAACACTCAGTCCAGATTGACTGGCTGCAGTTAGTATTGCAATGATAATGTGCTTTATGTTTCTCTTAACATATGCATGCAACACATTATTTTTAATAAAAAATTAAAATCACATCACTCCTCCACCAGGAGTTTGTCACACTTCTTTGCCACCTGTAAGGAATGGGACCAACAAATACTCAGCCTGCAACTGTGACCCCAAAGCCACCCTTCCTCTTAGAAAATGGCGCTGTCATCCACTCAGTAGTTCGTACCAGAGACAATGCCTGTCTTCCTGCCATCCCTTCACTACAATCTTTCAGCAAGGCCAGTCACCTCCCAGTCTTTCCTGAAATCGGCCCACTTCCCCCAGCGCCACTGCCTCTGCTCCCAGCGGAGCAGCAGCTTCTGTCACCCAGACTCCTGGGAGCCTCCTAATGGTCACTCTGTCCCCACGCTGTTCCTTCAGTCTCAGCCCACTCTCCACAGAGCAGTCAGGGAGTCTATGAGAAACTGACTTGGAGAATGTCACGCCTCTGCTTAAAACTGAACAGAACTCCAGCTCCTTCCTATGACCTAAACAGTCCTGCGTGGCAGCGCCTCCTCCTTCCCGCCGCACCATGTACCCTGTCCGCATCATTGTACTATGGCCACCCTTGCATGCTCCCTCTCTATTCCCCAGTTCCTCTAAGCTGCTCGTTCCTGACTCAGGGCCTCTGCACAGCCCTTGGCCTCCCTGGACGCCCTCCCCCAGAGCTGCCTGCGCTGGCTTCTTGCTATGCAGGTCAGCTGCTCAGTGACGCTGTGCTCACCACTCCACCCAGTTGGCCTTCCACCCTCCATCCCCAGCTCCAGTCTCACTATTGGACCACCCGGTCTCTTGTCATTATATGTTGTTTTGCTCTCTCTTGTTATATTTGTTCGTTGTTGGATTCCCCCATTAGAAAGGTAGTGATTGTATCCATCTTATTCAGCCCTGAATTAAAATAATTATTAGTATGTCCCAAATGGGACATGCTCATAATGCAAAATTATTTATGGTTTATATGCAATTCAAATATAACCAGGTACCCTGTATTGTAACTGGCACCCCAACTTAAGGCCTGTGGTCCCACATCCTGGAAATGTGGGCCCATGAGAAATGAAGCTGGCATGAGAAGAGAAGAGAGAATATGAGATAGTGGATAGAGAGAGAGGATAAGACAGCAATAGGAAATGAGCATGAGAGACTGAACAAGACAGAGGGAGACAGAATGAGACAGGTAGTCCTCTGATCACACTTCAGTGACCCAAGATCAGCCCCACCTGTGTCCTTTCTGTACCTCATTTACAGGCACCAATAAATTCCTTTTTCATCTCAAAGCCAAACTTTCTAGAGCACCTGTGTGTGCCAGGCACTGGGCCAAGCAATTTGGATGCACTATCTCATTTATGCCACTACTTCACAACGATTCTGTGAGGTTGTCATGGTCATATGCTCTACAGTGAGAGAACTGAGGAACAGAGAAATTAAATAACATGCACAAGGTCACCCAGACTCTCAGCGGCAGAGCTGGGGTTCAAACCCAGGCAGTCAGATGCCAGAGTACTCGACCACCACATGGAGTCACTGTCATTCATAACCAAGTTGGACCTGAGGGGCACTCAGCTAGAGCAGATCCAGCAGAAATACTGCCTTGACACTGAACTGCTGACCCCGGATCCTTGACAGCCAGGATGGTATCATAATATGGGCTCAGGAGCCAGCCAGGCAGGATCAAGCCCAACTTCTCCTCACCCATGGTGTGACTTTGGGAAAGTTCTTCACCTTCTTTGAGCCTTGGTTTCCTCTTCTGTAAAGTGGACCTGATAATAGTAGTAGCTACATCATAGGATTCATATGAGGATTTAATCAATTAATACATACTCACATGCACAGAAAACAGTTAGATCAGGAAAGCATTTAATAAATGTTTATAGACATTTTTATTATTTTCTGCTCATCTCTGATGCCCAGTACAGGATCTGGCACAAAGGAAGTGCTCATGGTACCTGGATGGGGGATGATAAGACTGGAGAATATTCAGGAGAATTCTAATGACCATCTACTTAATACCTACTAGGTGCCAGGCATTGTGTCAAGCACCTTACACACATGTTCTCAGTCAGTCCCCACAACTGACACAATGCCCTGCATACTGGTTCTTATCCCCATTTTACAGATAAGAAAACTGAGGCTACAAGGAGTCAAGTGACAAGAAAAGCCAGAGAGATCCAGAGTTAGGATCTCAAGCCTGGTTTATGAGGAACGGACATGGGATCTATGACTGCTTTCATGAAGGCAGGAGGCAAAAAGATGGCAGTGAGATGTTTTCCTGTGAACTGAGTTTTGAGTTCTTCCCATTCTCTTCACAAGTTTCCTCCTGCCCTTACAGATGCTGCATGTGCGTGCCTTCCCATGCACTGCTGTCCCCTTGAATGGCGACAGAGTCCCACTGTATGAAGTATGGAGACTTGCCGAGGGCCACATAGGTGCTAAGAACAGAGCAGGTCCGAACCCAGCTTCATCTGACTCCCAGTCCAGTCTCTGTCTCTGCGACCAACCTCTGAACTGCAGAGAACCCCCACAGGGCATAGTATCCCTCATGTCTCCCAAAGACACCCACTTCTCACTGTCCCCACTGCAGTGAGCACCGCAGGTCAGGGCTCTGTACGTGCTCACCTGCCAGCTTGCTACAGCCTCCAGCGCCTCTGGCCATCCGCCATCCTTCTTTTCCTCATGAGGGTGCCACCAGGGTCAGCTTTCAGAAACACAGGTCTGACTCCAGGGCACTTGGGGGTCTTCCCAGGGTTCTTGACAATGGCCTCATGGTGTGGCCCCTGCTTATCCTTTCCCTTCCTTGAACCCTGAGCTCTAGCTGAGCTGAGTCTACATTCTCTCTGGTCTCTTTTTTGCTTGCTCTTCCATCTGGGGGTACACCCTTCCCCACTCCCCCCTCTCCTCTGCCAAGTCATCCTTCACCTCTCAGGGACACATCACCTCCTCTAGGAAGCCTTCCTTCCTTGGTTCAGGCACTCCTCATGTGTGCTTCTACTCCGACCTTCTCCCTCTCTGCTGAAATTGCCTTTTAACTTGTGGTTTCTCCCACTAAGTTAGCTCCATGAAGGCAGGGACTATGTCTGTCTGTTTACACTGTATCCCCAGGGCCTGGCACATGGTACTCAGTGAAGAGTTGGTGAATGAATGAAGACATTATGTTTTATTACATTAAGCTCCAAGCTCAGTCTGCTCGCACATAGTAGGTTCCCAATATGTATTCGTTGAATGGCTGATGGATGAATATGAATAAATAAACAACATGGCCCAACCCCCAATCCTACCTTTGGCCACACACATGCTTCGGATTTGTTCATCTATCAGCTTTGCAGACTCTCAGCTGCAGCAGCCTTTTGCAGAATACAAGAATTAAATGCTAGGGAGCGGGTGGGAGGTTTGAGGTGAAAAATATATTTGTCCTTCAACAAGTAGAGCTTGGGGCACAGAGGCCTTTCCTGTGGGCGGAGGGACAGGAAGAGCGGGGGCCTCAATCCAGTTTCAGGATGGCCTTGGTAGGCCTTGAACTGACTAATAAAGTGTGAAATCGACTTCATCCTCTGCCACGTCTCCTCAGCCAGTGTGTCCCTGTAGCATCTCCCAGCTCCAACCGATGCGGCACTGCCACCATCCCCTCTGTCACTGGCAGACAGGTGGGTCATCAGCGCCCACGCAGCCCCAGCGCCCAGCACTGCAGAGCCCAGGAAGCATTTGGCTTTGGGCCAGGATGTGCTTTCAAAGCCAGAAGTATCGATGCGGCCTGTCTGATGCACCTTCTAAGCCAGCCACTGGCCTCTCCTGTCCTGATTCTCTCCTCTGGTGCTGGAATCTAAGGCAGGTGTGGGGGCTGGAGGGGGGTCAGCATTAGGGAACTCTTTGAGACCACCCCTGTCCCACCCTGCCCATTGCACTGAATGTAGGGTTGGAGAATCAGAGGCAAAGGGACCTGAGAGAGCAAGGAAATCAGGAAAAACAGGAGAGCCCCAGGGAAGCCCCCAAGCCCCTCCTTCCACCAGGATAGGGCCATTTTTGGATCAATTTTGTTTATTGACTCCTGTTTAAGATCTCCTAGGAAGAAAGGGATTCCATTCCTGTAAGTCCTAAAGCCAGTGATCTATCCAATAGCCATTCCTACATCTGCCAGTGAGTCTGAATCAACTGCAGGACTTGGTAGGAAAATGAATTCTGAGCCTTGTAGCACGTTTGCTTAGCACTCATTTCCTCTTCCCCTGAGATAGTCGCCAGTTGCTGCCTCACACACAACCCTGTGTGGTTTGAGTAGAGACCCTACTGGGTCTCCAGGGGTGAGCACGTTCCCCAGGCCTGGCCAATCACAGACAGAGTGATCAGCCCAGGTCCAAACCCAGGCTTGAGCAGCAGGCCCAGGATTTTGGCAGAGCTGTAAGGAAAGAGATGCTCTACTTTCTCAGCGGCCCTAGGCTGGTAGCTGTCAGCTAGAACTGTTGGCTAAGAATGAAGCCAACATAGAGGTAAACCACGGCAAGAGATGAAAGACAGACCTCATGACATGTGAGCACCTGGATCGAGCCATGCCTGCCTGAAGTTTACCTTTCTGGACTGTTCAGATACACCAATAATTGCCTTTTTTTTTTTTTTTTTGACTTCAGCCAGTTTGAGTTGGGTTTTCTGCTACTCGCAACTGAGAAAGTCCTAATACACAGACCCCATCTCAAATCTATTGAATCATGATATCCATGGATGGAGCCAAGGAATCTGGAGTTTTCAAAAAGGTTGAAGAAATTCTGATAGACTGTCAGTACTTTATAAGTCACTGTTTGGGTATCATTGAAATCCTGGTCCAATGATGGACAGATCAAAGTGATCCTTCCACAAAATGGCTATTATAATTAGATGGCAGAACTCTACACAAGGTCTCAATCCTCACAACTCAGTCAAGTATGGGTTATTCTTCTCATTTTACAGATGAAAACCCTGAGGCCTAAAGAGGCCAATGAAGCCTCAAGGGCATGCAGCTAGTACCTGATGGATCTAGGGTATGAGTCTCTGAAGAGCACCCCCTTCCCACCCCTCTGTGCCACCCAGAATGGCTATGCTGCTTGCCTAGAGCCTCAGCAGCCTCTGTGGAAAGGTCCTCTCCCTTCAGAGACTTTTTCAAAAAGCAAAGCCCATTTGAGTCACTTAGCATACTACGGTACAGTAAGAGAGCACTCCATTCCGCTGGCCTAAACAATAAGGGGAATTCATTGCACTGCATTCTAAGAACTCCCCAAGTAGGATGGCTCGAGGGTTGGTCAATCCAGTGGCTCAGTTTCATGATCAAGGTCTCAGGTCATTCCCGTTTTCCTGCCCTGCTGTCTTCGGGTGTCAGCTGGCCTTCAGGCTGGCTCTCCTCTTGGTCGCCAAGATAGGTGCTTCACTTCCAGATATGACAATGTCCAGCTTGACGGATAGTCTGTTTCTTTTCATCTGCCAGGAAAATGGTTCCCCAAAACCCCCCAGCAGCTCATTAGTCGAAATTGCATCACATATTCATGCCCAGTCCAGTGGTTGGCAAGAGGGGTGGGAGCATCGTGATGGGCTTGGACCAGTCACGAGTCACCCTGAGGCTGGGCTGAGTGGAGCCCTGAACAAACACAGGGCTCTTCAAGGAAGAAGGAGGGGATGGGGAGCCGGGTGGTGCTTGATGCGCGGCACCTCCCTGGCCCCCCAGGCCTCTCAGGGACTCTGGGCCCAGGCTCTTGAGGCGTCTTTTTCATTAGGCACGATCCTTGAAGGAAGGTCAACTCTCAAAGTTCAAAATCCCACCTGTGGCTTCCTTTTGTGATCTTCCAGGCCTTTCCCCTAGCCAGGAAGGCGTCCTGAAGAAACACAGGACTTCCCCTCCAACACCCAGAGGTGCCCTTCCACACTCTCTGTGGGACTGATGCCAGTTCCCTGGCTTGCTGGGAAGACTGTTACAGCACGTGCGGGCATGTGCCGTGGCCTCCCTGGCTCCTCCACACTGTGGTGCCTGGCCCCTTAGGGCCCTGCCCTTCCCCGCCCTTAACCCCCTAGTGTGAGCAACACTCATCATCAAGGCACCCTGGCCCTTTTGACTACCCTGACCCCCGGGGCATGAGACAGGCCTGTTCAGCTGCGCTCAGTGTGCCCTGCTACAGGCCTTGATCTGCGGTGGACAATAACCCCGGGCTGTTCCCGAGAGTCAGTTCCTGAGTTTGGGCTCCAACTCTTGGGGGAGAGAAATTCTATTGCTACTAGATGGGCCGCTAGGGTGTTTGAGTTGCAGGATTTGAGGGTAGAGCTTTCAACAACCATTTTGCAACTTCCTTGGGGAAAGCTGGCCTGAGAAAGAAGCTGACCCTGAGCCAAGGGACCAAGACCGAGAGACTCTAAGCTGCCAGATCCAAATGGGCCTGATGCCACACAGCTCTATATGTCTCGGTCACATGAGCCTATAAACTTTCCTTTCTTCCTCAACCTAGTCTGAGTTGGCATTCTGCCTCTTGTAATAAAAAAAAACTAGTATACTTGGTGTTTTTGAGAAAGCTGAACTATGTTCCCCTTTGGCAGAGACGTTTATGTGTAAAGGGAATAATGGGAGATAAAGCTGGGAAATCTGACTGGAGACAAACGGCAGGGGGCCTTAAGGACTTTGAGATGGACCACCCAGTCTCTGAGACCCCTGGGAGATGCAGGGTTCACAGTGGCCTGGTGATCTAGGGTGTTACCACACAGGCTAAACTTTGCCCCAGAGATCAGATTAATTTTTGTAGCTGCTGATAAAGTAGAATTCTTGACTTGAAGCAGAACTTACTTTCTAGTGGAGAATTGGGTGCGTTTGAAGATGTTTAAAAGCCTGAAGCTGCTGACATTTACCAACTGCTCCTGAGGGCCAGGGATGATGAGGGTGGAGAGACCCCCAGTGCAACTGATCAGAAGGCCTGGAGATATCACCAAATGTGTCTACATCCCTCTTAAATTGCCCAGAATAGGACATGGGGTGGCCAGAGCAGGCAGAAGCACATCACCTCCCTCTTTTTATAAGACCTTTTATAATTTTTAAATTTTCTTTATTTTGCTATCATTAATCTACAATTACATGAGAAACATTATGTTTACTAGACTCCCCCCTTCACCAAGTCCCCCCCACATACCCCATTAGTCACTGTCCATCAGCGTAGTGAGATGCTGTAAAAATCACTACTTGTCTTCTCTGTGTTGCACAGCCCTCCCTGTGCCCGCCCCGACATTATACGTGCTAATCGTAATGCCCCCTTTCTTCTCCTCCCACTTCTCCCTCCCTTCCCACTGATCCTCCCCAGCCCCTTTCCCTTTGGTAACTGTTAGTCCATTCTTGGGTTCTGTGATTCTGTCACTGTTTTGTTTCTTCAGTTTTTCCTATGTTCTTATGTTTCACATATGAGTGAAATCATTTGATACTTGTCTTTCTCCACCTGGCTTATTTCACTGAGCATAATACCCTCTAGCTCCATCCATGTTGTTGCAAATGGTAGGATTTGTTTTCTTCTTATGGCTGAATAATATTCCATTGTGTGTATGTACCACATCTTCTTTATCCATTCATCTACTGATGGGCACTTAGGTTGATTTCTTAGCTATTGTAAATAGTGCTGCAATAAATGTAGGGGTGTATCTGTCCTTTTCAAATTTTGGGCTGCTGCATTCTTAGGGTAAATTCCTAGAAGTGGAATTCCTGGGTCAAATGGTAAGTCTATTTTGAGCATTTTGAAGAACCTCCATACTGTGTTCCACAATGGCTGAATTAATTTACATACCCACCAGCCATGTAGGAGGGTTCCCCTTTCTCCACAACCTCGCCAACATTTGTTGTTGTTTGTCTTTTGGATGTTGGCGATCTTTACTGGTGTGAGATGATATCTCATTGTGGTTTTAATTTGCATCTCTCTTATGACTAGCGATGTGGAGCATCTTTTCATGTGCCTGTTGGCCATCTGAATTTCTTATTTGGAGAACTGTCTGTTCAGCTCCTCTGACCATTTTTTAATTAGATTATTTGCTTTTTGTTTGTTGAGGTGTGTGAGCTCTTTATATATTTTGGATGTCAACCCTTTATCAGATTTGTCATTTATGAATATATTCTCCCATACTGTAGGATGCCTTTTTGTTCTATTGATGGTGTCCTTTGCTGTACAAAAGCTTTTCAGCTTGATATAGTCCCACTTGTCCATTTTTACTTTTGTTTCCCTTGCCTGGGGTGATATGTTCATGAAGAAGTTGCTCATGTTTATGTCTAAGAGATTTTTGCCTATGTTTTTTTCTAAGAGTTTTACGGTTTCATGACTTACATTCGGGTCTTTGATTCATTTCAAATTTACTTTTGTGTATGGGGTTAGACAATGATCCAGTTTCATTCTCTTACATGTAGCTGTCCAGTTTTGCCAACAACAGCTGTTGAAGAGGCTGTCATTTTCCCATTGTACGTCCATGGCTCCTTTATCATATATTAATTGACCATATACGTTTGGGTTAATGTCTGGAGACTCTATTCTGTTCCACTGGTCTGTGGCTCTGTTCTTGTGCCAGTACCAAATTGTCTTGATTACCGTGGCTTTGTAGTAGAGCTTGAAGTTGGGGGGGCGAGATCCCTCCCACTTTATTCTTCCTTCTCAGGATTGCTTGGCTATTCGGGGTCTTTGGTGGTTCCATATGAATTTTTGAACTATTTGTTCCAGTTCGTTGAAGAATGCTATTGGTAATTTGATAGGGATTGCATCGAATCTGTATATTGCTTTGGGCATGATGGCCATTTTGACGATATTAGTTCTTCCTAGCCAGGAGCATGGGATGAGTTTCCATTTGTTAGTGTCCTCTTTAATATCTTTTAAGAATATATAAGACCTCCTTTTATTAATGCAGCCTGATATCGCCCTCACTTTGGTGGAAGCTCATAATGCTTGGAATTTAAATGGACATAATACCTGCAGCTACTATGTCATGTCTCCCTGCTCACCTCAGCTTTTCCAAACCCTCTCCCACTCTGGGAGAATGTCTATCACCTTCAACTCCTTTTCAAGACTGCATGAGTCAAAAATATTTATCTCTTGGTAAGGTGGGTGATCAAGCAGGAGATAAGAAAGCAGCTCTTATTCTTCTTTATTTTTCAATAGCAGCCAAAATAAAAAAATAAAAGAGCAAAACACACCGAGAGCTCTGTAGAGTAACTGACCATGTTTAGGGTTAGCTCCCCTAATTGTCATGTACAGTCAGTGCATTTGAGAATCTGATCCCATCCTTCCCAGTTGCTGCCTGTGCTCTTGGTGCACTCCACCATCTCCCTTCTTCATTCAAGTGACTGACAAATACATATGTTGCCCCAGACACCATTCCTTCTGACTTTGCTTCTAACCAAATCCACAACATACAGTACACACTTAATTCTTCATAACCATGATCTCCTTTGTTTATTTATGAAATACGGCATGCAGACACTGGTGCTGGTGCTTTACAAATATTAACTCGTTTAATCTTCAAAACAACCCATAATAACAATTGTTATTCCAGTTTTATAGAGGAAGAAATTGAGACATAAATATGGATTAAGTGACCTTCCCAAAGTCACAAAATCAGTAAGTGATAAAACAGAGAATTGAATCCAGGTAGTTTGTGCTCTTAAACCTGTGCCAAGGGTAGTAGGTAAGCTTTTTCTATAAAGGGCCAGATAGCATTTTATACACTGAGTGTCACATAGGTCTCTGTCCCAACGACTCAACCCTGTTGCTGTAGTGCAAAAACAGCTTTAAATGAATGGGTGTGGCTGTGTGCAAATAAAACTTTATTTAGATGCACTGAAATTTGAATTACATATCATCTTCAGTGTCATGTAATACTACTCTTCTTTTGATTTTTTCCCCCAAACATTTAGAATTATAAAATCCATTCTTAGCTTGTAGGTTGCACAAATACAGATTTGGCTTGTAGGCTGTAGTGTACAGACTCCTGTTCTAAGCTATGCTATTGTTCAGCTTGATCCATATAACACACCTCTTATCATCTCCGTTTTCCAGGCAAAGGAAATCAATGTTAAAAGAGGTTAATGACTTGCCCGAGGTTACACAATAAGTAGGTGGAGGAGTCAGGATTTGTGCTCAGGTTTGTCTTGACACCAGAGGCTGCAGAGGCAGGACAGGTGGCAGAGGCCATCTGGTGAGCAAGAAGTAGAGCTGAGCTGTGGGCATTAGCGCTGCCAACCTTAGCATGAAGCCATCGGCCCCCATGTGCTGGAAGATCCTCTCCTTGAGCTGAGTGCAGCAGTCTGGGGCCCCTCTACTCTCATCTGCCGTGGAGTTCCATTTTCACACCCTACTGGGACTTGCAAGAGACTGAATGCTCTGCTTTCCAAGCCTGGAGCCAGAGCCCCAGAAAAACCCTGAGGCTGTCTTGACTTGTTCTGAGTGGTTCTTGCCAACCAAGCCATTTGTGGGGAGAAAGGGCAGACTTGGTCTAAGAGGGACCTGAGCTGCCACTTGAGAAAACACTTCAGCTCTGGTCTAGGTAAGACTAGGAAAAGGTGGAGGACGAGTGGGGAGGGAGAGAGAGGGAACAGACTGGTAAAAGGAGAGGCAGACAGACACAGAGAGACAGATGGACACAGAGAGAAACATGGAGTCAGAGAGAGATGCAGACACATGTGCACATATTGCACACACAGAGAAAGATCTCCTAATAGCTGTTTCTCTGAACCAGAACATTATTTTCTAGTTCCTCAATTCTGCAGCAGAAAAATTCCCCATATTACTCATTGTTAATAATTATTTATTTATGTCATCTTCTCTAGATTCCTACAAGGTTAACTTCATTCAAACCAATGAGCAGACCCTCATTGAGAGGTGGACAGCACAGAGGTTATTTGCCTGAGGAGGGATATGCGGCTCAGAGGGCTCCAGCAACTTGCTCACAATCACACAGAGAGTTAATGGCCAAACTAGAACCAGGTTTAAAGACTTCTGACTCCTAGGGCAGTGTGTCTTCTGGAAGCCATCCCCAGGAACAAAGGGGACACAGAGGGGTTTCATTTTCTCTCTTCCTTCAATTTGACAAGAAAATGACAGTGATGTAGTATGTTGAGCAAGGCCGTGGACAGCAAATGCATAATATCCTCATGGTTATATATAATGGAAAACTATGGAACAGGTTCAAGGACGGCTGATGGACTGTAACCAGTAGGAAATCAGTATTCAAAAGGTCTTGGTGAATCAGTTTTCATGTACAAGGATGCTGTATCACATGATTTCTATTATTAAAATTGCATGAAAATTGAAATGTTTTGAGTTCCCATCCCATCTCTTCTGAGAATGACTCTCTTCCAAATTTGGGGTCTTCTCTTCCGGGAGAATTCTCAGGGCAGCTAGTCCAAAGGGGCAGTTAGTTCTGTTTTCCATCTCCTGAAGGAAGAAACCCTAGATGCCTGACCATTAGGTATCCTGCAGTTTAGGGGTCTGCCACATGAGGGCATTGTTGTACAGGGGCAGATTGGTTACCTAGAGGCAGGGCTCTGTTACCACATCTGCAAGAGCCTGGAAACACACCATTAACCACCCTGCAAGCCTAGCCTGAGGTGCAGAACCTAGTCTGTAAAGAAACCACCACATTGATCAAGGTACATTCCGTTTGGCTGTTCCTCAGAGGAGATTTGGGAAAAGGAAAAGACACCCTCACACAGCCATTGCCAGTCCACGACACACAGGCCTGGACGCCCAGTGTTTTAGTTCTTTTTTAACACATGCACACTCAAACACCTTGCCTTTTTCCCTCTAGGTATGCCACCAGTGTGCTCAGGGCCAACAGTGTGCTCAAGTAGCTGGGTTGGGACCAGTCCCTAGAAGCAGCAGCCCCAGGCTCTTGCCCTCTCTGGGCTCACTGCTGGTTAGCTCTTAGTTGGGCACTGCACACATTTATTCCCCTCCTAAGAGCACCCAGTTTCCTTAAGGGAAATTGCACTCCCTAACTGCCTTGAGGCAGGGGTAATTCTTGGTTCCTTGCACCTGTGGCTTGCCTCCCCCAGGTTAAGCCAAAGGGCTCATATCTTTCCTCTGTTCACCTAAGTGAATCAGCAGGGAACATATGGACCAAAATGCTCTTTGTTAGGACTTTGACCCTGGCAAGGACAAAGGAATGGTTTCTGGGCATTCCCTTTGTGGCAGTAGCAGTTGTGGTGTCATTAATAGCTTCCCAGCTCTGTCCCTGTTGTAGGAAATGACTACTTTTCTTACTTTTTGCTTGTTTGCCCTCAGAGTTCCCTTACTGCCTGCTGACACAAGCTTGCTCTTCTAGTTTTTCATCAATTGTGTAAGTTCTTACAGACCTTGCAAAAAAAAAAATCCCCTTCTCTTTAGTTTCTGGTGCTTGCAGCTCCCTGTCTGATACCATTCCCAAGGATGGAAGAGCTCTCTCTCTCACTTCCAAGACTCACCTGCTTTCTTCCTCAGGAGGATAGTTTGGATTCCCCAGAGCAAAGTCCCACCTGATCTTACATAAATCTTCATAGAAAAAGCAAATAAACATGAAACTACTTGCTCTCAAAGTTAGTCACTGTCAGAGTGGTGAGATTACTAGAGGGTTTCATTTTCTCCTTTCTGTTCATCTTTGTCCTCTAAAATTTTTTCCCTTGTCCATACACTCCATTTATGATTAAAAACAATAGCATTTAGGGGTGGAGCCAAGATGGTGGCATGAGTAGTTTAGTGGAAATCTCCTCCCAAAAACATACATATTTATGAAAATACAATAAACACAACTATTCCTAAAAGAGACACCAGTGGATACAGTGCAACAGCCAGGATACATCTACATCTGCGAGAACTCAACATCACACGAAGTGGGTAAGATACAAGCCATGGCCTGGAGGGACCCGAATGCCCACCCCCTACCCCAGAACCCAGTGGAAAGAAAGGAGTCAGAATGGGGAGGGAGTGAAAGCCCAGGACTGCTAAACAACCAGCTCTAGAAATCTGCACCTGGTGCACAGACACACGGTGCACGGGGTGCTGGATATTAGAGAAATGGAAAAGCAAAACCTGTGGGTAGGTCCCCACAACCAGCACCCCTGAGACAAAAGAAAAGCAAGTGCTTTTTGTAAGTCTTAAAGAGACAGGACCCCACAGCTGGACGAAGTCATCCTGGCACACTTAGCCAGCAGCTGGGAATCCTGGGGAACTTTAGGCGCCCTAACCCCTTGGGAGGAAGCGCAGATCTGAAGCCCCTCACGGAACTAAGCAGCCTGCCAGTCGTTCCCCCAACTGGTGCAGACCCCAACACACCAGCTCAGTAGCAGGAGAGCAATAGCATGCACCAGGGGTGGTGGCACCAGAGGGGCCTGGGAGCGGCCCATGGGAGCCGACAGTGGCAGAGGAGGAGCAGCCCAGGAGCGGCCATGCTCCCAGCAGCTGATCAGAATTCCAGCCTTACGCATAGCTGCCAGGACCAGACTCAAAGGCTACTGCTGGCACACAGCTGCCTGGCAGGGGCACTGCTTTCACGGGAAAGTGCACCCGGCATGCCTGCAACTCCCTACAGTGCTCTGCACTGCTCTGACCGAGACCCCACCCACAGCAGCTTAGGGGATTAACACGGTGGCTGCTCCAGAAGTGCAGGTAACTGACACAGGCAGTGGAGAAGGGCAAGGCGTCCAGCAAGCAGGAAAGGACTCTCTTCTCCCAGCTGACACACCTGCAACCTGCTGAGAGCACGGGTTTCACCGTGAAAAGGCAGAAAAATTTAGTCCAGTCCAAAATAGTCCAGACAACCCCTGAGAGAGGATCTTCAGAGATAGACCTAACCAGTCTCCCTGAAAAAGAATTCAAAATAAAAATCATAAACATGCTGATGGATCTGCAGAGAAATATGCAAGAGTTAAAGGAGCAAGTACAGAGAGAGACTACAGAAATAAAACAATCCCTGAAAGGACTTAAAAGCAGAATGGATGGGATGCAAGAGGCCATTAATGGAATAGAAACCAGAGAACAAGAATGCATAGAAGCGATGCAGAGAGAGATGAAAGGATCTCCAGAAATGAAACAATATGAAGAGAACTGTGGGACCAATCCAAAAGGAACAATATCTGCATTACAGGGGTACCAGAAGAAGAAGAGAGAGAAAAAGGGATAGAAAGTGTCTTTGAAGAAATAATTGCTGAAAACTTCCCCAAACTGGGGGAAGAAATAGTTGCTCAGACCATGGAAGCACACAGAACTCCCAACAGAAGGGACCCACAGAGGACAACACCAAGACACATAATAATTAAAATGGCAAAGATCAAAGACAAAGACAGAGTATTAAAGGCAACCAGAGAGAGAAAAAAGGTCACCTACAAAGGAAAATCCATCAGGCTATTATCAGACTTCTCAACAGAAACCTTACAGGTCAGATGAGAATGGTATGATATATTTAATGCAATGAAACAGAAGGGCCTTGAACCAAGAGTACTGTGTCCAGCACGATTATCATTTAAATATGAGGGAGGGATTAAACAATTCCCAGACAAGCAAAAGTTGAGGGAATTTGCCTTCCACAAACAACCTCTACAGGATATTTTAGAGGGACTGCTCTAGATGGGAGCACTCCTAAAAAGAGCACAGAACAAAACACCCAGCATATGAATAATGGAAGAGGAGGAATAACAAGGGAGAGAAATAAAGAATCATCAGACAGTATTTATAATAGCTCAATAAGTGAGGTAGTAAGGAAGCTAACCTTGAACCTTTGGTAACCACAAACTTAAAGCCTGCAATGGCAATAAGTACAAATCTTTTAATAATCACCCTAAATGTAAATGGAATGAATGCACCAATCAAAAGACATAGAGTAATAGAATGGATAAAAAAGCAAGACCCACTGTTTGTTTCTATGCAGAAGATCAAGGCCTAGCTTGGATACCCAGAAAATGAACAAAGATACGATATGAGGAGGAGCTTCCGGCATCAGCACTCTCTGGAGGACTTGTGCCGGGGGATGATCATCAAAAAGCCTCCACAGGGATCTGGACGATGCTGCAGTTGTGGCTGCATCCAGCCCACCATCTCCTGGACTTGCCATAGGAATGAGGAGAGAGATGTCTAGGCTGGCATGTGCATACAGTGAGACAACGAATTTAACCGGATCTGTACTGTTGGAACTCAACCAGGAGGTGGGAGGGGTGCAAGGTGTAGCACTCCAAAATCTTATGACTATAGACTATCTACAGTTAAAAGAATATATGGGATGTGAACAGATCCCACAAATGGGCTGCTTTAATTTGTCTGATTTCTCTCAGACTGTTCAAGTACAGTAGGACAATATCCATCATATCATAGACAAATTTTCACAAATGCCTAGGGTGCCTAAATGGTTTTCTTGGCTTCACTGGAGATGGATGATAATTATAGATTTGCTTTGTTTATGTCACCATATTCCTATTACGTTAATATGTGTGTGCAAATTAGTTAGTAGTTTAAAACCTATACATACTTAAGGTACTCTACAAGAAGATATGTCAAAGAAATAATCAATCCTCCCATGTTTCCTTCCATATGCTACATATGTAGCTTTTCTTCTTTCTTCCTAATTACAACTCTTAAATAGAATTCGTGCCTCATATCAAATTTACTGAGTATCATAATTCCTCCAGGTGGTAAAGATACCTCAAGACAAATGCTGGGCATAGAAACCACAGGGCATAAATCTGCAAAGAAGTAAAAAGCTAACCTTTTCAAACAATATGGCTTCTCTCTCACTTACCAACTTTACATTTCCCTGTATGGCCCCGGAAGATGACTGGTTAGCCAGAGACGGGTAAGATTCCTCAAGGGAGGAACACCTAAGACAGGCACAGTCGCAGGGGGGCCATCAGGTGAGAAATTGGGGATCAACAGAGGTGAGGCTTAGAACCTCACCCCCTCAGTTTTGAGAGAAATCTTCTGCATCCGTGGATGTATTATTGCCCTTGTGTAGCTTGGACTAACACATAGTCTACAGGCACACACCTGATCATCTACATTTGCTCTCTTACAACACTAAACTGTTTTCTACCTTTATCTTGCATCTACCTACCACTTCAGCAGTTTATTAAAAATAAAAAAAATAATAATAATAAAGGGAGAAATGTGGGATCCACATATAAATCAAGTACAAAAATCAAACGAATATTCACATTTGACCTGATTGTTTATAGGTCATAATGCGTGATCAAAACCGAAAGTTTCTGTGATGAATGCCCTTGTACTGTTCACCATGTAAGAATTTATTCACTATGTAAGAATTCGTTCACCATGTAAGAACTTGTTCGTTATGCTTCAGAAGATTGGAGACTGATGAGAATTAGGCTTGAGATGGATTAATGATTGTACATTGAGCACTGACCCCCCTATACTGAATTTTATTGTTGTTAACAACTATTTGATCAATAAATATGAGAGATGCCCTCTCAAAAAAAAAAAAAAAAGTCAAGGGATGGAAAAAGATAGTTCATGCAAACAACAGGGAGAAAAAAGGAGGTGTTGTAGTACTAATATCAGACAAAATAGACTTCAAAACAAAGAAAGTAGAGATATAAAGAAGGACATTACATAATGATAAAGGGCTCAGACCAACAAGAGGATATAACTATTATAGACATATATGCACCCAATACAGGAGCACCAACATATGTGAAACAAATACTAACAGAATTAAAGGAGAAAATAGAATGCAATGCATTCATTTTGGGAGACTTCAACACACCACTCACTCCAAAGGTCAGATCCACCAGACAGAAAATAAGTAAGGACACAGAGGCACTGAACAACACACTAGAACAGATGGACCTAATAGGCATCTTTAGAACTCTATACCCAAAAGCAATAGGATACACATTCTTCTCAAGTGCATATGGAACATTCTCCAGAATAGACCACATACTAGGCCACAAAAAGAGCCTCAGTAAATTCCAAAAGACTGAAATCCTACCAACCAACTTTTCAGACCACAAAGGTATAAAACTAGTAATAAATTGTACAAAGAAAGCAAAACAAATTGTACAAACACATGGAGGCTTAACAACATGCTCCTAAATAATCAATGGATCAATGACCAAATTAAAATGCAGATCCAGCAATATATGGCAACAAATGACAAAAACAACACTAAGCCCCAACTTCTGTGGGATGCAGCGAAAGCAGTCTTAAGAGGAAAGTATATAGCAATCCAGGCATAGTTAAAGAAGGAAGAACAATCACCAAATGAATAGTCTAATGTCACAATTATCGAAATTGGAAAAAGAAGAACAAATGAGGCCTAAGGTCAGCAGAAGGAGGGACATAATAAAGATCAGAGAAGAAATAAATAAAATTGAGAAGAATAAAACAATAGAAAAAAATCAATGAAACCAAGAGCTGGTTCTTCAAGAAAATAAACAAAATAGATAAGCCTCTAGCCAGACTTATTAGAAGAAAAAGAGAATCAACACACATCAACAGAATCAGAAAGAAGAAAGGAAAAATCACGACGGACCTCACAGAAATACAAAGAATTATTAGAGAATACTATGAAAATCTATATGCTAACAAGCTGGAAAACCTAGGAGAAATAGACAACTTCCTGGAAAAATACAACCTTCCAAGACTGACCCAGAAAGAAACAGAAAATCTAAACAGACCAATTACCAGGAATGAAATTCAAGTGATATTCAAAAAACTACCCAAGAACAAAACACCTGGGCCAGATGGATTTACCTCGGAATTTTATCAGACATGCAGAGAAGACATAATACTCATTCTCCTTAAAGTTTTCCAGAAAATAGAAGAGGAGGGAATACTCCCAAACTCATTCTATGAATCCAACATCACCCTAATACCAAAACCAGGCGAAGACCCCACCAAAAAAGAAAATTACAGACCAATATCCCTGATGAACATAGACGCAAAAATAATCAACAAAATATTAGCAAACCGAATTCAAAAATACATCAAAAGGATCATACACCATGACCAAGTGGGATTCATCCCAGGGATGTAAGGATGGTACAACATCTGCAAATCCATCAACATCATCCACCACATCAACAAAAAGAAGGACAAAAACCACATGATCATCTCCATAGATGCTGAAAAGGCATTCGACAAAATTCAACATCCATTCATGATAAAAACTCCCAACAAAATGGGCATAGAGGGCAAGTACCTCAACATAATAACGATCATATATGATAAACCCACAGCTAACATCATACTGAACAGCAGGAGGCTGAAAGCTTTTCCTCTGAGATCAGGAACAAGACAGGGATGCCCACTCTCCCCACTGTTATTCAGCATATTACTGGAGGTCCTAGCCATGGCAATTAGACAAAACAAAGAAATACAAGGAATCCAGACTGGTAAAGAAGAAGTCAAACTGTCATTATTTGCAGATGACATGATATTGTACATAAAAAACCCTAAAGACTCCACTCCAAAATTACTAGAACTAATATCTGAATTCAGTAAAGTTGAAGGATACAAAATTAATACACAGAAATCTGTGGCTTTCCTATACACTAACAATGAACTAATAAAAGAAAAATCAGGAAAACAATTCCATTCACAATAGCATCAATAAGAATTAAATACCTAGGAATAAACCTAACCAAGGAAGTGAAAGACCTATACCCTGAAAACTACAAGACACCCTTAAGATAAATTAAAGAGGACACTAACAAATGAATACTCATCCCATGCTCCTGGCTAGGAAGAATTAATATCATCAAAATGACCATTCTGTCCAAAGCAATATACAGATTCGATGCAATCCCTATCAAATTACCAACAGCATTCTTCAATGAACTGGAACAAATAGTTCAAAAATTCATATGGAATCACCACAGACCCCAAATAGCCAAAGCAATCCTGAGAAGGAAGAATAAGTGGGAGGGATTCTTGCTCCCCAACTTCAAGCTCTACTACAAAGCCACAGTAATCAAGACAATTTGGTACTGGCACAAGAACAGGGCCACAGACCAGTGGAACAGAATAGAGACTCCAAACATTAACCCAAACATATATGGTCAATTAATATATGATAAAGGAGCCATGGACATTCAATGGGGAAATGACAGTCTCTTCAACAGATGGTGCTAGCAAAACTGGACAGCTACATGTAAGAGAATGAAACTGGGTCACTATCTAACCCCATAGACAAAAGTAAATTCGAAATGGATAAAAGACTTGAATGTAAGTCATGAAACCATAAAACTCTTAAAAAAAACATAGGCAAAAATCTCTTAGACATAAACATGTGTGACTTCTTCATGAACATATCTCCCCGGGCAAGGGAAACAAAAGCAAAAATGAACAAGTGGGACTATATCAAGCTAAAAAGCTTCTGTACAGTAAAGGACACCATCAATAGAACAAAAAGGTATCCTCAGTATGGGAGACTATATTTATAAATGACAGATCCGATAAAGGGTTGACATCCAAAATATATAAGAGCTTACACTTCAACAAACAAAAAGCAAATAATCCAATTAAAAAATGGGCAGAGGAGCTGAAAAGACAGTTTCTCTAAAGAAGAAATTCAGATGGCCAACAGACACATGAAAAGATGCTCCAGATTGCTAGTCATCAGAGAAATGCCAATTAAAACCACGGTGAGATATCACCTCACACCAGTAAGGATTGCCACCATCCAAAAGACAAACAACAACAAATGCTGGCGAAGTTGCTGAGAAAGGGGAACCCTCCTACACTGTTGGTGGAAATGTAAATTAGTTCAACCATTGTGGAAAGCAGTATGGAGGTTCCTCCGAAAGCTCAAAATAGAAATACCACTTGACCCAGGAATTCCACTTCTAGGAATTTACCCTAAGATTGCAGCAGCCCATTTTGAAAAGGACAGATGCACCCCTATGTTTATTGCAGCACTATTTACAATAGCCAAGAAATGGAAGCAACCTAAGTGTCCATCAGTAGATGAATGGATAAAGAAGAGGTGGTACATATACACAATGGAATATTATTCAGCCATAAGAAGAAAACAAATCCTACCATTTGCAACAACATGGATGGAGCTAGAGGGTATTATGCTCAGTGAAATAAGCCAGGCAGAGAAAGACAAGTACCAAATTATTTCACTCATATGTGGAGTATAAGAGCAAAGAAAAACTAAAGGAACAAAACAGCAGCAGAATCACAAAACCAACGAATGGACTAACAGTTACCAAAGGGAAAGGGACTGGGGAGGATGCGTGGGAGAGGAGGGATAAGGGTGGGATAAAAGAAAGGGGGCATTACAGTTAGCACGTATAATGTGTGGCTGGGGGGTACGGGCCGGGCTGTACAACACAGAGAAGCCAAGTAGTGATTTTATAGCATCTTACTATGCTGATGCACAGTAACTGTGAAGGGGTATGTGGGGGGGACTTGGTGAAGGGGGGAGCCTAGTAAACATAATGTTCTTCATGTAATTGTAGATTAATGTACCAAAATAAAAAAATAAAAAATAAAAAACAAAACAAAACAAAATTCAATTCGTTTTGACACCAAAAAAACCCCAAAAACAATAGCATTTACGTTTGTGTTTATCCAACTGCAATTAGAGAAACAGACACCGAAAAGTCCTTTTATGCTGAAAGAGGCAGCCCCTGTCCGTAAGTGGGCGTCATTGAGAAGAAGACTTGGTCAGCACTTTGTCACAGACCTGCTGGCTGTTATCACCCCCCTGCTATGGGTGTTTTTATCTACAGAGCCAGGGCTGATATCCCACCGGCTTTGTTGTATGCATGACTCAGGAGCAGCCCTTGCCCCTCCTTGGCCCCCAGGAGGGGGACGGGGCTAAATGACCTCCGAGAGTTTTGCTGCTCAGTTCTGGGGCCTCTTTGGAGACTATTGCCTGATGGAAGCAGTGCCCAGGCGAGAAGCTGGAACCACACTCTCGTCAGGGAAGGCACACTGGATGTCCTACAGTAGGCACTCTCTGTGCTGCACAAGGCAGAGACCTACCTTAAGGTGACTTCAGCAAGAAGGGGAATTTATTGCCTCATGAAACTGAAACATTTAGGTTTGGAGTCAGGCTTGGCTGGGTCCAGGGGCAAGAGGCGGCCATCAGGACTTGGTCCCACTTAGTCTCTTCTTCTGCTTCCCTTTGTCTGCCTCATCCTTAGGCAGGTTCTTCCCATGCAAAGCAGATAGTCACCAGCAGCTTCAGGTTGACTCCTGCTAACTTAGCACCTCTACCCAAGGGTTCTGGCAAAAGTCACAAGGCTGACTGTTACTGGACTCTATTAAGTGACACACCCATCACTGAACTGATCACTCACTGGACCCAGGGTAGAGATTCCGTTGATTGGCAGATTTGGTCATGCTCCTGTACCTCAAGTTGGGAGGCAGGGTGAGTATCATACCTTTGGCCTAAGAGGTGAGGAGGGGTAGGCTAGGTCACTAAGCGCAAGTCAGCAGTAGTGACCTACTCCTGATGCTGGGAAGGAAAAGACCCCTCCAGAGGTCCATTCAGGCTCATTAAGCTGTTATCAGTGTGTTCTCCAGATCAGCAGCATGCACATCAAATGGAAGCATGCTAGAAATGCAAATTTATAGGCCCCACACCAGACCTACTGAATCCCTACAGGGAATTCAGTTGTATGGTCAAGTCTGAAGACCATTCATGTAGACCAGTAGATCCCATGCCTGACTTCAATTAGAATCACCTAGGGAGCTGTAAAGTCACATGGGAAGGAATGGGATCTAGTCCTTGGTATTTTTTAATTGTTTGCCTAAGTGATTCTAAGGGCAGCCAAAGTTGAGAGAACCAGTGAGCTCAAAGGAACTCTTGTTCTCAGCTCCTTCTAATTCATGCAGTGGAGATAAGTGAGGATGTGGACAGTCTCTCTGCTGTGAATGGTGGTTTATTAAAGCAGTGACTTGGGAAGTGGTGACCCAAGCCAAGCCAATGAAGGACAATGTGGGCAACACGTGATCCACACAAGTGCCTGGAGCATGACCTGGCAATTCCCTATCCTTTGATCGATTAATCGTTACACCTCACAGGTGATTCATTCAAGAGGCAGAGAAGTGGAGGGAAAACACAGGCATAGTTTATTGAGTGCCATCTGTATACAGGCAATATATTTGACTTGTTTAAGTCTGACATACCCTGTGAGATAGGTAATACTAAATATGACTATACTCGTGTGATATAGGTAATGCATTAACTGTTAGGGTGGAAGACACTGAGGGTCAAAGGGTAAAGTAACTAGACCATGGCAGCTGAGCTGAGATTTGAATGCAGGGCTTTCTAGTTTGAAAACTAGGTCCCTTAATCCTCACTCTCTGCTGCCATGTGGAAAAGGTCATGGCTCAAATTAAGAGCAGCATAGCTTTGGGAGGGGTTTAGATGCCAAACCTTGTATTCTACATGTTTTGAGGAAAGAGTCTTGGCCTGGAATCAGAACTGGGGTTGTACCCACAGCTCCACTCTGATTAGCAGTGTGAGTCACTTAGTTGGCTGGGGCCTCAGTCTCCTTATCTGTACAATGGGATACTCCTAAAATGCCCTTTAGTGACCCCTTAATTTTTTCCTTTTCTGTTTGGATGATGGTATCAGGAAGTTTCCAGCAGAAGAACCTGCTTCCCAGGATCTTAGGACCTGTTTTGAAACATTCCTGTGTTCTAGCCTGATCAGATAGATATTCAAGTCACTCTGCTGGTTTCTAAAGAATTATTCCCTAAATGAGTTGAAGATTTCTGGTTTCTTCAAGGCTCAGAAGACAGCACAACTCAGGAGAAGCTCTAGCATTCACAGTTAGATCTTGAAATACTAAGACACTGTAGAATTTGGTAGGGTCTCAAAACATATTTTTGTCTTATAAGACTGCAAAAATCACAATGCCTGACTCCAACATTTATCAGTAGCTGCTGCACTCAGATCTGTGCTGGGCAGCATGGAAGACACAGATGAAGGGGCAGTGCCCTAGCGCCAAAGAGGAGGAGAGCCATGGTTTGAGACATGGCTCTAGTCAGTCTCACATTGATGAGGGAAATGGAAATGAAACAAAATGCTTTTGGGCACCAATGAAAGGGTTAATATCCAGGGCTGGCATGCATATAGTGAAATGACACCCTCATACACTATTGGTGGAGTGTAAATTGGTAGAGCTTTCTCAGATGGTGATTTGTAACAGCACCAAGAATTTTAAATGTACTCCCTTAATCCAGCAATTCCACTTCTAATACTGTCCTCAAGAGATGCTCACTCTGTGCACAAGGAAGCAAAACAGGAATGTTTCCTGATGTCGTTTGTGCTGGTAAAACGTTTAAACAGCTTAGATAGCTATCGGAGGGAACCGGCTGAACTGGGCTCCAGCTATGCTCTGGCTTACTGCACAGAGATCTCCAGTAGCCACATGGAAAAAAGTCCCAGACAAAAAAAGGAATGTTTAAGATCTCAGAACAATGTATTTGGCTGCAAACACACGTTCACCACAATGAGATACTGTGCTTCATACACACTGGGATGGCTATAATGAAAAAGACAGGTAATGACAAAGGTTGGTGAGGCTGTAGAGAAATTGGAACCTTCATAAATTGCTGGCAGAAATATAAAGTGTTGCAGACACTTTGGAAAACATTCAGACAGTTCCTTAAATGGTTAAACGCAGAGTTACCATATGGCCCAGAAATTCCACTCCTAGAAATATAAACCAAGAGAAATGGAAACATATGTTCACACAAAAAGTTGTACACAAGTGTTCATAGCAGCCTTGTTCAAAATAGCCAAAAAAGTGGAAACAATCCAAATGTCCATAAGTTGATGAATGGATAAATGAAATGTGGTATATCCATACAATAGAACATTATTCTGCAATAAAAAGAAGTACTAATAACATGCTAGAACATGGATTAATCATGAAAACTTTATGCCAAGTGATAAAAAGCTGTCATAAAGACCGCATATCTTATGATCCTATATGATTCCATATAAACATCCAAAATAGGCAAATCTGGAGAAACAAAGGTTAGTGGTTGCTTGGGTCTGGGAGGTATGGGGGACTAGAGGATTACAGCTAAGAGTGAGGATATTATCTTGGAATAATGACAACGTTCTAGAATTGACTGCTGCTGTGTGCACAGTGCTATAAGTATGCTAAAAGCCATTTAATTATACAGTTAAAATGGATGAATTGTATGGTCTGTGAAGTATATCTCAATAAAGCCCCAAATACCCACACACATATACGTACAAGAACTTTCATTGAAACATTGTTTATAATAGTAAAAGGAAATAACCTGGATACCCATCAATAAGTGACTGGCTAAGGAAACTGTGACAATATCACCATGGAATAAAATGTAATGTGATACCAAGGCAAAAATGAGGAAGTGTTCTATGCACCGATGCAGCGTGATCTCCAAGATTCATCGTAAAGTGAGAAAATCGAGACATAGAACAACGTGGACAGTATGATCCATTCTCATAAAGGTGAGAGGAAAGAATATTCAGGCATATTTGTTTTTTATGGGTCTCAGCCAGGGCTGTCAAATTACAGTCCAAGGGCCAAATCCATCGGCTGCCTGTCTTGGTGCAGCTAATGACCTGAGATTGGTGTTTAGATTTTTCAAATAACTGAAAAGCAATCAAAGGAAGATTTCATTACACATGAAAATGATATGAAATTCACATTTCAGTGCCCATAAATGGTATTATTGACACACAGTCACATTCATTTTTTAAAAAATTTTTATTAAGGTATTATTGATATACACTCTTATGAAGGTTTCACATGAAAAAACAATGTGGTTACTACATTTACCCATATTATCAAGTTCCCACCCATACCCCACTGCAGTCACTGTCCATCATCTATTTTCTTTACTGTGGTTTTATTACCTCTGGTGACAGCTTTTAAACCTTAGGAACACTTCCATCTATAGCAGTCCCTCCAAAATACACTGTAGAGATGGTTTGTGACAGGTAAATTCTCTCAGCTTTTGCTTATCTGGAAATTGTTTAATCCCTCCTTCAAATTTAAATGATAATCTTGCCAGATAAAGTAATCTTGGTTCCAGGCCCTTCTGCTTCATGGCATTAAATACATCATGCCACTTCCTTCTGGCCTGTAAGGTTTCTGATGTTAGCCTGATGGGCTTTCCTTTGTATGTGATCTTATCTCTCTCTCTGGCTGCTTTTAGTAGTCTGTCCTTATCCTTGATCTATGACATTTTAATTACTATATGTCTTGGTGTTGTCTTCCTTGGGTCCCTTGTGTTGGGAGATCTGTGTACCTCCATGGCCTGAGAGACTATCTCCTTCCACAGATTGGGGAAGTTTTCAGCAATTACCTCCTCAAAGACACTTTCTATCCCTTTTTCTCTCTCTTCTTCTTCTGGTACCCCTATAATGCGAATATTTTCCCTTTGGATTGGTCACACTCTTCTCTCAATATTCCTTCATTTTTAGAGATCCTTTTTTCTTTCTATGCCTCAGCTTCTTTGTGTTCCTCTTCTCCAGTTTCTAGTTCATTTATTGTCTCCTCCACCATATCTAATCTGGTTTTAATACCCTCCATTGTGCTCTTCAACGATTGGATCTCCAACTGGAATTCATTCCTGAGTTCTTGAATATCTCTCCGTACCTCAATGAGCATAATGATTTTTATTTTGAACTCCCTTTTAGGAAGATTCATGAGATTGATGTCATTTAAATCTTTCTCAGGAATTGTATTAATAATTTTAGTTTGAACCAGGTTCCTTTGGTGTTTCATATTTGTATATGGTGCCCTCTAGTGTCCAGAAGCTCTACTCTCTGGAGCTGCTCAGTCCCTGAAGCAATGTCAGGGGTTGCAGGGGCATTGTATTGGTGCCTGGTGGGAGGAAAGAGCTGTTTCCTGTGCCCCCGGCAGCTATGCCTGTCTCCACTGCCTGAGCCAGTGGGCCGAGCACACAGGTATAAGTCTCTATGCTTTGTGTTTGTAGTTGCTGTAGACACATCTTCCCTCTGGCTGGCCTAATGCCAGGGTAGGGTTTGCTGGTTTGCGAGCCAGGTGGGGCTTGCCTAGAGAAAGGTGCAGTAGGCTGCGTATCATGGAGGGGGTCCTTGGAGCTGTGCAGCCATCCAGGGAGCTGGAGCACCTGAAGATCATGAAAGCTCCCAACCTGCTGGGCAGAGTGCACAGGACAATTTTGTCTACCTGTCCTTCCTCCTGAGCAGTAAGCTCTGTGCAATCCTTGCCCCTTTAGCAGCCCTCTTGCTAAGGGCTTCCTTGTTAGGAGGTCTCTCAGACTGTCTGCCTTTCTTTTGTCCCAGAGCAGCTGGATACGAATTCCTGCTTTCCACAAGCGACTGGAATCTCAGTCTCTCCAGGAATTCTGCCTGTCTTAGCTTTCCAACCCCCTAATCATGAGAGTACCATGCAAGCACCATGAAATGTAGGTTTGTGCTCCCAGAGCAGATCTCCAGAGCTAGGTATTCAGCAGTCCCAGGCCTCCACTCCCTCCCTGCTCCGTTTCTCTTCCTCCAGCTGGTGAGCTGGGGTGGGGGAAGGGCTTGCGTCCTGCCGGGCCACAGCTTTGGTACGTTACCCTGTTCCATGAGGTCTGATCTTTTCTCTAGGTGTATGCAGTCTGGTGTAGTCCTCTTTCCTGTTGCTCTTTCAGGATTAGTTGTATTAATTATATTTTCATATTATATGAGGTTTTAGGGGGAAGCCTCTGTCTCACCTCTCATGCCATCTTTAATCCTCTCAGCCATGTTCATTTCTGTATGTACTGTCTATGACTGCTTTCTCAGTACATAGTTGATTAGTTGTGACAGAGACCATAAGCCCGTAAAGCCTAAAATATTTACAATCTGGCCCTTTACAGCCAAAATTTGCTGACTTATGGCTTAGCTTATCTTGAAGGAAGAACTGGAAACTGGTGATCCTGGCATCTGCTTTCATAGGGCATTGACCTGATGGGGTGTGGGGTAGAAGAGAGACATCACTGTGGACTCATTTGGACTTATGTTGGACTATTTTACCAGGATAATCACTTCAGGCATAACATGTACAATTAAAAAATAAAGAATGCACACTTTCTAGAGCTGTGTGTTTAGCCAGGTTGGGGGCTATGCCTGGGGATGTGCTGTAGCCCCTGGCACAGGGTGTGGCCTCTTGTAGATGATAATCTAGTTATTGAATGAACACAAGCCCCTAAGAGATGTGTGTCAGGAGTGAGGGAGCGCACTCAGAGGAGAAATTCATAGTTCAGAGGATGCTGGGTGGGAGTGGAGGCCTGGGAAGAAGGGAGTCCTGGGAAGCGAGAGTGGCTGAGCAGAGCCATCATTCCTAATGCCTCCCCAGCCTAGACTGCCAGCTCCGCAGGGTCTGCAGGCAGCTTGGTTAGGAGTCTTAGCATTCCAGAGATGTAGACATTTTAGCATCTCCTCACTCCCCTGCCTTGAAAATGTCCCTAATTTTTTGTCCTTTGCAGTCTCTCTTGAAGGACCCTTTGTGAATCTAACTGGGGTCTTATGCAAACCAGCTGTGTCTGCTGCTCCCAAGAACTGCCTGTTCAGCAAGCACCATCTGTAGTGTCATCGATTTCTGTGGGGAGAGACCCCTCCTACCTGCTGCCCAGCGCTTCAAGAGTCCCTGCCTAAGGACCAGGTCTGTGGTGGCTACTGCAAAGCTACATGAACCCCCAGGTGCCCAGGTACTTGGCTCCAGGCACGCCTGGCCACGGGGCCTGTCTCACATGCAATCTGAGCACACCACTGTTGCACTTGTCTTCATCCCTTATTCCAGAAACAAGGACTCTATTTTTTTCAGGGAACTCTTTCTGTTGGTCCATGGAGTTTGGATACCGGATTGGATACATGATACAGGCCCCACCAATCAGAAGGTTCTAGGTCCCTGGTCACCGCGATTGGTTTGAAGATGGGCATGTGACCCACGTCAAGCCAAAGAGTGTCAGCCTCAGGACTTTTGTCACAGCAATTTCAGATGAGGTGCTGTCTCTCTGCTGGGATTGCTACGTGCTGAGCTACACTTGGAACTACTTGATTAACTTTTCTCTGTGACAAAGAGCAAGCCTTCCTGGGAACAAAGCTAAGATAGAAGGAAGGACAGCAGAGACCTGGAGCCTGGCTGATGACCTGTTTAAACAGGATTCAGTTGCCCTTGGCCTTTTCAGTTAAATGAACCTAAAATTCCTGTTTTCGCTTAGGTCAGTCTGTAATGGCAAGGGTGACTGTTACCTAGAGTTGGCAGAGCCAAATTTCCTATCAGATTCTGAACATTTCATGGTTATTTCATTTCCACCCCTTTTTCTTTGCACTTGGGGCCCTCTGTTAACTCTCTTCCAGCTGACGCTATGGCCAGGGCTCCACCTTTCCAGAAGCAGTCCGCTTGTCAGGCCTGCTGCTCTCTGCCTTCTTGCTGGGTGACCTGTCTGCCCTACCTAGGCTTGCTCTCCTCCCCTCAGCACCAGCCCGCTCCCCTGGGAGTGTTTAATCCTAGATTGCAGCCCATGATTATCCGGACCTGCTGCCCTTAACCAGTTGCTAGGCCCATTTATGACTGAAATGGGGTCCAATGCTTGACTGTTTTTGTTTTTTAACCTTCATCGAGCCCCTCCTGTATGCCAGACTCTGTGCCAAGTGCATTACATACATAACCTCATCTACTCTTCTTAATAACTCTATCGGGTAGGTTTTATGATTATGATTCTCATTTTCAGGAAGAGGAAGCTGTGGCTGAGAGTGATGAAGTAGCTGGCCTAAGGTCAGACAGCCGAGCCACACACCAGTGGAGGAAGGGCTGGGGCTGAACCACGAAGGGGGCTGGACCCAGGGCCTGTGCTCCTGACCTCCGCAACTGCACCTCCCACGTGAGTGAGGAGGAGGGCCACCTGGGTCCCCTGGGCCCGTCCCAGGGCTGCTGTACTCTGAGTGAGGACAGAGCAGGCTGGGGATGGGACCTAGGAGGCTACCCCTCTAACAGATGCCCCAGAGGATGCCAATGCCAACACACGAGGTCCCCAGGACCTCACCCTGAGAGTGGCCATTGTCATCCCATCAAGGACTTCGGCCCTGGAGATGAGCTGGGCATTCCCAGCCCTACTCTTACAGGAGCTAAAGCTCTGGCCTGGCTAAGAATGATTACAATGCAAGCAAGCCTCTTTGCTGACAGAAGGGAACGAGAGGTCAAGGGTCTGGGCCTGGGAAGAAAACAAAACAATTGAAGAATAATGAATCATGCCACTCTTTAGGATGTGTGTGTGGGAGGGAGTACTGGGGGTGTGTATGAGAGTATGGCCTCTGAGAGTAAGGGGTGTAAGCTATCGCCTGGGGGAAATTCAAATTCTGTATGATTTCTCCATTTTTCCCTGAAAAGAAATGGGTCTTAATGCCTCCAAGGACGAAGTTCAAAGTTCTTAACAAAGCTGAAAGCCCAGCATGAGCTGGCTGTACTCTCTTGACACCTGGCTTTTAGGCACCTGTTCTCTCTGCTGGAAAATAATCTTTTCCCTTCCTCTTCTACTCATCCCTCAGGTCCCAGCATTGATGGCACTTCCTCTGCGAAGTCCTCCCCAACCACAACAGTTGGCATAGGTGCCTCCTTAGTGCTCAGCAGCTCCCTGTAACATGACATGATCCTTCTTGTATTTTGTGCGCCTGATTCTCCCCACTTGAGGTTCCTGACAGAAGGACTGTATCTATATCATTCTGTTATACTCTCAGCATCAGACACACAATAACAATTCATTGAATGAATAAATGGAGGTGTAATCAAAACAAAAAGCCCCAGGCAGTTACATGCAGGAATCATTCTAACCACTAGATGGCGTGCCACCATGACCTCCCAATTGGGAAGGGTTGGTGATGAGGGGGCGGGGAGAGGTAAGACTGAAGGAAGGATGAACTGATGGAGTGAGGCAAGACTTCCCAGCATCTCCAGACTAACAGACCGAGACCTTTGCAAGCCCAAAACTTGTACGCACAGAAATCACTGCTCAGGTAACTGACTGACTCCCCATTTCCTTCAAGGGTTGCATCTGCTACACATCAAATGCTTTTTCAACTTCTCTAAAGTTTCCTCTCTTGCTCACCAAAGAGGTGTTTTCTGTTGTTGGTATTGCTGCTGTTGATTGCTCCAAATGGTTCTATAGATTGCTTTTTCAAAATTACCATTTAGAGAAGGTGAATTTCTCCGTTTTTAAAACTGAGCACCCACTGGGTCCAATCTTTCATTCTGTAGTTCATTCAGAATTTTTTATTTTCTGGTTTGAGGACCAAATTGAACTTACATGTCTCTTGCTCTTCTCTTCCATCACCAAAGGCTCATTTTTCAAAGAACCGTATTTAATAGGAAGTAAAAAATATATATACGTATTTTTGCATTAACCTCCTGAGAGTTCCAGAGTATCTAACACGTGACAACAGCAAAGTGCTGTTGAAATGTAGCCACTGGGCAGCAGGCTGGTCTTATACACAGGCTGTGAATATTTCCAGTTCACCAGTCTCCCAGTGCCATCATTTAAATTTGGACCTAGCAAAATGGCACATCCATACATGCCACACGTATTCTGGCTCACTCACAAAGAATTAAAAGCAAAAAATTAAACTGAATGATGTCAAGAATCCATTGTGCCAAGCTGATGGCTAACTAGTCTGCCTAGCAGTTCCACACTGTTGTTATAACGGTGGCATCAGGTGGAGAAATTTTTTCTCTGGAAGGTAAAACCTCAGTTTGACAGGAATTCAGTAACTAGAAATCTTTAAGAAGTCAGGAATTAGGTATTGGCCTCCTGAGGTTAATTCTTGACTACCCTGTTATTGTTCTCCTGACTGTGTTAACCTCTCTGTGTCTTTGCTTCCTTATCTCTCCCGTGGAGGCAGCAAGACGCCCACGCACAGTCTGTGAGGTGGCGTTCAAACCTCTTTCTTGTACATATATTTGACTTGAGCTGGTTCCAGACCTATAGCTGCAGTGAGCAGTTACAAAGCCCTGTGGCAATCTTGCTCGGCCCAGCCCCCCAGCTGATGCCAGTCTCTGCCCATTACAATCTTCGTATCGGAACAGTTTGGGAATTATTTAGAAATGGCCTTATTTGTACCTCCTATAATCCAGCCAGAACTATGGCCATAAAGATTGCTTTGTGGTTCCTTGGGCTATTGACTGAAAGGTGTGGGAAACAAAAGCTGAGTTAATCAAGGGCTTTGCCCCAAGGTTGCCCAAAGTGGCACATTGGTAGTGGGAGCCAGCCCAGATACTGCCTTCCCCCTCCCCTGGCTAATTCCAAGTGGCGTGTGTGTGTGTGTGTGTGTGTGTGTGTGTGTGTGTGTGTGTGTGTTTGGAGGGGGGAGATATGAATCATTCAGTCACAGTACTCTCTCAGCAAGGATTTTGTGGGCTGCCACAAAAATGGGTTCAGTGCCGAGTTCACTGTTAATGGCCAGTAGGAAGGACATGGAACAGGAGAAATGAGACCTAGTCCTTAGCCTCAGAAAGCCTATAGTCTAGTCAGGAATGCAGGTTATTAATAAACAAAAGAGATATTATATAATATAAAGCAAGGCTCTTTGTAACCAGTGTTAGCTGAGGTCATATGTCCTTTGAGATTAAATAAAAGTAGCTGGAGCCCTGTTCCCACTCTGTGGGAAGCCTGATGCCCTCCCAAGGTTTCTGCCAGCTCCCAAGGGCCTCCATCTGCCTTATGTCCCCAGGCCCTGGGTTCCTGTTCTCCCTGTGGCTGTTTTGATTCCAGGGTAACTGAGGTTACCTTTCCTTGTTTGCCCCCCAAACCTCCCTCCAGGGATCTGGGTGAAGCTGACTTACCGATGGCTAGATGTGGTCAGTAAGGCCAGCAAGGGTAACTTGGATTGCAGCCAGCCCTGAGCTTGCTGGCCCTTAGTCCACCCAGCCCTGAGACCTTCTCGCTGCCCTCCCTGTCAAGGGCCCTAGACCTTCATTTGAGTGCTTGGCCACTCTGCCTTAGAGTCCACTTTTCCCCCCCTGGGGACTGCTCCAGGGCTGCGGTTTTCCCTCACTGCATTATTCAAAGCAATGGATTCCCCACTCCCACTTACGCCTATCTCCTTGCACATTCAAAGATTCACTAATGTGGTGTGCTAAGGGAATTCTGCTTTGGGTTTTACACCATGTGCAACTCTTATTTATTCTCCCAAAACAGGTCATTTTCTGAAAGAGGCCTTCTTCTTAGGATTCCACATTTACTGCAAAGAAACACCAAAAAAGACTGTAATTTCAGCCTGTTGTCTCTCTTCACCCACCAGTCTCTCTAAGAAATAAACCGTTTAGAGATTTATTTTTCCACTGGTAGGAATTACGCCTTCTCCCTTAGGAAGCAGGCATCATTGCAGTGAGTGTGAGTTTTAGATGACATTGCTTCCTCACTCTGTTCCACCTAAAATATGTCCCATTCACTCTCACAGATGCCCTAGGGATGATGGAAGGAATTCAGTCTGGGGTAGAGTGATCAGCAGTGGCTTCAGGGAGGAGGTGGAATTGACCTGAAACTTCAAGGCTGGGAGAGAGAGAACTTAGTTAGGTCAAGACAAAAGGCAGGACAGGTAGAAAGTGGGAGTGGAGATTGATAGGTACAGGAAATTAATAACTCTCCATTCAGTCACCCAATATTTCTGTGGCTTCACACAGTTCTGCCCTGTGTCAGGCACTGTGCTAGACATGCAAACAGACACTGGCAGTTGCAAGTGTGAGAAATGGGAGAAACATAGGGTCACCAAGGGTGGAGAGTGAGGGCTGCTTCAAGGGGGACCAGGGGAGGCTGCCAGGAGAGAGTGACATTTCAGCTGGGGCAGGAGTGATGTGTGGGTGATGGCACAGTGCTTCAAGCAGAAGAACGTGGTTTATAAAATGCCCAAGTCAAGGGGGAGCCTGGTAAGGAAATGAAGTCTGACATGGTGAGATCCCAACGCTGGGGCTGAGCACTGGTAAGGAATGGGGCAAGGAGATACACACATGGGCCAGGGCCCTCAGAGACCCTGGCAGGAGGCAGGGTGGGATCCTGAGGGTGATGGGAGGCACCAAGGCATTTTCAGCAGCGAAGCAGTGTGATGGGATCTGGGCTTTAGAGAGCACCTGGGCAGGGCATGGAGGGTCACTTGGGGGAGAGACGGGAAGCAGAGGGAGAGTTCAGGCATTTGTGGCAACACAGTAGCTCTGATGCTGCCTGGTTAAGGCAGGGTGTGGGTTAGAGGACCACCTTGTGCTAGGATGTGCGTGAGCAGGGCTGGGGCCTGGGACCTCGCGGTGGGGGGGGGAGTGGCGAGAGGCAGAGACAGAGGACTTGCAAAGGATGGCCTCTCAGACAGGTGAGGGTGGCTTGGGGGAGTGGGGTGCACTTGGGGGAACCAACGTGAGAGTTGCCAAGGGTGAATCCTCTCCTCTGCAAGGTGGGGTGCTGCACTACAGGCTCTCCCAAGAGCAAGATAAGGCTACCGGGGTGGTGTCCCAAAGGGGCATGGCATAGCGCTCACATAGCGAGCAAGTTCATCCATTTCTCCATTCTCCTCCAGTCCTGGCTTATGAGTCAGCCTGTCGTTAAGACCTCTGACACGTGCTACCCTCCCTTTTTCACAAAGGAGATCAAGTAAAACAGGCTCAGAGTTTTCAGGAGGTAGCAGTGTCTAGCTGGGACTTGATAACATTTTCTTGCATTTCTTTTTATGGCTGCCTTCCATTTATGGTAAGTGAAACCAGACTTCCAATTAGAGCAGTGGTATCAAGTTTCATTTTTAAACAAAAGCACTTAAGCTACGGGGGAAAAAATAGGCTGCCTTTAAAAATATATTAATAATAGTACAGGTGTACAGGAATATGGTAAAAGTCAGAGGGAGGCCTTGAATGATAGAAGATTGGGAGACACTGTGATGGCAAACAGAGCACGAAGCTGTGTGGAAGTAGGGCTCTGCTTCTGAAAGCGGGGGGCGGGGGGCAGGAAACTCCGTCTTCCTCTTCCTGGGGGTTGCGAGGCCCGGTTGACATCGTGGACAGGAAAGGGACCCCAGGACACTGATATGCAGCCCAGTGAGGCGCGGCTCTCAGGCGCACGGCAGGAGGCAGTGTCGGCCCTGATCCTCCCGCTGGGCCTCAGTTGGGAAGGTGGGAATTAGAGGTGCAGCGTGATTGGTGTCCCTTTATTCCGGGGAGCTTTTGGGCTCCTCAAAGAAATTAAGCTGCACGAACAAATCTCCCCCATGATACAATATTGAAGGTAAGTTGCCCAGACCCTCCAGGGAGACCTTGCGCTCCCAAAGGGATCCCTAAAAAGCAAGCCCCAGGGAGGCTGTGAGGGTAGAGCTGCGGGGTGCACCACCTGCGCGCCCTGGCTCGAGAGGCTTCCTCGTCCACACCTTCAGTCTTGCCGACTCCCCAAGCCCCGGGGCCAGGGCCCTGACCGGATACTGGCACTGCCAGCCCGAAAAGTAGGGTGCTCCCTTCAGAGCCCTTAGACAGTCACCAGGCTTTAACCCCTGTCTGCGGCTACGGTTCTCGCCAGTCTTCCCCCGCTAGAAGGGGAGCCGTGTGAGGACAAGGCCTTGAGGGCGCCCGAGTTCCCAACGCCGGTTCCCAGCGCCGCCCACGGGCTCGAGTCCCGTAGGCAGTGCTAAAGGAGCAAGTGAATGCGAAGGGTCAGAGTGTGATTTGATTTTTCTGCTTTCTCCCAAGTTTCTAGACGTACTAGTTCGAGCCTGACTGAGAAATAGAGTTGGCAGGGAATTAGACATTGGCTTTTTCTTGCCCTTGTGACTTCATGATCTATAAAAGGAATTAAAGAAAGAATCCTTTTAAAATGAAAGTTTAAAGAGTTTAAAACTGCTCTGAGTTCAAGACCTAAAGCAGTATTTCAGGAGCATCGGTTTTCTCTATCAGCTGCCTGCGCTGCGAGTGCCCCCTTGGGGGCAGGCCTGGGAAGAAGGGGGCCCCACCTGGTTCCATGGGGCGATGAGGCTGCAGGAGGGGGTTAGCCCAGTTCCCTTTAAGATGGTAACTTGACTAACTGAGGGGCACTGACTGGAACCTACTTTTTGTACCGAATCACCCACTACTTTGCTTTCAGCCTGGCTTCAAATCCTTGTTGAGCCCCTTGGTAACCATGGGACTTTAGTTAAGTCACTTGGCTTCCTTGAACCTTAGTTTTCTCATCCGTAAAATGTGAGTAATAATAGTCCATCTGTTGTGGGGCTGTTATAAGGATTGAATGAATGAAGATATGTAAAAATCATAGAACACTGGCTACCATAGAATAGATTCTCAGTAAACATCAGCTTTAATAACCATTTCCCCCAATTTCTCTTTCTGTGACATAGTGAGCACGATTCTAGAATCCAAGAGCATTATAAATTATTCTGAGGGGAAAAAAATGTGAGGTACAGTCACTAGCAAATAAAATGTACCCTTACAGTAAGTTCCAAGAGACAAGTGTTGCCATCAGGGAGATGGGGTGTTTCCTCCCACACAGTCTCAGCAACTTTCTTAAAGATGCATGGTCTCTCTTGATCCCACACCATGAAAGGTTACTGAAGTCAAGTGTGGGTGACTTCTGCTTCTCCCCAACAGGCAAGCTGAAGAGATTCCTGAAAATTTAACAGCTATAGTGCCATTTCTTTTTTTAGATTCAATAAATTAGAAGTAAACGACAGATTTATAATTACTGCTTGAGAATAAGGATTGTACTTGGAAATGTAATATACTTATTGTGATAATTTGCAGTGAAAATCAAATTATACATAATAAATTTTTATGTCCCAAAATTAATAAAATGATTTTTGACCTAAAAAGGGATTGCACATATTTTAATTTTTTCTTACATTTTCATCCACCCCACCCTATCTCTTCCAACTGCTGCAGAATCCTTTCCCTGGGGTGTCAATATTATAGAAAATTTTAATTTTTACTCCAGAACCTTTCCCATTTACTCTGGAACTTACTTCCCACAACTACATGTGCACAGGCCTGTCTCTCTAAAATTCAGCTTCCAGCTGAGGAAACCAGGAGAAGCTAAAGTCCCAGGGATGTGAGGACACTGAGGATCTGGTCTGGGGATCTTCCAGGAATGAGTTACAACCATCTCCCCATTAGAGGCACTTCCCAATTATTCCCCTGGAACTGAAAGTCAGCCTCTTCTCTAGGAGGGGGAAAAGGGCTTGATACTCAGTTCCTTCCTCCTGTTAAAAAGATTAAGCCCTGCTGTAGAGCTGAATCCTATGAGTTGAATGCTCCTGTCTATCTCCTACAGCATGAATCCCCATTTTACAGAAAGAAAAGGGTAAGTGGTGTGGAAGATTACCTCATATAGGTCATTCCTTCAAAAGGATTTTGTTTTGTTTTGAGCACCTACTCTGCCAGGCACTGTGTGGGTGCTAAGAACACAGTGACAAGCAGGACCCATCTGTGATTTTCTGGAGCATGAGTACCTTTATCTGCATACTGGAAATAATAATCATGTAATAATGACTTGGCCTTCATAAGGGGCTTATGTGGGGGTTAGATGAGCTAATGGATGCAGAAGTGCTTTATAAAATATTAAAGCACTCTATACATATGAAGAATGATCAGGTACAGCATGAAAGAAGATATTAAAAAAGAAGTCTTGGGTTTCTGCACCATTTATTTAAAGATAACAAAACAACAATAACCATTTATGAAACACCTTCTGTGGCCACCCATCTTACGTGCACTCTCTCTGGTCCTCAGCGAAAAAGAGGTTAACAGTCTTTTGCAGAGAGCAGGGCGTCTGCTCGGGGTCACAGGGCCAGTATGTGGTGGAGCCAGGATTGGAGCCAGCTTGACCAGATGGTTTTCCTTTTGCCAGACTCTTATTTGGGCTGAGAGGCAGGGCCTGGGTATCCTGGAGAGACAGGTTGGGGAAAGGCCAAAGGCAGAATCGAGGAGGAAGAAGGGGTAGCTGCATTTCCCTCTGGGTCACAGAGGCAGAGTTGAGGCTCAGGGGCTCCAGGGAACTTCTCAGAAAAGAGACAGAAACTACCAGCCAGGGACAGTGACTTAAGGATTTTGTAAGTTTCTAAACCCCAATAACTTCCTCTTATTAGTTCTTCCATTATTCAGCCTTTTTGCCTATAGGAAGAACAAGAAGAGCAGTGAAATCTATCTTTCAGTCTGCTCGTGTTTATTTTGCATCCACTCTGGTGTCAGGCTGGCCCAAGGAGATGGGCCTGGGATGTCTATCTCTTCAGTGCTGGAGGAAGGCGTCTGTTGAGGAATCCTGTGGCACACCCACTGTGGGTGAGCGTGGGGACCCCAGAGGACCTCTGCTTTTCAGGGGAAGGCTAGGAAGAAGGACAGAAAGCGTTGGGTCTCTAGGGACTTCAGGGAAGAAGAAAAAGGGAATGCAGGGACATGAGTCCAACCTGGTCCTGAGCTGGGGCAGGCCAAGCAGGGGCGGCCCTGAGCCTGTAGGAGTCTGTCACAGGGCTGAGTGGACAGCTTTGGCGCTGTGTCCTCCCTGGCCTCCAGGGCCCGAGGTCTCTCTTCTTCCTCCCGCCTCCCTCCCTCTGCTCTGTAGGGGCCCACTCGCATTCTCAGGAAATCAGAAGCTAAAAATAAGCAGTTGCCACCAGACTCTAGGCCTAGGGGAATCGGTTGAACAGGAGTCCTGTGGACAGTGGGTTTGGACTAGGCCAGAGATGAAGGGAATGAGAGCTAGAGGTACTGAGACCCTCCAACTGGTGATGCAAATAAACCTTCCTACCCGCAGCCTGACTTCTAGCCTTTGCTCCATGACCTTCTGTGGCTGGGGCTATTTGATCCTAAGCAATGTTGCTGTGCCTGCCAGAGATAGAGCATGTGGCAAAAAATAGCTTCACCCCCATGCAATATTCCTACCCATAACTGGACACAGCAAGTCTTTATCAGTCCAAAGGCCTACTCCCACTGAAGCAAAGGTACTTTTCTGGGAAGGCAGACCCCGTGACTCCTCAGCCAGAGAGGACTTTGTGGGGCTCTTGTTACTGACAGTATCACTGGAATCCTTTGGACAGGAGTCCAGCTTCAGGGCAGGAGGTGGGGTAGGGAGTGGGCTGATGTCAACTGGCAGCACTGATCTGTCATCTAAGGAAACTTCTTGGGTCTTAGCTGTCCTCTGCTCCCTGGCCTGTGTCACTGACAAATGCAAGTCCACTCCTGAAACACACTTGACAGATTCAAGGAATGTCATTCCAATGGAGTCATTGCCTGGACTTTTGTCTACAGGAATCCAGAGGCTGGAAGACCCTCCCTGGCTCTGTGTTAACTCCATATTTGACTAGATAGAGGCTGCACCTCCAAGGTCAGGCATGGTGTCTCTAACATTATCAACACCACCACTAGCCACCATGACCTGAGCGCTGCTGGAGTACCGAGCATCGTGATCTTGGTATGTGACTTCATATGGATTATCTCATTAAATCCTCACATGTTATAGCTTCATACCCATTTTACAGGTGGGAAAATGAGGCATGGAGAGATTAAGCTGTTGCACATTTGCACACACATAGCGAATGATGGGGCACAGGTCTGATGGGTTTACCTCAGCATGACTCCAGACCCCATACCCTGAGCTCTACAGGGAACGTTGTGTTTCAAGTACAGGGCTCTGAGGGAGAAGGGAAGGGAGGCCACAAAACCAATGACAAAAGTCCCCAAAACATTTGCCTGGAGAGCTATCACTGTGCCCTGTCCACTACTGTGACCCCAGCACCTGCCAGTCCCCATGATACACATGAGCCACCCACCGTGACCTCTTGTGTCTTTGCAGATGTGCATCTCTCTGCCTCAAATGCCCTTCCCTCTGCTCTGAAGCTGGACAACTCCTGCTCATCCTGCAGTGCATGGCTTAACTGCCCTTTCCTCAGGGAAGCCTGGCCTGACCAGGTTTGTTCTCACCAGCCCATGCGCTCCCATATTCTAGGCTTTAGCACTGTTGTTACTGAAACAGGTGTTAGAATCCTTCTGTGGTTAGTCGCTGTCTCTCTGACTAGAGTGGGAGCTCTGGGAGGGCAGGAACTGTGTGCATCTTGCGCACCAAGGTATTTCTATGGCTTAGCACAGTGTCTGGCACAAATTAGGTGCTCAATAAGTGATTTTGAAAGAATGAACAACAGGTGAATGAATGACTTGTTGGATGTTGACTGAATGATCCAAGCAGCGATTGCAAACGGAGCTGGCTGAGTGGGAAGTGGCAGCCAGGCACGGAGTGGGAGGTCAGGGCATGGGGAAGAGACTGCCATGAGATACAGAGTCTTGTTGGGGGTGGGGGAGGGGCAGAGAGGGGCAGGAAGGGACTGGATGACCTTTAAGGAACTAGATCACCTTAAGACTCTCTCCAACTGTGAAATGCTTCCACTTGATGAGAGGATAGGCTAGCATCCCGGATGTTAATCTTTCAAGATCTTTCTCCCCAGGGCCCTCCATGTTTCCCTGAACAATCAGAGTGAATCCCACCATATGACATTCTGAACCTTGTGAGGAAACAACTGTATAAAATTGCTTTGAAATGGTTTGGGTGGAAGCTCCTCCCAGCAGTTAATTGTGGAGGGTGGGATTCCTGAGGGCTTTGCTTTTCTATGTTACACGTTTCTACAATGATTGAATCTTCCTCCTCCCTCTCTCCCTCTCTCCCTCCTTCTCTTCCCTTCCTGTCTTTCCAACAAAAATATCTTCCCTTTGTATGCAGAGAAACAAAACTCGGTTATTAATGATGTCTTCAAATATTTAGGTGGGTGGAAGTGTCCCCCTTTTAAGAAGTTTCTGGTCATAGAAAATGAGGACAAAAGAGGAAGGAGGGACTAGAAGTGCGTGGCTGAGTTAGAATGTCAGTATCATGGATCACTTTTTATTTTTCCTATTTTTAAAATTAATGTGCAGTAAAATGGACTTTTTCGTGTACATTCCTATGAATTTTAACATGTGTAGATTCGTGTACTCCCACCACAATCAGGATACCTATCACTTCCACCAGTCCCAAAACCAGCTGGAGTTGTCCCTCTGAATCATACCCTTCCCCCAAACCTAGTGTGTAACCCTTTGAGATTGGCTTCTTTCTCCTTCATTCAGTTGTTGTGTGCTGCACGTATCAGTAATTATTACCTTTTTTTTTTTTTCTGTGTGGCTTTCTAGTAGTATGGACTTATTATTGTTTGTTTATCTGTTCTCCCCTTGGAGGACATTTGGGTTGCTTCTAGTTTTTTTGTGATTATGAAAAGAGCTGCTATTTAGACTCACAGACACTGAGAAGTAACTAGTGGTTACCACGGGGGAGGCAGAGGGGTTGAACCACTGTGATGTGCATTTGATTAAAAAAAAAAGAGCTTCTATAAATATTTGTGTACAGGTTTTTGTGTGAACATGTTTTCATTTCTCTACAGTAATCACCTAGGAATGGGACTGCTGAGTCATATGTTAAGTGTAGGCTTAACTTCATAAGAAACTGCCCGACTGTTTTCCAGAGCACTGTACCACTTTGTGCTCTCAGCAGCAGAGCATGAAGATTGCAGTTTCTCTGTATCTTGTCAGCACTTGATAGTGTCAGTTTTTTTAAGCCATTCTAATAGGTGGGTAGTGGTATCTCACTGTGATTTTATTTTGCATTTCCCTAATGGCTGATGTTGTTGAATATCTTTCCATGTGCTTTTGACCATCATGTATCCTCTGGTGAAGTATCTGGTCAAGTCTGTGGCCCATTTCTTAATTGGATTGCTTGTTTTCTTACTGTTGAGTTTTGAGAGTTCTTTTTATATTCTGGATAAAAGCCTTTTGTCAGATATGTGATTTGCAAATATTTTCCCCCAGATTGTAATGTGCTGGCTCATCCTCTTAACAGTGTCTTTCAAAGAGCAAAAGTTTCTGATTTTGGTGGAAATATTGTTTTTTTTCTTTTATAGGTCATACTTTTGACTTTTTATCTAAGGACAAAAAGTTTATCTTGGCCTCACATTATGATTTATTTTAACATTATCATTTGGTGATCACTTTCTTTGTGCCAGCTTGGTAAGGCCACATTGCTTAATCCACTTAATCTTTACTGTGATCCTATGAGGTTGATACTATTTTTATATAACCTCAAGTTACAGATGAGGAAACTGAGGCACAGAGAGCTTAAATAATTTGCCCAAGGCTCACCCAGATTTCAGTGGCTAAGCTGGGATTCAAATGCACACTTACAGGACTTCAGAGCCCAACCTCTTCACTACTAAGACCAGGTTGAAATTCTGCCTAAGGGATCTCTCCCTGAAAAGTCATCAAAGCGGGAAACCAATAACATTTGCTCCTTCTTGTCATTCAGTTCTCAGCTTAAATGTTATCTCCTGAGGGAGACCTTCCCTGGCCACTCCATCTAAAATAGGCCTTCTCTTCATCTCCCCTCTCCTTTCCATCTCTCCCTCTTACCCACTCTCTTAACTGAGAATGAGTATCTCTAAGGCAACTTATATCATTTGGAATTTGTTAGTTTTCTTTTGTTATCTGTTTTCTCCTACATAATTTGTTTCTTCCCCACTAGAAGGTCAAGTGGGTAGGCAAAGGACCTTATCATTTCTTCGCTTTATCTCCAGCCTCTAGCTAGTGCCTGGCACAGAGTGAGGGCTTACCAATACTTGTTAGTGAATGGTAGTGGACAGATGGATGGATAGGCAGATGGACTGATGAATAGATGAATGAATGGATGAACTGCTTCTGGTGAGGAATTTCAGCTTCTCAAGCAAGAGAGAACTGCAACCTTGGAACTAATCAGGTTCTGGCTAAAAGAAATCAAAACATATTTGTGTGTGTGTGATGTACAGCATTTGTGTTTAAAAATAGTAGAATATATACAAGTCAATTCTAATATATGCTTAGAATATCTCTGAAAGGATATGCAAGAAACTGGTGTAGAACTGGATGGCTAGGATATTAGGGAGAGAAGGACTGCACTATTCAGCATATACTTTTCATTCATTTGACTTTCTACCATGTACATATATTTTGAATTCAGAACATGTATTTCTTTTTAGAATAATAATGATATCAGGTTTCTTTCCCCTGGAAGGCTGGATAGCAGAGCAAGCCAAGAGATTAAGTAGAGGAAGTTGTTTAGAAGACAATTAACACCTTCTCTCCAACCAACAGCTTATTTGTAGGAACTAAAGTAAAGTAAGTGTTAAAGCAGAAAAGGTTTTATAAAAGTAGACAGGCAGGCAATGTTTATTCAGTCATTATTAATGAGCAGAGATTATTAGTTAATTTTTAAATAAGATACATGCTCATTGCAACCATTCAACTTAAAGATGTATCTGAAGCAAAACTAACCCTTGGGTCTAACCCCTTTGACACACTTTAATTAGAAATTTGATTTTTCTATATTTTTCTTTGCTTCAGCAAGTGTTCAGGGTGCCTTGGATATGTTTATTTTGTTTTCTATGAAAATGCATTCAAGCAATAGACATTATTCTTTAACACTTTTTTTTACTCTACACATTTTACAGATCTTTTGAAGTTGGTGTGAATGGACCTACCTCAGTGATTTTAATAGCCACTGATTATGTGACTGTGATGATGCAATCAGGACATTTCTAGGTTCTTATTATTACAAAAATGTTTCTATGACTAGTCTTGTGTTTTTCTGTCTGCCTATATCTATCTATATCTATCTATCTGTCTATCTATCTATCTATCTATCTATCTATCTATCTATCTATCTATCTATCTCACTATGTATTATTGCTTTCATTTCTGAAAGTTATCACACATTTTTGGTTATAATATTTTGGAAAATTTTTCCTAAAAGGCTGTAATTTCTTTACAGACTAATAATAGGTATGATAGTGTTGGTTTTCTCATGCCTTCATCAACCATGAATGTTACCAATATTTTTCATTTTTTGCCAATTTAGGAGCTATGTGGGAGCTCATTACTTAATTTTCATTTTCCTACTTATACACATGTTTCTTGATCATTTTCATTTCCTTTTCTGTACACTGTTCACATCCTCTGCCCATTTTTCCATTGGGTTGTTGGTATCTTTCCAGTTTATTTGCAGGAATATGTCCAAACCGGGGACAGTAAGCCTTTGTTATATGAAGTTTAAATATTTTCTCCCACACTCTAATTTATCTTTTGACCTAGTTTGTGCTGTCTTTTGTTATATAGAAGCTTAAAATTTTTCTGTAATCAGATCTTTCTATTTTTTCCTTCATGGCTATTAATAACCACAAATGTTTGTGTAACCTGTTGGTTTTCATACTGTACTCTTAACCTTCAGTTTCATGGGGATGGACATCAAGGGGTGGGGGTGAGCAGGGCTGTAGGCAGTTAGGAGCTTGTCACTGCCCCTTCCTCTGTTTTTACTTATCTTCCACATGCCACCACCAATAGTATTGTGGAGGAGTGTCTAGTATCTGAAGCCAGAATTACTGGGCAAAATATTTAACCTCCCTGGGCCTTAGTGTCTTGAATTCTTAATCTATGAGATAGGGATTTAAAGCAGTGCCTGCCCCTGGGATTGTGGTGAAGCTTCAATGTATTGTACATGGGAAGCCACTGCTAATTAGCACTTGCCATGTGCCCAACATGGTGCTAGGCAATGTACATACGTATGTTCTCATGCCTTCCTGACAACCTGTCTGAAAGGCAGCTGGATTAGCCCTGTCTTACAGAGGAGGAAAATGAGGCCCAGAGAACCTAGGTAACTTGCCTGAAGACACAAGAGTAACAAGTAACACAGCCAAGATTTGAGCCCTGGTCCCTGTGCAGCTTCAGACCTCAGGTCTTCCCTTACATGCTCTTATACCACAGTGACATTTAGTGAGCACCTGCTATGTTCCTGAATCCCAGTCTCTTGCTGTTCACAGTCTACTGGACGAGGCCGTCATCAGCCACAAGACAACTTCATATTGTAGGTAAGTGCAGTTGTGAGCTGGGCAATGAGATACAATAATGGTGAGGGCTCTTATGGATTGGGGTCAGGAGAGGCCGTTCTGGAACATACCATTTGGCCTGTTACGTAAAGAATGAGTAATTGCTGCCTACCTGGAAACTGCAGCGTATCAAGTGGGTAGGTTTCCTTGGCAGGCTCCAAAAATGGAATAAAAGGTCAGTGTGGCAGGAAAACAGTCTGCACATGGTTTGATGTGAGGAGCTCAGGGGATGCCAGAGCATGCAAGGCCTCTGTGAGCTTAGGTGGAAAGTTTGGACTTTATTCTAGAGGCAATGGGAAGCCATGGAGTTTTTAAGCAAGGGAATACTGCAATCTGATTATGCTTTAAAAATATCACTCTGGACATTTGCATAACCTATGCAACTTTACTCCTAGGTAGGACTCAACAGACATGCACACTTAAGTGCACCAAGGACAAAAATGTTGACAACTGTACTCTTTAAAGCTCCAAATTCTAAACCACTCAAATGCTTCTCAGTACTTGACTAACAAATGATATAGTCAGGCAATGGAATACTATACAATTGTCAAAATGAACAGACTATAACGACACATAATGAAGTGGATGGCTCTCAATAACACAATGATGAATTAATTAAGGCAAATATAAAATAATACATAGTGTGTTAATCCATAATATCAAGTTAAAAAGCAGGCAAAACTAATCTATAGTGTTAGAAGTCAGGATAGTGGTTAACCCTGGGGGGGAGAGGAGGTGACTATGGTGGGCATACAGGGGCTTCTGGGATGCTGGTGATGTTTTGCTTCTTGAGCTGGGTTTTGGCTAAGTAGGGGTGTCCAGTTCAGGCAAACTCACTAAGCCTAATGCTTATGATTTGTGTGTGACTCTGCATGTGTTTTCCACGCTGGCCGCCATGTGACTGACCTGGAAAGGAGTCAGGCACAGTCTGAGGGAAACGAAGCGGGGCTACTTCAGAACCTAGGTGAGCGATGGTTGGCTGGAGGGCTGGTGGCGGTGGAGAGCTGAGAGAGGGTCGGAGACACATGCTCAAGAAAAGCCCGTGGGACTGGTTATGATGGTGGGGTCAGTGGCGGCCTGTGAGCATGTGTTTGGGGAGCAGGGGTATCAGGGCTGCCTCTCCAGCTCCTAGCAGGAGCACCTGGGTGGGAGGAAGTGTCAGAACTAAGATGGAGAAGGTGTGGGACAGGGGGAGGGTGGAGCAGATTTGAAAAGGTTGGCAGAATCCAAGGCCTTAGTTTTGAACTTGTTAAATTTGAGATTATTTCCAAAAGGCAACACCATGGGAGCAGACAGATACATGATGTACAGTAAGATTTTACTTGAAAAAAAGACTTCTGCTGCTTAAGAGAAAAAAATTTTGGAAGTGACCATTCTAGCACTTTTTCCTTTTATGAAAAGGAAACTTTCAGTTCCATTACCTCATTCCATTTAGTTTCATGACGAAGATGTTTCTTCGTATGGGAGGCAAGGCAGAAGTTGGACAGGGGTAATGTTTCTCTTGATGCAGAAAGTAGAGATATAGTCATGTGTACGCCATTACATGCACGTGCTGTATTTACCTATTAAAAGAGCAGGCTCTGGCCCAGAAGCCCGGGCTGACATGCGGAGGGCGTAGGCCATGATCAGCAAGCAGGCTGGTGGAGGCCCCGGATTTGGCTTCCACTGTAGGGGGCCTGAGCTAAGTGGTCTGAGATACAAGTGTAATGCAGAGAGCCTTGGGCCCCTGGGATGGGCCACAAGTGCCAGATACATGGGCCCTGGTACCTGTTGATTCGGTCTGCTCTGCCTCTCCCTGAAAAACATGGGTCACACCTTTCCAAGGGGCCCACTCCCAGGTCCCCATGTGCTCAGGAAAGAGATCTCAGCATGGACCACAGGCCTGGCCATGAGGAGGCCTTACCATCTCTGCAGCCTCATCATGCACTCTTTTTACTGGATTCTTCTTGTTCAAGCCAACAGGGCTTTCCTTCCATCTGGGATGCTGTACATTCTTTCCTATTGCCAGGCTTTTCCACCATCAATTCCCTCTCCCTGGATGCTTGTCTGCTCTTCTCTGGCCTCACCACCACGAGTCTCAGCCAAGCCCATTTCTTTCAGAAGCCTTTCCCACCATCTGAGCAGGAGGAGCCCCTGACTCGTTCACCCAAGGCGCCCAGCATGGCCAGGGGTGACCCTCACTCCTTTCTGCGGAGGGATCCACTCGGTGTCTGTCTTCAGCACCGGACTTTGAGCTCCAGGCTCATGGGTCTGTGTGTGCTGCATCTCCTGAAGGCCAGGACTGAGCACAGTGCTCAGCACAGGGACAGTTCACTCAGGTGTCTCATGACTTCCCAGAATGAGGACAATGTCCTGCTCCAAACCATCAGATGCCAGACATGTCCTCAAAGCCATGTTCTTCCCTTGCTTTCTGAGGAAAAGCCTAGGGACCCAGCCAATGACCTTGAGGCTGGGCATTCCTGCATTCACAGCTCCAGGCTCAGGGAGACCAGGAGTCCACTGTGCGCTCAGGGACTTGGCCTTGTGTCGACAGAATCTTCTGAAAATGCTCATGAGCAGGACTGCTCCCACACCTACTTTTTCAACAGAATACTGGACACAGTTTATGATCAGATTGGAGCCAAAGCCTGGAAATCCCCTCCCCCAAGGACCAGCAAGGGTCAGCCTCACTGAGGCCAATTCAGTTCCGAAGTGATGTAATTCCATGAAGGCATCCAGTGACAGTGCGGACAGTGGCCCTGCAAGAGGCAATAGTCACAGAGCACCAAGGCAGTCAAAAGCTTCAAACTACAAATACCTTTAGCTGTAGTAATTCCATCTCAAGGAATTTATCATAGTAATGCATGGGAGAAGGATGAATTTATGAGGATGTCTATACAGCATTGCACATAACAGTGAAAAAATGGAAATGAACTAGATATCCAACAACAGGAGATTGGTTAAAAGTAGAAGTCTGGATAATACCTCACCACCATTAAAAATGATATTGTTCATGTATATTACTGATATGTAATTATATCCAGGACACATTGTGCATATGTTAAGAGCTGTTTACTGGCAAGTGACAGAAATCCATCTCAAAATGGAAAAAGCAAAGGGAGGACTTGTGGGTCCATGGAATCCAAAGAAGAATTAATCCCATTTCTGTAAAAATGTGGAGTTGGGGTGGGAGGAGGGCAGCAATAGAAGAAAGAAGCCTGAAAATATATTTTAAAATGTTAAAAGTGATTTTCTTGCAGCTGTGCTGTGTTATCTACAGCGGACACCAACTTCATGAGATTAAAGAATTTTTTAAAATAATTTTTAAAATTAAGGTATTATTGATATATACACTCTTATGAAGGTTTCACATGAAAAACAATGTGGTCACTACATTCACCCATATTATCGTGTTCCCCCCCACCATATGCCATTGCAGTCACTGTCCATCAGTGTAGTAAGATGCCACAGAGTCACTACTTGTCTTCTTTGTGCTACACTGTCTTCCCCACGATCCCCCCACACCATGTGTACTCGATTTAATAATTTTTTTTTTAGATAATTACTTTTTATTGAAGGGTAGTTGACACACAGTATTACATTAGTTTCAGGTGTACAACACAGTGATTCAACATTTACATACATGATAATTCTAGGTACCAGCTATCACCATACCAAGTTGTTACAATATTTTGACTATATTCCTTATGCTATACATTACATCCTGGTTACTTATTTATTTTACGATTGGAAGTGTGTACTTTTTTTTTTTTTTGTGAGGGCATCTCTCCTATTTATTGATCAAATGGTTGTTAACAACAATAAAATTCTCTATAGGGGACTCAATGCTCAATGTATAATCATTAATCCACCCTAAGCCTAATTTTCGTCAGTCTCCAATCTTCTGAAGCATAACGAACAAGTTCTTACATGGAGAACAAATTCTTACATAGTGAATAAGTTACATGGTGAACAGTACATCACAGAAACTTTCGGTTTTGATCATGCATTATGAACTATAAACAGTCAGGTCAAATATGAATATTCGTTTGATTTTTATACTTGATTTATATGTGGATTCCACATTTCTCCCTTTATTATTATTATTATTTTTTTTATTTTTAATAAACTGCTGAAGTGGTAGGTAGATGCAAGATAAAGGTAGAAAACATAGTTTAGTGTTGTAAGAGAGCAATTGTAGATGATCAGGTGTGTGCCTGTAGACTATGTGCTAATCCGAGCTAGACAAGGGCAATAAAACATCCATGGATGCAGAAACTTTCTCTCAACACAGGGGGGGGGGTGAGGTTCTAAGCTTCACCACTGTTGTTCCCCGATTTCTCACCTGATGGCCCCCCTGCGACTGTGCCTGTCTTAGGTTGTTCCTCCCTTGAGGAATCTTACCCGTCTCTGGCTAACCAGTCATCTTCCGGGGCCATACAGAGAAATGTAAAGTTGGTAAGTGAGAGAGAAGCCATATTGTTTGAAAAGGTTAGCTTTTTACCTCTTTGCAGATTTATGCCCTGTGGTTTCTATGCCCAGCACTTGTCTTGAGGTATCTTTACCACTTGGAAGAATTGTGATACACGGTAAATTCGATATGAGGCATGACTTCTATTTAGGGGTTGTATTTAGGAAGGAACGATTTAATAATTTTTAAGAGAAAAAAGTGATACTGACTCCATGAATATTCAGAAGGTCAGTTCAAGACACCATCATTCATTTCTCTCTCCTTCAAGCAGCCCATGTTGGATATGAAACACACATGATTCTATGAACTGAAGACCTCATTCATGTCTCCAGTCATCTATCCATCCAATACATTGATATTTACAGGGGCCCAATAAGTGCCAAGCAGCAATATGTGCTGGAGACAGAGTGATCACGAAGGGCCAGAACCTACCAGGGATCACAGTCTGGCAGAAGAAACAGAAACAGAAGTACGCACACCACTTATATTATAAGAAGCTCAAAACAAATGTGAGAAAATGCTAAAAAAAAAATAGACCAAAGAACAACACATTCTGTTTAGGGGGATACTGAACGGTGGTCTTGATGTATGCAAAGGTACAGGGTTCACCAGCAGGATTGGGGTTTGGCAAGTGGTTGGGTGTAGCAGGAAGTCTGAGGGAGCAGGCAGTGAGTTCTGTTCACTAAGCATTTAGCGAGCATCTATTATGCCAAGCTTTTGGTTAAGAGCTTGATGAAGAGACAGGAAAAGCAGATGCAATTCCAAAAGAACTTGAATGCCATTCTATCTTTCCCAACAAAACAAAATTGAAATTAAAATGTGGGCTTATCACTTCTCCCCTAGGAGGGACAAAGTTCTGCCCCCTCCATGGGCCAGGGGCTTCTCAGTATCTTCAGCTCATATACCTCCACATTCAGAGAGGAACTAGGTGTTGGAGGGCATGGGGTCCCAATGCCCTGGTTCCTGGGTTTGCAATTCCACTAGAGTGCCAGGGATACTGGGGAGCAAACTACTTGGGCAATTGTCCCAGGAGCTGTTACAGAAGTTGAGCTGTGCTCAGAAGGTCCTAGATGGGCTTTGCAGTGGAGCCTGGAGCCACCCTCATGGCACTGCTTTTCCAGCTCTAGGTCTTTGGAGGGTCTCTGGTGACGGGGGGTCACTGTCTCTGAAGTGTCTTTCATGTACTAAGCTGAAGGACCTTGGCCTGAATCACTGAATGTTATGTAAGATTAGGTAGCCAATTGGTCAGAAATAACTCTCAAGCTGACTCCAGAGCACAGAACAGCATCCAAGCAGAGTGGGCACAGATGGTCCGGGGCTGGGCACACCAGGGAAATTCCCTTCCAGGTCCTCACCACTAGAAAACCATCTGAGAGCATTGGGTGGAACTTCAGAGCTGCTGACAAGCAGTGCCTCATACTTGTCTGTTTGGCAGCAAAAATGTGACTGTTTTGCTGAAGCACAGGAACCAGGGGGCCATAAAGACAGAAATCCAGTGGAAGCATTAGAGCAAAGACGGATAAGAGGCTGCAGTGGGCAGAGTGAGCGCTGGACTAGGAGTCCTCAGATCTGCTACTACCATGGGCACCCTAGAGCTGGGCACTTTTTCATTTATTTTTTCATATTTCATTTCAGTTTTTTCACTTATTAATTCAATGAATACTCACAGAGCAGGGACCTTGTGCCAGAGGCTGTGCTGCACTGGAGACAGAAGGCAATAACAGACTCCACTCCTGCTGTCCTGGAGTTTCAGCTTGTGGTGAACTGTTTTGTCCCCAGTCCTATGGGTAAGCATTTCTGAGATCTTCCCTGTGCCAGGTACTTTACAAGACATTGGTATTCACATGAATGAGGCAGGTGTAGTCCCTGGCTGATTGTAGTTCACAGTCTAGAACAAGAAACACAAATAACAGACAAAATAATAACCATGAACCCAAATTTGTCTTTATAATAAAAATTCCAATAAAGATTTGCTAAGAGCCCTTCCAGATCTAAGAGGAGGACCCCTCTGTTGAATGGGACTTTACTCTCTTCTTCGAGATTTCTTCCTAGTAAAGAAGCACATTAGGGGCTCTGTATTTTCCCTCTGGAAGTGACATTGGGGAAATGTAATTTGAACCCCGTATATGAGATACACAAACCTCTTCCACTGCTGTTCAGAATGAATGTTGGTCTATTTTTGAAGGGCAGTTTAGCAGCATTCATTAAAGCTTTAAAAGTATGCCTCCCCTTTGACCTGGTAAGTCCACTTCTGGGAATTTATCCAAAGGAAATAATTGGATAAGTGCACAAAGATGTACATTATAATGAAGCTCATCACATCCTTATTTGTGATCACTAAAAACTTGAAATAAACAAGATATCAATATTAAGGATTGTTGGAACAAACTGTAGTATATACATAAAATGTGGTGAAATGATTAGGTAACCCTCTACACCACAGACATGGAAAGATGGCCATATGTTAAGTTTTAAAAGTTGGTTTTAAAAGTTGTATGCAGAGAAATTATAACCTTTGTGTACTGTTGGTAAGAATGGAAAATGCTATAGACACTTGGAAAACAGTATGGCAGTTCTTTAAATAATTAAAAATAAAATTACCATATGATCCAGCAATCTCACTTCTAGGTATATACCCAAAAGAATTGAAAGAAAGGTCTTGAAGAGATATTGTCCAACCATATTCTAACAACATTATTTGTAATAGACAAAACATGGAAACAACCCAAGTGACCACTGATAAGAATGAATAAGCAAAATAAGGGATATACATACAATGGAATATTATCCAGACTTAAAAAGGAAGGAAATTTTGACATATGCGATGACATGAATGAACCTTGAGGACATTATACTAAATGAAATAAGCCAGTCACAAGGGGGAAAATATTGTAGATTCTACTTATATGAGTCACTCAGAGGGGCCAAAGTTGTAAAGACAGAAAATAGAATGGTGTTTGCCAGGAGCTGTGAGGAAGGGAGAATGAGGAGGCAGTGTTTAATGGGCACAGGGTTTCATCTCACAAGATGAAGAGCTCTTGAAATGGATGACCACGGTGACAGTAAAACATTATGAATGTATTTAAGCCAGTCAACCATACACTTAACATAGTTAAGGTGGTAAATTTTGTGTTACATTTATTTTACCATAATAAAACATTCGGGGGAAAATTGAGAGCAAAAGCACCAAAAATGAATAAAATACTTAGGATAAATTTAACTACAGAGATGTAAGACTTATATACTGCAACTACAAAACATTGCTAAAAGGAATTAAAGAAGACCTAAATAAACTGACAACCATGCTCATGGGTCGAACACTTAATATTATTAAAATGACAACCCTCCCCAAAGCAATCTACAGATTTCAATGCAATCTCTATGAAAATCCCCAAACCCCACAGATTACAATTTCGAAAGTGAAAAGGCTGATTCTGAAATTCATATGTAATTGCAACAAACCCCAGATAGCCAAAAACAATATTGGAAAAGAAAACAAAGTGTGGAGACTAACACTTCCTGATTTCAAAACTTACTACAAAGCCACGGTGATCAAAAAGTATGGTATTGGCATAAGGGTGGTCTCACATATTGATCAATGGAATACAATTGAGAATGCAAAAGTAAATCTACACATTTTTGATCAATTGTTTTTCAGCAAGGATGCTAAGACCATTCAATGGGGGAAAGAATAATCTCTTCAACAAATGGTGCTGGAATACTGGATATCTATATGCAAAGGATGAAGTTTAACTCTTACCTCACACCATATACGAAAATTAATTCAAGATGAGTAAGAGGCCCAGGTATAAGAGCTAAAACTATAAAACTCTTAGAAGAAAACATGAGTATGTCTTCATGACCTTGAGCACAAGTAACAAAAGAAAAAAACAGATAAATTGGACTTTATCAAAATAAAAAACTTTTATTCATCAAAGGATACTACCAAGAAAGTGCAAACAGAAAAAAACCCCCACAGAATGGAGGAAAATATTTGCAAATCATACATCTGATAAGGGTCTTGGATCCTGAATGTATAAAGAAATTGGATAACTAAACAACAAAGAAACAAACAACACAATTTAAAAATGGGCAAAGGTCTTAAATAGAAACTCTTCTAATGAATACATATAATTGACAAGCACATGAAAAGATGCTCACTGTTATTTGTCATTAGTCATTAGGGAAATGTAAATCAAAACCACAGTGAGATAACACTTCATATCCACTAGGATGGCTATAACAACAACAAAAGAAAAAGATTAGAAAATAACAAGTGTTAGCAAAGATGTGAAGATATTGAAACTCTCATACATTGCTGGTAGGAAAGTAAAATGGTGCAGTCACGTAGAAAAGAATTTTGTGTTTTCTCAACAAGTTAAACATAGAATGACCTTTTTGTCCCAGCAATTCTACTCTTAAGTATATACCCAAAATAATTGAAAATAGTTGTTCAAACAAAAATTTATATACACGTGTTCATAGCAGCACTATTCACAATAGTCAAAAGGTGGAAACAACCAAAGTGTCCCCCAGCTGAATAGATAATAGATGGTACATCCTAACAATGCAATATTATTTGGCTATAAAAAGGAACCAAGTACTGATACGTGCTAAAACATTGGTGAACCTTGAAAACATTATAATATGTAAAAGAAGCCTGATACAAAAGGCCACATATGATCCTACTTATATGAAATACCCAGAATAGGCAAATCGATTGAGACAGAAAGCAGATTAGTGGTTACCAGGGCCTGGTAGAGGGGAGAAGAGAGAGTCCTTAGCGGATACAGAGTTTCCTTTTGAGGTGATGATAATTCTCTGAAACTAGATAGTGGTGATGGTTGTACAACATTGTGAATGTGCAAAATGCCACTGAATTTCACTTTCAAGTGTGAAAATGGTGAACCAATATTGTGTGTATTCCAGAAAAATAACTGGAAGAACAGATGCTAAAATGTTAACGGTGACCACTTCTGGATAATGGTAGGAGTGACTTTTTGTTCCTTTTTTCTTTTTGTACTTTCTGATCACTTTACAATTAAGCATGTTTTGCATCAATCATCAGAATGAATAAAAGCCACAATGTGCTATTTTAATTTTAGAAAGCAAGAAGGAAAGGAAAGGGGAGGAAAGAGGGAGTAAGGAAGGGAGGGGGCAAAAGGGAGCATTTGAGCCAGCCCCCTACCTTCAACTCTCCCGTTTACTTGGGGCTGCAGGCCTTGCTAGAGGGATGAGACACCAAGAAGGGTTTCTGGTTAGACACCAAGAAGCACCCTTTAGGTCAATAGGGATGATGTCACAGTCAACAGAACCCTTTACATGTCCTACAGAAAGATCCCAAAGATACCTTGTGTGTAAAAAGCAAGGTTCAGAACATAGTGCCTCACTTAGTGTAAACACAGACACACAAGTAAAGGATGTATATACATACAACTACAAATGCAAAGATATGTTCTGCCAGAATGAATAAAAAACAGCAAAAACGGTTTCCCCAGGGAGGGGAACTGGGTGGCTGGCAACAGGAGGGGGAGGGAAGGAGGCTGACTGTTAACTGAAGACCTACCTCTGGACCTTTTGAATTTGGTAGTGATGCTGGGTTCTTGTTCACAGAGTCAAAGAATGAACTTTGCAAACACTCAAAGTAGGACAGCAAGTGAGAGGCTTTTATTTAGAGGTACAGTAAGAGGACAGAGCTCCTGGCTTGTGCGGGACGGGACAAGAGAGTCCACGGAGGTGCACTATCTAGGGGATTTATAGGCAGTTGAGAGACAAAGGGCTAGGGATGCAGACCTGCCACATGGTCACAAAATGTTTATTTTTGAAGAGATACCAAGTTTCTTATCAGTGGGTTATTTTGCAAAGTTAGCTTAACACAAGAAATTTATTGCTGATTCATTAATGGAATAGAGATCAGAGAACAGAAACCAGGATAGCTGCTTTGTGATCTGGGAGCATATCAATTAAGACTGCCTGCCTTGCTTCCAACATGGACTGAGTTATTGTTTGTTTGATTAAAATGCAATCTTCGCTTTAAAATAGGTTTTTTCCAAGGGAGGAGTCAAGATGGTGGTGTGAGTAGGGCAGCAGAAATCTCCTCACAAAACCATATACATTTTTTGAAAATACAACAAATACAACTATTCCTAAAAGAGAGACCAGAAGATACAGTACAACAGTCAGGCTACAACTACATCTGCGAGAACTCAGCACCTCATGAAAGGGGTAAGATAAAAGCTGCAGCCCAGCAGGACCAGAGCGCCCCTCACCCCAACTCCTGGCGGGAGGAGAGGAGTCAGAGCAGGGAGGGAGAGGGAGCCCAGGACTGCTAAACACCCAGCCCCAGCCATCCACACCAGAGCACAGACACACAGTGCGTGGGGTGCTGGATCTTAAGGAAACAGAATAGTAAAACCTGCAAGCCTGCCCCTACAGCTGCCGCCCCTGGGAGAAAAGAAAAGCTAGTGCTTTTTGAAAGTCTTAAAGGGACAGGGACCCCATGGCTGGATGGAAGCATTGCAGCATAATCAGCCCAGCAGCTGGGAATCCTGGGGAATTTTAGGCACCCCAGTCCCCTGGGAAGCAATGCAGCTCTGAAGCACCTCACAGCAATAAACAGCCTCCCGTCCATTCCCTCTCCCGCACAGCTCCGCAACAGCAAGGAAGCAGCCTGAGAGCAGCTGCGCCCACAGTGGCCACCCAGAGCCTCCTCCACAGCTGCCTGGGCCAGACTCAGAGGCCCTGCAGTCACACGGCATCCCAGCACAGACAGAGGAAGCCAGGACAGGGCACAAAGGGTCGCTGTTCCCACAGGACAGCACACCCGGCATGCCTGCCTCTCCCCGTGGGGCTCTGGGCTGCCCCAATGGCTTCCCCACCTGTGGCAGCTCATGAAACAAAACCATAAGCTGCTCTCCGTGTGCGGGTAACTGGCACAGGCAGCAGAGAAGGGCAAGGTGCAGGAAGGGACGTTACTCTCCCAGCTGACACACACGCAAACTGCCTACGACTACCTCTATCACTGTGAAAATGCAGAAGAATTTGATCCAGTCCAGAATTACCCAGACAACCCCCAAGAGGGAGCCTGGGGAGATAGATTTAACCAATTCCTGAAAAAGAATTCAGAATAAAGGTCGTAACCATGCTGACGGACCTGCAGAGAAATATGCAACAGCTAAAGGATCAGGTTAGGAGGGAGAATACAGAAATAAAACAATCTCTGGAAGGACTTAAGAGCAGACTGGATGATGTGCAAGAAGTCATTAATGGAATAGAGATAGGAGAACAGAAACACAAAGAAGCTGAGGCAGAGAGAGATAAAAGAGTCTCCAGGAATGAAACAATATTAAGAGAACTGTGTGACCAAGCCAACTGAACAATATTTGCATTATAGGGGTACAAGAAGAAGGAGAGAGAGAAAAGGGGATAGAAAGTGTATTTGAAGAAATAATTGCTGAAAACTTCCCCAAACTGGGGGAAGAGATAATCTCTCAGACCATGGAAGCCCACAGATCTCCCAAAACAAGGGAGGACAACACCAAGAAACATAATAATTAAAACAGCAAAGATCAAGGACAAGGACAGAGTACTAAAGGCAGACAGATAGAGAAAAAAGGTCACCTACAAAAGAAAACCCATCAGGCTAACATTAGACTTTTCAACAGAAACCTTACAGGCCAGAAGAGAATGGCATGATATATTTAATGCAATGATACAGAAGGGCCTTGAACCAAGAATACTGTATCCAGCATGATTATCATTTAGATATGAAGGAGGGATTAAACAATTCCCAGACAAGCAAAAGGTGAGGGAATTTGCCTCCTACAAACCACTTCTACAGGATATTTTAAAGAGAATTCTCTACATGGAAGCATTCCTAAGCTAAATAGATGTCATAAGAGAAAATAAAATCACAGCAAAGAAAGCAGACCAACCACGTACTACTAAAGGCAAAAAATAAAATCAACTACTCACAAAAGCAGTCAAAGGAAACACAAAAGAGTACAGAGTAAAACACCTAACATAAAGAATGGAGGAGGAGGAGAAGGAATAAGTAGGAAGAGAAATAAAAAATCATCAGACTGCATTCATAATAGCTTAATAAGTGAGTTAAGTTAGACAGTTAGATAGTAAAGAAGCTAACCTTGAATGTTTGGTAACCACGAATCTAAAGACTGCAATGGCAATAAGCACATATCTTTCAATAATCACCCTACATGTAAATGGACTGAATGCACCAATCAAAAGACCCAGAGTAATAGAATGGATAAAAAGCAAGACCCATCTATATGCTGCTTACAAGAGACCCACCTCAAACCCAAGGACATACACAGACTAAAAGTCAAGGGATTGAAAAAGATACTTCATGCAAACAACAAGGAGAAAAAAGCAGGTGTTGCAGTACTACTATCAGACAAAATAGACTTCAAAACAAAGAAAGTAACAAGAGATAAAGAAGGACATTACATAATGATAAAGGGGTTATTCCAATAAGAAGATATAACCATCATAAATATATATGCACCCAATACAAGAGCACCAACATATGTGAAACAAATACTAACAGAATTAAAGGAGAAAATAGAATGCAATGCATTCATTCTAGGAGACTTCAACACACCACTCACTCCAAAGGACAGATTCACCAGACAGAAAATAAGTAAGGACACAGAGGCATTGAACAATATACTAGAACAGATGGACCTAATAGACATCTCCAGAACTCTACACCCAAAAACAGCAGGATACACATTCTTCTCAAGTGCACATGGAACATTCTCCAGAATAGTCCACATGCTAGGCCACAAAAAGAGCCTCAGTGAATTCAAAAAGACTGAAATTTTACCAACCAGTTTCTTAGACCACAAAGGTATAAAACTGGAAATAAATTGTACAAAGAAAACAAAAAGTCTCACAAACACATGGAGGCTTAACAACATGCTCCTAAATAATCAATGAATCAATGATCAAATTAAAATAGAGATCAAGCAATATATGGAGACAAATGACAACAACAGCACAAAGCCCCAACTTCTGTGGGACATAGCAAAGGCAGTTCTAAGAGGAAAGTATATACCAATCCAGACCTATTTAAAGAAGGAAGAACAACCCCAAATGAATAGTCTAAAGTCACAATTATTGAAATTGGAAAAAGAACAAATGAGGCCCAAAGTCAGCAGAAGGAGGGTCATACTAAAGATCAGAGGAGAAATAAATAAAATTGAAAAGAATAAAACAATAGAAAAAAATCAATGAAACCAAGAGCTGGCTCTGTGAGAAAACAAACAAACTAGATAAGACCCTAGCCAGACGTATTAAGAGAAAAAGAGAATCTACGCACATCAACAGAATCCGTAATGAGAAAGAAAAAATCATGATGGACCACACAGAAATACAAAGAATTATTAGAGAATACTATGAAAACCTATATGCTAACAAGCTGGAAAACCTAGAAGAAATGGACAACTTTTTAGAAAAATACAACCTTCTAAGACTGACCAAGGAAGAAACAGAAAATCTAAACAGAAAAATTACCAGCAATGAAATTGAATCCATAATCAAAAAACTACCCAAGAGGCGGAGCCAGGATGGCAGCGTGAGTAGAGCAGTGGAAATCTCCTCCCAAAAACACATAGAGCTATGAAAATATAACAAAGAAAACTTTTCCTAAAATAGAGACCAGAGGACACAGAACAACATCCAGACCACATCCACACCTGCAAGAACCCAGCACCTTGTGAAAGGGGTAAGATACAAGCCCCGGCCCAGCGGGACCTGAGCGCCCCTCCACCCGGCTCCCGGCGGGTGGAAAGAAACCGGAGCGGTTTTTTTTTTTTGGTGAGTGCTTTTTGGAAGCCTTAAAGAGACAGGGACCCCGTTGCTAAGGAGGCAGGGCGGCGGGACCAATGAGTGGGTGCCTGGGACCGGCGCCTGAGGACAAAGATTATCGGGCATTTTTCCCTATGGGACTGGTGGGCGGGTGCCTGAGACTGGCGCCTGAGGACGGAGGAAATCACACGCTTTCCCCCTTTTTTTTCTCTTTTTGGCGAGTGCTTTTTGGAAGCCTTAAAGAGACAGGGACCCCATTGCTAAGGAGGAAGGGCGGCGGGACCAATGAGTGGGTGCCTGGGACCAGCGCCTGAGGACAAAGATTATTGGGTGTTTTTCCCTATGGGACTGGTGGGCGGGTGCCTGAGACCGGCGCCTGAGGACGGAGGAAATCGCACATTTTCCCCCTTTTTTTTTTCTCTTTTTGGCGAGTGCTTTTTGGAAGCCTTAAAGGGACAGGGACCCCGTTGCTAGGAAGGCAGGGCGGCGGGACCAGTGAGTGGGTGCCTGGGACCGGCACCTGAGGACAAAGAATATCACGTGTTTTTCCCTGCGGGACCGGTGGGCGGGTACCTGAGACTGGAGCCTGAGGACAGAGGAAATGGTGCGTTTTTCCCCTTTTTTTCTCTCTTTTTGGCGAGTGCTTTTTGGAAGCCTTAAAGCGACAGAGACCCCGGTGCTAGGGAGGCAGAGCAGCAAGACCACTGAGCAGGTGCCTGGGACCAGCGCCTGAGGACAAAGAATATCGTGTGTTTTTCCCTGCGGGACCGGTGGGTGCCTGAGACCAGCGCCTGAGGACGGAGGAAATTGCGCATTCCCCCCCCCCTTTTTTTTCTTTTCTTTCTCTTTTTGGCGAGTGCTTTTTGGAAGCCTTAAAGGGACAGGGACCCCGGTGCTAGGGAGGCAGGGCGGCGGGACCGGTGAGCAAGTGCCTGGGACCAGCGCATGAGGACAAAGAATATCCCATGTTTTTCCCTGCGGGACCATAGGGTGGGTGCCTGAGACTGGCGCCTGAGGACGGAGGAAATCGAGCGTTTTTCCCCTTTTTTTCTCTCTTTTTGGCGAGTGCTTTTTGGAAGCCTTAAAGGGACAGGGACCCTGGTGCTAGGGAGGCAGAGCAGCAGGACCGGTGAGCGGGTGCCTGGGAACGGCGCCTGAGGACAAAAAATATTGCGTGTTTGTCTCTGCAGGACCGGTGGGCGGGTGCCTGAGACTGGCGCCTGAGGACGGAGGAAATTGCGCATTTTCCCCCCCATTTTTTTCTCTTTTTGGCGAGTGCTTTTTGGAAGCCTTAAAGGGACATGGACCATGGTGCTAGGGAGGCAGAGCAGCAGGACCGGTGAGCGGGTGCCTGGGAACGGCGCCTGAAGACAAAGAATATCGCACGTTTTCCCTGTGGGACTGGAGGGTGGGTGCTTTTTGGAAGCCTTGAAGGGACAGGGACCCCGGTGCTAGGGAGCAGGGCAGCAGGACCAGTGAGCGGGTGCCTGGGACCAGCGCCTGAGGAAAAAAAAAAAATTGCGTGTTTTCTCTTTTTTTTTTTCTGTTCACTCTCTCATTGTTGCTGTTGTTGTTTTGGTTTGGAGAATGCTTTTTGGAAGTCTTAAAGGGGCAGGACAGGACACTTAGTCCAGAGGCAGGGAATCTGGGGATCTCTGGGCACTCTAAGCCCCTGGGCAACAGGGAACACAGAGGCCCCTTATGGAGATAAATAGCCTCCCAGCCACTCACCCTCCAACGGGGCTCCACCACTTTGGAGGAGCAGCCCCAGCCAGAGGCTGTTGCCCACAGCAACAGCGGAGATAAACTCCATAGCAAACGGGCAGGTAGCAGAAGCCCTGCCTGCACACAGCTGACAAGCATAAGCCACTAGAGGTCGCTATTCTCTCAGGAGAGGAAGGCCACAAACCAACAAGAAGGGAAGCTCTTCCAGCGGTCACTTGTACCAGCTCTGCAAACTATCTCTATCACCATGAAAAGGCAAAACTACAGGCAGACAAAGATCACAGAGACAACACCTGAGAAGGAGACAGACCTAACCAGTCCTCTGAAAAAGAATTCAAAATAAAAATCATGAACATGCTGACAGAGATGCAGAGAAAAATGCAAGAGCAATGGGATGAGATGCAGAGAAAAATGCAAGAGCAATGGGATGAAGTCCGGAGGGAGATCACAGATGTCAAGAAGGAGATCACAGAAGTGAAACAATCCCTGGAAGGATTTATAAGCAGAACGGATAAGATGCAAGAGGCCATTGAAGTAATAGAAGCCAGAGAACAGGAACGTATAGAAGCTGACATAGAGAGAGATAAAAGGATCTCCAGGAATGAAACAACACTAAGAGAATTATGTGACCAATCCAAAAGGAATAATATTCGTATTATGGGGGTACCAGAAGAAGAAGAAAGAGGAAAAGGGATAGAAAGTCTCTTTGAAGAAATAATTGCTGAAAACTTCCCCAAACTGGGGGAGGAAATAATCGAACAGACCATGGAATTACACAGAACCCCCAACAGAAAGGATCCAAGGAGGACAACACCAAGACACATAGTAATTAAAATGGCAAGGATCATGGACAAGGAAAGAGATTTAAAGGCAGCTAGAGAGAAAAAGATCACCTATAAAGGAAAACCCATCAGGCTAACATCAGACTTCTCGACAGAAACCCTACAGGCCAGAAGAGAATGGCATGATATACTTAATGCAATGAAACAGAGGGGCCTTGAACCAAGGATACTGTATCCAGCACGACTATCATTTAAATATAATGGCGGGATTAAACAATTCCCAGACAAGCAAAAGCTGAGGGATTTTGCATCCCACAAACTACCTATACAGGGCATCCTACAGGGACTGCTCTAGATGGGAGCACTCCTAAAAAGAGCACAGAACAAAACACACAACACATGAAGAAGGGAGGAGGAGGAATAAGAAGGGAGAGAAGAAAAGAATCTCCAGACAGTGTATATAACAGCTCAATAAGCGAGCTAAGTTAGGCAGTAAGATACTAAAGAAGCTAACCTTGAACCTTTGGTAACAACGAATCTAAAGCCTGCAATGGCAATAAGTACATATCTCTCAATAGTCACCCTAAATGTAAATGGACTTAATGCACCAATCAAAAGACACAGAGTAATAGAATGGATAAAAAAGCAAGACCCATCTATATGCTGCTTACAAGAAACTCACCTTAAACCCAAAGACAACCATAGACTAAAAGTCAAGGAATGGAAAAACATATTTCAGGCAAACAACAGTGAGAAGAAAGCAGGGGTTGCAGTACTAATATCAGACAAAATAGACTTCAAAACAAAGAAAGTAACAAGAGATAAAGAAGGATACTACATAATGATAAAGGGCTCAGTCCAACAAGAGGATATAACCATTCTAAATATATATGCACCCAATACAGGAGCACCAGCATATGTGAAGCAAATACTAACAGAACTAAAGAGGGAAATAGACTGCAGTGCATTCATTGTAGGAGACTTCAACACACCACTCACCCCAAAGGATAGATAGACCGGGCAGAAAATAAGTAAGGACACACAGGCACTGAACAACACACTAGAACAGATGGACCTAATAGACATCTATAGAACTCTACATCCAAAAGCAACAGGATATACATTCTTCTCAAGTACACATGGAACATTCTCCAGAATAGACCACATACTAGCTCACAAAAAGAGCCTGAGTAAACTCCAAAATATTGAAATTCTACCAACCAATTTTTCAGACCACAAAGGTATAAAAGTAGAAATAAATTCTACAAAGAAAACAAAAAGGCTCACAAACACATGGAGGCTTAACAACATGCTACTAAATAATCAATGGATCACTGAACAAATCAAAATAGAGATCAAGGAATATATAGAAACAAATGACAACAACAACACTAAGCCCCAACTTTTGTGGGACGCAGCGAAAGCAGTCTTAAGAGGAAAGTATATAGCAATCCACGCACACTTAAAGAAGGAAGAGCAATCCCAAATGAATAGTCTAACATCACAATTATCGAAACTGGAAAAAGAAGAACAAATGAGGCCTAAAGTCAGCAGAAGGAGGGACATAATAAAGATCAGAGAAGAAATAAACAAAATTGAGAAAAATAAAACAATAGCAAAAATCAACGAAACCAAGAGCTGGTTCTTTGAGAAAATAAACAAAACAGATAAGCCTCTAGCCAAACTTATTAAGAGAAAAAGAGAATCAACACAAATCAACATAATCAGAAATGAGAATGGAAAAATCACGACAGACTCCACAGAAATACAAAGAATTATTAAAGCCTATTATGAAAACCTATATGCCAACAAGCTGGAAAACCTAGAAGAAATGGACAACTTCCTAGAAAAATACAACCTCCCAAGAATGACCAAGGAAGAAACACAAAAGTTAAACAAACCAATTACGAGCAAAGAAATTGAAACGGTAATCAAAAAACTACCCAAGAACAAAACCCTGGGGCCGGAAGGATTTACCTCGGAATTTTATCAGACACACAGAGAAGACATAATACCCATTCTCCTTAAAGTGTTCCACAAAATAGAAGAAGAGGGAATACTCCCAAACTCATTTTATGAAGCCAACATCACCCTAATACTAAAACCAGGCAAAGACCCCACCAAAAAAGAAAATTACAGACCAATATCTCTGATGAATGTAGATGCAAAAATACTCAATAAAATATTAGCAAACAGAATTCAACAGTATATCAAAAGGATCATACACCATGACCAAGTGGGGTTCATCCCAGGGATGCAAGGATGGTACAACATTTGAAAATCCATCAACATCATCCACCACATCAACAAAAAGAAAGACAAAAACCACATGATCATCTCCATAGATACTGAAAAAGCATTTGACAAAATTCAACATCCATTCATGATAAAAACTCTCAGCAAAATGGGAATAGAGGGCAAGTACCTCAACATAATAAAGGCCATATATGATAAACCCACAGCCAGCATATACTGAACAGCGAGAAGCTGAAAGCATTTCCTCTGAGATCGGGAACAAGACAGGGATGCCCACTCTCCCCACTGTTATTTAACATAGTACTGGAGGTCCTAGCCACGGCAATCAGACAAAACAAAGAAATACAAGGAATCCAGATTGGTAAAGAAGAAGTTAAACTGTCACTATTTGCAGATGATATGATACTGTACATAAAAAACCCTAAAGACTCCACTCCAAAACTACTAGAACTGATATCGGAATACAGCAAAGTTGCAGGATACAAAATTAACACACAGAAATCTGTAGCTTTCCTATACATTAACAATGAATCAATAGAAAGAGAAATCAGGAAAACAATTCCATTCACCACTGCATCAAAAAGAATAAAATACCTAGGAGTAAACGTAACCAAAGAAGTGAAAGACTTATACTCTGAAATCTACAAGTCACTCTTAAGAGAAATTAAAGGGGACACTAATAAATGGAAACTCATCCCATGCTCATGGCTAGGAAGAATTAATATCGTCAAAATGGCCATCCTGCCCAAAGCAATATACATATTTGATGCAATCCCTCTCAAATTACCAGCAACATTCTTCAATGAATTGGAACAAATAATTCAAAAATTCATATGGAAACACCAAAGACCCCGAATAGCCAAAGCAATCCTGAAAAAGAAGAATAAAGTTGGGGGGATCTTACTCCCCAACTTCAAGCTCTACTACAAAGCCATAGTAATCAAGACAATTTGGTACTGGCACAAGAACAGAGCCACAGACCAGTGGAACAGATTAGAGACTCCAGAAATTAACCCAAACAAATATGGTCAATTAATATTTGATAAAGGAGCCATGGACATACAATGGCAAAATGACAGTCTCTTCAACAGATGGTGCTGGCAAAACTGGACAGCTACATGTAGGAGAATGAAACTGGACCATTGTTTAACCCCATATACAAAGGTAAACTCAAAATGGATCAAAGACCTGAATGTAAGTCATGAAACCATTAAACTCTTGGAAAAAAACATAGGCAAAACCTCTTAGACATAAACATGAGTGACCTCTTCTTGAACATATCTCCCCAGGCAAGGAAAACAACAGCAAAAATGAGCAAGTGGGACTATATTAAGCTGAAAAGCTTCTGTACAGCGAAAGACACCATCAATAGAACAAAAAGGAACCCTACAGTATTGGAGAATATATTTGAAAATGACAGATCCGATAAAGGCTTGACGTCCAGAATATATAAAGAGCTCACACGCCTCAACAAACAAAAAACAAATAACCCAATTAAAAAATGGGCAGAGGAACTGAACAGACAGTTCTCTAAAAAAGAAATACAGATGGCCAAGAGACACATGAAAAGATGCTCCACATCGCTAATTATCAGAGAAATGCAAATTAAAACTACAATGAGGTATCACCTCACACCAGTAAGGATAGCTGCCATCGAAAAGACAAACAACAACAAATGTCCGCCAGGCTGTGGAGAAAGGGGAACCTTCCTACACTGCTGGTGGGAATGTAAATTAGTTCAACCATTGTGGAAAGCAGTATGGAGGTTCATCAAAATGCTCAAAACAGACCTACCATTTGACCCAGGAATTCCACTCCTAGGAATTTACCCTAAGAACGCAGCAATCAAGTTTGAGAAAGACAGATGCACCCCTATGTTTATCGCAGCACTATTTACAATAGCCAAGAATTGGAAGCAACCTAAATGTCCATCGGTAGCTGAATGGATAAAGAAGATGTGGTACATATACACAATGGAATACTACTCAGCCATAAGAAGTGGAAAAATCCAACCATTTGCAGCAACATGGATGGAGCTGGAGAGTATTATGCTCAGTGAAATAAGCCAAGCGGAGGAAGAGAAATACCAAATGATTTCACTCATCTGAGGAGTATAAGAACAAAGGAAAAACTGAAGGAACAAAACAGCAGCGGAATTACAGAACCCAAAAATGGACTAACAGGTACCAAAGGGAAAGGAACTGCGGAGGATGGGTGGGCAGGGAGGGATAAGGGAGGGGGAAGAAGAAGGGGGTATTAAGATTAGCATGCATGGGGGGGGAGGGAGAAAGGGGAGGGTGGGCTGCACAACACAGAGAGGACAAGTAGTGATTCTACATTTTGCTAAGCTGATGGACAGTAACCGTAATGTGGTTGTTAGGGGGGACCTGATATAGGGGAGAGCATAGTAAACATAGTACTCTTCATGTAAGTGTAGATTAAAGATTAAAAAAAAAGAAAGAAAGAAAGAAAAGGGGGATTACTCCTTCATAGGATAAAACTATTGGTAAATCAATGATCAATGCATGCTTTAAATATCCTTAATGTTGATCACTTAAAGGGTGTCAGATGATCAGCTATGGAGGTACTCTTTTCTGATAATATTCCTTTCTCTTAATAAAAAAAAAAAACAAGGCAGTCCCTGTGTGCTGACCTCCAATGAGTTCTGCACAGTGGTATAGAGGGCATGTCAAAGTGTGGGCAAAGGGTCTATTTGTTTCTATGCAGAAGATCAAGGCCTAGCTTGGATACCCAGAAAATGAACTAAGATACGATATGAGGAGGAGCTTCTGGCATCAGCACTCTCTGGAGGACTCGTGCCGGGGAATGATCATCAAAAAGCCTCCACAGGGATCCGGATGATGCTGCGGTTGTGGCTGCGACCACCCCACCGTTTCCTGGACTTGCCATTGGAATGAGGAGGGAGATGTCTAGGGTGGCATGTGCATACAGTGAGACAACGAATTTGACCAGATCTGTACTGTTGGAACTCAACCAGGAGTTGGGAGGGGTGCAAGTTGTAGCACTCCAAAATCTTATGACTATAGACTATCTACGGTTGAAAGAACATATGGGATGTGAACAGATTCCACAAATGGGCTGCTTTAATTTGTCTGATTTCTCTCAGACTGTTCAAGTACAGTAGGACAATATCCATCATATCATAGACAAATTTTCACAAATGCCTAGGGTGCCTAAATGGTTTTCTTGGCTTCACTGGAGATGGATGGTAATTATAGATTTGCTTTGTTTATGTCACCGTATTCCTATTATGTTAATATGTGTGTGCAAATTAGTTAGTAGTTTAAAACCTATACATACTTAAGGTACTCTACAAGAAGATATGTCAAAGAAATAATCAATCCTCCCATGTTTTCTTCCATATGCTACCTCTATAGCTTTTCTTCTTCCTTCCTAATTACAACCCTTAAATAGAATTCGTGCCTCATATCGAATTTACCGAGTATCATAATTCCTCCAGGTGGTAAAGATACCTCGAGACAAGTGCTGGGCATAGAAGCCACAGGGCATAAATCTGCAAAGAAGTAGGAAGCAAACCTTTTCAAATAATATGGCTTCTCTCTCACTTACCAACTTTACGTTTCCCTGTATGGCCCCGGAAGATGACTGGTTAGCCAGAGACGGGTAAGATTTCTCAAGGGAGGAACAACCTAAGACAGGAACAGTCGCAGGGGGGCCATCAGGTGAGAAATTGGGGATCAACAGAGGTGAGGCTCAGAACCTCATCCCCCCTGCTTTTAGAGAAATCTTCTATATCCGTGGATGTTTTGCTGCCCTTGTCTAGCTTGGATTAATACTTAGTCCATAGGCATACACCTGATCATCTACATTTGCCCTCTTACAGCACTAAACTATGTTTTCTACCTTTATCTTGCATCTACCTACCATTTCAGCATTTAATTGAAAATAAAAATAATAATAATATTAAAGGGAGAAATTTGGGATCCACATATAAATCAAGTATAAAAATCAAACGAGTATTCTTCTTTGACTTGATTGTTTATAGTTCATAATGCGTGATCAAAACTGAATGTTTCTGTGATGACTGCCCTTGTACTGTTCACCATGTAAGAATTTATTCACTATGTAAGAATTCGTTCACCATGTAAGAACTTGTTTGTTATGCTTCAGAAGATTGGAGACTGACGAGAATTAGGCTTGAGATGGATTAATGATTGTACATTGAGCATTGACTCCCCTATACTGAATTTTATTGTTGTTAACAACCATTTGATCAATAAATATGAGAGATGCCCTCTCAAAAAAAAAAAAAATACCCAAGAGCAAGACCTCTGTGCCAGATGGATTTACTGAGGAATTTTATAAGACATACAGAAAAGACATAATACCTATTCTCCTTAAAGTTTTACCAAAAAATACAAGAGGAGGGAATACTTCCAAACTCATTCTATGAAGCCAGCATCACTCTAATACCAAAACCAGGCAAAGACACCAGAAAAAAAGAACATTACACACCAATATCCCTGATGTACGTAGATGCAAAAATACTCAACAAAATATTAGCAAACCAAATTCAAAAATACATCAAGAGGATCATACACCATGACCAACTGGGATTCATCCCAGGGATGCAAGGATGGTTCAACATTCGAAAATCCATCAACATCATCCACCACATAAACAAAAAGGACAAAAACCACATGATCATCTCCATAGATGCGGAAAAAGCACATTCGACAAAATTCAACATCCATTCATGATAAAAACTCTCAACACAATGGGTATATAGGACAAGTACCTGAACATAATAAAGACCATATATGACAAACCCACAGTCAAGATCATACTTAACAGCGAGAAGCTGAAAGCTTTTCCTCTGAGATCGGGAACAAGACAGGGATGCCCACTCTCCCCAGTGTTATTCAGCATAGTACTGGAGGTCCTAGCCACGGTAATCAGACAAAACAAAGAAATAAAAAGCATCCAGATTGCTAAAGAAGAAGTCAAACTGTCACTATTTGCAGATGACATAATATTGTACATAAAAAACCCTAAAGACTTCATCCCAATACTAGTAGAACTAATATCTGAAATCAGCAAAGTTGGAGGATACAAAATTAGTACACAGAAATCTGTTGCTTTCCTATACGCTAAAGATGAACTAGCAAAAAGAGAAATCAGGAACACAATTCCATTCACAATTGCATCAAAAAGAATAAAATACCTAGGAATAAATGTAACCAAGGAAGTGAAAGACCTTTACCCTGAAAACTACAAGGCACTCTTAAGAGAACTTAAAAGAGGACACTAACAAATGGAAACTCATCCCATGCTCTTGGCTAGGAAGAATTAATACCATCAAAATGGCCACCCTGCCTAAAGCTATCTACAAATTCAATGCAATCCCTATCAAAATACCAACAGTATTCTTCAATGAACTGGAACAAATAGTTCTAAAATTCATATGGAACCACCAAAGACCCTGAATAGCCAAAGCAGTCCTGAGAAGGAAGAATAAAGTAGGGGGGATCTCGTTACCCAACTTCAAGCTCTACTTCAAAGACACAGTAATCAAGACAATTTGGTACTGGCACAGACCAGTCTAACAGGATAGAGAGTCCAGATATTAACCCAAACATATATGGTCAATTAATATACGATAAAGGAGCCATGGACATACAATAGGGAAATGACAGCCTCTTCAACAGCTGGTGTTGTCACAACTGGACAGCTACATGTAAGAGAATGAAACTGGATCACTGTCTAACCCCATACACAAAAGTAAATTGAAAATGGATCAAATTCCTGAATGTAAGTCATGAAATCATAAAACTCTTAAAAAAAACATAGGCAAAAATCTCTTGGACATAAACATGAGCGACCTCTTCATGAACATATCTCCCTGGGCAAGGGAAACAAAAGCAAAAATGAACAAGTGGGACTATATCAAGCTGAAAAGCTTTTGTACAGCAAGGGACACCACCAATAGAACAAAAAGGCATTCTACTGTATGGGAGAATATATTCATAAATGACAGATCCAATAAAGGGTCGACATCGAAAATATTTAAAGAGCTCATGCACAGCCATGAACAAAAAGCAAATAATCCAATTAAAAAATGGGCAGAGGATCTGAACAGATAGTTCTCCAAAGAAGAAATTCAGATGGCCAACAGATACATGAAAAGATGCTCCACATCGCTAATCATCAGAGAAATGCAAATTAAAACTACAGTGAGATATCACCTCACACCGATAAGGATGGCCACCATCCAAAAGACAAACAACAACAAATGTTGGCGAGGTTGTGGAGAAAGGGGAACCCTCCTACACTGCTGGTGGGAATGTAAATTAGTTCAACCATTGTGGACAGCAATATGGAGGTTCCTCAAAAAGCTCAAAATAGAAATACCATTTGACCCAGGAATTCCCCTTTTAGGAATTTACCCTAAGAATGCAGCAGCCCAGTTTGAAAAAGACATATGCACCCCTATGTTTATCACAGCACTATTTACAATAGCCAAGAAATGAATGCAACCTAAGTGTCTATCAGTACATGAATGGATAAAGAAGATGTGGTACATACATGCAATGGAATATTATTCAGCCATAAGAAGAAAACAAATCCTACCATTTGCAACAACATGGATTGAGCTAGAGGGTATTATGGTCAGTGAAATAAGCCAAGTGGAGAAAGACAAGTACCAAATAATATCACTCATCTGTGGAGTATAAGAACAAAGGAAAAACTGAAGGAACAAAACAGCAGCAGACTCACAGACTCTAAGAATGGACTAACAGGTACCAAAGGGAAAGGGACTGGGCTGAATGGGTGGGAAGAGAGGGATAAGGGGGGGGGAAGAAAGGGGGCATTATGATTAGCATGTATAATCTGTGGGGGCACGGGGAGGGCTGTGCAACACAGAGAAGACAAGTAGTGATTCTCCAGCATCTTACTATGCTTATGGGCAGTGACTGTAATGGGGAATGAGCGGGGGCTTGGTGATGGGGGGAGTCTAGTAAGCATAATGTTCCTCAAGTAATTATAGATTAATGATACCAAAATAAAAATAATAAGATAAAATAAAAAATAAACTTTTTCCTAAATAAGCTGGGCCTTTGAGCAGGCTAAACTAAATCTTACAATGTTATGTTCTAATTGACACAGTGCAAACATAGGCTATGCTGAAATACTTTTCTTTATCTGGGGTGTATTCAAACTTCTAGACCAAGTTGTTCTTGGCTTTTTATTTTATTTTATTTTTTATTTTTTTGTGGTTGTGGTTATTTTATTTTATTTATTTTTTTATTAAGGTATTATTGACATACTCTCTTATGAAGGTTTCACATGAAAAAAACAATGTGGCTACTACACTTACCCATATTATCAAGTCCCCACCCATACCCCAATGCAGTCACTGTCCATCAGTGTAATAAGAGGCCACAGATTCACTATTTGCCCTCTCTCACTACACTGTCTTCCCCGTGACCCCTCACACCATGTGTACTAAACACAGTACCCCTCAATCCCCTTTTCCCTTCCTCCCCACCTGCCCTCCCACACCCCTCCGCTTTGGTAACCGCTAGTCCCTTCTTTGAATCTCTGAGTCTGCTGCTATTTTGTTCCTTCAGTTTTGCTTAGTTGTTATACTCCACAAATGAGGGAAATCATTTGGCACTTGTCTTTCTCAGCCTGGCTTATTTCACTGAGCATAATGTCCTCTAGCTCCATCCATGTTGCTGCAAATGGTAGGATTTGTTTCTTTCTTATGGCCGAATAGTATTCCATTGTGTATATGTACCACTTCTTCTTTATCCATCCATCTACTGACAGACACTTAGGTTGCTTCCATATCTTGGTTACTGTAAATAGTGCTGCGATAAACATAGGGGTGCATATGTCTTTTTGAATCTATGAAGTTGTATTCTTTGGGTAAATTCCAAGGAGTGGGATTCCCAGATCAAATAGTATTTCTATTTTTAGTTTTTTGAGGAACCACCATATTGCTTTCCACAATGGTTGAACTAGCTTGCATTCCCACCAGCAGTGTAGGAGGGTTCCCCTTTCTCTGCATCTTCGACAAGATTTGTTGTTCTTAGTCTTTTGGATGGTAGCCATCCTTACTGGTGTGAGGTGATATCTCATTGTGGTTTTAATTTGCATTTCCCTGATGATTAGTGATGTGGAGTATCTTTTCATGTGTCTGTTGGCCATCTGAGTTTCTTCTTTGGAGAATTGTCTTTTCATATCCTCTGCCTGGGTTTTTGCTTGGGTTATTTGCTTTTTGGGTGTTGAGGTGTGTGAGTTCTTTATATATTTTGGGTGTTAACCCCTTGTCGGATATGTTGTTTACAAATATATTCTCCCATACTGTAGGATGCCTTTTTGTTCTGTTGCTCCTGGCTTTTTAGTTCTAACTAATCTCACTGAAGAATGCTTATATTCCTTGTTTGATATTTTACTTTAGAGAATTAATGTGACTCTGGCTTTGCTTAATTGTTTAACATGGAGTTTCAGTAGGGGTCTTTTTCTGGAAGCCCTCATCCTATTCTAAGTCCATGGTCCCTGTCTCAGTAGCATGTGCTTTCAAATATATATACATTTTTCATGAGTATCTGCTTTATGTCATAAAGATAGAGTTTCTGAAAGATAAAAGATATTTAGAGGAATAAAATATATTTGTGTAAAAGAAACCGTTTTTTGTTTGTTTCTTCCCTATTTTGTATTTGCCAAATTAACAAAGACATAATATAAAGAAAGCAGGTATTCCTCAAAACATTCAAACAACACAGAAATGTTTAACAAACAGGACATTCCTCCTGGCTTACTTTCAATGGGAAAATAAATTGAATAATAAGATGTATTTTAAAATAAAAATAACAAAAAATCTTTAAAAAAAATTTTTTTAGGTTTTCTTTTTTTCTAAATTTTCTATAATGACATCTATTAATTTTATGTTGGAAAAGGTCTGTGATTAACCAAGTTTTTTTAACATAAAGCCACTGGCTTTTAGCAGCAGGTGGAGCAGTTCTGGCCTGACCTTGACCTCCAAGCGGCCCTAGACCCTTCATTCTGGCCCTGCTTTGCAGCTTCCTTGGCCCAGACCTGGCCCTGCCTCTCCTGTAGCCTTCAGGTGGCCTGCGCCACCTGCCAAGCTGCTCACCCAGTCCCCACCTTCAGTGTCCTTAGCCTTCAGGGCTCCCTTGTGAAACCAGGGTGTGGCAGAGGGCATGGTGCTTCCAGATTCCCTCTGAACTGGGGTCTTGAGGGTTGTTTTTAAGGTAAGCTTGTCCAACAAGCACAGTGTTTTTTGCTTTGATACAATGTTATAGACAAATAAAAATAAAGTTTTAAAAATAATTTTTTACTTAGGCTTTACATTAGGTAGAGTTCATTTTAAAGAAGGGGGCGGCCAGGTTCTGGGGGAGAGTGATGGAAATGGAGGAGTGGGTCAGATAGACCTCCCTAGCCACGCTGGAGTGGCCATGATGGGGTGACCTTGATCTTTGGCTGCCAGCTGCCACCTTGCAGATGGAAGAAGGAAACAAAGTTGCCACCAGCCTCCCAGTGACATGTCACTGGAAAACCTCCCCAGGCTGCCCCCATGGTCTGGGACCAAGGGTTTGGACGTTTTCTCCAGGGACTTGTTTTCTGACCCTTACCCCATCCGGCTTCTCTGCTGTGCTGTTCGCGGCACACTTCTGCGGTAATGCTCCCTCAGGGGCCAGTCAGGAGCCTCCTTGGTCCCTCTGCTGGCTGGTGGCTGCCATATAAGTCTTGCCTAAGATCCTTCCGCTTGAGAACCATTTTACATTATCAATTCTGAATTCCTATTTGAAAACAAGCAATTCATCCTGAAGTATAAAAATATACAATTGTGTAAAGTAGAGAAAAGCAGACAACCCCGCTGCCCCCACCACACCGCAAACGTCTCAAAACATCCACACACCCAGTACCTAAAGAGAACCAGTGCAACGCTTGGAGTATTTGTCTCTTGAAGTCTTCAAAATAAATTGCTGAGTTGTTTATATTATTATCACTGTTTTACACAGCTGTGTTCATTCTCTATATCAACTTTGATCCTTTTTAATAAAAACCATTTCAACAGAAACATTTTTTCACATTGTTGTGAATCCTGGCTCTGCTGTGACATTAGCTATGTAATTTGGGGCATGATACTTCACCTCACTGTGCCCAACTTCTTTACCTGCAAAACGGGGGTAACGCTGGTATTTACTTTATGGGACTCCCACAAGGATCCAATGAGCTAATGCAGGTAAAATGCTTTACCAACAGCCCAGGGCAATAAATGTTAATCATTTATCTATTGCTAGCATAGACACGGTTGATTTTATTTTCAGCAACTGTGGATAATGCAACGAAGACATTCCTGTGCCTGGAGCCTTGTCCATATTGAGAATTAATTCCTTAAGAGAGATTCCTGGAAGTAGAATTGCTAGACCAAACCGTCCAGACCTTCTTAATGTCTGATACAATTGCTATTGACACTGCTGCCAGGAAAGGAAGGATTCTGGTTTGATTTACTACTTACTTGTTTCTTTGCTTACTTATTAATTCCCAGCTTTGTTGAGATACAATTGACATATAACACTGTGTAAATTTAAAGTATGCAATGTGAGAATTTGATACATGTATACATTGTATACATGTTTATCATGGTAAGATGAGTGAATGCATCCTTCACTTCATGTAAGTACCATTTTGTTGTTGTTTTAGAGAATCCTGGCCTTTCATACACATCTGTCCTCAGCAGGACAGGACATGGAGCCCCTTTCCCCCACCCAACATAAACAACTTCAGGGGCTGTGAGTTTAGGAGCCTTCTTTCCCTGCCTGGAAGTCTGAAAAGGTGTCTTGACATTACACAGGGACCTATTAGAAGAACACTGAGATCTCAGTTTTACTCCTTGTAAAACCAGGGCAAGGATCTCGCCTGAAGGGTAGTGAGGAATAATCAGTGACTAACGGCTGGAGCTGACTTTTGGCTTGCTGGTCATAAAAGAACTTTGAGTTGCTCAGCCACTTTTGGATTTCTCAGGAAAAGTGATAACGCTAGGCCAAAGTTCATGCCTGTTGGCCAGGCCGCCTCCTCCTGCACACACAGGACTTGGGGAAAGAGGGGACGATCAAAGGCGGGTATCATGGCAGCCAAGTTCATGGGGGCTGGGGTCACCAGGGCAGGAGACATTCCCCACAGGCCCTCCCACGCATAACACCACAAGGAACATGCCCATGCTCTGTGAGATTACCACCTCACCCTGGACACAACTGCAGAGTACAGGATCTCCTCTACCCCACATTACGTGTGCTAATCCTAATGTCCCCTTTCTCCCCTTTTCCCTCCCTTCCCACCCATCCTCCCCAGGCCCTTTCCCTTTGGTAATGGTTAGTCCATACTTAGGTTCTGTGAGTCTGCTGCTCTTTTGTTCCTTCTGTTTTTTTTTTCCTTTGATCTTTTACTCCACAGATGAGTGAAATCATCTGATACTTGTCTTTCTCTGCCTGGCTTATTTCACTGAGCATAATACCCTCTAGCTCCATCCATGTTTTTGCAAATGGTGGGATTTGTTTTCTTCTTATGGCTGAATAATATTCCATTGTGTATATGTACCACATCTTCTTTATCCATTCATCTACTGATGGACACTTAGGTTGCTTCCATTTCTTGGCTATTGTAAATAGTGCTGCTATAAACATAGTGGTGCATATGTTTTTTTGAAACTGGGATCCTGCATTCTTAGGGTAAATTCCTAGGAATGGAATTCCTGGGTCAAATGGTATTTCTATTTTGAGTGTTTTGAGGAACCTCCATACTGCTGTCCACAATGGTTGAACTAACTTACATTCCCACCAACACTGTAGGAGGGTTCCCCTTTCTCCACAACCTCGCCAGCATTTGATGTTGTTTGTCTTTTGGATGGTAGCCATCCTTACTGGTGTGAGGTGATATCTCATTGTGGTTCTAATTTGCATTTCTCTGATGATTAGCGATGTGGAGCATCTTTTAATGTGTCTGTTGGCCATCTGAATTTCTTCTTTGGAGAACTGTCTGTTCAGCTCCTTTGCCCATTTTTTAACTGGATTACTTGCTTTTTGTTTGTTATGGTGCATGAGCTCTTTATATATTTTTCATGTCAATCCTTTATCAGATATGTCATTTACAGATATAGTCTCCCATACTGTAGGATGCCTTTTTGTTCTGTTGATGGTGTCCTTTGCCATACAGAAACTTTTTAGCTTGATGTAGTCCCATGAGTTCATTTTTGCTTTTGTTTCCCTTGCTTGAGGGGATGCATTCAGTAAGAAGTTGCTCATGCTTTATATTCAGGAGACTTTTGTCTATGTTGTCTTCTAAGAGTTTTATGGTTTTGCGATTTATAGTCAGGTCTCTGATCCATTTCGAGTTTACTTTTGTGTATGGGGTTACATAATGATCCAGTTTCATTCTCTTGCATGCAGCTGTCCAGTTTTGCTAACACCAGTTGTTGAAGAGGCTGTCATTTCCCCATTGTATGTCCATGGCTCCTTTATCATATATTAATTGACCATATATGTTGGGTTTACATCAGGTCTCTCTTGTCTGTTCCATTAGTCTATGGGTCTGTTCTTGTGCCATTACCAAATTGTCTTAATTACTGTGGCTTTGTAATAGAGCTTGAAGTTGGGGACCATAATCCCCCCAGCTTTATTCTTCCTTCTCAAAATTGCTTTGAATATTCGAGGTCTTTTGTGGTTCTATATGAATTTTAGAACGATTTTCTCTAGTTCATTGAAGAATGCTGGTTGGTAATTTGATAGGGATTGCATTGAATCTACAGATTGCTTTAGGCAGGACGGCCATTTTGATAATATTAATTCTTCCTATCCATGAGCATGGGATATGTTTCCATTTTCTTCTTTAATTTATCTCATGAGTATCTTGTTGTTTTCAGAGTATAGGTCTTTCACTTCCTTGGTTACGTTTATTCCTAGGTGTTTTATTTTTTTTGATGCAATTGTGAATGGAATGGTTTTCCTGATTTGTCTCTCTTCTTGTTCATTGTTAGTGTATAGGAATGCCACAGATTTCTGTGTATTAATTGTGTATCCTGCAAATTTCCTAAATTCAGATATTAGATCTAGCAGTTTGGGAGTGGAGTCTTTAGGGTTTTCTACCTACAATATCATATCATCTGCAAATAGTGACAGTTTGACTTCTCCTTTACCAATTTGGATGCCTTTTATTTCTTTGTTTTGTCTGATTGCCATGGCTAGGAACTCCAATACTATGTTGAATACAAGTAGGGAGAGTGGGCATCCCTGTCTGGTTCCTGATCTTAGGTTAAAAGCTTTCAGCTTCTCACTGTTAATTATAATGTTGACTGTAGGTTTGTCACAAATGGCCTTTATTATGTTGAGATAATTGCCCTATATATCCATTTTGTTGAGAGTTTTTATCATGAATGGATGTTAAATTTTGTCAAATGCTTTTTCAGCATCTATGGAGATGATCATGTGGTTTTTGTCCTTCTTTTTGTTGATACTGATGGATTTTCGAATGTTGTACCATCCTTGCATCCCTGAGATGAATCCCACTTGGTCATGGTGTATGATCCTCTTGATGTATTCTTGAATTTGGTTTGCTAATATTTTGTTGAGTATTTTTGCATCTATGTTCGTCAGGTCTATTGGTCTGTAATGTTCCTTTTTTTGTGGTGTCTTTGCCTGGTTTTGGTATTAGAGTGATGCTGGCTTCATAGTATGAGTTTGGAAGTATTCCCTCTTCTTGTACTCTTTGGAAAACCTTAAGGAAGATGGGTATTAGGTCTTCACTAAATGTTTGATGAAATCCAGGGTTTTCATTCTTAGGAAGGTTTTTGATTACCAGTTCAATTTTGTTGCTGGTAATTGGTCTATTCAGTCTGTTTCTTCCTTGGTCGGCCTTGGAAGGTTGTATTTTTCTAGAAAGTTGTCCATTTCTTCTAGGTTATCCAGTTTGTTGGCATATAATTTTTCATAGTATTCTCTTATAATTCTTTGTATTTCTGTGGTGTCCATAGTGATTTTTCCTTTCTCATTTCTGATTCTGTTAATGTGTGTAGACCCACTTTTTTTCTTGATAAGTCTGGGTAGAGGTAAATCTATTTTGTTTATTTTCTCAAAGAACCAGCTCTTCCTTTCATTGATTCTTTCTATTGTTTTAGTCTTCTCGATTTTATTTATTTCTGCTCTAATCTTGATTATGTCCCTCTTTGTATTGACTTTGGGCCTCATTTGTTTTTCTTTTTCTGGTTACATTAATTGTGAGTGTAGACTGCTTATATGGGATTGTTCTTCTTTCCTGAGGTATGCCTGTATTGCAATATACTTTCCTCTTAGCATGGTCTTCTCTGCATCCCACAGATTTTGTGGTGTTGAATTATTGTTGTCATTTGTATCCATATATCCATATAAATTTGAAGGAGGAAAAAAAGTTTCCATATATTGCTTGATCTTTGTTTTTTTTTTTTTTTTTTTGAGAGGGCATCTCTCATATTTATTGATCAAATGGTTGTTAACAACAATAAAATTCTCTATGGGGGGTTCAATGCTCAATGCACAGTCATTAATCCATCTCAAGCCTAGTTCTCTTCAGTCTCCAATCTTCTGAAGCATAACAAACAAGTTCTTACATGGTGAACAAATTCTTACATAGTGAATAAGTTCTTACATGGTGAACAGTACAAGGGCAGTCATCACAGAAACTTTCGGTTTTGATCATGCATTATGAACTATAAACAATCAGGTCAAATATGAATATTGGTTTGATTTTTATAGTTGATTTATATGTGGATCCCACATTTCTCCCTTTATTATTATTATTATTTTTATTTTTAATAAACTGCTGAAGTGGTAGGTAGATGCAAGATAAAGGTAGAAAACATAGTTTAGTGTTGTAAGAGAGCAATTGTAGATGATCAGGTGTGTGCCTGTAGACTATGTGCTAATCCGAGCTAGACAAGGGCAATAACACATCCATGGATGCAGAAGCTTTCTCTCAACATGGGGGGGGGGTGAGGTTCTAAGCTTCACCACTGTTGTTCCCCGATTTCTCACCTGATGGCCCCCCTGCGACTGTGCCTGTCTTAGGTTGTTCCTCCCTTGAGGAATCTTACCCGTCTCTGGCTAACCAGTCATCTTCCGGGGCCATACAGGGAAACGTAAAGTTGGTAAGTGAGAGAGAAGCCATATTGTTTGAAAAGGTTAGCTTTTTACTTCTTTGCAGATTTATGCCCTGTGGCTTCTATGCCCAGCACTTGTCTCGAGGTATCTTTACCACCTGGAGGAATTATGATACTCCGTAAATTCGATGTGAGGCATGAATTCTATTTAAGGGTTGTAATTAGGAAGGAAGAAGAAAAGCTATAGAGGTAGCATATGGAAGAAAACATGGGAGGATTGATTATTTCTTTGACATATCTTCTTGTAGAGTACCTTAAGCATGTATAGGTTTTAAACTACTAACTAATTTGCACACACATATTAACATAATAGGAATACGGTGACATAAACAAAGCAAATCTATAATTACCATCCGTCTCCAATGAAGCCAAGAAAACCAGTTAGGCACCCTCGGCATTTGTGAAAATTTGTATATGATATGATGGATATTGTCCAACTGTACTTGAACAGTCTGAGAAAAATCAGACAAATTAAAGCAACCCATTTCTGGGATCTGTTCACATCCCATATGTTCTTTTAACCGTAGATAGTCTATAGTCATAAGATTTTGGAGTGCTACACCTTGCACCCCTCCAAACTCCTGGTTGAGTTCCAACAGTACAGATCTGGTCAAATTCGTTGTCTCACTGTATGCACATGCCAGCCTAGACATCTCCCTCCTCATTCCAATGGCAAGTCCAGGAAACGGTGGGGTGGTCGCAGCCACAACCGCAGCATCGCCTGGATCCCTGTGGAGGCTTTTTGATGTTGATCTTTGTTTTTATTTGGTCATTGATCCATTAGTTATGTAGGAGCATGTTGTGAAGCCTCCATGTGTTTGTGGGATTTTTCATTTTCTTCGCTCAATTTATTTCTAGTTTCATACCTTTGTGGTCTGAGAAACTCGTTGGTACAATTTCAATCTTTTAAAATTTACTGAGGCTCTTTTTGTTGCCTAGTATATGATCTATTCTTGAAAATGTTCCATGTGTACTTGAGAAGTATGTGTATTCTGCTGCTTTTGGGTGTAGAGTTCTGTAGATGTCTGTTAGGTCCATCTGTTCTAATGTGTTCTTCAGTGCCTCTGTGTCCTTATTTATTTTCTGTCTGGTTCATCTGTCCTTCAGAGTGAGTGGAGTGTTGAAGTCTCCTAGAATGAATTTGCATTCTATTTCCCCTTTTAATTCGGTTAGTATTTGTTTCACATATGTAGGTTCTCCTGTGTTGGGAGCATAGATATTTATAACAGTTATATCTTCTTGTTGGAGTGACCCCTTTATCATTATGTAATGTCCTTCTTTATCTCTTGTGCCTTTCTTTGTTTTGAAGTCTATTTTGTCTTATGTAAGTACTGCAACTCCTACTTTTTTCTCTCTATTAGTTGCATGAAATATCTTTTTCCATCTCTTCACTTTTAGTCTGTGTATGTCTTTGGGTTTAAAGTGAGTCTCTTGTAGGCAGCATATAGATGGGTCTTGTTTTTTTATCCATTCAGTGACTCTATGTCCTTTTTTTTTTCTTTAGAAAAAAACGAGGTTTATTTCTTTAAATATAGGGAATCCATAGACATAGATTACAAAGACATTCAGGGACGCTATGTCTTTTGATTAGTGAATTCAGTCCCTTTACATTTAGGGTGATTATTGATAGGTATGTACTCTTTGCCATTGCAGGCTTTAGATTCGTGGTTACCAAAGTTCAAGGTTAACTTTCTTACTATCTACGAGTCTAACTTAACTCACTTAATATGCTATTACAAACACAATCTAAAGGTTCTTTCCTTTTTCTCCTCCTTTTTCTTTCTCCTGCATTCTTTATCTATTAGGTATCATATTCTGTACTCTTTGTCTATCCCTTGATTGACTTTGGGGATAGTTGATTTAATTTTGCATTTGCTTAGTAATTAGCTGTTCTACTTTCTTTACTGTGGTTTTATTACCTATGGTGACAGCTATTAAACCTAAGGAACACTTCCATCTATACCAGTCCCTCCAAAATATACTGTAGAGTTGGTTTGTGACAGGCAAATTCAGCTTTTGCTTATGTGGAAATTATTTAATCCTCCTTCAAATTTAAATGATATTCTTGCCAGATAAAGTAATCTTGGTTCGAGGCCCTTCTGCTTCATTGCATTAAATACATCATGCAACTCCCTTCTGACCTGTAAGGTTTCTGCTGAGAAGTCTGATGTTAGCCTGATGGGCTTTCCTTTGTATGTGATCTTATTTCTCTCTCTGGCTGCTTTTAGTAGTCTATCCTTTTCCTTGATCTTTGACATTTTAATTACTATATGTCTTGGTGTTGTCTTCCTTGGATCCCTTGTGTTGGGAGATCTGTGCATCTCCATGGCCTGAGACTCTATCTCCTTCCCCAGACTGGGGAAGTTCTCAGCAATTACCTCCTCAAAGACACTTTCTATCCCTTTTTTCTCTCTTCTTCTTCTTCTGGTACCCCTATAATGCAAATATTGTTCTGTTTGGATTTGTCACACAGTTCTCTCAATATTATTTCATTCTTAGAGATCCTTTTTTCTCTCTCTGCCTCAGCTTCTTTGTATTCCTCTTCTCTCATTTCTCTCATTTCTATTTCATTTATCATCTCCTCCACTTTATCTAGTCTGCTTTTAATATCCTCCATTGTGCTCTTCAATGATTGGATCTCTGACCGGTATTCATTCCTGAGTTCTTGGATATCTTTGCATACCTCCATGAGTATGTTAATGATTTTTATTTTGAACTCCCTTTAAGGAAGATTCATGTAGTCGATGTCATCTTTCTCAGGAGTTATAATTAGTTTTACTTTGAACCAAGTTCCTTTGGCATTTCATGTTTTTATATGGCACCCTCTAGTGTCCAGAAGCTCTACTCTCTGGAGCTCTCAGCCCCTGAAGCAATGTCGGGGTTGCAGGGGAGTGGTATTGGTGCCCGGTGGGAGGAAAGAGCTGTTTCCTGATTCCTGGCTGCTATGCCTGTCTCCACTGCGTGAACCAGTGGGCCCAGTACACAGGTATAAGCCTCTATGCTTTGCATTTGTAGTTGCTGTAGACAGATCTTCTCTCCTGCTGGCGTAACACCAGGGTAGGGTTTGCAGATTTGTGAACTGGCAGTAGGCTGCGTATCATGGAGGGGGTCCTTGGAGCTGTGTCGCCAGCCAGGGAGATAGAGCACCTAGAAATCATGAAAGCTTCCAACCCACTGGGCAGAGTGCACCTGGACAATTTTGTCTACCTGTCCTTTCTCCTGAGCAGTAAGCTCTGTGCAATCCTTGCCCCTTTTGCAGCCCTCTTGCTAAGGGCTTCCTTGTTAGGAGTTCTCTCAGACTGCCCACCTTTCTTTTATCCCAGAACAGCCAGATATGGATCCCTGCTTTCCACAAGCAGCTGAAATCTCAGTTTCTCCAGGAATTCCACTTGTATTAGCTTTCCAATCCCCAATCACGAGTGTATCATGAAAGCACCAGGAAATGTAGGTTTGTGCTCCCAGAGCAGATCTCTGGAGTTAGGTATGCAGCAGTCTCAGGCCTCTACCCCCTCCCTGCTCCATTTCTCTTCTCTGCCTGGTGAGCTGGGGTGAGGGAAGGGCTTGGGTCCCTCCAGGCCACAACTTTGGTACATTACTCTTTTCCATGAGGTCTTCTGTTTTCTCCAGGTTTATGCAGTCTGGCGCAGTCCTCTTTGCTGTTGCTCTTTCAGGATTAGTTGTATTGATTGAATTTTCATATTATATGCGGTTTTAGGAGGAAGCCTCTCTCAACTCTCACGCCACCATCTTTCAGCAATTATTTCTTCAAAGATACTCTCTGTCCCCTTCTCTCTCTTCTTTTTCTTCTGGTATCCCTATAGTGTGAATATTATTCTGTTTGGATTGGTCACACAGTTCTCTTAATAGTCTTTCATGCCTAGAGATCCTTTTATCTCTGTCTGCCTCAGCCTCTCTGTATTTCTATTCTCTGATTTTTATTCCATTAAATCTTGCACCTTGCACCTTGTCCAGTCTGCTCTTATGCCCTTCTATTGATTGTTTAATTTCTGTTACCTCCCCCTGGACATCACCCTTAGCTCTTGCATATTTCTCTGCAGTTCCATCATCATGGTTATGATTTTTATTTTGAATTATTTTTCTGGAAGATTGGTTAAATCTATCTCACCAGGCCCTCTCTCTGGGTTTGTCTGAATGATTTTTGACTGGACCAGATTCTTCTGCCTTTTCATGGTGATTGAAGTGGTCGTAGGCAGGTGGCACGTGTTTCAGCTGGGAGAACAAAGTCCCTTCCTGCTTGTTGGTTGCCTTGCCCTTCTCCACTGCCTGTGCCGTCTACCCGCACACCAGGAGGCAGCCTCTAGGATAATCTCCTGGGTTGCTATGGGTGGGGCTGCCCCCAGGCTAGCCTAGAGCACTGCTGGGGGTCGCAGCCACGTAGTTGCAGCCACTCCAGGTGTGTTCTCCTGTGAGAATGGTGCCCCTTCGTGTTGTCTGGACCTTACTCTGGCTTCTGCTGCCTGTGCCGGTTACCCGCACACTGGGAGGCAGTCTCTGGGATAATCGCCTGAGATGCTGTGGGTGGGCTGCCCTCGGGCTAGCCCAGAGCACTGTTGGGGTTTGCAGCTGCACCGGATGTGTTCTTCCGCAAGAACAGCACCCCTTCGTGTCGTCCGGACCTTGCTCTGGCCTCCGCTGCACACTGGGAGGAATCTGTATAGTTGCTGTGGGCAGGGCTGCTCTCTGGCTGCTTTGCTGCTGTGGCGGGTCAGCCGGTCCGCTTGCAGCACCAGTCAGAGGGGAACAAATGGCAGGCTGTTTATCACCGTGAGGGGCTTCAGGGCTGCTTTACTCCTCAGGGGGTTAGGGAACTGAAAGTTCCTCAAGATTACCAGCCTATTGGGCTGAGTGTGCTGGGACGGTTTTGTTCAGCTGTTGAGCCCTTGTCCCTTTAAGACTTTTAAAAAGTGCCAGCTTTATGGGCACCTCAAGCCTCGCGCCACGTCCCCGCCCCAGGCCGGTGCGGCCCTGGGTGTGGCCGGCAGTGTGATTGCGCTGGTCTCTGCAGGGAGCTGCACTTCGCACACAGGCTCCGCGTGCGAGCAGCCGCTGGGCGCCCTGAGGACCCAGGCTGCGCCTGGTCGGCACGGGCCGGAGCTCCCTCCAGTTGCTTTCCCTAGTTAATTTCTTTGGTAAACAAAATTGAAGGATGAGTGAACTGGAACAGTTGAGGCAGGAAGCTGAACAACTGCGGAATCAGATTCAGGATGCTAGGAAAGCGTGTAATGATGTGACACTTATTCAGATCACATCAAATATGGATTCCGTGGGTCGAATACAAATGCGAACAAGACGTACACTGAGAGGTCACCTAGCTAAAATCTATGCTATGCACTGGGGATATGATTCAAGGCTACTTGTCAGTGCTTCCCAAGATGGAAAATTAATTATTTGGGATAGCTATACAACAAATAAGATGCATGCTATTCCTTTGAGGTCCTCCTGGGTGATGACCTGTGCTTATGCTCCGTCTTGTGATTATGTTGCTTGTGGAGGACTGGACAACATCTGCTCTATATATAACTTAAAAACCAGAGAGGGAAACGTGAGAGTGAGCAGAGAGTTACCGGGTCACACAGGCTACTTGTCCTGCTGTCGTTTCTTAGATGACAGCCAAATTGTTACAAGTTCAGGAGATACAACTAGTGCATTATGAGACATTGAGACTGCTCAGCAGACCACCACATTCACCGGGCATTCTGGAGATGTGATGAGTCTTTCTCTGAGTCCTGACGTGAGGACTTTTGTTTCTGGTGCTTGTGATGCCTCTTCCAAATTATGGGATATTCGAGATGGAATATGTAGACAGTCTTTCACTGGACATGTGTCAGATATTAATGCTGTCATTTTTTTCCCTAATGGATATACCTTTGCCACTAGCTCTGATGACGCCAACTTCTCTTTTGTCCCAGGGGAGCCGGCTGCGGGGACCCGCTCTCAGTCTCCGTCTCAGACCATACCCTTCCACCACTCTAATATCCAGTTCACCACGCACTGTGTGTCTGCACTCCCGGTGTGGATGGCTAGGGCTGGCTATTTAGGGAGTGTCCCACTCCCTCCCCATTCTAACTCCTTTCCTCCCACCAGTGAGCTGGGGTGGGGGCAGCGCTCGGGTCCTGTCAGGTCACAGCTTTGTATCTTACCCCCTTTGTGAGATGCTAAGTTCTTGCAGATGTGGATGTAGCCTGGCTGTTGTACTGTATCCTGTGGTCTCTCTTTTAGGAATAGTTGTATTTTCAAAAATATATATGGTTTTTGGAAGAGATTTCCACTGCCCTACTCACAACCCCTTCTTGAGCTCCTAGGGTACAGTTTTGACACACAGAAGACTTAGAATGAGGTGAAGCTCAGCCCTGATTGTAGGGACTGATCAAAAACCATACTGTCCCTCCCCTCATTACCATGCAGCTACCCACCCACTCTTCTCCAAAGGACAGAATCAAAAGCCCCTGTACCTGGATCTGTGGAGCTAGCTACATGTTACCAAGCTCTCCAGAGGATTTTATCATCTAGCAAGTGTATAAAGGAAATACAAGAATCTACAAATGTAGATCTGCTCAGATCTCCCTGGGCTCAAAAACCTTCCGAGGCTCCCCACACTTTAAACTAAGCCCCAGCTCATGAGCGTGGCATTCTAGACATCAGGGCTCTTGCACAGACCTATTTCCCACCTTTACCCTCACTCGCCACCCCTGGAGCAGCTCCCCACAGGTCCTGGTGCCTTTGGAGCAGGCAACCTTATTCTTACTACTCTGATGACTTGGTGAAATCTTTCCCAACATGTAAAGCCCCACTCTGATGCTCCACCTCCAGGATGTTCATGCTTTCCTTGTTGATCTGTGTCTCATGTAACTTTGTCTCTTCAATGGATTAGAAAGCACATTTCCTTAAAGGTTGATTTCATTACCCTTTGGAGCCTAACTCTCCACTTTGACTGGTCACACAAACCTAATTCTTTGTCCTAAGAATGAACTCTGAAAATGTCTGAACCCTTGGTTAATCTTGCACATGAAATACTGGTTAAGGTCTGGAATGCAAAATCTCAGTGACAAAGGGGTCCCATACCTCATTCTCCAAGGGGCAGATGATGTACAAAGTAAGGCTGTAGATAAATTGACCCTGGACCAGCCAATGAATGTTTCCTTTCTTCTTTTTCTCCCACCCCATCCCTCCCTCTTTCTCTGCCTTCTTTTTTTTTTTTTTTATGTGGAATGCTAAGGCTTCTTCTTTTTTTCTTACATTTTTTAAATTAAGGTATCATAGATATACACTCTTATGAAGGTTTCACATGAAAAACATTGTGGTTACTACATTCACCCATGTTATCAAGTCCCCCCTATGCCCCATTGCAGTCACTGTCCATCAGTGCAGCAAGATGCCACAGATCCACTATGTGTCTTCTCTGTGCTACACTGTTCTCCCTGTGACCCCTGTACACCATGTGTACCAATCATAATACCCCTCAGTCCCCTTCTCCTTCCCTCCCCACCCGCCCTCCAACACGCCTCCCCTCTGGTAACCACTAGTCCCTTCTTGGAGTCTGTGAGTCTGCTGCTGTTTTGTTCCTTCAGTTTTGCTTCGTTGTTATACTCCACAAATGAGGGAAATCATTTGGTACTTGTCTTTCTCTGCCTGGCTTATTTCACTGAGCATAATGCCCTCCAGCTCCATCCATGTTGTTGCAAAAGTTGGGATTTGTTTCTTTCTTATTCTCTGCTTTCTTACTTCCTCATTCCTCCTTTCATTCTTCCCCCTTCCCACAGTCCACTCACCTTTTTCTATCTATATGTCTATATTTCTTTCCCTCATTCCACTTATCCACTCACCCTGCCCTCTTTCTTTCAACTATTCATCCTACTTTCCATCCAACCACCCATCCATCCATCCATCCATCCTTCTTTACTTCCATCTATCTACTCACCTTTCCTGACGGGCTCCCTTTTCTCACAGCCTCCCTTCATTTCTTTCCATTCTTCCTCATCCCTCCCATCTAGCCACTCATTCATTCATTTTTAGCATCTTTAGCACCAGACAGGGTTCAAACCACCCAAAATGGTTGAGCTTAAAGCAAGTGTGATAGGAAAAATCTTGTGTTGGGGTGGTGAAGAACCCTGATTTCTAATTCCCATTTCCTTTCCAGGAACCTAGTGTGAGCAATAGTGCTCACAAACTTTTATGGATTGCATGTGGTGGGCCAAGCATAGTGTTGGGAAAGAAAAAGATTTGGTCATTACTGTCAAGGATAGAGAATAACAGTACAGAAAAGAAACTACAGTATGAAAGACCCATAGTCTGGTGGCCTATAGGCTGAGGAAAGGTATCTTTTCCACTGGAGACAGCTGGAGAGGGTTTCCTGGAGAAGTAGATGCCTGGGTGGGTCTTGAAGGATGAGCATTTCTTGTGAGGACCAAATGAGATTGTTTGTAAAATATCAAATGTCACAAAGAAAAAATGATCTTTATTCTTAAGGTATCATGATGCTAAAAAACATTTAGACTAATAACAACTGGCCCACCTAGAAACAATATTTGCCAGAAGCACTCATAAACTCCTATGCAATTTTTAAGACCCAAAGACAAGTTTGCTAGGATTGAAGTCAGTCACTCACAGAGTCAATGAGGCAAAGTAGGAGAGTATTTCAGAGCATGAACTTTGGTATCAGGCCTGCCTAGGTCCAAGCCTGACTGACACTTGGTATCCATATGCTCATCTGTGGAATGGGATGACAATATAAGATTACATGAACTGTACGTGTCGGGGTTGGTGGCTCATGGTATATGCTCTGTAGATGCCTGCTACTGCTGTTCAGGGGAAAGGACTCAGAGGTCATCTGGCTCAAGCTGTTGTTAATCATGCTTTCCTTCTGAAAAGGGGTGTGTGTGTGTGTGTGTGTGTGTGTGTGTGTGTGTTTATCTGCCACCAAAGAACCAAATATGTAACCTTGGGGAAATCACTTGGCTTTTCTTGGCCTTTACCTTCCCTTTCAGTAAAATCTCTTCAGATTGTCATGACAAAAGCAAGATTAGTCCAGGGAAAGATCTTTGAAAATTGTGATATGCAAGTCTAAGCCACAAAGATATTTACCTTAGCATTGTTTAACCACGTGAAAGGAGAGAACTGGAAATAACAAAGATGCCAGAAAAGAATTGATGTTTGAAATGAATTATGAAATTTCCTTTCAATAAGATTGCAAACAGTGAACAGTTTAAGTCCCAACAGAACCAAGAATTTTTTCCTCCTGTTGCATGATGAATCAGCACCCAAAACAATGTCTGTCATATAAAAGTGTTTGGCATTTATTAATGAATGAGTAAATGCTGTAAATTACTTTCCAAAGTAATTTACATGCTTTCCTGAAGAATGCCACCTGACTATTGTTTTGCTATATATTGCTATGTGGTACGTACAAGTGGACTAGAAGAGCTAGTGGTGGCTTTTGAGAGGCTGTGTAAAAGGAACTGAGAGGTCAGACTACAGAGAGAAGTGAGGCGTTTGAGGGGGTTGGCTGGATGGTGAGCAATATAATTCTCTCCTCCACGGCCCACAAAGTCTTCAGTAAAACACACAGTGGCTGGCAGTGCTTTGGGGATTGGATGTGTTTTTGCAGGGTGAAGTAAAACACAGAGACTGGCCTTAATCAGTGATACAATACACATGGGTATTCAGTCACATCTGAGTGGTAATGCAGAAGAAAATTTTAATCATGTGGAAAGGTGTTCATGATATATTACTGAGGAAAATAATTGCATACAGGAGGGAATCTGCAACTGCAATCCCATTTTGGTTAAAATAAAAAAACATCTGTTCATATTGGAATGATGAGATTAAGAAATATGTTTTTCCTTTTCGATTATTCATGCTTTATATTTTCTTTCATGAACCTGTACAGCTTGTGAAATCATAAGTAATGTGAAATTTTCTATGCGTCTGAGCTGTCCTTCCTGTATTTGACTGATTGGAAAAGAACTGTTAGAGGTGAATTGACATTGTCAAGGTCAAGCTGAGACTGAGTGGCCCATCTATTCACAGCCAGTTCAGTGACCTTTCCCTTTGACTGGAAGGAAACATCTCCTCAGTAGTGTTTTAAGTGCTTTGGACACACAACATCTGAAAGATCTGATAGACTGGACTGTTCCCTCCCTGACTTGTGCACTTTTGGTATATTCCAGGGAAAAATAGTTGTCTAGGAGAGTGTCAGTGGCCGTAAGCCCATTCCTTCTTTTCCCATTTCAAAGTACACTCACCAGATTTTCTTTGTCTCTTCAGGGAGGTAACATGACTCTCAAGCTCCTTTGGGCAGAGAATCTTGTCAGCATGATGGGCTGTGAAACCTCCTGCAGACTGAGCCGGTTATAATCTGTGACTCATATCCACAGATAACAATTTTCTATAAAGGTGTCCGTTGAATGCAAGGGACACAGAGAGACAGAGAAAGAGGGGCAGCCAGGAAACATACCTAGAAGCATAAACATACAACCCTGAAACCGAAAGGGCCCTTCAAGATTGCCTGTCTCATCCTGGATGATCTGGGAAACTGAGGCTTGGATTGCACAGACCAGCAGTGACGCCAGGGCCACAGTCCACCTGGATTATGCTCCCTAAACATTTCTCCAGGCCATCCTTTCCAGCCCTTCCTCCCCACCCCAGTTGGTATCCTTTGAAGGTCTATGTCACAGAGGACGCTGTGAACCATGTTGAGGGATTTGGACTTTAATCTGGAGCAATGAAACACCATGGAAGAATTTTAAGTCAGGAGAGCAAGGGGGCCAGATCTGGATCTCAGGAGGTCCCTGAAACCCCTGTGTATAGACTGGATCCGAGGAAGTTAGAGTAGCCTCAGGGAGACCAGTGAGGTTGTACCTGGACCAAGGCTGGGGAATGGAGACAGGAATAAGTGGAGTATCTCCTTGACTCTTCAAGCCTGCATTGATCTCCTCCTTTGGCATTTATAGTTAGTATTACCCAATTTAATGCCTAGTTAATGGACTTATATTTGTTAGGATTTTTTAGGTGTGATTGCACAGAAACCTGACTTGAACTAGCTCAAGCTTAACATTATTGAGCAGTGTCAGGCACATGGTAGGTCTTCATAAATGATTGATGAACGAATAAATGAATGAATGACTCTGGACTCCTGGACCATTGTTCTTTCTACTACACATCAGGCAATACCGACCTTAAGCCTAAATTCCATAACAAGTACTCTAAAGGCCACCTATTCTGGGCTTGCACCCAAATCAGGAATCCCCTCAACAGCATGCCTGACAGATATCCATTTGGCCTGTCTTTGGAATTCCTTAGGGTCAGGATACTCACAACTTCAAAAAGCAATCCATGTTAAAAAACAACCGCCAGATAGATATGCATTTTTTAAGTTGGTTTTATTGAAGTATAATTTATATACAATAAAATGCACCAATTTAAGTGTAAATTCAATGAGTCTGACAAACATATACAGTTATGTAAACACAACTACAGCTACAAGGTAGTTCAGAACATTTCCATCATGCCAAAAAGTTTGCTTGTCCTCATTTGTAGTCAGTCTTTTCTCCCCACCGTTGGCCTCTACATCCTGTCACTGTAATTTTTCCTTTTCTAGAATTTCATTTAAGTGGAATTATACCCTATTCCATGTTTTGAATCTGGCCTATTTCACATAGCACCATGTAGTTGGGATTGAAATCTGTTGTATGTGTCAGTAGTTTGTTCCCTTGTATTGGTGAAGAGTATTCCAATTGAATGGATATTATCACAATTTGTTTATTGAACCTGCCATTTGGGTTGCTTCCAGTTATTGGTTTTGTTAACAAAGCTACTATGATAATTCACATATGCATTCTTATGTGGACATATTTTTGGTTTCTTTTATATAAATACCTAGAATGGGATTTCTGGGTCATATGGAAGGCAGATGTTTAACTTAAAAAAAAAAACTAACTACCTTCCAAAGTTGTATAATTTGCTGTTCGCATAAAACACGTGGGGTAGGAGACTCAGGAGAACTGCCATCCTGGCTCTGAACTCTGTCATCACAGGGATCCAGGCATATTGTCTGTCGTTTCTTGCAAACTTCTGAGTACTTACTGTGGACCACACACTGTGTTGGCTCAGGGAATGGCCATGAACCAGACAGATATGGTCCTTGTTCTCAAGGACCTTACAGAGTAAGGCAACAGGTTCACGTCCTTTCCTTATGGAGACATCTATCAAAAAATGGATATCTACTTATCAAAGAATTGCTATGTGATCAGAAAACATCAAAACAGAGAGATTTGTGCTAATGATATGTTATATCATTTTACATTGCTGTCTCATTAAGGTGTCTTTAATTTAGGATATATATACTTATTGAACATTTACTTCTTTTACATGGTCACCTCCCTGGGGCCCTGTGATGGAGGGTGATTGGGATTGCTATTGTCTTTAAAACAGAGCCAAAGAGCTAGAAAACTGGCCCAGTCATTCCAAAGTGGAGCTAGTCTTTGAAACCAACTCTTAGGACTTTAAGTCTAAATCCTGCTTTGAATAGTATCTGGGTACCATTGGAATATTTTTAGTACAATTTTAGGACTAATGTGCTAATTATAATCTTTTAAATTAAGGACCAAGGGGTTATGGTTTGGGTTATTTTCCACAAATTTCCAAATATCTGCCCAAATTCCCCATTCAGCCTGTGAGGCCACAGAGGTCCAGAGGGCTACAGAGTGGGTCTGGATCCAGGCCCAGGTTTCTTGCCCCCAGGCTGTCATCTCTGTGAGTGTTGCTTCTTGGTGCCCACTGCTTGGCTTGGTCAGTCTCTATTTATTTAGTCTGCAACTTTTAGAGTAGGCTGCACTGCTGTGGGCAAAGGATGAGAGAAATGGTGGGAAGAGAAATTCAAGAGACCTGGATTCAAATCTCAGCTCTGCTATTTCTAAGATGAATGACTCTGGCAAGTAATTTAATCTCTGTGAGTCTCAGTTTCCTCATCTGTGAAATGGGGATAATAACAGCCCTGACATCACAGAGTTCCCGGGAGGCATCAGAGAGCAAATGCCTGGAAAGACCTCCCCTTGAACTATGGATTTTGCTACTTGTTGAATAAATGAAGGAATGTAAGAACTCAGCTCCCCTCTGGGTTCATAATAGCATTGGATAAATCACACAATGACCAGTTTTTCTGTTCAATAATTGCACCAAAAGTATTTTTTATGAAGATCAAATTAAAGGAAATTTTAGTAGAGAATTTTTTCCATAAAATTCAAATTCAAATACACCATTTCATGTCTCCAGGTTTTCTTCAAAACTTTATCCTCATTTGAAAATTGCTTTAAAATGATTTATTATTGAGACCTGACAACAGCACTAAGGGAATCCTAAAGGTATATTTTAACCCACCACCCAAATACACTAACATTTTAATTTCTTCACATTGCCTTCCAACTTCTATTCAGACAATTTTTACTTCACTGGAATCAGAATGGCTTTCCTTGTGTCACTCATTTTCCAAAACATTTCATTATTTAATTTTTACTTGAAGTCATTTAATAAATAAAGTTGTTCATGACCTTTATGTTTGTGATTTCTGATGGTTCCATACTATTTTATCTAGTGAATCCATCCAGTAACTTATAGAAACTCAACCCTTGCAAAACTATAGCATATTATGTATGTCATATTATATTTCACAAAACTCACTAAATGTTCACTATGTAACATTTGAGCACCACCATAATGGGATAAGGTAAGTATCAGATTTAACTTGTGTTACAGGTAAGGAAACTGAGGTTCAGATTATTTTAATAACCTGCCCAAATTCATACAGCTAGTGTTTCAGCTATCTATTGCTGTGTAACAAATTGCCCCAAAATGTGGTGGCTGAAGGCAACAATGACCATCTATTTGTTCATGATTCTGCAATGAGGCAAGGGTTTGGTTGGGCTGGTTCATCTCCGCTCTGTGTAGCACTGACTGAGGTAGCTTTTCACTGGTGCTGGAGGAGCCAAGGTGGGTTTGTTCAGTCACATGGCGCCTTAGCAAGGGTGGCTGAAATGGCTGGGGGCTGGCTGGTTGCTCTCTTTGTGGTTTTTCATCCACCAGGGCCTCTTTCTTTCCACTGGTCTGTCTAGCAGTTTAGCTGGACTTCTTCATGTGGTGCCAGGCTTCCCAGAGAACAAAAGCAGAAGCTCCCAGGGTCCTAAGGCCTAGATCCAGAACTGGCACAACATTCTGTCTGCTGCATTCTTTTGGTCAAGGCAAGTCAGAATGCCAGTCCATAATCAATGGAGGAAGACAGACACCCTTGCAGAGGGGTCACTGCAGGGGGATGGGTGGTCCTTTCGGCCACCATCTTGATAGCCACAGAATAGCAGTCCAAATTCAGCCTCCCACCCCCATGATGAATGTTTTTTCCCATTTAACTGGATAAGGTAAGTATCAAATTTAACCCATTTTTCTCTTTTCACTCACTTTTTGGATGAATTCCCAGAACAGGGACGCCTGGTCAAAGGGTAAGCATATTTTTGGGTTCTATGCTGAGACAAGTCAGGATCTGCAGAGCAAAGTGATCTCACCAGCTTCTCCTCAGGCATATTGCTCAAGCCCCTCCCCCTTTCTCTTCATAGGTTTAATTTTGTTCATTCTTCTTTTGCATGTACTTTAACTGAGGAAATCTTGGCTCTTGCTATGGAGAACCTCCTCAGGACTCCTGGGTGATTAAAAAGTCAGCAAAGAGTTGTGATGATCATCTGCTCCTAAGCTATGCAGGACTGTGTTCCCTGTGGGGCAGGGGCAGGGGGAAAAGTAATTTGCTGACTGTGACTTTCTACAGAACTTGGTATATAATGGAAAGAACATGGCTTACACTTGCCAGAGTTTAGTCCCCCTTCTGAAATGTGACCATGTATCTTTGTTTGTTGTCACAGTTTATACCTGTTACCCCATGTTGTGTCCAGTTTAGCATTTGTCCAAGGCAAAATCTCACAATTTGGACAATAAAGTGGATACTTACCCTACTGCCATAGAAACTAGAAACTTGGGTAAGTCATTTCTCTTTCCTGAGCTTCAGCTTCCTCATCTGTACAATAGGCCTGGCTACCAGTTCCAGAGATGTGGATCACTCTTCATTTAACAGCATCCTTCCATTTGGCACAAATAGTCATGGCTCTGGGGGATACTGTGGGTAACAAGACAGTGTTCCTGCTCTCCCGCCTTGCTTGTCTTACAAGATAGATAATTCTGGAGATTTAATTTAGATCAGATAGTCAGGAAGGGCCTCTCTGAGAAGATGAGACTTTGGTTAGACAGGAAGATTGAGAGCAGAGTACAAGGGGAGATGAAGGAAGAGCATTCCATATCATGGTAACAGCAAGTGAAAAGACCCTGAGGCAGAGATAACTCTTTGTAAGGAATAGAATGGGGCTCATGAATAGGGTCATATTTTATTATTGTAAAGAGTTTTGACAGTAATTATCCTACAAGAAGGTTTTTAAATACTTTGAACATCATTTAATTTAAATGATCTTCAAAATAATTCCAAAAAGGTCAGAGAAGTAGGGCAGAGAATATTACTAATCTTGCTTTATGGGACAAAGTATTGTTATGGATTGTCTTCTCATATTTGTCCAAATGGTCCCACTATCCCTCTATGTCTAATTTCATGCATCACCATTATCTGTTATTGTTTTGATGATGAGAATTTTCTGGGAACTAGAGACATCTTTATACATCTCTTTCCATTATGATATTTAACTCCATGGTTAAGTCTTCACTTGTGCTGCTTTTGCACATATAATCATAAGAGATATTGTTCTGTATTTCTCTTTTCTTTGATGTCTTCATCTGATTTGGTTTCAGAGTAATACTGCTCTTGTAGAGGTGCTCCTTCCTCTTCTATTCTTTGGGATGGTTTGTGAAGAACTGGTATGGATTCTTCTTTAAATGTTTGGTAGAATTTAGCAGTGAAACCATCTGGACATTGGATTTTCTGTGTGGGTAGTTTTGTAAAAAATTATTATTACTAATTCAGTCTTTTTGTTTCAGATCTATTTAGATAGTCTGTTTCTCATTGAATTAGTTTTAGTAGTTTGTATCTGTCCAGGAACTTGACCATTTCACTTGAGTTATTTTTTAGCATACAGTTATTCATAGTATTACCTTATAATCTCTTCTATTTCTATAAATTAATAATGTCCTCTCTTTGATTCTTTTTCTAGTAATTTGAATCTCTTATTTTCTGTCCTGGTCAATCTAGCTAGACTTCTGTCAATTTTGTTGATCTTTTCAAATAACCAACTATTGGTTTTGATGATTTTTTTCTATTGTCTTATTTTCTTAATCCTTGCTCTAATCTTTGTTAATTCCTTCCTTCTGCTTTCTTTAGGCTTAGTTTGTTCTTTATTTTCCACTGCCTTACGTTCAAGGGTTGGATTATTGATTTGCAATCTTCTATTTTAATATAGGCATTTAACACTATAAATTTTCCTTTCTTGTGTGTACTGTTGTTTAACTTCAGGAGTGTGGGGTTCAGCCACACCCTCCCCACCCACACTAAAGAGGCTGGAGTGAAATAACCAGGTCTACAGTCAGGGAGCTTTCACTGGGTCTTGCTATTGGCACTTACTAGGTGACCTTGGTTAAGTCCCCGCCCTTCTTGGGTCTTAGCTGTTTGTTATCTATAAAATGAAGGAGCTGGCCCACAGCATCTCCAGGCGCCTTCTAGTCTAACTGACTTAGAAGGCAGGCTCACTTCTGTCTCATCACTGTGTAGTGGCCTTCGTAGTGGACATCTGTTGTTTCTGCTCAGTACCTCTTCCTTTCCTATGGCAAAGGCACCCTATTTCCCTTTGGAGCGGCACCCCGCCCCATGTTATATGTAGGCCTTTTTTTTGTGCCACAGACCCCTCTGGCAGTCCGTAGAAGCCCTCCTCAGATTGATGTTTTTAAATGCATAATACAAGCTACATATGGTTTCAAATAAATCAATTATATTGAAATAGTTACTAAATGATAAGAAAAGCATACTTGTCATAAATACTTCTTCATTAATACATTAGGTGACAAGGTCTAGTTGGTTAATAACTATCATAATTTTAAAATATTAATGAAAATAAATATTTTAAGATATCAGTGATGATTATTTACAATAACCAAGATATGGAAGCAACCTAAGTGTCCATCAGTAGATGAATGGATAAAGAAGATGTGGTACATATACACAATGGAATATTATTCAGCCATAAGAAGAAAACAAATCCTACCATTTGCAACAACATGGATGGAGCTAGAGGGTATTATGCTCTGTGAAATAAGCCAGGCAGAGAAAGACAAGTACCAAATGATTTCCCTCATTTGTAGAGTATAACAATGAAGCAAAACCGAAGGAACAAAATAGCAGCGGACTCACAGATTCCAACAAGAGACTAGTGGTTACCAAAGGAGAGGGTTGTGGAGGGTGGGTGGGTGGGGAGGGAGGGAGAAGGGGATTAAGGGGCATATACTTAGCACTCACAATATAGGTGGTTCACAGGGAAGGCAGTACACACAGAGAAGACAAGTAGTGACCCTATAGCATCATACTACACTGATGAACAGTGACTGCAAAGGGGTGTGTGGGGGGGGACTTGATAATATGGGTAAATGTTGAAACCACAATGTTGCTCATGTGAAACCTTCATAAGATTGTATATCAATGATACCTTAATTTTAAAAAATGAAAATAAAAAAGATATCAGTGATGACTGGGATGTGATTTATGTTGGAGACAAAGGAATAGGTACTTTTAATTCTACTGTGATTTGTTTGCTACATTCATAACAGAGGGAAATGCTAAATTTCAGTTAGAGGTTAGTGAAAAGAGAGAATCAGTTTTTCCCACTTAAATTCAGGGTAGCTTATTAAAAATCCTTGATTAAGAAGCTGCTTGATTCCTTGATTTAGTGAGCACTTAACACAGTACTGGTCAATCAGAGCAGAGATTAGCCCTGGCAATGGGCATATGAGTCAAAATGATACAGTCAGAATAAATCTGACTTTTGCTGATTGAGTGGACTTCTGCTGGACAACTGAGACAGTTCCTCCTGTTGGGGTTGCCGAAGAGGGTTGGATTTAGGCTGGAGCATACAGCTTGCCTTTATCAGGAGAGAACCTGCCTCACAATGAAGCCAATACTGAGGAAAGCAGAGCTGAGAAGTCAGCATCTGCATCTTCCTGGCAACATTCCTCCTTTTAATGTGTTAATTAAGGAAGCCAATACATTATTTGTTAAGGCTGGTTTGAGTAGGGTTTTCTATTCATTGAATCCAAAGCATTCACAACTAATATAGTCCCACAAAGCTTAGCAGAGTGCCTGCCACAAAGCAGGTTGCTCATGAAGGAATGATGAATGAATTTCAAGCAATGTAGCAACATGATTAATATTATTTACCAAATTCATTTACATAGATCTGGCTTCGTTGTGTATGAAAAGATGAAGAGTATACCAAAGTGAGCATTCCAAAGGCTTTTGTTGGTTGAATGAATAAAGGAATTCATCCATTATCATTGTTTTCTATCTCTAGCTTTGCATATCCTTCAGTGATGCAACCAGGACTGCAAGAACACCTGGAGAGCACAAGTTTAGAATCATGATGGGCCACCAGTTACAAATTAAGTCTATGGCACACTCACACTGCAGGACACCATGTAGACAAATAAGACAATCTATATGTACCTATATGGAAAGACCTCCAAGACACATTAAGAAAGAAATCACAAAACAGTGAAGGGCTGTGTGACCTCAGCCACATTCTTCCATCTGCACAGTAATTACAGTACATTTTATTTTCATTAAAAACAAAATCTCCCAAATAAAACTTTGAGTTTCTCTATGTACATGAGTATGTAAAATAAAGGAAAATAGAAAGCTACTCATGAAATACTAACAGTGGGCATCTCTCAGGAGGGAGTGTTATTGGGTGGGAATTGTCACAGAAACTTGTTCTTTCTCTGTACTGTTTTCATTTTTCATACAAAGATAAAATGATTATGGGTCACTTGTGTAATTTAAAGTATTTTACAGTGAAAAAATAATAAACAGCTTTGACAAGAAATGAAATATTCCCCTTTAACCTGCTTTTGTTTTTTCTCTGAGGTGTCTGTCAGTATTCTCAGGGTAGCTAGAGGGCAAGGCTGTGCTCATGATGCTCTGCCACACTCGTGATGCTGTGCCCATGATGTCATGCTGTGCCCATGATGTCATGCTGCACCTGTGATGTCATGCTGTGTGCTCTATAACTTGTCATGCCCTTTCTCTGTGACTCTGTAGTTCTGGCTGCTCGAGGAGCCAAGGCTATCGCACCCCATATAATATGTTCCTGGGGTGGCCTACTGACCTGGATTCTCCTCTCAGTTTCCTGACTCCAACTGCCTCTGCTGCCAAACTGCTCATGGCCCAGATGATTTCGCTTGCAAACGGGAGGGGAAATCAGAGCATCTCACAGTCAGGGCAGAGGCCCGGGGGGAGATGCCTATCCGAGGCATGTTTGGGATAGCTGATCCAATCCAAGCCCGTCGCGGGTGGACTGGGAATCTGAGTCACAGAGTGGAGAAGAGATTTGTCCACATATGAGTTCAGTGCCAGAGTGAGACTCCAACCTGATTCCCAGTTCAGAACTCATTTTAGAGAGGGTGCCAAAAGTTCCATCATCCAGCCATTCTCCAAAATGTTCCTGTTACAATGTGTATCTGTTACTTAAATAACACATTTAGAACCCAGCAACCTAGTTTATCAGAGAAGCTGTAGTTTAGTATAGAAAACAGATAGCAACTTACATTTAATTTTATTTATTGTAAAAACAAAATTGTAATAGCACAAATGAAAACATTAAAAGACATCATTTCTGCCATTCTAATGTTTCATTTGTTCATATTTCTTATGTTACTGTAACATATATACTTCTGTGAACATTTATATATATGGCTATGATCATTTTGTAAATGCTTTCATAATCTTGTTTCACTTAATGTTATAGGTGTTTCCCCATACATTTTCCATATGGCCTCCACCTTCTTCACAATATTTCATCATGTAAATAAACTTTCATATAACTACGTCTTCATTGGTTTGTTTTTTTTTTTAGCTTAGTTTTATTTTTTGTTTTTGAAGAATACTTGTAAACCACAAGGAAAACCTAAAAAAACAAAGCCCACCTAGCTGGCTGAGAAAATAGGCTTGGCTTAGCAAGATGAAATTTAACAGCAATTAATGTTTCTCTGACCTTGTTTCCAAAACATGGCATGGACAGTACTGAGGAGACATAACTTAGCTGGGGCTCCCAGCCTCAGCTGTGCCCAGCACAGTTCCTAAGGGTGTGTGTCAGGGGCAGGGTCTCAATCTCTGTGATCTCCTTAAAGGACTGGCAGTGAGTGTCCCCAGCTGAGGCTTCAGATGGTAACGATAACTCACCTTCTCCCAGGATTCATCCCGTTGTGCATCCCTGTTTGCTAGAGTCACCATCCAAACTTCAAGCCCCAAGTCTCTTCATCCCACCCAGCTCTTAAATTCTCAGTGGGAGTCTATCACCTTCTCCTTCCAGCTCTCCAGACCCTTCCACCAGAGCTTTCTTTTTTTTGGTATCATTAATATAAAATCACACGAGCAACATTGTGGTTACTAGATTTTCCCAATTATCAAGTCCCCACCACATACCCCATTACAGTCACTGTCCATCAACATAGTAAGATGCTATAGAGTCACTACTTGTCTTCTCTGTGCTTTACTGCCCTCCCCATGCCCCCCGCCATGTTATGTGTGTTAATCGTAATGCACCTTGTTCCCCTTCTCCCTCCCTTCCCACCCATCCTCCCCAGTCCCTTTCCCTTTGGTAACTGTTAGTCCATTCTTGGGTTCTGTGAGTCTGCTGCTGTTTAGTTCCTTCAGTTTTTGCTTTGTTCTTATGCTCCACATATGAGTGAAATCATTTGGTACTTGTCTTTCTCTGCCTGGCTTATTTCACTTAGCGTAATACCCTCTAGCTCCACCCATGTTGTTGCAAATGGTAGGATTTGTTTTCTTCTTATGGCTGAATAATATTTCATGTGTATATGTACTACATCTTCTTTATTCATTCATCTACTGATGGACACTTAGGTTGCTTCCATTTCTTGGCATTTGTAAATAGTGCTGCAATAAACATAGGGGTGCATATGTCTTTTTCAAACTGGAATCCTACATTCTTAGCATAAATTCCTAGGAGTGGAAATCCTGGGTCAAATGGTATTTCTATTTTTAGTTTTTTGAGGAACCTCCATACTGCTTTCCACAATGGTTTAACTACTTTACATTGCCACCATCAGTGTAGGGAGGATTCCCCTTTCTCCGCATCCTCACCAGCATTTGTTGTTCCTAGTTTTTTTTATGTTGGCCATCCTAACTGGTGTGAGGTGATATCTCATTGTGGTTTTAATTTGCATTTCTCTGATAATTAGCGATGTGAAACATCTTTTCATGTGCCTGTTGGCCATCTGAATTTCTTCTTTGGAGAAATGTCTCTTCATATTCTCTGCCCATTTTTAATAGGGTTATTTGCTTTTTGGGTGTTGAGGCATGTGAGTCCTTTATATATTTTAGATGTTAACCCCTTGTTGGATATGTCATTTATGAATATATTCTCCCATACTGTAGGATGCCTTTTTGTTCTGCTGATGGTGTCCTTTGCTGTACAAATGCTTTTTAGCATGATGTAGTCCCATTTGTTCATGTTGTATTTTGTTTCCCTTGCCTGAGGAGATCTTCATTGTTCTTATAAAATATTTCAAACATATAGAAAGGCACAAGGAACAATACACTACAGAGATTTAACAAATGCTGATACTTTAAAAATACTTTTGAGATTAAACAAGAAAACCATTACAGATATGTTGGAAGTTTCTTCTGCACAACATAGGCTAATCACCCAGAAGAAGTTACATAACTTGTGAGATCCAGTGCAAAATGAAAATGCAGGGACCTTTATTGAAAAATCACTATAAATTTCAAGACAGTGACACCAGAGCATTCAAGCAAGCCCGTCCTTTTAAGTACAGGGCCAGGGTGATTGCATAGTTTGCACACCCATGAAGCCATCTCCTCTCACTTTACTAAAATTGATCTCTGTCTTTGCTGTCCCATGTATATGATTTTACTTCATATATTGGTATTAACCAACATTATGGCATGTTATTTGGCATATTTTAAAATATTATATAAGTGGCATAATACTGTATGTATCCTTAGGCTGCTTGCTTATCTCATTTGTTGTTTTTGTGATTTACCTTTGTGGATTCATGTGGATATTACTGACTTTCTCTATTGTCTAACATTCCATTATGGCCTTACCATGGTTCATTTTTTTAGACTCTCTCTGTTTTTACTATAATGAACAATATTACAGTGAACATGAGTGGACATAGTTCTCTGTGCACATGTGTGAGCTTAGATCTATCTGTAACTAGGGGGGAATCAAACTGCTCTGTCTTACTACATGCTGAGGTTATTGCCAAGGTTTTGCTTGGCATTCGTGTTGTCCCCACATGGGTCTCCTCTCGGACATCCCACAGTCATCAGAATATCCATTCAGGAGTCTTCCTCCCAAGTTGTCTCACCTCTAAGACCCATCATCCTCTGAAGCCAGAAACTGGGTGTCTTGTCCTTTCCCTATAACTCTCCCACCATTTCTTACCTATGACCAGAGCCTATTGATTTCTGCTTTAAAATACAGCTTTAATCTGTCCACTCCTCCACATCCCTCCTGCTACTTCCATTGTCTTGGCTCAGGACCCCACCTTTCCCCTAAGATCTTCACCCAACATTTCCAGCCTCCAGCATGCCTCCTTCACTGAAGAACTTATTACACTCTAGAAAATTGCATGTTGATTTTTCTCTCCCCTGTCCCTGTGGAGATTGGAGCTATGAGTTATGTAAGAGCCAAGACTGTATCATGGCTCCCACTTGGTGGCCTGTAGTACAGTGCCTGGCACCCAGAAGGTTCTAAAAATATTTGTTGAATCAAAGTATAGATAAACATCATGCTGTAGTTTTCCCATTTTTTGAATCAGACCTTTAGGATAATGTCCCAGGAGCAGCATTATTGATGATTTAGGATAATGATATAGAGTTCAAAGTCCTTTGAAATGAATTTGACCAACACAAAACTCTAGGTCAGCCAAGGTCCCAAAGCCAGTAAGGGACAAGAGTATGAAGAACAGGTACTCAGGTATTCCTGCCATCTGCTTGCCTTATTAGATAGGCATACTATGTTGCCCTTTACTGTCAGGTGACTGTTTCTTTATATATTGCTGTTCTGGTCTATCTAGATCTAGATATAAAATAACCTGGTAGCATTTACATCTCTGCTAAAAACAACAACAACAAACCACCTCACATCTTTGGGCCTTTGTTTTTCCATCTATCAAATGAGCATCTATCAGATCCTAAGATCTTTTTGTTCTGCGAGCAGTTGGGGAAAAAGCACATCTCTCTTCCCATCCTGCTTTTTCATTCCCATGCTTTGTGCACAGTCACTCATGAGGCTGAGGAGGGTGAACATAAAACAGCCCTTGCAAAACTAAAAACAGTAATAGCTGAAGTAACAGCCTGTTGAGTGCCCCCATCTGCTGATTTTGAAGCCCTTTAATCATTGTAGCAAATGAAAGAGAAAGTGATCTAAATGCATCCCCAGAAGTGCTGGTGAGTTCATAGGTTAACCCTGCAGGAAGAATAGGACATTGGTTGACACTAAGAAATACCTTGTTCAGGATGGACTTTCCCAGTGTCAAAGCTCCCCACCTCCAAGTTCTGAGACCCTAGAATGACACCATCTGGGTGCTCTTTCCAAGTGCTCAGACCTGAGGAGATGTGTCCCATGGAAGTTGCCTGAGCATTTTGTAGCACCCTGTGTATCCTGCGCCAAGGCTTTTAGCCCTGGCTCTGCCGCTGAAGGGCTGTGTGACCTCAGCCACATTCTTCCATCTGCACAGTGAGGCAGTGGATAACATGCTGTCCACTGCCCCTCCGCAGTTCTAAAATGCTTCATTGAATGGAAGGTGGAGATGGCTGTCAGACTTAACAATAAAAAGCAGACACCTTTTTAGCTCCTCTCAGCTTGAGTTCCTGCCCCTGGACAGGTGGAAATAGGTTTGTTTCTGGATCCCTGGCCTGGGTCAGAACCACAGAGTTGTAGGTGGCTGGCAGGAAGCCTGAGTGATTATCAAGATGCACGTCCTATCTCCTTCACTCATTGAACAAACATTTACTAAGCAGTTATGCTGAATAGAATGTGGGCAGGGATGGCAGCTGTTGTGTTCACTGATTTATCCATGTGTGGCGGCTGACACATAGTAGGTGCTCATTCAATATCAGTTGAATGATGGGTGTTTCCTGCAGCACAGTCATCCAGGGGAGCCTATTAAATGAAGACTCCTGGGCCCACTGCAGACCTACTGACTTGTCTTCTCTGGTAACAAGGCCCTGGTGACTGTCATACCCTCCAGAGTTTGAGAACCATGGCTGTCGTGTCTGAATAAAACATTCTTCTATTCTTAGGAAGGAGAAAATGCTGAGGTTTTTACTTTTGAGCGTTTGTCAGTAGATAATATTCAAGTTAAATAGGTTCATTTTGCTGGAGCCATTTCCACGGAGCCTGAAGGAGTCTGGGTTTTGCCCAGGGTGTGCATAGGGCAAACTTTCACTAATCTTGGGAGAGGCAAGGCCAATAAAAAGGCAGAGAAGGTAGGAGTTGAGCCACATGAAGTCCAAGTCTAGCACTATTATTGCCTTTTATATGGAAGTCGTAACATAAGAAATGTGCTACCATTCCAGCTTCTTGGGAGTGGTTAAATACTGTGAGGTTTTTCTCAATTCCCTTCAAGGGTCTGTGGTTTGGGTCATGCACAGATCTGGATTTGACTCTGATGTGTCTGTAACTGCTTGAGCTTGGGCTAATCACTTTAACCCCTTTTAAGCTTTAGTTTCCTGAGTCATAAAATGGGCATGATAACATCAACTACTCAGGGTTGTGGAAAGAACCTGGGAAGATATAAATGCAACATGCACAGTACAGAAAAGCTGCTAAGTTTTGGCTGATACCTATAAATTGCTATATATCTGGGGTGGAGGGTTCAGTAGAGGTTCACTTATACTAGCTCTTTTATTTTACAGATAAGGAAACAGCCTCAGAGAGGGAACGAAATTGCACAAGATCATCTAGCACCTTAGGTTTCCTGAGGGCTAATATCAGTGGAGAACTTCAAATTCCTCCTTGGATTAGAGAGTGCAATGAGGCTGACACTCTGAGTGGCCTGTGATGAGGGAGTCCCTGGAATAAGATGCTTTTGAAACAGAAGCTAGATATTTCAGGTGGGGTGGGGTGGTCTTCTCACCTGAGTTTCTTGTCAGCCAGAAGTCATTCTGAGGACACAGTAATTAGTAAGAAAGTCCCCAAAGCTGGGCAATTTGTGGATTTTTCTATCAACACTGAAGTTGTAAAGACAAAAACCTTTGGGCAAGCACTGTTGAGGCCTTCGCTGGGAGTCCTGAGTGATCCTGCAGCCCTGCAAGCCCAAGGCTGGAGATGGCTAGCCTCTGGCCTAAAAGGGGCACAACACCGGTCAGAGGGCAGGCTAGATCTGGTAGGGGCATCTCTAGAAACTGTCCCACAGGGCTCTGACTCCGGTGTCCATGCAAGCAGCAGGAAGGTGGGGTCTTAGGAGAGTTCAAGTCCTTAGTGCTACTGTTGATGATGTTGGCAATGAAGGGGATGAAGAAGAGTGAGGATATGTACTTCCTACCTGCAAGGCAAAGGGCCAAGCAATTTATTGTACATGTATTGTTTCATGTAATCCTCACAAGATCTCTATGTGGAGGAAACTGAGGATCAGAGAGGTTAAGTAAATTATCAAGGGCACACAACTAGTGAGGACCGGGATTCAAATTCTTATCTCCTGTAGTTCATTGTAGCCAGCAGTTTGCAAGTGCAGGAGGAAGGGACAGTGTTACTGGCCAGCGCCTTCAAGGGGCATATATTTTATCCCCATTTTTACAGACAAGGCAACAGAGTACCATAAAGTTTAGCATTTTCCCCATGAAGTCAGGCACTGTGCCAACACTTTACATATATTATCTCTTTGATTATCATAACAACTCTATGAAGTAAGTAGTTCTCTGATCCCCATCCGTGTAGATGAGGAAACTGAAGCCTGAAACTAACTGACTTGCAGGGGTCCAGGCAATCTGACTACAGGGCCCATGCTTCTAACTTCCTGAGTTGCCCAATACTGGGACAAGACGCAGCAGGGCTGGACCAGAACCTGGGGCTCCTGACTCCCAGATTAGAGCTCCAAGGCTAGATGTAGGCTCTCAGTTGGAATTCATTGTTCCTTAAAAGCACTCTGGCCTAAAGCCCAAAGAGTGAAATCACGCCCTGCGGTTCTGGGAACCTCAGACTGGAGAAGGAAGCTCTTGCTCTGGTGTTCAAGTCTGAGCAGGTGTACTAGGGACTCTCCCTGTTTCCCTCTGTGGCTCTGAGGGACCCCTTGCATGGCAGGCAGGGTGGGGCATCCCTGGAGTAGAGAGAGGGTGGGGAGGTGGGTAGGCATGCCCAATAAAACAGGCCTAAATCTTCCCGCCTTCATACCTTATTCAGGTAGTGCCCTCACCTGCCTGGCAAACAGCAGGGCATGGTGACGAGAGTTCAAGGTTGGAGTCGGGAGGCTTGAGTCCTGGTTCCGGTGCATAGAGGCACTCACTGTATGCGCACTCTTGACTCTAGGCAGTCCCATCTATATGATGTGTGATGGTGGTGGAGTGAGGGTAGGTCAAAAATCACCCAGGTTTTATAGGTAACACATTATTTATTAAGTACTATGTGCCAGGCACAGGAGACATAGCAAATGCAAAAGGAGATTCAAGCTTTGCTTTCATGGGTCTTAGAGTCTAGTAACTCTAACTCATGAAGATCAAATCTTTACTGAAACAAATGTAAAATGCGAACTATGACCAGTGTTTTAAAGGAAAGGCAATGGAGCCCAAGATGGTGGGGGCCCGGGGAGAGGGTGGGCGCTGACAGTCTGAAGGGCGGTGGGGAGGGGAGCCCTGAAGATGTGGTTACTAGGTGACTGGTAGGCAGGGGGTGGCGTTCTGCGGGTAGAGGTCCCTCGTGAGATGGCCCATCCCAGTGGGCCAGGGGAAGCCAGCAAGAGCCTGGCCACTCCAAAGGGTTGTGGGCTGTGGTAAGGGAACTCATTGGCATTTTTTGTTTCTGTATTTTTTTTGTTTTGTTTTTTTGTGGGGTGGGGGAACAGTGGAGTGAAGGGAGGCTTGAGAGAGAAGGAGGTGGTCAAACTTAATGGAACATGGATCAACGCATCTTTCAAGGAAAAGATTAAAATGCAACCCCCTCCGAGGAACCTTCCCTGATTTCTCCACTTCAGAACTATGGTATCCCTCAGTTTCTGTCCTTGAAGCCCTGGTTGAGAAACTCAAGAAGGGCAGTCAGACCTGGGATCTGTAATTCCTGCTACGGAAGGTCTTCAGCCTTCCTGGGACTCAGTTTCCCCAGCTGTGCCGTAGCAGGTTGTCTCGAAGGACCCGCCCAGCGCTAACGCAACGTGATTCGCTCTGGCAGGAGCAGGGGGCTGCCCGCATTGCTGCGCAGGCATCCGGCTGCCGGCTGGGGCATCGTCACCCAGCTGCGGGCGCTTTTCTCCGAGCTAGGGGCTGCAGGTAAGGATCGCGGTGCCAGACGTAACGCAGGGAAGCGGGGGCGCGACCCCCGGCCTGCGCAGGCACCGCGCAGCCCCGCCTCCGCAGCCAGCGGCCCTGCGGCAGCCCGGGCTGGAGCTCCGCCCTCCGCCTCCCGCCAGCCTCGCTCCCTCCTCCCGCCTCCCCCGGCTGCTTGCTCGCTTCCTCCCCCGGCCGGCTCCGCGCTGACTCCGCCGCACGCTGCAGCCGCGGCTGGAAGATGGCGGGGAATGACTGCGGCGCGCTGCTGGACGAAGAGCTTTCCTCCTTTTTCCTCAACTATCTCGCGGACACGCAGGTACGGCTAGCAGGGGCGGCGGGCCCGGGGCCAGAGGTGCTGAGCTGCAGGGGTTGCTGCCTCAGCCGCGGAGGCCGGGAGGCAGCAGTGGGCGCATTGGGGGCTGCAGAGTACCTCTTCCATGCGCCCTGCGATGCGCTCCGTCACGGAGGCAGGGAGCTATAGGCCCCCCCAGAGCATGCCGGAACGTTGGGGACGCCTCTGCCGCTGGAGAGGGTCTCGCTTTGGTCTCTTGGAATCCGCTCCCCCGCCGACGGAGCTGGTGTGTATCGCGCTTTCTTGGGGAGGTGGAGCGGCGCCAAGCTGCGAGGGGACCCTCAGGCTGGCTCTGGGTGCTGGAGGCGCGCCCTCAGACTCCCGGCACTTGCTGCCGTACTTTCACGTGGACTTGGGGCCCCGGCACAGGCGCCTGCCCCCTACCCCAGAGTCCCCTAGTGCTCCAGTCTCCGGTACCCCGCGTGCTGCTTCTGGCCCCCCGCGGCTCATCACTGGCGCCCGCAGAGCAGAGTTTCCTGCCAGTTGCCTGCTGTGGATGGACATAGGGGTCTGCGGGGCACGTGGACGTGCTGGCGGGGATAACACCTTCCTGGACCCCCCCGGGGGGGAAAGGTGGGCAGGATGACGGCGGTAGGACTGTTTGGGGGCCCCTGGGTCCCCCCGCGGCGTGCGGCCCCGGTGCACGCTCGGCGATGCTGGGGGAAGGGAAGGCGAGGCGGCGTTCCGGGCTCTGGCTGCTCCCTGGGAGCCCCTCCGGCGACCCGCGCGTGACAGGAGTGGGTGCTCTGTTGCGGTGGAGTGGGGAGAGAGAGAAAACTGGTGACTCGGAGACGGGAACTAGGAGTACTGCCGGGGCAGGCAGCCGGCGAAAATGCCTGCGCTAGTCGTGCGCGCCCCCCACCCCCTTCTCTGGTTTTTCCTATCCCAAGCCTGTTGCAAGAATAAAGTTTGGCCCCATACTTAAGGCTTTTTCTCCGGGCGCCCAGCTGCGGGTAGCCGGGAGGATGGGGATGCAGCGGAGCCAAGAATGAGACCCCGGATGCGGGCGCACCCCTGGGCGCGGAGAGGGGCCGCCGTGCGGAACCGGGCGCGACTCGCAGGGGCTGCTTTGGTACCTGGAGTAGGAACGCCGGTGCCGGCTCATTTTGCATAACACTGGAAGGGAGGGGGAGCGGGATGGGGAGGGCGGGAGGTGGGAGGGGAGAGAGGGAAACTTTGCTTCTTGTTATAATCGGCCTGTCTTTGGGCGGCAGCAGCTGTCATGGGACTGGGTGGGCGGGGAGAGGTTTGCAAGCTGACTTTGCGGTGAGACGCGACTTGGAGGGGACGCAGCAGCGGAGACAGCGCCGGGCGGCTACTCCCGGCTGGCTGCTGGGACCGCGCGGCGTGGCGGGGTGTTGCGGAGAGGAAGCCCGCCGCGCGCGGGAGAAGGCCGGCCCCTTGCCGGCTGCAGACGTCCTTGCGTCAGGGAGTCGCGGGGCCGCGTGGTCGGTGGCAGGCGTGCTTGGGGTGGGTTTGGGGCTGGGGCGGAAGGAGTTTGGTGGCGCGTGATCTCTTTTCTTCTCAAGGCCGTGTGTGTGTGTGAGGTAGTGTGTGTGATACGCGGTCTGCGCGCTCGTGTGTGTGTGTGTGTGTGTGTGTGTGTACGCCGCGCGCGCTGGGCGCGCACCTTTTTACCTCTTACGAAACTGCAGTGGAGCTCCCGCGGCGGTCACCGGGCGCCGTCCCCAGCTCGGAGCCCGTGTTTGTTCTGAAGGCCGGTCCCACCTCCAGCCTGGGGCTCGGCGCTTCGGATGCGGGCGGGGCCGAATTGCCCCTAGGAAAGTTCTGTCACTTACCTGGGGGTATCTCCAAAACTCGGCTAAGACGAGGGAGGCCTGAAATAGCTGGAGACTTGTTAAGGGACCCATACCAAGAACTATCCCTTCGGAAAGCGACCCCAGATTTTAACTCCATCTTCAAAACTCTCCAATAATTATTTGCCCATTTAGCCGCCCGGCGGGCCTACCCAGCAAGAATATTTCACCCAAAGAGACTAGAAAATTGGGTAATCAGGTGTCAGCTGGAGCAGTGCAGTGAAAGTTAATCTGGGACGTTTGCTTTTTTTATTTAACCACGTGACAGTCTGAGGCTCTTTCTGGTGATCTTTGCCGGCCCAACTTGGGAAATGTAATTGATAGGGGGAGCTTTGCAGACGCCCCTAGAAGGCTCAGAGAGCCCGGCCGGAAGAGGACCTGGGCGGGCCATCGCGTGCCTCCTCATTTTACAGCTGGGGATAGAGACTGCGAGGGGTGAGCGGCTTGGGCAGGACCACGCAGCCAGCGGGTGACAGAGCTACCCAGGGCTCCTGACTCCAGGTCCTGTGTGTCACCTCGAAATAGCACTGGACTTGGAGTCAGAAGGCCTGAGTGGAGTCGCCTTCCCCACCCTCTGGCTGGGTGACCCCAGAGCAAGCCATTTTTAACTCTCGGAGCCTCCTGTCCTCCATCTGTCAAATGGGGCTGGTGGTGGTGCTGGCAAGAGAAGCCTACGGTGAGGTGTAGTGGGGGTGAGCACTGTTTGCCTGTGAGATGTCTGAGTGTTCTTGCGACTCCCCCTCCTCCTCCAGACTCACCCCCTCTCTCCCTTCCCCTCCTCCATCTCCTCCTTTGGAAGGCTTGGGGAAAGTGAATAAAAAGGTAATTTATTGTCATGATCCAAAAGATTGCTGTCTGTTGGCTAATCCAGAGATAGAGGGAAGATAGAGGCAAGACTTGTGTTTAGAAGACTTAACTTTTACCCATTCGGGCCAAAGTTCAAAAATTCAGCAGACCAAGGATTGTGAAAGTTTCTTGGAAAGGTTTGGGGCATGCATCCCAAAGAACTCTGGGTTGGCTTCACCTTTGTCCAAGCTGTGTCTCTTGCCTGCAGTGAGTGGCCACCTGCTCTAGCAGGCCTTCGTAGCCCAGCTTGCCCTGCTTTCTCCTTTGGTTTTCATAGTCTGTGTTATACAACTAAGCCCTTTGTGTGTGAGTTCTGTGTCCCAGTAAGATTCTGGAACTAGAGTTGGGCCTTCCATCTCGTGCCCCCATGGCACCTGTCACCATGCTGAGTTCCTTTGCTCAGCTCTTGGCTAGGCACAAGATTATAGACAGGGGAAGCTCCCTAGGCTGGACAGGGAGACAGCTGGGCAGCAAGTACTGGGAGAGTGGAATGTCGAGGGCTTCAGCTGGGGGCGGTGACTTAGGCTCCAGAGGCCGCATGGTAGGCCCACACTGAGTACGGGTTGTTTGAAGCTGCGGGGGGGGGGGGGGGGGACATCAGTGATAGATACCAAAGCATTATAGAGTTGGCAGGAATTTACAAGTCATGTGGTCTAAAACCCAAACCCTTATTTAAAAATATTTAATTATAGAGCTGTTAGAAAATACTGGCAAAACATAAAGAAAAAGATTGAAAATAAGTAATCTTACCCAAAGATAACCAGTTACTTTTTATATATATTTCCAGACTTTTTTTTTCCTGTTGGTTCCTATTGATTATACCTTTTGTACAAAAGGAGTCATTTTTTATATACTAATTGTAACTTGAAGTCACACTACTGTAACTTGCTTTTTTTGCCTTCTAAACAGTGTGCTATGACTGCCTTTCCACATCAGTAAACATGCTGCTCAGTATCTTAATATCTGAATGGTTATGTAGTATTTCATTGAGGGTTGAACCAAAATGTACTTAATCAGTCCTTCATTGTTAGTTGCTTAAGTTGTTTATAACTTTTTTTAACTGTAAGCTGAAATAAATATTTTTGCATATGTCTTCTTTCCTTCATTTAAATGCCGAGAAGTGAAATTACTCTGTCAAAATAACTATGCAGGCACTTGGTAAAAGCATTTCTGGATTGCCTTCTAGAAAGATTGTGCTAATTTACACACCAGCATTGTGTGGGAATGCCTGGCTTCCCATACCCAGATGCCTCTTGGTATTTTAATTGTTTTTCATTTTTCAGTCTGTTCATCAATAAATTCTATCACTCTTATTGTTTTAATGTGCATTTCTTTGATTACTGGTGATGCTGAACCTTTTCCCCATATGATTATGGGCCATTTGTGGTTCTGTTCTGTGAGATGTCATGTTTGTGAACTTGGCCCATTTTTCAATTGGTATCCTATTCCCTCATTGTTCTAAAACTGGATGTGAGCACCTGGAAGGGGCCTTTGCCACCTTGAGAACTGGGAAAATGGCTTGAAGTCCTAGTGTTCACTTGCTGATTCTGGAAAGCTGCTGCCTCTGTAGCCCCTGAAGCTGGAGCTAACTTCTTTCCAAGCCAGAACTCTAACCACCGTAGGGGCAGGTCAAAGGGTAGCCTTGGCTGGGTGCATTTTCCCACCCTTCATCTGTGCAAGACCAGGGCAGTAAGTTCACCTGAACTCAGAAGGGGACATGTTTGCTTGGTTGTTTACCAGGAGCCTGGGCTTGTCTTTACTAGGGCCTGTTGTCTGGTGCTAATGGTCAGGATGCCTATGAAACCCAGGAGGCAGTGGCCCAGCATCCGGGCCCCCGGGGCACCTATTTCCCCTTCACTTTGGGGCTCTTCTCTCCCCAGCTGGTGCAGGCCAGCCAGAAGCTCCACGATTGCCAGGATGAGTCACTCTTTTCCTTGTCTGTGGAATAATACAGGGAGTACTGGTTTGAGTCAGAGGCAGCCTTGCAGATGGGGTCTTGGGGCTTGGAAGTGAGGTCATAATAGGAGCCTTGCAGTGCCAGCGGCTATCTCCTCCTTCCATCGTTTTCATAACATATATTGCACATTCTCTGTATGCCACGTATTCTGCTGAGGTTTATATTCACATTCTTATGTGTCATTCTCATAAAGATTCTAAGTGTAGGTGCTGTTGTTATTCCCGTCATACAGATGAGGATTTTACACCTTCAGAGAATTCACCGACTTGTTGAAGACAGCTTCTCTGCACAAGCTTGTAGTTGGTGGGAGAGCCAGGATCAGTGGGCAAGCTTCCCCGACTGCTTTGACCCCAAGCTCTGCAGACAGGGCTACTCTCTGTTTCTGTTTCATCATTGTGTTTTAGTGCCTTGAGTAAATGAAAGCCCATTGTATAGAGAGAAGAAAGACTCATAAAGCCCTCTGCTTCTCTAGGCCTCAGTTTCTCAATCTGTGAAATGGGGGTAGTAGGTCCTAAGTCTCAGGGTTGAGAATTAAATAATATACTTAAAATGAGCAGCAACTTGCTGCTCACAAAACTGAGTTCTTCTTTCTGAAGCACTTGAGAAGGGCAGGATCAAATACAGTGAGAACTCCTGTCCATGTAATCTTCTTTATGCAATAAAGGGAAACAATTATTGGTGTGTGAAGGTAAAGGGGACCCAAGTAAAGTCACATGGGAGAGAATAAGCAGGGTCATTTCCAGGCTCTCTTCCTCCAGGGTAATCGAGTGCCTCAGTCCATCCTGTTGACCATCCGCTGGTACAGAACCAATTGGATTGCATCGCTTTTGGGGACTGCTGTCCTCTTCAGGTCTAGGGCCCTGTCCGTTCATGACCAGTTCCTGCCCTTACAAGAGTGCGCGTCTTCTGTTACGCCCTCGCTCATGCATCACCTGTGCTCCCTGGTACTTCTAAATTAAAACCTAAAGTTTAACCTGATATGTAAGAGCCATTTATGTACTTGAAGTTGGAGAGTTAGGCCCCTGGCGTTTTCCTGAGTTGTCTGCTCTCCCTTGGGGAGGACCCTGTTGCACCCCAGAATAAGTTGTGAGTCTTCTTTCTGGGAGCAGCTGCCTCATGCCATTGTTTTCTGTCTATTCTGTCTTCGTTTCCACCGTTTCCATTACTTACCCCACAAGACCCAGCTCCCATGCCATTGTTTCGATAGCGCCTTCTTTCCAGGCCACAGCTGCTCTGCCCCAGTGTAGCAGTGGACACTCACTTTGAAGTCAGCCTCCTTGGGGCTGAGTCCTGGTTTGCTGTTTGCTGGCTCTGAGACCTTTGGTGGGTCACATAAACTCTGAGCTTCTTCCATTTTCTCATGCGTAAAGATAATGATAAATAGTACTTCCCTTATAAAGTTGTTGCAAGGAGTCAATGAAAATCAAATGACAAAGTGGATTTAAAGCACTGAACACAACGCATGGCATATAATCACCAAATAATAGATAACATCTTTTCTAATATAGGTCACACTAAGTATTATCATTTAGAAAATCACTCCAGATGGTTAAGCTTCACCAGGGCAAGCATTTTTGTATGCTTCATTCACCACTTTTTCTCACAAGTGCCTTAAACACAGTAGTCTTCAGAATCCTCACAGAAACCAGTACGCTAACCTGTGAGCCTCTTCGGGGCAGCCACTGCTTCTCATTCTGTGTCTTCAGTCCCTGTGTTCCTGAGAAAAAGAAATGCTGTGGAGTGACTTGGAGTATGCTCCCCGTACTCCGGCCCCACCATTTTCATGGATTCATAGCCTGCCTGCATGTCAAGCCCATGTTTGTACCTGTCCTCTCTGGAAAGTCCTTTAAGCAAACTGCATCCACCACTGACGTGGAGGGTACTGCATGCTGTCCTCTGGCATCTGTGTGTCTCCACAACCAGGCTGACAGCTCTGGGAAGGCAAGAAATAGTACTTTTATCCTGAGCCTGCATTGTGGTTATTACCCATTAAGTAGATGAGTTTTTGAGCAGTATCTATGTGATTAGGTGTCAGGTTCTCTGAAAAGAACTTCGTATTTTAAACATTTTACTATGGAAAATGTCAAATATAATGCGGAAGGAGCCAGTGGCAGATGGTACAGTCAATCCCCATGCCCCTGTCACCCAGCCCAAGCTGTCCTGGACCCACAGCCACTCTTGTTCATCCACCACATACCACATCATGTCATCCGTGATGGCTTCAGTGTATCTGCGAAGAGACTTGAGAGTACTCTTGTACGGGCTTCTCCCCATAACTACAAGGTTGGTTCTGTTTTCCCCACTTTAGAAATGATAAAATTGAGGTCACTCAGGGTCTTGGAGCTAGTGAGCATCTAACCTGGGATTTGAACATTGGCCTCCACTGTTCCTAAACCCCAGAGGCCCCACCTATTCCCCTCGCAGTTAGCCCCAGGTTTTCTCATTAGGTGCTGAGGACCATCCAATGAGGGAGACAGGTTGTGGAATCTGAAGCCCAAGTTCACAGAACTGAGAGGAGGGGCCTGGCCCGAGGTCACACAGCTGGCTGGGCATGGAGTCCACAGGCTCCTGGTGGCAGTTGGACTCTTGGGCTCCTCACCCTGCCCTTAGGGCAGGGATTGAGTTGCAGCCTAGGTGTGGAGTAGGAGACCAGAGAGACTTTTTTACAAATGGGAGGGCAAAGTCTTTGATTAATTATCCCCAAAGGCTGTAATTACTACTTAGTCTTTTAGGTAAGAAAACCAGCATTGGCCCTATTACTTGTCTGGGTGGCTGAGAGGGCTTGAATCCTAGGATTGGACTCTGCTTGGGGCAAGGCCTGCAGCCTTGGCTCAGATTTCTTCCTGCCTCAGTTTTTTCATCTAGGAAATGGGACTGATAATAGTAGATTATTTTAAAGGGTTTAGTGAGGACTGGTTGATTGGTTGGACTAGACTCTAAAGTGTTGAGAAATGCTTAGTCAGTTGAAGCCATTCTTAATGTTAAAAAGACATAAATAGAACGCAAACCCTGCTTTTTATCTTCCCCCTGAACTCTAGGTTCTTGGTCCTATTGAGGCCCTGAGGTTCCTCTTTCAGAGTATGATGTTTTCCTTTCCCCAGACTCCCGGGGGAACTAAAGAGGAATTCCATCTAGTCTTAGCAAAGTACTACAATATGGACTTTTAGGGAACCAGATCCAGTTAGATGACACTTGAAGAGAGAAGACATATCCAATAGTGCTTAGAGCTCTTGGTTTTGGAGCTTAACTGCCAAGGGTTTAAAGCAGGAGTCTACCAGTTACTAACTGTGTGACCTTGAGAATTCTTAACCCCTGACCCCAGCTGCCTCATGCAAAATTGGGGATAATAATAGTATGCTCTTAGGATAACTACAGAGGGTAAGTAACGCTGGTAGCTTTGCCTGCCATACAGTGGGCACTCAACAAGAACTGGCAGCCACTGGGATGATGAGAATGACAATGGTGGGAAAACACCAAGGTAAAGGTGAGCTTTCAGGGAGGTGGGGGGTGCCTCAAAGGTCATCTGACTCAGTACCCTTACCTTGATGTGAGGAGAGAGGCTGGAAGCAGACCCGGGGATGCCTTCAGATCGCCCAGCAGAGGCAGGACAGGCCTCCCAGCTGCTCTCTGCTTGGGCAGGGCTGGCTCTGCAGAGCAGGGACTCAGCTGTCTGGGATCCACTGTCTGGGAACTCAGCCGGGCGAGCCCTGCCTGCCGGAGACAGATGCTCCCCAGTAGCTCTGCAGAGTGTTTTTCCCTTGTGCTTGCCTGGCAGAACACAGGCATTTAGCAGAGGGAGATCAAGAAGATGTTAAAACCAAGCCCTGAGCAGTGGCAGCAGCTGGCCCAGGAGTGGCTCCCTGGTGTTGCCATGGCAAACGGTCTTGGCAACATGGCTGCTTGAGCCTTTATTTCTGGCCTCAGGCTCCTCACAGGGAAGTGTGGTACCCAGGACACTGGGAGGGCCCTGCCTTGGCTCCCTGACACCAAGGATGACCCAGCTTCCATGCTGCTACGATCCCAGGCCACAGCATCTGCAGGCTCCCACTGCATGATGCAGAAGCAAGCTCCTGGGTATGGCATTCAAGGCCTCAAATGCCCGTCCATCCATCTGTCTCTCCATCTACTCATCAAATACTGTGAGACCATGAAACACTGTTTCCACAGCTGCAAGAACAGAACAACACAATCCTAACATGGACCCTGGTGTTAGGTGTTCCCAGTCTGATTTCATCTTTAACTATATCTTTAAACAATAATGGTGATGAGAACAGTTAACAACTGCTAACCCTTTCAAGTAATTACTCTGCCTGACCCTGTGCTAAATTATTCACACGTAAATCACATCTAATCTCAGAGGAGCCCCATGAAACATTCCCACTGTTGATGCCCATTTTACCATTGAGTAGACTGGCCTGCCGTCTCTCCCCATCTCCGGCAGCTCCCAGGCCCAGCTCCAGGGCTGCCTTCCTAATGCCCATCCCCCAGACGTGGTCCCTGTTTGCTCTGTGATCCCCCAGTCTGCTGCAGACACCTTGTGTGCTCCACCTTCCCTTTGCGTACTCTGTCACCCTAATGAGTTTATATCTGCCCTCCAACCACCCCAGAACAAAATGAGGAAACTGGCTAAAGGAGGGAGCTTTGACTGTCTTGGTGGGGAGTCAGCAAAGGTTTTCATTAGTATTGCTATTAGTAACGGTAATAGAAAAGAGCTAACATCTCGTGAGTACTCTAGTGGCCAGGTATTAAGCTGGAACCTCCAGGTGCATCACCTTGTCTAATCCTCAGCTACGTGGGGAAGTCAGTACTATGACAAACTGGAAAACTGAGGCTGCAAGTTCAGTGACATGCCCCGCATCACCCAGGCAGATGGTGAAAGGCTGGGATTTGAACCTAGGTCTGCCTGGTTTCAGAGCACACAGTCTTAACTGCTGCACTGTGACTACTCTGGCCGAGCATGTGGAAAGCACTGGAATGGGGTGATGGGTGGCGGCAGTATGCACCTGCCCTTGGCCTCAGCTGTGGGGCTCAGAAGTGAGTGGGATGTGGGAGAGAAGACACAGAGTGAAGGGGCTCAGTGGTGTCCCTATAGCCATGAGTGGGGTGCAGAAGAGGATTCGCTTTGGGGGAAGATCTGTATGGGGAATAGACATCCGTTTATCCAGGGCCCACTGTGTGCCAGGTTCATCCCCATCCTAGCTTTCCCTGGAGCCTCGTTAAATGTGAAACTCCTCTCCCAGCCTGGGATAACCCTTGTTGATGTGTTTATTCTTCACTGTTCTCTCTTCTCTACCCAGTCAGGACTGGGGCTCCCTAAGGAAAGGGACCTCATCAGGCTGGTTTGCTGTCAAATCCCCCAGAGCCTTAACGGTTTCTGGCACACTAAACACCTTGTCCTTCTGGCATTACTGAGGAGTAATGTGTGCTCGCAATAAGCAAAAGTTTATAGGAAACTATGAAACTTTCCCTGCTTTTGATGGACATCCTCTTTTAGACGGCAATACCAAACAGTATTTCACTCTTCCTTGCTCTCCCCCAAAAATGAATGAGCAAATGCTGTTAGATCTTTAAGGAAATCCACTAACCATTTGCCTGGCCGCACAGACCCCTGCTCTATGGTTGGAGCTGTGCTGGAATGTGTGGGTGAGAGGTGTTGGGGGGTTGTACCAGGCCCCACAGGGGCCCACCACCCTTATCGCCAAGATGAACCTTGCACATAAAGGAAACAAAAGCAAACACTATTTTGCAGCATCCAGAACCCCCTATCAGAACACACCTCCAGTGGGCAGGGCTGTGTGGCATGTTAGACACTGCTAGGACAGTTTGTTAGAGGGCATTGCTCTGGCCCAGCTAGGGAGGGGCTCAGAGCTCCAAGAGCCTCGCTGTCTGGTCAAGGGTGTCTATACCTTCTAGGGAAATTGGAACCAGCACCTCACACTGGACCTCAAGTCCATTGCCTGTCCACTTACTCCAGCAGGACTGGGCTGGCCCCCAATCTAGAGGAAAAAAAGGGGGGAATCCAGGGAGGTAAGGGGGTGAGGGAGCCCTCAGGGACTGGCGACTACACTCTTCAGGCCAAGAGGATTAACTCTGTGCCATCAATCTTCCCTGGTTTGAAATCCCCTCAAGACTCAGTCTGTTCCACCTAAGACCCTTCACCCTTCTTACTTAGGGCCAATTACCTCTTGGTTTACACACAATTCTTACAAGCTTGGCAATCCTGTCCACCCCTCTTGACATTAGAAGGAGCAAGCCAGCTCTGTGTGTCCCTGCAGGCAGAGGGCGAAGGGTGCAGTCCCACTCGAGGCAGAAACACATCACTGCAGCCCTGAGGGCAACTTGGGACCTTTTAGGGAAGGGGCAAGGAGACCCCTTGCTTCTGAATACACTGTCCAAAAGTACACTGTCCAAAAAATGGGTCACGGAGACTGTACCATCCCTGAGGAAAGGTATATTCTGTTTGGTGTTCTCTGAGGAAGCAAAGAAGAATGAAATACAGTTTGGTAATGCCATCTAAAAGAGGATGTCTATTGAAAGCAGGAAAACTTTCAAAGTTATCTATAAACTCTGCTTATCATGAATACACATTATTCCTCAATAATGCCAGATGGAGAAGGTGTTAATCTGGTCAGCAAAGTTACTTTGAAAGTTAATGCAGTCTCCCTAATTTGAAATGTTGTCTCCCCATATTTCCAAGGTTGCACAGGGTAGTAGACAGAGTATGACAGATGCTGCCTGGCCTCAGGAAACTGTAGCTTTAATGAGTAATAAAAGCAGACTGTCTGGTTCGAATCTTACTAGCTCCGTGATCCAAGGGTTTGGACAGCCACTCTGGGCCCTAGTTAGCCATCTCCCAAATGGGAGTAATAATAGGTCCTACCTTACAGGCTGGTAGCACTAATCAGTAGTTCTCAACTATGAGTGCATATCAGGATCAATTTATAATTAAAAAAATAATAATGATACATCTGAGGCTGCCCTAGACTTACTAAATAAGAATCTTTGAGAGCAGGCTCTTAAGCTTCTAGGTTTTTAGAAAGCTTCCTCTCATGGCACCCCTGCTTTGGTCCTGAACAATCAAATACTATTTGTAGAGCATCTGGCATTAACTCTTTTGTCCCCTCCCTTCTGTGTCCTTTCTGCCTTAGTCCAGAGCATTGGGTAGCATTTAGGGCCCAAATGACCAAGAAGCAGCTAGAAGGCCCCTTTATAATACCCGTATAAAGCAGAGTGGCCTCCTTACCTGGCCCCAACACTTGATGTTCATATCAATCCTGTGTCATAGGCAAGGGGAGAGTTGTTATTCCCATTTTAGAGATGGAGAAATGGAGCCTGAAAGAGTGATTTGATAGGATACTGCAGTGCATCTGTTTTCAAATATTTATCTTCATCCCTGTGCCCATCCTCCTTGATCCTCAGCCACATACCCACTAGCGGGGCAACTCAGGTGGTTGTGGGGAATCACAATTACTTCAAGAGGTGGCTGGGTTGGAAGAGGGCGAATGGAGGGAACCTGAGGAAATGGAAGCCACCTCCACACCCTCAGAGCAGTGATCATTTGACTTATTGGGACCCTTACAGTCCCTTGACCCCAGAGGGTACTGGCACAGTCCCAGGCCATACTATGGTTTAGGGGAAGCAACAGGACTAGAACCCACTTCTCCTGATGCCCAGTTCGTTGTCTTCCTGGCTAAATGTGCTTCTTTGGAGTGGACAAGGTGTGGCTCAAGTGGTAATAGAAGTAGACTTTGAGCTACTGTAGTGAGGATTTTGCATGTGCTGTTCCCTTTGCTGGAGTGCTCTTCCCAGGTATCTCCCTCACCTCCACCACATGTGCGTAGACATCACCTCTTCAGAGAGCCTCCCCCGACTCCCCACTCCATCCTCTTTCTGTCCCATCACCATGTTCTCTTTGCTCCAAGGCATGTTCTGCACCCATACACTTTCCTGCTTATTGAGGATGCACCTCAGGAGTCCCTGTTGCCTGTGGGGACAGAAGCTCTAGAGGATTGGTTGTTGCCTGTTTGGTTCCTACTGTGTCCCTAGAACCTAGGACCTGGCCCATGGTTGGCATTCATTGAATGTTTCTTGAATGATGAACAAATGAATGAATAAATTCAATTTGTATTGAGCCTTTAGTCTGTTCTGGCCACCGTGTGGAGCTCACTTAACTCTCCCAACAACTCCAGGAGATAGAGCCCTGTTTTTCAGATGAGGAACCCGAGGTTCAGAGGGTGAGTGGTGTGGTGAGGGGATACAGTCCCTTTGCTGACAAGCCACACAGAGGCCCCAGGGGCCCAGCAAGCCAGTGTGAACAGGGCCCCGCCCAGGAGTACTGCCCCAGTGACCTGTCATCACTTTTGCCCTGGGGTTGGGTGACAGCTCTGCCCCGCACTGTGGGTACCGCCAAGCGTACCTGCTCAGAAGCACCCCGGGCCTTCAGCCTCTCGAGCACTTGCTCTTTGTCCTAGTGGCAGAGGGAGTGGCGGCCTGGCTTGTACTGTGTGGACCATCCCCCAGCAGGAATGTGGCCATTTCCCACCTCTAGGGGGATGGAGTTGGATGGGGCGGTCTGCAGGCCAGCCACCCAGCCACTAGCAGTCGGACCTGGAGGATAACGGTGCTATCTCACCAGATGTTCATCTCCCTAGAACGTAAGTAAGCTCAGATCAGTGGATTAAGTTGTGGGAAGAGACTGGGCTCCCAGGATGAGGTAAAAACCATAAGAGGGAGGAGGGAGATTTAGAATCCATCCCAGAACAACAAGGAAGACCTTCTTTGATCAGATGACCTCACAGTAAATTTTCCATGATCCAGTTGCAGAACACGTGGAGGGGGAACAGTATCAGCTGGTTCCAGGTGATGGGCGTGGCCTGCAGTCTGGATTTTGAGGGTTAGCAGAAGGTAGACTAGAACAGTGGTTAAGACTGGAGCTCTGAGTCAGGGTCTGCATCCAGGGTCTGTCAGTCAGTAGCTGAGTGACTTAGGGCATTTCACCGAGTCTGCCTGGACTTCAGTTTCCTTCCCTGTGAAATGAGATTAAGTATTTCAATGGGGGGTTGAAACAATGAAAAGATGTAACATGGGAAGAGCTTAGCACCTGCCTGGGTGTTGTTACTGTCAGTAATGCTGACAGTCAGTGGCTGGTTGGTTGGATGACAGACTGGTGAAGAGAACTGGAGACTCCATGAACCACAGAACCTTGGATTATCATTGGGTGCCTTTTCCTTTTTCTGTCTGGGCAGCACTGACTCCCTCTGTGCCAGAAGCTAGGATTGCAGAGGAAAAAGCCCTGCCCATTGTCCTGGGAAGAACATGTCTGCAGATGGCCATGGAGGGCGGCCAGGCAGAGGGAGTGTCCAGGCAGTTCATGTAAAAGAGACACTGAGGGCTGAGCTGGAGCTGGCTGACAGGGAAGAGCAGGGTGTCCGAGGGAGAGACCGGCCTGTAGTAAGGCCCCGCACGTCCTGTGGCTGGTGAATGAACAGCAAGAGACATGGGCTGTCCTGCATGGAGGATTTAAGTTGGCTGGAGGATACCCTCATGGGTGTCATGAGGGTAAAGAACATACGGGATGATCTGAGTGCCTGGAAGATTGACATTGCGAGCACCAAGATTTCCAGCCGAAGAAACTAGCTGGAGGCTGCTCGGGAGGCCTGGGAAGGTCTGGGGAGCGTGATGAGGTTTTCCCCAGGCCTCACAGGCAGGACGGAGTGAATGGGATCACGCTGAGGTCTCTGCCACTCATCCGCAGGCCCTAGGCTGGAGAGGGGCAAGGCTGGGGCACAGCTCTTCATCTGCAGGCTTGACTGTATCCTGTGCCCAGCAGGCCCCACTGGGGACCGCAGCCAGGCCCCACAACCCCCAGGTTCTCAGAGGTGAGGGAAAATGTCAATAGTTTTACACGGTAAGCCTTTAATGAATTAAATGATGATAATAAAGTTATTACCATCGTAATAATCCTTATTGCTCCTCTTACCACTACAGTCACCCCTTTGGCATATTACTGTGAAACTCTCATAACATTTTCATATCCATAGTTCACATCCTACTGAGGATTTTCTTTTCCATTTTACAGATGAAAACCCTGAGAGGTCCAGGGATGTTGAGGTATCTTGCCCAATAAGGTCACTGTTGCAGGAACTTGACAGGAATGTGAAACTTGTGGTCCTCTAAGTCTGCCTGGCTAAGAAGGGTGGTTTTTAGTAGGGCCCCTTGGCCGTTCATGTCCGTGCCTTGTCTAGACTGAGTTCCTAAGATTGTCTTGAATTCTCCTTGGAGCAGTGATCCCCAGTCTTTTTGATGTTACAACATCTTTCCATTGTGTGATTTTGCAATAGTTGCATCTCCCCCAGAAAAGAGCAATTTCCACTGATCCTCTAAATTCTAGTTAGCGAAGAGAAAAATTTTGCTCAGAGAATTTTATAGTTGCACTGGAGATTAGAGTGCCTTGGTTGAGACCATTGAACCTGCCAGTCTGGACGGAGGCCTGGGTTCAGATCTTGCCTGTCCCTCTTTGCTGTGTGACCATGGACAATTCTAGCCCTCTTTCTGGAACCCACCTCTATCCTATGCTGTGACTCATTTTTCCATCATAGGGGCTGTCTTCCTTTTGTACATTCTGCAGAACTGCCAGGTACTGGATGGAGAGGGAAAAGGTTAATTACTGGAACTGTCACATCTCAAGTGGACAATGAGAATTCCCTAACATCTGGCAGGCAAAGCCAGTGGCAGTTTCTTAACTTCCCAGGTTGTGTCCTCTTCCTGGGTGACAGCTGCTGACTTCTCTTTGAACTGCAGCTTGGAAGACATTTGTCATGGAATCATGTGCCTTAACGGAGTGGGTTTAGAAGGAGGGGAGGTGGAGGAGGGACTCCAGGCAGGAGAATCCCCAATTTCCAACCTCTCCAGTGAATCACAAAACATTTGGATAAGTCACTTGTGAGGGTGGAAAGACTGGGTGAAAATCAGGAACTTCAGGTCAGATTTTTTTCTAAAGGAGCAAATTATTCAAAATTCTTTACTGACAGAATATATCTAAAATGGATTTCTTCCTTTTCCCCACAGTATTGTCTTATCCATCTTGATTCATTTTTTTTAACTATAAAACTGCCTCTTCACTCTCCTCTCTGTGCTAGTTAAAAAATATTTTAATAAGGGAGGGAAGGTATCAGCACATTCTGAGACACCCCAGCAAGGCTTCAGACTTGGCTCTGGGCGCTCTTGGAGTCTCAGATGGCCCTCCTCAGGCCCCGGCCCCTGGTGCTGCTCATGCAGAGCGCCTCCCTGCTCTACCACGAGGCCTCCAGTTAGTTAAAGAAAGTTCACATTAAGTGGAAAAAGAGCGACCACACTTACTGTACCATGTGGCCAACAGGCAATTCAACACCAGAGCTACCCAACTCCCCAAGGCCCTTGCCAGCTGCCGGATTTTGCAGGCTGGTGGATTAGGTGACCGCCTGACTAATGGGCAGATCCGTGTGTGCACGGGGGTGCCTGCACAGGTGGCTCACCCACTGCAGCCTGGAAGATGGGATCTGCCTACATCCAGGGGAAACTCTGCTCCAAGCCTTACAGAATGCATTAATTTAAAAGCAGTTTTGTTGGGTAATAAAAGAAACTAAAAAGTACGGAATTTAAAACAAATTTTATATTCCTATAACTCAGGCAGTTAATTGCTCCATGATTCACCTTTAACCCCAAAGTGTTTTAGAAAAGTAACTTATTATCTTAAAGTCCTCCTTATATTTTCTTTGTTCAACAAATGACATATATATAATATTTTTTAAATTAATATTTAAAGATATTTTAAAATAAAAAAATTTTTAAAGTAGGATTAAAAAAATTTTCCAGTGTTAGGAACTCATTTGTCAAAGAAAGTGAGACCTACTCTGCCATACTGTAGCCTCTATCCTCAAAAAACAACCACTTTTAAGCAGTTTGATGTGTTTAAATGTCTTGCAGTAGGATATGTGTTTATCGTGTCTTTTTATTTTTATGTAAATTGTATTTTCTTGTTATAAGAGTGGCACGTGTTGATTTATTGAAATTTGAGAGAATACAAATTGAAAAATCCCAAGACCCAAAAAGAAGCAGTCTAATTCAGAGTTCTTAATTTTTAAAGTAATGTTGTAGGTTCCACTTCAGCCAAGCTTCCCAACTTGAGCACAATTTTCTTGCCTCCCAGCCTATCATTTATGGGCTGATTTCTTTTTCTTTTTTTTTTAATTGTTTATTTTGGTATCATTAATGTACAATTTAATGAGCAACATTGTGGTTACTAAACTCCCCCCATTATCAAGTCCCCACCACATATCCCATTACAGTCACTGTCCATCAGTGTAATAAGATGCTATAGAGTCACTGCTTGTCTTCTCTGTGATGTACTGTCTTCCCCATGACCCCCCCCCCCGACATTATGTGTGCTAATCGTAATGCCCCCTTTTCCCCCTTATCCCTCCCTATGGGCTGATTTCTGCTCATGACCTTGAGAAGGAAAGAACCTAGACTGGTCATAGTTTGTTGCACACCACGTGACCTCATTCAACCTACTCCTCCTTCATAAAATGGGAACTGTCGCTGCATTGCAGTCAGAATGCATGCATGTATCATGGATTTCAAAGCGAACTGCAAGTTGTAGAGTCATAAACAGATGTAAGGCAGTGTCACTACCTCCCCTGCCTGCCACCACCACAGCAACTGCTATTGTCTGAACTCAGGCAATATCCGGCTTGGACAATATCTCATCACCTCTAAGTTATTTCACACAACCAATTGCCATTTTACACCAAGATTTAATCACCCCCAAGGTTTGGCTTTTGTTCCATACACTGTGTACTGCATCTGTCTATATATACATTTGTTAATAAGTACAGAGCAAGATAAACATCCTTGCTGGTAGAAAGGCCTTCAAACCCAGGCTTCCTGATTTAGAATCTATTACTCAGCCGGGCTGTTTGAAGTGTTAACTGATCCACCTTGTGATTCAGCCTGCAATTGGAGCCCACCCAAGGGGAAGAGATTGGTGGGAATCACATGGAGCAAGCTCCAGGAAGTTCCAGCTACCTAACAAGTAAATTTTCATTCTAGTTTCAATACACAACATTGTTCAGTGGGAAGGAGACAATAGACTTGATTTTTGTATTTATTTTTAAAATGTTTTACATAAGCCTCCTTGAAAAAATTGCAAAAGTTACAAATGGAAGTCATCTTTCCTGTCCTTGTGTTCCTGTGCTCAGAGGAACCCTGCTACCAATTTCCAACATGGTCTTCCAGAGGTAAGTGGTGCAGATACCAGCATATATATGTTCTAACTTACTGCCTCCACTCCACTTTTTTCCACAAATGGTGGCAAGCTAAGAACATTGCTGTACAACTTGCTTTCTTCTACTTAATAATACATATTGAAAGATCATTTCATATCAGTATACAAGGAAAGACCTACTACATTTTTTGGCTTGACTGTGGTTTAACCAGTTCTCTGCTGGGCATTTAAGTTATTCCTAATTTAGTGCTGCTAGTTTGCAGTGAATAACTTTGTATGAGTGTCATTTTGCACGCGTGTGAATGAATGTGTAGGATAAATACTGCTAAGGGGAACTGCCCAGCTAAAAGGTACTTGCATTTGAAATTTTGATGACTATAACCATATTCCCTTTCATGAAATTATACCAGTGTTACATCCTTACAGGAATAAATAAGAAATGCTTGTTTCTTCACACATTCACCAACACAGCATGGTATTAAACTGTTTTGATTTGTTAATTTGGTGTCTCTGGAGTTTTAGTTTGCAGTCCGACTCTTATGGTTGAGAGTCACTTGTGTTTCCTCTCTAATGAACTGTTGTGTTCTTGATTCTTTTCTTACTGATCTGTAGGGTGTGATTGTTTCCCACTTTCCCTCACAATACCCTGGGATCTTGGATTCCACCCTTCCTCTGGCAGCCTGGTTAGAGGAGAAAGTACACTGAGTAGGGTTGGGATCCAGATCCTGGCCCTGTCACCTACCTACTTTGTGACCTTAATTAAGTCACTTAAACTCTGAGTCACTGTTTCCAAACTCTTAGGTGAGGATGTTAGTTCAACAGCAGTATTGTTGGATAGATGAGATAATCAATGTACAAGTGTTCTGTAAACTGTAGAAAGCTGTAAAATGTAATATGGCATTAATATTGACATTGTATCAAGTAAGTGAGAGACTATAGATTTCTAATATTTTAGGGCCTGTCATCTGGTTAAGCAGGTGGGGCAAGTGAGGCCCAGCGAGAATGGACCTGCCCAAGTCATGTGGCAGGGCTAGTCTGCCCCTGGGGCTGGGGGTCCTGAGTTGTCTTGCTGTAGTAGGTACTGAAGTGATGTACAGTTTGAAAGCATCTTGATTTTTACAGTACATTATCCCAGCTTCCCCCACAGCCTTTCTCCTTCATTGGAATGCTGTATACCTGGACCCCAAGAGCCCATACTTCAGAGCTGAACAATACCTAGGCTGGAATCCTAGTTCTGCCAGCTGTTAGCTAGCTTAAGACCCCTGTACCAGTGGCTTTCCCTCTCTGGGCCATGGTTGCCTTTTCTGGCAAGCACAGTGGGCTGTTGAAAGGCTCACTGAGGCCACAGCGGCAGAGCGCTCCCCACGTGGCGCGTGATGGGGCTCGGCAGGCAGTGTCTCACTCCCGTTGGTCTTGCAGGAGATGTGGGCCTGGTAGTCAGGGAGGCTCTGGTGTCGGATGCTCAGGGTTGGGGCTGTGCTCTCCCCTCCCTCGCTCGTGAGGCATCATACTTCACCTCTCTGAGGTAATAAGAGAGAGCCTGGGCTATACAGGGTTTATTCAAAAGATCAGTGGGCTTTGTATATGAAGTGTTTACCATGTAGGAGGCACTTAATAAAAAAAATAAGTTACTAAAGAAATACTGAAGTGCCTGTATATGCTGCTCTGTTCCAGATGTTGGGGATTTAGCAGAAAAGAAGCAGGGTTCCTGGCCTTGGGGAGCTCACATCCTAGTTATTGTTAATTTTGTTTCATGTTTATTGTTCTTGGTCATAGTAATGGCAGCATAGTCTGCTCGGTGTCAGTAGGTTCTGCTTGGTCCCTGCCTCGAAGGACTATCTAGGACATGCTCTTAAGGGGATTGGGGAATTTTTCCTCCCCTGTAGACTCTGCAGATTACTTTCTGTGAGAATGATTTTTTTCTATAACCTCAGGGACTTGACTCAGCTTGCCTCCCTCATTACTCCCCAAGGGGTGGGGGCCTCACCTGGCAAGCAGAGGGTATAAGAGCCTCCTTGCCTGGGAACCAAAGCCCTATGTTCCAGTGCTTTGATGTCCTAATGTCAAATGGAGATAAGATCTGATTTTCTGACCCCTTGGCCTGGATCTCCCTGCTTCATTCATTGTTTTGCCATGGGCAGTTTCCAACCCCTGTTAATGTCCATTTCCTATATGCTAGTCACTGTTTGGATCTGGGGGATACAGCAGCCGGCCCATGGGGAGCTAGCATAGAGAGGCAGAAAATGAACAAGATGCTTTTAGCTCCTGGTAAGCCCTGATGTGAGAATCAATAAGGGAAGGACATGTGATAGGGGTCCAGGAGCTACGTTAGGAAGGGTGGTCTGGGAGCTCCTCTGAGATGGTATTCATGCTGAGACCTGAGAAATCAAAAAGGAAGCAACCTTTTGGGGAACAGCGTTCTATGGGCAGTGGGGACAGCAAGGTCAAAGGCCTTGAGTTGCAGTGCTTGTCATTTACACAGTACACCCACTACTTGTACAAATGGGACCCAAAGGGAAGGCTGTGTAAAGAGGGCTGGCGTGTTTAAGCATCTTCAGAGCAGGTGATGTGTTGGTTATAAATCAGAGCAGGTCCTGCTTGAGGGAACTGCCAAGTTAGCCTCAGTGAGGTGAGTGAATAAATGCATTTTAGACCATAGTTTGAGCTACAGTATTTATTTGAAACGACTAAAATCCACAAGGCTTTTGTAAGTTGCAGAATCAAGGCTTTTCCAAATTCAGAGTAGCTTTGGCAGGCTGTCCTAGCAGATGAGGGCTTCCTTGCTGGCTCTCCATCTAATGTCAGCATCTGTAGCCACTGTCGACACAAAGTCAATTTTCACTTCTGGATCTGCGATTTAATGCCCGGCTGCCCAGAGGGCTGCAGAGAGTTGAGGTCAGTGGGGCTAATTGGGTTGCTTAATAAGGAAGGTTCTTAGAATTGGAATAGCTGGGCAGGGGCAGGGTCACCATGCAGAGAAACCAGCAGGGCTGGACTTGGGGGCAAGGCCAAGGGGAGAAAGGGAGGGAGGCCTGGCCGGAGGGAGCCGCTGGGAACAGAGCTGGAGAGACACGGATCAATGTGGAGGCCTCGGACTCCCATGGACACTGCTGGCCTGGGAGTGGGTCCTGTTGCCCCAGGAGCCTGTGTTCTAGAAAAAGGCCGGGTGTGTAGCTTGGGGCATTTTCTGGCCTGATTAATCTCTTCTAGCAACAGCCTGTGTGGTGAAGACCTTTTCTTCCCTCTCCCTTATGCCATGACCCTCACTGCTATCCCATGCACAGTAGTACAATCTGGGGTCCATGTCTGCTGTTCCCCTGTGGCTACGGACAGGTCTATCACATGATGGCCCATGGGGGTAAGGCTGAAGATCATGTGGCCAACCCGTATCCCACTGTGGGGTGGACTCTGGCCAGGTAACCCTGCCCTGGGGGCAAGTGTAGCCCTTCACCTTGTTCTAGGTCAGAATTCTCCTATCCATCTGTTCTCTCTCTCACCTAATCAATATACATCCTTCCATTTGTTCAGCAAGTACTTACTGAGCCACAGTCCGTGCCTGGCTCTGCTGGGGCTGCTGCAGCACAGTCTCATCTGGCTGCCTTAGAGACCAGGGTCTGCCGGAGTGAGGAGGAGACTGAGCTGTGCACGCAGCATCATTGTTATGGTGCACTTGTCCTTGAAGCTGCACACGTCAGATCCTCTTGTGAGACAGACATCAACAGACAAGTACTGGGACCTGGCTGGGAGATGGGGATCCATGTGGTTATGTGCCAGGGCAGGTAATGCCTTTCGGGAGCAGGGGTCCTATCTGGGAGTTCACGGCCATGGGATTCAAAGACGACCTCAAGCCACTTCTGCCCATGTACTTGAGCCTTCCTTCCAGTCTCTGTGGCATCTTGTTTCTCTGCTATGGATTCATATCCTGTTTGTATTTTTTTAATCAACAAATATTTAATAACTATAACTTTTTTCATTTTAATTCCAGTTTTAAAGTAGATAGAAATAATTAAAGAATTGACCATAGTTTTGTACATTCACAGTCCTCTAGTTCACCTAAGAGTAACTTCTTCCTCTGTGTCTTACAAATAAAAGACAAAAATTTACTTTAAAAATCTCTTTTCCAAAAAATTAAATCTTTATTGAAGATAATTAAGGAATTAGATACACTCTCCAAAGGGAACACAAACCACCCATAATTTCACTCTGTAGAGGTGACCACCATGAATGTTTCTTTTGTGTTTCTGATAACATTTTTCTTAAAAAAAAAAAATCAGAAGGACAGACATAATAAAGATCAGAAAATAAATAAATAAAATTGAGAAGAATAAAACAATAGAAAAATCAATAAAACCAAGAGCTGTTCTTTGAGAAAATAAACAAAATAGGTAAACTCCTATGGAGATTTATTAAGAGAAAAAGAGAATCTACACACATAAACAGAATCAGAAATGAGAACAGAAAAGTCATGATGGACCCCACAGAAATACAAGGAAGTATTAGAGAATACTATGAAAATCGATAAGCTAACAGGCTGGATAACCAGAATAAATGGACTTTCTAGAAAAATACAACCTTCCAAGACTGACCCCAGGAAGAAACAGAAAATCTAAACAGAACAATTACCAGCAATGAAATTGAATCCATAATCAAAAAACTACCCAAGAACAAAACTCCCGGTCCATAAGGATTCACTGCTGAATTTTGTCAGACATATAGAGAAGACATACTACCCATTCTCCTTAAAGTTTTCCAGAAAATAGAAGAGGAGGGAATGCTTCCAAACTCATTCTATGAAGCCAGTATCACTCTAATACCAAAACCAGGCAAAGACACCACCAAAAAAGAAAATTACAGACCAATATCCCTGATGAACATAGACGCAGAAATACTCAACAAAATATTAGCAAACCAAATTCAAAAATATATCAAAAGGATCATTCACCATGACCAAGTGGGATTCATCCCAGGGATGCAAGGATGGTACAACATTTGAAAATCCATCAACATCATCCACCACATCAACAAAAAGAAGGACAAAAACCATATGATCATCTCCATAGATGCTGAAAAAGCATTCAACAAAATTCAACATCCATTCATGATAAAAATTCTTAACAAAATGGGTATAGAGGGGAAGTACCTCAACATAATAAAGGCCATATATGATAAACCCACAGCCAACATCATACTGAACAGCGAGAAGCTGAAAGCTTTTCCTCTAAGATTGGGAACAAGACAGGGATGCCCACTCTCCCCACTGTTATTTAACATAGTACGGGAGGTCCTAGCCACAGCAATCAGACAAAACAAAGAAATAAAAGGCATCCAGATTGGTAAAGAAGAAGTCAAACTGTCACTATTTGCAGATGACATGATAATATACATAAAAAACCCTAAAGACTCCACCCCAAAACTACTAGAACTAATATCTGAATTCAGCAAAGTTGGAGGATACAAAATTAAAACACAGAAATCTGTTGCTTTCCTATACACTGATGATGAGCTAGCAGAAAGAGAAATCAGGAAAACAATTCCATTCACAATTGCCTCAAAATGAATAAAATACCTAGGAATAAACCTAACCAAAGAAGTGAAAGACCTATACCCTGGAAACTACAAGACACTCCTAAGAGAAATTAAAGAGGACACAAACAAATGGAAATTCATCCCATGCTCCTGGCTAGGAAGAATTAATATCATCAAAATGGCCATCCTGCCTAAAGCAATCTACAGATTCAATGCAATCCCTATCAAAATACCAACAGCATTCTTCAATGAACTGGAAAAATAGTTCTAAAATTCATATGGAACCACAAAAGACCCCGAATAGCCAAAGCAATCCTGAGAAGGAAGAATAAAGATACTCCCAACTTCAAGCTCTACTACAAAGACACAGTAATAAAGACAATTTGGTACTGGCACAAGAACAGACCCACAGACCAGTGGAAAAGAATAGAGAGTCCAGATATTAACCCAAACATATACGGTCAATTAATATATGATAAACGAGCCATGGATATACAATGGGGAAATGACAACCTCTTCAACAGCTGGTGTTGGCAAAACTGGACAGCTACATGTAAGAGAATGAAACTGAATCACTGTCTAACCCCATACACAAAAGTAAATTTGAAATGGATCAAAGACCTGAATGTAAGGCATGAAACCATAAAACTCTTAGAAAAAAACATAGGCAAAAATCTCTTGGACGTAAACATGAGCAACTTCTTCATGAACATATCTCCCCAGGCAAGGGAAACAAAAGCAAAAATGAACAAGTGGGACTATATCAAGCTGAAAAGCTTCTGTACAGCAAAGGACACCATCAGTAGAACAAAAAGACATCCTACAGTATGGGAGAATATATTCATAAATGACAGATCCTATAAAGGATTGACATAGAAAATGTATAAAGAGCTCATGTACCTCAACAAACAAAAGGCAAATAATCCAACTAAAAAATGGGCAGAGGATCTAAACATACACTTCTCCAAAGAAGAAATTCAGATGGCCAACAGACGCATTAAAAGATGCTCCACATTGCTAATCATCAGAGAACTGCAAATTAAAACCACAATGAGATATCACCTCCCTCCAGTAAGGATGGCCACCGTCCAAAAGATAAACAGCAACAAATGTTGGCAAGGGTGTGGAGAAAGGGGAACCCTCCTACACTGATGGTGGGAATGTAAATTAGTTCAGCCATTGTGGGAAGCAGTATGGAGGCTCCTCAAAAAACTCAAAATAGAAATACCATTTGACCCAGGAATTCCACTTCTAGGAACTTACCCTAAGAATGCAGCAGCCCAGTTTCAAAAAGACATATGCACCCCTATGTTTGTCACAGCACTATTTACAATAGCCAAGAAATGGAAGCATCCTAAGTGTCCATCAGTAGATGAATGGATAAAGAAGAGGAGATACATATGCACAATGGAATATTATTCAGCCATAAGAAGAAAACAAATCCTACCATTTGCAACAACTTGGATGGAACTAGAGGGCATTATGCTCAGTGAAATAAGCCAGGTGGAGAGAGACAAGTATTAAATGATTTCACTCATCTGTGGATTCCAACATTCCCCCCATTATCAAGTCCATATACCCCATTACAGTCACTGTCCATCAGCATCGTAAGATGCTATAGAGTCACTACTTATCTTCTCTGTGCTATATGCTATACTGCATGGCCTTAAGTTTTTTTTTTTTTTTTTTTTTTTTTTTTTTTTTTTTTTTTTTTTGAGAGGGCATCTCTCATATTTATTGATCAAATGGTTGTTAACAACAATAAAATTCAGTATAGGGGGGTCAATGCTCAATGTACAATCATTAATCCATCTCAAGCCTAATTCTCGTCAGTCTCCAATCTTCTGAAGCATAACGAACAAGTTCTTACATGGTGAACGAATTCTTACAGAGTGAATAAATTCTTACATGGTGAACAGTACAAGGGCAGTCATCACAGAAACTTTCGGTTTTGATCATGCAATATGACCTATAAACCATCAGGTCAAATATGAATATTCATTTGATTTTTGTACTTGATTTATATGTTGATCCCACATTTCTCCTATTATTATTATTATTTTTATTTTTAATAAAATGCTGAAGTGGTAGGTAGATGCAAGATAAAGGTAGAAAACATAGTTTAGTGCTGTAAGAAGGCAAATGTAGATGATCAGATGATCAGGTGTGTGCCTATGGACTAAGTATTAATCCAGGCTAGACAAGGGCAGCAAGACATCCACGGATGCAGAAGATTTCTCTCAAAGCAGGGGGGGTGAGGTTCTGAGCCTCACCTCTGTTGACCCCCAAATTCTCACCTGATGGCCCCCCTGCGACTGTGCCTGTCTTAGGTTGTTCCTCCCTTGAGGAATCTTACCCGTCTCTGGCTAACCAGTCATCTTCCGGGGCCATACAGGGAAATGTAAAGTTGGTAAGTGAGAGAGAAGCCATATTGTTTGCAAAGGTTAGCTTTTTACTTCTTTGCAGATTTATGCCCTGTGGCTTCTATGCCCAGCACTTGTCTCGAGGTATCTTTACCACCTGGAGGAATTATGATACTCGGTAAATTCGATATGAGGCACGAATTCTATTTAAAGTTTGTAATTAGGAAGGAAGAAGAAAAGCTATAGATGTAGCATATGAAGGAAACTTGGGAGGATTGATTATTTCTTTGACATATCTTCTTGTATAGTACCTTAAGTATGTATAGGTTTTAAACTACTAACTAATTTGCACACACATATTGACATAATAGGAATACGGTGACATAAACAAAGCAAATCTATAATTACCAGCCATCTCCAGTGAAGCCAAGAAAACCATTTAGGCACCCTAGGCATTTGTGAAAATTTATCTATGATATGATGGATATTTTCCAACTGTACTTGAACCATCAGACAAATTAAAGCAGCCCATTTCTGGGATCTGTTCACATCCCATATGTTCTTTTAACCATAGATAGTCTATAGTCATGAGATTTTGGGGTGCTACAACTTGCACCCCTCCCAACTCCTGGTTGAGTTCCAACAGTACAGATCCAGTCAAATTCGTTGTCTCACTGTATGCACATGCCAGCCTAGACATCTCCCTCCTCCTTCTTATGGCAAGTCCAGGAGACGGTGGGCTGGATGCAGCCACAACCGCAGCATCGTCCGGATCCCTGTGGAGGCTTTTTGATGATCATCCCCCGGCACGAGTCCTCCAGAGAGTGCTGATGCCGGAAGCTCCTCCTCATATCGTATCTTAGTTCATTTTCTGGGTATCCAAGCTAGGCCTTGATCTTCTGCGTAGAGACAAACAGACCCTTTGCCCACACTTTGACATGCCCTCTATACCACTGTGCAGAACTCATTGGAGGTCAGCACACAGTAACTGCTTTTTTTTTTTTTTTTAATTAAGAGAAAGGAATATTATCAGAAAAGAGTACCTCCATAGCTGATCATCTGACACCCTTTAAGTGATCAACATTAAGGATATTTAAAGCATGCGTTGATCTTTGATTTACCAATAGTTTTATCCTGTTAAGGAGTAATCCCCCTTTTCTTTCTTTCTTTCTTTTTTTTTTTTTTTTTTTTAAATTTTTAATCTACACTTACCTGAAGAATACTATGTTTACTATGCTCTCCCCTATATCAGGTCCCCCCTAACAACCACATTACGGTTACTGTCCATCAGCTTAGCAAAATGTTGTAGAGTCACTACTTGTCCTCTCTGTGTTGTGCAGCCCACCCTCCCCTTTCTCCCTCCCCCCCATGCAGGCTAATCTTAATACCCCCCTTCTTCTTCCCCCCCCTTATCCCTCCCTGCCCACCCATCCTCCCCAGTTCCTTTCCCTTTGGTACCTGTTAGTCCATTTTTGGGTTCTGTAATTCTGCTGCTGTTTTGTTCCTTCAGTTTTTCCTTTGTTCCTATACTCCTCAGATGAGTGAAATCATTTGGTATTTCTCTTTCTCCGCTTGGCTTATTTCACTGAGCATAATACTCTCCAGCTCCATCCATGTTGCTGCAAATGGTTGGATTTTTCCACTTCTTATGGCTGAGTAGTATTCCATTGTGTATATGTACCACATCTTCTTTATCCATTCATCTACAGATGGACATTTAGGTTGCTTCCAATTCTTGGCTATTGTAAATAGTGCTGCGATAAACATAGGAGTGCATCTGTCTTTCTCAAACTTGATTGCTGCGTTCTTAGGGTAAATTCCTAGGAGTGGAATTCCTGGGTCAAATGGTAGGTCTGTTTTGAGCATTTTGATGCACCTCCATACTGCTTTCCACAATGGTTGAACTAATTTACATTCCCACCAGCAGTGTAGGAGGGTTCCCCTTTCTCCACAGCCTCGCCAACATTTGTTGTTGTTTGTCTTTTGGATGGCAGCTATCCTTACTGGTGTGAGGTGATACCTCATTGTAGTTTTAATTTGCATTTCTCTGATAATTAGCGATGTGGAGCATCTTTTCATGTGTCTCTTGGCCATCTGTATTTCTTTTTTGGAGAACTTTCTGTTCAGTTCCTCTGCCCATTTTTTAATTGGGTTATTTGTTTTTTGTTTGTTGAGGCGTGTGAGCTCTTTATATATTCTGGACGTCAAGCCTTTATCAGATCTGTCATTTTCAAATATATTCTCCCATACTGTAGGGTTCCTTTTTGTTCTATTGATGGTGTCTTTCGCTGTACAGAAGCTTTTCAGCTTAATGTAGTCCCACTTGCTCATTTTTGCTGTTGTTTTCCTTGCCCGGGGAGATATGTTCAAGAAGAGATCACTCATGTTTATGTCTAAGAGGTTTTTGCCTATGTTTTTTTCCAAGAGTTTAATGGTTTCGTGACTTACATTCAGGTCTTTGATCCATTTTGAGTTTACCTTTGTATATGGGGTTAGACAATGGTCCAGTTTCATTCTCCTACATGTAGCTGTCCAGTTTTGCCAGCACCATCTGTTGAAGAGACTGTCATTTTGCCATTGTATGTCCATGGCTCCTTTATCAAATATTAATTGACCATATATGTTTGGGTTAATTTCTGGGGTCTCTAATCTGTTCCACTGGTCTGTGGCTCTGTTCTTGTGCCAGTACCAAATTGTCTTGATTACTATGGCTTTGTAGTAGAGCTTGAAGTTGGGGAGTGAGATCCCCCCTACTTTATTCTTCTTTTTCAGGATTGCTTTGGCTATTCGGGGTCTTTGGTGTTTCCATATGAATTTTTGAATTATTTGTTCCAATTCATTGAAGAATGTTGCTGGTAATTTGAGAGGGATTGCATCAAATTTGTATATTGCTTTCGGCAGGATGGCCATTTTGACGATATTAATTCTTCCTAGCCATGAGCATGGGATGAGTTTCCATTTATTAGTGTCCCCTTTAATTTCTCTTAAGAGTGACTTGTAGTTTTCAGAGTATAAGTCTTTCACTTCCTTGGTTAGGTTTATTCCTAGGTATTTTATTCTTTTTGATGCAATGGTGAATGGAATTGTTTTCCTGATTTCTCTTTCTATTGATTCGTTGTTAGTGTATAGGAAAGCTACAGATTTCTGTGTGTTGATTTTGTATCCTGCAACTTTGCTGTATTCCGATATCAGTTCTAGTAGTTTTGGAGTGGAGTCTTTAGGGTTTTTTATGTACAGTATCATATCATCTGCAAATAGTGACAGTTTAACTTCTTCTTTACCAATCTGGATTCCTTGTATTTCTTTGTTTTGTCTGATTGCCGTGGCTAGGACCTCCAGTACTATGTTAAATAACAGTGGGGAGAGTGGGCATCCCTGTCTGGTTCCCGATCTCAGTGGAAATGCTTTCAGCTTCTCGCTGTTCAGTATAATGCTGGCTGTGGGTTTATCATATATGGCCTTTATTATGTTGAGGTACTTGCCCTCTATTCCCATTTTGCTGAGAGTTTTTATCATGAATGGATGTTGAATTTTGTCAAATGCTTTTTCAGCATCTATGGAGATGATCATGTGGTTTTTGTCTTTCTTTTTGTTGATGTGGTGGATGATGTTGATGGATTTTCGAATGTTGTACCATCCTTGCATCCCTGGGATGAACCCCACTTGGTCATGGTGTATGATCCTTTTGATATACTGTTGAATTCTGTTTGCTAATATTTTATTGAGTATTTTTGCATCTACGTTCATCAGGGATATTGGTCTGTAATTTTCTTTTTTGGTGGGGTCTTTGCCTGGTTTTGGTATTAGGGTGATGTTGGCTTCATAGAATGAGTTTGGGAGTATTCCCTCTTCTTCTATTTTGTGGAACACTTTAAGGAGAATGGGTATTATGTCTTCTCTGTGTGTCTGATAAAATTCCGAGGTAAATCCGTCCGGCCCCGGGGTTTTGTTCTTGGGTAGTTTTTTGATTACTGTTTCAATTTCTTTGCTTGTAATTGGTTTGTTTAACTTTTGTGTTTCTTCCTTGGTCAGTCTTGGGAGGTTGTATTTTTCTAGGAAGTTGTCCATTTCTTCTAGGTTTTCCAGCTTGTTGGCATATAGGTTTTCATAGTAGTCTTTAATAATTCTTTGTATTTCTGTGGAGTCTGTCGTGATTTTTCCATTCTCATTTCTGATTATGTTGATTTGTGTTGACTCTCTTTTTCTCTTAATAAGTTGGGCTAGAGGCTTATCTATTTTGTTTATTTTCTCAAAGAACCAGCTCTTGGTTTCGTTGATTTTTGCTATTGTTTTATTCTTCTCAATTTTGTTTATTTCTTCTCTGATCTTTATTATGTCCCTCCTTCTGCTGACTTTAGGCCTCATTTGTTCTTCTTTTTCCAGTTTTAATAATTGTGATGTTAGACTATTCATTTGGGATTGTTCTTCCTTCTTCAAGTGTGCCTGGATTGCTATATACTTTCCTCTTAAGACTGCTTTCGCTGCATCCCACAGAAGTTGGGGCTTAGTGTTGTTGTTGTCATTTGTTTCTATATATTCCTTGATCTCTATTTTGATTTGTTCATTGATCCATTGATTATTTAGTAGCATGTTGTTAAGCCTCCATGTGTTTGTGAGCCTTTTTGTTTTCTTTGTAGAATTTATTTCTACTTTCATACCTTTGTGGTCTGAAAAATTGGTTGGTAGAATTTCAATATTGTGGAATTTACTGAGGCTCTTTTTGTGAGCTAGTATGTGGTCTATTCTGGAGAATGTTCCATGTGCACTTGAGAAGAATGTATATCCTGTTGCTTTTGGATGTAAAGTTCTATAGATGTCTATTAGGTCCATCTGTTCTAGTGTGTTGTTCAGTGCCTGTGTGTCTTTACTTATTTTCTGCCCGGTGGATCTATCCTTTGGGGTGAGTGGTGTGTTGAAGTCTCCTACAATGAATGCATTGCAGTCTATTTCCCTCTTTAGTTCTGTTAGTATTTGCTTCACATATGCTGGTGCTCCTGTATTGGGTGCATATATATTTAGAATGGTTATATCCTCTTGTTGGACTAAGCCCTTTATCATTATGTAGTGGCCTTCTTTATCTCTTGTTACTTTCTTTGTTTTGAAGTCTATTTTGTCTGATATTAGTACTGCAACCCCTGCTTTCTTCTCACTGTTGTTTGCCTGAAATATGTTTTTCCATCCCTTGACTTTTAGTCTATGCTTATCTTTGGGTTTAAGGTGAGTTTCTTGTAAGCAGCATATAGATGGGTCTTGCTTTTTTATCCATTCTATTACTCTATGTCTTTTGATTGGTGCATTAAGTCCATTTACATTTAGGGTGACTATTGAAAGATATGTACTTATTGCCATTGCAGGCTTTAGATTCGTGGTTACCAAAGGTTCAAGGTTAGCTTCTTTAGTATCTTACTGCCTAACTTAGCTCGCTTATTGAGCTGTTGTATACACTGTCTGGAGAGTCTTTTCTTCTCTCCCTTCTTATTCCTCCTCCTCCCTTCTTCATATGTTGTGTGTTTTGTTCTGTGCTCTTTTTAGGGGTGCTCCCATCTAGAGCAGTCCCTGTAGGATGCCCTGTAGAGGTGGTTTGTGGGAAGCAAATTCCCTCAGCTTTTGCTTATCTGGGAATTGTTTGATCCCACCATCATATTTAAATGATAGTCGTGCTGGATACAGTATCCTTGGTTCAAGGCCCTTCTGTTTCATTGCATTAAGTATATCATGCCATTCTCTTCTGGCCTGTAGGGTTTCTGTTGAGAAGTCTGATGTTAGCCTGATTGGTTTTCCTTTATAGGTGACCTTTTTCTCTCTAGCTGCCTTTAAAACTCTTTCCTTGTCCTTGATTCTTGCCATTTTAATTATTATGTGTCTTGGTGTTGTCCTCCTTGGATCCTTTCTGTTGGGGGTTCTGTATAATTCCATGGTCTGTTCGATTATTTCCTCCCCCAGTTTGGGGAAGTTTTCAGCAATTATTTCTTCAAAGACACTTTCTATCCCTTTTCCTCTTTCTTCCTCTTCTGGTATCCCTATAATACGAATGTTTTTCCTTTTGTATTGGTCACATATTTCTCTTAGTGTTGTTTCATTCCTGGAGATCCTTTTATCTCTCTCTATGTCAGCTTCTATACGTTCCTGTTCTCTGGCTTCTATTCCTTCAATGGCCTCTTGCATCTTATCCATTCTGCTTATAAATCCTTCCAGGGATTGTTTCACTTCTGTGATCTCTTTCCTGACATCTGTGATCTCCTTCCGGACTTCATCCCACTGCTCTTGCATTTTTCTCTGCATCTCATCCCACTGCTCTTGCATTTTTCTCTGCATCTCATCCCATTGCTCTTGCATTTTTTTCTGCATCTCTGTCAGCATGTTCATGATTTTTATTTTGAATTCTTTTTCAGGAGGACTAGTTAGGTCTGTCTCCTTCTCAGGTGTTGTCTCTGTGATCTTTGTCTGCCTGTAGTTTTGCCTTTTCATGGTGATAGAGATAGTCTGCAGAGCTGGTACAAGTGACCGCTGGAAGAGCTTCCCTTCTTGTTGGTTTGTAGCCTTTTCCTGGGAGAATAGCGACCTCTAGTGGCTTGTGCTGGGCAGCTGTGCGCAGACAGGGCTTCTGCTTCCTGCCCAGTTGCTTTGGGGTTTATCTCCACTGTTGCTGTGGGCTTGGCCTGGCTGGGGCTGTTCCTCCAAAATGGTGGAGCCCCGTTAGAGGGGGAGCAGCCAGGAGACTATTTATCTCCGTAAGGGGCCTCTGTGCTCCCTGCTGCCCAGGGGGTTAGAGTGCCCAGAGATCCCCAGATTCCCTGCTTCTGGTCTAAGTGACCTGTCCTGCCCCTTTAAGATTTCCAAAAAGCACTCTCCAAACCAAAACAACAACAGCAACAATGAGAGAGGGAACAGAAAGGAAAAAAAAAAGAAAAAACACGCGATTTTTTTTTTTTTTTCCTCAGGTGCCGGTCCCAGGCACCCGCGCACTGGTCCTGCTGCCCTGTCTCCCTAGCACCAGGGTCCCTGTCCTTTCAAGGCTTCCAAAAAGCACCCACCCACCGGTCCCGCAGGGAAGGAACGCTCAATATTCTTGGTCCTCAGGCACTGGTCCCACGCACCCGCTCACCAGTCCTGCCGCCCTGCCTCCCTAGCACCGGGGTCCCTGTCCCTTCAAGGCTTCCAAAAAGCACTTGGCAAAAAGAGAGAAAAAAAAAGGGGAAAAACGCGCGATTTCTTCCGTCCTCAGGTGCTGGTCTCAGGCACCCACCCACCGGTCCCACAGGGAAAAATGCGGGATATTCTTTGTCCTCAGGTGCCGGTCCCAGGCACCCGCTCACCAGTCCCGCCGCCCTGCCTCCCTAGCACCGGGGTCCCTGTCCCTTTTAGGCTTCCAAAAAGCACTCGCAGAAAAGAGAAAAAAAAAAGGGGAAAAACGCGCGATTTCCTCTGTCCTCAAGTGCCGGTCTCAGGCACCCGCCCACCGGTCCCGCAGGGAAAAACGGGGGATATTCTTTGTCCTCAGGCGCCGGTCCGAGCCACCCGATCACCAGTCCCGCCACCGTGCCTCCCTAGCACTGGGGTCCCCGTCCCTTCAAGGCTTCCAAAAAGCGCTTGCCAAAAAGAGAAAAAAAAAAAAGGGGGAAAAACGCGCGACCTCCTCCGTCCTCAGGCACTGGTCTCAGGCACCCGCCCCCAGGTCTCGCAGGGAGAAACGCGGGATATTCTTTGTCCTCCGGCGCCGTTCCCAGGCACCTCCTCACCGGTCCCGCCACCCTGCCTCCCCAGCAACGGGGGCCCGTCCCTCTAAGGCTTCCAAAAAGCGCTCTCCAAAAAAAAAAAACTGCTCCAGTTTCTCTCCACCCGCCGGGAGCCGGGGGGAGGGGCGCTCGGGTCCCGCCGGGCTGGGGCTTGTATCTTACCCCCTTCACAAGGCACTGGGTTCTTGCAGGTGTGGATGTGGTCTGGATGTTGTCCCGTGTCCTGTGGTCTCTATTTTAGGAAGATTTTTCTTTGTTATATTTTCATAGCTCTATGTGTTTTTGGGAGGAGATTTCCACTGCTCTACTCACGCCGCCATCTTCTGGCCTTAAGTTTTTTAACTCACCATTTTGATGGCAGCAGGGGATGTTCCTCATGGATGTAGAGTGAGACTCTTTTCTGTGGTTTGTTCTCCCTTTTAGAGAGCCAGTTTTGTTTATGCATGACCTAGGGAAGCCATTGGCTCCTGTTTGCCTCCTTATTGTCTTATAAAATGAGAAAGCACTGTAGCTCCCTCTTGGAATGGATGCACTGGGTAAAGGAGCAGGTAGCCCTGGTGCCTGGATGCTGTAACAATAGCTGCTGCCGTGGAGCAAGGCGGGAGGGGCTGCCACCAGCCCCACTCTGGTGGTCAGGAGTTGGAGACTGAGTTAAGTCACCTGCCTCAAGTGGCTGCTGACCAAAGTTGAACTTAAACAGCATATAAATGGAAATTGGGCTATGCCTCAGGCAGGGGTGGCCAGTTCAGTGTGAAGATAGTACTATTGTTCCTCCCCTGGTCCTCACAAACCAGAGGAAGTGATTCACTTGAGAAAGATGTACATCCTTGCCAGGCAAGCTTCCAGCAGCAGTGTGGGGCAGCGCAAGGTCGCCCTGTGGAGGCCACCCACAGCTGCCCTGGATGCTGAGGCTCAGAGGGACTGAGCTACCAGCCTAAGTCAAGGAGTGTACTGGTGGCAGAGCCGAGATTTGAACCCAGGGCTTTCCCACCACATCTTCCATGTTAGATTCTTTTACCCAGTGGGATAGAGCATCTACTATGTGCAAGGAGCTGTAGGGGGAACAGACAAAGAGGGTGTGCGGTCCTCACTCAGATAGCACACATGTGTAATGCAAACAATGCTGCAAAGGCCAAGGATACAGCAGGATGTCCACTGGGTCATTTCTTGAGAATCCACCATACCAGGCCCGGTGCTCAACTCTGTGGACACAGCTGTGAGCAAGCAGACTGTAGACTGGCAGACCAGCAAACAGCAGACTGCCAGAGGCCCAGGGCTGATGAGCCCAGTGAGGGAAAGAGCACTGTGGTGATGGCAGAGGGCCCTGGGCTGCAGTTTCTTGGAAGAATTGCTGGGGATTGGACTTGGGTTGGGCTATCCCAGCTGCAGTGTCCCTGAAGCCCGGGCAGAGCTTTGGCATTGAATGGTGGCTAAGGGTAGGGCTTTTGACTCAGACCAACTTGAGTGCTGGGTCTGAGGAGTCTGCCATTTAACATGCTGTGTGACTTTGGGCAAGTTACCTGGCTTTTATGAGCCTCCTATCTTGTTTAAAAGGGTGTGAGAAAGAAAGGAGAATAAACAGACCTAATGTATCTGCAGCTGCTGTGTGGCTGTTCTCATCAGTTTCTCCATTGCCATTGTCCCTCGTGGCAGTAGCAGCGGCAACAGGTGTGCAGAAGTCTGGGTCATGCTTGAGACTGGCACTGCTGGACACTGTGGAGTGAAATGTGAATGGAGCCCAAACGGTGTACTGATACGGCAGACACTTGCCCTACGAACCATCTCATGCCTGTCACACAAACCAGAGGGACTGCAGCCTGCTGTGTCTGGCTGCCTCTTGAAGTGGGAAGGAGTGGAGTCATTTTTAGAATTTGCTCAAGGTGTAGTAGGATTGCATCTGGCCCCAGCATAGCACACGTAGTCCCAGTAAGCATTCAAGGGGAGCCTGCCCCGCCTTGAAGTAAGGCAAAAGAAAAGGGTCAGCTCACGCCTTGAACTGCAGGACTGGGTAGGGAGGAGCAGGAAGGTTTCTGGAATCAGGGTCTATTTCCTGCTGTTCTAGTTATTAAAGCAGTGTGGCGTCTGGGTGACTGTTCAGTGACGGATGCTGGTGCAGCACCTAGCCCCGTCTCACGGTCTGCAATGCTGTTCTGGTTGTGTGGGCCTGGAAGGGACTGCTTGCCATCCAAGCCTGCCTCTGTGGCTTGTTAACTTGATAGCCTGCAGGTCCCACTGTCCTCAGTCTCATCATCGGTAAGGGGATGCTAATGTTATCCTGTGGATACCCATGGACACGTGAATGCCAGGCACCAACCTCATCATGGTGCTGTGAGGATAAAACCAAATTGCCAGTGCTCACAGAACTTGGCTCAGTTTCTGTCACCCCTAGGATTTCTGCTGTTTTCTCCTTAGTTCAGTCTACTCCCCATCCTGTTCTCTGGGGAGACCCTCATCCTCTCTGGGTTCCTGTGAGGACTTAGGTGAGATGACGAGCGTCAAATGCAAGGGCAGTGACTAGTAGAGGGGCAAATGGGGGGACTTCAGGAGTCCTCTGCAGTGGCTTCCACATGCCTCCCTGCTGATCTGGGCCTGACTCAACCACCAGGCCTCTGTCTAAATGTCTTCTCCGCTTTCCCAGGCCCCAGCCCCCTCCTGCGCTGAGGAAGAATTTCAAGGCTGACAAGAATGGAAGAGATTTTAGAGCCATCTCATCTTATATCTTCCCAGGCAGGGCTTGGATTTTCCAGCTGCCCCTTGAGCGTGAGGAGGGACAGGATGCTTACTGTCTCTGGAGGCCCCCTATTTTGTCCTGGGGACAGTATTAGTGATGTGTGGGTGTTAAGCTGAACCTGTAGCTTCTAGCCTATGGCATTCCCTATGGGCTCTCCCTCCAGCCCTCTGGCGCCTCCCCTGCCTCCTTCCCTGGCCCTGCAGAGCCCGCCAGCCACCCCTCCCCGCCACCTTTGGCTTTGGGCCTTGGTCCTTCAGTTGCATTCTGGGTTCCTGGGGACCGCAGTGGGGCCCAGGACGGAGAGCCTCACCGTGGCCACAGTCCCTGGAGTGGCTCTTAAGCTTTTATTTTTTTCTCTCCCGTCAAAGTTATAACTTGCTTCAGCTCTTACGTTGAATAAAAGGCATCCAACATTGGTATGTTTCTTTTCTTGTTGCTGGGGCATGTTTGTCATTAGGGAGAAGAGGGACAGTCTCAAATCTCTTTGTGAGGCCACTGTGCACGGTCCCGGGTGTGGCCGAGGGAGTGTGTGCACTCGGGGATTCCGGTGTGAGCGCCGTGAGGGCCGGAGCCCGGAGGCCCTCAGACCTTCTGCTCCTGGAGCTTGGCCCCCTTCCTGTCAGAGCCCCCTTCAGGGACTCTGAAGACAGTATGGACTCTTTTTAGATGAGAATGTCAAAAGACAAAATAATTTGCTTGTGATTTCATAGACTAGAAGCTGGGTACAGGCCCAAAATAAGAACTGTCTGAGTCCTTCCACCTTCATTGTATGGAGTGGAAACGGAGGGCCAGAGAAGCACCCCCCACCCGCCCGACAAGCCCAGGTAGGCAGGCGCGGGCGAGAGGGTGGGGACCCGGAGCAGAAGGGGCAGGGCAGCCCGGCCAGGGGCAGGGCTGCAGGGGGCTGTGGGCGCAGGGTTGGTGGGAGATGAGCCGCGAGGGCCCAGCGGGCTGCAGGCCCCTGGGTGTAGGGCGGGATGGCCTCTAGCCCTGCCGAGGGGCCGGGCCGCACAAGGAGGTGGGGTTGGGTAAAGATAGGGAGCCTGTGAATTCGTGGTGGGATCTAGACAGGCTTCAGTACAGGGGTTTCGTGACCCTTGGGCAGCAGTTACCAGATCCAGGACAGGCGCTGGGTTGGAAAGACCTCAGATCCTGCTGTTTTTCAGAATTATGCAGGGGAGGAAGAGAGGCTAGCAAGGGCAGGGCTGGGATAAGGTCAGTGCATGTGAACAACGGAGCTCAGCTTCCCAAAGTGTGGCGTGGGTGGTCTGCTTGGTGATTTGGGGTGCCAAGTGAATCAGGTTATTTTCATTTTAATAGCTAAGTATTTATTTAAATGCCCATTGATAAAATATACCTAGTACATATAATTTATTACTAAGGATAAATCTAACCAGAAAATAATAAGTAGATTTTAAGACAGATCTTAAGTAAAAAATAGCAGTGGGTGCAGGATATTAAATAACTTGGGCAGCTGACGTGAGAACCTTGCACCCCAGGCCTGACCGGACTGGTGACGGACGCTTTAACCAGGCTGAGCCCTGAGGATGGGCTTCTCTTAGGGCAGAGGGTAGGACCCAAACATTCATGCTCCCTGCCTCCTTCCTGGGGTGGCCTCCTCCCGAGAATGGTGTGGAAGGAGGGACTCAGGGAGGCTGGAGCTACTTGAGGGCTTTTCTCTAGGACCTGAGCTTAGGCCTCTTCCAACCAGATGGAGCAGAATGGGCTCTGACCTGATGCCCAAAGGCACAGGGCTGGGGTCTCATCTAGGTTGCTGCCGGCCCTTTGACTGAGAAAACGGGAGGGACAGTGCCACATCCCCTCCTGATCTGTGAGATACTGTGGCTGGAAATGCCACATAGAGCCTGTCCAGTTAGGGCTTGGTTAGGGCTCAGCGGGTCTCAGCATGGAGGGTGCAGGCTGGGTTGTGTGGTGGCCCAGGCCTCTGGGGCTGCCAGTATCAAAATGTGGGAAAAGATGGAGCTGCTGTGCCATAGGAGGTCCGGCTGGTTAGATCCAAGTCCACGTGGCTCCACTACCTCCTCGGAGAGGCTTTCCAGGCTGTCCTTACACACCCCTGTTCAGCCATGTCACTCTGCTGGTCCCCCTTACTGCGCTTACTGCCGTCAGGATGATGTCTGATTCACTTATGCATATACTGCTTCTTATCTTTCCTCCCCACCAGCTTGTCAGCTTCTTCAGGCCGCTGGGGCAGGGAGAAGTGAGAAAATTCAGGTGGAAGGCGCTTAATAATGGAATTGCAGTTAATGATAGTCAAAATGCAAAAAAAGGAATTTCCCTCTAGGATCTGATAGAAGGAAACCAAGTAAAGTCCCTTCAAGAGGTAGCAGGGTGTTAAGGGAGTGCCCTGAGATAACTCAGAACTGTCTTTTTAAGGCAATCTAACCCTGTGGACCGAAAGGAGAGAAGACCCCTCTTCTTCACCTCTATTTATTAAATGAAGATAAAACCTCCTTTGGATTAGGAAAGAATAGGCATCTTCCCTATCTGGGAAGCTTCCCATATGGGAAGCACTGACCATTCAGCTATTGGTTAAGACCACAGCCAAGACCAAGACTGAAGGAGCCACCTGCCTGGGGCACTTGGGACTGGAGCCACCAGGAGCTAAGGGCAAACCTTAAGGGCAGAAAGGGGAGAGGTGCTCATTCTTACCTGAAGCCCTTCTTCCTTTAGGAGATACAGGCTGTGTGGCCTTGGGCATGTCACCGCACCCCTCTGAGCCTTCAGTTTATTTCTAAAAGTGGGGATAATAGTGCTAGCCTCTACAGCACTGCTTTTAGGATAAGTGAGAATAAGCACCCGATAATACCTAGCAATAAATTGCTTAAATTTTCTAAAAACTGCTATTATAATGGGGATTTTCTTGTAATTAACATATGTAGAAATTTCATGATTACTAATCTGTGTTACATGAGCAGAACTTTACCTCTGCATACTCACGCAAAGCTTGGACCTTACAATAGATCTTGCCATTGAGAAATCTGCCACATTGTGGCAGCCTACCTAAATTGCAGGTTCAGAGACTTGAAAAAAATGTTTTCATTTATTATTATTATATTTTATTTCTGGCCTGAATGGGGGTGGTGTGAAAGAAGGAGATCAAGAAAATCTAAAGTCAGCATACCAGGAAAGCTAAAGTATCTTTAGCAGGTGAACTACAGTATATCTCACCTGGCAGAGCCTTAATGATCAATTAATATATGTACTTGAAGATATCACTTATTAAGCTCTTTCTCAAAAGGCTAGGCAATTTGATTAGCACTTTGCATGCATCCTTTGTGGTCCCATTTTACATAGCATGATCAATACTAGCGCCATATTTCAAAAGGGGAAACAGGCTCAGAAGTGACTGAGTAACTTGCCTGAGAATATACATGGCACAGTTGGCATTTGAGCCAAGCTCTTATTCCAAAGCCGGTGTGTGACTTTAACTTCTGACTGCCATGCCACCAAGGCCAGGACAAATAGCTGTCCTGTTCCTGGATCCTGGAGGGTTTAATGGGTCACGCTTTTGGCTTCTGCCTGCAGCTGACCTAAAGAAGCAGCATGTCACCCTAGGGCCTGAGATTATGCCCTGTAGCCCTGCCCTGTCCTTTACAGAGCATGTAGCACTCATCGTGATTTCATTAGATACCACTGTAAGCAAATGTGAGACATGGAATTATCTGTTCTCCCATGTGGCGGCTTCCTTGGGGAAGGTGGATGTTCTCTGAGTGGCTCTGAGAGAGAAGCAGGTATCCTGCTTGCACTTGGACAACCTGAGTATGGAAGCAGGCGTGTGGGGAGGAAACAAAACCAACATACCCCTTTCCAAGTGAGTTTGGCTGGCAGCGTAGGCCTGGCAAGGCTGACGTGCAGATGAGAATCGGTTCTCTGCACTGGGTGGGAGGAGAGCTCTTGCTGCAACTCCCTGGCCCATGGCAAGGATGTCCTCCTGTGCCAGGGGAGTAAGTCCATCCTGCACTAGGAAACAAGTCTTCTTTCTGTAAAGCTGGACATCTCAGCCCATTTCCCATGCTGGCTTGGTGGGGGTGGGGGTGGGGAGGAGGGGGGAGGGTGTAGGCCAGGGTGTAAAGTTCACAGAAGTAGGCTCTGGGACCCAAGAGGGTGTTTATGCAGGGAGGTACAAGAGCCAACAAATGCATTCCTGTGCCTCCAGCCTTTTACCTGCTCCAGGAGATGTAGTCTGGGTGAGGCTGGCTGGAAAGATTCCTTGATAATAAAATAGTTGTTTAGAAAGGAAATTTATTTAGGGCTCCCAGAGGGAGGAGTCTCTTTTCTGATTTTCCTGAGCCCATGGGACACCTGGAGCTTTGAGGATGTGGGAGAGCTTTGTGGAGAGATGGCCTTAGTATGTCTCACAGACATGGGGTCTCAGACTTTATTGACAGGTAGTTAGATCTTAGAACTGCAGGGGAATCTAGAGCATTGTTCTCAGTATAGAAAACCTAGAAATCTAGAACCCTCTTAAATCATGCATTTATGGGTATCCTTTGGTCTAAGTTTCCTCCTAAAGTAAGAAAGCATCTCAGAATCCCTGGAAAATGCCGTACCCACTCGGCTGTGCCTCTCCAGGGACAGAACCTTCATTCCCATGGAGGGTACCCCGTTCCCTTTGGACATTGACAGCTTAGGTGTTCCTTTCATTGAGCTGAGCTCTGCTCCCCTGGAACTTCCTAGCATTTGTTTACATCTACATAACATCTTATGTTTCCCCCTTAAAAATGATAATCAAGATGGCTAAATGATAACCTGAAGAAGAAGTGGGTTCTCACTGGGACATGAAGCCCCCCACCCCAGGGAGGGGGAAAGCACCTTGCCTCCCCTTGACCCCTGGCCACTCCCTTGTCTCTGGGCTCCAGTTTCTTTACTGATACATCAAACGGGGGTTGTCTGAGCTTCCTATGGCTGCTGTAAGCAATTAACACAAATGTACTGGCTTAAAACAACACAGATTTATTATCTTATACTTTTGGAGGTCAGAAATCCAAAATGGGTCCCACTGGGCTAAATTCAAGGTATTGGCAGGGCTTCATTCCTTCCTAGAGGCTCGAGGATAGAGTTATTTCCTTACCTCTTCTAGCTTCCAGAGGCTTCCCACCTTCCTCGGTGTGTGGTCGCATCACTCTGGCCTCTGCTTCCGTCTTCACACCCCCTTGAGTCTGGCCCTCCCACTGCGCTCATGTAAAGACTGTTGTGATTAGATTGGACGCCCCCCAGATAATTTCCCCATCTCAATGTCCTTAACTTAATCACATCTGCAAGCGGTAGCATATTCAAAGGTTTAGAAGAGCAGGATGTGGCCCTCCTGGGGAACACTGCCTGCTGTAGGATGAACCCCCTCACCCTCTCCTTCTGCTGCACCCCAGCCTGCTGCCTCCCTCTTCCTTTCCGGCTTCCTGATGGGGAGGAATGCAGAGTCCTGAAGTCGCCTTTTCCAGCTGTCAAATTCTATTCAAGTTCTAATGATTCAACTTAAAAAAAGGGACCAAATTTTTACCCTTCTGGGAACCATATTTTTATTGCCCACTAGCCCAAGGCACAAAGAAATGTAAGGCATTATTCCTGCCCTCAAAAAAGGTGATCGTCCTTCTACAGCATCTTACTGGGCTGATGGACAGTGACTGTAATGGGGTATGTGGGGAGACTTGGTGATGGGGGGGGTCTAGTAACCATAATATTCCTCAAGTAATTGTACATTAACGATATCAAAAAAAAGTTGATCATCCAATTAGGGGAAGACTTTGCACCTATGCAAAGTCAAGACTTTTTACCTCAAGGCAGTTATTAGCTATGTGACGGTGGGCAAGGGACTTAGTATCTCTGAGTCTCAGTTTCTCCATCTTTTAACTGACTGTTAAGAATAGGAATCAGAGAATATTGTGGAACTACAAGGGTGCATTGGAATGGCATGAGGTACCTTGAGTAACAGGAAAGCGTAAGGACTTAAGTGATTAAAAGTGATACAGAATCATCACAGGGTCAGGGGGCCATGATTATCCTGGGCTTTGGAAGATCATTATCACCATCACCAAATTTCACATGCTAGAACCTTGAAGAGATGGCTGGTTTGTTGAGGCTAGGGCAAGACTGCAGATGGAGGCCCCCAGCCTGCATGTTGTAGGGGGGCCTTGTGCACACACATGTGGATGCCCCCAGCTGCATGGCCAAGCTCCATGTGCCATTTTCCCTGCAGATGACTGCTGCATGGTTACCCCTTGGGCCTAGGAGTGTGCACACAGTGTGTAGTTGTTCCCTGGATAGATGGACCCAGGGAAGAGGCCTGCACAGGGCCTGTAGGTGGGTTCAGGTTACTTAGGGCATTTGGGTCCAGAGGGAGGCCAGAGCGGTGCTGCCTGAGATGCAAAGCCGGGAGAGCAGAGGCCCTAATTGCCCAGGTCTAAAGGGCTGTTGGGGACAATACAGGGGGCACTCTCAAGGCAGCGGTGTGGACAGAGGCATGGAGGTGGGAACTAGCTGGGCGTGGTCTTGGATCTGTGAGGTCAGATTTTGGGGTAGAGTAATGGGAACCACCTATTACATTGCACTGTGTGCTACATAAATTATAGCAAGGGAAGTGTTTGCCATCCTTCTGCTAGTTCTGCATAGAGAAAGAGACCAAGCTGTATTCCCTTTTCCTTTTTCTTTCTGTTTGCCTGTCTGGCAGCCCTGTGCTCACTCTACCTTACATTCAGTGGTGTGCTGGTAAATGGGTAACAGTAGCTCTGGGGAGGGGGTGGGGAGCCCTGAGTTTTGAGGTTTGCTGGTCTACATGACATACATTTCCCTACCATGGCCAGCATTCCATGCTACCAATGTGATTATCACTGAATGATCTCTCCAAGCTGCCTCTAGTTTTCATCTACTTCACATTTCATTTTAATCTTCAGACAACCCTGTGAATTAAGTGTCGTTATCCCAGATTTATGGATGTACGCTCAGAGAGGTGAAGGTTTCCGATCCCAGCCCTGCCCAGATGCCCAACCCATGGATGCTATAGCAAGTCTTTCTCCCTGTTGGACTGAGTTGCCTCTCCCCGCGAATTCTTGCAGTGAAGCCTTAAATTCCAATATGACTGTATTTGGAGATAGGGCCTTTAAGGAAGTAACAAAGGTTAAATGAGGCTGTAAAGGCGGACCCTCATCTGATAGGGCAGGGGTTTTTATAAAAAGAAGGGACATGGGCGCTATCCCTCCACACTACTCAGAGGAGAGGCCGTGTGAAGACAGTGAGAAGGCAGCTATCTGTAGGCCACGAAGGGAGTCCCCACCAGAACCCAGCCCTGCTGGCACTGGGATCTTGGATTTCTAGCCTCCAGAACTGTGAGAAAATTAATTAATGCTGTTTAAGCCACCTGGTCTGTGGTATTTTGTTATGGTGGCCCTAGTAAACTAATATACTTCAGTAGTATGGCCCTGAAGCTTTCTCCAGAGCCATAGCCAGTGTCCTGCCAGCTTTTTTCCAAGAAGCTTGGCCCTGCAGGGGCTGCTGAGGGGCATCTGCTTAGTAGGGACCAGCTGGGGTTGGAAAGACACTGGTTGTCCCCATTCGGCAGACAGGGAAACTAAGGTCCACCCTGGGTCCCCTTCCCAGTGAGTGGCACCACCCCTGCCTGACCTCAGGCCTTCTTTTCCCAGGCATACCAAGGCCAGTGAAGGCTGGGTATCACCCCCCAAGGATGGAGGGCTGCCTGGGCTTTTCCCTTCCCCAGGCGCCAGTGTTGGCTCCAGCACAGGGACTCTAGGTGGTTGGGTTCAGAGCTAGAGTCCCAGGAGCTTTTTGAACTCTACCAGACTGTTCTGTGTGAGCGTTCAGCTAGGTGACCGGTGGCACATGCATCTGGAGAATGGGCCTCACATGCATCTGGAGAATGGGCCTCAGAACTCTGGAGTCGGGTTGGGGAGGAGTGCAGGGGCAAGTCCCAATGGGGCCAAAAGGAGCACTGGAATGGGAAACCAGGTGGGCGTGCGGCTCCTGCTCTGCTGAGGCCATGGTGTGTGGTCAGGGCAGACATCATACAGCATGGAGTCAGGGAGTGGGGTCAAGACCGGATTGGGGGGTGAGGGGGCCGAGCCCCACACTGTGCTGGAGGAGAGCCTCCCAAGGGGCTGCTCTGATGTGTTCTGGGTTGGGGTTGCCTGTGACCCTCGGCTGCACAGGCACAAGGGCAGTGTCACGTGTTGGGTCTGAGTTCGCCTTAGTGGCTCTGGTAGTGGCTTTGCTGTGAGCTTCCTGGGCTGGCGATTGTGGTATGTTGCCGCGAGGGTATCCGGCAGGGACGTTGTTGTGACGTGAGGTGGGTTAGGATGTGGTGCGGTTGGTGTCATGCTGACTGTTGTGCGGTGTGGGGTTCGTGTAATCATGCATCCCATCATGGTGCTCGGTGTAGGGGTCTGGCTGTGGGGCTGTGTGGGGCTGCTGGGGCACTCGCTGTGTTTTCTGACTGCTGAGTGAGTGATGGAGGTGGTGGCGTTGTGGTGAGCTTCGTGTGATGGTGCTCATGACCTTGTTAAGGTGTTGTGGCAGTATTGAGTATGGCGGTCCTGGCAGCCACAGGGGGAGCATGTCTGGTGTTGAAGGCAGGCCGTCAGCGGGGGTGATGCAGGGTGGTGTCTGCTCCGGGGGTTCGGTGCTTGGTGACTTTGGCTGACAGTGCCAGTGGGCTGCAGCTTTCAGTCTGTACGTTTTTGGTGTCCGGATAGACCACATGGCTGTGATGGGATTGGGGAAGGGGTGGAGATTGCTTGGGTGGTGGCTCATGCAGCCAGGTGAGACCTATGTGACTTTTATTGGTCAAAACAACTTCCAGAAGAAACACAACCACATCTCCCAAAGCCTGATACCCCCTGTACCCCCCTGGCATCCTGTCGGCGTCTCTGCCCAGCATTTACTGGGGGCCAGCACATGACAAACCCTGGCCATTGGTCTTTCTCAGCTACTGCTGCCCACAGGAAGGAAGACAACTCTGGCTCCTTCTCTAGCTGGCGGGCAGGGGTGGGGCGAGGCAGCCTGTATCTCAGAGCTGGGTTTCAGCCTGGTCCCTGCCCAGCTGCTCTCGTCCAGCCTGACTCCCTCCTGGCTCCCTCTCCATGCAGGGCAACCCCACCGCTGCCTTGGGAAGTGGCTCCACTGTCTTGAAATGACTATTGATTTCCTACTCACCCTTCAAAGCCTGACTCTGCTCCCAGGAGACCTTCCCCAGCTAACTCTTTCCCTACCTACCCCAGCCTGAGTGCCCTCCACCTGCTGGGGTTCTGTCAGCCCTTAGTGGGACCACTCACTCTCAACTTTGCATTTTGCCTCCTGACTGGATTTACTTCTTTCTTCAATAAGTATTCATTGAGTACCCACCATCTGCTGCTGGTGTTTCTCTGGGATGTTGGTGCTCTTTCCCCAGGATTCATGCCAGTCCTGCACAGGGCCCCATGGCAGCCTGCACCACACCCCCCATCAGAAAGGAAGTGTGTGCCGGGGTGTCTCAGGACTTGAGCCTGCTTTAGCCATTACAGAACCAGTTAGGAGAGCAAATGAGGCATTTGTTCTGGATCCCCCTTTCAGCTTTGACCTGATGCCCTTTGGGTAGAGGCCAGGATAATCCAAGCATTTGCGCCCCAGGGGGAAGTCTATGGGCTGACACCTTGCAGCAGCCATGAGGCAGAAAACCTGGTAGAGCCCCTTGCCCCCATGCTGGTAAGAGGGTACCATAGTATTGCTGCTTACTAGCTGTGTGCACTGGACCCCACTTTTCTCACCTTCAAAAAGGGCCTAAAAATATGACATACTCCTGGGGGGTTGTGAGGTTTAAATGGGATGACACAGGTAAAGCACTTAGCAGTGGGCCTGGCACTGAGTAAGGGCTCAGTAAAGATTGATTGCTGCTGTCATCCTTCGGGATCTGGTCCCATGGTGGCCTGCCTGGCCACAGTTACCATATCTGAGTATTAAGGGGAGGGGGTTTGGGATGGTCTCTACAACACCAGCTTTGGCATTTATTCATTCATTCAGTATGTAGGCTACATCCCTTATAAGCCAGGCCCTTTGTGGGGTGCCAGGTGTTCAGGAACGAGCATGGCTGGGTGCTTGCCCCATGTGTGCTCTGACTGCTGGGCAGGGTCTGAGCCTCTCACCCCTCCCTCCTGCCTCTACTCTGTGCTGATCATGGGTACTCCCCTTGGTAGTTGGGCCCTGTCAAGCTGCTCAGAAAATTACTGCTATTCTCCAGGACCTTCTCAAGGGAGTCCTAGCAGTGAGGCTGAAGGGTTGGGACCTGCGGGCCTTCTGCCCAGGGGTTGGGTTCTGTCTCTTCGTCTCAGAGTCCTCTGGGGAACTGGCTCGTAGTATAGATTCCAGGCCTTGTGCCAGGTATTTGCTTGGGCTCTGAGACTGGGATTGGCCCATGTGTGTTCACAAGCCTGGCGCATGACTGGCTCTGATGTGGCTGCTCCACAGACTGGCATTTGGAGGCCATGAATCTGCATTGAACAGAGAGGAAACTGAGTCCTGGGGCGGGGGGACTTGGCCAAGGCTCCAGAGTGGGTGGTGGCAGAGCTGTAACCTCAGTCTGAGACTTTGGACTCCAAGTCCAGTGTATCCCACTGTCCAGCATGCCCATTGGGGGTGGTTACTCCACCTCAGCATTTCCAAGATCATTGAAATGAGACTTGGGGCCATGAAGCAGGGGAGCCACATGTCCCCACAGCCACAGAGCAGGGAAAGCTGAGTCAGGCTGGTGGCTATAGGGGAGGTGCTGATGGATGAATCTGGTCACACCACTTCACCTGGACTCACCTCACCTTCTTCCTGGGCAGCTGAGGGCCACGTGAAGAGTGTGCAGGGGTGGGTGAGGCAGCTCCCCACTGTGGAGCCCTCTAACAGCTATGCGTAGCTGAACTCTCAGCCCTCCTCATGATTACACTGTACGAGCCCTAACTATAGTCCCAATGGGCAGAGGCAGCTGAGGATGTTCTTCTGCAGGCCCCCAGGGCTCAGGGGGCGTGGTCAGGATTGGTGGCGGGGAGTCCCGGGGTCCAGTCTCCGTCTCATCACTGACTCACTGTGTCCCCTTGGACAGTTCGCTTGGCCCTGCAGGCCGACGGTTTCCTTCCCTGTATAGGAGCTTGGTTGTTCTGGCCCTGCCCACTGCCCAGGTTGCTTGAAGGATTCAGGAGAATGAGGCGTGCAGAGGCTTCCTGGGCAGGAGAAAGTCACGACTGAGATGTCACAGGAGCAGAGACTCCCTTTCCAGCGCCCATGGCAGGCAGAACTAATCAATCACAACACTCTTTCCTTGGAACCTGGACAGGCTTCAGAATCTTTGCATAACAGTGCTTCAGGCAGTCCTCCCCATCAGTTGGAGCTGGCACGGAGATACACACTGTTTCTAAGAGATGTAGCAGGGATGCTGAGCCTGCAGCTGGGTATATCTTACACTGAAGGCTCCAGCTACTGGTACCCACTCTTGCTCTGTCCCTGGATGGGAGCCAGGGAGTACTCAGGGCTCTGACTCTCTGGCTTTTCAGATCTGCATCTATCTTTGGACCACTTTCTTCCATTTACCCCCCACCCCCTCCCACCTCTCTCCACAGGTAGCACTGAAAGGAGTTGCCTCATTAGGTCACTGGACAGTCTATATTGAAAGTAAACAAGAGAGAAATCAATAATAGAGTCGACCTGCCTTCCCCTCCCTGGCTCCCTCTTAACATTTTTCCGAGACAACCCAACTGTCTGAGGCCAACATTTCCCCCTAGCGGTCGCATGAGAGAACGCTGACTGCACAAACCTCTGCCCTCCACTTCCTTTCTTCCCTGCCCAGACATGACCCTACCTCCTTCCCTCCATCATTGTTGTTAGCTTCCTTTTCAACCCTTTCTGCATTCTGCTCTGACTCTTCATACGCATCGTAGAAAAGAGAGCAGAGCATAGGTGATGGAGGCCATGAAAGAGCATTGGACTGGAAGGAGGAGGAGCTGAGCTATAGTCTCATTTCCATTGCTGGCTTACTGTGTGACCATGAGCAATTTCCTTTCCCTCTATGGGCCTTACTTATCTGTGCTATGAAATTTGCCCATGTTCAGTGTTTACCAAAAGGCATGCCAAAAGCTTTTAAGGCTGGATAGCTTTTCATTGCCCAGGACTGCATTTAGATTAGCACCCTAGGCCCCGGTGCCAAATCATTGTGCCCATCAGGAACTCCCAAGTGCCCCCTGGCCATGGTACCACCCATGGTTGGCATCCGTAGATGAGGGGATTTCGAGGTCATATGTGAGGTGGGTGCTGGTGTGGAGAGACTTGGGTGAGCCGATGGTGCCAGCTGCAGCCTAGGATGCAGTGAATTCATCCAGGGCTTCTGGGAATGACCCATCCAGAGGCCAGCCCTGTAGAGTAACAGAGGGTCCGTGGCCTCAGCAGTTAGATCTGCATTCATATCCCCACTTAGCTACTTGCTCGCTCTGGGGCTACAGACAATTTTGAATAGGACTATGTGGGTTTTTGCTGTGGATGGAAATAGCCCAGTAACCGTCTCCCTTGGGCAGTAGACAGTGAGGCTCTCCTGGGCTGCCTGTAGTCCACATGCACACACGTGCACTCACCCTCAGGCTCCTGCCTGGTGCCTGCCCTTGCGGCCTGACCCCACCCTCCATCCAGCAATTCCATGATAGAAGTAACCATTTCTTGGCATGTTGCACTTTCTAGATTGCAAGAGGAGGGTTATTATTGCCATTTTGTAGATGCAGGGCCTAAGGCGCAGAAAGGTGACATGACTTGTCTTAATTAGGCAGCAAGACCAGGGCTAGAACTCAGTCTGAATCTGTTTTGTTGTCACGATTGCCAAGGTAGTTTCGTGGTTTGCCAAGGTAGTTTCATCTACTGTTTCTTGAGCATTTAGTATGTGCTAGAGGGTTAGAGTAATTTTCTTAGTCATATTAAACACACACACATACTCTGCTCACTTTACTGATGTGGAAACCTGTCTTTCTGAAAGAAGTCCCCAAATGCACTGCAACCCTGCCCGTGTTGGCACAGCCGGAATCTGAGGCCATTACTTCTGTTTGCTGACCCTGTTCTCCAGCAACCCTCTCCCCTTTCCTCTCTCCTTCCCAGAGCCCACCCCCTCTGGGCCATTGTCAGCCCCTGCTCAGTGCTTAGGCCTGGCCCTGGCTGCTGACAGCCAAGAGTGGGAGGGGGCATGCTGGGCTCTGTGCCCGGGAATGTGTTGGGAGAGTCCGCTGCCTTCCCACTCTGGGAGGGAAGAGTTAAGCAGCTGCCTCGTCCCTCATGGATCACAGGGGCCTCTTCACTCCTTGTACAGCCTGGGTCTCCTCAGGAAGCTGCCTGTGACCTGCTCCTCCCTCTACTCCCTAACTTCTTGCCTTCTTTGGTCCTCTCTCCCCAGGAGGGCTGCGCCACGCCGTCGCCTCCGGGAGCTCCAGCTTCCCAAGAGGAGAACACGTAGAAGTAGGGATTTAAAACTCTCTTAAAACACACCACACACACACACACACACACACACACACACACACACACACACACACACACACACACACACACACACACACACATGCACACGCGCACATGCGCATCCAGTGCTCACATGCACAGGCCAGCATTAACTGGATCTTGGCAGATGCCGTGTGCTTGCAGGGTTACAGGGAACGGCATAAAGGCTGCACCCCCTGAACCAAGAGTGGTGAGGAGACCCATGCTCTGGCAAGAAGACTTCAGTGCCTCTCTTGCCCCGAGTCTACAACCCGGTGGAGGAGGACGGGTGAGGCTGAGAGCGGGGTGCTCGCGCTGCCTGGGTCAAGGCGACGCTCAAGGCCGTCTCACTGAGACCACCACCGTCTAGTGCTGATGCCCCCGGCCATCCCACCAAGCAGCCCGTGTTTGCATGTGCCCAGCCGCAGAGCCCTCACTACATCACAGGGCTGCCCGTAACCGTCTTTGGGCAGCTCTGGCACTGGCCTCCTTAGGACAAATGAGCTAGGGTATCAGCTCCCACCCTTGGCCCAAGTTCAGCGCTGTGGGACGCCACAGAGTGAGGCCCACGCCTCCTGCAGGCCACACCCTCCATGACTCCTACCTCCTGGGTTCCCTCCCCCACACCCTAGGCCAGAATCCTGGATCCTCACTGCCTGGCTGTGGCTGGGTGATCTCAGGTAAGACCTGGCACCTGTGTGTCAGTTTCCTTATTTGAAAAAAGGAAAGTGTGACTTAACTGCATGATCTCGGAACCATCCCCCCAGTTTCTAGGATTTCAACAGATTATTCCTAGAACCATCCCACGGGGGTATGACCTGTGCTCAGGGTCTGCAGACCAGTCTAGGGAGTAGGTGCCCTAGGTGGCTGTTAACCCAAACAAGACCTCATTTTTAAATGTCACAGATGGAAGAGCCCACATCAGCCCCACCTCAGAAGGGTCTTCCCTGGATTTCCGTTGGCTGCTAAATCAGGTTCAGACTCCTCACAACCCTGAAGGCCCATCACCATCTTATTCCAGCCAGGCTCTGCATCTGAGCAAAGCCCATGGAAGACTCCTGAGTTTTGAATCCCATCTCTTGGCTGCGCATCACAGATGGAATACACTAAGCCTCTCTGAACTTGAGGTGCTCCCCATCTCTTAGACAGTGGTGAGAGTTGTTAGAATGCCTTTGATGTGAGTATCTGGCACATCAAAAGTGCTCAGAAACAAAATCAAAAGGTCAAATTTTGGCACCTCACCGCCAGCCTCCATAGTGTTGCTGGACCACCTCTGGTACCACATAATGTTCATGCCTTGAGGTTTTTGTAATTTATTTTTTAAATTAAGGTATCATTGATATACAATCTTAGGGAAGTTTTACGTGAGCAACATTGTGGTGACTGCATTCACCCATATTACCAAGTCCCCCACCCCCACCCCATTGCAGCCACTGTCCATCAGAGTAGTAAGATGCTATGGAGTCACTACTTGTCTTCTCTGTGTTGTACTGCCTTCACCATGACCCCCCTACATTATGTGCTCTAATCATAGTGCCCCTTAATCCCTTTCTCCCTCCATCCCCACTCAACCCTTCCCAGTCCCTCCCCTTTGGTAACCCCTAGTCCCTTCTGGGAGTCTGGGAGTCTGCTGCTGTTTTGTTCTTCAGTTTTGCTTTGTTCTTATACTCCACATATGAGTGAAATCATTTGGTACGTGTCTTTCTCCTCCTGGCTTATTTCACTGAGCATAATACCCTCTAGCTCCATCCATGTTATTGCAAATGGTAGGATTTGTTTTCTTCTTATTATGCCTTGAGGTTTTTATTGAGCAGCTATGTATACTTGACACTGAGGATACAATGAGGAAAAGACTGGAAGGCTGCTGCATCCATGGAGCTCTTCAGAAACACAGAAATGAGGAAACAAATCAGGATACAAAATGGTGACAGCAATGGGATGGTGAGGGATGCAGAAGGAGGAAATAATGGGAGATGGGACCATCAGAGGCAGCTTGTTCTAGGATTGACTTTTGAGACCTCTGTCAAGAAAGAGCATTTGAAAGAGCCTGGAGGGATCCTGAGAGGAGGATAGTGTGGTGAGGACACAGGTATTTAGGGGAGCTAGAGGTGAGGGGGTTCCAGAGGTGGGGGGCCCCCGTGGTGTGGTGCCTTGACCCCAGGGTATCTCGGTGCTCTGTGATGTTGGATAGAGTAGACGGAGCCCACTCCCAGCCCCTGCATGTGGGCGCTCTCCTGTTGCAGTGGCATTTTCTAACACCCTCTGGCTGGCAGAGAGTGACTATTTCCCTATTCTCAGAGCTGAAAGGAAATTTAGGTGAAAGAGCTTTCATCCTGTGTGGAATGGAGAGAAGGAACCTGCAGTGAACTCCTAGGCCTGCAGGTAGAAAGCCTACTCCTGCTACCCAGCTGGGGGTTGGGGAGAACAGAGCCATGTGGCATCAGAGCACTGGCAGCCCACGCTCCCAGGAGGGCAAAGCCCCAAGCACGGTCCCTAACACAGGGATGAGCCTGGGATAGAGCAGGGGGGGCCCGTGTGCCAGTGCCTGGCTGCAGGCCCATGGGGTTCAGATTCTCATCCTGATCTGTCAACAGGTCCTCAGTGTGACCCAGGTTGGCCTGCCTGACCTTGAATTGGGTGCAGGATTTCAGGCCAGATATTACCTAGTGTTTGGCAGGCAGAGTCCAAGACTGAGAGGACGATATCTGGGTTCTGGTATGTCTCTCCTCTGTCTTGCCATTGAACCTGAGAAGATGGGGCCCTTCTCCTTCATGTGCACTAGCGGTTTCTAATGCTCTGCTTGCTCTGACAGCTTCTTATTCTAGTTTTGCAGATCATTGTTTAGAGGAGGAGGTTGTCTAGTGTCAAGCATGATGAATCTCAAAAAACTTTTGATAGTTCTGAATACTTGGTTATATTAATTGAAGTCTGGGGTCCAGAACTATGGAGGAGATGGTTCTGTCACTAAAGTACGCAGACAGATATTCTCTCAGAGAAAGGAGAAAAAAAAGTAAGATGAGTCTAAACCAGGTTTTCTTCCAAATGGCGCAGGGACTATAGCAGTGTGCAGGTTCCAGGGAGGGCATGAGAGCTGCCTGCAGATACTGGACATGGGGGAGGGGCGGCCGTGGTGAAGGAAGCTGCAGGGAGAGGCTCCAGCTCAGGGTAAGGGGCTTTCCAAATGTCCGGACCCGCCGCCAGATGGAATGAGCTGGCCTGGCATGGATGGTAGGGCGTTTCCTGTCACGGTAGGTATGAGAGGGTGGGGGGAACAGTCACCTGCCAGGTTGGCTGTCCTTTGTCCTTTGGGGCACTGGACTGGATGATTCCTGCTGGTTCTGGATGGCTGCCATTCTGTGAGATGGGTTCAGGTGTGAGCCTGCCAACTCCTGTAGCATGACTCGGGTGCTCATGTGCCCTCTGTGCTCCTCAGCTTCTTGTCCAGAGGAGTTGAGGTGATAGCCATGGAATCCTTTATGTGGTATAACCACAGATGTGAGCAAGATACAATTATCACTTTTCCCCTTTTATGATGCTTTCTTGGCACTGTGCTGGCATTCGGGTGGTGGTCAGGGAGGGAGGAATCCCTGTTCTTACAGGTCAAGCTGACCGATCTGTACAGCAGAGCTTCTGCCTTAAGGAATGCAGTTTTGGAGGGAGCAGAGTGAAGAGTAAGCACTGAAGTAGGGCCGGCAAACTCAGCTGGCCTGGGCGCAGGCATAGGCCTGGCTGAGGCGGGCAGCACTAGTCCGTCACTGCGCACTTTCCTGCTGATTTTGGATATGGCCTCATCCTTACATACACTTTGCCAGATACCAGCTACTGCTAACTGTTAGGACTTGGCCTGTAAGATAGATTCTATTTGCTACCCCTAAATAAAAGCACATAATTATTAATGCCATTTTTGTTCAGTGTCAAGCAGGTGACTCAGTAAATGCATTAAGGAGAGTGTATGTGGCAGGGAGATGGGGCTTAGGACAGCTTTGAGCTAAATTAAATTAGACTGGGATGGCTTTTTGGTGGAGGTGGTAGTGGGCTACATCTAAGAAGTGGGAGAGAGAAAGACAAGAAGAGCATTCCAGGCCATTGACACAGCAAAAGAAAAAAAAAACCCAGGTGGTAGTGGGCTGGGAGAATGGCTCATCATCAGCTTGGGGATGGGATGAGTGCTGGCCTGGGAGTCCAGTCCCTGCTCTGTCACCTGTTTACTCTGTGACCTGGGGTAGGGCCCATTCTCTTTACGTAGGGTGAAGAGTGAAGGTTGGCTTAATATCCTCTGAGCTGTAAAGAAGCTCTAAAAGAATAATTTTTTGCCAAGACCAGCATCCATAACACACTTAGGCGCACGTGCACGCACACACCCTTCTGCCAGGCAGGGGGCTCTGGTGAATGCCTTGGCGGCAGCACACTAAAATGCAGTCCCAGTGACTCAGAGATCCGGGGGTTGGCAGCACTGACTGTGCGCCAGGAGAGTCATTGGAGATAGAAGCGAGACATATGCTGAGTCAGGCCCAGGCTTGACAGGTCCCTGGATTTCTAGACGGTGGAGGATTTTCCCTGAGGCCGGCAGAAGGTTTAGGTCCAGAGTAGCTGAGCTGGGTATCTGGGCCTCTGTACCATTCGAGCCACTCTTTCATTCCTGGTCAGGAAGAAGGGGAGGAGACTGGGTATAGGCAGGGGGGCTGACAGATTCTCATCTATTCATAGCTGGGATTTGGGGTCACTCAGGCCTGGGTGCTGAAATAGCCCAATGCCTGGCCTTGCCAGCCAGTCACAGGTCCTGCATATTAGCTAGTGCCCTAATGTGAACCCACAGGGCTGCCTGGGGGCTGGCCAGACACTCAGCATTCCTTTCTGACTCCCAGCGGGCCTCTGGGGTGCTGCCAAGTACGGCTGGAACAGAGGTGGGGAGGGAAGCAGAACAGGAGGGAAGAAAGGGCCTGTGGAAGGTCGCTGGTAGGGCTGCCCTGGCCAGTGGTTCTAAGCTTGCAGGGCAGACAGAAGGTCAGGGCACTTAGGGCGAAGGTCCCAGAATGGGTACCAGAACTCCTGGGTCCTGGTGTCAGTGTCACCCTGAGAGAGAAGGAGACAGACCATTGGCCCACTCAGGCCTTCCTTACCCTTGGGACACATCTCCTCTCCTCCTACCACACTCAAACCCTAGAGGCCAGTTAGTTAATTTCCACTGAGACACACAGTCACCGATGGGACTGGGGGACTTGTCTTCACTGATGGGTACATCCGCCCATTTTGTCCTGTTGGACATTCAGTTAAGCATGTGCAGTTTCCTCCAGAGAGAGAAGCATATCCGGATAATGAGAGTCTGTGACCTTGGTGAGGACTGCGTGGGGCCCGAGACACAGAATACATGGGCTGGGGTTGTGGCCTTGGGGAGCATGCTAGAACTCTCTGGATGGTAGGTTCCTCATCTGAAATGGGGAGAGCTCACGGGTGTGCTTGAAGACCAGATAAGAATGTGTGAGTCTGCTCTGTAGCATTTTACAAACAGGAGTGTGGCCACAGCCATAGTCATATCCCTGCCATGTACATGCGTGCGTACCCTCCAGTGCCTGCCCCAGCTTGGGCAAAGTGGGTGGGAGACACCTCGCCTGCCCGAGGCCGACGCCCCCAGGCCCCTGCTTTCAGGTACCCCCAGCTCCGCATGTCCAGAGCAGAGTTCCTCTTGCATCTCACCCCCTCTCCCTGCTGGTTCGCCGCAGCCCTGAACCAGCTTGCTTTTTTCTTCTTCACTCCCCAGCCCAGCTACCACCAAGTCCTTTCAGTCCTACCCCAGAATATAGGTCACAATAGGTCCAATCGGTCTGCTTCTCTTCATTTTACTTCCTTCTACCAGGAGGCCACATGTCACACTGGCCTAGGGAGCAAGCCACCCAACTGGGCCTCCTGCTCCCATTTGTCCCCATCTCCCCGTGGCAACCAGAGCACAGGTCTGCCTTGTCGTTGTCCTGCAGAAACCCACTCAGGGGAACCCTCAGTGATCCCAGGGCTGAGGCCAACCTGACTGCTTCCCCCTCAGCCCTCCTGGTCCCCTGAGCTGCTCTCCTTCCTTTTCTTAGTGTTCTAATCTCCTGGGCACTGGTCTGGGGGCTCCCCCATCTAACTGCATGGCCGGGGCCCCATTTTTCTATCCCTGCTACTATACCCCTAGATGCGTAGCATAGATTAGCACTGAAATAACTTCTGTAAAGAGGGAAGTATTTATATGCTCTTGGGTGACAGAGAATTCTCCGTACTGGTCCTCCGGTTCCAGGAGGTCTGGAGAGAAGCCTCACCGAGGGTGGCGGGAAGCCTGGACCCAGGCAGACCTCTTTCTCTGGGGCCTTAGTCCCCTATCTGTGCAGTGAAGGGTTGGACCAGATGTCCTTGCCCAAGGGCCCTTTTAGTTCCTCAGGTAGGACAGAAAAAGGCAAAAAGGCAAATCATCGATGTTATAGCCAGACAGACCCAGGTTTGAATCCTTGCCCTCATCACCTGTTGGCCAGGTGATCTTGGGCCTGTCGGAGCTCAGGGTTTTTTTATCTGTGTAAGAGGATGGGGATAACCATTTTGATGTCTCAAATGAGACACACAGTGCCTGGCACACAGTAAATGCAGGCCCCTTTCTTTCCAGTTTCTAGTCTTGAGAATGGAACGTGGCAGTTCAAATGACTCATAAATATTTATCATTAAGAATTCCCTTTTGCCCCTTATCATTTAGTGCCAAGGATTTGTGGAGAGGCTGCTTGCTGTACAGTTAGTCTTGCCCTCTATTCCTGCCTTTCCTGAGACCCCAGTCTCCTTGTCTCATACACAGGGTGAGGACTTGGTCCCCTGGTGGGGCCACAGGAGCGGTCCTGCTGTGGGTTATTGTTGTGACTATTGGGGGCTGGTGGCATCCCAACCCAGGTTGACACTAAAAAGGGTCAGAAAAAAGAATCACTCACTGACCTTCCCCACATCCCCCACCCCCCGCCCACCGAGCATCTGTGAGGTTAGCTGCCCAAGGGTCTTGGCTTAGAGTGAAGGCAAGCTGAGGGCTGAGCTCGTTCTTTATGGGAAGACACCCCAGCCCGTTCTTTATGGGAAGATGCCCCAGGGGCAGGAGCAAGATCCAGAGGCAGATAGCTGTGCAAATGCTTCCCCAGACACCCTGTCACATGGGTGGCCTTATGTCTAAACCCAGCTGTATGCATGCCACAGATGGCCTGCAGAAACTGCATATTGAGACAGTCAGGGGAAGAATGTCATAAGTAGTAGAAAAGGTGGAGAAGAATTCAGAGAATAGAGTGGAGGCCATCAAACAGCAGTAAATATCAGTAAAAGGAATAAAGGGATGAATAAACAAACAAAGGAATAAAGGTCTTCTGCCAGTAGAAGCAGAATCCTCCCCAAGGTCTGGAAGCAGAGCGTTAACCTCAACTCAGGCCTTACCAATTTAATTAGGTGCCTAGAATAGAAAAAAGACGTAAGAAGAAAACCATGGGTTAAGTAAGGGTTGCTGACCACATCTTTCACCAGTGTCCATAGCCACACAGGGGAGACCTGCTGATGTCAGATGCTGCAAACACCTGCTTCCTCGCAGTAACTTCTGTGATTGCCAGTCGTGAAGGTGAGACTATGGGGCCAGCTCTAAGCAAAAAATCTGTCGTGCAGTTTCTTGGATGTGGGGAAAGATGGGTGATGCTGTGACATTCTACCCACAGGGACACTGTATCTGTGAGAGGGATCTGCAGGGAGGCTGATGCATGTTGTGATGTGACTGGGGTATGGGTACCCGTGTCTCCCAATCATAACTAGATTTGGAAAGAATCCAAGTTTGGAGAGATGATTTCTGTCTATACAATGGAAGGATTGGGTTTGATCGTCTACCATCTGCAATCAGTTGATAATGACCGTCAAAAATGCCGTGTTGGAGAATCCAAAGCTGTCCTCTGGCTCAGCAGGAAAGAGGCCTGTGATTGATTAGCAGGACCTGCCATGGGCAAAGGCACTGAAATGGTGGTAAGTTTGTTGTGTAGTAGCCATTACTGTATTCTGTCCTTTTGTTTTGTTTTTGGTTTTGGTTTTTTAGTTCTCTCATTTTAGTTGTGAATCAACAGAACAAATGAGGGCAACTTCAGGGCTCTGAGGAGAGACAAATGCAAAGTGAGGGCTTGCCTGGGGAGCGACTTGAGGGTTCAGAGACTCAGGCTGGCTATGTGCCCGAAGGGAAATGATTTTCTCTGTAAGTTAACTTTTCTCATCTGCAAAGTGGGACAAATGATCCATCCAGTCCTGTGAACCAAGCAGGGTTGTTATGAGGATCAAATGAAGTAATAAATGTGAAGTCATTTTGTCATATTTATAACAGCAAGAAGTTAGATGACACTTGTGATGTGCCAGGCCCTGTTCTAAGTGCTTTACTTATCTCCCCATTTCATCCTCAAAATGACCCTATGAAGTAGTTACTATTGTTACTCTCATTTTAAAGAAAACAGCACTTAGGCATAGATAGTAAGTCACATGCCCACACAGCTGTGGGAGCAGGATGTATACCTAGGCAGCCTGTTTCTGGTGTCCCTGCTTTGAATCCCTTCATTATGGTGCTTCTCTCTGTGAAAATGTAAAATGCTCTGTACCTGGAAGGAATTACTTGAAGCAGCACCTCTAATTCCTTTCTTGCTCAGGAAATACTTCACTAATCCAGTCCCTCATTAACACACACCCGTGCTGGTGAAATCGGTCTGCTGTGGTCAGTGTGTCAACCTTTTAGGGCTCAATGACACTTTCCCAAGACCTTTTGAGAGAAAAGGAAAGGGAAGCCATATAAATCTAAGGGTCTATCCCTGATCTCCAGTGAAACTGCCTGGGTTCACCTTGTGGCTCTACTGCTTCCTGGCTGGGTGACCATGGGCATGTTACCTAACCTCTCTGAACTTCGGTTCCTCATCTGTAAATGGAAATGACAGTCACAGCTGCTGTGGGGAGCTAATGGGATCACATAAGGGATGTACTAGGTAACATATTAAGTACTCAGTATTTAACTTGGGGATGGGGGTAGGAGTGGGGGTACAGAGGTTAAAGGGAGCTGAAATGGTGGGCACGGACTGCCCTTCTTAGGACTGGGCAGAGGACCAGGGCCTTTCTGCAGCATCTCTTATTATGGTGCCCTGGTCAGCTCTGAGCAGATTCTCCCCTTCCAGGTGGAAGCTACCACCCCCTTTGGGGCTTGCTGATCCCTCTGGGTGTGCCTCTGCCCTCAGCCTGGCGTGCCTCCGTGACTCTCCCCTCTGCAGACAGCTCAGCAGTCAGCCACAGGCCGTGTCTGGGCTGCCACAGTCCCAGACCAGCCAAATCCAAAGTAAGATGGTCTGGAGCCTGCATTTTCTGGGGCCCTTTGAGGCTAAAACTTACAGTAAAAGGAGCACATTGGGAAATGATTCTGATTCTAGGGTAAGGCAGCTGAGAGTCTACAAGTGCTCTTGTCTGGGTGCTTGATGGAAGAAATTAATAAGCAGAGAAATTGACAAAGCCCATTGATGATTTGCTTGCCTGTCAAGCTCTATGGGTACTTTCTCTTCTGTTGGGAGTGGGTCTCAGTAACCCTTCCTGTGATGTGGCACCTTGCAGTCCATGCAGCATGTGAGAAAGGGCTCTGGACAGTGGACAGCAGCGGTTGCTTCATCAGTTGGGGACTTATTTAAAATGTAGATTCCTGGGTCTCCCCCAAAGTGGTTATAGACCCGTTGGGGTAAGGCTCAGGAAACTGCGTTTGTGCAAGCATCCCCAGGAGATTCTGCAGCAGGTAGTTAGAGCACCAAACCTTGAGAAATACTGAGTCTCTTCTTAAGAATGTGGGAGAGGAGGAGCCAAGATGGCAGTGTGAGTAGTTCAGCGGAAATCTCCTCCCAAAAACATATATATTTTTGAAAATACAACGAATACAACTATTCCTAAAAGAGACACCAGTAGATACAGGACAACAGCCAGGCTACATCTACATCTGCGAGAACTCAGCATCACACAGAGGGAGTAAGATATAAGCCGTGGCCCATTAAGAGAACTGTATGACCAATCCAAATGGAACAATATTCACATAGTAGGGGTACCAGAAGAGGAAGAGAGAGAAAAAGGGATAGAAAGTGTCCTTGAAGAAATAATTGATGAAAACTTCCCCAAGCTGGGGAAGGAAATAGTCTCTCAGATCGTGGAAGCCCACAGATCTCCCAACACAAGGGACTTAAGGAGGACAACACCAAGACACATAATAATTAAAATGGCAAAGATCAAGGACAAGGACAGAGTTTTAAAGGCAGCTAGAGAGAGGAAAAAGGTCACCTACAAAGGAAAGCCCATCAGGCTATCATCAGACTTCTCAACAGAAACCTTACAGGCCAGAAGAGAATGGCATGATATATTTAATGCAATGAAACAGAGGGGCCTTGAACCAAGGATACTGTATCCAGCACGACTATCATTTAAATATGAAGGAGGGATTAAACAATTCCCAGACAAGCAAAAGTTGAGGGAATTTGCCTCCCACAAACCACCTCAACAGGGTATTTTGGAGGACTGCTCTAGATGGGAGCACTCCTAAGGTTCAACAGATGTCACCAGAAAAAATAAAATCACAGCAAAGAAAGCAGATGAACCAAATACTGAGTAAAGACAAAAAATAAAATCAACTACCCACAAAAGCAGTCAAAGGAAACACAAAAGAGCACAGGACAAAACACCCAACATATAAAGAATGGAGGAGGAGGAATAAGAAGGGAGAGAAATAAAGAGTCACCAGACAGTGTTTATAATAGCTGAATAAACAAGTTAAGTTAAACAGTAAGATAGTAAAGAAGCTAACCTTGAACCTTTGGTAACCACAACCTAAAGCCTACAATGGCAATAAGTACATATCTTTCAATAATCACTCTAAATATAAATGACTGAATGCACCAATCAGAAGACACAGAGTAATAGAATGGATAAAAAAGCAACACCCATCTATATGCTGCTTACAAGAGACTCACCTCAAACCCAAGGACATGCACAGACTAAAAGTCAAAGGATGGAAAAAGATATTTCATGCAAACAACAGGGAGAAAAAAACAGGTGTTGCACTACTAGTATCAGACAAAATAGACTTCAAACAAAGAAAGTAACAAGAGATAAAGAAAGACATTACATAATGATAAAGGGATCAGTCCAACAAGAGAAATAACCATTATAAATATATATATGCACCCAATACAGGAGCACCAGCATATGTGAAACAAATACTAACAGAACTAAAGGAGAAAATAGAACGCAATGCATTCATTTTAGGAGACTTCAACATACCACTCACCCCAAAGGACAGATCAACGAGACAGAAAATAAGTAAGGACACAGAGGCACTGAACAACACACTAGAACAGATGGACCTAATAGACATCTTTAGAACTCTATGCCCAAAAGCAACAGGATACACATTCTTCTCAAGTGCACATGGAACATTCTCCAGAATAGACCACATACTAGGCCACAAAAAGAACCTCAATAAATTCAAAAAGATTGAAATCCTACCAACCAACTTTTCAGACCACAAAGGTATAAAACTAGAAATAAATTGTACAAAGAAAGCAAAACAAATTGTACAAACACATGGAGGCTTAACAACATGCTCCTAAATAATCAACGGATCAACAGCCAAATTAAATTAAAATAGAGATCAAGGACTATATGGAAACAAATGACAACAACAACACAAAGCCCCAACTTGTGTGGGACACAGCAAAAGCAGTCTTAAGAGGAAAGTATATAGAATTCCAAGCATATTTAAAGTAGGAAGAATAATCCCAAATGAATAGTCTAATGTCACAATTATGAAAATTGGAAAAAAGAATAAATGAGGCCTAAAGTCAGCAGAAGGAGGGACATAATAAAGATCCAAGAAGAAATATATAAAATTGAGAAGAATAAAACAATAGAAAAAAATCAATGAAACCAAGAGCTGGTTCTTCAAGAAAATAAACAAAATAGGTAAGCCCCTAGCCAGACTTATTAAGAGAAAAAGAGAATCAACACACATCAACAGAATCAGAAATGAAAAAGGAAAAATCACAACGGACCCCACAGAAATACAAAGAACTATTAGAGAATACTATGAAAACCTATATGCTAACAAGCTGAAAAACCAAGAAGAAATGGACAACTTCCTAGAAAAAAACAACCTTCCAAGACTGACCAAGGAAGAAACAGAAAATCTAAACAAACCAATCATCAGCAACAAAATTGAAGTGGTAATCAAAAAACTACCCAAGAACAAAACCCCCGGCCAGATGGATTTACCTCGGAATTTTATCAGACATACAGAGAAGACATAATACCCATTCTCCTTAAAGTTTTCCAGAAAATAGAAGAGGAAGGAATACTCCAAAACTCATTCTATGAAGCCAACATCACCGTAATACCAAAACCAGGCAAAGACCCCACCAAAAAAGAAACTACAGACCAATATCCCTGATGAACGTAGACATGAAAATACTCAACAAAATATTAGCAAACCAAATTCAAAAATACATCAAAAGGATCATACACCATGACCAAGTGGTGGGATTCATCCCAGGGATGCAAGGATGGTACAACATTCGAAAATTCATCAACATCATCAACCATATAAACAAAAAGAAGGACAAAAACCACACGATCATCTCCATAGATGCTGAAAAAGCATTCAAGAAAATTCAACATCCATTTATGATAAAAACTCTCAACAAAATGGGTATACAGGGCAAGTACCTCAACATAATAAAGGCCATATATGATAGATAAACCCACAGCCAACATCATACTGAACAGCGAGAAGCTTAAAGCTTTTCCTCTGAGATCGGGAACAAGACAGGGATGCCCACTCTCCTCACTGTTATTCAACATAGTACTGGAGGTCCTACCCTCAGCAATTAGACAAAACAAAGAAATACAAGGAATCCAGATTGGTTAAAGAAGTTAAACTGTCACTATTTGCAAATGACATGATATTGTACATAAAAAAACCCTAAAGACTCCACACCAAAACTACTAAAACTGATATTGGAATACAGCAAAGTTGCAAGATACAAAATTAACACGCAGAAATCTGTGGCTTCCTATACAATAACAGTGAACTAATAGAAAGAGAAATCAGGAAAACAATTCCATTCACAATAGCATCAAAAAGAATAAAAATACCTAGGAATAAACCTAACCAAGGAAGTGAAAGACCTATACCCTGAAAACTATAAGACACTTTTAAGAGACATTAAAGAGGACACTAACAAATGGAAACTCATCCCATGCTCCTGGCTAGGAAGAATTAATATTGTCAAAATGGCCATCCTGCCCAAAGCAATATACAGATTTGATGCAATCTGTATCAAATTACCAACAGCATTCTTCAACGAACTGGATCAAATAGTTCAAAAATTCATATGGAACCACCAAAGACCCCAAATAGCCAAAGCAATCCTGAGAAGGAAGAATGAAGTGGGGGGGATCTCACTCCCCAACTTCAAGCTCTACTGCAAAGCCACAGTAATCAAGAAAGTTTAGTACCTGCACAAGAACAGTCACAGACCAGTGGAACAGAATAGAGGCTCCAGACATTAACCCAAACATATATGGTCAATTAATATTCAATAAAGGAGCCATGGACATACAATGGGGAAATGACAGTCTCTTCAACAGATGGTGCTGGCAAAACTGGACAGCTACATGTAAGAGAATGAAACTGGATCACTGTCTAACCCCATACAGAAAAGTAAATTCAAAATGGATCAAAGACCTGAATGTAAGTCATGAAACCATAAAACTCTTAGAAAAATACATAGGCAAAAATCTCTTAGACATGAACATGAGCGACTTCTTCATGAACATATCTCCCCAGGAAGGGAAACAAAAGCATAAATGAACAAGTGGGACTATATCAAGCTAAAAAGCTTCTGTACAGCAAAGGACACCATCAATAGAACAAAAAGGTGTCCTACAGTATGAGAGAATATATTCATAAATGACAGATCCGATAAAGGGCTGACATCCAAAATATATAAAGAGCTCACACATCTCAACAAACAAAAAGCAAATAATCCAATTAAAAAATGGGCAGAGGAGCTGAACAGACAGTTCTCCAAAGAAGAAATTCAGATGGCCAACAGACACATGAAAAGATGCTCCAGATTGCTAGTCATCAGAGAAATGCCAATTAAAACCACGGTGAGATATCACCTCACACCAGTAAGGATCGCCACCATCCAAAAGACAAACAACAAATGTTGGCGCGGTTGTGGAGAAAGAGGAACCCTCCTACACTGCTGGTGGGAATGTAAAGTAGTTCAACCATTGTGGAAAGCAGTATGGAGATTCCTCAAAATGCTCAAAAAAGAAATACCATCTGATCCAGGAATTCCACTTCTAGGAATTTACCCTGAGAATGCAGTAGCCCAGTTTTAAAAAGGCAGATGCACCCCTATGTTTATCGCAGCACTATTTACAATAGCCAAGAAATGGCAACAGCCTAAGTGTCCATCAGTAGATGAATGGATAAAGACAAGTGGTATATATACACAATGGAATATTATTCAGCCATAAGAAGAAAACAAATCCTACCATTTGCAACAACATGAATGAAGCTAGAGGGTATTATGCTCAGTGAAATAACCCAGGCAGGGAAAGACAAGTACCAAATGATTTCACTCATATGTGGAGCATAAGAACAAAGAAAAACTGAAGGAACAAAACAGCAGCAGAATCACAGAACCCAAGAATGGGCTAACAGTTACCAAAGGGAAAGGGACTGGGGAGGATGGGTGGGAAGGGAGAGATAAAGGCAGGGAAAAAGAAAGGGGGCATTACGATTAGAATCTGTAGTGGTGGAGGGGTATGGGGAGGGCTGTGCAACACAGAGAAGACGAGTAGGGTTTCTACAAAATCTTACTCCGCTGATGTTCAGTGAATGTAATGGGTTTGTCAGGGGTTACTTGGTGAAGGGGGGAGGCTAGTAAACATAATGTTCTTCATGTAATTGTAGATTAATGATACCAAAAAAAAAAAAAGTAAAAAAATAAAAAATAAATAAATAAAAAACAATGTCCTCTGATTCTGTAAGATTTCTCCTTGGCCACCATCTCTAAGCCACCCTACCTCCAACTCTTGGGGCAGCCAAAACATCTGCAAGATGCCCAGAGCTCCTGCTTATGAGTTTCTGGAGATGAGCCTCTGCTTGTGCAGGAGCTCCCCATCCCCGGAGGTGTGCAAGGAGCGCCAGAACATGCCTCCTCCAGATTGGGGCTGTGAGCCGGCCAAATGCAAAGTATGATTCTGTGATTTCATTGCCTGGAAAGGCTAGTCTTTTATAGCAAAAGTCAATTTCTGCAGAATGGGTGGCAATTAGAGGATATTAGAGCTGAAAGGCAGATTTGCTTGCTGTAGAACTCTTTTCCTCCCCTCTGCAGACAGAATCTTACCTCCTGAAGGCTCAGTGAGTCAAGGAACAAGAGGAGCTGCTCTGATTGGACTGGTGTCCGGCAACCCCCTCCCCCACTTTTACAGCCTTTCCCAGATTTAGGTAATGAGAGCCCATATCCCAGGGCCTTGTGGTTTTCTCTTTTAATATGAAAGGACACATCATAAAAGTTTCACTCATTCATTCATCAAACATGGGATGAATGAGCATCTGCTGGCCCCAGGAGACCCCAGGACACACACCACAATCCCCTGGTGCTGGGTTCGAAGCTTCCCCGTGGGGAAGTGATGCCAAAGACATAAAGGGGTCTAAGTGGGGCAGGGCTGTCCTTGGGCAAGACATGGAAGGACAGTGCCTTGAAGATGTGCAGAGAACAAGCTCACCTAGCAGGAAAGGCTGGGAGCAGGGTAGGGTGGGGGGAGGTGGAACAGTCTGTACAGAGCTGCTGAGAGTTGGTGTGTTTGGAGTAAAGGGTGGGGAGGGGCAGGGCAGGAGGCTGTAAAATGGGGGTGTGCAGGTAGGCCTTGCATGGAGAGCCCTTCTGGAGCCAACAGGGCAGCTCCAGAGACTTCTAACCCTTCATTGACCAAGAGTGGGGGTGGGATGGGGGTGGGGGCAGAAATCTTCTTTCTTGGAGCCTCTAAAAGATGTGGGTCCTCCACCCCATCACTTTTCACAACAGCTCCCCAGAGGCAGGAGGGATCAGAAAAAGGCCAACACCTCGCACAATTAATTCATTCCATTTGGGGGATGGAGTGGGGATGGGACTTGGATCCTAAGTGTCATTTAAGGAATGTGATTTTGCGGAGACACTGACACTAGTAAGCTGGGGTCTAATACTGTCTGGCTACACTATTGCCTCTCTGTTGCAACCTTTTTGAGCCCCCGTTTTCCTATCTGCAGAGTGCAACAATAATAATTTCTACCTTAAGGAAAGTCAAGAGGCTTAATGTGCTGGTGAAAGATAAGAGACAGACTTGCTACATAGTCATAGGGACGGAAGCAGTCTGCTCCTTAGGTCCTGGGTCCTCTTTGCAGTCAACACTCCACCCGCTGTAAATCCCAGCTGAGGAAACCACGGTCTTCACTGCCTCCACCACCTTCCTCCTCGTATAGAAAAAAAAAAAAAGTGACTTCCATCCATTGGTGACTTGGATATGTCCTTGGAGCCCCGCAAAAGCAGGTCCTCTGTCTTCTCCTCAAAGACCTGCAGAGATGTGCAATGCCAGTGACTGCAGCCTTGGGAGCAGACCCCCTGAGCGACCTCATCCAGGCAGGGGCAGGAGTAGGGAGGCCGCTGGGTCTGGTGGTGGGCGTGGCTTTTCCATCCCTCAGGGCCTCCCTTCCCTCGGGGTTGCTGGTCTGCTGGACCCTCCAAACAGCCTGCGGGGGCAGCTGCTCTTGCTGGCTCTTTCCTGTTTGCCTTCCTGAGAACTGAGTGGGGGCGGTGGAGTAGCTCTTCTTGGGCAGGGGAGCGGTTTCTGCCTGCTGGGAGGAGCCCCTGACTCATAGGAGATGTGTTCCTGTCAGAAGGGAGAAGTGGTTGGATCAGTAGGTCCCGGGGGAAAGAAAGAAGGAAGTTGGCGCAGCAGAGCGTTTCCGAAAATCCCAGCGTGCTCTTCATGATAGCATAAGCAGACCCTTGTTTCAAAGAATGCCCCTGCACTGCGTTGTTTGGCATCCATGCAGCAGGTGCTTGTGGGGAGGACACACCACACCCCGGGTTCCTCATACCTCAGACACGTTTCGTCCAGCAGCCTCCCCCTTTGGGAATCTAACACAGAGCCTGTGGAAGGCAAAGCCATCAGGACAGAGACCAGGCACTGTTGTTCCCCAAATGGTTCTCCACCAGACCCACTGGTTGTTGTTCTAAGAAGGCCTTCAGCTTGGAGATCTGGTTGAGCAGTTCACTGCAGATTAGAAATGGTACCTGAGCAGAAAGGAATGGAACTTGCTGAAGACAGCAGGCCCACAGGGGGAAGGCATGTAAGCTGAGAACCCCGCTGCCAAGAGGAGCTGATGCTGAAGGCCCCAGGGCCCCGAGGGAGGGGCTGCACTGTGTCTGAGCAAAGGACCACTGAGGGGTGGTGGGGTGGCGGTTCAGATGGTGGTGCCAGGGGCCAGCAAACAGGCCCTGAAGGCCAAATCCAGTGAGCTGACTTTTTGTAAGTGAAGTTTTATTGGAATCCAGCCACACCCAAGGGGTTTATGCATTGTCTGTGGCTGCCTTCAAGTGACTGCAGAGCTGAGTAGTCAGATCTTTACTATCTGGCCGCTATAGAAAATTTTTGCCAACCCCGGACGATTTGCGCTGTTAAGGAAGGGTTGAAAATTCATCCTCTGTTAGAGCAAGACCAGGAGGTATAAAGTCTTTTGGGGAAGGATCTCCAGACAGACTGATGGTGTTGTCACCAATGTGTTGGTATTTCAGTGAAGAGAAAATGTTTCAGATTAACTGAATTTCATAGGATTATGAAATATTGTGGCCAAGGAGGACATTAGTTAGTGTGTAATTTGACGCTTGCATATACATACAGGGAAACTGAGCAGGGAGGCAAGGGGATTTGCTTAAGCATGTGGCAGCTCAGTCTCAAACCCAGGCAAGAGCACTTTGTTCTGATTTGCTGTTCTGCAGCAGACACATGTGCACGCACCCACACAAGCAGAATTCTCTGAGTAGTCAAATGGCAAAGAGATGCATTTGCCTCTAAAGGGCAGTTGCTTATTTTGTCTTTTCTGTGTCCATTGCCTTTGCGTTTGGAGAAGCCGGGCAAGGATTCCTGCTTTGCTCTATACAAGGAAGCTGTTGTCCCAGCCAGGCCCATCGCATGGCAACGGGGCTAAAATGGAAACCGGGAGTTGTGTTGAAGGCAGGCTCCGGTGCAGCAGCTGCTCCCACCTGCTGCTGCAGAGCATTGTCTCAAGCACCTGCCCCCTTCCTGTTGTAACCAGATTGGAATGCAGGCACCCGTTGTAACCAGATTGGAATGCAGGCACCCAGGGCACACAGGCCTGGAGTGGGCCCTTTGTGGGAGTCAGTGCCCCCTGGCCCCACGCGTGCCACTTGTGCACACTGCCTGTGTCCGGGGCCATGGGGAGTTAGTTGCCAGAGGCAGCTTGCTGCAGTCCAAGGGTCAGTCAGCGGCTTTCCACTCGGAGCCTCAGTTTCCTTCCGTGGAAAATAGAGTCAGAGCCAGTTCTCTCCAAGGGCTCTTTTTTCACTGTTGTTCTGTAATTCTGGTACCTGCCGCTCCCTTGGAGAGTCTGATACCAAAGGGGTTTTGTTTCTAATCTAGCATAGAGGTGAAATGTCACAGTTCAGGGAGTCCAGTTTCATGGGTTCCCATCACAGCTCAATGACTCTTTAGCTGGATGCCACCATGGGAATGCAGCAAGCCTCCTTGGATCCCACTTTCCTCCTCTGTGAAATGGAGGTAAAGAGGGAACCTGCCCCAGGAGGCGCCTGCAGCCATGCTTGGCTAAAGCATATGGAGAAAGGCTGGACCAAATGGCTGTCAGGGTCTTTTCTCACTTGGGCTTCTATGGTTCTAAATGCCAGATCTCTGGTCTCAGGCAGGCTCCCCGCTGTCCCAGTGTTGATGGGGGAGTTTCCCAAGCAGAGGACACTCCACTGGAAACCAACTCTGGAAATCCGATCTGGAGATTAGAGGCCTGGAAAAGGCAGTTGAGAGAAGGGAGCTGTGGGGAGTTGCCAGAGCGCTGAAGGCAAGCGAGAGTCCAGGTGGGGGAGCCACACCTGCAAGCAGCTCCCCTGGGCAGAGTGTCCAGAGGGCAGCGGCTCCCAGAAGGATGGAATCACCACATGGAGGCCTGGGGAACCATCACTTCAGCCCCACCCCTCTGCATTTTTCTTTAGGATCATCCTTCTGTTTGGGGATGATTCTTGGAAGGGTTGGGAAGAAGGAAGGGGTAATTTTTTTTTTCAGCAGTATAAAACAATGATTGGAAACCTAGCTTTGAAGCCCTCAACCAGCTGGGGAACCTCACTGGACCTCTTCAGTTTCTTCCTCTGTAAAATGGAAATAATAGCAGCTGTGAGGATTAAATGACATAATTCATGTCAAGAGCCCAGCCCATTTTCCTGCACAAAATAAGCTTACTCAGTAAAATCTGAAGACTTGCCTACTATGTGCCAAAGTACAGTGGGAAGCAAGACAGACCTGTTCCCAGCAATCAGGAGCTTCCATCCCAGTCAGTGCAGGTGAGTAGATAGCAAACACATGAACAGCACGGACAACATAATCTCAGACAGTGATGTGGGTCATGGAGAAAATAAGATACAGCCATGTGATGGAGAGTGTGCCAGTCAGGGGTTTGCTACTTTAGAGTGAGTAATGTCTCTCCTCTAAGCATCAGGAAGGAGCCAGCATGCAAAAGTGGCTTGGGCAAAGGCCCTGGGGTAGGTATCAGCTTTTGAGCTCCTTTCAAGAATGCCCAGATGCCAGGTGCATGATGAATGAGGCAGAAAGTGGCTGGAGAGGATGCTGGCAAGGTTGGCAAGGGCATTGTTAGCTATTGATGCTTGGATTTCATCCTAAGTGGAATAGGAGTGTCTCTGAAGAGTTTTTTGGAGGGAGTTGGGTGACATGGTCTGACATGTATTTTTTATAGATTATTTTGGCTACTGTGGGAGAGACCAACTTGGAGTGAGATGGGTGCATATGGAAGTGGGAGACCTGTTAAGCAGCATTGTAAAAGTCTAAGAAATGATGACAGCACAGGTTAGTATGATGATAGCAGAGATGGAGATATGATGATATTGTTTTTGGAGTGAGAGTAGACAGGACTGGCTGATGGATTGAATGGGAATGAAAGAGGATTTCCAAGATTGCTTCTTAGCAGTTGGGTGAAGGGTTCACCATCTATTGACATGGGGAAGACTGAAGGAGAAACTGGCTTGGGTGAAAATGGAGTTATATTTCAACATAAGGTTGAGATGCCAATAAATCAGCCAAGTGCAGATGTCAGGATTTGAAAGGGCTCCTTTGCAGGACTAGCTAAGGACACAGCTACTGCATGGAAGGACACAGCTATTTTGAGCTGAGACAGCCTGAATGCATATCTAACTGGGGCTTAACCCTCTTCCAGCCCTAAGCTTCTGGATTAGCTTTAAGGGCCTCCCCTCCTTACCCAGCAGCCTTGCATGACCCACACACCCCCCTGAGCTCCTGATGGGCTCTTGCCAACTCAAACCTCTCCCCTAGAGGACTCCTAATGGATCACAGGTGGAACCTTGGGCCCTGTTGTGCCTGGAAGCAGAGGCTGGCATAGCTTGAACCAGCCACGTTCAGTGTACAATGCTACCACTGAGCTTCTTAATCTCACGTCCAGCAAGCCCAGCAAACAGAATTTAGGAGGTCTGGGAACTTGGCTGGAAAAATAAAAATTACACTTTATTTTTGCTAGCCTGTAAGTGAAATTTAACATTTCCTTTCATTATGAATGTAGATGACAAAAGTATCAAGTGTAAAAGTCCTAGTGGTACCTGTGACCTTATCACCAGTGGAAATCACAGATATTTGCATATCACATTAGTTATTTAGGATATCTAGAAATATTTATACTCCCTGCTACTTAGAAATCACAGGTAATTATTACACTTGCTACTAGATCTTATTATTTTAATACAGCAGTAAGGGAGCATGTTCTATTACTGTAACAAATTATTTTTAATATTTTATAAATATATTTTGATGTTACTGGTTTCCTTTAGAATGCTGTGTTTTATTTCATACATTTAAAAACATTTCACTTATTTTACTTTATGAATTCATACCCATTCTGAGAAATTTAATAGGCTTCACCAGATTGCCAGTAAGACCTATGACTCAAAAAAGGTTAAGGATTCCTGCTTTACAAGCCTGATTTTATCATACCTATTTTATATATGAAGAAGTTTAAGGTTCAGAGAAGAGGAGTATCTTGGCTAGGGTCACACAGCTGACTGAGGGACTGAGCCCAAATTAATGCAGATCTTTCTGATTGCAAAGTCAGTGTTCTTGATGGTTCCATTGCTGCCTCCAGAGTAGCCCTATCAGCTAAACCTACAAACCATTTAAACAGAAGCCATAGCACAAAAGTCATTTGTATTTTATCTATAAAAAAGCAATGCAGGTTTTACATTCTAGTCCCTAGTGTACCCTTGTTTTATATAATAGAATAAGGTTTTTCTTAGCAGTGAAGCTTTCTGTTATACCAAATCCTGGTGTGTGTGTGGGGGGGGGTGGGGGGGTAGATAGAATGGAGTTCTGAGAAGAGTCAGCATGCCCGTCCTGTGCCCTTGAGTATCTCCCAGCCCACCACCGCACCCCTAGTGGTATCTGATCAGAAGCCCGGAAGCCTGGCCCCACTCAGTAGATTCTCAGGCTGCCTTGTGGGTAGATAGCCTGCTGAGCAGATGAGGAAACTGAGGCCTTGGGCTGATGGGTGGCCTGCCTGTGATCACACAGCTCCAGCCAGGGGTGTACTGCTTCTTCCTCCGCTGTTACCTTGGTCCAGTTCTTGTGTCACCAACTTAGCTGTGTGGTCTCGAGCACATGACTTACCATCCTTGGGACAGTTTCCTCATCTGTAAAATGGACTGGCCAGTGTGTCTACTACCTCTCTCTACCTGGTTCTTGGACAGTATAAGTGAGATGTCTGTAAAGTGCATGGCACAAAAGAGAACCTCAACAAAGGGTTGTGATTATCATGGGCCAAATATTACCAATTCTCAGAGGTCCTCAGGCAAGGGCTGGGTGTGGAGGAGGACAGGGATCCCTTTGTTGCCTGAGAGGTGAGGTAGGACCATCACCAAGCTCCCTCCAAGGCTGAGAGCCAAGTCTGACCTGGGGGTCCTGTCCCAGTCACAGCCCAGAGCTTCCTAGATGAGCTGTCACAGCTGGGGAATAGGGCACAGGTGCCCCACCTCTCATCCCCATTTCTCTGCACCTTCCTCAGAGTCCCAGCACCAGAGTGGTGGCTTTATTTCACATGCCTCTGTATTTAATAAGCAGGACCGTGACAAGGTTTGGTGACCTCAGGGCCCAAATGAACTGTCCCCTGGCATAAGCCATGCTTGAGTCATTTCCCAGGGATGAACATGGGCAAGCTTCCACGAGCTGAATTTACCCTCTGATTCTCTGCTTTCCTTCACCACTCCCTACCCCTGAGTTCCATTTTAGAGTTTCCAACTTCCTTGGCTTCAAGAGGCCATGGACCCAGGTAGAAAGCAGAGCAGTTAGTCATCCACCAGGGCTCTCCACGCCCCCATCTCAGCAGAGCTCAGGCTCAATGTAGGGGGACACCCCAGAGACACAAGACACTGACCCAGGCCTTGGAGCTCCAGCCTGCCTAGGGGCTCTTACATTTATATGCACTCTGAGGACACAGGTTCGGTGGCCTACTTGCCCTGAAAAATGCAGGCAGATTGTGGTAGGGAATTGAGAGGAGGGGCAAGTTGGGGGCATGAAGCAGGATCCATGGGGGAGGTAGCATATGAATTGGACGTTGATGGATGAGTTGAAACGTGTGTAACTAAATTAAAAAAAAACCTTCAAAGAGTAAAGAAGAACATAAAATAGAGAGTAAATATTCTTGACCTCCCTCCATCCCCAACCAAATATTCCTATTTCCTAACCCTTAATATTTTCTTAGGTGTTCTTATCTGTGGACTACCCATCTGTCCTTCCATCCATCTAGCATTGTTTTAAAAAGCATGAAGAGGATCACATAATGTTAAGTTCTCTTGTCACTTACCAGCCCATCTGGGCAGCCATCCCATAGCAGTGCCTGGGGACTGTGTGCCTTAGCTGGTGCAGTCCTTGCAGGTGGAAGCGCCTGGGCAAGATGAGAACACCCACAGTATGTGTGAGGTGCTTTGGCAGGGGAATGAGGGAGGCAGCATCACTCAGTGGTTAGGAGCCAAAGCCTGACCTTTGGATTCAGAGGACTTGGGGTCAAATCTCAGTCTGAGCCCTTCCTAGCTGTGTGATCCTGGGCAAGTCCCTTCACCTCTCTGACTTTTCAATTTTCCCATCTTTCGAATGGAGCTAATAATACATCCCTTTGGGACTTTCAGTGAAAGCATTTAACCACTCACAGAGGCATCCAGTGAAGGAGAAGAGCTTTCTGTCTCTGCTGTTGTCACTGTTGCATGTCATGTGTCCCACCTGTCAGCTGAGCACTGACAGGTAGGCCAGGAGCATGTCAGGTATTTCTGGAGTCATATTTGGCGAGGAGGGCCAACAGATCTATCTGAAGCTTAAAATAACCTGGAAGTGCAAGAACAACAATAAATAAATGGGTTCCGGATGCTTTTAAATCTTGGCATTTCCTGATCTGGTCCAGACAGCCTCATCAACGTTTACTGCCGAGGCCGGCGGCACACGCCTCCCCTGGCAGTGGCCCAAAGCTGCTTTCAAGAAATCAGATCTAGAAACGTTTGAATCTCCAACATTAGGCCCGTGCATCATGGATGTAGGTTGAGGATCAGGCAACATTGGGGTTTGTCCCATGTGTAGATAGTTAAGGCCTAGGGGGTGGGGTGAGAGAGGAATGCGGGACCTCCTAGGATGAGGAGAAGAGCTGGTTACCAGAGAATGGGGTTATTCATTCATTTTCTAAGTGTTTATTAAGCATTTACTATGTACCAGCTTTTGGGGATACAGTGGTGAGCATAAATAAAATGCCGCTGCAAATAAATGTTTAATTACTAACTGTGATAAGCTCTGGAAGACTCAGGATCTCCAGAAGACCACGAAAGGATACAGAAGGGCTCCTCATGCAGTCTGCAGGGCTCCAGGAAAGCTTCCTCCAGGAAATAGAGTGAAGGATAGAGGAGATAAGTAGGCAAAGCAGGTCTGTGTATGGGGCTGGTGTTCCAGGCAGAGGGAACAGCATGTGCAAAGACCCTGTGAAGGGAGAGATCCTGGCAGGTGCCAGGGGTGGAAAAAAGGCCAGTGGGACCAAAAGTTGGGTTAGAAGTGAGTTAATACTGTGAAATGATTATTTCATGGTAGATAGGAGCCAAGTCAAGCAGGATCTTATAGGCCTCAAGAAGGTTTAGGTCTTTATCTGAGAGGAATCTGGACAGGCAGATTAAATAGGAGCCGTGAGGTCAGATCTGCATCTGGAGAAGATGGCTATGGCAGCTCTGTCCATCAGTGTGCTGGGGCCTGGAGTGGAAGCAGGAGGCCATAAAGGAAGCAGAAGGCCATGGCTGCCAGTAAGGTGTGAGTTGATGGCAGTATGGGTGGGTCAGTCTGAGCTTGAAGGGTTAACTCAGTGAGTGGGTGGTGAGGAAGCTTCTGTAGCCCCTATAGGCTGCAGCTATTCCAGCAATTGCTTTAGGACTCCTGTGTAGTAATCTCACTAATGGCCCTTGTCTTTTGAGCACCTACATTGCACCACACTGCAAAGCCCTTCTTGTAAAATCTTCATAAGAACCCTAAGGCAGTGGGGGGCTGTTATCCCCCATTTTTTACTGAGCCCCAGAGAGGTTAAATCATTTAGACAAGATCACACAGCTCAGCCTCCCCACTGTCCAGCTCCTCTGGATTGACAGTGTCCTGGATCAGGGTCCTCCACTCAAGGTTGACCCTTCCCAGGGCTCAATTCAAGCCCCCAGCTTCCATTCGGTTGCTCCAGTGACTCCTGGTGTCACGTCAGCCCCTGACACAAGAACTTGTTCAGAGTCGGGCTTGAAAAGCACTGTCACACGCAGCCCGAGGGGACAGAGCCGGCGGCCCTTGCTCCTCCATCCCTCCCTTGCAGCCTGCTGGCTTCTGGCAGTGCCTGATACTCCCATGTAGGCCGTGAGCTGAAACGGCTGTGTCTCTGGGTCTCACATAGCGCCTGCCTCCTGGGGATTCAGATGGTCTCTGCTGCTTGTTTTTATTTTGCTTCTTTATTTCCTCTTCTCTCCTCCTTTGCCTCTGCTCCCACCCTGTCCTCATCCGTTGCTGCCCCATGTGGGTCTTTTCCTTGCCTCCCAGATGTGCAGGCAGGACTTGGGGTGGAAGCAGAGGCTTTCTTCCTTCTGACCTTTCAAGAAGGAAAGAAACTAGCAGTTTGGGAAGCTGTCCCGTGCCGGGCACTGGGCTAGGCTGCTGACACTCATGATCTTGTATAACCCTCAGAGCAGTCCTGTGAGGTGTACACATCATTATCTCTACTCTACAGATGGAGACTCTGGGGCTTGAAGGATTTAGGTGTTGAGCCCATTTGTAGAATGTAAAATGCTACTGACTCCTGATTTTAAAATTCTTGCTTCCCAAACTTGGAATGTGCATATGAATCACCCAGGGATGTTGATGAAATGCAGATTCTGTCAGGAGGTGTGGGGTGCAGTGTGAGAGCCCGCAGAATTTAACATGTTCCAGATGAGGCTGATGTGACTGCTGATCTGTGGTCTGAGTAGCACAGTGCAGAGCCAGCAGATCTCACAGGTGCCCTCCCATGCGCCCGTGCAGACACACACCGCTGTGATGCTCGGTCCCTCGGTGCTCCCCACTGCCTCTCCACCGGTAGGGTACCTGAGATGTTCCCACCATGCCCAGAATGTCACGGACTGACCCTGCCTGTTCCAGAACCCCAGATGACTGACCATGGTCTCCAAGGCTGGCTAGTGTTGGAATATGGGGAAACTGAGGCTCAGGGAAATGGAGGGACTCACTCCAGGACCCATGCCAATAGCGCAGATAGTTCAGAGTTGCGACTCCCACTCAGTGCTCTCTGGTATCCCTGCACCTACGAGTCAGATCTGGGGCTTCTGGCCCTGCTCTTCTCTTTAATTTGCCATGTGACTTTAGGCACATTACTTTCCCTCTCTGATCCTCAGCTTCTCTGTCAGAAAAATGGCTTCACCTCTGTCCCACTGTGAGGATCAAATATGAGAATGTCTGGTTTACAGCATAAAGGTTTTTTATGAGCCCCAAGATGCCCAGTCCTTGTGGGGTGGGAGAAACCCTAGTAGGGCAGAAAAATGGGCCCAGGTGGCCCTTCCTCACAGGCAGGGGCGGTGGGAACTCCACTATCCAGAAGATCTCGCCATTCTGGGTTTTAAAGGTCCCCACTTCTTGCTTTTTTCCCATCAGGCTTGGGTGATAATCCAGCCGTGTCAGATGCTTTCCCATTGTCGGTACACAGTAAAGCGGCCTGAGCTCTGGCAGGGGAGCCTGTGGCAGCACCTTCCCATGGGACATATCCCTGTTTCTTGAGAAGTGGATAGAAACATGTGATTTGTTTGATACAGATCCACTTTATGCGCACAGTGAACACAGTTCTACGTAGGCAGGTTCACCTTGGCTGGAAGGAGCCGGTGCCATGGGCACAGGAGACAGGAATGAGTGAGGTCTGCTTGGCAGCCTTCCGGGCCTCCCTCTCCTCGGGCTCTCACTGACCACATGACCAGGGAGGGCCTGCTTGGGCCAGAGAGAATCTATTTCCCACCAGCTTTTTCTGGGAGCCTGTGGTCTGGGTTTCTCATTATCTGCCCCACTGTAAAAGGAAAGGCAAGAGCTTCCATAGGACAGTAAATGGACACACAGGAAGGGGATGAGTGTGAGGGAGACCTTGAAGCGTCACAGTAATGTGAGGCCGAGATGGCAAAACTGACCTGGGAAAGCAGGCCTCTCCTGCCACCCACCCTGCTCCACCCATCCCGTAGAGGTTTAGTGAGCACCTGCTCTGCCTTGGATGCTCTTCCAGGTGTTGGAACAGAGGACAAGTTGGGGCCTCTTCCCTCCTGGGGCTTCCGTTCTGGAGGGGACACAGAGAGTGCCTGGGTTCGTGCTGTGGATGATACCCGGGGATACTATCCAGGGCGAGTTGGGTGTTGGGGAGGAGGCAGGAGGCAGGCGGGTATGGCAGCAAAGAATTTGAGGTTGAATCTGGATTCGTGTTCTGCTTAGTTGGCAGTCACATTACCTCCCAAGCCTGAGCTGCTCCATCTGTAATGTAGGGTACTGCCCACTTTGCCAGGCCTGTCTCAGGTGCCACGCAGGAGCTCTGAGTGGTGGGCATCACCTATTCGGAGAGTGGCTTTTTTGAGGATTCAAATGAGCCTCATAAAACCTTTAAATTGCCTATGAAGTAGTGTGGATGAATAACAAGTACAACTGCGCAGATATTGGAAGATAGAGAATTCATGTGTGAAATACAATGTCGTATTTTCTAACATGTAAGACAGAAATACAAATTTGGCTTTTTATGTTCTTATTTTTTGCCACACTCATCATGTTGAGCTCACCCAGGTTCAACAGGAGTGTGATGGGTTGCTGTTCTGTGGGTCTTAGTTAATAAAAATGGAAAACCTAATTAATTAGCCCTCTCATAATCCCTCCCACTTCAGAGCCCGGGGCCTTGGTAGGCTGTGGGGGTGGAGATCATGCAGGGGGTTCCCCAGGGAGCCCAGCGTGGGAACCATAGGACCAGATGGGCTGTGAGGCCCTCCAGCTCCCACGCTGGGTGGCAGCCCCAGCAGGGGTAGCTGTGGGCTGAGCGTTGCTGCGTCATCTCTCCCTCGGCAGGTCTTCGGCTGAGAAGCCCGAGGCTGGGGTGCGGGTAACTGAGCATCGGGGAAGCCAGCATCGGTCCCTGCTCACCTGGCTCAGGGGGATCCTAAGCTGCCCACCCAATGGTCATCCCCCCAAGGAGCTGCCCTTCCTGGGTGGGAGTGCTGGCCCCCAGGCTCCCTGGTATCAGGGCAAGGCTGCAGTCAGCCCTGGGCAGCGCTGGGCTGAAGATGTGAGCTGGTACCTTGCTGCCCTGTGGAGCGTGCCATTTCCTCAGATGCCATCAAGGGGCTGCCTGACCTTCACTCTCCTGCCAGGACCCTCTTTTCTGCCTTTTTCTTGGTTTATTTATAGCAGTGTTAACAGGCACAAGGGCTTCTCAGCCAAGTCCTGGCCCAGCTCCCTCAGTCTCTTCTGCCAGGCGGGGCAAGAGACACATAAATAGAAGCACAGAGCTTGCACACTGTAGGACCCCAGAGCACACCTCCAGACGGAGGATGCTGGGCACTTTTTTTTTGGCCTCTGGGACTTTTTTATATTTATATTATTTTATTGTGGTAAAATATACATAATATAAAATTGGCCATTGTTAAGTGTACACTTCAGTGACATTAAGTGTGTTCACGACATATGAATACCACCACTGTCCTTTTCCAGAACGTTTTCATCCATCTCACACATACATGAGGGTGGCTAGCACACAGGCCAGTATCCCCTCTCCAGGTATATCCACGCACATTCAGATCTTTGAAGAAACCCCCCAGAATGTGCCCCAAGGAGGGGATGTGCCTGCTCATTTATGATTGTCACAGCTTGATTAAAATGTCAGTGGAGCCGTCTTTCAGCTGCATGGAATGGGCATGTTTCCTAGGGCTAGCTGTAACCTCAGCCTTCCTTCCCACTCAGGAAGGGGATGGGAACAGGAGGGGATGTCTCATGTGCTGTGATCCCGAACCAAGGGGGAACAAGGACGGGTGGGGGAAGCAGGGAGAGCACCCTGCCCAGAGGCCGTGGAGCTCTGCTCCTGCCCACTCACTGCTCTGGGCTTTTAGCAAGATAGTGCCGTTCATCGACCTGTGATCCATTTTAGAGTAGAAAACTGTGAATCTACGCTCATCTCCCTTCTTAATCAAAATGTATTCATTTAGCAAACTTCATTCCTTTCATTATAAATAGGGCAAGTGTTTTGCAACTCACCTCAGAACTGAGTGCTATTCCCCACTTTACTGGACTATTCCTTACCTTTGATAAACATTTAATAACGGTTCCTTAAATGTGGACTGAACTTTAGAGTTTCCCCAAACACTTTTCCATCCAAAAAAGCTCACTGCACAGGGTTGGGACGATTCCACAGCAATCAGAGAGTTATGGGCCCCATTGTAGAAATGTGGAAACTGAGGCCCTGGGGGAAGTGATCTAGGACATGATCTGATCATTTTAGACAGCTGCACATATAGTAACCATTTCACCATCTCTTTCCACCCAGTCTGGGATTAGGGTGAGGCAAAGGAGACACTTAGCTCAGACACAAAATGTAAGGAGATGCTAAAAACTTAGTGATCATGGTAAATCATATTTTAATGCAATGTTTAAAAATAATGATTGGTGCCAAAATATCCATGCTGAACAAAATACCAAATCTTTAAAGAAAGGCAGGGACAGCAAGAGTGCCATGCAGAGCCATACAGGCACCTGAAGCAAAAGGAAATACCTGTACGACAGACCTGTCTTTATTTAGAATTTTGGTATTTTGCCCATTGTGGATAATTTACATTAATTTTTATTTTTTCACAAAGTTGCATTAAATATGATGTGTCTTGATAACTTAGTTTTTTGGTGCCTAAAGCAGAGGCCTCCTTTACCTCATCCTAATCCCAGCCCTGAATCCACTTTAACAATTTCTGTACATTACTGTGACAGAGGACCCTCCACCCAGTTCCATATGCCAAGGGTTTTTAACCACTGCTGAGGGTGGCATTTGATCTTTACAGTCTATTTTTGTGCCTGCCCTTCAGTGACTGATAAAATGTTACTCTTGGTACAGCTCATGTGTTGAAATGGTGAGTGTCGATGTCAGGTGGTGTGTGCAATCCTATATCTTCGAAATTCTTGACCTCGCAAATGGGCCTGGAACCAGGAAAAGGACTTCTCTGTGGTTTTGCCACAAGTTGGACAGAATTGGAAATTGTTATCTGATGACCGAGGCCAGCAGGCAATTTGGCCTTGTCTTGGGGCTGTATGAAAAAATACCCATGTTGCATTCTCTTACTTTGTTGTGCACCGCCCTTTAGAGTTTACAAGGCACATCTACATTATCTCATTTTGTTTATTGAGCACCTGTTGTGTGCCAGGCATTGTGCTAGGCACTGTGGAAACGGCAGGGAGCAAAACAGACCCGGCCCTGCTCACATGGAGCCACTAGTTGGGGGAGGCAACAGTACATAAGGAGATAAGTGAAAAATGGGGAGAGTTCTGGAGAAGGGAGGGTGGTGACATTGGCACAGCAATGTGAATATACTTAGTTCCTACTCAACTGTACATTTAGAATTTGGTTAAAAAGGTAAATTTTATGTTGTATATATTTTACCACAATTTTTAAAAATACTAAGAAAAAAACGGGGCTATCAGAAAATGAAAAGTGCTAACTAAGGGAATTTCCAGCCATGTGGAGGGTGAGAGAGAGACAGGGCAGCCACTTGAGGAATCAGTAGTCAGAGACCAGCCATTCAAAGATGAAAGACAGGAGGCCTTGCAGGCACAGGGAGCTGTCAACACAGAGGTCCCAGGGTGGAAACTCAAGCTGTACAGCAGCTCCATGAGCAAGGCTGGCCTCCGGAGAGTCCAGGAGGCTAGCTTGGTGACTCCTGCAACCATCAGGTGACCAGCCAGGTCCGGCTCTGCCTCAGCAGTTCTTAACAGCAGATGCCTGTACAGGTTTTGCAGTCAGTGAAGTGCTTTTCCTGACAGTCTTCTTTGAATTCAGGTGTATACAGGTGACTGCAATTGTAGACAGACACAGTGTGCATGTTACATTGCGCCTAAAACACCCTCACTTGCTGGCTCACTCATGTCACAGAACATACTTCAACCTTTTATTGTTTTAAAATAAAAAACAAAACACACCACCTACCTGGGCTTGGGGCAGCCTGTGCTAAAGGGCAGCCCTGACAGATGCCAGGATCTCTGTGGATGCAGTGGGGAGGGGCTAGCTGACCACGTCCACTGAGTTCTGGTGCCAGGGGTGGGGTGTCAGGGCCCCTCACAGCCACCTGCCAGGACATAGGAGCTGTTCAGTCCAGATAGTCTTGCCTGGGCATGACTGCGAGAGACTTTACAAAGGTCTCTATCGGTAAGACGGTGCTTGAAGGCACTGGGGCAGGAAGGGAGAAGACGAGGAAAGCTGACACCTGCCCCAGGGGACTTTCTGTCTCAGTTTCCTTACCTGCAAAATGAAAGGTTAGTCAGTGGAAGTACCTACAGACTCCAGCGCTCAGACCACCTTAAGGTTTATTTCCTGTGCTACGCAGGCCGCCATCTGTGTATAACGTCACTTTATCTGGTCAGAATAGGAACCTTGGACGGAGATGGTGGGCTGGAGAGGAGAATTACTAGGAAAAAGTCAGTGAAAGCACGAAATCATTATTTTTTTAATGAAGCCATGTGATGTGTGCAATCATTATTGCCAGCCTTTCACTGTGGGACTGTGTGGGGCACCAGTGCTGAAATCCTCTCCTGCGTAGTCCACACCCACAGCCCCAGGGCTCCCATTCCCTGTGAGATTCATTCCCTTGGATCAAGAATTTAGACTCTTGTCAAGCAATCTAAGTGTGGAATACTTCAGATCCCTGCTGAGCCCCCTCACCTGTGACTGTTAGCTCACCACTTGTGACTTGATGGCAGGGTCTTCTTTTTTTTTTAAAGCAACTCAACTAAATGAATCCTTTCACAGCCTTTAACTTAGCTTCCATTGAAATCTGTTCTCTTGTACTCAAATTTTCTGTTTAGGAGCCATTTAATTACATTTTATAATTACAGTAATGAATGGGTTTGGGAAGAAACACAAATGACTGCCAGTAAACAAACAGCCCAACAGGTGGGAACGGACATGTGGATGCGCCTGAGGGTCCTCTCTGCACCTCTGGGACACCTTCGGGTTAGTAAAAGGCATTGCCCCAGGATGACAGGCAGAGTGTTGGTTAACCTGGCTTGTTAGTTAAGGGAGCTTCTGTTGGACCAAAGGCCTGAGAGGGCCTAGGAAGAATTAGGTTTGTTTGCCTACAAGTAACAGAAAGCCCCCAAAATGACAAAAAATTAACCAAGGTCCAAGTTGAGTCATCTTTCACATCCTGAAGTAGGTGACCGTGGGCCAATGTTGCATGTCACAGTATCAGGGACCCTGGCTTCTTCCATCCTGTTGCCCTACTTACTCTGCAAAGCTGCCTTCCTAAGGTCACTGGTAACCGTCATTCTTCCTGGCTGGCTGGGTCTGGCCTGACCCTGTAGCCCATTCCTGCCCACCGGCACCCATTTTAACTCTCTGGGCTGGAGAAGCCAGTCTGGCCTCACACGAAGCCCTGAGCTGGCAGCTGCATGGCTGGGACTTAGAGCCCCTGTGAAAGGGCTGAGCGTCACTGAGTCTGTGCTCAGCAGGCCTGAGGCCACATGCTTCCACATGGGAAGGACCTTGAGTGAGAGGCTGAGGTGCTTCGTCCTTAATGTTTTGGTGGCAGATCCTGTCAATGGCCTGGTTTATATCAAAGTCTAGGGTCTTTTGTTCTCTTAGCTTGGGCCCAAGAGTCCCGCCATTTTCTACTTTTTCTTTCTGGAGCTTAACTTTGTGTCTGTGGCCCCTAAGTCTTATTTCAGAGGATGCTGTAAGCATTTCTGTGGGGACTAAGATCAATTATTCTCCTTATTGTTCTTCTAGAAGCCACTTTAGGAGTTTTGTACCGATTTGGAAGGCAGTGGGAAGATTAGATTTTATTTTTTTTAACATAAGACAGATTAGTCCTAACTTTCATTGGTACGTAACAAACTCCAACTGGCACGTAGTCTGGAAAAGGAATTTATTTACTCACATAGCTGCAGAGTACAGGATATACTGGCTTCAGGTACCACTGGATCCAAGTATTTAAGTTATTTTATCTGGAACCCATCTCTTTCTGCCTCTTAGACCTGCATTCCCTATGCTAGCCTCATTCCGAGGCAGGCTCTCCCCAGGGAGTGGCAAAGACAGCTGCCAGCCTCTCTGGAATTAAATTCGGCCAGCTGAGCCCCTGTCCAAATGTCCCAGCAAATTCCTGGCATTCACTCTGACCCACCCCTGAATCAGTTGAACCACTTGTGGCCACTGGATGAAGCACTTTTATTAGCTAGACTAGGGTTTACCTGCAACAGCTGAGTGGAGGGGAGGGGCGGCTTCCCCAGGAAAATCAGTAGGCTGCCGCCATTAGGAAGGGGAATGGGTCGGAGGGGACTTCATGGATGCTTATCCCACTTCCTTCCTAGAAGACAAGCAGAGGCACAGGGTCATAGGTCTAGACCAGGCCAGGTCTAATTGATCAATAGGTCCCTAAGGCTCCGTGTTGAGCAGGCTTGGGGCTCAGAGAAGTGAGAGCCTTGGTCAGTTAGTGGTATCCGCTAAGGAATCAGGAAGGTAGGAGAGGCGACCCCCTTTGCCAGCTATCTGCCAAGACTCCTTCCTGACAGCAGTTTAATAGGGAACTTGCCTCAAACCATCCAATACAACGTCTTGTCAGTGGAGGAGGTGGCAAGCCGGCCGTGGGGTGTGCTTAGGGTGTCGAAGGTGGCGGTCAAGGGGTCAGTCTGCCAAACCTGGATGGTGCCCTGCTGCCCTCCATCCTGGAAGGCCTGGAGAGAGCCAGTGACGTTTGGCCATCCAGGCAAGACCATTCCTCCAGAAGAACCATGAGTGATTGTGACCTGGGAGCAAGGGGCTGGTCAAGGTTGAAAGAACTTAGGATTGAGAGAGTCAGTAGGTTTAGGACTGAGGGGTGGATCAGAAGACAAGTTTGCAAAGCTTGATCCTCTGAGAGTCCCTGTTTTTCCATCAGTCAAGCCAATTGACCACTTCCTGCACTGGGATGCTATCAAGAAGACCATAGCATTGAACGTCGCTTGGATGTCAACTGTAAGTCCTATATCTATGACCAGCATTCATGGAGTGTCTGACTAGGCTAGGCCTCCCCACCTATGTACTTTATATTTGCATACCTTTGTAGATCCTACCTGTGAGGTAGGATTCTTTTTTTTTTTTTTAATCCCCGTTTTTTTCAATAGAAAGTGAGGTGGCAAAAGTCAGGTCCTAACCTTGAAGGATTAGTGTTAGTAGCAAAGCCAAGGTGGGGCCTTTTTGTCCTCCTTGTCCAGGCCTCTTTCCATTTCAGGACAGTTCTTCCCTCTACACCTCTGCCTACTTCTCTGTCAAGTCATTAATTAATTTATATATTTATTAAATGCTGACTTCTACCTAGATATTTCCCCAAGTCCTGTGTGGTTCTCGGAAACTGGATTAGTGCAGAACTGCATCAAATGCTTGAGTGACAAGGGTCCATAGGGTCTGTGTGTCTGAGGCTTTCTTCCCTCTCGGGGGCAGTGAAAACCCAAGAGAGAGGCAACCCGGTGAAGGGTGCTGACTGAGTGTGGATGGGCCCAGAACCCAGACTCTGCCCCAGCCCCTCCCCCGGCTCCTGCTTCCCCCCACCCACTCACTGAGAGTATGCTCCGGGCCAAGCAATAAGCTAGGCAGTTTGCTGATTGGAGTCAGGAAACTGAAGCCACCAATTTTTCCTGAACATGCATTCTTTCTTAAGCAGGGAATCGATTTCCAACAAGATACACAGGCTTCCAAAAAAGCCACTTATGTGAATCTGTACAAAACACTATTAATCTGCTGCTGGGGGCATTTATCTCCCTGGCTTGGGAGATCAGGGTGGTGGTGGTGGTGGAGGAATGGGTACAGAGGGCTCAGCAACCAGAGGGATGTCCCACGGCAGGGGTGTGAGCAGGCCTGTGTTGGGGGTCGCCCCACGAGGCTGGTGTACAGCACAGCACATTTGGCCCCAGACCTGTCCCTGTCCAGCCACAAGCTTGCCATGTGACAGGTCTTTCCCAGCCCTTCTCCAAAGCTCCCTCGCTCCACCTGTCTACAGGAATCGGTGGTTGTGAGTGTCCTTCTCACTCTCGGAAGTAAGATGCTGGGTGCTGGTACGGACTTTGTAGGAAGTGAAGAAACTTGGGTTTGAGTCTCAACCTCACCTTTCCAAGTCTCTGGGTTGAATTCTGTCCTCCAAAAACAGATGTGTAGGAGTCCTAACCCCTGGTACCTCAGAATGTGACCTTATTTGGAGATACAGTCATTCTAGAGGTAAGCAAGTTCAGATGAGGTCATCAGGGTGGGCCCTGATCCAGCATGCTGGTGTCCTTATCAAAAGGGAAAGTTTGGACACAATGACACACAAAGAGGAAGGACAGTGCAAAGATACAGAGGGAGAAGATGGCCAACTGCAAACTGGGAGGCCTGAGAAGGAGCCAACACCTCGATCTCAAGACTGCTGGCCTGCAGGACTACAAGGCAATGCATTTCTGCTGTTTAGGTCACAGAGCCTGTGGTGCTTTGTAACAGCAGCTCCTGCAGACTGATACAAGGGACTCCATCTCTGACTCCCCTGATTAGTAACGTGGGGACAGTGGCAGCCCATTGTCATATAACGGGGTTGTTTTAAGAATCTGATGAGAGGGTGTGTGTAAGGCACCTGGCATGCCCTTGGCATGTAGTGAGCGCTCAGTAGTGTCAGTGGCTGAGTCCCATATTGTGACCTCCCAGCTGCCCTGGTGGGGCCTGCAGGACACAGCCAGTGCAGAACAAGAGGGCCTCAAGTCAGACCTTTCAGAGAGAACTGCGTCACACCTTCAAAAGCCCCTTGAAATGTGAAGGCTGGAGACATCACTGGTAATGCAGTGCTGCATGATTTTTAGCTGGAGTGGCCTTAGCCCTAATTGATAGACCCGCGAAGCTAAGGTTTCTTTATTTTTGTGTCCTGAGTACACTGAGTATGTTGAGCTGCTATGGATAATCAATATGTGCAGTAGTCATGGCCATTTTATGGGTGTTTTATACAGAAGCTGGCATGGTTGTGATGAGAAGGGCATCTCCTGGATGACCCTGAGCAACTCTGTTATCCTTCTTGGGCCTCAGTGTCTATATCTGCAAAGTGAGGGAGGTAGACCAACAGGGCAGGAGATTTTACGCTGCAGCCTTGAAGGCCTATAAGTTAAGTATAAATTCCTGTACACACATGCATTGCACACACATACTTTATTGATAGCATTTTATGGATCCATAGCTTTTATATGGTCCTTGAATGGACCTCTGACTCCTAAATTGTCCCCAACTTTCCCTGACAACCTCATAGGGATGCTGGTTCCTGGCTGGTGGGATTCTGGGACTCCAATTTTAAAGCTGTTGCTGAGCCTCAGAAGGGAGGCTTACAGTGGTGGCTATTCTGATTTACTGGGATGAAAAGGATCAGGAACAAATAGAAAGAGCTCCTCAGAGGGCTTATAGCTTGGGGCTTTGCTGGCCAGGGTGGCCCCAGCTGCCCAGTACCCGGTGTCTCTGCTGTTGGCCCCCCTCCTGCTCCAGAGGCCCTCCGTGGAGTGTCAGTGGTGCCTCCCAGCCCCACCACCCACCCTGCTCCCCCAGTGAACCCATCTGCCTGCCTCTGTGCTGGCCCCGCCTCCATCATACTCAGAGTGAAGCCCCATTCCCTTACACTCCCTGCCCACCTGGTCTCCACCTGCCTCCCTGAAGGCACCTTCTCCCATCCCCCATTGCTTACCAAGCTGTAGCCTCCATGGCATTTGGTCAGCGCCTCATGTTCTAGGCTTGGCCCACATATGGGTCTTTGCCTTGGCTGGGCCCTCTGCCTGGAATGTTCTTCCCCACCTCTTCTGCTGCCTGACTCCTTCAGGTCTCAACTCAGATGCCAGCTTCTACAGGAAACCTTCCCTGCCGCCCCCACCCCTACATGATCTCCCGTCAGCACAGCCGGTTTGTCTCCTTCATGGCACTGACACAGTCTTAATGAAACATTTATGTGTTTTCTTCCCCACTGAGATGTCAGCTCCTGAAGGAACAAACTGAGTCCTGCAGTTTGCAGTGCCAGGCACATGTAGCATTTAATGAGCACTGGAAGGCACCACCAGCATGGTTGATATGAAAAATGACTGACCATACCAAGTGCTGGTGAGGGTAAGAACTGAAACAGCTGAAGGTCCATGCAGCTGCTGAGAGTGTACAGTAGTACAACTACTTAGGAGAGCAGTGTTGTAGTTTTTTATAGTCTGTAAAGTCGCATATATACTTGCATAGGACCCAGCAATCCCACACCTGTAGATTTGCCCAGGAGAAAGGAAAACGTCTGTCCACACAAAGACTTGTACACAAACGTTGCGGACTTGTTCTTAATAGCCCAAAACTGGAAACAAACCAACCGTCCATCAAGAATAAGCAAGACTGCTGCATCCCCATAGTCTGACCAGGCATGGAGGAGAAGGGATTCCCTGTGAGGTGGCTGGGAAGCCACCTGAGTGTTCAGTGTGGCCACAGCAGGTGAGCTGTAGTGACTTGTCATGTGGGGTGTTGGGCTGGACCCAGGGTGACATGGTGCTGGATGTTCAAGGTTGTTGAATACATGTGGTTGTAAAAGACCCAGCAGCTGGAGGGCAAGGCTGGTGGAGGGATGTTGCTAGAGACAGAGGCTTGCTGGGTACCGTGTTGCCTGGCCTGAGAGCAGGGGACGGCCACTTGAGAGATCCCGGCCCTGGTGCTGCCTGTGGGGGCAGGAGTCTTACAAAACACCAATTAAGACATTTGACCCAAATTTGGATAAAAGCCTTTTTCCTGTGTCAAGCAGAGCTAATAATACACATGTATTCATAATTTATGAGGCCTAGTAAGTGGGAACAATTAAGGAAAAGGCCTGGGCAAAACCTGTTTCTCTTAGCCTTTTTTTGTTCTCTGAGGTAATTCCACCCTCTCTGCCTCCATGAAACACTGTCCTTTTTATTATTATTATTTATCTGATTTCATTACTGTTAGCTACCATTTATCAAGCACTTACCAAGCCAGGCCATAACATTGCCTTGTTTAATTGGAATGGTATGGGGCAGCTGTTGTCCCACTTTACAGATGAGGCAGTTGAGCTTCAGAAGGGTGAAGGGACTTGCCCAAAGGTTCACATCTGGGGAGTGGGGGTGACGATTCAGGTCTGCCAGACCCCAGGGCCTGTGGTCTCCTGGTTCTGTGCCAGCCTCCCAGTTCAGGCAACTTCTGAACCTTCAGGGTAGCCCTTCCGTAGGTAACTATTAAATTCGAGACATCAGGATGGGAAAGTGATCATCACCTGGGTTGGTCTGGGGTTAAGGCTGGGAATTTGCACTATTTCTAGTAAGTTCCTGGGAGGTGGTGACTGTCCCACACTTTGAGAAGCACTGCCCGACTGGTGCTGTTGGCAGAGCCGCTGTGACTTCCTTTTGCTCCAGCTACCACTGTTGGGTAGGTTTGTGGCCCTGTGGGCCCTCTCCTATTTGCATATATATTGTCATACATAGAGGAATGTGTAGCTTGCGTTTTTTTTTTGCACCCATGGGATAATACTCTACCTGCTGATATCTGACAGTTTAGCTTTTTATCTGACATGCTTTGGACAACATAAACATCTACCTCGGTCCTTTCAGTAACACTGTAGCATTCCATAATACAGGTCATTATAGTTTTGTTTTCCTATTGTCTACTGATGGGTGGTCTGACACATTTTAGACATCACAAATATTCCTGTGAAATCCCAGGAAACAGGTGAGTTTCTCCAGAGCATAGCAATACCTCAGTAATGTCAGCCATTGTTAGGGCTGTTGTATCTTATTTCTTGTTGTATCTTATTAATATTGAGAAATGTTGTCTTCTAGAAATCCCCTTTCACATGGGGGCAGTTATGTATATAAGGCGTATCTCTCAATTCACAGATTCTAATAAAGTTTTCAACATAACAGTTCCAGTAAAAGAAATGAAGTGCCGTGTGAGAAAAGAGGTGCTATGTGGGCAGGGCTTTGACTATGTAGCAGTGCAGAGGAGGTGGGGAGAGAGCAGCAGGCAGGGTCTGTCCCGCCAGGGCCTGGTTTAGCTCCTGGTAGATTCAATAGTTGCAGAAAAGGGGGTTAGAACTTTACATCTCTTGGTCACTTGGCAAAACCAGCCCTTGGCCAGGAGCAGCCAAGGGTTCGGGCTGGCAGCACCGTGAGTGAGAGAGTCTCTGCATAGGTCTAGCCGAGCTCAGCTCTGACCCGTCCCCTTTCCTCTGTCTCCTCAGAGCGGAGGGTCCGGGGAGGAGCAGCTCTGCGCCGACTTCCCTGAGCTTGACCTCTCCCAGCTGGACTCTGGGGACTTTGACTCGGCCACCTGCTTTGGGGAACTGCAGTGGTGCCCAGAGAACTCAGCTCCTGAACCTGGCCAGTACAGCCCTGATGACTCGGAGCTCTTCCAGGTACGTGCCCCCAAGCCTTGCCCCCCTCTGCCTCACATGCCTCTCTCTGCTCCTGAAAGCCTGGCTCTGCCTGTACCACCTTTTTCTGCACACTTGCCCATGTGAAAAAGTCTCCTTACCCACCAAAGCTCTTGGAACCCTGTCTGTCACCCTGGATCTACACTTGATCTCGGGCAGTTCCTGCCCCCTTACCAGGCCTGTGGAAAGGAAGAGCTGCTCTCTCTGGGCCCCTGAGTCAGACCCATGCTCCCTGGTGGGCCAGGTTCCAAGTCCTCCCTTCCCTTTTATCTCACGGAATTCTCATTCCTACCCTGTGAGGCAGATATGATTATCTCCCGTGTTACAGATGAGGAAACTGAGGCTTGTGAACATTCAGGCATGTGCTAGGGCAGTTTACCTAGTCAGTAGGTAAGCTAGAGTCAGACCCAGTCTGCCTGGCTCCTGAGCCAGGGATTTATAACCAAGGCGACCCCATTATGGGAATGACTCATGTTATTGAGCAACTACTCTGTGGCAGGACTGTCCCTGTTTGTGTATATTAACTCACTTAATTCTCTTAATAACTCTCAAACATAAGTATAGTTATCTTCATTGTTCACCTGAAGCCTAGAGTTTTTTAAAAAGAGGCAGTGTCTAGAAGCACTACGCATACATATACCTCTGACCCCAGTGTGCTCCCACACCTGGCCTGGGGGGCACAGCATGGTGGACGTTTCCTTTAAGAGGCCCTCTGACATGGAATAATACGAAGTCTGGGGTTTGCTTCAGAATAAAGGCAGCTCTGCGTGCATTTGCTTGTGTGGGCATGTGGTCTGGAGTGTAGTGGATGAAGTGGGCTCGGCCACGCTGCAGCTGGGCGATGGTCACCCTCGGACTCACCGTTCTTCCCTTGGAATGCGCTCCCTCGTGAACCCTGGGGGGACGGCCATGGCTCCCTGTGCCTGTCTGGCAGTGTGATATGAATAATTATGATTTTGTACTATGGGCCAGATGCCATGCTAGTGTGACACGAGCATCGTCTCCAGTCGTCCTCTTGGTGGGTTGCATTGTTCCTTCCAGAAATGTTTGTGGAGTTCCCTTTGTGTGTCCATGAGCTCACTCAGCAGTCTGCGGGGGACGCTGAGCCCAGATGGGCAAACACAGAAGCAGATGGTGGTCACTGTGACAGGGGCACAAAAGGAATAAGCCTTGGATGAGAAGATCTAAAGACTCGTCATCAGGAAAGGCCCCTCTGAAGAAGAGATGCTTCAGCAGAAGGATGAGAGGGAGGAGCTGCATGAAGGTCAAAGGGAAGGAGCAGAGCTTTGAGGTGGAGGAAGCAGTGTGTGCAGGGCCAGAAAGCAGGAAAGCTTGCTGTGCTGGGGAACTGAAAGGCTGGAGGATAGTAGCTGAGGGGAAAGAGCCAGGAGGTGAAGTTGGAGAAATAGGCGGGAGGCCGGATCATGCAGGGTCTCATGGGCCATGGTAAGGAGTTTGGATTTTTCCCAAGACTATTCTAACCTCTAAGTAAAAGACTATTAATAACCCATTTTATAGGTGGGGAAAAAGAAGCTCAGAGGGGTGAAGTAATTTTCCCAGGGTCACACAGCTCGGAGGGTCAGGGTAAGGATTAGCTGAGGAGCCCCTACCCCTCACTGCCGCACAGCCTCTCCGTCAACCCTCTGAGGATCAGCAGGGCTGGGTTCTAGTTCTGCCACACGTGGGGACTCCATTCTCCATCTATGGGCATGACCACCGTGCCATAGCTGCCCCCTCCCTCACAGAGGGCCAACTTTCAGAAAATGCTTTCAGGTTGTAGAGAGTTCACGAGTGCATGGAGACCATCCACACCCAAACTGTACAGACCCCCACATACTCGGAGACTGCCCAGACTGCCCCACAGGCCCCTACTGTGTGTGTGAAATGGCCTCACATACAAGTCAGCCTGCTGCGGCCCCCAGGCTCCTAGCCCAGCAAGGAAGGCAGAATCCTCACAGATGGTCAGAACCTACCCAGCCCCTCTCCCCTTTATGGCCTGCACACCCCACCTGTTCTCCTAAGATCAGGCCAGCTCCATCATTACACTCGGCTGCACCCTCAGTTCATATGACTGTGTGATCAGTGCCTGACTCTCCCCCACCCCCCAGACATGAGCCCCAAGGGCTTGAAGGCCACTGTGCACTGTGCAGTGTTATACTGCCAGGGCTCTGCACAGAGCTTGGCACTTTGTCAGGGCTTAATGTTTATTAAATGAATAAATCCTTTGATGCCCAGATGTCATGTTGGCTTGGCTCCTACTAAGGCAGTGGGTCAGTTATTTCCTCTACTGTACTCCCATCTTCTGTGTGTGCGTGTGTGTGCATCTGTGCGTGTGCATGTGTGTATGTGTGCATGCATGTGTCTATATGTGTCCTTTAGACTGTGAGTGCCCTGAAGATAAACAGCATTTACTGGTCTTGGGGCCCTTCACATTGTAAGGGAATAATCATGTGTGTTGAATGGAGGGGCTGATTGTAATACTTATTTTCTTTCCTGCTAAAGAGCAGGCATGACCCATTCCCCAACCCTTGAGCTGGGATTCTAGGGCTGTAGGTTCTAATCCTCCCTCGGCCACCAGTCTGCATAGTTTCCTTTCTTGGGAATCATAGAGCCACGCTGCCTTGTGTCAGAGCCATGTTCTAACAGGTGAGTGGCACCATTGCTATGGAAACGGACTGGGAGAGGGGAGAGCAAGCAACCGTTACAAGGGTGACATCTCCTCGGGGGCAGGAGCAGCACTTCCATCTCTGTGTGCCCAGGGTCCTTGGGCCAGAGCCGCAACTGGCACTTAGTAAGTATTTTTGGACAAAGGAGGCTGTGGTCACTCTGCCACAATTTCTGTGTGGCAGTAGCTCTTCTGTTGGGCCTCAGTTTCCCCATGTGAGGAGTGAGGAAGGAACATGGATTCGATCTACAGTTCTTAATTTCCTGGGGGGAAGAGTCATGGGTCCTTTTAGGCTCTGAGGGAATCTATGGACCCCCTCCCGGAAGACAGGGGGAGCTGATTTCCTGGGTGTCCAGGGCTCTGGGCAAGCCCCCTAGAGAGCAGAGGATTTCTGAGTGTCTTTCTGGACCTGGCAGCCACTACCCTGTTCTGTAGCATTCTTTAAGCCTCTTCAGGCCTTCAAAATGAAGCATTTTCCCCCAGATTTCTGAAAGTCTTAAAGATTTCCTTTTCCTCCTTCCAGCCTGAGATCAGCTCAGGAAGGTTGGGGGTGGAGCCGAGTCTATTAATATCCCTTCCTCAGCTGATTAACTCTCCATTAATTTGCACTCCGTTTCCATGCAGAGCAGGGAGTGCTGAGCTAATGGGCCCGGGAAGAGGAGAGGGGTGGCGCAGCTCCCTGTGACGTATTATCCGAAGGTGCTGATGGATAAAGTGGGTATGAACGCCCTCTCTTCCCAGGCAGAGCCAGGGCCTCCAGCCCCGCCTGGCTGCTCCTGCGCTGGAACAGCCGGTGGAGAGCAAGGCCTTCTGTTGGTCATTTTGACTTTAGCCACCTGTCGGGTACTTCTTGAGGTCTCTGCTGTCACGTATTCATTTTAGCACAATGCCAGGCACACAGCACATCCTTGACACTCCCTCTGACTTGCTGGGTGACCTTAACAGGTCTCTCTCCTGGACCTTCATTCCCCTTACCCAAGAAAGAATGGTAAATAGGTTTCCTCCTGAGCACTGGCAATTGTTGCCTAGAGGACAGTGTTAAGAAAGATGCTGGCATGGAAGGAGTGAGAGCCACAGCTGGTTAGTGACATGGGGACTGGTCACTCTGTTGTCTCTGAGGGACCCAGTTCCGGTATTTGCAGTAATTCATAGTATCTGTGGACTGTTTGCTGTTGTCCTTGTGAAAGAGGGAATTCTCATTCTACGTAGTACTGATGACATAATTTCTGAATAATTTCCCTCTGGAATCCATTGTCTGAGACACTGATCTCAGTCTCTCCCTGAAGCCAGAGTTCAGTGTTTGGTTCATTCCTTTTTCCATTTGGTAAGTCCGCCTCTCTGCCACCTGGGCCTCAAGCACTAAGCGAGGCGTGGGAAGAACTCTCTGGAGTGCGTTCATCACTGCTGCCCATCTTGGCCTTCCTAGTAGCCATGGCGGGGAGGCTGCCCAGGGATCATACCTTCCATCTCACAGAAAAAGCAGCAAGGCTTAGAAGAGGGAGAAGGCTAGTCCAAAGTTCCCTTATGGGGGCAGAGCCCCATGTGGTCAGCCCCAAGAGTGGTCACTGAGGCCAGTTCCAAGATCTTAACTCTCCATCCCACAAGACAAACGCTCTGGGAACACAGGGGACTGCGGCCTGAGGGTGGGGGTGGGGAGCCTCAGGTGAAACCTGGTACTTTCTCAGGCCAGAGTCTCTGGACCTGAAATGACCTCTGTCCTCCCACCCTTCACCCCCATCCTTGGCTTGCATCAGGCCCAACCAAAACCTTCTTTTGACCTTTCTTTTATTCTCAGCTCTGTTCCAAAGATTACAAACACATTTGTTCTCTTCTCCCCATGTCCCCACTTCAAATCACTCAGCTGTTGCTCCAGCTACAAGGCCTAGAACAGATTTAGTCCAGCCAAAAGGCCATCATGAGACGTGTATTTCAGATGAATTTCCTGAAGAAAGGATAAACGGCCTAAGCTGGGATGGGAAAGGCATCATGTGACGGAATGTGCCGCCTGCCAGAACAGGCCCAGCTGCCGGGGCATACTGAGGGAGGCGCTCTGGGCCTCGCCTGGAAGCAGAGCACGGGGGCTGGCAGGCTGGGGCTGGTGGGCAGGCTTGGGGTGTACAGCACCGCCCCTCGTCATTACAGACCTCAGACATCAGAGAAGGAAGAGTCTTGCTTCATTGACACATGGCAGGCTCAGTGGGAGTCCCGCCTCTGTCCTTCATTTGCTGTGTCACCCTAGACATCTTACTTCACCTCCACAGGCCTCATTTTCCTCAACTGCAAAACAGACTTGAGAGTAGTACCCCCTCTCGGAGGTGGCTGTGGGGTTTACCTGAGGCAGTGTTTATTTACAGAGTCTTTCTATTCCTCATTGGCTGAAGTCTGTCCCACTCATTGGCCCTAGGTCTTCCCTCTGCCCAGAATCTTCTGTCCTCCACCCTATTCCTGGTGGTGGCTTCTCGTCTGTCAAGCCTAAGGTTAAGAATCAGCTGCCCAAAGCAGCCCTCTTTAATTACCCTAAGTACCCTGTAAATCTTTACCACTTTCTTATTCTCTCTCACAGTTCATTTTATTTTCTCCTCAGTCTTTCTACTCCCTGACACGATCTTGTTTCTTTGTTTAACTCCCCTGGAGAATAAGTTCCATGAGGGCAGGAACTGTGCCAGGCTTGGCATTGCTCTGCCACCAGTCCCCAGAAACACCGGGTGCAGAGTAGTCATTCAGTGTGTGTGTGTTAGGGGTAGGGGGAGGCAGAAGAGGAGGGGGGGGCTGCTACAGCCACAGTCACCACAGGCCCCATCCCCACCCTCACTGCCGCCGCCACCACCGCCACCGCCACTGCTGCCACCACTGTCACTGCCACCACCGCCACCACTGCCACAGCCACCCTCATCGCCCTCACCACTACTGCCATCGCCACTACCACCACCACCACCACCACCACCACCATCATTATCATTGCAGAAATTGTCATACTAGTAACAGTAGTAGTAACAAGTGCCTCTTACATACCAGGCATTGTCTTCTAAGCATCATACCTAGGTCAACTCACTCAGTCCTCAACAATAACCTATGACTAAGGACCCACAGTTGATGAGTGTAATGTCTGGGGCTCAGCCTAAGTCCCTCACCACCTCACTAATGGTCACTCATTCAGTCATGAATAAGGTGAACACGTCCTGGGAGCTCACAGGCTCCTACCACAGAGAAACTGTAGCTGTTTTAGTACTACTTTGGTTGTCATTGTGATGGTCCAGCCCTGAGGCTTCCAGCCTTTATATTGCCTGCCTGGCCCCTGGGTCAGAAGGGCTGGGACCTGCAGTGGGATGCTGCTCCAGTGGCGCACACCAGCTTCCGCGGCCCAGGGCTGCGGCCCAGGGGTTGGGTGTGGAGCTGCTGTCCTTGGTGAACATGACAGGTGTCTCTCAGGTGGACAGCCCTGTGCCCTAGGTCACATGCTGATGAGCCTCAGAGCCAGGACTGGGACTCTAGGGAAAGGCCATTTCCAGTGTCACCTGCTGCCTGCTCGTAAACGTCTGTGATTCTTGGAGTCAATAACACATTTCTAGGGCATCTGCTACCGCAACAAAACTGAGAAGATGTGGTGGGGGAAGGATCTGAGTGAGTTTGGCAGGAGTGTGGTGGTGGTGCGGCTGCATGTACAGAACAGGCTGCCACCGTGAAGATGGCTGAGCCCAGGAACTAACTGTGTCCTCTCTCTGCTCCACCCAGATAATCGACAGTGAGAACGAGGCCCTCCTGGCAGCACTCACCAAGACCCTGGACAACATCACTGAAGATGATGTGGGTCTGGCTGCCTTCCCAGCCCTGGACAGTGGAGATACACCCCCCTGCGCTCCAGCTTCACCTGCCCCTTCATCTGTGTCCCCCAGCCCCACCATGGAAAGGCCCCAGGCCTCCACCCCTGAGGTGGATGAGCTCTCATTGGTGAGAGCCCATTGCCAGCTGGCATGCCAGTGGTGGCCTGGGATGTGGTATCTGGTTGGAGGGGTGGTTGGGTGCCGGGAAGCCAGCTGAAGGGGTTTCTGTGTATCACCGGCAACAGGGCTCCTGGCAGGCAGCCTAGACGGGACGTGGGAGACCTCCCTGGGCCTCACCTTTCCCATGCATTCAGCTGAGCCACAGGGACTTCATCTGCACTCTGTAGGCCCTTTGGGATTCCGTGACCTTAATTGTGTGTTAAACCCTTGACATTACATGCAGACATTTTCCTAAAGATTATACAGACACACACAGTAAAAACTCAAGCAGCAAATCTGGACTGTTAAAAGCAAAACCTCCTTACCCATCTCACAATCATTTTCTTCCTTCCCCAGAGGTAACCATGGTTACTCATCTGTTACGTGACTTTCCTCTTTATTTATTTATTTTTTTTAACTACAAAAGGGAGCCTGCATTATACAACCGCTATGTACTTTGCTTTCCTCAGTGAACTCTGTGTCTTGGAAAGTCTTCCAGAGGACCGTGGGTAGCTCTGTTCCATTCTGTTTCTTGCACAGAGTTCCGTGAAAGGGAGTGCCATAACTTACCGGTGCCCTGGCCAGGGAGTATTTATGTTGCTTCAGTTCCCTTATTGTTACCAGTGCTGCAGTCACTGTTCTGGAGCAGGCCTTGCCACATCTAAGTGTGTAAATTCCTAGAAATGGAATTCCTTGGTCCGCAGATACCTGATTTTTTTGGTTTAGACAGATAACTTCCAGATTGCCTCCAAAGAGGTTGAACCGGTTTATATTCTCATCAGCAAAAGTTAAATACTGTCTACGTGAGTGTAAGTGGAATTTGGGAATGTAAATGTGGAATCTCAGCTTTCTGGGGAGAAGGCCTCAGCTTTTATCAGACTCTCAAGTGGGGGGGGCCTCTAAAGTCACTGAAAGCAGCTGTCCTTGACACAGGCTGAGGGTGCCAGAGGCCCAGACCCTTGGGCTGTGAAGTCCAGCTTCCCTCACCTGTCCTGGGCTCCTCGCCTTGGTGCTGCAGCTCCTGGGGTCTGACGAGGCTTACCTGGCAGATCAAAGCCTATTGGATCTGGAAGAGATCTTGGGTCATGGAGAGTTTGAGCTAGAAAGGTCCATGGTAGCTGTCAAGAGTAACTCTGGGGAGACCCAGTGTAGAGAGGGACTCTACTGTGGTCACACAGCAAGTTGGTGTGCTGGCAAAGTCTAGAACCCAGGTATTCTGAGTCCTTGCCCAGGACCTCTTTCCTTCTTTCCCACTTCCTTTGAATTTTCCAAAAGCAGTGTGAAATGTTTAGTTAGCACCTACTTTGTGTTCAGTCCCACACTGTGGCCTCTGTTGGTAGGGGCCCTGCTTCCTTTCAGGTGGAATCAGACACCCTGGGTTTGAGGTGCAGTCCCTTCAGTTAATACTTGTGTGTCTCCTGGGCACCTCTCTGACTCAGCTTCCTGGTCTGTAAGATGGGGTTAATAATAGTGCTTATCTCAAAGGCTGTTAGGAGGGGTACAGCAAATAATAGATGTAAGCACTTAGAACAGTGCCTGGCACACAGAGGTTGCTCAATGAATACTATCTAAGTAATGGTCCTGACAGGACGAGTAATAGTAGCAAACGGACTTCTCAGGGCCCTTTCCCCACCACGCTCTTTGAAGGGCCCAGGCCTCAGGGGTGAGAGTGGCCCCTGCTGGCCGTAGGTTTCCCTCCCAAGCCTTAGACCACCGTTTACTCAACACCTTTGTTTCAGGCACTGTGCTAGGCACACAGGAAACACTCACCATCTAGACTCCCAGCATATCGGCAGAGTTCCAGAAAGGCCCTGAGAAGTTATCCAGACACCCAATTCTGAACCTGGAGTCATGGATCCCAGAGAGTCCACCAGTGGGCTGGCGGGGACCCATGGGCCTCTACATATCTGCATTTTTCTGATGTCAGCAGCTTCTATCATACGTATTCTTAGAGGGACTCCTGAGTCCAAAAAGGTTCAGATCCAGTCAGTTAGTCTACCTTCCTGTTAACACTAATGGAGATTCCAAGATCCAAGAAGGACTCACCCAAGGCCTCATGCTGAGTTGGGGCTGAGCTGGGCCAGAGGCGGGCCCCTTTCGTCCAGGCCAAGGATCTTTGCCTGACCACATCAGAGAATCACACACATGTACATGTTGGCTTGGGATGTAGGTGGGGTGGTGGGGATCCTCCAATGCCTAGGAGAGTGTGGAGTGGCTTTTTCTCTCATCCTTGGGCCTTTGTCACTCCTTGCTGGGGTGACCTCAGGGCTAGAGGATGCTTCCTGATTCATTCTTAACATTGGCTGTGACAGGATCCCTGGTGGAACTCCGAGGCGCCCTCAGCTCCCTGCTGTCTCAGCTGGGATATACTGTGCCCCCTGACCTCTGTGTGCAGAAGTGTGAGAGTCTCAGCAGTTCTTACAGCAGGATTGGAGAAGCCAAAGAAGCTTCAGGGTGGTGTGCTCCCACCTGTGTAGAAGCCACAGGTGGCCAGAGGCGAGGTGTGCGTGTATATCATGTGGCTGAGCCCACCTTATCAGAGGGTCGCAGGACCATGGGAGATAGCAGCTGCCTCGGAGGGGAGGATGGGGTTCTTGGGCAGCACGGAGAGGATTGCTTCTGATTGTCCACCTGTTAGTATGTGTGGGATGTATTTGTTTTTACCATTTATAAGTATTACTTTTTTAAGGTAAGAAATTAATTTTTTAAAAAACAGTATGAATAAGCACAAAGAATGAAAGGGAAATCAGCTGGAATCCCACACCAGAGAATCGGTGTGGCACCTAACTTCCCAGGCCATGCATGTGTGTTACAGGTAGATGCCAAGTGTCCCACTGATGTACAAACAACATATTTTAACATAGACTGGGCAGGCATTACCTAAGATCTGTTTGGCTTTCTCAAAATCACAGATACTTTTCTTGGGTTATGAATTCTGAAAAGGATTTACATTTTATTAGGCTTGTGTGTGTTTAGGATCATTAGAAAATCTGCCCTGCTAACTTCCTATATCAGGGACAGTCTAGGTCATTAACTGCCCTCCCTTGTTCTTCCCCTGCCCCTGTGATGGCCTGGGGGCAGGGCTGGTCAGTCCCAAGGGCTAGCTGTGGGCTCTGGCCCATCCCCCAGACCTGCTTTTCCATGGCCTCCAGCTGTGGCTCAGCCCCACTTCTCTGCTTCTCCCGCAGCTGCAGAAGCTCCTCCTCACCACATCCTACCCAACTTCAAGTCCCAATGCCCAGAAGGAACGGACCGCCTGGCGCCAGGCCAGCCTCAGGCCCAAAAGTCAACGACCTTGTGTCAAGGTATTTCTGTACATGCCCCAAAAGCCACCCAGTCCCATAGCTCCCCTTGGGGCGTTGTAGCCTTCAGCTCCTGTCAGAGTGCTTTTGTTCAGTCCCTTCCAGTGTCCCTCCTTGCCCCTCACACAGCCGATGGAGCTGGAGTGCTGGGTACTACTTGAGACCCAGGCCGGTTTGGGGTTCTAGCAAGGAGTCTGGATTCCTTTCGTGGGGAGGCACTGGAGAGCTGAAAGCTCTGTCATGAGCATCCAGGTGAGAAGCAAGTGCCCACCCGGGCCCCACCTTCTGAGACTTCCAAGGAGGGCTTTCATAGTGATTTCTCAATGTCCCTGTCACTCACAGCCGGTACCCAAAGCCTTCCCCTCTTGTCTCCGGGCACCTGCACGAGACTGTTGCACACAATCCACCCTCAGGGCAGAGGCAGGGTAAGGCCTCTCTCAGACCCCAGCTCGGTGTGGAAGCCTCTCTGCCAGGGCTCCCCTCAGGGGTGGAGCCCCGTCCATGTGTGGCCACCCCCGTGACCCGTCCCCACTTGTCCTGCCATCCTCCCCAGCAAAGGGCTGTCCAGCCCTCAGGTTCCATTCTGTGGAGGGGGCAGCAGCCAAGCTCCTTTATGAGCCAGCTCTGCATCTCCTGGGAGGGTAGGGAGCACCCAGAGAACTGAGACCCCTCTGTCCGCCGTCCTGGCCCCAGCAGAGGCAGGTGCCCTGGGAGGAAAGCCCCTGTGTGGACAAGTGGGGGTGAGTGTGATGCGAGAGAGTTGGCTGAGGCCAGATTGCAGAGGTCCCAAAATATGTAATAAATACATAAAAAATACCTGTCCAAGGGTCTCCCCTTCATCTGGTGGGCACTGGGAAGCTCCTGAATTTCTCTCTCTTTTTTTTTTTAAACAAATATATGGAGGTGCCACTTAACATATCACAAAGGTACCTGTTTTAAAAGTACAATTCAGTCATTTTTAGTAAGTTTAAAGAGTCATGCAGCCATGACCACAGTCCAATTTTAGAACATTTCTGTCATCCCAGAAAGACCGCTATTGCCCCCATTCACAGCTGGTCCCTGTTCCTGTGCCCAGCACCAGGCCACCACTCATGTACTTCCTGACACAGTGACTGAGGCCTGCAGTGCAGGGGGAGCAGGACAGTCAGAACGGGCCACTGGCAGTCAGTCTGCAAGGGGCGAAATCCGTGTCAGGAGGCCTGCTAGAAGGCTGGCCACCCCTTCATTTCTCATTGCTTGAGCACTGCCAGCGGCCAGGCTTGGTGCTGGAAGCTGGGGATAAAGTGGGTGAAACCTGGCCATTCTGATGATCAGGTGACACACTGGGCCCAGCCAGTGGCTGCAGGGGTGGGTCAGAGGGAAGGAGCACCGTGGGCCTCCGTCCTCACTGCGGCCTCTTTCCCTCTCTAGATGGACAGCACCCAAGACAAGAGGCCCCCCACAACGCAGTCTCAGAGCCGGAGTTGTACAGAACTGCATAAGCATCTCACCTCAGTGCCGTCCTGCCCCCTGGCTAAAGCCCGCTCCCCAGATAGGGGCCTGCAGCCGCCACCACCCCTGAGTCCCCAGCTCCCTGCTAGGGGGCATGGGGGGCCTGGTGAGGACTGTCTGAGCCCCCAGCCAGCTCTGGCCCTTCCTCAGGGCTCCCCAGTACTGAGCAGGGCAGTTCCCAGCACCCAGGTTTCCCAGGAGGACATGCAGGCGATGGTGCAGCTTATTAGCTACATGCACACCTACTGCCTCCCCCAAAGGAAGCTGCCCCCACAGGCCCCGGAGCCAGCCTCCCAGCCCTGCGGCAGCCCCTCAAAGCAGGTCAAACCCCAGCCCCAGTCCCGGCACCCTTCCAAAGCTGCCTGGGCTGAGTTCTCCATCCTGAGGGAACTTCTGGCACAAGATGTCCTCTGTGATGTCAGCAAACCCTACCGTCTGGCCACACCTGTCTATGCCTCCCTCACACCCCGGCCCAGACCCAGGCCCCCAAAGGACAGCCAGGCCTCCCCTGGCCACCCATCCCCTGCAGTGGAGGTGAGGATTGCAGCTTCGCCCAAGAGTACCGGGCCCAGACCCAGCCTGCGTCCACTACGGCTGCAGGTGAAAGGGCACGACAGCCGGTCGGCCAGGCGGCAGCAGGACAATGATGAGGAGGAAGAAGAGGAGGAGGAGGAGGAGGAGTGGGGCTGGAAAAGACCAGGCAAAGGCCTGCCATGCACCAAGCTAGCGAGGAAGCTGGAGAGTTCGGTGTGCCCTGTGCGGCGGTCCAGGAGACTGAACCCCGAGCTGGGCCCTTGGCTGACGTTCACCGACGAGTCGCTGATCCCTGTGGAGACCCAGAAAGCTCTGCCCTCACTGCGCCTTGCTTCTGAGGCCTACAGCATGGCGGGGGAGCTGGGCAGCCCCAGGGACGAGGACAGCGGCCAAGACCAGCAGCTCCTCCGGGGACCCCAGATCTCGGCTCTGGAGAGCCCCTGTGAGAGTGGGTGTGGGGACACAGATGAGGACCCCAGCTGTCCACAGCTCCCTTCTGGAGGTAGTAGGAGTTGGTGGTCTGCAGGAGAGGGGGCAGGGGTGGGGTGTGGCGCACCGCAGTGCATGGGGAGCCCAGAGCCTCGTGTTGGGCACGTCCCTTCCACTCTGGCTCTCCGCTTCCCTTTTTGTACAGTGGGCTGGTTGAGTGGATCTCCAGGAATCACCCATGCATCTCTTGAGTCTGTCATCACATGGGCCAGGTGCCACTTAATGAACAAGGAGCAAGATCCCTGCCTTCATGGGGCTTGTATTTCAGTGGGGGAGACAGGCAATCAAAAAGCAAATAAAAACGGAAGGTAATTTCAAATCATGATAACTGCTCTAAAGAAGACTTCCTGGGTGATGAAGTGACAAGGTGGGAGTCTATAAATTCAGTTCAACAAAAGCTGAGTTGTAAATGGTAACAGCAGTGAGAATAACAAGTTATCTGTATGGTGTATCCCTGTGCCCAGCACTGGTCTAAGACTTAACACAAATTATCTGCATTGATTCCTCTCAAGACGTCTGTTATAATCTCCCTTTAAGACACAAGTGGAAGCACAGAGGAATCTAGGGGTCATTCTGCTTGTTAGTCCTGAACCGCTCTGGCAAGACCCCACTGCCGCCGGCCTTGGGAGCTGCTTCCCCATGGCGCTGCCCTGCTGGGTCAGGAGGGGTCGCTCTGGTGCCCATGTGCTGCTCCTGCCAAACTGAGTAGCTCTGGCAGCCCTTCAACGCCCTGGGACTGAACCTGGCTTTGAGTTGTTCCTGCCTTGAAAAGGGCAGAGGCTTTTGGGTCCCATTCCTGAAAGGAGATGTGCTTGGTACCAGTGAAGTTTGGGGTCTCCTCTGGAAGGAAACATGGTGTGATGCTATGTTGGGACATCTTATTTTTTTCTTTTTTGTCTTTTTTTCAGACTCTCCCAGGTCCCTCATGCTGGCCTTGTCACAAAGGTAAATTTTTGGAAATTACTACTTCATGAGACTGTCCTGTTGGTGTGTATGCTGGAGGCTACACAGGACCCCTGAGCTTGGCCCTGTCCCCACAACCTTGTCCTCATTGACATGTGGGGCCCTGGGGCTTCAGACCTTCCTCTCCTGCTGGGCCTCAAGCGCTGCATGTGAACATGGAGGGGGGGGTGATACTTGTTCTGTCTCCACACCCAGCTGATCTCTCCTGGTTTCCTAAAGGAGCTATGCAGTTCTGCATTCCTCTAATCCAGGACGGGGGATCCCTGGCAAATTTTCCCCAGGCCACACTTCTGTGGGCCGCAAAGCCAGGGTCTGTCACAGTGCCCCGTTGCCATCCCTGTGTGCCCAGGGAGGTGGAGCTGCTGCTAACTGGCCTTTCTGTCCCTACCCCCACCAGTGACCCTTCTTTTGGCAAGAAGAGCTTTGAGCAGACCTTGGCTGTGGAGCTCTGTGGCACAGCAGGTGAGCCAGATGTGGTGGGCTGCCCTTTGGGGAGCTGGCATGACCCCCAGCAACAAGTCTCCCACACTGAGCAGCCCCTCCCTGCCATGGCTACACAGGCTGCCCAGGATACGGAGGTACACAGTGAGGGCGCCATCAGGAGGAGCATCAGGGCCTGAGCAGAGCCATTCAGCTGCCAGCTATAGCACATGAGCTGTGGGCAGGGTTAGAAAAGTAGACATTTGTCTTTCCCGGTAGGAGCCCACAGTCTTGTGTGGGAGACAGTCACACCATGACATATACTGTTCCATATGCACTAGTTCCCAAGTGTGTGCAAAAGCTCTGGGGGCAAAGGAAGGGGTCAGGTAGGCAAGGGCAGGGCCCACAGGAGTGGGGCCTTGGAAGATTTGTAGGGCATCTGGAACAGGGAGCACCAGCTGTGCTTGCATGGTGACTAGGTGTTGGACAAAGAAGGGAGGCACATCCTGGCAGCAGATTCAGCAGAGCAAAGGTACAGGGGAGAGCACACAGAGCATCTGAGGGTTGTGGCCACCTGGCATTGCTACATGCAGAACTAGGGGGTCAGGAAGGAGCTTCACCAAAGGCCACAAGGAATGCCAGGTTGAGGGGTTTGATCTTGATCCTGTAGGCGTCAGGAGCCCCCAAAAGGAAGAGATCTCAGGCACCTAGGTTCCCTCCAGTGCACTGGGGAGGGCGGAGGCCAGGGTCAGATGCAGGGGCACTGTGCATGTCAGACCCAGGTGGGAGGTGTTACTCCTGGGGCCTGCCCCCTCTCCATCTCAGGAGACAGTAGAGGTGATCGGGAGGAATACCTGGGAGGGCTTGATGAATGATGGCATATAGAGTAGGAAGAGATAGTGTAGATGACTTGGTGGCTTCAGCTGCCACTGCCAGGCTTCAGAAAGGATGGCAAGTGGATTTCATTACATGCCTGTGTGAGTCTGTGTGAGGAGTCCTGGGCCCCATCCAGACTCAGCCAGCAGTGCAGTGATTGATTAGTGATGCCTGCATTCCACTGGGTTAGGGAGACAGTGGTACTTGTGCTAATTCTTTGCCAAACCAAACTAGGGTCTCAGTGCCATTCGGAGAAATGATCTGTCTCCGCCTCGTGTTTCTCCTCTTGCTTGGGTAGGACTCACTCCACCCACCACGCCTCCATACAAGCCTACAGAGGAGGACCCCTTCAAGCCAGACATCAAGCACAGCCTGGGCAAAGACCTGACTCCCAGCCGCCCCACCCTGGAGGTCCTCCAGCTTGAGGCTGCCACAGGGTCTGCCCACAAGCTGCCTAAGAAGCACCCAGAGCGGAGTGAGCTCCTGTCCCGCCTGCGGCATGTCACAGCCCAGCCAGCCTCCCAGGCTGGTCAGAAGCGCCCCTTCTCCTGTTCCTTTGGAGACCACGACTACTGCCAGGTGCTCAAGCCAGAGGGTGCCCTGCAGAGGAAGGTGCTGAGGTCCTGGCAGCTGTCTGGGGTCCACCTGGAGCACTGGCCCCAGCAAGGTGCCCCACGGGCTGTGGCACTGGCCTCTGGCAGGGAGGAAGACAGAAGCTGTGGCACCAGGACCTCCCCCAAGGACAGTCCGCTGCTGAGAGACCATGAGATCCGCGCCAGCCTCACCAAGCACTTTGGGCTCCTGGAGGCCACTCTGGGGGACGAGGACCTGGTCTCCTGCAGGAGCCCCGAATACGACACCGTCTTTGAGGACAGCAGCAGTGGTGAGAGCAGCTTCCTCCTGGAAGAGGAGGAGGGGGAGGGGGACGACGAGGATGATGAGGACTCGGGGCTCAGCCCCCCTCGCTCCGACCGCTGCCCCTACCAGAGCCCGCCCAGCAAAGCCAGGTGGCAGCTCTGTTCCCGCAGCCGCTCCAGCTCTGGCTCCTCCTCCTGCCGCTCCTGGTCACCAGCCACCAGAAGGACCTCCAGGTATGGATGCATAGCCTCAGGAGGAATGGGGGGCAGCCGTGGGACCCCAGTTCAGAGGTGTCAGAGGAGAGAGGAGCCCTCTGGTTGGGGCATGTTTCCCAATGAGGCCCTTGTCCTGCTCAGAGGCCTGGAAGGGGCCTCCTCAGGCACAGCTGTGGGCAAATCGTGGAGGCGAGTAGGCCTGCTGTGCGAGTCATGAGTGTCCCGAATCTGTTGAATTTAGGAGGGGAATGAAACCCACCCCAGCCCATTTGTGGCCTCATGTCTGAATGACCTGCCCATCCTTATCTGTGTGTTTGGCTTTCATATTTGTGAAATAGGTAGGTTTGGGTAAACATACACATACCCATACAGTTTAATATCTATGTGACATTTACATGTAAAAGGATTGGCATAATTCTCATCTTTGTTCTAAAAAATACCTGGATTTAAAGCAGGGATTCCCATTTAAAGTTTATTTCTATTTCTTGGACCTGCTGAGCAGCACAGGGGCTTCCTGCACTCAGACGCCCCCTGGGAGCTCCTTTACTTTCCCTGGGAGATGATGCTTCCTGAGCCAGTTTGTGCATACCCTCTTGGCTCACTGAACTAGACTGCAGAGGTCCACAGGTCAGCAAGGAGCTGGGCAGAAAATGTGGAGGTTTGGCGAATGTCAGTGGAGACAGGTTGCTTCTCTCCCTGATGGCAGCAGGACCCGACTCTGCGGAGGCCTGAGGGACTGGTGCCAGTCCCAAACCCTCTGCCTGTGATGCACCTGAGTGTACACTAGATGGTGCTCTGGGGTCTAGAGCGCTGTAGCCCAGTCATCTAGAGAGAGGGCTTGTTACTGCCCAGATGACGGCCTCACGTCTGTCTCTGCATTCTGGGCTGGTGGGGGGAATTTGTATTTCTAACAAGTTCTGAGGTGGTGGTCATGTTCCCAGAGTAGCATCCACTGAAGACCAGAATTCAGAAAACAGATACTTTTTTTAAGGAAAATTCAGCTTTGTATTCACTATCTGCACTATCCAACCATTTGAGAATCTGATTAAAACAAAGGCTCTCCTTCCTATTAAGATGTGCATGGACTTCTCACTGGGCATTCGGCTTTAGGGGTTTGTGGACTTCCCAGACACTAATGTTAAGAAGCCCCGAGTTATGTGTTACCCCAAGTGAGTTCCCCAGCAGTTACTCTGACGCCCTTCTGTGTACTGACCTGGAAGATGAAAGCCGCCTTCTGCCAGACCTCTCGGAGCCCTTTTCCCACAGGGGTCGCTGTAAGCTAAGTGACTAGCATCCACCTGAGGCACTTTGCTGTTTGCTCAGAAGCTACTAAATTCTCTTCCTGTTGAAACTTGTTGTCCCCCAAGGCCAGAGCTGGAGTTTCTGACCTCAATCACCCCCCAGACCTGCTCAGGGGACTGGGGTAGGGCCTCTTGTCATGGACTTGGTGTGCAAAGAGTTGAGAGCTTCTCTAGAAGCTCCCGTGGATTCTCCTTCTCTACTTCTTACTTTCGGGCCAAGTTCAGGGCTGGCATTTTTTGCTCACTGGAGGCAGTTAATTAGTTAACTCAGTTCCTGCTCAGCTGCCTTGCCTGGCAGAACTCAGTGCCTGGCAAACTAGTTATCAGCCTTCCCCAGACCCACAGGTACCTGTACTTCCACTAAACACCAGTCAGCAGGAAGCCTTCTGCGCTGGTTTAACCACACATCCCAAATGCCACAGTGCTGTCCAGTCACCCTCAGCACTTCAGGCGGGAAAAGGCCAATGCTACTGCAAATGGGTGATGATACTATTATCGTATAGCACTTTGAAGTTTGCAAGTCACAGCCCTTTCTGTTACCCTGTTTGAACTTCACAGATGTGCTTGGAGAGTGCACCTGTTTCTTGTCCCCATTTTATAGATGAAGAAGCTGAGGCTCAATGAGGTTTAGGAGAAGAATGTAGGAAGCAGTCGTTGAGAATGCCAGGGCTAAACTGAGGGGACGCATACAATAGATTCTCCCTAATTTACAAATGAAGAACTGAAGCTGAGAGGGCTTAAGTAAATGGGTCCAAGGTCACCCAGCAGGGACGTGATAGAGCCAGGATTCAAAGGCAGGTGCTCTTCCCCTCCTGGCTCTTATTTCCCAAGGATGCGGAGGGGAAGTAACAGAGCGGGGCTCACCTCACACATGCTCTGTGTGCTCCAGCAGGCCGGCCCTTGGGAGGAGAGGGTGGCGTGCAGACAGGCAGGAAGGCACAGGTATACAGCCCCAGGGGCCACCTCGCTTTGCATGTGGGCTGTGATGGCAGGAGTTGCTTCTGGGCCAGGCACCAGCCACTAGAGTGCCATGGGTCTAGGATCAGCAGACCTCTTTGTAACTCTGATTTACCCCCTGTCTAGCTTTAGGCAAATCCCATATTGAACCTGAGCCTCAGGGTTTTCATCTGGAAAATGGGGAAACTTAATAGGTTTTTTCCTCTTTCTTCATCAGATCAAATACGATTATGAAGAGAAATGGCCTTTTTGCCCCTAAAAATGGCATAGGAAAGCAGGGTTCAGAATGGTTAAATGAGTGACATGGTGTACTTCCTGGGCTAATGCCAGGAGCTGGCAGCAGGCATGTGTCCAAGTTCTCAGACCCACACAGCGCTGGGCCATCACTGGGCTTCTGCCAGAGGGAGTCACAACAGCTCCGCCCTCATGAACAAGTCCTGGAGAAGTGCCCTCTGCCTCCTGGAGCAGCTCTGCCTATCTGCCCCACTGTGGTCCCTCCCCAGAGTGACTGCCTCTGCTTTGCTTGTTCACTGACAGATGTGAGAGCAGAGGGCCATGTTCAGATGGAACACCAAGCGTCTGGCGCGCCAGGAAGCGGCGGGAAAAGGCCATTGTAAGTGATCTGGGGCCCCAGAGCCCAGAGTGAATGGGGACAAGCAGGGATATCAGCAAGGGCTGGGGCTTTGTAGACCTGAAAACCTTGGTGGCTGGCTGTGGCCTGAAGAAGATAATAACATTTTTCTCACTTCCAAAACCACAAGAGTTACCAAGGGCATCAAAGGTGGCATCGTGCAAAGTGCAGCCAGTGCCTGGCTGTGAGGCATGCAGTTTGTGGGTATTAGGGCTCAGCATCAGGCTCAGCAGGGCCAAGAGGGCAGGCTGTGGTAGGAGGGAGCAGAGAGGGCCACCTGAGCCATGGACCAGTCCTGCCACCACCTTCTGTGTGACCTCTGGCAGGCCCCCCAGCCTCCCTGAGCCTCTGCTTACTCATCTGTACTTAGAGAATTAGGCCTTGGGTTTCCTAAGGGTCCTCCAGCTTGACCAGGGCTAAGGGCCGAAAGAGTCTCCACTTACTCCCTAAGCTTTCCCCCGTCAGTGCACAGGCTACGCCTGCTGAACTCACTGCAGAATGCCCCCTCGGGAAGCTGCCCCGGGAGCTGGAGCCAGCCTCTCCTCATCGCTAGAAAGGAGGGAAGAGAAAGACAAAAGCACAAAAAAGCTCACTTGATTGCTCTCGCCCATGACGTGCTTTAAGGGCAGAGGCAGGGGGCACGTGAGGCTATGCACCCCAGAGGCGTACAGCTGTCTGTGAGCAGGCACTTAGAACCACGGGCTGTGTGTGGAGCATCTTCTTGGAGTCCATATGTTGACCGTAAAGTTGTGACATGCCTGGCACTGTTCTAGACCCTGGATGACAGCAAGGACAGGACACACGAGGTCCCCATGTGTTGGGACACAACTACACCCGTGGTCGGGACAGAAGGGAGAGAAGGACAACAGACTCATAAACAAGAAATAAAAACAGTAATTACAGATTAGGAGAAGTGTGGTGAAATTAATTTCATGACTGAAATCTCTGAAACCATCAGGTGACCAGTTAGGAGGATGTATTTACTAAGTGGCGGTCTGGGAGGGGCGTCTGCAAGAAACTGGGTCCGCCTTCGGATTCAGAGCTTCAGGGAGGCTGGGGGAGGGGATTTCTGCATGGAGCTGACCCTGGAGTATCCTGGTGGGAGGGTGCACAGCTCCTGCCAGCCCTGCTGTGGACCCAGGGCCTGTGCTTTCCTGTCTGCCCTCTGAGGTCTAAGAATGGGACGGCTTCAGAATCACTGGCCTTAATCTGTTCCCAGAGAAAACCTGTCCAAACCAGAAGCTGTCAGTTCTGACCACGGGACCACAGGTTTCCAAGAACAGGGCTAGAGTTTCTCCAGCAGATCAAAGAACTCTTCCAGTAGAGTGGCTTTAATTGGATCCAATCACAACCTAGAGGAGAAGAGGGGCAGTCTGGCCTGGCTATCTCCCCACCCCCACCCTGCTGGGTTGTTCCAGGGGCCTGTGGCCATGGCACTGAGCCCACCTGACATGACCTATTGGTCACAGTGTCTGCACACTGCCCTGGCAAAACCAGAGGTGATGGCAGTGCCAAGCCCTGTGTCCTCTGCCCCACTGCTTTGTTCCCAGCCCATTCTAACCCCCACAGCAACCTGGCTCCCAATGCTTGACTATTACCAACCTTATCAACTAGCTTGTCCTCCCCAAGACCTTCCCCACTACCAAAAACAGGCTTCAGACTCAGAACACAAGTACAGAAGCTACTGAGTATGCAGTTAATTCATGGTGATGAACTCTTCTCCTTTCTCTGCCCATTTCTCTCAAGTAAGCAGTTGCTTCTTTGGTGGCTGCTTCCCATCCGATACTCAGTGGCCCCCCTCCTCCTCTAAGGCAGGTCCTCTGGAATAGTGACATCATTGTCCTCTCTGACTCTGACCCCAGTTGGTATCACTTGCTCAGCCAGGCAATGACTGGGTCCTTCTGTGTACTCCCTTGAGCAGGGCGAAGGCCGTGTGGTGTACGTTCAAAATCTATCCAGCGACATGAGCTCCCGTGAGCTGAAGAGGTGCTTCGAAGTGTTTGGTGAGATTGTAGAGTGCCAGGTGCTGACAAGAAATAAGAGGTGAGTTTAGTCAAACTATTACAGAGGAGGGGAGTGAGAAAGGACAGAGGTCCCAGTCCAGGGCTGGCCACGCTGAAGAACCCCAAGCAGATTTGCAGAACAAATTTGTCAAAATTCATAGCCTGGACAAGGAGAGCCCGGTCCAGAAGTACCGGTAATGACTGCACAGCTCCAGTACAGCAGCAAATGTATCCTGGTGGTTCGCTAAGGGCCAGGCAATTTCCATGCATCTTGTAAACTTGGCCTGTGATATATGCACCCATTCTTCCTATTGCTTCCTTTTCAAGGAGCTTAGATGAGTTACCTGGACAGCTAGTTAGTGGCAGAGCCAGATCTGCAGCTCACACATCTGCCTGACGTTCTGTGCCCTGGAGCTGGTGCGGGGCAGCAAACAGCCCCTGGGGCCTAAAGGCACGTTTGCGCTGGGACCTCACTGCACTGCACCTGTGCAGTGGGACTGCAGCACCTGTCACCCGGTCTTGCTCTTCTGTTCTGCTGGGCGGCCTGGTTTTACCTCACCCACCTAAGGAAGCAGTGTTTCATCTGTCAGGGTATCTGCAAGAATAGGTTGCATATAAATGTATAACTTGGATGTCAAAACTTCTGTCAGTTTTGAAATAATTCTAAAGTATCTTCCATTATACTTGCAAACTGAGTTATTAAGGCTTTAAAATTCTAATTTAATAATAATTTTTAAAAGCTTTAGTGAAAAATAGTTTCGGCATAGGAGTCATTACATATCTCACATCCATTAGGATGGTTATAGAAAATTACAAGTGTTGGTAAAAATCTGGAGATTTGGAACCCTTGCACACCACTGGTGGATTTATAAAATGGTGAAGCCACTATGGAAAATGGTATGGAAGTTCTTTAAAAAACTAAATACAGAATTACTGTATGATCCAGGAATCCCACTCCTGGGTTTATACTCAAAAGAATTGAAAACAAGATCTCAAGAGAGATATTTGTACACCCCTGTTCATAGCAGCATTATTCCTAATAGCCAGGTGCCCACTGATACATGAATAGTTCAACAAAATATAGTATAGACGTACAATGGAAATACTTGTCAAACTTACAAAGATAGGAAAATCCTGTTATGTGCTACAAGCATGGATGAACTTGAGGACATTATGCGAAGTGAAGTCAGCCAGTCACAGAAAGGTGACTACGATACGATTCCACGTACATGAGGCATCTAATCAAGTCTGTGGACACAGCAAGGAGAGAAAGTAGAGATCTGTTGCATGACAGTGTGAAATACTGAATACTATTGAACTGTACACTTAAAAGAGCAAAAATGATAATTTTGTTACATTATTTTACCATGATTTTTAAAGAGTTATTGTACAAAACTTTTTGGTTCTATGTGGTCTTGATATCAAGTGAATATAACATGCAAAAATCAAGCAAGCAGTCTCAGACATTTGAAGAGGCAGAAGGGGTCTAACTTCAACTTTGTTCAGAGAGTTGTCAGGAAATAGGATTCACTTAAGTGTGTGTTAATCACCTATGGTTGGTAAACCTGTCCCTAGCCGAGAGCGGCTCCTCGTCATCTCCTTCCCTGGGGGGTCTAGCTAGCAGACGAAGTCACCAGTCCGGACTGTTTTCTTTCTGTGGAGCTGAGGGGTCGGATAGGACTGACCAGGCCCCTCTCGCCCTGCATCCCTCTTGGGCAAGCTTCCCTCGGGCGGCCACGTGGCCTCCCCCAGCTCTCAGCTCCCCTCCCAGCAGGGGAAGCAGGAGGCACCCTCACGCTTCCAGCAAAGACCTGCGGTGTATTTCAGCGGAATCTTTCCTCTCTGGGTGGATAGGCTCTTCCTTGAGCAAGTCACTGTGGCCAGCGGGGGGCACCGTCATGTGACTGACTGCCGCGCCTGAGCCCTGCCGAGCCCGCCGCGCTGTTGTCTGGCCACAAGGAGCGGAGGCCGGGCAGGCAGATGTGCAGGTGTGCACCGCGCAGGAGGAGGTGCACGCCGACGCCGGCAATGCCAAGGGGGTTTGCAAGCCGGGCTGGCCCCGGAAGTGGTGGCCGAGGCCGGCCTTGGAGGAGGAGGGCACCGGCGCGGCAAACCCGAGGAGAGGGGGCTCATGCGGGGAATGCAGCGGCTTTCGTGGCTGGAGGTCTTTGGGCAAATCCTGAACCCCAGAGAGCCGGCCACCTCGTGCCTAAGGAGAGCACAACAGTGCCACCCGCCCCGGCGGCCGGCCCCCGGGCAGACCCAGTGAACCGCCAGCGCTTCCCCCCCCCCCCCTGCGGGGTCAGCCCAGCGCTTGCCGTCGTCCCACCTGGGGGGTCATCCCGCACCAGCTGGCCCGGTAGCATCTCCCCTGTCCTCTCCCCGCAGGGGCGAGAAGTGCGGCGTCGTCACCTACCGCTGTACCGAGCACGCCGCCCTGTCCCTGCGGAGCGGTGCCGCCGCGCGGACGCTGAGCTCCGGGGGACTCGGGCCCCGCCGCTGGCCCAGGCACGCTGACTACGGTAAGTCCCCAAGGCCCCGCCGCATCCAGTGAGGCCCCAGCCCCACAGCGCCCCCTGGACACAGGCCCCACACCCAGGCTCCAGCACGCTGAAGGCAGGACTTTGCAGCCGCCTCGCCTGGAGGCACCACCTTGTTCTCTTCTGGCCCATCTTGTCCCGTCCCAGGACCTGTACCAAAGAGAGAGACTGAAGCCTCCCCTGCCCCTTGGAAGGTCCAGTCTTGTGTCCACAGCCAGCTGCCAGAACCACGACTACTGTCTCTGTCCCCACGGGGCCAATGGCTGCCGTGCCTCCTTGAGGGGCATTCCATGGTGGCCCCAGCAGGCTGCAGCCTTGCCCACTGATGGGCCACAGTGAATATTGTCCATACTGTCATCATGCCCTCACCATTAGGGGACAAGCTGGTGAAGACAAAGGACAAAGAAGTACAAGTTAGGAGAGAACTATTTGCAGGTGAGAGTCGATACAGCCTTGTAGTTCAGCGCGGAGTGTCAGGAGGCGCAGGAGGGTTCCCGGCAGCCCTCCACCTACCTGCATGGCCGCTTCAGCATCCCCACAGTGAGGGCCTCCTAGTGTTCTGGCCACTTGACGTGACTTCACAACAGTTTACTAAAGGGCAAGGAGCTGTTAGGGCAGGTAGGGTGCCAGCTGGAGAGGAGCTCTGAGGCGCTCTAGGTCAGGCCCCACCACTCTGCAGACAGGGCAGCCGGGGCCCCAAGACACTGACGACACGGCAGGGGTCCCCGCAGAGTGGCAGGGGCGACGCTTGCTGTCCAGCGCTCTGAGGCCTTGGGCCGCATCTGCTCCGAGGGGCCGACCCTGGTGGCAGGTGTTCCAGGCACTGGCCTTTGTCACTTGCTCACCTCCTTCCCCTCTCCTTGACTCCCCAACCCCACTGCCCAGAGGCCAGTGCAGAAGAGGCCCTGCCTGCAGCATTGAAAAACAAGTACGAAGCCATGGATTTTGACAGCTTGCTGAAGGAGGCCCAGCAGAGCCTGCACTGATAACAGCCTTAACCTTCGAGGAATACCTCAATACCTCAGACAAGGCCCTTCCAATATGTTTACGTTTTCAAAGAAATTAAGTCTATAGAAGGAGAGAGAGCGAGCGCATGAGAGAACACACGTGAGAGAGACTTGAAACTGCTGTCCTTTTTTTAAAAAAAAATCAATGTTTACATTGAACAAAGCTGCTTCTGTCTGTGAGTTTCCATGGTGTTGATGTTCCACTGCCACACTAGTGTCCTCGCTTCCAGCGGGTTGTCCCTGGGTGTGCCTCCCGGTGCTGGGCGGTCACCCAGCTCCCCTCCCTTCCTCTCGTAGACGTGCAGCCATGTTCACCATAACATTTCATGTCTGTGGTGTGTGATGATGAAATTATTACTTGTGAATAGAATCAGGATTATAAACTCATTTTCAATTGAAGAAAACAAAAGTATATCCTTAAAATAATGTATTTATGGCTCAGATGTGCTGAGCCTGGGATTCTTGTATGGCTTCCTTGATTTTTTTAACTATGCACTGTTGTGAGGTGTTTGCCACTGAGCTGCTCTACTCCCTTTGCCAGAATGCCCTGGAGGGGCTGGGTGGCCAGTAGGCTGGTCCCAAGGAAGTGCGGCCTGCAGACACAGCTGGGGGCAGCAGAGAGAAGTTTCTGGGCCTTTGCTGCCCAGCTCTGCCCGTCTCTCACTGAGCAGGTTTGGGTGTAATCACATTTGGAGCCCTCGCCTGGTCCCTAGCTTATGCGTGGAGTTTGTGCCTGGCCGTGAGGGCTCAGATCCTCCCAGACCGCGTAGGGAAGGTGGGACAAGCCAGATTATTCCTGGTTTCCCAGGTGAGTCGGGCAGTGCTCTGAGTGGTGAAATGGCTTGCCCGAGGTCCCACGGCCAGTGAGAAGGCATAGCGGTGACGCAGCCCAGGAGTCCTGATGGCTGGTCCCATGCTCCCACAGTAGCTGGGGTGGAGATATAAAGTTGCAGGGACTGATGGAGGTGAGTCCAGCTAAACTGGGCAGCAGGTAGAAGCCCACAGGTACATTTTGGGGGTTGAGTCAACAGCTAACCCATCAGCATTAGGCGAGTTCAGCTCTGGGGTGTGTCTGGATCCAGGCTTCCCTGTGGTTTGCCTACACCTGTAGACAGCCATTAGCGCATCCGAGACACACCTGAAGAGGCCCAGCAGGCCGTCTGGGGGCCATCATCCTTTCGGGGCCAACCACCAATCCTTCCTATGCCCTTCAGCTTGTCTTTCCCTTTTCCTCACCTGTAAAGTTGTTTTAGTGACATGGGGCAGGGGGAGCGGAGAGGGGGATGTGCAGGTCACATGTGGGTAACACAATCTCCAAGCTCCTTCCCAACTTAGAAAACATTCTAATTGGGCTTTACTTTAAAATTTGTGTCCTTAAGTGGTGTCAAAGCCATGTCCAGCTGGGTGTCCTGTGGGGGCCCTAGGGCTGGTTGTGCAGGAGGCACGGCTGGGCAGGGCAGAGCACCTCGCTATGGGCAGAGCAGCTCCTGCACGACCTGCTTTGTCAGGGCTCGGGTTTAAAAAGCAAAAAAAAAAAATGGTCCTGCTGCTCTGTAAGAAAGTCCAAAATTGACTCATTACACTGACTCAGCTAATTTAATCTATTGCTAATGCCAGGCCTTGTCCTTTGAAACTTGTTTTGTTTTTTTTTCCAAAGATTATCCGGTACCTCAGTAGGTAAACTGGGCCAGTGAGCTTGTCCTGGGAGGTCGCACCCTCCAAGCCTGTGGAGAAGGCTGCAGGAGACTGGCTTTAGGAGGAGCGGGGAGCCTGAGCTTCTGTGTGTCACTTGACCTCTCTGGGCCCCAGTTTCCTCTTCTGCGAAATGGACTGAGGTGGGGAATTTAGCATGTTCATCTTTAAGGTCCCTGCCAGCTCTGATCGTCTTAGTTTCTGGTAAGGTGGTATCTACCTCAAGATACCACATATATGACACAGGTACCACTGACTGCTACACACTCGTGGCCAGTGGCAGACATGACTTGTCAGCCGCAGCCCTCCTGTTCTCTGGGCTTGGCCATGCTATCAGAACCTTAAACACAGTGCCCTGGCCGACGTTACTAACTGATCAGAGTTGAACCTATTTGACATGCTGGTCTAGTCTTTGAAAGGTTTCCATCATACAGGACCGTAAGGTGGCTGGACTTAACGCTGGTCTGGCCCATCCCTGTCTGATGTCCTGATCTAGTTCCCCTATAGCTATTTTTTGACATAAGACCTACAATACAACTGTAATACACAATCCCTTTGGGGGTGGGTGGGGTAGAGAAATGGAATAGCAGACATGAACATGTTTGAGGAAGCAGGGTTTATGAGGATAGACCAAAAAATGGACTTTCTACAGCACAGACCTGAACATTCTAGATTCCTTTTCCAGCTATTCACTGCCTGGCACAGAGTAGGCACTTAATAAATGGTATGGAATGGAATCGAATAGAATTTCAATCCAACTGCTGCCTCCCTTAAGTCCTGATTTACACCAAGGAGTAAAGTAAGATCTCATCGTGTGGAAGCCAATGGGAAAAACTCTAAATTCAGAGTCTGGAAAGCTGGGTTGAGTCCTGGCTCCACCAAGAACTTACCTGTGGTCTTGATAAGTCACAGAGTCCCTTTCCCTCTCTGGAGCTAGTAAGAATTGGACTAGGTGATCTCTAAGCCCCTCATGGCACTAGGCCAGAGATCCTACCATGGGCAGAACCACTTTGGGGTAAAAAAATGGGGATCTTTAGTGAAGAACAAGTCTCTTCCCTCCCCTCTTCTGCTGAAGCTGTCCTTTCTCATTAGGTTAATACATGGCACTTAAGTTACTAAGACAGTGACCCTTGAGCAGAGCAGAGCTGAGGTCTGAGAATGCACTGGGACACGATGTGCCTAAGGTCAGGGCTGGGGCTGCTGACGGGAGAGGATGTCTGCCAGGAGCATCTGGTAGTTTCTGCTCGCCTCCCATGCACACAAGGCTGCAAGTTCTAAGATTGACCAATCCCGGAGACAACCTTTATCTGAAAGATTCATTCGGTGCTCTGTATCATTTACCAAGGAGACTCCAAGTTCTCTCCAGGAAAACTAGTCAACCTTGTCTCTTTCCCACCAAATTAAGGAATGACCCAGAGGGAGCAACTGCCCTTGGCAACCATCTCATTGTAGCTCTGTCCTAGTATTTGCTCTTGATGATGTTTACATGTGATTGCCATAAAAGCTTACTGCAGACTGTGTTTGTAGCCGCCCATGCAGGGCAGGTTGTTCTGTCCATCTCTGTGCTGTGCTGGTGTTTTCTGATAATGTGGATAAGTGGAATTCTTCCATCTCCTTCCTCATTCGGTACAAGGCTGAATCAGAATCCTCACTTTTGGGGGCTCTGGTTACTGAAGGAAAATGCATCAAAGAGGTAGAGCATTTGAATGGGTGGAGTGCAGCAAAGACTCCCTTATCTCCTCGCCCTTGCCCTGCAACCAGGAAACTGCTTTCAGTCAAAAAGCACCAGTCAATTGTCTGTATCTGCCCTGAGGTCTCTCAGCACTGCATGTCAAATACACTCAGGAGAGAGGCGGGGCTTTGGGGACACGAGGAGGACGGGAGCACTGCTCTGACCTGCAAAGTCTTGGTACCCAAATCTGGCTGTGGGAAGAGATGCCATAAGAAGTCTTTCAGTCACCTGAAGCCTGTGCTTGTTGATGTCTAGAGAGTGATTTCTTCTCGGCATATGCAACGCGCATGCTGAGGCCACTGTGCAAAGGTGAGTGGAGGGGGCAGGAAAGGCATTGACAGCATGGTCCTTCTGCGTGGACAGGTCAGAACCCCATCCCAGGCCTCGAATGCCATTGAAATCACAATTGAGCCTGAAGCTTGAGAGACGGGGTCATCCCAGCTAATCTGCCTCCCTGTCAAATTGCGGTATTTTTCTTAGCATTTGAGACTTAGTAACTGCTCTCAGATATGACCAAGGAAGGAAATGGGATAGACAATAGGAAATGAAGTGAACCTAATGGTTTCATAGGCCAAAGAAGAGAGAACACCCCTACCCCCACCCCACCCTTTCCCAGTGGGGCAGATGGAAACCAGTTAGTACTTACGTGCAATATATTTAAGCTGGTCTCCCAGTCCCTGAGGTGTTTGCACACATAGAGGAGCTCCAGGGCTGTTTACTGAGTCTGGAGGTACAGGGTAAGTGGAGGGAGAGCTTGGGAACTGGGAAACCCACAGAGGCCCTTGCCCCAAAACAGATGTGGGGGGAGGGTGCCTGGCAGCCAACTGCAGGACATCCCAGAAGTAGGCCGAGGCTGACTTTGTAGTGAAGCCAATAAAAGCACAGAAAATCACAACACTCCAGCCTGGCTCCATGTTTCTGCACTGGCAATTAGGGTTTCATTTGGCTGTGCGAGGCACTCCGCTAGGGATTAGCATGGGGTCAGGAAGGGCAGGTGTAAGGGAGAAGAGAGCAGAGATGTCTCCCTAGATCTCAGCAGCAGGAGAGCCCATCCTAGGGCAGCCCTTTGCCAGCCTCTCTGCTGGAGGCCCCAGAAACAGAATGGTGAGTTTAGATCTTGCTACCTGTTTTTGTAAATAAGAAATAAAAGCCCAGCTGACAAGAGGGTTTGCAGAGCAAGTCATTTAACTATAAGCCATCTCAGATTGAGAAGCCTGATGTTTCTTACTTGCTATGTGATCTTGGGCCTTTGTTTCCTCACCTAGCAAATGAGAATATAGGATTGGATGAGCATTGAAGTCCCTTTCACCTCTGACAGGCACAGATTCCCATCCTGGGGCATTAGGAATCCACCACTAACTCGTGAAACCAATTTCATTCACTGGCTGTGCCCACTTCATATTCGAGGTGAGAATTCTCTGCAAGGTAACCAACCAGCAGTAGATTCAAACCCACACTGTCCTGGCTGACTCACCTTACTCAAGGGGGCCAGCTCCCCAGGACAGAGCTAAGCCATAGTTTCTAGTGAGGATGGTGAGAGGTTAAACCAGCCTGGCCAGGTGGAGGTGCCAAACCTCACATCAGCCTTGCCGTCGTCCCCATGGAGCAGCTTTCAGTTTGAATGTTGTGACCATTTGGCTGCTTCTCTCTTGCTCATAGACAATGCTAGCAATACACTTCAAAACAGCCAACTTAGGCACTTTTCACACATTTCTTTCAAATGATTGTAAAACATATGGGGACAGGAGGCATGGATCACACTGTATATGTTTAGGGCAGCTTTTGTTTTTGTTCTTTAATGGTATAGCAGTGGTGACTGAAGCTTTGAGATTTGGGGGCACATTTTCAGATACTCTTTCATTAAAATGCCTTGCAGATCCTTAGAAGCATCAAAGACATCTAACTGCCTGAATTGAGGGCTGGAAAATTATTTTGTCGGTCATTCCCTGGGCTGTGCAACATCACTTCCAAAAGGTGTTTAGATACTAGAACCCTCACTGTTAGGTATGTTTTGTCAAAGGATCACCCACAGAAGCCTGAGAAAGCCTCCCTTTCCACTTTGCCAGCCTCGTTCATGGGTGACTTGTAAAGGGACTGGTCAGCTTCCACCTCAGCACTTTGCCTTATCAACGTCTAGTCGTCATCTAATAATGGCCAAAGACTGTATCCACCAGCTACCCAGATGGAAAGCAAATAAACCACCTTGCTGTCCAACACCATCTGTGGGAACAAAGTATAACAGCTCCAGCGAACCATGTGTGTGGAGAGCCCAGTGTAACACCAATCACAGGGTCCCGGGAGCAACCACTTAGTAGAGTGTCACGCAGACTGAGAAGCACACTAGCTGTCCTGTGGGCAGAGGAGACCGAAACAGACCCTGTGTCCAGGTGCCCGGGAGGGGTTTACTGTAACTGCAATACTGGCAGTCCAGCTGCTGACCTTGTTAAGTGAACCTCTGTTAGGTGACCTGCATTGTACCCTGGGGAGAAGCAAAGAGGTTGGGTGTGGTGGTTCTGGGGGGCGAGGAGCAGGCCTGCCATGGTCTTCGATATGGTCCACGAATAACTGAACAGGTTTTTGTCTGTTTGGTTGGGTGGTTTTGTATTTTGTATTAAAAAAAATCTTGTCAGGTGTTTTGTGTTAGGAATAAAAAGTCATAAACTATTCCCAACTTTGTTTCTTGAGGAATGTTCTGATTCCTGTGGAAACAGGTTGGAAATCTCAAGGGGCGTGTGGTCAGGGTGGTCAGTGGAACAGGGAAGTGGGCTGCTTGGATTTTCAGATGGTTTGTGGGGGAGACAACCATCCAGAAGTCCAGTTTGGTGTAGTCTGCTCTGGAAATTCACCCCCGTCCCCTGCATCTCCTTGTGCCACGGTGTTAGCATCGACTTGGAGCATCTGCTTCTTCCAGAGGCAGCTACTGATGTTGATGCCTCCACAGGATCCCTGGCCCCAGCCCCAGGTTTCTAGAGAGACGGTGTCTGTAGCCAGCCTTACCTGACTTGGCACGGTGGTCCCTGGGGCCCCTTCCAGCATTTCCAAATCTTGGACTCAAATCCTTTTCTCTTGGTGTGGTCATTCAGCCTCGAGAATTCTGAGCAATAGGGAGCCAGGGCTTTCCCTGGCTCTGTGACAGGGACGGACCAGGGAATGGCTCAACTTGTGAGGTCTGGACATCCCCAGGGTTACTGCCGTAGGGGGTGTTATTTATTAGGAAGCCCAACAAGGTAACTACAGCCTGGGGTGTGTGAGTGCAAGGCTGTGTGCACCTGCACCTGTGCACGCCTCTGTGTGTGTGTGTGTGTGTGTGTGTGTAATTACATTGATGCATTTCTTGAGAAAGGTGCAAGAATTTCACCTACACAGAGGGACACATCTGCTTTGTTGTTTATAATAGAAAGCTAAATTTTAATTTTTTAAAGGACACTGCTAATGATTGAGAATCGAGTTTTTAATTTTGCTGTTTTTTTTAATTGGTAGGGGATTTTTTATATATTTTTTTCCATTTTGTTGGGTTGTGTCCTTATTTATATAAATACTTTATCTGTAAGGCAAGGAAGAGACCTTCTCTGCTTTCAGTTATTGTGGTTGTCATCGTCCCTGTTTTATTTCTGGTGTGATTTATCTGTCTTACCTTCTAAATGAGAAAATGTTTTCCTGTATTTGTACATGGTCAGATTCTATAGTTTCCTAGATAATTTAACCAAATTGCTCTATGTATAATTATTCTGTGAGTATAAAGTTCTATTTTAACGTCTGTAAATACTTCAAAACTAGCTTCTTTTCTCAAACTCCCACTGTGGAGTTATTGTTTACATCACAAAAACTGTAGAATCTCTATGCTCATGTAATGTAAATAGTGAAGTGATCTGCTTATAAATAAACTTAACAAATACTCTATGGAGATTAAAAAGAAAATACTGCCTATAGCCCTGTCCAGGTGTGCCTGTCTTTCTTTGCTTACATGCTCACTGAGGAACACCCTGGCCATTAAATGGCAAAAGGCTGTTCCAGCTTCAGTGTCCCCTTGTCAGACAAGCCCCCAGTCAAGGGGTGCCCCCACTGCTCCAAAACTCTGAGCTCACTTTTCCTTCCTGCACAGCACCTGCCGTGGATCAGAGTGAGGCGTTCAGTCACCTCGCTGCACAGATGTTACCTTACTAACTTCTGCCACAAGTCCTTTTCTACAAAGTAACACCGCTTTCTGAACAAGGACCCCCTTGTTTTGGTGCCTACCAGCTTTCCCAGAGGCACAGTAAATATGCATGCTGAAGGAGAGATTTGGACTTTAGGGCCTCTGGCAAAAACACCCACCAATGGACAGCTACAGAACCACTGCAGGTCAGAGGATTTAGAGAACAGATTTGAACTGTGTGCACATTTGGGTAAACCTGAAACATTTTCCTTAGCTCTCTTAACTCCCAATAAAAGCAGTGAAGTGGCATCTTCAAAGACTCTTGGTCTTGGATGTGTGTCTTATTTCTGCAGTTTCAAAGCCCTCTCAGGTTCAGCCTTTATTTTGCCCTCAAACTGCTTTAACTGTAGTTTTCAGTGCAGTTTGGGTGCAAGATAACCGTGTATCCCCAGAGGGTTGAAACATTTGTGGAGAAAATTACAAACAAGAAGAGGTACAATAGCCATTTTGCTTCATGCTATGCACAGACTATTTTCAAATTGTATATTACATAAACTAGCTCTATCATTGTGTAGGTGATTTTATTTTTTCAATCTGGAAATTGTTGGGATTTCTTAGAAGGAAACACGTCATATTTCCCATTAAAATGAATGGGGATGTTGCCACCCAGCAGCAGGGTTCTCTAGCATGAGAGGGTCCTTAGGGAGGTTGTCCGTGTGACTGGCTGCTCACTATCTGTTGTCCCTGTGCTAGATGGTAAACTTCAGAAGAGCAGGTATGCTTCTCCATTCCTTGCAGGATGTCCAGCCCCGTTCATCAGGAATTCCTGAATGGATGAATAGATCCTGTCTGAGGTCTGATGACTATCCCCAGCTAAAGGCAGCCAAGCCGCAGTGTCACAGAAATGATCCCTCCAAATGCATTCAGTGGTGCGAGGCACAGATGGGAGATGTAGAGCCTAAAGACCTGTGTTTGAGATCCAACGCAGCCACTTCCGTATTGTACCAACTTGGACAAGCTACCATTTCCATCCCTGGTTCCCCCTACTATAAAATATGATGGTTTGCTTATGTTCTAAAAAATTGCTTTTTAAATGCAACATGGTGAAGGGCAAATGGTTACAAGGTCAGTAATGTCAGGCTGTTGGCTTTGATTCCTGACTCCACCACTTACCAGTCGGTTGTCCTTGGGAAGGTTTCTTAACCTCTCTGGTCTCCTCCTCATGTAATAAGGCTAGTAATAGTTTCTGCCCCACAGGATTGTTGTGAGGATGAAATCAGATCGTGCACAGCACTTAGGATATATCATAGACACTAATCAACATCAGGTGTCCCCCTTGTGCACAGTCTCTGGTGCTAACCATAGCTGTGTGTGAAGGCATGGCATAAATTACAACCTTCATTAGACAGATGGGGAAGGCTGAGGACTGAGAGCAGAAGGAGCCTGTCCAAAGGACGGAGCCAGGACCAACAGTTTCCCTGTATGTTTCTGGGTGACGTTTCTCCTCTTTACCCTGCCACTTAGCTGCTACATGTGACATGTGTAGGAACATGCCTCTGTTTAAGAGACCACTGCTCTGAGAGTGCCAGTTTGAGGAGGGAAGAAAATCTAGCTTGGGAGTTTAAAAGAAGAGGGTTCCAGAGCCAGTTCCCTAATGAGAGCATGGCCCGCAAATATGGGTGGGGCTCAAGCACTGGGAGCCCGGATGGATCTGTTGTGGAGTCTCAGGGACGTGAGCCGTGCACTCTCTGTTCCCTGTGACTCTGGGCATCTGCTTCTGGAGAGAAACCAAGTGACCTCACCTGGCCCATCACTTCGCTGGCCTACAGTTCCCTTGTTTATATAAAAAGGGAGGTTGGAGGAGATCAGTGGTTCAAAAACACGCGTTTCCTTTCCTTAAAGCAACTGCTTTAATATATTAGCTTTTGCATAACATTTCACTGGAAGGAAGAGAAGTTTTAGAGCTAACGCCTGCTTATAGGAGAATGGGGACAGGGCAACGTGTTATATGCCACCACAGGGAAGCACCTGGATAAATCCAGAATATGGAACAACTGGCTCTCAGCAATACGACACTGACCAAGAAAAAAGAGGAGGGAGCACTGTCAAAAAGAAACAAGGGAGATAATGACTGAACACAGTGTGAAACTTGTTTGGACTGGATTCAAGCAAACCAACTTTTAACGACTTTTTTACCAGTGATTGGTGATTAAGGACTGGTGTCACATTAGGTCCTGCAGAAAGCAGCCTCTGCAGTGGACTTAGTCTGCAGGGTGTTTATTAAGGAGTGCCCTTGGCACCAACACCTGGGAAAGGGAAGGGGTCGGAGTGGGCAGAGGGAGGAGCTGAGCTGTGCCACAAGCCCAGCCACATCCTTGGTGGGTCCCATGAGGAATCCTGGAGCTGGATGGCCTTGCAGAGCTGTCCCATGTGGGGCTGAGATGAGCAGGCCTGGACACCTGTGTGGATCAGCCACTGGGTATGGGCCGCCCTGGGAAAGGGCTCACATGGCCTTGGGTAACGTGTCTCCGTGCAGCAGAGGTCATTCCTGAAGGGGCTGGCTGAGGGCTGTCTGCCAATGGCACTCAGCTGCTGGGGCCACAAGTCTTCTACCCTTTGGTATGGGGCCTGTACAGCTGCTCATCACAGCATCTACCGCAACCAGATCGTTATTACATGTAATAATGATGCAGTTATGTTAAAAAACACGCAGATGTCTTAAACATGTGTAATGGAGGGGTGAAATCGTATGTCTGGGATTTGCTCTTTTAGATGCTTTAGTTAAGAAGAAAATGAAAGAGAAATGAAAAGGATGGATGAAGCAGATGTGGTGCCATGTTACATTGGAATCTGGGTAATGGGTAGGTGGGTGGGATTCATTGCACAAGTCTCTACTTTTGAGAATGACTGAAAAATTTTACAATAAAATGAAAGTATAAGAACAAAATGATTCAAAGCAAGCAGGTCAATCTGGCATTAATTAATTGTCAATTGATATCTATGAAAGCCAGAATGTTGGTTTTAGGTCAATGAAAAGTTCTCAAGGCTAACAAAATGAAAGCCACTAGTTAAGACGTAAGCTGAATTCTCTTTTAGCCTTCAAATCCTATGGCTTCTTTACTTCTCAAGAAGGTGCAGGCTTCCCACTGGCTTGGTTAATCTCTTCCATGAAGGAGGGTGCCACACTGGTCAGCTGATCCCCGCTAGTGCTACTGGATGCAGCAAGACTTGGATGCAGGTCTGTCCCCTATTGGGCCAGGCTGGTTCCCTGCAGCCCCTGCAAACAGGAAAGAGAACATACCAGGTAAGAGGAGGCTGGACTGGGCTTCCCCTTTGCCCCAGTTTGCAACCAAGAGTTGCAAACTCAAAGGCTTTCAGAGGTCAACACATAATCACACATGCAGAAGGCAAGCCAAGTGTAGGGAGAATCAGAGAAATCAAAAATGTTGACTCAGAAAAATAGCAGCACAATCGTGATGATAAATGGCAACTATCACTTAGCACCAATGTCTGAGAGTAATAGGGAGCAGTGCAGACTGTGACAAACCAGAGAGATTCCCTAGTCCCTGCAAAAGGGAGCAGTTGCTCCTCAGCTCCAGCTAATTGTCATGCAGAGATGCAGACTGGTGTGGCCAAATCTTGATTTAAAAAAAAAAAAATGCCAGAAATCTGGATTTTTTAAATCTGAAGTATTCCAATTGTAAAAATGGACTGCAAATTTGCATTTTTTTTAAAAGCAGGCCAAACAAAAGACATTTGCAAGCCACAAGTTTGCACAGACCTGCCACTAGCCCAAAAGACAAAATGCAAATTCAAAAAAGACAGCATCTCCCTCAGGATACTTTGCTGCCATTTTCTGGAAAATTGTAAAAACAATACAAATCTATGATGGAGCTGTACAAACAGCACAACTTGCAAGACCGTAAGTGGTTGCCTCACATTTGCAGCTGCCAGTTTAGAATCACCCCTCGTTGCCCAGAGCAGAGTAGAGCCAGAGACCTGTCAGTGTCTGAGTGAAGAGTGTGTCTAGAAGGGTGGGTGTGCAGAGGCAGTCAGGGCTAGTGAGGACCAGAAACCGTGTCCTGTGAAGGAACTGAAGCCACACACCAGTAAATAATGACTTGAGGGAAGGAGAGTGTTTCTTCACTGGGGCCGGGTTGGAACAAAGAAATCCCATTTGATTCCTAAGGGCAAGACTGTGCCACTAGGTGGAGGTTCAAGAGGAGAAGTGCAGAGCTTTCTGATAGTGGTGAGTGAGGCTGGCATGGAAGACAGCGCACCTGTCATCACTGGTGGTCTCACAATGGTATAGACAGGATTCAAGCTTTAGACGGAAGACTGGAAATTTGGCCTCTAAGATTCCTTCCAGCCAATAATTCTAGGTTTTCTCCTTCATGCCTAAGTAGGGCCCCAGGGCCACAGTTTTAGAACTGGACTCTATCCCACACTAGTTGGGGGGCAGCTGGGCAATCCTTGATGCAAGCCTCGATCTTGGGACTCAGGCTCTGCCCCTTACTAACTCTGTGATGTGGCCATAATACTCCATCTCTGTGAGCCTCCGTGCTCTTGTACAGAGAATGGGGGTAATAATAGGTCATGGGGAAGCCCAAATAGGAACACACATGAGACTCTGAGACCAGGCCAGGCACACTGTGAGCACTCTGTGTAGGGGCATCTGGGCCTCCCACCTCTCCCCTTCCACAAACCTTGCTTGGCTGCCTGCTGTTTCTGCTTCTCCTCCAGCACCTTCATCTTAGCATCATACTCATCAGCAAGTGCCTTCCACTCCTGGCGGTTGTTGGTGATCCCATCCAGCATGGGCGTGATCTCCTCATGGAAGCGGGAGAATTCCTGCAAGAGCGAGAGCCTCTGGTGCGGGGATCACGACCCAGGGTCCAGGCACAGAGGGAGGCGCAACTCAGCATGCCCACCACCTGAATGAGTGGCCTTGAGGAGCAGGTGTCCTGTCACTCCACAGTGCACATGCTGCCACTGTAAGGCTTGTGGTCAACAAGATCCCCACCCCCTCTCCTGCTTAAAACCCTCCTGCAGCACCCCTGTCCTTCATGGTGGGGTGCATGCTCCTTCACATACTTTCTTCAACCTTCTAGACATTCCAAATCTGTCACTTCCTGGAGTGTATCCTTCCTTCTGTCAGCTGCACACAAGCTCCCCCCTTTGCGAGGACACCCTAACTTCCCCTCTTTCCCTTGAGGGCTCCACTTAGATGTCACTTCAGGGAAGTTTCTTCTGATTCCCTAGATAAGTTGAACCACCTATTCAAAGCTCCCAGAGCCCTCTTTTCCCACATCTCACATCACTGTGATGACTCCCTTTTCCTGACGATTCCAGGAGCTGTGACCTTGGAGAAGGCAGGGACATAGTCTTCTCATTTGTAGGGTGGCCCTGGCCCAGCACAGGGGCACAAAGATGCTCAGCAAATATTTGCTGTGTGAGACTGGGATTTGTGAAGGGGATTTTTAAGTTCTCTTAACTCTAAGAATAAAAATAATGCCTCTGAGCAAAACATTTTACAGTTTGTGAAGTACTTTATCTCCTTTGATCCTCAGAAATGCCTATGAGGTAGGAAAACAAGATTCATTACTCCCAGATGTTTAGGTGAAGAAATCAAGTTGCAGATCAATGGAGCATCTTTGCCCAAGGTAAGCACAGCAAATCCCGGGCCCGCTGCAGAGTTCCAGCCAGTGGCAGCCATGCTCAGAGCTGCCTGGGTGGGGTCCGGGCTCTGCCACAGGCTGTGAGACTTGAGCAGGCCACCTGCAGAGCTCATCCTCACCCATGAAGTCAGGACGGCACAATACGTATCTCACAGGATTGTCAGGACAGCACACATGAAGTACTCAGCCCCCTCTCCCTCTTTTAGAAATGTTACTGATACAGTGGAGAGCATGGCCACTCTGCCCAGTTGCTCAGAGGACTTGAATCGGCCTGTGTTGTATCAGACATGCACCTGTTCCCTCACTGGAGCACGCACACTTCTCCACAGAAGGGCTGCAGCCCACATGGCAGAAAGAGTCCTGGACCTAATCCTGTTTCATGGCTGACCCCAGTGACCCTGCCCCATCATTTCTCATCTCTGACTGCTGTCTCCTCATGTGTAACATGGCCAAAATAAAATAACAAATAGGAGGGGGATGGTGGCACAGAGAATGTGAATTTGGGAGGGGTAGGTTTCTCAAGAGGGAGACTTTGAGCAAGAGCTTAAAGAGAAATTAAGATTATCTTTTGACAACTGGGTTGCTGTGGCCTATCGCATTTCCACCATCAGGGGAAGTTAGGAGGGCACAGTTCTGTGTTCTTCCCCCTTCCCTGTCTGAAACCATATTTAGTCATTTGTCCCACAACTATTGAGCAACTAGGGTGTGTGAAGCTCCATGCCTGGGTCACTCAAGACCCCATATGCTGCCCTGAGCACCACACACTGTTGCAAATGAGAAGCACCTTGTAAAGTATCACCCACTGGTCACTTGCCAGGGTTCATTATTCCTGATGTCTTTCAGGAATCCATTTATCAAAAACATCCTCTGAGAAATAATAAAATAAATAATTGGACCTGAGAAAGCAAATAACCTACCTTATAAACAAAGGTGCAAACAAAGTCAATGAAGCCAACCTGAAGCTTGGGGAGTTCGTCCGCCTTATTTCTGTCCATCATGGGCTGTTATGGGGGAGAAAGAGTTAACTGCACTGGGCTCCTCCTGGTGTGGTGCAGGAAGGGGGGCACATGCTACTTATGAGGATTCTTGCTTAAAAAAATATATCAAACCTGAAATTCATCAAGTTTCTACACCTGACTAGTGGTTTTCAGGCAATATAGGTCTAGAGGAACATATTAAATAACACCACAGAGGTGCAATCAACCAAATGCAGAATGTGAGAAACTACACAACAGAGGACCCACTGCCCTCAACAAATAAATAGCATATGAAAAAAAAAAGGAGGAAACTGGTACTTATGAAAGGAGATTTAAGAGACAGGAGGGAGTGTGGACTTGAATGGATCCTGATTTAAACAAATCAACTGAATTATTTTTCTTGCTTAGTCAGGGAAAATGAACAGTATGGAGATTGACGATATTAAAGAATTATTGTTAATTTTGTGAGTGTGATAATGGTGTGTGTGTGTGTGTGTGTGTGCAAGTTCAGATACACACTAAAGTACATACTTAAAGATACATACTAAAGTATTTATGGAAGAAATGACGACATCTAAGATTTACTTTAAGATACTTAAGTGAAAAGATTAAAAAATGCCAAGGCGTGGGCAATAGACAAAACAAGAATGGCAGACTGTTGCTAATGGTTGAATCTGGCTGATGGGTAAGTAGATTTCATTAATTAGTTTCTCTACATTTAAAAATCTTAAAAAGAAAGCAATACAAATCTGACGGCCCTTGCTGTTGACGGTGGACCCTAGGCTGTTGGAACTGAAAGGGAAATCCAAGTGTCGGTGTCCGTTTGTCGGTCCCTACTTAGCTGAGTGAACTAAGGACACATCCATTAGAGCAGGGCTCCCAGACCTTGGGGAGGCATGCACTGCTGGGTCCACCTGCGGAGTTCCTGCCTAGGTAGGGTCTGTGAACTTGCATCTCTATTATGTGCCCCAACAATAAGGTTAATGGTGGTCTGGGGACCACCCTTTGAGAACCACTGCATCAGGAAAAGGTTATCTCTATGGTAAGGTTACACACTGCTATATCAGGAGGCACATCGCTCTACTGAGAGGAGGTCGCGTGTGCCCAGCATCAGGTTGGTCCCGTCTCTACTCACAATGGGATTCTGCTGCAGCACCGTGCGCTCCAGGTCACCTTGTTCCCAGAATTCGGCTGCGACCAGCAGAGCTACCTGCAACAGACAGACGCCCACACCCTCACGGCATCAATGCCCAGCCCTGACCCTCCTGCCACTCTCACTCCACTTGGGTTTCCAGCTCAGCGAAAACGAACCCCACTCTTCCCCTGCCACGTGTTGTCTTCCCTGGAGGGGTCCTAACGTGCTTTCCATGTCTTGGCGCAGGAGCCTTGAACAAAGGCGGCTGCCTCTGGAGCTGCTGTCGTGGTACGGGGTTTCCCTCCTCTCAGCCAGGAGGAGACCATACCTTACTCTGTACCTCCCAGGGCTTGGTGATGGCTGAGAGATCACAGGCGGTCATCATCATGGCCCTGTACATAAAGACACCGTCCCTCAGTCCAGAGTCATGTAAGGCCCCAAGTGCTGGTTAATCCCATCCATTCCTCCTTTGTCTACACCCCATTGAGAGCTAAGGGGTCATTTCCCATTGCATCTGCAGCTCAAGCTTTGAGGTCAGGCAGACATTTAAATCCTGCCTAATTACCAGAAGTTTAACATTAGGCAATTAAGCCAACCTCTCTAAGCCTCTATATAATAATTACAGACAAAATGCTTGTCTGGCATTTTCCTCACAGAGTGGATGCAAGATCAAATGAGATATTGTGCGTTAAAACTTAGCATAGTCCTAATACCAAAACCAGGCAAAGACCCCACCAAAAAAGAAAATTACAGACCAATATCCCTGATGAACGTAGATGCAAAAATACTCAACAAAATATTAGCAAACCGAATTCAAAAATACATCAAAAAGATCATACACCATGACCAAGTGGGATTCATCCCAGGGATGCAAAGATGGTACAACATTTGAAAATCTGTCAACATCATCCACCACATCAACAAAAAGAAGGACAAAAACCACATGATCATCTCCATAGATGCTGAAAAAGCATTCAACAAAATTCAACATCCATTCATGATAAAAACTCTCAGCAAAATTGGTATAGAGGGCAAGCACCTCAACATAATAAAGGCCATATATGATAAACCCACAGCCAACATCATACTGAATAGCGAGAAGCTGAAAGCCTTTCCTCTGAGATCGGGAACAAGACAGGGATGCCCACTCTCCCCACTGTTATTCAACATGGTACTGGAGGTCCTAGCCACGGCAATCAGACAAAACAAAGAAGTACAAGGAATCCAGATTGGTAAAGTCAAACTGTCACTGTTTGCAGATGACATGATATTGTACATAAAAAACCCTAAAGACTCCACTCCAAAACTACTAGAACTGATATCGGAATACAACAAAGTTGCAGGACACAAAATTAACACACAGAAATCTGTGGCTTTCCTATACACTAACAATGAACCAATAGAAAGAGAAATCAGGAAAACAATTCCATTCACAACTGCATCAAAAAGAATAAAATACCTAGGAATAAACCTAACCAAAGAAGTGAAAGACCTATACCCTGAAAACTACAAGACACTCTTAAGAGAAATTAAAGAGGACACTAACAAATGGAAACTCATCCCATGCTCTTGGCTAGGAAGAATTAATATTGTCAAAATGGCCATCCTGCCCAAAGCAATATACAGATTCGATGCAATCCCTATCAAATTACCAACAGCATTCTTCAATGAATTGGAACAAATAGTTTAAAAATTCATATGGAAACACCAAAGACCCCAAATAGCCAAAGCAATCCTGAGAAGGAAGAATAAAGTGGGGGGGATCTCGCTCCCCAACTTCAAGTTCTACTACAAAGCCACAGTAATCAAGACAATTTGGTACTGGCACAAGAACAGAGCCACAGACCAGTGGAACAGAATAGAGACTCCAGACATTAACCCAAACATATATGGTCAATTAATATATGATAAAGGAGCCATGGACATACAATGGGGAAATGACAGTCTCTTCAACAGATGGTGCTGGCAAAACTGGACAGCTACATGTAAGAGAATGAAACAGGATCACTGTCTAACCCCATACACAAAAGTAAATTCAAAATGGATCAAAGACCTGAATGTAAGTCATGAAACCATAAAACTCTTAGAAAAATATATAGGCAAAAATCTCTTGGACATGAACATGAGCAACTTCTTCATAAACATATCTCCCTGGGCAAGGGAAACAAAAGCAAAAATGAACAAGTGGGACTACATCAAACTGAAAAGCTTCTGTACAGCAAAGGACACCACCAATAGAACAAAAAGGTACCCTACAGTATGGGAGAATATATTTGTAAATGACAGATCCGATAAAGGCTTGACATCCAAAATACATAAAGAGCTCACGCACCTCAACAAACAAAAAGCAAATAATCCAATTAAAAAATGGGCAGAGGAGCTGAACAGACAGTTCTCCAAAGAAGAAATTCAGATGGCCAACAGACACATGAAAAGATGCTCCACATCGCTGGCCATCAGAGAAATGCAAATTAAAACCACAATGAGATATCACCTCACACCAGTAAGGATGGCTACCATCCAAAAGACAAGCAACAACAAATGTTGGTGAGGTTGTGGAGAAAGGGGAACCCTCCTGCACTGCTGGTGGGAATGTAAATTAGTTCAACCATTGTGGAAAACAGTATGGAGGTTCATCAAAATGCTCAAAACAGACATACCATTTGACCCAGAAATTCCACTTCTAGGAATTTACCCTAAGAATGCAGCAGCCCAGTTTGAAAAAGACAGATGCACCCCTATGTTTATCGCAGCACTATTTACAATAGCCAAGAATTGGAAGCAACCTAAGTGTCCATCAGTAGATGAATGGGTAAAGAAGAGGTGGTACATATACACAATGGAATATTGTTTAGCCATAAGAAGAAAACAAATCCTACCATTTGCAACAACATGGACGGAGCTAGAGGGTATTACGCTCAGTGAAATAAGCCAGGTGGAGGAAGACAAGTACCAAATGATTTCACTCATATGTGGAGTATAAGAACAAATAAAAACTGAAGGAACAAAACAGCAGCAGACTCACAGAACCCAAGAATTGACTAACAGTTACCAAAGGGAAAGGGACTGGGGAGAAGGGAAGGGAAGGGAGGGAGAAGGGCGGGGAAAAAGAAAGGGAGCCTTACCATTAGCATGTATAATGTGGTGGGGGGAATGGGGAGGGCTGTGCAACACAGAGAAGACAAGTAGTGAGTCTACAGCATCTTACTATGCTGATGGACAGTGACTGTAATGGGGTTTGTGGGGAGGACTTGGTGAAGAGGGGAGCCTAGTTAACATAATGTTCTTCATGTAACTGTAGATTAATGATAACAAACAAACAAATAAAAAACTTAGCATAGTACCTGGACATAGCATGTGTATGATACTGGCAATTATCATGAACATATATGAGGTTTTTATTGTGTGCCACACATTGTTCTAGGCATTTTATAGACATCCTTTTCATTTCAATCTCTTCACATCTTCGGAGTTCCTTCTCTCCTGCCTAGTACAGAACAATGTTTCTCCATCTTTTGCCCATCTTTTCCCCACTCCAAATGGTCAGAGACATTTTAGACATTTTTTCTGTAGTCACTCCAGAGACATACTGCATATCTGTTAGGAGAGCCATGGACTATTGCAATATCTAAGATTTTTTACTCTTTCCCCAAGAACCAATTTTTGCCCCATTAGGGGTGATAATTGCCCTGTTGAAAATCCATGGTGCAGGGAGAAAGGTGACCTCAGTCATTGTGAGGAAGCCTGGCGGTAAGTAGAGGCAGAGATTGGGGTAAAAAAGAAAGAATTAAAAGATAAATTATTTATGAGTTTTACAATAACAGGAGGGTAAGCCAGGTATTATTACATAGGTAGGTACAATATAAGACAGAAAGGGAGGGCACAAGGGCAAAGAATTGGAGGAAGAAGGGGAACTGGAGGTGTTTCCGGGACAGTGGCACAGACATCTGGGATGAACCCAGGGCCACGTGGCATGGTGCTCAATACCCGGCTGGGAAGGGCACACTGCTTCAATAAGCGGCGGAAAGCTGTTGAAGGCTCAGAGCCTGGTCGCCTGGTTGTGACCTCTCCAGAGCTGTGCTGAGGAAGGCAGGGGCACAGTACATGGAAGATGGAGCAAGACAAGAGGATAGGAAGGAAGGAGGGGATTCACTACAGCCATCCAGGCAGAGCAGGAGGGCCTGCCATGGCATCCGCGGGCTGGGAGAGCGTCCAGTCAACCCACTTTAGGAGAGTCAACCTGCCCTGGGGAGACTGGTGAGATGGATAGGCAGGGGCGGGGACAGTGGGAGAAGCCTGGGGCTCTGAATCTTATTTGCTCCTTGGATGATTTTACAATTAACTAGCTATATCTGGCACAGGCTATAGAAATGGGTCTGGAAGGCCATAAGAGTTACTCATGAAATATTAACAGGTTTAAATATCTTCCATTAAGTAAACTCTCAAAAATTCATAGAATTCTTTAAGTTCATAAACTTTCAGAAATGCATACATTTCTTAGAAGCACCTTTATACTTCGTAATAATTTCAAAATGTGTGCCCAGTGCTTAGTGTGAAGTGTTTGACACGTTACAGTCAAATAAACTAAGGAAATGAATGCTCAACTATGCATAAAAGAGCCACTGGTCCCGTCACTTGTCAGTATCCACATTTTACATCCACAGGTGTGGCTTCAGGGATACGCTGGATGTTCACTTTCCTTGGCTGGAGAGATCACATTAAAATCATTCCTGCACCTGGGGATTGACCCCCAAGCGTTCTTCTGCAAACAGAGATTTGTTGTGTGCTTAGGATGGTTGGAGGAGGACCCCTGGGTGCCAGAAAAACCAACTCAAAGCCTCATATGCTCCAAAGACAAGGCATTGCATTCACTTAGGCACCACCCCCTCAGGTTGCTCCCAGGTCAAGGTGCCACACTGGGCCCTGGAGACCCAGAGAGGCCCACAGGGAGGTCACAGTCACTCATGGAACAGAGAGCAAAAAAACCTGTCATCACAATATTCTAACTGGGGATGGCAGAAAGAAGTGCAAGGTACAAAAAATAAAAATAAAAAATCCAAAGGCGAAAGCAACTAGCTCAGCTCAGGAGGTATCTTAAAAGGTGACAGTGGAGCAGGGCCTTGAGGGGTGCATAGGAGCTCTCCAAGACAAGGGAGAAGAAATGGTATAATGGACAAGGTGCAGTAGACAGTACTAGGGATTGCCACAGGGCAGAAGGCCATCCAGGAGTGTAGGGAGCGTGCACCCAATCATCCCTGTCCATGAATGTGTGCCAGACACCAGGCAGGGGCTGGCTCACAGTGTCCCTGCTCTCTGAGAGCTTGTGGACATATTGGGCAGTTGACATGATCACACAAATGAATGTAAATGTGTCAACAAACAACTGCTCTGAAGGAAAATAGTTCTATTCTAGGAGAATAGGTCTGGGAGATCAGGGAGAGCTTCCCTGAGGAAGTGACACTTGAGTTGTAGGAAGTGTAGCTGTGAAGCTGGTAGAGAATGGAGTGCAGAAATGCAGTCTAGGCAGAGAGCATCTAGGGCAAAGCCTGGCACACGCAAAGAGCTAGAAGTGGGGAGGAGCTCAGGGCAGGGGGCTAAGAGGAGGCCCAGGACATGAGCAGGGGAGACCCACAGGACACAGGGCCACGTGAGGGGAAGCCTTCCACCAAGAGCAACAGGAAGAAGAGTCTGAGCAAAAGATTTGCATTTTACAGAGATCACTGTGGCTTCAGTGAGGAGGAGACAGGAACTCCCGCAGGAGGCCAACAGGAAGTATGTAGGGTCAAGACAAAAGATGGAGGTGGTGATAACAAGAAGTCTCCAGATACAAGGCATTTAAGAATTAAACTCACCAGGGCGTGGGGATAGATTAGATGTTGAAAGAGAGGAAGAGGGAGGCATCCGATCAGAAAGGACTAAAGATAACATGGTTGTCACGCAGAAGAGAGCAAAAAGTATTTCATGAAAAGTGTGTCATGATTCTGAGTCAAAAGCCATTGAAATTCAGCAGTTTCATACAGTTCAGTGTAACGCACCCATCCTAACGGTTACTGTGACCATTCTGTAAGATGATTTTGTAAGGGAACAGGTCCTCCTCACCATCACTGTCATCACCTTCATCCCAGTAACCTCTGTCCAGGGCTGCTCAGGTGTGCAGAGCCAGCTGACCACAAGAAGCTGAGCTCACCTGGCCCATCCCCAAAGCAAACTCCAGCTCGGCTCTGCCTCTCAGTGGCACTTCTCCCTGACCCCAGGCTGGGCCCTGAAAGCTCCCCCGCCAACATGGACAGGCAGACATTCAGGCATTTGACACCTCTGGGAATCACACCTGGCCCAGAGGGCGTGGCCTGCGCAGGCAGGCTGGAAGGAGCCTGGGAAAGCTGTGGGTGTGCAGGAGAGGAGGAGTGTGATTTGAGCTTCTTTACTCGATGTGCCACTGATGTCCGTGTGACACTAGGTAAGTCACTTTGTTTCTGTGGGCCTCGCTCTCTCATTTGTAAAACACCAGACCAGGAGCTGGCAAACTGTTTCTGTTAAGGGGTACATAATAAATACTTCAGGTTTTGCAGACCACACAGGCTCCAAGATAGTACTTGGCTCTGGCACTGCGACGTGCAGCCAGCCAGAGCTGAGTAAGGGCAGGCTCGTGGACCCCTTCGGCCAAATGCCTAGGGCCCAGGGTGCTTTGAGGGGCCTGTGAAAATGTTTTAATTTTGATTTGTTCTAAAGTCAGAAGAAAAAATATATAATCAAGCTGAAAATATAATACTGAATCAGCCTGGATTCTATTTGTCTTTATACCCACACAGCCATAACACATCATATTTATTTATTTATCTCCGTGGAGGAAGAAGGCATGATGTCACAACTGCCTAAGGCCCCCCTAAATCATCATGTGGCCTTCTGTAAAAGAAGACAATGTTATTTAAGGGCACTGAGACTTGAATTTCTTATAATTTTTATTTGCCAGCAATATTCTTCTTTTGTTTCCCCCCCAACCAATTAAAAATGTAATAGCCACTCTTAGCTCCTGAGCTGGACTAAAACAGATGTCAGGCCTCCCAGCTCAGCACTAGAAGAACTCAGACCTTTCCAACTCACGGTTCGGTCAGACTGTCAAGGCTGAAATTTGGAATTAAGTGGAGATGTAAAGCGTTTGCGGAAGAATGGGAAGCAAGCCCTCACTCAAAAGCTACTTTAACACCATGGCCCTGAGTGAGCATGCCAAGTAGGGTGATGCATTTTCCCAATTTCTGGGAAGCAAGCCATGAAGACTGAACCAAGACTTCTCATATGACTTCTCATGAGTTCTGTAGGGCACTAGCAAAAGCCAGCTGGTTCTGGGCATCAGGGGATTAGGTGCAGACCTCAGAAGAGCGGCTGCCCCCTGAGACCAGCACTCCAAGACAATCACGGCCTGGGGCAGAGAGAAGGGTGGAGGGGTAGGTTTTTCCTCCCAACAGCCAATTCTGTCAGCCCTTCTGTGTCCTGCAATCCTGTTCGATTCTGACACTAACTAGAGTCAGACCCCACAGGTTTAGGGGCTCAGTCCCAAAAGACTTCACTTCAGAGGTCAGTTGTGAGTGTCAGGTCCCCAGGTTACCCACACTTCTGTCCAACTTGGCTATAAAACTGGGGGTTCCAACTCTCCTCTCCTTTCAGTTTTGGAAGTTTGCTAAGACAGCTAGCAAAACCCAGGGAAACTCTTCACTTACATTTAACGGTTTATTATAGAGGATGCAACACAGGAATAGCCAAATGGAAAAGATGCCAAGGGGAAGGCACAGGGTGGGATGAGGTGTATGCATGGCTTCCATACCCTCCGCAGGAGGTCTCAGAACCAAAGACATCCCTTTCACTCCTATGGCCCAGAAAGGTCCAAGGGTTTTAGACCTCTGTGTCTGGAACTGGAGACAAAAAACCTCCGTCTTATATACCATGCATGGTGCCTAAACATCACTGTCTACCCTGAGCCATGTGGCACAGCACAGCACAGGCACCACATCGGCCAGTCACAATCCATAGGGCAGGTGCTACCATTATCTCCTTTGAGCAGATGAGGAAACTGAGGCACAGAGAGGTGAAACAACCTGCTCACAGCTGAGACTTGAACCCAGGTTGTCTGGTGCCAAAGACCCCATTGTGTAACAGCCACACTACCCAGGTGTCAGGCAGTTCTAATTATATGTCTGGTCACCTAACTGATGAACCCCAACATTGCTCTACAACAGTGATTTTCAACCAGAGACCATTGTTGTCCCCAGGGGACACTTGGCAATATTTGGAGATATTTTTGATTGTCACAGCTTGGGAGGAAGGGCTGCTACTGGCATCTAGTGGGTAAACACCAGGAATGCTGTAAATGACAAGGCCCACAGCAGCGCTCCACAGCAGAGTTCCTCTCCCCAAGTGTCAGTACTGTTAAGGTCGAGAAACCCTGCTTCACAGGCCTTCAAACATTTTCCACTGAGTGCCTCCTAAAGAACTTTGAAAAATGCTTACTTCTTCACACAGTTTTTAATTGACATTTTTACTATTTCATCATAAGTTTAAATATTTAGGGGAGGATCTAATTTATAGCACATTATAAATATTGACATAAAATTGTTACATCACCCTTTAAATACAAAGGAACCTAAATAGTATTACAATTTCATACCGACTATCAGCCCCATCATCCATTTTTCAACACAGGAACAAGCTTTTCTGTAAGAACATAGAGTTTTACATTCTTCCTTTTCTCCATAAATAGTTTTATAAATATGTGTATGTGTATACATGTATACATATATATATATATATGTATGTATATGTGTATCTCTATACACATATATATTTATATAATGACTTTCAAGCCCATATGTATACACATACATATATATATATATGAGAAGTCTTTTAATTGATCACCCTTCCATACTATCCACAACCATATATCAATTAGTTGAAATGATACAAGTAAGGATTTTTTTCTTTGACCATAGGACTCTAAGTATTAAAAACTTTTCTTTAGAATTAACTTCTTATTATTGCACAATTAACCCATACAATAAAATAGAATATCTATTTTTAGAAATACTTATTAAACACTCAAATTTTGGGAGGGAAATTCATCTCTTAATGAAACAGAATGGGGCTATTTTTTAAAAATCAGCTAATGAATGAATATTTCTTATCACTAAATTGAGATGGGGATTTAGCATGTTTTATGCCATTTTTTTTTTGCAACTAATTATCAACTTTGGTATTGAAAGGAGTTTTGTTACAAGAATGTCAACTCAATTCTTTCAGCTCTTCCAAATTAGCTGTTAAAAACTATACTGTGATCATTATGCTGATCAAATGACAATTCTCCTTTGATTTCATTTAAGGCAAACATTAGAATCACTCACTTCCCCAATTTCTGGGAAGCAAGCCATGAAGACTGAAACAAGACTTCTCATATGACTATTAATTACACCCTGACACTTTCTCTGTGGCACTTTGATTAACCTAAGATACTCAGAATGGGTTAGGTCAATTAAAACATTATTAATTTTAACACATCTTCCAGTGTTGTATTTTTTATAAAGTGCTTGTATCTTAAAATAAATTTAAGCTATGTTTTCATCAAAACTTTGAAGCTGCAGATTTGACTCATTTAACTCATGAGAATGTTTGCTATGTAGCATGATTAGAAATGCTAGTCTTTTACTGTCAATAAAGCAGGAAAATCAGACTTGTCAGAAAATCTTTCTGTCACAAAGAATCTGATGTTATTTTTCAATTCAAATAAGCATGTTAGAACGCATCTTGATAACACTCATTTTTTTTCTTAATTCTAAGAAAGTAGAGGTAGATGGGTAGGTATGTAGATTAACTAGAGAGAGAGAGAGAGAGAGAGATGGGTGGATAGGTGATGGGTAGATAGGCAGACAGACTGACAATAGAGAGTGGCCTGGATGAGAGCAGGTGCCTTCAGCACCTACTACAGGTGCTCCTTGGCCCTGGTAGCAGGGGTCATCCCTACACAGTGGTACATTTCTCTGAAGGAAGTAAGATTGTTAAGTGCCTTAGCTCTTACTGCCCTGCTGTACAATCCAGGACAAAATTCTGTTTCTAATGCCTTGTTTTGCTTTTAACCAAAGGCCCCAAACCCGTGCTCAAGTTTCTAATGCCTTGACTCAGAGGCTTTGAAGACAGCAGTAGGTCAAATAGTCCTGCTGTTGGATGTCCCATAGGAAAAGTTTGCATCAAAGGAAGAGTCAAGAAAGGGCGAGTTTGCCTTTATTTTGTACAGTGAGAGAAGAGTAAGCAAACTGACCATGCCTGGCCTGCTGAAGGTCCTCAGGACGTAATGTGAAGCAAGAGAACACTGATTCCTTGAGGCAGGCCAAGCGCGATGCTTCTGGGAAGGTCGGGAGATGAGGCAGAGGGCGTATGTGTGCCTCAGTTTGAAGACTTCCACCTAGGACTGCTTTGGCTTTTGCAATGATTGAAGTCCTGCCTCTGGCTATATTCTTTTTAATTGAACACTGTATCTTCGAAATCCTTGCTATCATATCCTTGTTAAGTCTGTATGACATTCCATTGTATGAAAATACCATCGTGTATTTAACCCAGTCCCCCATCAAGGGATATTCAAGTTGTTTTCAACCTTTTTGTTTACAAATACCGTGGCAATGGATAACATTGTACATGCTCCAATCTGGAGAGTAAATCCTATGTGTGAGATTGCTGGGTCACAGTGTAAGCATTTACAGTTTTCATGAGGATTGCCCTCCATAAAGGCTGCACCTGCTGACACTCCCACCACAATGAATGGGCTTGCCTGTTGCCCTTTATTCTGCCCAACACTGTGTTTTAATCTTTGCCAATAGGAGGCATGAAAAAATTACATCTCATTATAGTTTTATTTTGCATTTCTCTTAATATGAGTAAGGTCGTCATCTTTTCAGATGTTTACATCCCTCTGTAATTCTTTTTCTTGGAAATGCCTGTTTGAGTCTTTTGCCCATTTTTCTATTGGATTTGTCTTTTTCTGAATTGCCTTAACACATTATTTACTAAGGAAATGAGCACTTTTTCTGTTAGAAATGTTGCAGATTATTTCTCTCCAGCTTATTTGTGCATTCTGACTTCAGCTATATGTTCTTGTGTGTGTTCTGCAGAAATTTTTACATAGTTAAAATTATCCATCTGTTTATGACTTTTGAATTTTATGTTAGACTTAGAAAAGCTCACTCTGAAATTATTTTTTTCAATTCTCCCATGCTTTTTTCCTCCATCCCTTTTTTTTTTTTTTTTGGTTTGTTTTCTCATTTTAAAATCCTTGATTCATCTAGAATTTAGTTTGCTGTAGGAGTGAGACAGTGGTCTAGCTTTATGGCCACCTATGGCATAATACAAAATATTTTATCTCTGTATCTGGTTCCTGAAACAAAGCTAAAATCTTTAGAATTTCCTGAATGATGGTGGTGCCTTTTGTCCCACCTACAAAGCCCACTTTGGGTTTGTTATGTGGGTTCCCTAAGTAGGTGCTCTGGGTGGGGCTGGCCATGAAAGCCCCAGTGAACAGTGGGCTGGAGCTTTCAGCTGAAGCCTTCCTCTTCCTACAAAACATATCAATTTGATAAAGGAATAAATCTGGAAATAAGGCAACACTTGGGCTGCTAACATTGGCTATTTTAGATAGAGGCTTCTTAAAACAATTTAATTAACTGAACAAGGTTAAAAGAACCAAGGCCTGGGAGTGAGACCTAGGTCCTAACCCCAACCCTGTCACAGATTTGTTCTCTGTGTCTGACCTACAGTCTGACCTCTGTGAAGGGTGCAGGTAAGGCTCTGTAAAGACTCTTAAACAATGAGATCTGATGAGCTTTGGTTTGGCAAATTCATCCACTTTCTGGGAGGGTGCAGCACAAGGACGCGAGGACAGAATGACTCCTGCACTAGGGACCCTCTGGACCTTTCCCTATGTACCTCTTCACCTGGCTGCTCTGTATTTTTTATAATAAGCATTATAATAGACTGGTAAATATAAGTAAATATTTATCTGAGTTCTGTGAGCTGCTCTCACAAATTAATTGAACCCAAGGAGTGGGTTTATAGCCAGGCAGTCAAAATCACTGATGACAACCTTGACTTGCAACTGGCATGTGAAATGGGGCCAGTCTTGTGGGATTGAGCCCTTTCCCTGTGAGATCTGATGCCAACTCCAACTAGAGTGTCAGAACTGAGTTAAGTCTGTAGGCCCCCCAGGCAGTATCTGCTGAGCACTGGAAAACTGCTAGGTGGTGTTGGAAGAAACCATCAGACCACTTCATGGTCCCAGCACCATTTATGAACTTACCCTTTCTCCACTAGTATAAAACCCACGTTAGCACAGGCATAGTCTTTCATGTCTATCCCATCAACCTGCCCTACTCATGCCTAGGACTGAACTGCTGTTACTTTTGCTGGGCCCTATTATTATTCTTCTATTTCAGAATTTTCTGGCTATTTTTACATATTTATTCCTCATAAGAATCTTGGAATTAACTTCCTAATTATTCCTCAATATTTTCCTTGAACTCACCGTAAATGAATAATTAACTAGGGATAATAAACAGCATTTACTATTAAGTCCCCCTATCCAAGAACAGGGTTCTTTCCACTTGTTCAGTTGTTCTGCACCATTGTGAAATGTCTGGCAGGGCAGCTCCTGTCCATCTGGGAGCAGGCACAGCCTGAGTGTGTTCTGGTGATCAGTGGGAGCAGGTTACAACCCCAGGATCAGGGGACCTTTGTGGAGGCCTGGTTGTCCAACTGCAAGGCTGAGGGAAGGACAGCTTGCTTCTTGTCCCCGCCTCCCTGAGCCTGTTCTAGTGGCTGACCTTTCTCTGTTGCAGGGATGTGCAACATTTGTGTCTTAAGCACTGGGGATAGACAGACAACATGATAGTCCCTTGGGAACCAGGCCTTGTCTGCCCTGACCCTCAACACTAAGGACCCATCACAGGGGAGCCAGGGGGCCATTTGCCTTGAGTCACATATTTACAAAAAGGCCTCAATTTATACTTCTCACCCTGTCATCCCTTGAGTGAGTCATGGAGCATAATGAGAGAACTGAAAGAAGACATTCACTAGGAAACTTAATTTGAGTCCCTTTACCAGGCCTCACACCAGCAAGGCATTATAAATTTCATATAAATCATATACTAACTGATGAAGCACAGCTCTACTGCAGGGCATTGCCATGTATAAAGGAACACTGATAAAGTGAATAAGCCTGTATTTTTTTAGTCACATGTAGCTATTGCTCCAATCATCTTTGGTATAATGGTCTAGGTTTTATCAAAAACTTTGAAGTTTTATCACTTTACCACCAAAATTCTGAATTTTATGAGCAATACTTCAAATTATACATTTGACCCTTGAACAACATGGATTTGAACTGACTGGGTGCACTTAGATGTGAATTTTTTTCAGTAAATACATGGTATCTGTAATTGGATGTAAGATGCCAGATTCTGAAGGTGATGTGGTGTACAGAAGTGGAAAAGGAGGAGTACCTACTGAGGAGCAAACCTGCGACTTGCTGTTTGTGCCTCACTCTAGCCCGCTGAGCCACCGGGCTACTACCTGGGCTAGAGAGAAATGCAGTCATCTGAAAGAGGCAAAGAAGCCAAGGCCTGGGTGGGGCAAATCAGAGGAAAGAGGCAGTTAACCTTTGCCCTTTCAAAGTGCTCCCCTGCCCAGTCCTGGCAGGGACCCACAGAGCAGCCAGTTCACTCTCTGCTCCCTTTTCTCCATTTCTTTCCTACTTTTCTGCTCCGCTGCATCTGAAGTTAATTGACTCCTCCTAGATACGGTGGGCTAGGAGTAGTGAAGTTTTGGGGGCAGTTGAAGTATTACATGGAGTTTTGCACAGGGAGTTGGCATCCCAGCCCTAGTGTTGTTCAAGAGTCAATGGTGCTTTTTATATACAGAGAAATAAAACAGTATTATGTTGTTTTGTATTTTCAAGCTAAAATAAAAATTAAACATATGTCATTATTTCTGCAATACTGTGTTGGCATAGCTTCATTTTTTTCATATGTTGGAGGCCTCCTAAATGGAAAGTATCTTAAGGACAGTAAGGCCAGTTGGTGTATCATCTTGACCTATGATCTGTGTTTCAGAGGATCAGGGTTTAAGCCCTGTGTCAACTCACATAACAATTTCCTTCCTTGTCTGCTCCAGCATCAGGTACTGTGTCCACTCCTGCTGAGTGTCATATGTCTTAGACTGATCCACAATCTTTTGGAACATTGTCCTCTTCCTACAAAACACATCAGTTCCTTAAAGGAGTAAATCTGGAAATAAGGCAACACTTGGGCTGCTAACATTCGCTACTTTTAGACAGAGGCTTATTAAAACAATTTAATTAACAGAATAAGCTTAAAAGACCCAAGACCTGGGAGTGAAGACCTAGGTCCCAACTCAGACCCTGTCACAGATTCGTTATCTGGTCTTAGCAAATCTCTTCACCTAGACCTCAGTTTCCCGTCTGTGCAATGCAGGTAATAATATCTAACTCACAAAGTTGTAGTGAGAGTTAATGTTCCCTAGCACAAGGGTCATGTCTGGCTGACACTATATATTAAATCAATTGAAACTATGGTGTTTGTTATTATTATAACCATTGTTCTTGTTATTCTTAAAATGAGAAGAAATACCGACTTGAAATACAAGGCGAGGTCTGTAGCGATGATGGCTATGTCCATCATGCGGATCGCATGCTCATGCTGCCTGCGATTAAGGTTTTGAAAGATATTCAGGTCCTGAAGAGAAAACCAGAAGAGAGCTGTGAGAAGGGATCCTGGCAGTAAAGTCACCCAGCTACCAAGGACCACCCCAGATGGTGGGAGAGGCAACCCAGGCCAGTGGTAAGAACGCTGCTTGGCCAGGCTGGGGCTTCTTGTGAGATGCGGCTCCTGTGCAGGCCCCAAACCAGTGCACAAATCCTCATCCTACCTCATCTCTCAGCAGTGTTTTGCCAAACTCCAGGTGGTGTCTTTCCAAGATGGAGGACCCATGGAGCTTGGCCAGTGGGTTCTGGGATCTGAAAGGGAGGGAGAGACATACACACACAGAATCAACATGGAGTGGCTAAGATGAAGGTTAAAGGCTTCATCCAGTCCTCCCACCTCCTCATTCTGCAAATGGAGAGTCGCAAGCCCAGGAATGGGAAGGAACTTGTCACACAGTGAGATGATGGGGACTAGGACTAGCTGTTGGGTCTCCTGACTCTCAGGCTTTAACATTTTCCACAGCTGATTCTGAGCTTCTTTGGGGTCATGAACTCCTTAGAGAATCTGTTGAGTAATGTGGATCTTTATCCCCAGAAAAAGACACAAACACACGCAATGCCACATGCAATTTTAGAGATTTTGGATCCTCCATAGCCGGTCACGAACACCGGCACTGGGCCATACTTTAAAGATCATCGAGCCCCAAATCCTCCATATCTGAGTCTTAGGAGAAGGCGTTGAATTCCCCTAAGCAGAGTGTTTATTCATGTCTTTATTCAATAAATATTTGCTGGGCACTTACCATGTGCCAAGAACTGAGCTCAGTATTTAGCTTCCTACAAGTTAAAATGTAAACACAATCTAGCCTTGGAAACAGCATGCAGGTATTGAGAAGACTCAGAAGAGCATGTTCTAGAGCTTGTTAATTATTACAGATTGTGGCCCTGGACGGAACCTCAGAGTTAATCCCTGCCCTGCCCCTCCCACGAGGAGGTCAGGAGGGTCCACCAAACACCATGGCTCAAGGATCATGCTTCCAAGGCTGTCTGAAGCATAGGCTCAGAGGAGACAGGGCCTGTTTCTGCACGCCTCACTTGGGGCACTTCCTTGGCCTCACAAAGGGCCCACCACACTCTTTATTACGAGCTTTGTAAATACAAGGTGAATGAAGGAACCATTATTGGTCACCAACGTCTTGGCTTAAATCAGTTTAGCAGGTAGAAAGTGCAGGAGGAGAGTGAGGGGGTTTAACATACTAGTTTCCAATAGCTGCTATAACAACTTATCACAAACTTAATGGTTTACAGCAATAAAAATGTACTGTCTTACAGCTTTGGAGTTCACTGTCTGAAATGGATCCACAGAGCCACTTTCCTGCCAGGGGCTCTAGGGGAAAATCCTCTCCCTTGCCTTTTCTAGCATCTAGAGGCACCTGTATTCCTGGGCTTGCGGCCTGCCCTCCACCTTCAAGCCAACAGTGATGCATCTCCTTTCCTCTCTGACCTCCTGCCCACCTCTTACAGAGACCTGCTGACTGTGTGGGGCCCACTCAGATAATCCAGGGTACGCCCTATGTTCCAACACCCTTAGCTCAATCACATCTGCAAAGTCCCTTTTTGTAAGGCAGCACATTTCCAAGCTGCGGGCATTGGGGGATGGACATATTTGGGGGCTATTATCTGTCAATTGCAGGAGTTTACCCAGACCCAAAGGGTAGGGGGAAGGGGCAACTGTGCACAGGGGACGTCCCCTGGGCCTGTGAGTCCGTCCAGCAGCCGCTCAGGTCTGGGTAGAGCCCTGGGGGTGGAAGGGAGGGAGAGGGGCTGTTAAGGGCCAACTCACTTCATCTGGTAGAGGTTGTTAGTGCCTCTGTGGTCGATGTCATGGCAGAAGGCCGCGGTGACCATCGCCAGGGCCTCCAGGTCTGTGAAGTATCTCTTCAGCTTTCCAGTCTGGAAGGGCAGTCAGAGGTGTCACTCCTTTCTTGTGTGGGATGTAAGCAGGACTGAGAAAGCAGGTGTGGGGAGGAGGGCCCAGAGCTTGGATATTTAGGTCTGATCTCTACCCGTGATGCCTCAGGGGGACCAGATGTTTGCCTGGGACTCCAAGATTTTATGGTCCTAGAACTGGGAGAGTTCCGGGCAAATGGGGCTGTGGTTGCCCTACTCCTGAGTGACTTCAATGGTCCCATCTCCGTCTGGACCTCGGTATCCTAGTCTGCTCACTGGATGGGGGAGCAGTGGAAGACTGTCAAGAAATGTGCAGCTGTCAGGTTTTAGGGCTTGGTGGGTTTTTTAACATGTCCAGACTGGAGAGCAAACCGTCCAGACCTGGTCTACTGATTTAAGCCCAGCCAGCAGACCTTCCCCTAAGACTCTTTCAAATCCTTAACTCCTTTTTTACGCTGGGCGTTGGAGTAAAGGGTGGGGTAGAACCCTGGAAAGGTGATGTGATTCTGTGACTCTAAGAAATAATCAAGTCTTGTCGTTTTCTTTGGTGGCCTGGTTAGAATTCCTGCCTCCAGGCCCTCCTGTCTACTCTGGCATGGCCATTCCAGCCACAAAGGAAAGGAATGGGTGAGGTGGCTGGGCAAGGGTAGAGATCTGGGTCATAATCTGCATGGGAACACTCTTTCAAATGAAATACAGAGGGCTCCTAACCCTCTGGATGAAAAAGACTGACACGAATAAGCATAGGTATGTCCATCCGAGGACACTGTAGCACGGTTTCTAACAGTGAAAGATTGAAAATAACCCCTATGTTCAACACTAGGGGGCTGAGCAAGGAAATCATGGCATAGTTAAACAGTACAGAATACTAGGGAGTTATAAAATCATATCATGGATAGGTCTTGAAAATGTCATGCAAAGGACAGAGCACACATGAGCCCACGTACATGACATACCTAGAGTAGTCAAGTTCGCAGACACAAAAAAGAGAATTGTGTCACCAGGGACAGGGGAGAAGGGAGTGGCGAGGTATTGCTTAATGGGGACTCAGTTTCTGTTTGGAAAGATGGCAAAGTTGTAGAGATGGATGGCAGCAGTGGCTGCACAAAATGGTGAATGAACTTAATGCCACTGACCTGGACAGTACACTTAAAAATGGTTAAAATAATACATTTTATATTATGTACATTTTATGTTATGTATATGTATAATTATGTATATATATACACAATACAAATATATATATAAAGAATGTGATTAATATATACTTTCAAGTGAAAAAGGCATATTACAGAATAAGAATATTCAATTGGTTTAAACAAAATAAACTGTGTATGTGTGTACAAATATGCCTCCATATGTCTAGAGAAAAATTTGGAAGGAGTTGTATCTTGGTTATCTCTAAATAACCAGACTGGGGTTGACAGTGGACTTGCACTTTTTACTGTAGATGTCTCTCTGTGCTTGGAATTCATTTATGCTAAGCATGTACTCTTGCATAATTTTTGAAAAGCAATAAATTGAGAACAGGCTGCTGCTGCCGCATGGAGTTCCGCGAGGTCGTCTGGTGTGGCAGGAGCCCTAGCCACCGCAATCCCAGCTGCCGTACCACCAGCAAGGAGAACATGGTCTGCCCCACGTTGAAGCCATGCCGCCAGTTGTGGTAGGTGATCTTGCGGTAGCCCTTACTCAGGGAATACATGAACCGCACCAGGGCCTGCGAACACATGCACATCAGTGAGGCAGCACGCACCCCACCAGGGCCTGGGGCCCAGCCTCTTGCGGGAGGTCCCCCAACCCTGACACTGGACCAGAGCAGGGAGCTAGCAGTAGGGATAATAATGCTGTGGAAGCACTTTGGAAACTGTGAAATGTCTTTTTTGAAACCAGCTGGTGTATGAGTCACTCTACTTATTCCATCAATTGAGTTTCATCAGTATTTCCCAAACTGTGCTGTGGAGAGCTACTGTCTGAGGAAAAGCTAACAGGATCTTTAGAAGGGAGGAAAACAAAAGGGGTCTTTAAATCAGTGGTTCTCAAACATGAGTGTGCATCAGAATCAACCAGAGGCTTGTTAAAACAGTTCTGATTCATTAGTGTGGCTGATGAGCTTTGGGCAATGCTTTGAGACCCGCTGCTTCAATCTAATGAGTCTGGGAAATTCTGTACACAACACCCACCCACCCTCACCTTGTCTGTCATCCCCTAACCCCCAGATTCACAGCACAATGTAAGGAATCCTGTAGAGGAAAAGCCCTGTTTATATTGACTTAACTCACATTTCCTCCCTTGTTTGACTATAGGGCCTTTTTCTGCATCCCATTTATTCACAGCTTTCAAAATTCAGAGTCTCAAACCCATCCCGAGAAACCACTGCACCCCAAATAGCACAGTTCAGAGGAAACTTATGTGTCTTTTCTGACAAATGATTCATCTGTGCAACATACACTTTAAATCCTAAAAACTGAGGGAACATGCTTTTTAAGGCAGTTGACAGAGTTCAAAAAAAAAAAGCAAGCAAGCAAGAAGAAAAAGAGACATCAAAGAGATTTGTTTTGACCTCACCTCCTGAGGAATGTGAAACTTATCCACCACTTTGAGTTCATAATACATCTGTATGCCACATTTCACCAGCTCCAGTTCTGTCAGGGGCAAGTCACTGAAGTGGAACTTGTTAATTTCATATTTCTCTGCCTCTGGCAGCTCTCCTTGCTGTGTAGGAAGGGAGTCAAGTGCTTGGGGAACATGAAGTGTCCCGGGTCAATCCCCCTCTGCCCCCGACGCCCTGCCCCGCCCCGCCCCATCCCAGGTCTACTGGGAGGCACGCAGCAGAGCAGCAAGGGCCGTGCTTTGCAGGGAGGCCCCGGGCTCCCTCGGAACCGAAACCGGTCCTGAGTGTGATCAGGGCCAGTACAGCTCGGCCTCACTCACCAGGATCTCAGCCAGCTCCTCCTCCTCACATTCCCAGGGCTCCTTCCCGTACACCTCTCTGGTTTTCTGCCAGGGCCCAAAATAGCAGAAAGAAAAAGAAAGATTACTATATCTAAGGTGTAAATATGCCTCCATTTTTCTCCTCCATCCAAAGTCTTTGCCACAGAGTCACCAACTCAGAGAGGCTGCTGTTCAATATTCATTGAGGAGCAACCTCAGGGTCCTGGGCTTTGCAGACCTGAGGACATGCAAAGTCAAGCTTTGCCACTTATGGGCGGTGTACTTAATGCCTTTGATCCTCTACCTCCTCCTCTATAAAATGGGGATAATAAAAGTGTTGGAGATAATAATAATAACTGGAGAATTAAAAACAGATTTTATGCAAAGTCATTTTTAAAAACATATGTACAGCTAAATTAATGTAAAGCACAGTGCAGCGCTTGGCACATGATAAGCACTAGAATTAAATCAAGTTGTTGATATTTTTATTGTTATTATTACTGACTGAGGGGGCCTTGCTCAGTGTCCTGACTCTACCTCTCACTGTGTGACTTGAGGCAAGTTCCTTCCCTCTCTGGGCCCACTTTTCTCCTATTTCAGAGGAGGGGGGAACGTGGGCCCAGTTACTTGTTTCTGACTTTTTGACTCAGAGCAAAATCTATTAACTTTTAACTGGTTCACTGAGGCTGTGTCTCTGCAGGGTCCACATAACCATCATCTGGCTGATTATGGACTGAGACAAGCAAACCATGAGTCAGTTCATCCAAATTGGTTATTTTCTACTTCGAATTTATCAGTTATTGGAATGAAATGATCAAATTTGTTGTGATATCTTTCCAGCTTAAGTATCACCTCTGAAAACACTGATCTGTGATGTTTCAACTTGGGAGGTCTATAAGCAAGGTCTTGGGAGCTTGGGGATCATACCCAATGCAATTTGGCTAACTCAATTTACTTCTAAAATCTTGGTCCCTTTAAAACCAAAATCCCAGGAAGGATGAATCATTAATTCTCATGTATCTTTGAAACTGGAAGCACCGTATCCAATTTCCCACCCCAGGTAGGACTCTCCTCTATAGCAGCCCTGGTATGTGGTCATTGAGCCTCTGCTTGATACCTGTCTCAATGGGGTGCTCACTATCACCTGAGGCAACCCATTCATAAGAGTGGTAGAGAATCTGCTCATTATTCTGATAAACATTAAGTGAGATATATTTAACGAGCTGGGTTATTTGGGGACAAGTTACTTTCCCCTTCTGGACCTCAATTTCTTCATCTCTACAGTGGCAATAGAAATCTTAACCCTGCCCCCCTTACTGGACTGTTGTAGGCATTAAACAATATCCTAAGTGTGAATTTGCCTTATAAATAGTAAAGTGATGAAAAGGCTCCCTACTGACATCTAACTCTCTCTGTCCTACTTCTTTGCTCACCAAACTCCTCTGTGGCCTGACTGGGTCTTCTAAGTGAAGTGACCCCCTGAGGGGAGCCTCTGGGAAACTGACCACTGGCTATTAGTCTGTCAGACAGAGTTTCCTCTTACAGGGGCTGTGGCTGCATGACTCCACGTCAGCAACAAGTCAGCCCTGAGCCCAGTGAAACATGGAGTTTCTAGAGCTGTTAGTTCCAGGTCTGGCCAAAGACTGAGGTGACCCTGCAAGGGACACTCTGATCTATCCATTCATCCATTCAACTGGAGAGCCCACAGCATTCAGTGAGAGGCAGTGGCTAGGGCACTGGGCAAGCCCACCCTGCTCCATCCTCAGGGGCTTTAAGGTCCGCTTTGCTCTGGCCACAGCCCCAGGGTGTAAGCTTTGCTATGGTAGAAACAACAGAAAGACTTTACCCACCAGGATTTTCTGGATTTCTTCATTGTCACACTTCACATGATATTTTACCATGTCCTGAAAAATATCCTTCCTGTTTTCAAGTTTGTTCATTGACTCGTAGGTGTCAGAATTTAAGACAGACCAGCCCAGGAATTGAGCCAAAGACTGAAAGGAAAGAAAGGAAGAATCGGGGCAGAACACCCAGGTTTGCTCCTGCCTCCGTACCTGAGGGCCAGCCTCCATTTTCTCAGCTATAAAATGGGTTTGATTTCAAACAATATGGCTTCTCTCTCACCAACTTTACATATCCCTGTATGGCCCTGGAAGATGACTGGTTAGCCAGAGACGGGTAAGATTCCTCAAGGGAGGAACAACCTAAGGCAGGGGGGCCATCAGGTGAGAAATTGGGAATCAACAGTGGTGAAGCTTAGAACCTCATCCCCCCTGTTTTGAGAGAAATCTTCTGCATCCGTGGATGTTTTAATGCCCTTGTCTAGCTTGGATTAACACATAGTCTACAGGCACACACCTGATCATCTACAATTGCTCTCTTACAACACTAAACTATGTTTTCTACCTTTATCTTGCATCTACCTACCACTTCAGCATTTTATTAAAAATAAAAAAAATAATAATAAAAGGGAGAAATGTGGGATCCACATATAAATCAAGTATAAAAATCAAACGAATATTCATATTTGACCTGATTGTTTATAGTTCATAATGCGTGATTAAAACCGAAAGTTTCTGTGATGAATGCCCTTGTACTGTTCACCATGTAAGAACTTATTCACTATGTAAGAATTTGTTCACCATGTAAGAACTTGTTCATTATGCTTCAGAAGATTGGAGACTGACGAGAATTAGGCTTGGGGTGGATTAATGATTGTGCATTGAGCATTGACTCCCCTATACAGAATTTTATTGTTGTTGACAACCATTTAATCAATAAATATGAGAGCTACCCTCTCAAAAAAAAAAAAAGCTTCCTAGGAAGCTGAGAAAAAAAAAAAAAAGGAGCCTATGTAATCAATTGCTCTTCTTACTGCACTTATGCAAATAATCAAGCCAACTGTTAATTATTTTCTTAATCTGGCTACTTCTAATAAAAATGAGGGTGATTTTTAAAAAATGGGTTTGATAAGCTATGTGCTGCCCTCCTCAAAGAGATAAGAAGATAATAAAAAATAATAGCTGGGAATGCATTTTATATAAAGCAACTAGCACACATAAAGCAACATTCTTATGCATAATAACTTCATGAAAGGGAAATGTAGTAAGAGGAGGTGTCTCATGGAACAAATGAGAAAATAGAGGTGGAATTTCTTAGTCAATCTTAAGGTACCCTTTGTGACAAGAGGGCATCTGGGAATTCTCTGTACTTTCTTCTCAATTTTGCAGTGAACCTAAAGCTGCTGAAAGGTAACTTATTAATTTTTTTAAAGATAATGTGGGTTTCTTTGAAAACATGTGGCAGTGCAGAAGTGAGAGCAAAGAACGTGGAGGCTGAGGCTGAGTCAGGCGTCTACAAGATAAGCTCCCCAGCCCTGCAGGGAATAGGGCAGCGGCGCACCAAGGCCCCTGCACGTGACTCGGGCAGCCAGGCTCCGTGACTGGCTGGCTCCGAGTTCCAGGGGCAAAAGGTCTCCTCACAAAACATACCTCCATGAGGGTCTCGTCCATTTCATCGAAGGGCTTCCCATCTTTGCGATTGTAAAATGTGGCCACCCCAACAATTTCTTCCTTCTTGTTCACAATTGGCATAGAAAGGACATTTTTAATCATCCATCCGGATTCATCCAGAGGCTCTTTCTACAACAGAAGGACCAGAGTGGGTTTCTTCAGGGGCCAGGCTGCAGGGGCAGCTGTGAGGGTCTCACACTATGTCATAATCTGGACTGGCTGAAGCGGTGGCGAGATGATGCACCTCATTGGGTTTTGCATGGTTTTACTCACCAGATGCCATGAGACAGTCCGTCTAGTTAGAGGTCTTACTCCAGGCGGCCATGCTGTTGGGCAACCATATTGTTTTCACCCCCAAGATGTCAGGGCCACTATGTAAGGTGTTCTAGGGATATGACGATGCACATAGTCCAGAGAGGTAATGTCTCCCTTTCAGATATAGAAGCTAACTGTGGGGGACTGACTTAAAAAGCACTATATTGGTAATTCTTATAAATTTGAACTAATCAAGTAGATGTAACCTATGTCTCTTGATTCTTGACATGTCATTCAGTGTTACTTGTGGCATGTCATTTGATCTCCACGGGGCCTCAATTTTCTCATCCGTAGGTGGGAACAGTAGTAAGAGTAGGTGTCTCATGGAACAAATGAGAAAATAGAGGTGGAATTTCTTAGTCAATCTTAAGGTACCCTTTGTGAGTTATTTCCCATCTGACTGAGCCTCACTTTCATCATTTATAGCATGAGGATAAGTGTGCTACAAAATTTCTAGGTACTTTTTTCCATTAAGTCATCAAAAATTTATCAAACATTTCACAATGTGCAAAAAATTGAACTAGAAGCTGGGGAAATCAAGGCAAATAAGGAGCAGATATTGTCCTCAGTTTGCTCATAATTTAAGAGGTAAATAAGCAATTACATGTGGGAAGTTCTTTATGGTATGGTCAGAGCCACAAAAGAGAAGGAAGTCAAGGAAGGCTTCCTGGAGTTGGAGAGTCTTCCAGTTTGAAAGTTCCAAGATTCTTAATGTGGCAAGATGATAATTATTATTATTTAAGTAACACAGGAACTCAGCACCTGGCAGAGAATGACTCCAGAGGGTTGCAGAATATAGTCCAAATAGCACAGCGCTGTCAGTCAGGAAATGAGTTCAAGGCCTACTTTCCCCCAAGTCTCTGCCTATCCTTCAGGGAATCTCTTCCCTCTGAAGGCCATAAAAAGGAAGCAGGTTTTATTGAAAATGAAATGAGAAAGCATTGAAAAAGATTTTTAAGCAGGAAAGTTACTTGATGCAACCAATGTATTAAAAAATTACTCAGGTTACTTGTGGAGGATGAGTTGGAGGGGGAAGACTAGAATCTAAACACAAGATCAGATTTTATTTTTAATGTGGGTGGACTGTAACTCCTTGGATGACTTGAGTGAAGACTAAGTTCTGCTGTGGTTTTCCTCAGGTGAGCAACTCTCAATCACAGTTTGGGCTTGTCATGTTGATATGATCAAGCAACCCAAGACATTCAACTTTAACTTTGAAAGTGAATTCTAAGCTCTTTCAAAATGTTCTTTGAGGATTAAAAAAACAATCCATTAATTTTCCTATCATTTTATTTCCTTCTGAATTGTTTCCTGATTGCTAATGATTTGTTTTTCTTACATCCAGTGCGCTGAACTCAACAAATATTGACAGGGCACCTTGAGCTGAAAATGCCAAGAAAGATAAGATTAAACCCTTGACCAAAGAATGAGATATTCTGCTGAGAAGAATTTGCTCAGAAGACAAGGAAGGATACCAAAAGGTGAAGTAAGGAAAACATAGAGAGACAAATTTCCTGGCATGGCCTTGGAGGCCCGTGTGACCATGTGCCTTTCTGTAACCCCCTCCAGCCGCTCTCCCCCGCAGTCTCTTACTCGGCTTCATTGGTCTACACTGCTTCCTTCTGTCAAGCTATCTCTTTCCTGCAGTCCTCTCCCTTTTCTTTACTGCACAAAATAATATCTCATGGACATGTTCCTCAATTCCTCCCAGATAAAGTCAGACTCCCGAGGAGATTCCCTCCTCTGCTCATCGGCCCTTGTCCTGACCAGCACCCCACATGCCTCTCTCCCCATACCATCATGAGCTCCCTGAAGACAAAGACCATGTCTGGCCGGTCCACCTTTGTAGCCAGTGTAGCATTCTGCCAATGCCTGACACAGAGGATGTCCTCCATACACCTTTGCTAAAAAGACTAACAAACAAAATCAAATGAAATACTAAGCAATATTTCATGAAAATCCCAGGGAGACAGAAATGATATCTAGCCAGGAGAAACAGAATAATACCTCATAGAAGTTTCAAAGCATTAGAGGTTGCTATTGAAGAGCAGAGGGGATTTGGGTAGGACATGATGGTTGGGGAGAAAACAGCATAAACAAAGGTCCTGAGGCCAGAAAGCAAAGGGTGTGAACATTAAAACTGAATAAGACCTTGAAATTTACCAGATTAACTCCCTCCCACTTCCAATGGGCACATGATTTTACTCCAGTCACATTTTCACTTTGTTGAGAATGTTTCTCAATAAATAGACGAATTCTAATGTATCCTAGTTATGTTTGGGGAGAAAAATATCATACGAGTAAGAGAGCAAATAAAAAATGACTTACCTGGAATGCAAAAAAGTCCTCCGCAGGTGCATTCATGATGTTGCAAATCTGAAAGCCATGAGGAGGAATAACGGAGCTGTGACTATAGTCTTGACAGAGCACCAGGTAAAGCCCTGCATTCTATTTTCAGAAACACCACGTCCGTACCCAAGGCATTCACATTCTTCTCATTAGGTAGTCATGCTTGGGATGATTTCGAATTATTAAATGAGGCTACTGGACAGAAAAGCCACCTTATACAAACATTACTTCACACCATTTGCTTCACTCTTGAGTCATGTCTAAGCTTTAAAAAAGTTAAGGCTACAATTTGTCATTATATTATTGTCATTGTATATTGTACAGTATCTCATTTTGCTGTCCCCCTTTTGTTGAATATTTGGATTGTGTCCAGTTTTTTTTATTATTAATCTGAATAATGCTATTCTAAATGTCCTTGAATCAATTAACCTTCAGTTCTGTTTCATTTGCTCTGTAAGGAAGTTTCCCCCTGTGGTATAAACCCCAAAGTAGGCTGAGAAATAAACGGTGTTGTGGCTCTGGTTGTAAATTGCCAGATCCTTCTGATAACTGAGCAGGTCATGTTTGCCCTACCATGCAGATGGCACTTACCGATCCCTCCAGAGCCCTGTTCAGGGCACTATGTACAGTTGTATGGTGTGTGTACCACACAAAAGCATATGGCTGAGAGGATGAGGGGGATTTGAAATCTGTCTATTCTTGACTTGTGAAGACATTCCCCTAGCCTTCTCTTTTCATCCATTGAAAAGGGGTGCCTTTCCCCCTGTTTGTCACAGCACTTTTTACAACAGCCAAGATATGGAAGCAATCTAAGTGTCCATCAGCAGATGAATGGATAAAGAAGATGTGGTACATATACACAATGGAATACTATTCAGCCATAAGAAAGAAACAAATCCTACCATTTGCAACAACATGGATGGAGCTAGAGGGTATTATGCTCAGTGAAATAAGCCAGGCAGAGAAAGATACGTGCCAAATGATTTCCCTCATTTGTGGAGTCTAACAATGAGGCAAAACTGAAGGAACAAAACAGCAGCAGACTCAGAAACTCCAAGAAGGAAATAGTGGTTACCAAAGGGGAGGGGTGTAGGAGGGCAGGTGGGGAGGGAGAAAGAGGGGGATTGAGGGGTATTATGTTTAGTACACATGGTGTAGGGGATCACGGGGAGAACAGTGGAGCACAGAGAAGGCACATAGTGACTCTGTGGCATCTTACTACACTGATGGACAGTGACTGCATTGGGGTGTGGGTGGGGACTTGATAATATGGGTGAATGTAATAACCACATTGTTTTTTCATGTGAAACCTTCATAAGAGTGTATATCAATCATACCTTAATAAAACATATAAACAGACAAACAAACAAATAAATAAGAAAAAAAAAGAAAAGGAGTGCCTTTCTTTAGTTCTCAAAAAGGTTACATTCAGCATTTGGGTTTGCCTGTGCAGGCAGAGCAGACCAGCCTGGGTCTCAGAGGGCAGGCTGTCCCTGCTCCTGCTCAAGGACTTCTCAACCATTGCACCATCCCTCCCGCCTCTCTTTGGACCAGTTCCATCATTGCCATCGCTCTCCTGATTTCCAGCCTCCCTAAGGGCTGCTTCCCTCAGCGCGTGACTGTGTGAGAATCTCTCCCATCCTTGAAAATGGAACCCCTTTACCCCGACTCAGCCCCTGTAGCAGCCATCCGCACTTCCTCCTGCAATTCTCTACCTCCTCATTATTCACCCACATCTTAGTAGGTCACACATTGGTTTCTGGCCCCATTTCGCCACCAGATCTATTCTCATCAGAGCCACAAAAGACCTCCTAATTACCAAACCTAGTGGTGGTTTTCAGTTCTTATCTCACCAGATCATTTTTGCTGCATTTGGTCATTTCTCTCCTTGTTCAAACTAGCTACTTCCTTGGTTTCTGTGACACTGCCCTCTCCTGGGTCTCCAGGTGCCTCTGAACCCTACTTCTGTTTCTCCTTCATATATTCCTCTTTCTCTACCCAATTTTTAAATGCTGGCATCCAAAATATGCTACCTGGGCTCCCTCTCACTCTCCTTGGTGACTTTTTCCATAGTAATGGTTTCAAGTACCACCTGGTCCTGAGATCTTCCAAGTCTCCGACTTTATTCCTCCTCTCTCTGCAGTATCAGAGACATCTCTTCAGCTCCTTGCTGGATATTTGTTCCTGAAAAATGTCTCAGCCTTACCCTATCTAAAACTGACTTCATCATCTCACACCCAAACCTGATGGCAGCACTATCCATCCAGTCTAGACGCCTGAAATTAACTGTGATTCTTCTTTCTCCCTCCCTCTCTGCTTACAAACAACTCACAAGGTCCTGCCAGTAAACATGTTCATATAAAGATATCTCCCCCATTTGCTTATGAGCTTCAGACAGAAATCATATCTGAGCCATCTATCTTTGTATCCCCAGAGCCAATCACAGTGCCTGGCACATAGAACATGCTCAGTAAATAAACACCCTGCAACATGAGGATCGTTGTGTAGTGTGTGCCTGGGGAGAGATGTAGGGATGGCCTGTATAGTCCAAACACAGGAATGATGTGCAGGTAACAGACAAGACCCTTCTCTCTTGGTCAATGGATGCTCACTTCACCTTTGACACCAAATGAGAGGGATGTGAGGCATTTGAGCTCTGCTGTACATAGTATGGCTGGAAATACGGCAGGGATGAGGGGTTGGGAATGGCAACTAAGTCTCTGGTATGAGAGGTTGGGACTTGGTCTGTGGTGATCCTGGAAGGCCAGCCAGCCATGACTTTGACCTTAACATATGCATAAATATCTTTAGTCCTTCATCTAAGGGTTATTTCTCTGTGTGTTTCACATTTCCTCAAATGTCAATTCTCTGTTCATTCCCTTGGACCAACTGTCAAGTGAATTGAGAAATGAGAGAATCAGGCTTTGAGATCCATGCTTCCCATCATTTTTTCCACTCTTTTCCACCTAATTCAAAACTCTCCCTCTTTAAAACTGTACTACTTACCAGGCCATTTTGGGCGACATACGTGGGGAGACCACTTGCTAAAGCCCAGTGGTCAGGAGGTGGATTTCTGCAAAAGCCAAAGATGAATGGTAACGTTAGATATCAGGACCATTAGACTAAAAACTTGAATCCGGGTCTTTGCCCTCCCTCTAATCTCTGGTGGCTCCCAGTCCCTGGTTACATTGACATACATGAGCAAGCCCCAAATCTTGGCTAAGCATCTTAATGTTCAAATTTAGACACAGAGAAAATAGTGAAAAATACAGCACTTTATTGATTGCATACTGAGTTTGACTACCCAAGAGAAGAGACAACATTCCTTCAACAGGCTGTTACTGGTGTTGAGCAAACAGAGATAGCCAGCATTTCCTCCCCTTACAGTGTGTGTGCCTGGGGAAAGAGGCAGGGGTGACCTCTATGGTTAGCTTAATACTATATAGAGTGGTAAGACTCATCTGCGGTGAGCTCCTAGCATGTACCAAGCACTAAGCCGGGTGCTTTACATGTTTATTCATCCTTCACAACAACATTACAATTTTTGGTATTATTATCTTTAACTTTTTTATTGTGAGAAAAAAATGTACCACAGAACAGTGCATTAAACTCTTCATCAATCATTCAAAGGTTAACATCCATGACAGAACATCTCCATCAAGAACAACCTTGGTACTTTGGAAGCCCCTGATCTGTACCTCCCAATGGCAGTTTTCTTCCTACCCCAAAAGGTAAGCATAGTTCCGACATTAGGATAAGTTACATTCCTGCTTTTCTGAGAGGTTTACCACCTACGTATGCTTTTCAGTTCAATTGTGCCTGTTTTACAACTCCATCTGAATAGAATCATACAGTACATACTATTTCATTTGGCTTTTTTTTCATGTTATTGTAATTCATTCATTTTATTGACTTACAGTTTTCCCTCCCAGGACCGGAACACAGTTTATCCATTTGGCTTCTGGTAGACAATCCCTTTCTATTTGGGGCTAATATGGTGCTCTGAAAAGCCTAGTATGTACATGCTCTCAGTTCTATATGCTCTATACCTGGGAGTAGAAATGCTGGGTCATAAGATGTGTATATCTTCAACTTTACTTTCAACCACAGATAAGGCATACTGAGTTTTCTAAAGTTTTTGAAATTTGTTTTCTAAAGTTGTTCTATAATTTACAGTCTCACCAGCAGTATATTAGAATTTCCTTTGCTCCGTGTCTCTTCAATATTTAGTATTTTCAGACATTTAGACAAATTTCTCTTTAGAAAATTTAGAAAGCTCTCTTCTATAGAGATAATGATGTCATATTTCTCTTAATGTTACAAATTGTATCGATTGATTTTCCTAACGTTAAACCAACTCTGTATTCCTGGAATAAACCCAGCTGGGTCATGATGTATAATCCTCTTTAGTTATTTGCTGAGATTTTATTTAGGGTATTTGCATCTGTGTTGACAAGTGAGCTTGGTCTGAATTTTCCTTTTTCTACAGATGTTGTAGGGGTTTTGGTAACAAGTTTATATTAGCCACTTCTTTTTCTGTTGTCTTGGATATTTGGTATGAGAATTGCATTGTTCTTCCTTAAATATTTAGCAGAACTCACCCCTGAAGGCATCTGGGTCTGGAGTGTCTTTGTGGAAAGCTTGTTATTTTTATTTTTTCTATAAGTCTATTATGGTGTTCTAATCCCTCTTGATTTGTATTTAGCAGTTTTTATTTTTCTAGAAAGTTGCCCATTTCATATGGATTTAAAATGTTTCTTTCATAATCCTCTTATTCTTGTCTTGATGTCTGTGTTACTGTAGTTATCCCTCCTTTTCGCTCCTGATACAACTCATTTGGTTTTCTTCCTATGTGTCTTGCTCAGTCTTGCCAGAAACTTGTCAATTTTATCAATCTGTTCAAGGAACCAGTTGCTCACATTTGTTCATTGTTTATCTTCTTCTCTTTCATAATTTCTGGGCTTATCTTCTTAATTTTCTTTGGGCTTCTCTTTCTGCTGTGTTAACTTCCTGAGATGCTGCAGTGGATAGCTTCAGCCTGCTCCTCCAGCTCCACCCTCCCACCTGCCGCTGCCTGTGTCAGGAGGCCGGTCTGCAGACCGCATCCACACAGCTCCTGGCCTTCTAGCTTCCGGTCGAGTTTGGCCCAATGGAGAGACCTGGCAAAAGCCTAGAGGAAGGACACAGTGAGGCCAGATTGTTTATTTCCCTGGGTACCCCCTGGCAAGGTCTCTTTGGGCTCACTCCATCCCTTGACTGAAGGGGAGTGCTTCTCTCAAGAGGGCCTTCTCTACAAGACCCTTTCTTCTTCCAAGATCTAGAAATCTCCCTTTGGGCTCAGGAGTGGTCACAACATCACTGCTAGCACATTGTCTTGTGGTTTCCTCCACTCCACCCACACCTCTGTAATTTGTCCCTTTGTAAATAAACCCTCCTTGAATTGTCCGTTTTTGAATGCGATACCTATTATCTGTTGGGGCTGTGACTGATACAAGTGGGTATATAGTTCATTACTTTTTCAACTGTTACTCATTTCTAATATGCATATTCAAGATTATAAAATTCACCCTCAGCATGATTTCACCACATCACATATATTTTGATATGCAATATCTTTATTATTTTTCAGTTCAGGATATTTCCTGATCTCCATTGATTGAGTCCTTCATTCATGCTTTACTGGAAGTGTATTCCTTTTTTTTCTGAAGAGTATTTCCTGGTTTCCTAATTGCATATGAGGATTTTCCTAATTAGCTTTTTGTTATGGATTTCTAGCATATTTTCATTGTGTGACCAGAGGACATTCTCTGTATGACTTCAATCTTTTGAAAGGTATTGAAGTTTGCTTTATGGGCCATTATATCACCAATTATTGTTAATACCACATGTATGCTTGAAAAGACTTAGTGTTCTATAGTTTGGGAAATGGAGTACCTATCTTCTTTATATATATATATATATCCATTAGATTAAGTTTGTTAATTGTGTTATTCCAATATTCTGTTTTCTGTTTATTTGTTTTAGTCTGTTCTTCCTATCAATTATCAGACATGGATTTGTCTGTTTCTTATATTTCTGTCAGCTTTCGCTGTTGTTTTCTTGAGATCATGTTATTAAGTGTATGCCAATCTAGAATTGCAATATTACCTGCAATATCAAGGTGAATTGACCCCTTTATCATTAAGAAGTGACCATCTTTAACTCTTGTTAATGCTCTTTGATATAATGTCTCTTTTTATTTGATATTAATATAATTATGTCTGTTTTGTTTTGATTAGCATTTGCATGGTATATATTTTTTCAAACTTTTATTGCCAACCTCTCTGTATTCTTATTCTTTAGATAGATCTTTTATAAACAGGATACACGATATTTCTGCATATCCAGGCAAACATTAGTTCCTTGACAAACTATTTTTCATATGCAACTGAGAAAAATAAAATGCTGCCAATTAATCTGGAATGCAATGCTTTTGAACTTGTAATTATTACTTTATTAATATCAACAGGGCTCTTACAATTTAGATACAGATTTTTATCATATTTCATGCCTTTTTCCTTCTTGTGCCATTCAAGACAACTTTCTGTTTTAATGCTTCATCAGAGCATAATTTCTTTAAATTACTTAATATGGCAGTTAAATTCAAAGTGGGTACAGCCTACACTGCCCAATGCAGCTGAAGTCACAACAATCTGTGACCAAGTTCATGCATAGGCAGTCAGAGCTGTATCACGGCTGTCATCTGGCTGACAGCAACTGTACTGTGTCATTGATTGTATTTCAGCAATGTCCAAAAGTACAGAGCTGTGCATCTCAGAATCAATGAAATGGGATAGATTTCTTTGTTATGCAGCCTGGCAATCTTTGTCATTTAACTGGAACATTTAGTTGATTTATGTTTAAAGTAATTATTGATATATTTGGATTTAAATATCTTCCAAATATATACTTTTTATTTTTCCCACCTGCTCTATGCCCTTTAAAATTTTTATTTTGCCCTCTGTTGGTTTGATGAAGCATTTATTTGCTATTCAGTTTTCCCTCTCTTCGTCTAGATTGCACACACTTTGGTGGCTACTGGGATGTTTGCAAATATTCTGACTCTCACTCTTGAGCACATGATAGGGTTGCATTTTTTGTCCACTTGAAGTTAGGTGTGCCCATATAACTAACTTTGGCCAGGGAAATGTGAACAGAAGTGAAGTCTGCCAGATGGATATTTAAGAGCCAATGTGTGTTTTATCATATTCTCGCTTGCCTCTCGCAAGGTTAGTCAGCCTTTCAAGGTTCAAACTGGTGGCTGCTGTATCAGCCATGTCTCGCTTGACAGCAATCTACACACTGTACTTCAACCACACCCTCCAATCAGCATTTACACATAGTGGGGTGATAAATGAATACTTACTGCTTATACTACTAAAGTCTTGAGGTTTTGCTACCATAGTACCGCCTCACCTCTCTTGCCTGATAAAAAAATCGTTATCAGAACCAATGTGGTGCCTGACAGAGAACCTGAAAGATGCGGCATAGTTCAGGGGCTGAGTGGAAAGGAGCAGAGCGAGTATCAGCAGAGGCTGATGAGGGTGTGATGGTGGCAGCGGTGAAGAAACAACGGGGCACACTGTGACCCGTGATGACACAGATAATGAGGGTAGTGAACTTGTACCTTTAGAAAAGGAGTTAGAACACAGAAGAGTATATGTCTTATAAAGTAAGAGAAACAAACAAAGAAAGAGATGAGCTTAGAAAAGAATCCATCTTCATACAAATGGGAATGAACAAAGACAACCCAGAAACTCAGGACCTTGAAGGAATTTCTCACCCCCTATCAGCAAAACATAAACCTGAGAACTGGGTTATCTGAGTGACAGGATGTTACAATGCCACGTGTGAGCAGGATCAGATGAGCTGTGGCTTCCCTCACGGCTGTTTCAAGGTTAAGGGTGCAAAGAGTAAACCCCTCAGGTGGACAGTATAGTCCAGGGAAAAGGGACTAGAGGTGTGATTCTCCCAGAGTCCAATTTTGGCCTCAACAGTAGCAATCCAGTTGGGAAAGAGCCGGTTTCAAGAAAGAATTTTGGGTGTGGCTCTTGATAGAGAAGGGTATTCAGATGGATAACAAATTTTGAGAGTGTTCTACTGACCAAAAAAGTACAAGCCTGTACTAAAAAGGTTCTTCACTACTGGAATCTTAAAATGGCCTTTGAACCTCCACAACCTCCAGACAGGTTGAGGCCTAGCCCTCCAGGAGTTCTTTCCTTCTCATTATCCGCCTTGGTCACACAAGAAGAGAACTTTAAAGAATAAGCTTTCCTGGATAGCTGAGGTCTTCTTTGCCAACTTCTTACCTTTGCTTTATCCCCTGCATGGGCTCCAGATGTGCCTCCACAGAAAACAATTGAAAAACCCTGATCAGATTCCAAGGTCTCATTCCATAGATGAGAAACTGAGGCTCAGACAGGCCACTTATTGGCAACAGACCTGGGACTTTAAGCCATAGCAGCTGACTCAGAATCCAGCCTTGTTTCCCACCCAGCCTGTGTGGCATTTCGGCCTCCCCACACTGCCTCCTTAACCGCTCTCCCTGCCTCTGACCAAGAGAGAGGCCTTCTTGGGTTTGCTTACTGTTGATTTTGGAATGAGTCTAGTTAAAAAGAAAGACACAAGGCTGACATGGGGTCACTTCTGCTAAGCCAAGTCATGGAACCAGGATTAATACCTAACCCAACAGTAACTTCAACCTCTCCCAGGAGTGGAATTTTAAACCAATCAGTTTGGAATTTCCCTGTCACTAGCAAGGTCATCCACATAGATTCCCTGTTCTACCCCCTAAGGGAAAGTGACCTTGTCTGAAACAATCCCCTCTTCTCTTTGGCTGATAACTGCTCTCCCGCCCTTCCGTCTATAAAAGCCTTCCATTCTGTACAACTCTTCCGAGCATCTCTACTTGCTATGGGAGGTCCTTCCTGATTCATGAATCTCTTAATAAAACCAATGAGATCATCAATGATCCTGTTTTTTTAACGCTATCTTATTGACCTGGATAACAGTGTCTGCCACACTACATGTTTTGAGAAGAAACTTACGGGATTACTTTGATGTCTTCTTTGCCATGTAGGATGTAGTCAATGACCTTGTAAAAGTTGATTTCCTAGGCAAAAGAGATAGAGAAACATACTTTTAGAGTCAAGACAGCTTCAACATGAATATATGCAGGCAATAGGCCTTTTTCTTTGTTTACTCTGTGTTCGTGGTGTTCCAGAAGCACCAGCGTATCCCTCTAAGGACATGCGCGGCTACCTCCGGAGCTCCGTGTCCCCAGCTGGCTCGGGGTCCCCTGTGCTCTTCCTTGGAACCAGCTCACAGTGGCCAGGCTTGGGCTGGGACATGGGGCTAGAAAGAGGGATAGGATGTTGATTTCAAGAGGATCTGAGAGTTGAGTGCAGGAGAAAGAGAGAAAGACAGTCGCTGGAGTCTAGGGAGAGAAAGAGGTAGAAAGGAGGCTCCCGTCCCATTTAGAATCATCATCAACCCAGCTGTGACTCCTGGAAGAGCTTAGGTCCATGACCACAGCCCCCTTTCTCCTTCTCTCCTACCACTCAGCTGCCCGCTTTGCTGTGCCAGCTCTTCCAGTCTTGCCTTCCTGATCGTGTTTCATGCCTCTGAACTCACTCCCACCTCTTTAATCCCTCCCTCGCCCTTGCACCATTAAGACTCCCATTCTCTTAAAGTAGATCTACTCAATTACAAGACTTCCTGACATGTGGTTGGGTATTGGCAGGTGGCTCCTTTCCCTTGGCGTGCCGGGGAAAATTCCACCACCTCACCTTATTAGATCCTCTGAACACTCAACTGTGCCGGGCAAGTGAGAAACCATTTTACAAATGGAAAAACTGAGACCCAGAGAGAGGAAAGGACTCATTGACAGTGAAGACCTAAGTCCTTCATTCCTGTGCTCAGTGCTCTTTCCACTATGTCTCTTACTGTTAATAGTTTCAAATAGTATTTTACTCTCTGCATCTTTCAGCCAGAACAGCCTATTCAAAGTGCGGTCCTTGAACTGGTACCCGTCTGCAAACTATTTGTTACCATTCCATAAGAAGATAAAAATAGAACTTGGAGTCAGCATTTAGAAACTTTCAAAGCAGTTTGACTGAAGTTAGGTCTGTTGAAATTAACTTTAAAAAGCAGAGTGGGGGAGACTTACACTTTGTATGTCTTTGTACATTTCAGTTCTTCTAGTTATATATTTTTATCACAGTTTGAAAAGGATCAGTCCAAAATGGATTGGAAATTTTAAAACAAAAACAAAAAAAAACCACTTTTCCTTTAGTTTAGGCACTTTGAGGAATACTGCTCTAGAAATTTACATGAAGATCCCTGGACCCTACCCAGGCCTCCTGACTTGGAACCTCCACAAGGAGAAATTCCTGATCCAGCCGAGGGTGCCTGGAAGTCCTTCTGGTTGATAGCCAATCGTGACTTTCTTTAGGCTCCTGAGGGGGACACTCCGCTCCTCAGCAACCAGCACTGACAGCAGCCACAGGACCGAACCATTGAGGGAGGCCCTCTGGCTAACCGGTTCTGATGGGATCAGCCACCCTGAGGAGGTACGCGCTCCCTCAAATAGGAGGCATCCATGGGGAGACTAGCGGAACCCCACAGCCCAATGAAACAGAGTGAGAAACAGATGGAAAGTGAAGGCTCACACTGCAGCTTTGGTTCTACTGTGTGTGCTCTTGAGGCTTTGGTCACCCCAGCTGCAAACCCGTGCTGTTTGCCGGCTGTTGCTGTTAAGCAGCAGAACCCTTTCCCCAAAGCACGGAATCTAATCATACAAAGCAGACAAAAGTAGAGCTGCGCTATGGAAGCAGAGTTGGGCACAGAGAGATCCTGTATCTCTCTTTGATCCCTTTCTCTCCCCTTCCTGTCCTTCCCTCCCCAACTAACCCCTGGCCAAGGCAGCCACTATGGAAGTCTAGGGTTCTAATGACGAGTGGAGAATTTTGAAACCTGGAATCAATAATCACTAAAGTCCCTCTCAGCTATAATTCTAATACTGTAGTTGGGTAATGAGCCACATCCCCCGTAAGTTAAAACGCACATATTCTTTACCCAGTAATTCCATACATGTGGTGATCAATCTTACCAGTACTCCCAAATGTGAATAAAAGCAGCGTTTGCCCCATTCAGGGGTCTTAGCCAGGCTTTGAAGCCAGAGCTTTAAAAAACCTGGAGACAATGTGATGTCCGATGTCTGTTGGGGAAAAACAAATTGGTGGCCTGCATACAGTGGGTATTTGCATGTCTCCAGAAAGATGTAGCTATATATGTGCTGGTAGGGGAAGATGATGCCAAAATATAGTTAAGTGGGAAAAGTAAAATGCAAAATGGATCATCACAACTGTCAAGGTTGGTGGTGGTGGAATACATATTTTTATCCAGAATATCTGGATTCCCGCAGACATTCCTGGAAAGATAGACCAAGAGTGGCTGCCTTAGGAGAGGCTGGATTTCTGTGGTGTACCCTTCTGTATGATGTGAGCTTTCCAATGTATTACCTTCTCAATATATAGAAATAAATTGTGCTAACAACATTAAAAAAAAATGAAGGTATACCCTGTAGGCAGTTTGGAAAGCAAATGTGGCTGCATCATTGCTGGGACTGGATAGAGCTGGTTTCCACTTGGGAGGAAGAGAAGGCCGACTTCTATGACCTTCTTGACCTTCTTCAGGTCTTTGCCTCAGGGCCATCTGTGCTTGGGCCTGGGCTGCTCACTGCACTCCCAGGCAAGCTGCCAGCAACCTGGGCCCCACAGGCTGCCCTATCCAGCGGTTGCCTTATGCAATATAATGTATCATAAGAAATACGTATTTGGTCATTCAGATGAGCAATATATGTTTCCCAGGTGTATTTGGTCTTCATCCACAGTTTCAGAAAACACTTCAGAGCCTTAAAGGTAAAATGGGTGTCTTGTCATGTTAAGGAGAGACTTTGGAGGGGGTGGGGGGTTGGGGGAGGTGAGGGTTGGAAGCTGAATCAGCTAATGACCAATGAATTAGTCAATCATGACTATGCAATGAAGCCCTCACAAAAAGCCATAACAGGAGCACACCTCTCTCTTGGACCCAGCTTCTCTGTGGGGTAAGCTTCTGCTCTTGGGAAAACAGAACTGAGCCAGGCCCCAAATTCCACAAGGATAGAAGCTCCTTAATTTGGGAACTTGCCCAATCTATTATCACTTCGTCTGGCTGTTAACTTGTATCCTTCATTGAACTGATACATGTAGGTGTTTTCCTGAGTTCTGTGAGCCACTCTCCCAAATTAATCAAGCATAAGGGGAGGTTGTGGGAACCTCCAATCTACAGCCATTGGTCAGAAGCGCAGGGAGCTGCCTGGAGCTTGAGATCAGTGTCTGGTGTCGGGAGTGGAGGTCAGTCTGGTAGTATGGAGCCCTTAACCTGGGGCATCTGATGTCTGAGAATTGCTCTGTTGTGTGTGGGAAGACTCCCCGCACCCCGCAAAACACACACACACACCATGCAACTCCTTTAGAAACGTTAGAAATGGACTTTTTTTTTTAACCCACAGGAGAATCAATTTGCTTTCACAGAAAGCAACAAAAAGATCAGTGTACGTTAGGTAAAATTGGGCTTTTTCCATACACTGTAGGTCATCCAAGTTGCCTTTACGGCCATATTCATGTAGGAATTCACCAGCCATTGGAAAGTCAAAATTGAGCCATCAAAAAGCACTTTGTTACCCTCTATTTGAGCAGCTGGCTGTAACAGAAGCATCTTTGAAAGAATCACAAATACAGCCAGAGTCCAATCCTCATGCATGGAAAAATACCAGTTTTAAAATGAGTGCTACTTTGTTTTTTTTTTCCTCATGAAGCCTAATTAACATATAGTTTTTAAATAACCTACAACATATTATTTTTAAAAGAGATGAAGTGAGGTATAGCTGCTACTGGGGAGATTTAGAATCCAAAGTTTGGGGAGACTAATGGGTCATAATCCAGGCAAAAGCTGTATCTCTAATGTGAATGTGGCACATAAAATGTGAGAGTGATGGTAAAGCGAGTGTGAGAAAGCATTGTAATGACAGTTAACAGGAAGAAATGCACGCTTGGTTAGAATCTGTGCAAATGATTTGACCCCTCTGAACCTCAATCTGTTCAACTGCCAGGCAGGGATAATGAGGATACCTCCTTCACATACTTGTTGAGAAGAGAAAATGAAGAGAAGCCAGGTAAGAGCTTGGTAGACAGTGAGGTCAACCCAGGTAGCCACACTCACTGGAGTGTCTGCTGTGTGTCAGCATGTGATTCGCTGTAGTTCGCATGGCCCTGTGAGGTCAGCTTGATTACCAGGCATTACAGATGAGGAAGTTAAGGCTTAGAGAGGTTGCCCACGGCCGTACAACTAGCTGGTGGAATGGGTATGAACTCAGGCTTCCAACCCCACTCTCTTTCCAAAAGATCTACTTTTGGCCAATCTTGCCATGCTGTGCCTTGGCTCCAGACCTGTGTGTGTTCCTCACCAGCTGTGTCCTAGACCAAGAGCTAACTTTGAAGCTGAGTTCAGTGACAGCACCACATTTATGGGAAAATCAGGGACCCTAGGGGTTATCTGACCAAGCTTACCTTACAGGTTAGCAACTGTTAAAAAGACACAGGTCCAGCACGGTGTCACTTCCACTAGGCCAGGTCACTGAACTGGGGCTTAATACCTGATTTACTTCAGTTTCAACCTCCCCCAGAAACATAGTCAGGAATTGGCTGGTCAGTATGGATAAGATAACATCACCTATTTCCTCCATCTCCCAAGGAATCTACCTGATTAGACCCTTGTCCCCAGATGAAAAGAACCTTGCCCTAAATAGTCTTTTTCTGTTTGGCTTCCTTGTCCTGTCTTTAAAAATCTCTTCCTTTCTGTTGCCTTTCAGAGCGTCTCTATCCTTGCTAGAAGGGATGCTGCCTGATTCATGAATTGCTTGATAAAGCCAGTTGATCTTCAAACTTACTTGGATGAATTTTGTTTTTTAACTAAGCCAACCAAAATCAAAGTCCTTTGCCTTCTGGCCTCTTCCATCACAACCTAATGCCTTATACTCTTGCAAGGACTGAGCCCTTGCTATCTGAGATGAAGAAGAATCTTGGGAAAGAGAAATGTGAATCACGAGTGTGCTAGTCACCTCAGTGAAAACCCAAGTCCTTGAACTGGCCAGACAATGGGCAGCCCTTCTGGCACTCAGTAACAAAATGCCCTGTTCACTTCAGTCTTAAAGAATGGGTACTTGAAGGTGAAGAGCCATCCTGGAGTTAGGGATGACCTCTGAGCTCAGGGCTCAGCTCAGAGCTGACAATTAAAGCAGCCAGGGAAACTGAAGTTATTTGAGGTTGGTGGTGTCCGAAAAAGCTATGGTGATTTCTATTCCCATTCCTCAACTTAAAAGTATCCAGACGATGTAAGTCCAGCTCTTTTATAAACTGGAGGGAAAACTCAGTGGTAACATGTCAACTATGCCAACACAAAAAGCTGTACTGAGAAAAGTGTCCCCAAGTAGCTTTCTGTCAGCAGCACATGGTGCAATCCTTGAAGACTCGGTCTTCCCAGGAGAAGTCATGAAACTGTGTGGCTGAAAGAATGGTTTGAGACTGGACAGCGACAGGTTATAAAGGTTATTTTGGATAAAGCAGAGCAAACAATGTAGATTCCAAGGCTGAGCTCTTTTCTGGTACATATATGAAGCTTACAGGTAAGGATGATAATTTTGAATTACCACAATTTGAATTAACACTAAACAAAGTCTATTGCACAAACACACACACGCACCCACATAGCCCTTTATTTGGGGAAAGGTTAGAGTCAGCTGTGTGGAACCAGGCCTGTCAGAAATTGATACACCATATCAGACAGGCTAAAAGGTCTTATGGGAAGAATACCGACTAAAAATCCAGGGCACAATTCTGCTGCTTTCTTATTCTGTGTGGCCTCAGCTAGGTCGTTCAGTCATCCTAGGACATTTGAGTTTTGTAAGACATTTGAGTGCTGGTCTGTTTAGCCTGTACCATCTTCACATCGCACATACATCATGTCAGCTTCTCTAATGTGTTTATGCCTCATCTTTTAAAATGAAGCAATGGTATGAGACCAGAGGTCACAAATCCAAGTGCTGAAAGAGGCCAGATAGGAACACGAATAAGAGCCGGGGGCCTGGTGCCTACAAAGGGGAGTGGCTGGGTCTGTGGCAAACTAGACAGCTCAGGCCAGATCCCCAGCAGGCTGCTGTTGCTCAGCTCTGATCAAATTTACTTTGTGAGTTTGTGGATCCGGTTTTGACTGTTCTTCCACCTTTTCAAAGGCAACTGAGAATCTAGATATTTATGGGAAATAGCTTGATTTTTAAGTGTTACACTACCAATTCAAAATTTTAGAAAATAAAAAAAATTTAAGGTATGAAGCCAAACAAGTTTAACTATTGGCTGGAACTGATCTTCTGGCTACCAATTTACACATGCTTGATGGGCTATTAAGGTTTTCACATCTCCAATTGTCCATAGCTCCTAACTCCTGCTGGGTAGGTCCTTGAGCAGATTATTTGACCTCTCTGGGGCTCTTTCCTTATCTGTGGAATGAATATTATTGATTCCTCCTTGGTCAACCCAGGTTAGTGGGAAAGGCCAAAGAGATATTAAAAATATCTTGCAAATTACAGGGCTTGGCAATTGTGAGGGAATTATCAAAATTTTAAGGAAGACAACATAACTCAGAGAAGATAAATACCTAAGTGATAAAGAAACACCAGCAAGGTCTACAGGTACCTTACATTTGCATTTCATTAAACATTAGATCATATTCAACAGGCCAGAGAGAGACGTACCCTTCCATCCGGAGTCCTGGGACCAGAGTAGGCTGGAACCTCTCCCATCAGAACTGGCCACACATCAAAAAATTCCTAAGAATAAGCATATTAATTACACGTTTTGAAAGTAGTTCAAGAAAAGCAGATAAAGAAAAGAAGACCCTCCCCATATGAGTCAACTATCACTGAAATCTGGATGGTGGAAAAGCTGGCTAACACCTAAGCCTGGGTTAGAGTTAGAGGTTATCAGTCATTTCTGTGCCTCAAGATATTGATGAACTGGGCCTGTCTATTCATTAAACAAAAAATTGGGAGCTGAGTTGGAGCACCTTCGTGCTCCCCATGCTGTTGGGACTGAGGGGGAGAGTAGGGCCTCCATGGCTAAGAAATTGACCTTAATGAGTGTAAGGCTGGAGGCACTGGAGAGAGCAAAGCAAAGACAATGCAGGCAGAGCAGAGACAGCACCAAGTAGCTCTGTGCCGTATGGGGAAGGAAGGAACAGCTCTTCCTGGATTCCAGTCCCATGATGTGCCGACAAACCCTGGATGCAGACCCCCTCCATCCGGAAGGAGGAGACCTCTGGCTGTCCATCACCCTACCCTGAGCCAATAAAAATTCCCCACCTACCCCTAGCACGGCCCACTTCCCCCTCCCTTCCCTGTTCTCTTAAAAACTCCCCGCCTCCCCTCCTAGGCATGACTTCCCCAGCCTGTGTTTCAGACTGGTGAACCTCACCCAGGAATTGCGCTCAAATAAATTGCCGGGCCCTTTATTGCCTCCCGTTGCCTGCTTATTTCGGCTAGAATTTATATTACAGTGAGTGAAGGGTCCCCACCAGTAAGATGGCAAACTTCCGGCTTCTCTTCGGGGGTCCTTGGTTCCCGCCGGCGCCACCTGAAGCCCAATCACCTCTCGCCCCCCTCCCAATCCCAGCACCTAGCCAACAGCCAACAGCCCCATAGAAGTAACACCACAATGACCCTATGCCCCTTCCTATATAACCCAGTACCTTTCCCTAATAAAGCAGTATTCTCTGGTGAATTGCTGCTGTGTGTCGCTCCTTTCCTTTCATTGGTGCCGAAACCCGGGAGACAGGACACCCCAACTGGGCCCCATCTTCCCCCCGACACCAGCAGCAGCTTGCCCTCATCCTCTTTTTCCAGTGCTGGCTCATCACACTCACCACTCCTCTCTGACCTTTAGGTAAGTTTTCCCCCGGACTGGGCCACTCTTCCCCGAGCTATCGCAGTGCCATTGACCGTGATCGTCCGGCAAGGCCCTGATGCTCGGGGATGAGGAGGGAACTCTCCCTGCCTCAGGCCTTCACGGCTGCGGTGGACCCTCAGGCCCCTCCTCCGATAGTCATAAACGCACTCACCGTCCCTTCCATCAGTGCCGAAACTTTTTAAGCAAAATTTCCCCGGGGTGGGCCACTCTTCTCCGAGCTATCGTGATCGATCAGCAAGGCCCTGACGCTTGGGGACAAGGAGGGAACTCTCCCTGCCTCAAGCCTTCACGGCTGCGGCGGACCCTCAGGCCCCTCCTCCGAAAGTCATAAATCCCCACCTCAAGCCTTCACGGCTGCGGCAGACCCTCAGGCCCCTCCTCTAACAGTCATAAATCCCCGCCTCAGGCCTTCACGGCTGCGGCAGACCCTCAGGCCCCCCTCCAACAGCCATAAACGAGGTGACTCCTTTGTAGATGAGAATGCTCCCTTTTCCCCCCCACCTCCTTCTATTCCATCTGCCGAAATCTGTTCTGTCTGCCGAAAACTCCTAGCGCTAGGTACCTCGTGACTCCAGCAAACTGCCTTCTTAGGGAAGTCTGGGTGATGACCCACACTTCCTAAGAAATTCCGACTCGTGTAAGAGTTTCCGCAGACCACCAAGGATCATCGGGGATGCCCTTTGTCTCCTTGCGGTCTGCTTCCAGTCCAAGGATCTCTGTTCATCTTCCCCTGTTTGTCTCCTTCTCTGTCCTTTAGTCATGGGAGCCTCCTCATCCCTCCCTGAAAGTTCACCTCTTGAATGCCTGCTTAAGCATCTGGCTACCCTCTCCCTGACGCCTGATATAAAACCAAAACTTCTCTGTAAATATTGCTCCCAAGATTGGCTGACATACCCCCTAGATATTAACAACCAATGGCCCGCAGGGGGAACTCTTGATCCTAACATCACTCCCAATCTCTTTAACTACTGCCAGGGCCTGAAAAAATGGAAGGAGATTCCCCATATCGAAGCTTTCCGCCTCCTCCTTTCCCCGCCCCCTCCCAAGTTCTCCTAGCCTGCAAGCCGCTGCCCCCACAGAAGCCTCCCGTTCACTCCCTTCCCCTTCTTCTCCTACAACAGCCCTTGTCCCTTCCTCCCCCACCATCTCCTCCCCCATCTCACCTCCTCTGCCTTTGTCCCCCGCAGATTAAGCCTGAGCCTTTCAGACCCCCTTTAACTAGGTCCCAGGGGCCTCCTCCGTCTTTGCCCTCATCACCTGTTTCTCCCCTGTTAGAGACCACCTTTGTCTTCTCACATGTTTGTAGGGAGAATGGGAAAGCACCTTCCCCCATGTCTGAACGCAGCATGGGAAAGCACAAGCTAGAGAACAACTGGTGCAGTCCTTAGAAGTTATCTGTCCACAAAAACATATCTTGCCAAGACTCCTCACTCTGAAAATAGGCAGACCTTGAATATGTGTAGAAACACCGCCCCTGCTTCTAGCTATGCCCTTCCCCCACTTGCTGATGTGGCAGGAATGGAGAACAAAGAACATTCTGTTTACACATTCCATAAACAATTAACTGGAGCCCTGCTGTAGCTTAGTAGAGCATGAGACTCTTAACCTCAGAGTCATGAGTTCAAGTCCAACTAGAGTGGCAGAGGCAAGCAGCTGGGCTGCTAGCTGGCGACATGTGGGTCCGATTCTATCTTTCTTTATTTTCTTTGCCCCCCTTCTGCACTTCAGGACCTGCTTGACTAGGTGTGGCTAGACCGCGTCACTCCCCCACAGACTGAGCCAGAACCCTTCAGTCCCCCTCAGACTCGGTCCCGAGAGCCTCCCAAAATTATCGTTCCCCTCCAGGAGGTAGCAGGATCCAAAGGCATCGTGCGCATTCACGTCCCTTTCTCCTTAGGAGATTTAGCCCAACTAGAGAAACGCCTAGGTTCCTTTTCCACTGATCCCATGACATACATCAGGGAGTTTCAATGGACCCTCCAGTCTTACAGCCTCACACATCATGACATTTTCATGCTCCTGGCCAATACTCCCCTCCCTGAAGAGCTTAGACGAGTTTGGGACTTCGCCCAAAGGCACGCTACCGAAACCCACAGGACTGACCCCACCTATCCCCCTGGCCCCACTGCTGTCCACGAACAAGACCCACACTGAGATTATAACACCACCATGGGTCTCTGCTCTCAAGATATTTTTGCCTCCTGCTTAATAGCAGGTCTGAAAAAGGCAGCTCGTAAAGTAGTCAATTTTCAAAAGCTCCAAGACATAATTCAAAAGAGAGATGAAACCCCCTCCGAGTTCTTAGACAGACTCACTCAAGCCCTATTACAGTATACCAACCTGGACCCAGAAACACCTGAAGGAAGACATGTCCTTATGACATACTTCCTAGCTCAAAGCTACCCCGACATTAAAGCTAAACTCAAAAAGTTAGAACAGGGCCCCGCTACCCCACAGACTGAGATCCTAACAGTGGCCTTTAAAGTCTTCCATAACCGGGAGGAGGAGAAAGAACGCCGTAAACAAAAGGCTGATCAGGCCAATTTCCAAATGTTGGCCCAGCTGATAAAACCACAACCTGGGCGCCCCTCTACAAACAAGCCCCCACAGGAGCTTGTTTCAAGTGCGGAAAAGAGGGACATTGGTCAAGGGCGTGCCCCTCCCCCAGATTTCCTACCACCCCATGCCCCAGATGCAACAAAAAGGGCCACTGGGGGTCTGATTGCCCAACCACCCGAAGGGGAGGCTGGATGAACAACCCCCATCCTAAGCCCGCTGTAGTGGGGCTGGCAGAAGATTGACGAGGCTGGGGACTTCTCGCCCAACCATTTCCATCACCAAACAGGAGCCCAGAGTTACTTTAACAGTAGACGGTCGCCCCATCTCCTTCTTCCTAGATACAGGAGCCACCTTCTCAGACTTGCAAGAATACCGGGGCCCTACCACGCCAGCCATTACTCCTATAGTTGGGGTAGGAGGTAAACAGATTTTCCCATTAAACCCCCCCCTTTTATGCACAATCCTAGACAATCCCATACCTTTCTCCCACTCCTTCCTAGTTATGCCCCAATGTCCCATCCCTTTACTAGGACGAGACATCCTTTCCCTCCTCCACGTTTCCATAACTATATCCATTCCCACAGCCCCCAGTACTCCCTTTCTGATGGCCCTCATAGCCGACAACCCCCCTCTACCCAATGAAAGCTCCAGTTCCGCCCTCATACACCCTGTAAATCCCAAAGTTTGGGACATTAAAAGCCCCTCCGTGGCCCTATGTCCCCCTGCCTCTATCAAATTACGTGACCCCTCTCAGTATATCTGTCAGGCCCAATACCCCCTAACCACTTTAGCCTTCATAGGCCTCCAACCCATCATTCAAGATCTCTTAAACAAAAATTACCTCAGACCCACCCACTCCCCATTTAATACCCCCATATTAGCTGTTAAAAAAACCAATGGATCTTTCTGCCTTGTCCAAGACCTTCGCCTCATCAACATAGCCGTTGTCCCTATCCATCCCTTAGTTCCAAATCCATACAGCCTTTTATCACAGATCCCTGCCTTGGCATCCCACTTCTAAGTCCTAGATCTCAAGGACCCATTTTTCTATCCCTCTAGACCCCTGCTCCCAAGATTTTTTTCATCTTCATCTGGACGGACCCATACACAAGACATTCTGAACAACTCACTTGGATAGTTTTGCCACAAAGCTTCCGAGATAGTCCCCATATTTTTAGACAGGTCCTAGCTCAGGACCTCAAACAGTTTCATCATGATCACTCCAAGTCCACCTTATTACAATACATGGACAATCTTCTACTCTGCAGTCCCTTGTGGGAACAGTCTCAACTTGACACTGCCTCCCTACTTAACCTTCTAGCTTCCAGAAGTTACCAAGTATCCCCCGTCAAAGCTCAAATCTCTTCCCCTCCTGTCACTTACCTCAGATTCCTTCTATCTCAACAAAGAAAGTCCATTACCTTAGACAGAAAATGGCTCCTCTCTGACCTGCCCATTCCCAAAACCAAGACAGAAATCCTTTCCTTTCTAGGCCTGGCTAGATATTTTAGAGCGTAGATCCCTAACTTCTCCCTGTTGGCAAGACCCCTATACAACCTCAGCAAGAGCCCCCCTAAAAAACCATTATCCTCCTCACCCCGACACTCCTTCATTAAGCTTCGTCAAGCCCTTGTGGAAGCCCCAGCTCTCCATCTTCCTGATTTGTCGAAGCCCTTCTCATTATACATTCATGAGAGGTCCAGTCAAGCTCTAGGAGTCCTAGGCCAATATTATGGCCCATCCTTTGCCCCAGTAGCTTATCTCTCCAAGCAATTAGACCCCACAGTTTGGAGATGGGCCCCCTGCCTACGAGCATTAGCCGCTAGACAGCTCTTTCAGAAAGAAGCTCATAAACTGACATTCAGGGCGCCCCTTACCATTCTGTCCCCACATTACCTAAAAGATCTCTTAACCTACAAAAGTTTACAGACTCTCCCTCCCTCCAGACTCCTGACCTTACTGTCCTCTTTCCTCCAAAATCCCGTTCACCCCCTTTGCCATCCATACCCGAATCATTACTTTTTCCTCCTTTACTGCGCTCTCGCTTTTTTTCCCCTCATTCTTATTGTCTTCCCCACCACCCCAGCCTCCTTTGTATGGCGATTCAAAGTCAGACAGACTTACACACAGCATCAAACAAAAGTTACTGCCCTCACTGCCACATCAGACTGCCCTCTGAAAAGCTGCTCTGAGCCTTTATACCTCCACTTTCCTCCCTCCACCGAAGTGTTCACTAGCAGCTACCCTTATTCTCCCTACCTCTGCTTCCTCTATGACCAAAAACAAGCCTATTGCAGGCGATGGCCAGACACCTACAGGAGATGTCCCTACTAGTCTTGAGCCATTCACTACATGGGTAACTTCCAGTACCCACAGTATTACTCCTCCAACCATTTCATGAAATATCCCAACGGTTCATTCTCCTTATCAATCCCAGATCCCTGGGACTCGCGATGGGCCGCTGGAGTCACAGCCTCAGTTTACTACGGGGGGTCCTCGACCCCCCACGGTACCCTTCATATCTCTCGAAAGTATGTTCCCTCTCATTCCCAGATCTCTCAAGTTGCATCAGATAGCAGACATTCCGAAAAAGTCATTATCCAAACTCTTGACAGCGCCTCTTCATCTTCTTATCCCCACCCCTCTTCCCATTTCTCCTACTCTTCGTTACAGCTCATTCAGGACACCACCATCTTTCTCAACCACCCCCTTAACACCACCAATTGTTTCTTGTGCACATCACTACAGCGCCCACTGCTGGCCACCGTGCCCCTTAATATTTCCAACAACTCCTTCCATGCAGAAAGACAACCCCTCTGCCCCCTGGCAGACATACCCCTATGGGAACCAGAATACGCAGATAATCTCACCATCCACCACTGTGTAGGCCCAACTCCACCCCCGTCCAGCGCACTTCACTGCCTCTCTATCTACACCCCTACCTCCAGCTCTAAGACTTTACACAACCGGGACACTTCTTTTGGTGTAATGGCAGTCTTTTCAACTCACTGCCTCTCAGCTCCGATACACCCTGCATTCTCGTCACCCTAATCCCACAGGTTACACTTTACAGCATGGCAGAATTTCTTGAGCTCCAACCTCCCTTGCCCTCGCGCACAAAAAGAGCTGCTTTCCTTCCCATCGTGGTCGGTATCTCTTTGATCACCTCAGCCATTGGGGCAGGGTTTTCGGGAGAAGCCTTGGGTCACTCTCTATGGGCAGTTAGAGCTCTCAGTGCCAAACTTGAGGGAGCCCTGACATCCACTGGCGATTCCCTAGCCTCTCTCCAAAGACAGGTCACTTCGCTAGCTAAGGTCACCCTTCAAAACCGGTGGGCCCTAGATCTGCTTACAGCCGAGAAGGGCAGCAACTGCATCTTCCTCCGGGAAGAGTGCTGCTATTACATCAACGAATCTGGCATTGTAGAAACTGACATTACCAAACTCACTGACCTTGCCTCCAGTCTCCACTCTGCTTCCAATTCCAACCCATTCTCATCAATACTAACAAACCCCCTCCTCACCTGGCTCTGGCCCATCGCAGGCCCCATAATAATCATTCTTCTCGCCTGTCTCTTCTTACCCTGTATAATAAAGTTCATCAAATGCCAAGTCGGAAAAATCTCTAATCAAGCTTTCAACCAGCTTTTACTCAGGAACTACCAGCTTCTGGCCACAGAAGATCCCTCACCCTCACGTGACCTCCTCACCACATGCTGAGATGGACCTCTCTCTCCACTGGAAACTGTTCCTGGAAACAATGGCTGCAGATGCCTGGCTCCTGACACCCATATCCTCTTGGCACCATTGGAATCAACAGGTCCTCGACCTATGGTTACAGGGAACCTTCATTGATTTCCAACCTGAAGAAGTCGACATCTACTCGTCCTTCCTGTAGGGAGTCCTATCAACCCTTTCCTCCCGGTCCTCAAGCCCTCACTCCCTTCTCCGCCGCCGTTCAGCAGGAAGCAGCCAGAGAGAAAGCAACGTCCACAACCCCATAGAGGAGAAAGGGGGGAATGAAGGGGCCCCACCAGTAAGATGGCAAACTTCTGGCTTCTCTTCCGGGTCCTCGGTTCCCGCCGGCGCCACCTGAAGCCCAATCACCTCTCGCCCCCCCTCCCAATCCCAGCACCTAGCCAACAGCCACCAGCCCCGTAGAAGTGACACCTCAATCAATTCATGCCCCTTCCTATATAACCCAGCACCTTTCCCTAATAAAGCGGAATTCTCCAGTGAATTGCTGCTGTGTGTCGCTCCTTTCCTTTCACGTCCAACACTGAGTGACCCTGAAAATTGGCCAAGGAGAAGCAGAAGTTGTTAACAAGGGATGGGGTAGAAAGTAGGGCATATGTATGCCTGCCTTTCTCTCTACCAAACCCCTCTCTTTCTCTTTCCTTCTTTCTTTTATTTTTAAACAATTTATGAGATATAATTCACACACCATATAATTTGTTTAAAGTGTACAATTCATTGGTTTTTAATGACTTTTCAGGATGTCAATAGCTCAGATGTTGTCAGGCAATCCGGTCTGGGGTGATAGCCCTTTATGTTGGGTGAGTCCTCAACCCAGGAGAAGGTTCTTGACTCTGATCAAGAAAGAATTCATAAGCACATCAAGCAGGTACAAGCAAGTAGCTCAGTAAAGCAAAGTACACCCTCAAGGAGGGAGTGTGCGCATGCTGGAGAGGTGGGCAGCCCAGTTGTTTACTAAGGCAAAGTACAGATTCAAGGAGGGAGTGCAGGCATGCTCCAGAGACAAGCAGCACTGCAGGGTCGGGTTGGGGGGTCTGACAGCCAGAGTTTAAGCAGGGGGTGGAATGGTCACTGGGGTAGGTGGGTTTTCTCACTGGGAGGGGATTTCCTGGAAATAGGGTGATGCCCTTCATTTGTCTTCAGGTGATCTGTCTTAGAACTGTCAAGGCACCAAGGAGCATGATTTTTACTGTTAATTAGCATAAAATGTATTTTGAGGTGAAGTCTGGGTCAGCTTCTCCTCCATATTGGAACCAGTCAGTTTTTGCAGGTATGTGATCTATTAGCCTCACTCCCCACATCCTGCAAGAACAGTTTACATGCAATGTGCAAAATATAAGAATCTAGTCCAATGTAAACACCGGCCAAGTCCCCAACCCCTCCCTGATTACATCTTGCTATCTACCTACTATAACACAGGTAAGAGATTGGCTACCTGCTGGAGCAGGTTCTTAGAGTGATTAGAGGCAGCCCTGCGCACTTCTAATTGCTAGATTGTTCTATCTTTTGGGAATGACTGAGTCAGAATATTCTTGCTTAAATGTGACTCTCCCTTTTGAGAGGAAGTTCAAAAGAAACAGGGAAGAACACTGCAGCATAGCATAGCCAATGCCTGGGTCAGATCCCTAAGGTGCAAACTGGACACCTTAAAATGAGTCTTTTGAATTCAATTACTCAGAAATTCTTTTGATTAAAAAAGAACCATTCATTTGTATGAATTCATTCATTTGCTGCAAGGAGTATCAAATGGCTTATTGCTGGATTTAGCAATATTTGATGAAATATTTGTTTCAAGAGTATGCAAAAATCAAATGGATGGCTTGCACTAGAATCAGAGGTTCCCTACGATCAGTAAATGACCTAGCTGCACTAGAATCACTTAGGGAGCTACTTTAAATGCAAAAATCAAAATAATAGACCCATGAGTATATGGAAATCTGGTATATGATAAAATGGCATATCAAAATGGTAGCATTTCAAAATAGTAGAGAAAGGATAGACTATTCCTCAAATGGAGAAATACAAGTAAGGGACAAAATTAACCTGTACCTCACACCATGCACATTCATCATTTCAAGATAAATGAAAGAATAAAGTATATTAATCCAAACACATCAAATTATCTCAGATTATCTTTATAATATTGAAGTTAGGGAAGTTTTTCTCAAACAAAATCCAAAACTCAGAAGCCATAAAAGACAATTTAAATCTTCTATATGATGAAAGATACTATAAACAAAGTTAAAATATAACCCATACAAAAGGAAAATATAAGAAATAGACAATTCAATTTAAAGGGGGAAAAAAGATAAGTCTGGGCAATACATGGAAGAAGAGAAATTAAATCACAAACAAACATAAAATATATTCACCCTCACTGAAATCGGTGAAAAAACAATAGAAGAGAAAACAATAAGACAAGAAAACTAAAAAATTCAGATATCCAGAATTGGCAGAAAAAAGACAGGAAAATTAAAAATATTTATGATATCCAGAATTGTCAGGAGCTGGAGAAATGGAACTCCCATGCAGTGTGAGTGAGAGTGTAAAATAGCAGACTTTAGAGGGAAATAAAAATTTTGTCTTAGCAATTCCACTTCATTCTCTGCCGTATGTGCAGGGATTTAAGTCCAAAGTTGTTTAGTGCATCATTGTCTAATTGTAAGAATATTTACAAATTATTTAAATGTCCAGCAACAGGGGAAAGGATAAATTAATTTTTCTCTATCCATAAGTATGAGCTCTAAAGTTCTTTGTTCTTTAGAGGATTTCTACTTCCATTAACAGTAGCCAGTTTGTTCCAGACCAATACTTTGACTGAAAATAATTTTAAAATCTGGAGTGTGTGTGTGTATGTGTATGTGCATAAATATTTATTTGAAGGACTCACAGATGCTGGGCCAGAAACAGACTAAGTATGATAGGGACAGATGGTCTTTTCAATAGAACAGTGGGGAAATAATGGTTTTTTGGATAAATTAGACTACATTATAATTCAGAACATTCATCAACACACACCATTAAAAGAATGAAAGCAGTGTGGGGGAAGATATTTGGGATGTGTGTATTCAACAAAGAACCAATATCCAGAATTTGTAAACAACTGGAAATTAGTAAGATAAAAAAGATGATAGAATTAAAATAAAGGGGAGAAGACTCAATTAAGCACTTAACAAAAGGAGGTATCCAAATTGTCAATAAACAGGTGAAAAGTATTCGAGCCTACGCATGTTAATACACAAAGACCTAATGCTACATGCTGGCCAGGATGGCTGAGATTAGTAAGACCGGCAATACCAAGGACTGTGAGGAAACCCTCATGCATTTTTGCTGGGAGTGTAAAATGGTATTAAAGTCAGATGGGCAATGCCTATTGAAACTATTCCCCAGAACTTCTATTCTTAAGTAAATACCTAATAGAAATCGGTACAGTGATGTATCAAAAGATATATATATACTAGAGTGTTCATAACAGCAGTATTTACAATAACCCAGATCTGAAAACTCAAATGCCATAAACAGCAGAATTAATAAATACTCTGTGGGTTATTCATACAGTGGAACATTCACAAGAATGAAAATGAATGTGGAGCAATAAAGATGGATCTTAGAACCAAAATGTTGAGCCAAAGAAGCCAGACACAAAACAGTATGTATTTGTATGATGCCACTTAAGTGAATTTCAAAACCAGGCAGCACTAACAGGGCATGAAAGGTCCAGTAGTGGCAGCCTTCAGGGAGGAGGGGGCAGGATTACTGGAAAGGGCTGAGAAGGGGCTTCTCAGGGGTGGTAATCTTCTATTTCTTAGCCTGGTGGTGGTTACATGGGGATGTTTACTCTGAGATAATTCATGGAACTGTTCATCTATAAATAGTGCTCTTTCTGGCTCATATGTTATATTTAGATATAAAGGCTTATTGAAAAGGAGTCCACATGTACTGACATGAAAAGATTCATAAACATTGAACAAAAAAGGCCCAATAATGGGAAATGTAGCCTAGCAATTAAAAAGAAAATTCCTCAGAAGATTCTGATTCCCTGTCACACGTGGGAGCCTCCCACCAGGTCTAAGTCTTTTCCAACCCCAGACTCTGTGATTCATTCATTCACTCAACCACATACTTGGAGGATCTCCACCATTCTGCGCACCACACTCAGCTCAAGGTGCACAGAGTGAGACCAACAGGGATCCTGCACGTTGGGTCTTTGGGATAGGAAATCACAACTCTCATGACTCTGGAACGCTGCCCCAAAGCAGGAAATAATCAGCTCTGGGAGGCAGGGGCAGAGAAGGAGCAATGGGAGAGTTGGTCTGGGAAAATCTAACTGAAAACATTTCCAGGGGGCAGTCTTAGCCTCTGCCTCCCGAGCTGATGTTCCGGGGAGAACCTGGCCTCTGAGCCTTCTGAGGGTGAGGGGCCACATCTGAGCACTGGCCTCCACTACAGTTGCCCCAGTGAGCTGTGGCTCCACAAGCCAGGGGAAAGGTTTACACCCATGTGTGAATACATTTCATGACAATTCCTAAAGTGGGCAGCTTTCTTCTGTCTGGATTTTCACACTCCATAGAGACATCTTCATCACTGATCTTCACCACCTCAACAAGCCTTCTCACCTGTACTTTCTTTCCTAACTGACTAGGGAAGATACAGATTGTTCTTACTCATTGGCATTTTCCCTTTAAGGTTGACACACCTCTCCTTGGTATAAAAGACCTGTGAAAAGCTTCACAACCACCCACATCCTCCCATCTTCCCTGCTGTGCAACCAACCGGGTGGTGGGGATTCAGGGGGCTGGGGGGGTGGGGGAGTACACACCAGCCTGGGCTCCACTCAGTGCATATTTAACCTGCCCTTGCAGATGTCTGCCACTGAAATCTTCTCACCTTCTGCTTGGTCATGCCTAAGAGCCCCACAGAGTATCTGTCACAGTTGAGGAAGGCTCGGACTGTGTACAGGGCTTTGTGGAACTGCCTCTCAATGTCTGTGATCTCTTCAAAGACTTTGCTCCCAGACCACAGCAGTATCTGGAGAAACACAAAAACGTAGTCAAAATTTTTGAGACACAAAACAGCACCTCACAATAACCCAGAAACACAGAAAGGATAATTATCCCCATTTTGAAGATGGAGAAACTGAGGTTCAAAGAGGTAAAGTAATTGGCGGCTTATATTGGGTCCTACTCTTCCCATTTCTTTTGTCAGAGATTGTTAATAAGAATAATAGTAACCAATGTGGATTGAGGTCAAGTGCTCTACATACATTATATCATTTACTATTGACAGTAATCTTTTGGCAGTGGAACCATATTTATCCCCATTTTTCAAATGAGATTGAAGCTTGAAGAGGGTAAGTGGCTTGCTGAGACTTAAAACTAGTAAATGGCTTAGAAGAGTTCAGATCCAAGCTGCCTGACTTGAAAACTTGTGCATGTAATCACTCTGAGATATACCTTTACAAATAACCACAACATCATTAACACAAGGGGTGCTGGGAAGAGACTGCAATGGTCCCAGGCACTTTTATTACCACCCACCTTTCCAGCCTGACCACATCAATACTTCAGTAAAAGGATGTGTCTAGTCCATTCCCTTGAGCCAAGCCCCCTACCTGACCGCGCCGAGTCTCACAGTTGTGCAGGTAACTCAGGTGGTACACCTTCATGATAAGATTTGCAAAATTGAGATACTTGAGAAGTATCTGAAAATCAAACAGTGTGAAGAGAAATTGATGAAGGAGAAATCCCTCCTCTGGCCACTTCTACCATCAGCAAATATCTGACTATTTTTAAAGGCTTTATTAGAAGCAATTTGAACAGATGGTCAATGGAATGCTGACTCATAAAATGCTGCCTTATACACATGTAAAACTCTCACAGAATGTAGAATGTCAACATTGATGGGGTGTATTAATGAAAAATCGCTACTACTTATTGAGTTTGCAGTCCCTGTGATGAGTCATTTATTTATATTATCTGATCTGATCATCACAAATGCCACAAAAGCTGGGTACTATAAAAGTATCCCCATTTTACAAATAAGAAAACTGAGCTTCAGAGAAATTAAGTAACTTGCCCAAATCAAACAGCTAGATACTAGCAGAGCCAAGACAATTATCTGTACATTCCTGACCCCAAAGCCCAGTTTCTTAACCATAATCCTGTCCTGCCTCCCTTCAGAGAGCATCAGACTAACTTTCTTGTCCTACAGATGGGAAAACTGAGACTAAAAGGTGAGTTTCAGGAGACTTCATAAGCTGGGAGAATGTGCCAGCATGGCTGCCCCAGCAGTTTCTACAACATTCTTACCTTTTCATCTCTCTTGGTGAAGTGGGGCCCATTCACTTTATTCACAGCCACGAGTATGGCTACCACATCCTTCCCATTCATTATGGGGGAAGCCAAGATGTTCTTGGTCTGGTACTCTGTGACGGTGTCCACGAAGTCACAGAAATGCTCATCCTGAAGGGAGGCAGAGACAAGCATGGTGGGCAGATGAAGGGTAAAGAAAATAGAACAATCCAGAGCCCAGGGGCCTGTGGTAGAGGTGGAGTGAGGGGTTTTGCTATTCTCCCATTGACAAGAAGATGAAGATGTTCCCATCTGCTCCTCTTCACAGGGCAAGGCAGTGGTGCTTCCACCTTGGAAGCCTTCGAAGTCCAGTAGAAGAAGGCCTGAGATACAGCCTACTGAAGGCAGTGGAAGAGAAGGGAGTGAGGCCCTGTGGGGGCCTGAGGGTGAGGGCGCTGGCTTTGCCTGGCAAGGGAGGTTTAAAGAGGCTCTCTTGAGGTGGTGACAGTTAAGCTCCCAATAGAAACTTGAGTGACAAAAAGACTTCAATGAGTATGATGATCCTGATCACTAGCAGGTGTTATGCATAGTGCCTTACCTGCATCAACCCACTGTAACCCCCCAATAACCTATGAGACAGGGACCATTAGGGGCCCATCTTGCAGAAAGGGAAACTGAAACAAGAAGGGGGTTAATGGTACTTGTATGTGTGTGTGGCTCCAAAAACCACCCTTAGCTCTGCTACCTTTCAGGGAAGCATGGGTAAGATTAGAACTGGGCCCAGGTCACTGAACAAAAGAATTTGTTACTTTCAGCTTTTTTGCAGTCCAGTTCTGACACCACACAGTCAGTCTAATGGGTGTCCCCACTGCACAAATCTTAATTGTATGTCAGTCTTTGTGTTAAGAGCCAGGGATAGAGGGAAGACTGAACTTCAGGCTAGCTCACAGATAAATTGGGAGCAGTAATACAGGGCATAGAGCTTGGCTCAAAGCTGTGGGAGTACAGAGGAGCACACACCCTCACAACCCGACCCCTAAAGCAGCCTGGGAGGCCAGTGGGGCAGTGTGGTCTATGTGGTCAAAAAGAGGAGACAGATCCTGAATTGTCTAAAATTTAAAGACCCACCTTTCTGTGAGGTTTTTCAGCCGTCAGCCCTGCCTGTGTCATAAGCTGGCCCAGGCATGCACAGTACCTGCTGTTCTGTGAACACATATGTATTCTATAGTGCTGATTCACAGAGCTTTTCTAGAACTGAGTGTGTGGAATCTTTCCCATGATTCAGAAATTCTGAGACTGTTTTTCTGTATCTATGGATTTCCTCTAGTTGGAATGGGATTAAATATACAGACAACAGCACTGTTGTTAAAGAAGCTGTCTCAAACCAGGTGAAGGCTAAAGGAATTAAGAGAAACCTGTTGTGTTCAGCTTGAATTAGCATTGAAGGATTAAGCAAAATCTCTAAAGAGGCATTAGCCACAAAGGGTTTTCCGCATCATTTTCTAAGGACACTGATGAATCCCCATATGCCTGGGTGGGGCATGCTCGGATTCATTTCATGAAGTCCGTGCAGTCTTGCAATGTTCACCTCTATCTGGGAAAGCAGCATGTGGGCCTTACCTGCATCTGAGACAGATGTTGCTCAGTCCACCAGAACCCTCTTTCCCACTGAGTTCTCAGCCCCGGAACTCTCTCACAAATCATACACCTGCCAGTGGCTTGGTGTCTACACAGTAATTGCCAGGCTTATATTTTCAGTATTTAAAGCATCCTCAAAAACCTGTCATAGAGACTCAGATTATCAGAGGCAGAAGGAGCCTTAGAAGCCATTTAGCTAAACCTTTTTTGTAAAGCCCAGGAGCTGGAGCAACTAGGGAAGGCCTGGTCATTCATTCACTCTGTTAGCATTAACAGAGGGCCTGCTGTATGAATTCCAGGCACTGTTCTAGACCCTCAGGTTTTGGCAGTGAACAAGAGGGATGATCTTTTCCTGATGAAGCTTCCATTCAAATGGATTAGGCAAACAAAAGCAAGTAAACAGCTAAGCATTTTCCCTCCAGGTCATGGTAACTGTTTTGAAGGAGGTAAACGGGCAAGATGCTTTAAGAAGTGATGGGAGGGATGGCAGGCTGCAGCCACTTATTTAGGCATGTGGTTAGGGAGGCTTCTCTGAAGAGGTAATGCTGAGAGCTGAAAGATCAAGGAACCAGGCACGTGAGGCGTATTCCAAGCAGGGAGCACACAGAGCACAACGGCCAGCAGGGGCCATGAGCTGGCTGATCTGAGAAACGGGAAGACCAGTGTAGGGGAAGCCCAGAGACAGAGAAGGAGAACAGAGGGCGAGGAAGTCTGAGAGGGAGCAGAGGCCTCCCCAGCACGGACCCAGAGGCCTCTGTGGGGAGTGTAGATTTTATTCCATAGCTGTGCAAGACTGCTTCTCACTCCTGGAAACCCCAATTCCTCTTTCCAAACACTCACAGTGCCCAGCTCCATTGTGTCCCTGGATGAGATCTACTATTTATTGAATAATAATGATGTTCAAGGCTCAGAGCCTGACAACTTACACATATTCGCATTAACTTCCCCATCAGCCCTGTCCTGGAGAACAGCCACCTTCCCTGTCTCATAGACAATTTCCTTGCTCGTAAATGGCACAGCCCCTCCGTTTATTCATTGATTTATTCATTGATACACTGGTTAAATGATTCATTCATTCATTTCTATTGACTGAGCACTGGCTCCGTGAGAGGCTCTGGCCATGCCTAGACCAGTAGGAAAGATGAGGTTTTCCTCACTGAGTTCTCGTAGTGTAGTGAGGACACCGTGTAAAACATGAACCCACAATTAAAACCATAACATGAAGGAAGCCCCTGCAGGATGGTGGTATCCTGAGGCCCCAGGGAGGGAGGGATTTGTTTCTCTGAGTGGCTTCAGGGGCCAATTAGTACATTATCAGTGGTTGAAATGCCCCTGAGCCTCAGTTTCCCCTTAGGTAAAATTAGAGTGTTGGACAAAGTCCTCCTGGAGGTTTCCTTCTGGTCTAGCACTCTGGGTTCCAAGTCTCACAGGGAGGGAAAACCAGCATGACAGATGTGAGAGTCTCTGGAAGTGACAGTTCTCTCAGGCTCAGTCTTCAGTAATGGGATTTGTCAGTGTCTATAGGAAAAACTCACTGTTCCCATTTACCCTCCCACGACTACCACACCCCAGACATTCCTGAAGCGGATACAGAGATGTTTTCTCCTGCACTGACCAGACCCCTGACACCGGCTGGGCACCCAGTAACTCCAGTCAGTTTCGACACTGTCTACCCACAGCTGGCATCAGAACCCACAGGTGAAGGGCTCAGTCCCAGGACAGCCCCCACTTCAGATGCCAGTCACAAGTCTCAGGTTGTCACCCATACTCCCGATTGGCTGTAAATCTGGGTTCCCATGACCTTCTCCTTGGGTTTCATAATTTGCTGCAATAGCTCACAGAATTTAGGGAAATGCTTATAAAGAATACAGATGAACTGTCAGACAGAGATACATAAGGTGAGACCCAGAAAGGTCCTGAGTGTAAGAGCTTCTGTCCCAGTGGAGTGGAGGGTGTCACTCTCCCAGCATGTGCACATGTCTACCAACCCAGAATTTCTCTGAACCCTGTATTTTTGGGGATTCATATGGAGTATTTACCACATAGGCAAGATTAACTATTAACTAACTCCATTTGCAGCCTCTCTCTCCTCAGTCAGAGGATGCGGGTGGGGCCGAACATTCCAAGTGTCTAATCGGGGCTTGATTAGACTTGCCCCCATCCAGGAGTCCACCAACAGTCACCTCATTAAAACAAAGGCCACCTACCACCCACGAAATTCTGAAGGATTTAAAAACTCTGTCAGATGCTGCTATCACTCAGGAAATTACAAGGGTCTTTAGGAGTTCTGTGTTGGGAAACAGGAAGAGCACGAATGTTTATTTTTCTTTTCATAAATTACTATATCACAGCCAGTTGGGGAAGGGCCATTATCTAGTCACTTACTCAGTAAACTGTAATGAGTACCCACTCTGTCTCAGGCACTGATCAGTGGTGAATAAGACAGACAGAAGCACAGAGCCCTCATGAGCTTCCCTCAGGAGAAAGGGTACATGCACAAACAAATACTGGACAGGAAGTGGGGTTGCCAGATTTAGCAAATAAACCCAGGATGCCTAGTTTGAGTTTCAAGTAAATACCTGTTTAGTGTAAGTATATCCTAAATATCGCATGGGACATACTTATACTAAGGGGTAATTTTTTTTGTTTATCTGAAATTCAAATTTAACTGGGCATCCTACATTTCATCTGTCAATCCTAATGTCAAGTCTCCATGAAGAGATCCCAAGGGTTAGTAGGAATGTGCTAGGAGAGGGGAGTTATAGCACAACCCTGGGAAATTTCTCCATTTGTGGTTTCCCATTTCAAAAATGGCATGATTGTAACCATTTCCTAGGTTTTTGAGGATGCTGAAAGCTATCAGTTGGTGGTTCAGGGAAAACCCAGGCCCCAGTCCACACCATATTTCGTCTCCATTCACCACTGTCCAGGGCCCTTCACAGAGGAAGATTGCCTGAAGAGCCTAAAAACACATATAAATGCAGAGCACCCAAGGCTGCTGGCCTGGACTGGCTCCCCCCAGGCTGGAGGCACCATCAGGGAGGCTTCCCTGGGCCCAAAAGCTCCCAGGAAAGCACAGACACCACGTCCAGAGTGAACTTTGGGCTCAAACAGGAGCAGTGCCTGTCCCTCAGCACAGGGGCTCAACAATCTCTTAGCCCAGAATCTTTTAAAATCAGAGTACCTTCCAAAATCCAAATTTCCTTAATACCACAGTCCATAGAAACTCTCAGCGCCTCTGTTCTGTTTTCCCCACCAACAGAATCTAAACTGAAGGTTCCAAAAGGGCAAGACTGGATTCTTGTCCAAATCCCACACAGACCTGGTCTAGCCTTCATCCTGCAGACTGGATCCTTAACAACAACAAAATAGTCATGACCGCACCGAGGGACCGGAGCGACCAGAACGAGCCCTATCAGTGTGCCAAGAACCTTCTGAGATGGGAAATAGCACTACCGTTTAACCCTACAACACTGTTCTTACCCGTTTTATAAATCGGGAAGTGAGCCCAGACAGGCGAAACATTTGCCAAGGACCTGCTCTCAGAAAGTGACAGAGTCTCTATTCACACCCAGATCTGAGCTCAAAGGTTAGCATCTTAATTTCTGCTCTACGACTTGAAATGACTTTTAGTAAACAGCACCTAGTCCAATGTCCTCATTTTACAGATGAGGAGGAACGACAGAATAGCAAAGTTATGGAGAGTGTGGGAGCAAGGCCAGAGTGCCTGGATCCATATTCCCACCCTGCCACTTTACATTGGTGTGGCGCTGAGCAAGTTACCTGACCGTGCCGGGTTTCCATTTCATCATATGCAAAACAGAGATAATCAGAGTTATGTTACAAGGCTGTGACAATCCCTGGTGGCCACAATTAAAGTTTTGAGAGAGTTGAAGGGAGAACAGACTCCAGTCCAGGTGGATGAGTCCTCAGGAAAGCCCTCGGGGTGCAGCACTGTTACCCCACCCCTGGGTCTTCAAGGAGAAGTGCCTGGGAAAGGGTGACCCAGACCACTGTGATTCAGAGAAAACCACTGCCCACAGATGCCCAAGCTTGTGCTTCTCATCTTGCCAAAGAACCCAAGTCAAAAGACTACCTATCAGACCTGCTGCTTGTGAGTGGGGAGTCCTGACTATTTCCAGGTGACTCCAGGCAATTCCCATCTCAGGTTCTCCTGCTTCCTCATCCCTAGATGAGGCAGTTGAGTGAGCTGACCCCTCAAGCCCCCACCTTCTGCTCCTCTTGACCTTACGACTCTTCATCTGAAATAAGGTTGGAGGAAAGGTGAGCACAGAGTCACAAAATGTCCAGGCCGGTTCTTGGAAATGACTGAACACAGGCCAATGCACAGAAGAATGACACACTGTGGGCCAGGCTGTCTTTTGGGTGAGACAGGTGTTAATGAAATTATTGCATAATTACTTGATTTTGAGTCTTTTTTATGCCAAGTGTTTACTAAGTGTCTGCTTTATGCCTAGATATTTGCTGGGTCCTAGGTCCCGGGTCCTGGGTCCCAAGATAAAGGGGGAAATTAGGCAGGTGTGGTCCCAGGCCTCCAGGCTCAGGGTGATGACTGGCTTTAGGAAGGAGACTGTAACAGAGGAAGTGGCCTTCAAGCTGAGATCTGAGGCAGCCCAGGCAGAGGGCTGTGGGGAGAACTGTGCTGCAGCTTTCCAAAGCTAATGCCCAAAGAGGGGAAGCGGTTTGCCCCATGATCAAAGAGGTCGTTGTCAGAGCGGCCAGTAGAATCCCACAGAACCCTGGACTCATGGAAGAAAAGAGCCAAGTGTTTAACCAAGTGACCACTGATAACGTTTCCAGTAAGGAGACATATTGTCATCATATGTCTCCCACTGTAATACATGAAGAAAAACACATCACTTCTGTGATATGCCTGCCAGAAATACATAACCTGAATCTTTTCACAAAAACATTCCAGACAAGCCCAAACAAGCAACGTTTCTGCCAAGTATTTGGCCCTTACCCTTCAAAAATGTCAGCATCATGGAAAACAAAGCAGACTGGGCAAGATTTGAGGAGACTAAGAAGGTAGTGCTGTTTCCACGTAACTGAGACAATTGGCAAAAGCTGAGTATGAACTGTTTATCATACCAATGTTGCATTTTCTGGATTTGACCATCGTACTGTGGATATGTATGAAATGTCCTTGTTCTAGAAACACACAACAATGTACCTAAGCTTAAAAGAGTGTGCTGTCAGCAGTTGACTCCCAAATGGGCCACAGAGAACAGGAAGATAAAGCAATGTGGCAAGGTGTGAACAATTGGGGAATTCAGAACTCTTCTGTTAAGCTTGAGGTTTTGTTTTGTTGTTTTTTTCAAAATGAAATGTCATAAATAAGTAAGTAAATAAAGATAAACACCGAATCATCACCAGCCCAGTCTTGGTGGCCAGAAGCTCTCCACCCAACTCGCACCCTGAGCCCCAGGTAATAATGCATTCCCGCCCTCCGTCTTACGGTGAAGAGGGTACCTCTTCTGTGTTGTAGACATTGGCCATCTTTTTAGAGTGTGCAACATAGCCCACCACACCCATATCCAAGGGGAACACGATCTCCGAGTCAGGCATCACAAGGCAGTCCTCAAGGACAGCATCCTTGTGGACATTGAAGAGCCGAGTGGCGAGCTCTGCGATGCCATTTCGGACCCTGTACATGAACAGGCTCATGCGGTCTGCCTGCAGGAGGAAGCACATCTTCTTCATGATGTTGAAGACGCATTTCTCAGCCTGCAAATTTTCCTGAAAGTCCCGGAGGAGGTCGAAGATGATTTCACTCTCTTCTACACTGCTCAGCGAGTGGTAGCTGCTGAAGTCCACGGCTGCCTCCTTGGCCCCCAGCAGTTCTGAAATGAGCTTGGCCCGGAAGCGAAGGTTGTAGTACTGTTTGGCAAAGCTGACGTTTGAGTCCAGGAACCTCTCCACCTCCTCTGCAGTCACCTCGCCCATAGCTGGAATTCCACTGGCTACTTCTGTGGAGGGGCTGAGGCTGGCAACCTCAGGGCAGTTTTACACTTTGTGGCAAAACTGAGTCAGGATGTGTTCCATTCCCATATGAACTTCCCTGGGTCTTGCCTGTAAATGTCACTGGTATGGCTGCATAGAAGAAGGTGTGAGCTTAGGAGATTAAATCATTAATATTTCCAAAGAACAAGGATTATGAGGATCAGAGTGTCCCAGATGCTGCTGGGCCACAGAGGGGAGAAGGTGAGAGTCCCCTTTCCACCTTGGTCTGCTACCAGGGGAGAAGAGATTTCTGCACAGAGCAGGAGGTGGGCAAAACTAAAAATGCCCTGAAGCAGAGGCTGCCAAGTGGCAGCACCCAGCAATCTATTGCTGTACATGTGTTTTCTCTGCCCTGTATGGTACTTTTCTTCAACATTTGACACAGAAGTCCAGGAGATTTGTTTGGCTTCTATTAGAAAATCAGATCTAATGACTACGTATCCACTTTCCTCCCTGGCAGGAATGGCTACAACTGTGGGGAACTGCCAGCCACTTGCCATCCCCCTGACCCCACCCCCACTTCTGTGCCCCTTTTCCCAGGGCCGCCCCAATATAGGGTTTCACTTTGCACAGTCGCACCTCAGGCTGCTTCCTTCATGTAGAATATGGGTCAGCATCTCAAGTCTCTCCAAGCTTTAGATTTCAATGACTGTAATTTCAGAATTTGAAGGACCCCCTAAAAATGCTTTCCATAGTTTTTCTTTTATTATAAAGTACATGTTCCCTATAAAAAATACACAAGGCAGATCATTAAAGACGCCCATATTTCTGCTACTCAGAGGCAATCCCTGGTTAATATTTTCTTTTCTGTCCTTTCTGTAGAGGCTTAATTTTAAAATATATTTCCTTTCAACCTTCTGATCTTTCTCTTGGCATTTTAGCCTGCTTTTTCTGGCTACAGTCTGTACCTGCTTGGTTTGTCAGTCAGAATGCTCACAAGTCTAAATGCCATTAGCTCCAGCGAATCTCCAAATATCAGAATCTTCACTGAAGTGCTCCTCCAACTTACTAAGGGAGGAAGAAAAGAACACTTTCTGTATGAAATGTACTTTTGTGTCCATGAATGTATCTGCATTGTAAACACCATGGATCGCAGGAATATCGGCTGTTGCTGGAACTTTGAACTTTGTAAATGAACTTTAGTGGAAAATAGATTACTTCCATTGTTGTAGAATGCAATAAATTCTTGGGGTGCTGTGCCCATTCAGTATTGCCTACATACGTGACTTCCCTGGTCTGGCAGGCCATGTGGCAACCTAAACGTCTCCAAATACCCCACCATAACTAACCCCACTGAACTCTGTTTGGAATGCTCTCCCCAGTTCCCCACACACATCTTCTAAGGGATGCCTCAAAGAGTTGGATGTGTTTAGGAGAATGTTTCCAAGAGATTACCATTTGAAACAGTAGACTAAGTAAAGATCACCCTCACCAATCATCCAATCCACTGAGGGCCTAAATAGAACAAAAAGATGGTCTGATACACGTACTGCAACTTGTGGGGTTTTTTCCCTATTAGATGCATGAAATATCTTTTCCCATCCCTTTACTTTCAGTCTGTGTGTGTCTTTGGGTTTGAAGTGAGTCTCTTGTAGGCAGCATATAGATGGGTCTTGTTTTTTCATCCATTCAGTGACTCTATGTCTTTTGATTGGTGAATTCAGACCATTTACATTTAGAGTGATTATCAATAGGTATGTACTTATTGCCATTGCAGGCTTTAGATTTGTGGTTACCAAAGGTTCAAGGGTAATTTCCTTACTATACTATACTATACTATTACAAACACAACCTAAAGATTCTTTTTTTCCCCTCCTTTTTCTTCCTCTTCCATTCTTTATATATTACATATCATATTCTGTACTCTTTGTCTATCCCTTGAATGACTTTGGGAGTAGTTGAGTTGATTTTGCATCTGCTTAATAATTAATTGTTTTACTTTGCTGTGGTTTTATTTCCCCTGCTGACAGCTATTTAGTCTTAGGAATACTTCCATCTATAGCAGTCCCTCCAAAATGCACTGTAGAGGTGGTTTGTAGGACATAAATTCTCTCAGCTTTTGCTTATCTGAAAATTGTTTAATCTCTCCTTCAAATTTAAGTGATAACCTTGCCGGGTAGAGTATTCTTGATTTGAGGCCCTTCTGTTTCATTGCATTAAATATATCATGGCACTCCCTTCTGGCCAATAAGGTTTCTGTTGAGAAGTCTGATGATAGCCTGATGGGTTTTCCTTTGAATGTGATCTTTTTTCTGTCTCTAGCTACTTTAGAAGTCTGTCCTTATTCTTGATCTTTGTCATTTTAATTATTATATGTCTTGGTGTTGTCTTCCTTGGGTCCCTTGTGTTGGGAGATTTGTGTACCTCCATGGCCTGAGGGAAGTTTTCAGTAATTACCTCCTCAGAGACACTTTCTATCCCTTTTTCTCTCTCTTCTTCTTCTGGTACCCCTATAATGCAAATATTGTTCTGTTTGGATTGGACACACAGCTCTCTCAATATTCTTTCATTCTTAGAGATCCTATTTTTTCTCTGTGCCTCAGCTTCTTTGTATTCCTCTTCTCTAATTTCTATTCCATTTACCATCTGTTCTACTACATCTAATCTGCTTTTAAATCCCTCCATTGTATGTTTCATTTAAGATATGAAATTTCTTAATGACTGAATCTCTGTCCTAAACTCATCCCTGAGTTCTTGAATATTTTTCTGTACCTCCATGAGCATGTTTATGATTTTTATTTTGACCTCTCTTTCAGGAAGATTGGTGAGTTCAGTTTCATTTGCCCCTTTTTCTGGTGTTTGTGAGATCTTCTTTTGAACCAGTTTTCTTTGATGTTTCATATTTCTATGTGGTGCCCTCTAGTTCCCAGAAGCTCTAGTATCTGGAGCTGTTCAGCCCCTGGAGTGATATCGGGGGTGGCAGCGGAGCTGCACTGGTCTCTAGGGGGAGGAAAGAGCAGTTTCCTGCTTTCCGGCTGCATTGCCTGTCTCCACTGTCAGAACCAGTGGGCCAGCACACAGGTGTAAAGCCTCTGTGCTTTGCATCTGTAGCTGCTGTAGGTGGGGCCTCCCTCTGATTGGCCTGATGCCAGTGCAGGGCTGTGGGTTTGTGATCTGGTGTGGGCAAGCCAGGAGGAAGGGGCTGCAGGCTGTGTATCACAGTGGGGGGCTTCAGAGCTGAGTTGCCAGCCAGGGGGATGGAGCACCTGAAGCTCCTGAAAGTTCCTAACCTGCTTGGCAGAGTGTGCCCAGACAACCTTGTCAATCTATCCCTTCTCCCACACAGCAAGCTCTGTGCAAACCCCGCCCCTCTCTCTTGCTGCCAGGAAGCCTCTCAAAACCACCTGCCTTTCCTTTGTCCCAGAGCAGCTTGATGTGGATCCCTGTCCTCCACAAACAGCTGGAATCTCAGTCACTCCGTGTTCCACCTGTCTTAGGTTTCCAACCCCACTAATCTCCAGAGCACCATGCAATCTAGGTTTGTGCTCCCATAGCAGACCTCCAGGACTAGGTGTTCAGCAGTCCTAATCTTCCCCCAACTCCCCACTCCATTTCTCTTCCTCTTGTCGGTGAACTTGGGTGGGGGAAGGGCTTAGGTCCTGCCAGATCAAGGCTTTGGTACATTACCCTGTTTCATGAGGTCTGCTCTGTTCTCCAGGTGTATGCAGTTTGGTTCAGCCTTCTTTCCTGTTGCTCTTTTAAGATTAGTTGTATTAACTATATTTTTGTAAAATATGTGGTTTGGGGAGAAGTTCTCTGTCTCACCTTTCATGCCACCATCTTGAATCTCAGGATCTCTGCTGTTGGTATTTTGATAACCATTGCATTGAATCTGTAGGTTGCACAAAGTCTTATATGTTCTTGATTAAAATTTAGAAAATGCAACAAGAAGGAAAAAATTGAAATCAAATACATAATTTCAGATATCATCATTGCCAATATTTTCTGTATATTTTAAGGTCTTTCCTATATTTATTTACAAATATATTATTTATAAGCTCTAGTGTATTTTATTTATTATATGTATTATATATATTATTTATATTATGTAAAGATTATTTATAAGCTTTAATGTATTTTTTAAATATTTAAATGCATATCCTCAACCATGACACTGTTAACATTCTGGGCCCAAGAATTCTTTGTTGGTTAAGGGCAGGGGGCTGTACTGCCTATTGTAGGGTATTTAGCAGCACCCCTGGTCTCCACCCACTAGATGCCAGGAGTGCCCTGCTCAGGCTGTGAGGACCAAAAATGTCCCCTGGGGCCCAAATCACCCCTGATGAGAACCATTTCTCTACAGTTATGTATTTAAGTTTTTCTAGTATCATTTTCTAGTGTTCTAGTATTTTTGTAGGATTTTCTAATTTTGTAGTATTCTGGTATTATAATTTCCCAATTTTTCTCATATTTTCTACTATTCTAATGTCCTAATATTATAAATATTGCTGTAATGAACATCCTTATATTTCTTAGTACAAATACCTAGACGTGAAATCTCAGGTCCAAAGAGCTTGCAGCTGTCTAAGGATTTGGCTCAGTAATATAAGTTTTGCTCTCCAAGGCTATGTGAGACCATCTTCACTCCAACCACCCCTCCCTGCTCAAATATTAAGCAGTTTTTCTTAATCCAGGCATTAATGGCTCTCCAGAATTTGACCCCAATACTCCTTCTACTTTGTTTTCCACAAATTTCTCCGCACACACTGTAAACTCCACCCCAGTGTTTTCATTCTCTCTAGCTTTTGTGTCTTTATTCCTGCTGTCCCTTACCACCCAGTCCAAATGCCATTCCTTCCTTGGATTTTTTGATGCTCACCCAGACTCTTTTTCTATTTGGAACTCCCAAACTATTGGTTTCCTTCCATTCCAATGGGAGTTCCTACATTCCAGGCTGTATTATTTCTGCACATCTGTACTTTCATCAGCACTTCTGGATCCGTAACTCTGGATGGGCTCAGAGTAAGGGAGGATTGACCAGGAATAGCTGACCTCTCCATTCCTGACCAGAGCCTTGCTTAAGAATTCTCCTGGCAAAATCATTGGAACTATTCAGTTAGGATCAATGATTTTTTTGTTGAGATATAATTCATATGACAAAATACACCATTTTAAAGTATGCAGTTCATGGGTTTTAGTATATTTGTTATGTTGCACCATCAAAAATCTATTTCCTCATCCCTCTGGTAACCACTAGTCTATTTATTCCCTCTATGGATTTGCCTATTCTGGACATTTCATATATGTGGCATTATACAATATATGGCCTTTTGCATCTGAGTACTTTCATTTAGCAAAATGTTTTTAAGGTTCATCCATGTTGCAGCATGTATCAGAACTTCATTTTTTTATGGTTAAACAATATCCCATTTATAGCTATACCATATTTTGCTCATCTGTTTATTATTTGATGGGCATTTGGGTTGTTTTCATTTTTGGCTGTTATGAACATTCATGCACAAGCCTTGTGTGGCCATATGTTTTCAGTTCTCTTGGGTATATAGCCAAGAGTGGAACTGTTGGCTTCACAGGTGATTTTGAGACTGAGTTTGGAGGTAAAGTTGGGGGCAATAGAGGAAAGAAATAGGACAAAACAAGGAACCAACTGGGTCGAAGAGAGGTTATTTGTGGAGAGGTGTGTTGGCAGGCACCTTTTAGGAAAGAATAGGACTCTAGAATTCAGGACCTTCTTGAATGGGAATGGGCTAGTCAGCACATTAGTGACCACCACAAATGCAAGGTTTCCACAGGCTTCCCATGATTCATCCCTACTGTTAAGAGCAATAGTGAAGGGACCAGGGATCATCAATTGAGAGGAACCTTGGAAATGCCTTTGGGGGGAGAGCATGTGACAGTTTGTTAAGGGAGGATCCAGAGAAGTGGATAAGCCAGCAAGACAGAGGTGGAGCTTAAGAGTTAGACCTTAGGTTAAGTCTGGACCTCTTGTGTGCCATCTTTGTAAATTGTTTAATTTCTCCTGGACTTCAGTTTGCTTCTCTGTAAGACTGGAACTAATTTACATGGTTGTTGTGGAGATTAAAGGAGATAAGATGTTGCAGAGTGCAAAGCTATGCATACGGTACATATTCAGCTGGATCATATGAAATTACCCCTATTTGTCCTACACAATGCAATTTCATACTACTGAATTTCAATTTAATAGTCATTAGCCAATCATTCTTAGATATCATAATTATCAAAGTTTAACTCTATTACCTGAAAGATAGTAAACTTTCTGTCGTTGAAGGCATGTAAGCTGAGGATATGGCAAAGAGGACCCAAACATTAGCCTTTAAATAGGAACTGGCCTAGAATGGGGGCTGAAAGAATGGAGAGAAGGGAGTAGGTGTAGAAGCAAAAAGAATGTGGAAGACACACCGGGGAGTGTGGCATGAGGAACAGTGGTGTGATGTGCGGTTACTGGGCCTCCACAGGAGACTCGGCACTGAGTGTCCCCTTCAGTGCGTTTCACTGGCATTAAATGTTGATTTGGCCTCCATTTCCTGATCAAAGGCCTTTCCCCTCCTGTCTCACCAAACCCCAAGACCTCTGTGAAGCTACAGAATGCAAGATAGTTTGCCTTGCCCTATCAGCTAGCCCTTAGAAGTACTGAACCGCCTGGTTTGTCCCCACCCTCATTTTATACTTAACTTGGCTCGCTCCCATATATTCATCTGTTCTTATCCTTGGTCTAGAGTTGATAACAGTTCCTAATTGTCCTGCTATCTGTTGACTTAGTTACTTTATTCAGCTACTTGGGTTTACTGGGATTGTTCCTTGAACATAGCTGGTCTGTGAAGTTCTTTTTTTTATCTTGAGGGTCTGACCTGGGTCAGTGGATGAAATTTGTAAAAGTTAGTCCTTATGTGCATTTTTCCAAAGCTAGGATTCTGAAAGGGATCTGTAACTCAAAAACAGGAACTTTGGGGAGCCTTGAAAAATCAGATAAAATTAGGTCCTAAATACATGCTTTATGACTGTAGTAGTAGAAAGGCAACAGGCAGAAAGGTACACATGGGCTTTGGAATCAGACTGAGCTGAGTTTGAATTCTTTTCCTATAATTCACAAACTTTGATGTTCAGAAAATTACTATCTCTGGCCTCAATTTTCTCATTTGCAAATTGTGGATAACAGTGACATTTATTTTATAGAGCTCTTGTGAGGATTAGAGAGAGGCAGTGCATGTTGATGGCCAGTTCTCAATAAACATAGCCATTAATAATGATAATATAAGCGAAGTATAAGGCAATGATATCTGGTAGACAGCAGAAGTAATACAAATATATCTACTTTCCTTTTCTTTAAGTCAAAACTTTTATTATTTTTCTCTTTTTAAAGTAATACATCTTTGTGTTGTAGAAAATTGAGAAAATATGGGGAAATAAAAAGAACATAACAGAGGTGGAGCCAGGATGGTGGCATGAGTAGAGCAGTGGAAATCTCCTCCCAAAACCACATATATCTATGAAAATATAACAAAGACAACTCTTCCTAAAATAGAGACCAGAGGACACAGGACAACATCCAGACCACATCCACACCTGCGAGAACCCAGTGCTTTGCAAAGGGGGTAAAATACAAGCCCCGGTCCGGCAGGTCCCAAGCGCCCCTCTCCCCAGCTCCCGGCAGTAGGAGAGAGGTCTGAGCAGGAGGGAGAAGGAGCCCAGGACTGCTGAACACCCAGCCTCAGCCATCCAGACCAGAGCACAGACACAGTGCATGCACGGGGCCCTGGATACTAGGGAAACAGGGCAGCAAGAACGGTGAGCGGGTACCGGAGGCCCGCGCCGGAGAACAAAAGAAAAGCAAGCAGCCATCTTTTTTGTTGTTGTTGTGGTTGCTTTGTTGCGGTGAGTGCTTTTTGGAAGTCTTAAAGGGACAGGGACCCCAATACTAGGGAAACATGGCAGCAAGACCGGTGAGTGGGTATCGGAGACCAGCGCCAGAGAACGAAAGAAACGTGAGCGGCCACCTTTTTCTCTCTCTCTTTTTTTTTTTTGTTGTTGTTTTGTTTTGGCAAGCACTTTTTGGAAGTCTTAAAGGGATAGGGACTCCAATACTAGGGAAACAGGGCAGCAAGTCCAGTGAGCGGGTGCCCGAGGCTGGCGCCAGAGAATAAAGAAAAACGAGCGGCCAATTTTTTTTTTTTTTTGTGGTCGTTGTTTTGTTTTGGCAGGTGCTTTTTGGAAGTTTTAAAGGGGCAGGGAAGGATACTTAGCCCAGAGGTAGGGAATCCGGGATCTCTGGGCACTCTAATCTCCTGGGCTGCAGGGAGCACGGAGGCCCCTTTTGGAGATAAATAGCCTCCCAGTCGCTCTCCCTCCAAAGCAACTCCACCACTTTGGAGCAGCAGCCCACAGCAACAGCAGAGATAAACTCCATAGCAGCCGGGCAGGAAGCAGAAGCCCTGTCTGCACACAGCTACCCAGCACAAGCCACTAGAGGTCGCTATTCTCCCAGGAGAGGAAGGCCACAAACCAACAAGAAGGGAAGTTCTTCCAGCCGTCACTAGTCCCTGCTCTGCAAACTATTCCTATAACCATGAAAAGACAAAATTACAGGCAAACCAAGATCACAGAGACACCAGAGAAGGAGACAGACTAAGCAGTCTTCCTGACAAAGAATTCAAAATAAAAATCATAAACATGCTGACAGAGATGCAGAGAAATACGCAAGAGAAATGGGATGAAGTCCGGAGGGAGATCACAGATGCCAGGAAGGAGATCACAGAAATGAAACAAACTCTGGAAGGATTTATAAGCAGAGTGGATAAGATACAAGAGGCCATTGATGGAATTGAAATCAGAGAACAGGAATACATAGAAGCTGACATAGAGAGAGATAAAAGGATCTCCAGGAATGAAACAATATTAAGAGAACTGTGTGACCAATCCAAAAGGAACAATATCCGTATTATAGGGGTACCAGAAGAAGAGAGAGGAAAAGGGATGGAAAGTATCTTGGAAGAAATAATTGCTGAAAACTTCCCCAAACTGGGGGAGGAAATAATCGAAGAGACCACGGAAATACACAGACCCCCAACAGAAAGGATCCAAGGAGGACAACACCAAGACACATAATAATTAAAATGGCAAAGATCAAGGACAAGGAAAGACTTTTAAAGGCAGCTAGAGAGAAAAAGGTCACCTATAAAGGAAAACCCATCACGCTAACACCAGACGTCTCAACAGAAACCCTACAGGCCAGAAGAGAATGGCATGATATATTTAATGCAATGAAATAGAAGGGCCTTGAACCAAGGATACTGTATCCAGCATGACTATCATTTAAATATGATGGTGGGATTAAACAATTCCCAGACAAGCAAAAGCTGAGGGAATTTGCTTCCCACAGACCACCTCTACAGGGCATCTTACAGGGACTGCTCTAGATGGGAGCACTCCTAGAAAGAGCACAAAACAAAACACCCAACATATGAAGAAGGGAGGAGGAGGAATAAGAAGGGAGAGAAGAAAAGAATCTCCAGACAGTGTATATAACAGCTCAATAAGCGAGCTAAGTTAGGCAGTAAGATACTAAAGAGGCTAACCTTGAACCTTTGGTAACCACGAATTTAAAGCCTGTAATGGCAATAAGTACATATCTTTCAATAGTCACCCTAAATGTAAACGGACTGAATGCACCAATCAAAAGACACAGAGTAATAGAATTGATAAAAAGCAAGACCCATCTATATGCTGCTTACAAGAAACTCACCTCAAACCCAAAGACATGCACAGACTAAAAGTCAAGGGATGGAAAAACGTATTTCAGGCAAACAACAGCGAGAAGAAAGCAGGGGTTGCAGTACTAATATCAGACAAAATAGACTTCAAAGCAAAGAAAGTAACAAGAGATAAAGAAGGACACTACATAATGATAAAGGGCTCAGTCCAACAAGAGGATACAACCATTCTAAATATATATGCACCCAACACAGGAGCACCAGCATATGTGAAACAAATACTTACAGAATTAAAGGGGGAAATAGACTGCAATGCATTCATTTTAGGAGACTTCAACACACCACTCACCCCAAAAGATAAGTAAGGACACAGAGGCACTGAACAACACAGTAGAGCAGATGGACCTAATAGACATCTATAGAACTCTACATCCAAAAGCAACAGGATATACATTCGTCTCAAGTGCACATGGAACATTCTCCATAATAGACCACATACTAGCCCACAAAAAGAGCCTTAGAAAAATCCAAAATACTGAAATTCTACCAACCAATTTTTCAGACCACAAAGGTATAAAAGTAGAAATAAATTCTACAAAGAAAACAGAAAGGCTCACAAACACATGGAGGCTTAACAACATGCTCCTAAATAATCAATGGATCACTGAACAAATTAAAATAGAGAACAAGGAATATATAGAAACAAATGACAACAACAACACAGAGCCCCAACTTCTGTGGGACGCAGCGAAAGCAGTCCTAAGAGGAAAGTATATAGTGATCCAGGCACACTTGAAGAAGGAAGAACAATCCCAAATGAATAGTCTAACATCACAATTATCGAAATTGGAAAAAGAAAAACAAATGAGGTCTAAAGTCAGTAGAAGGAGGGACATAATAAAGATCAGAGAAGAAATAAACAAAATTGAGAAGAATAAAACAATAGCAAAATCAATGAAACCAAGAGCTGGTTCTTTGAGAAAATAAACAAAATAGATAAGCCTCTAGCCAAACTTATTAAGACAAAAAGAGAATCAACACAAATCAACAGAATCAGAAATGAGAATGGAAAAAATCATGACAGACTCCAGAAATACAAAGAATTATTAAAGACTACTATGAAAACCTACATACCAACAAGCTGGAAAACCTAGAAGAAATGGTCAACTTCCTAGAAAAATACAACCTTCCAAGATGGACCAACGAAGAAACACAAAAGTTAAACAAACCAATTATGAACAAAGAAATTGAAATACTAATCAAAAAACTACCCAAGAACAAAGCATCCGGGCCAGACGGATTTACCTCGGAATTTTATCAGACACACAGAGAAGACATAATACCCATTCTCCTTAAAGTGTTCCAAAAAATAGAAGAAGAGGGAATAATCCCAAACTCATTCTATGAAGCCAACATCACCCTAATACCAAAACCAGGCAAAGACCCCACCAAAAAAGAAAATTACAGACCAATATCCCTGATGAATGTAGATGCAAAAATACTCCATAAAATATTAGCAAACAGAATTCAACAGTATATCAAAAGGATCATACACCATGACCAAGTGGGATTCATCCCAGGGATGCAAGGATGGTACAACATTCGAAAATCCATCAACATCATCCACCACATAAACAAAAAGAAAGACAAAAACCACATGATCATCTCCATAGATGCTGAAGAAGCATTTGACAAAGTTCAACATCCATTCATGATAAAAACTCTCAGCAAAATGGGAATACAGGGCAAGTACCTCAACATAATAAAGGCCATATATGATAAACCCACAGCCAGCATTATACTGAACAGTGAGAAGCTGAAAGCATTTCCTCTGAGATCGGGAACAAGACAGGGATGCCCACTCTCCCCACTGTTATTTAACATAGTACTGGAGGTCCTAGCCACAGCAATCAGACAAAACAAAGAAATACAAGGAATCCAGATTGGTAAAGAAGAAGTTAAACTATCACTATTTGCAGATGATATGATACTGTACATAAAAAACCCTAAAGACTCCACTCCAAAACTACTACAACTGATATCGGAATACAGCAAAGTTGCAGGATACAAAATTAACACACAGAAATCTGTAGCTTTCCTATACACTAACAATGAATCAATAGAAAGAGAAATCAGGAAAACAATTCCATTCACCATTGCATCAAAAAGAATAAAATACCTAGGAATAAAGCTAACCAAAGAAGTGAAAGACTAATACTCTGAAAACTACAAGTCACTCTTAAGAGAAATTAAAGGGGACACTAATAAATGGAAACTCATCCCATGCTCATGGCTAGGAAGAATTAATATCGTCAAAATGGCCATCCTGCCCAAAGCAATATACAGATTTGATGCAATCCCTCTCAAATTACCAGCAACATTCTTCAATGAATTGGAACAAATAATTCAAAAATTCATATGGAAACACCAAAGACCCCGAATAGCCAAAGCAATCCTGAAAAAGAAGAATAAAGTAGGGGGGATCTCACTCCCCAATTTCAAGCTCTACTACAAAGCCATAGTAATCAAGACAATTTGGTACTGGCACAAGAACAGAGCCACAGACCAGTGGAACAGATTAGAGACTCCAGACATTAACCCAAACATATATGGTCAATTAATATTTGATAAAGGAGCCATGGACATACAATGGCAAAATGACAGTCTCTTCAACTGATGGTGCTGGCAAAACTGGACAGCTACATGTAGGAGAATGAAACTGGACCATTGTCTAACCCCATATACAAAGGTAAACTCAAAATGGATCAAAGACCTAAATATAAGTCATGAAACCATTAAACTCTTGGAAAAAAAAATAGGCAAAAACCTCTTAGACATAAACATGAGTGACCTCTTCTTGAACATATCTCCCCAGGCAAGGAAAACAACAGCAAAAATGAGCAAGTGGGACTACATTAAGCTGAAAAGCTTCTGTACAGAGAAAGACACCATCAATAGAACAAAAAGGAACCCTACAGTATGGGAGAATATATTTGAAAGTGACACATCTGATAAAGGGTAGACGTCCAGAATATATAAAGAGCTCACATGCCTCAACAAACAAAAAACAAATAATGCAATTAAAAAATGGGCAGAGGAACTGAACAGACAGTTCTCTAAAAAAGAAATACAGATGGCCAACAGACACATGAAAAGATGCTCCACATCGCTAATTATCAGAGAAATGCAAATTAAAACTACAATGAGGTATCACCTCACACCAGTAAGGATAGCTGCCATCCAAAAGACAAACAACAGCAAATGTTGGCGAGGCTGTGGAGAAAGGGGAACCCTCCTACACTGCTGGTGGGAATGTAAATTAGTTCAACCATTGTGGAAAGCAGTTTGGAGGTTCATCAAAATGCTCAAAACAGACCTACCATTTGACCCAGGAATTCCACTCCTAGGAATTTACCCTAAGAACGCAGCAATCAAGTTTGAGAAAGACAGATGCACCCCTATGTTTATCGCAGCACTATTTACAATAGCCAAGAATTGGAAGCAACCTAAATGTCCATCGGTAGCTGAATGGATAAAGAAGATGTGGTACATATACACAATGGAATACTACTCAGCCATAAGAAGTGGAAAAATCCAACCATTTGCAGCAACATGGATGGAGCTGGAGAGTATTATGCTCAGTGAAATAAGCCAAGCGGAGAAGGAGAAATACCAAATGATTTCACTCATCTGAGGAGTATAGGAACAAAGGAAAAACTGAAGGAACAAAACAGCAGCGGAATTACAGAACCCAAAAATGGACTAACAGGTACCAAAGGGAAAGGAATTGGGGAGGGTGGGGGGGCAGGGAGGGATAAGGGGGGGGAAGAAAAAGGGGGTATTAAGATTAGCATGCATGGGGGGGAGGGAGAAAGGGGAGGGTGGGCTGCACAACACAGAGAGGACAAGTAGTGACTCTACAACATTTTGCTAAGCTGATGGACAGTAACCGTAATGTGGTTGTTAGGGGGGACCTGACATAGGGGAGAGCATAGTAAACAGAGTATTCTTCATGTAAGTATAGATTAAAAATTAAAAAAAAAAAAGAAAGAAAGAAAGAAAGAAAAGGGGGATTACTCCTTGATAGGATAAAACTATTGGTAAATCAAAGATCAATGCATGCTTTAAATATCCTTAATGTTGATCACTTAAAGGGTGTCAGATAATCAGCTATGGAGGTACTCTTTTCTGATAATATTCCTTTCTCTTAATAAAAATAAAAAATAAAAAATAAAAAATAAAAAAAGCAGTTCCTGTGTGCTGACCTCCAATGAGTTCTACACAGTGGTATAGAGGGCTTGTCAAAGTGTGGGCAAAGGGTCTGTTTGTATTTATGCAGAAGATCAAGGCCTAGCTTCGCTACCCAAAAAATGAACTAAGTTACGATATGAGGAGGAGCTTCTGGCATCAGCACTCTCTGGAGGACTCCTGCCGGGGGATGATCATCAAAAAGCCTCCACAGGGATCCGGGCAATGCTGCGGTTGTGGCTGCGTCCATCCCACCGTTTCCTGGACTTGCCACTGGAATGAGGAGGGAGATGTCTAGGCTGGCATGTGCATACAGTGAGACAACAAATTTGAGTGAATCTGTACTGTTGGAACCCAACCAGGAGTTGGGAGGGGTGCAAGTTGTAGCGCTCCAAAATCTTACAACTATAGACTATCTGTGGTTAAAAGAACATATGGGATGTGAACAGATCCCAGAAATGGGCTGCTTTAATTTGTCTGATTTCTCACAGACTGTTCAAGTACAGTTGGACAATATCCATCATATCATAGACAAACTCTCACAAATGCCTAGGGTGCCTAACTGGTTTTCTTGGCTTCACTGGAGATGGATGATAATTATAGATTTGCTTAGTTTATGTCACCGTATTCCTATTATGTTTACATGTGTGCGCCAGATAGTTAGTAGTTTAAAACCTATACATGCTTAAGGTACTCTACAAGAAGATATGTCAAAGAAATAATCAATCCTCCCATGTTTTCTTCCATATGCTACCTCTATAGCTTTTCTTCTTCCTTCCTAATTACAACCCTTAAATAGAATTCATGCCTCATATCAAATTTACCGAGCATCATAATTCCTCCAGGCGGTAAAGATACCTCGAGACAAGTGCTGGGCATAGAAGCCACAGGGCATAAATCTGCAAAGAAGCAAAAAGCTAACCTCCTCAAACAATATGGCTTCTCTCTCACTTACCAACTTTACATCTCCCTATATGGCCCCAGAAGATGACTGGTTAGCCAGAGACGGGTAAGATTCCTCAAGGGAGGAACAACCTAAGACAGGAACAGTCGCAGGGGGGCCATCAGGTGAGAAATTGTGGATCAACAGTGGTGAGGCTTAGAACCTCACCGCCCTCCACCCCCTGTTTTGAGAGAAATCTGCATCCGTGGATGTTTTAAGGCCCTTGTCTAGCTTGGATTAACACATAATCTACAGGCACACACCTGATCATCTACAATTGCTCTCTTACAACACTAAACTATGTTTTCTACCTTTATCTTGCATCTACCTACCCCATCAGCATTTTATTAAATATAATAATAATAATAATAATAATAAAGGGAGAAATGTGGGATCCACATATAAATCAAGTATAAAATCAAATGAATATTCATATTTGACCTGATTGTTTATAGTTCATAATGCGTGATCAAAACCGAAAGTTTCTGTGATGAATGCCCTTGTACTGTTCACCATGTAAGAACTTATTCACTATGTAAGAATTCGTTCACCATGTAAGAACTTGTTCGTTATGCTTCAGAAGATTGGAGACTGACAAGAATTAGGCTTGAGATGGATTAATGACTGTGCATTGAGCACTGACCCTCCTATACAGAATTTTATTGTTGTTAACAACCATTTGATCAATAAATATGAGAGATGCCCTCTCAAAAAAAAAAATCCTTAAATTTGATCACTTAAAGGGTGTCAAATGATTGGCTATGGATGTACACTTTTCTGATAATATTCCTTTCTCTACACAATGGTATAAAGTAAATATCAAAGTGTGGGCAAAGGGTCTGTTTGTGTTCACACAGAGGATCAAAGCCTAATTTGGCTACCCAGAAAATGAACTAAGATACGATATGAAGAAGAACTTCCAAGTTCAGCACTCTCTGGAAGAGACATACTAGAAGATGATCATCAAAAAACCTTAACAAAGATCCAGGTGATGCTGCAGTTGTAGCTGCATTCATCCCACTGGAATTGCCATTGGAATGAAGGAGATATCTAAGCTGGCCTGTGCATACAGTAAAACAAATTTGACTGTATCTATACTGTTGCAACTCAACCAAGAATTAGGAGAAGTGCAAGTTGTAGCACTCCAAAATCTTACAACTACAGACTATCTACTGTTAAAAGAACATATGGAATGTGAACAGTTCCCAGGAATGGGTTGTTTTAATTTGTCTGATTTCTCTCAGACTGTTCAAGTACAGTTGGACAATATCCATTATATCATAGGCAAATTTTCACAAATGCCTAGGGTGCCTAAATGGTTTTCTTGGCTTCACTGGAGATAGCTGGTGATTATAGATCTGCTTTGGTTATGTAACTGTATTCCTATTATGTTAATGTGTGTGCACAATTTAATTGGGAGTTTAAAACCTATACATGCTTAAGTTACTCTACAAGAAGATATGTCAAAGAAATAATCAATCTTCCCATGTTTTCTTCCATCTGCTACCTCTATAGCTTTTCTTCTTCCTTCCTAATTACAACCCTTAAATAGAATTCGTGCCTCATATCGAATTTACCGAGTATCATAACTCCTCCAAGTGGTAAAGATACCTCAAGACAAATGCTGGGCATAGAAACCACAGGGCATAAATCTGCAAAGAAGTAAAAAGCTAACCTTTGCAAACAATATGGCTTCTCTCTCACTTACCAACTTTACATTTCCCTGTATGGCCCCGGAAGATGACTGGTTAGCCAGAGACGGGTAAGATTCCTCAAGGGAGGAACAACCTAAGACAGGCACAGTCGCAGGGGGGCCATCAGGTGAGAAATTGGGGATCAACAGAGGTGAGGCTTAGAACCTCACCCCCTCAGTTTTGAGAGAAATCTTCTGCATCCATGGATATTATTGCCCTTGTGTAGCTTGGACTAACGCATAGTCTACAGGCACACACCTGATCATCTACATTTGCTCTCTTACAACACTAAACTATGTTTTCTACCTTTATCTTGCATCTACCTACCACTTCTGCATTTTTTTAATAAAAAATAATGATAATAATAAAGGGAGAAATGTGGGATTCACATATAAATCAAGTATAAAAATGAAATGAATATTCATATTTGACCTGATTGTTTATAGTTCATAATGAGTGATCAAAACCGAAAGTTTTTGTGATGAATGCCCTTGTACTGTTCACCATGTAAGAACTTATTCACTATGTAAGAATTTGTTCACCATGTAAGAACTTGTTCGTTATACTTCAGAAGATTGGAGAGTGACGAGAATTAGGCTGGGAGTGGATTAATGATTGTACATTGAGCATTGACTACTCTATACAGAATTTTATTGTTGTTAACAACCATTTGATCAATAAATATGAGAGATACCCTCTCAAAAAAAAAAAAAGAACATAACAGTTTCCACCCAGAGAAACATTATGATATACTTCCTTCCTTTCTAATCATATAAATACAATTTCTGAAACAAAACTGTGGTTGTGCAATATATATATATTATTTGTGTAACTATATGAAAACATCTTTCTGTGCCATTAAACATTCTTTTACAAGTGATTTTTAATGGTCTTACAGACTTCTGTCAGGTGGTTGTACCATAATTTATTTAACGTATTTCCAACTGTTGCTTATTTAGGCTGTTTCTAATTTTTTAATTCTTAATGAACATTTGTGTAGTTAAATCTTTAAACACTTGCTTGATTATTTTCTTATCTTCTTAATAAATAATTTGTCCAGAAAAACAGAACAACTTCACTACTTATCCTTTAAGATGTTGTCTTGGCTATCTAAAATATGAGCGTTTAAGTAAAGAAATAATAGGAAGGTCAATATTTTAATGCAAAGATCATGCTCTATTTCTAATGACACCTTGCCACAGCACGTAGCACATACCTCTGAAAGAACAAATCTGGGATTCAGGGGCTTGTGATTGCCATGAAACATCAAATAACAGATCAGTTTCTGTACCTAAATATTTGTAGCAAGGGTGACATGTGCTTCTTCACCACAGGTCTAAGAGTCACATTTCTTTCCTTGCTCCAAATTCAATTTTGTATGTTCCAAACTCCCATTGCACAGTGCAGGCAAAATATTTAATCTGAGTAAATTATTGTGACTGTTGCCCCACCCCAGGTTTCCTGTGACAGTCTATTGGTCTAACTCAGTCCAGCAGGAGGAAAAGCCCTCTAATCTTTTGTCCACATTGCTACCACAAATGTGCCCCTCATCCAAGTTAGTAAAACCCCTGAAAGGCCAGCAGTTCTGTTCCTCTCTGGGGCTAAGGGGTCCTTGTATGGCCCCAGCTTCTCAGGGCAACAGCCACCCATGTGGGAGGCTCTCCCACCTGTCCAGGGCAGAGAGCTCAGATCTTGCCACTCAAGCATTCTGCAAAGCTTAGCCCCTGTCTCAGTCTTGCAGAGACTTTCAAAAATCCCCACAGCTACTTGGCTTTCCATTCATTCCCCTCTGGGACAATTCAGTCTAATTTCCCTCAAAGGTCCAAAGCAGGAGGGAATCTCTTCTTGAGCCCAATGGTTACTTCCTGCCCTGCCACACAGAAGCCCAGAGAGGCAAATGTTCAAGAAAGGCCAAGCCCCCTCTAGGGATTGGGAGCAGAAGAACAATACCTATAATCATTCAAAGCACTATTTGCAATATTAAAAGAATAGAAACACTATAAATATCCTTTAGTGCTTAAATAAATGATGGCACGCCCAAACAATGGAATACTATCAGTTGTGCCCAAAGAGGGCCATGATGACATTTTTAATCCCATGTGTCCTTCTTGCAATGTGACTTGGACACTTTTACCACTGAAACTTGGGGTTTATTGCCCTATCCTTGAAATCAGGCAGGTTTTTATGACTTTCAACCAAGGAAGTGCATGCACTGAAAGAGAGGCTATGAGACTTTTGAGGCTAGATCATATACAGTGTCTTCTGCTTGCCAGAACACTGGCTTTTGAAGCCTTTAGCTGTCATTTCAGCACATATGGCCCTGAAATGTCCATGGTATGAAGAAGCCCAAACTAGCCCACAGAGAGAAACAAAAGGAGAAGCCCTGAGACTTCATGAAAGAGATGTTCAGATGGCCTTCAGATGCTTCATCCTGCATCCATTGTCCCAACTATAGCCACTCTCTGACTTCTATGAGAGACCACCTACCCAGACAAGCTCTTACCAAATTTCTGACTCACAGGAACCATTAGAAAAAATAAAGTGATGACTGTTGTTTTAAGCCACTAGGTTCTAAAGTGATTTGTTACTTTGCAATAGACAGCCAGCTCTTTATGCACTGATGTGGAACAGTCTTCAAGGTATAATATTAATTTCCTAAAATTTTTCCTAAAAGTATAAAATAGTGTTCATTATATGATCCTTTTGTTAACACACACACACACAGTCTTGTATATGCATAAATCACTGGTTTGCCAACACTAGGTGTGCATTAGAATCTCCTGGGGGGCTTTTAAAAAATATCAGTGCTAGACGGTTGGATTCAAGATGGCAGCATGACAGGTGAGAAAGAGAACTCCTCCCAAAACCACAAATAGGACAAAAATATAGTTAGTTAATACAACTAACCCTAAAACAGCAACAGGAAAGGCTTCATCAGACTGCGTACAG